>NC_080696.1:21755660-23005660 GCF_030445035.2 Dasypus novemcinctus | reverse complement strand
TGGTAAAGATGCACTGAGGGGATGGGAAGGAGGAAGCTTATATAGGGCAAAGCTGGAAACAAGGAAGGAAATGTTCTAATTGTCTGATGTTTCCATTTTACATAGGGGGATCTTACAAAGTGGGGAGCAGGTGTACATTAATTAGTATGGTATAATTGTCCATCCTGATACGCTATTTCTACTTAGCAGAAACTAATTACTTACCAGGTGCTGTTTATATGTAGTCCTGTGACATGAACTCTATTGCTCCATTTTCTTAGAAAGCGTCTGTAATTTAATTGCTTTTGTCTTCTGGAAAATCCTTTCTTGTAAATGTCTTTCCTGGCAATGCCCAAAGCAGGAAGTCATTTTATTTTACTTATGAAAACATACAATAAAAAAGGAATTAATGACCAGAAAATACAGTACCTATGGGAGAATAAGAAAATAGAAAAAACTTAAAGAAAAAATTGGGAAAAACACATGGACTGGTTTCTCACAAAATGGATAGAAAGATGACCAAATGAGCAATTGTCAGGGAAATGGCAACGACTGCCACTGAGGCAGGCCTATAGATTAGGAATCAATAGATAGATTTGAAACCTGGCAGAAAAACTGCTGCCGCTGAATACATTTCAGATGGCTGCTGAAAGACCTTTGCAAGAACTCCCATTTGGAATGAGATTTCCTCTGGAAGCCAGGAGAAGCCCCAGATATTCTATAAGGACCTTATCATTGGACCCTCCTGGGTGATTGATGGGTGGTGTAACCAATCAAAACAGCAAACAACTGGGACTCCCCCCCGGACATTAGCAAAGGGGTAGAGTAATTAATGGTTCAAAAAGCAAGCACAAAGGTGAAACTGGCCTCCTGTTCTTGCCTTTCTCCCTGCCTGGAATAGCACACAAGTAAAAGCTGGGCATTTGTAATCAGTAATGGGAAATTGTAGTCTGTAAATCAGCCCTCTTTATCTTCAGCCCCTACTGCTCTATCCTGGAACCCTTAATCCATTATTTTCTCCCCTTTCTCTTCCCTCCCTTCTTTAATAAATTACTGGCCTAACTAACCAGGCTTTCTCTTGAAAGTCATTTTTTATAGCTTAGCCAAGAAACTAGAGAAAATCTGGCAACACCACCATGTGCTCCCTTCATCCAATCCCCCACAGTTGACTCAAAGGCAGCAGCAAGCATTCTTATACACCACCAGTGGAAGAACCTTGGAGTAGGAACTTTGTGCACCAACATGGCCTTAGATCAGAAATTGAGTATGTGCTCATCCCAAGACCAGGCAAACCCACTGAAGCTATATATACTAGATAAACTCTTCCAAGTACATCAGAAGACAGGACTATAATGTGCATGACAGCACTGTGTATTTCAAAAATGCTCTTGGCCTTTCTTTTTTTTTTAATTTAAAAGACTCATTGAAATCTCAACCAAAAACTCTACTGGGATTTTGAAAAGAATTTCTGCCCATTTACTGGTCTTCAGAAGCCATTTTTGTTATATAGAGAGCAGACACCAGGGTCTCAGAGAGATTTTTTTTCTTTTTGTTCCTTTTTTTCTCATTTTTTTGTTGTTTTTGTTTTATTCTCAGAGAGAATTTTGACAAGAGTTTTCCTTTTCAAGAGTTGTAAGCTGACATTCCCCACTTTTATGTGGGAAGCAACAGCATAGATTATTTCACCTCTTTTTCCTCTTCTCATCACTTGTGTTTTCTTCAAGTTCTCTAGAGATTTTGCACATAGATTAAGGTACTTAAGTGCTGGCTGATTTGGATTCTTTTAAATTTTTCACAAATAATCCTATTAATGAGATCCGGGAAGGCTCTATCTCAGGGAGGGGCCTAGGTTAGTGAATGGGTACCCAGTTGGTGGGTCTCCTTGATTCAAACAAGCCCCTGTTTCTCTTACCCAACTGCCTTTCTAGTCCTGGCGGCCAAAGTTCAGTATCAGGTCTCAAGGCCTTTGCCAAAGGCAGAGGAGGCAGAAGGCAGAAAATAGAAGCTGAGGTAATTTACCAGTCAGAAGACAGGCAGGGCTTGAGATCAGGATTTTGTAAGCCTCTAAATTTCCTAATTTTGTCATGATGGCTGACTTTTGAAATGGGCAAAAGAGACCACTTCCAGTGGAATGAGAGACATTGAACAGGAGGGGCTTCTTCCCCCAGGGATTGTCTGATTCTATATGGGGAGTGACTTTAACTGTCCTTGGCCATGCTATTTTTGTAATTCTACATAAATAGAAGTGAGCTATTGGAGGGCCCTAAGTGATGAAGATGTCCATGCCCACTGTGATGCAAATGACTCTTTTTCAGAACATGTACTTTTTCCCCAGTGGAGATGGAAACGAATTCTGGTCTGCAGAACAGATTATGTTATATTTTAGCCCTTAAAGTATTACACAATTTTACATACATTAGCAAATGCATTTCAGTATCCTGATTGCCTACATGTGCCTCAGTTCTTTTGATACTTCTTTGAACCTGTTTTTATACATCATCAATTAAGGAGGTAAATAAAACCTTTAACATATATTCATTTTATATATCCATAGAAACCATGATTTTACCTTTTTGAATATTATCCTGTAAGAGTTTATATTCACTGAATGCTAAAAGAACCTAAATATCACAAACCATAAGTTTTAATAAGGAGAGTGTGAAACTGATCAAGAAAAACTGGTTTGAGCAGATACTCTAACCTCTTACTGCAGTGGATTTACTTTATTATTATAACTTATGTTAATTGCATGATTTATAACATTGGTGTAGCCAGATGCCTTCCCTGCCCCTCACTTACAATTTGCTTAGTTTATTTTCATTTCTTTACTTACCTTATGTTACCTCAGCGACTTATAACATTGCTGCAACCAGGTACTAGTCCCTTATTCACAACGTTCTTTTAGTCCCTTTATGCCTACCCAACTGGCTTTTGTCAGTTTTCAAGGCCCACTCTTGCACATTCCCTATTAAACATAAAGGAAACATTGGGGTGGGAGGGTTACTGTTTCCATGCCAGTTGACCTTCCATCAAAGCTCTTTCTATTCTCAAAATCACAATATCATGCCATTGACTTCTCTGTGTGTCAGGGAGTAAGCCCATTTGCCCTGTAGCAGGTGTTCACTAACACTCCACTTGAGTCTCAGAAAATATTAGAAGGATTCATTACTGTGTGTCATTTTGCAGATGCTGAAAATGATTTTGGATGCTTTTATCTATTGAGTTTGAACTCTGGTTTTCTAAGTGGAACCATAGTCTCACAATGTAATCCTCAGATCAGCAGCAAATTCTATCCAGAAACTGGAGAGGGGAGACAGCAATCTGTGTTTTAGCAAGTCCTTCAGATGATTCTGAGGCACACACTGAAATCTGAGAGTGCTGCTCTAGAGCTGCACATTAGATACCTGAAAAGCTTTAAAACATATGTATGCCTGGGTCCACCAGTAGAGATTCTGATTTAATTGGTCTGGAGCATGACCTGGACATCCATATTTTTAAAAGTTTCCCAGATAGTTTTAATTTTGCACCCAAGGTGATAACCCCAAGTCATAAATAAGCCTTACACTTTTGGAGTAGTTATAACTTATACTACCTATAAAGTTTGGCCTGTGGTTAAATAAATATATAATAAATAGAATACTTTAAATACATCTGATAAGGGAATTTGCTTTCCCTCAGCATCAATCATAAGGATGTTGATCCTAAAATTCATAGGGCATGCCCCTCTCACTGAAGAGAAGTAAATAGAATGCTTTGTGAGTTGAAGAAAAATAATAAAAGGAGTATCATTTAGGTTGGCACCATATGGTTCAGTTCCTTCTCAATATAGCACAAATTCATTTTAATTTAATGGGTTTGTTACAAATTTCCTGAAAAGCTTTTTCAGAAGGAAGTTGCAAATTAGCAGCTCAACATCCTACTGAGCAAGTCATTATACAGCGAGTTCCAAGCTGAGATAATCAAATAATAACTGGCAATTTATACTTTCAAAGTAAAATTCTTAAATATGGAATTGTGGAAGGGAACGTTTGCCAACAACATCACTATAGTGATGGTGATTAGTTTTTTACAGAAGTTATGAACTTACAAAACAACCATGCACATGTGTAAAATTCCCATACAGCAACCTTCACCAATGCACCACAACATTGTGGAACATTTGTTACAGATTATGAGATAATATTATCAGACTATTACCATTAATAAGGTCCATAGCATGGTATATTTTTCCATGCCCCCTGTTATTAACACAGTACACCTTTGGCATTGATGCAAGAATATTACAGTATTGCTGTTAACTATATTCCACAGCTCACATTAACTCTATTTTTCCTGTGCTTCTCCACATTCCCACCACCCTGCAAAAGTGATGTATATCTGTTGTAGTTCACAGAAGGACATAATTGTATTTGTACTATTAATCAAAAATTCTCATCCACCTCTGGGTTCATTGTGTTATTCAGTCTCTAGATTATTCTCTCTCTTTCAGTTGGCATTTACAGCCTTAGACTACCCTTTTCAGACAATCCCATTTATAAAAAAGCTGCTACTGGGAAGCAGACTTGGCTCAATGGATAGAGCATCTGCTTACCACATGGGAGGTCCATAGTTCAAACCCAGGGCCTCCTTGACCTGTGTGGAGCTGGCCCACATATAGTGCTGATGAATGCAAGGAGTGCTATGCCATGCAGGGGTGCCCCTGCATAGGGGAGCCCCACAAACAAGGAGTGAGCCCAGTAAGGAGAGCAGCCAGCATGAAAGAATGTTCAGCCTGTCCAGGAGTGGTGCCACACACACAGAGAGATGACACAGCAAGATGACACAACAAAAAGAGAGGCAGATTCCTGGTGCCACTGATAAGAATAGAAGTGGACACAGAAGAACATACAGCAAATGGACACAGAGAAAAGACAACTAGGGCAGGAGTGGGGAATGGGAGAGGAAAAAAAGCTGCTACTCACTATGTGTTACCATCAACTCTATTTCCAAATATTTACAGTCAAGTTAATTAAAACTTTTACATATATTAAGCATCAGTACTCCTTCACAGTCCTCCTCTTATCTCCTAATAAACTACTATTTACGCCTTAGCTCTAAGCATTTATTCTTTGTATTACTTCATATTAGTGAGATAATGCAATATTTGTTCTTTTGTGTCTGGCTTATTTCACTTAGCATAATGTCTTCAAGATTCATCCATGTTATCATGTGTCCCAATTTCATTTTTTCTTACACCAGCATAGCATTCCATCATATGTACATACAACATTTTGTTTATTTTTCGGTTGATGGACACATGGGTTGTTTCCAGCTTTTGGCAATTGTGAACAATGCCGCTATGAACATTGGTGTGCAGATGTCTGTTAGTGTCACAGTTTTCAGTTCTTCTGGATATATTCCTAGTAGAGGAATTGCTGTATCACATGGCATTTATATATTTAGTTTCCTGAGGAAGGACCAAACTGTCTTCCACAGAGGCTGCGCCATTTTACAATCCCACTAATAGTGAAAGAGTGCACCTATTTCTCCAGCATTTGTTTTCTGTTTTCTTAATAATGGCCATTCTATGTGGTGTAAGATGATATCTCATTGTTGTTTTGATTTGCATTTCCTTAATAGCTAGTGATTTTTTCATGTGCTTTTTGGCCATTTGTATTTCCTCTTTGGAGAAATGTCTAAGTTTTTAACCTATTTTTCAGTTGGGTTGCTTGATATTTTATTGTTGAGTTATATTATCTCTTTATATAGAATGGAAATCAAACCCTTATCAGATATGTGGTATCCAAATATTTTCTTCCATTGAGTGGGCTGTCTTTTTACCTTCCTGATGAAGTCCTTTGAGTCAGGAAAGTGTTTAAGTTTGAGGAGGTCCCAAATTATCCATGTTCCCTTTCACTGCTCATGCTTTCAGTGTAAGGTTTTTAAGAATGCCCCACCTACCACCAGGTCCTGAAGGTGGTTTCCTACATTTTTTGTAGGAATTTTATGGTTCTAGTTTTTATATTTAGGTTTTTGATCCATTTTGGTTCATTTTTGTATAAGGTGTGAGATAGGGGTTCTTGTTCTTTCCTTTGATTATGGATATCCAGTTCTCCCAGCACCATTTGTTAAATAGACTTTTTTAACCCAGCAGGGTGAGTTTGACAGGCTTGCCAAAAATCACTTGACCATAGATGTGAGGGTCTCTTTCTTGACCATTTCAGTTCCATGATCTATGTGTCTATCTTTATGGCAGTAGCATCTGTTTTTACCACATAGGTAGGTAATATGATTTAAAGTCCAGAAGTGAGAGTCCCCCAAATTCACTATACTTTTTAAAAGATTTTTCTTGTTATTTGGTATCCCTTACCCTTTCAAATAAATTTGATAATTGTGTTTTCCATTTGTTTAAAAAATGCTCATGGAATTTTTTTCAGGATTGCATTGAGTCTGTGTATTAGTCAGCCAAAGTGGTGCTAATGCAAAGTACCAGAAATCTATTGGTTTTTATAAAGGGTATTTATTTGAGGAAAAAGCTTACAGTTACAAGGCTCCCAAAGAGCCCAACTCAAGGTACCTTAAGAGGTACTTCCTTACCCACTCTGTTGCCAAGTGTTGAAGCAAAATGGCGGGCATGTCTGCAAAGGTTCAGCTTTCCTTCTTCCTATTAAGACTCCATGGACCCAGCTTCTTCTGATCTCAGCTGTAGGCTGGAGGGCTTATTTCTTTCTGGGTCTGCTCAGTTGCTCAGAGCTCTTGTCTCTTCAGCTGCAAACTATTAGGTGAATTGCTCAGCTCTCTCCAGGGCCCCAGGATCAAGTTCTCTACTCTGCTGAGTCTATGGAGCTCTCTCTAGCACCATGTATCTATTATCTGTGTCTACTTCTGTCTGCCTCCTTCATTGAATGTCCATGTATATATAGCCCACAAAGATGTGGGGACTCAAACTGAGTCTCCCTAATGATGTCATTGAAAGAAAGCCCTAATTTAAATTAACATAATTTGATCAAAGGCATCTCAGCTGATTAATACAGTCAAAGGGTATCATGAGCAGAGGAACAGACCAGTTTATAAATATAATCTATGTCTTTTTTTGGAATTCAGAAATAATATCAAACTACTACAATCTGTTTATCAGTTTGAATTGACATCTTAATAATATTTATTCTTCCAATCCATGAGCATGGAATGTCCTTCCAATTATTTAGGTCTTTAAATTTTCTTTTAGCAATGCAGTGTAGTTTTATGAATATAACTACTTTAAATCCTTGGTTAACTTTATTCCAATATATTTTATTCTTTTAGTTGCAATTGTAAATGGAAATTTTTCCTGACTTCCTCTGCAGATTGCTTATGACCAGTATATAGAAGCACTACTGATTTTTGCCTATTGATCTTGTGTCCTGACATGCTACTGAAGTTGTTTTCTGGCTATACTAGCTTTGTTGTAGATTTTTGGGGGACTTTCTAGGTATAGAACCCTATCATCTGCAAATAGAGAAAGTTTTACTTCTTCCTTTCCTACTAGGGTGACTTTTATTTCTTTTTCTTGCCTGATGAATCTAGTTAGAACCTCTAGCACTATATTGAACAACAGTGGTGACAGTGGGCATCCTTGTCTTGGTTAGCTATGGAATTTTTATACACATACTTTATCATGTTGAGAAAGTGTCCTTTAATTCCTATCTTTTGTAGTATTTTTATCAAGAAAGAATGCTGTATTTTGTTAAATGGCTTTTCTGCATAAATCAATAAGATCATGTAATTTTTCTTCTTTGATTTATTAATGTGGTGAATTATGCTAATTGATTTTCTTGTGTTGAACCTCCCTTGCATACCTGGTATAAAACCCACTTGACCATGATGAATAATTCTTTTAATATGCTGTTGGATTTGATTAGCAAGTGTTTTGTTAAGGATTTTTGTAACTGTATTCATTAGGGAAATCAGTCTGTAATTTTCTTTTTTCATACTAGGGTGATATTGAGTGAGTTTAGTAGTGTTCCTTCTTCAATTTTTTGAAAAAGTTTGAGTAAGATTGGTATTAACTCTTCTTTGAATGCTTGGTAGAATTCACCCATGAAACTATCTGGTCCTGGGCTTTTCATTTTGGTGAGTCGTTTGATGATGGTTTCAGTCTCTTTACTTGTGATTGATTAGTTGAGGTCTTCTATTTATTCTAAGGTCAGTCTAGGTTGTTCATACATTCCAAGGAATTTTTCCATTTCACTCTACATTGTCTAGTTTGCTGGCATACAGTTGTTCATAGTATCCTCTTAAGATCTCTTTTACATCTGTGGGTTCAGTAGTAATGCCTTTTTCATATTTTATTTTATTTATTTGGATTTTCTCTTCTTTTTCCTTTGTCGGTCTAGCTAAGGGTTTGCTGATTTCGTTAATCTTCCCATAGAACTAACTTTTTATTTTGTTAACTCTCTCTATTGTTTTTGTTGTTGTTGTTGTTCTCAATTTCATTTATTTCTGTGCTTATCTTTGTTATTTCATTCTTTCTACTTGCTTTGCAAATAGTTTGCGGTTTAGTTAGGTCATTGATTTTAGCTCTTTCTTGTTTTTTTAATGTAAGCATTGAGGCCTTTAAATTTCCCTCTCAGCACTGCCCTTGCTGCATCTCAGTTAATGATGTATTGTGTTCTTGTTTTCAATTTTTTCGAGATATTTATTGCATTCTCTCAAAATTTCTTCTTTGACCCACTGATTATTTAAGAGTGTGTTGTTTAATCTCCATATATTTGTGAATTTTCCATTTTTCTGCCTCTTATTGATTTCCAACTTTATTTCATTATGAGCAGAGAAAGTACTTTGTATAATTTTGATCTTGTTGAATTTATTGGTATCTGCTTTGTGACTCAACATACAGTTAATTTTAGGGATAGATCCATGAGCACTTGAGAAGAATGTATATCCTGCTGTTTTGAGGTGCAATGTTCTGTTAGGTTTAATTCACTTATCATATTATTCAAGCTCTATTGATCTGATGACCAGATGTTCTATCCAATGCTGAGAGTGGTGTATTGAAGTCTCCAACTATTATTGTAGAGTATTGTATGTATTTCTCCCTTCAATTTTCTAGTGTTTGTGTCATGTATCTTGGGGCATCTTGGTTCTGTGTATATACATTTATGATTATTTCTTCCTGGTGAATTACCCCTTTTATTAATATATAATGTCCTTCCTTGTCTCTAATAAGGTTTTTGCTTTTAAATTCTATTTCATCCAATAAAATATAGGTATTCCAGCATTTTTTTTTTTTTTTTTTTTGCTACTGCATGCATGGAATATCTTTTTCCCACCTTTCATTTTCCATCTATTGGTATCCTTGGGTTGAAGTTGAGTCTCTTGTAGACAGCATATAGATGGCTCATATTTTCTTATCCATTCCACCAATCTGTGTCTTTTGATTGGGAGTTTAATACATTAACATTTAATATTATTACTGTAAAGATGGCTCTTATTTCATCCATTTGACCTTTGGGTTTTATCTGTCATATTTTATTTTCACCACTCTTTTTACACTGTTACTTACTTTTACTGATATAATCTTCATTTTTAGACTCTTTTCCAAACCTCTCTCTCCTGTCTTTTCTTTTCAGGCTGTTTCACTCCATGTAGTATTTCTTGCAAAGTCAGTGTTTTGGTTACAAATTCTTTCAGATTCTGTTTATCTGTGGATATTCTAAACTCACTCTCATTTTTCTAAAGACAATCTTGCCAGATATAATATTCTTGGCTGGTAGATTTTCTCTTGCAGCATCTTAAATATATCATACCCCTGCCTTTTTGCCTCCATGGTTTCACATGAGGAATTAGTACTTAATTTTATTGGATATCCCTAATATGTTATGCATTGCTTTTCTCTTCTTGCTCCCAGAATTCTCTCTTTGTCTGGCATTTGACATTCCGATTAGTATGTCTCTTGGAGTTGGTCTATTCAGGTTTTTTTTTGGGTAGGAGTATGTTGTGCTTCTTGAACATGGTTATTGATGTCCTTTAATGGGGTTGGGAAATTTTCTACCATCATTTCTTCAAATATTCCTTCTGCCCCCTTTCCCTTCTCTTTTACTTCTGGGACACCCAAGACATATGTTTGCACATCTGTTGCTGATGTTTAGTTCACTGAGACCTTGTTCAAGGTTTTTTCCATTCTTTTCTTCATCTCTTCTTTTGTATTTTCACTTTTGAAGGTCATAAGTGATTAGGTCATATTTTCCCATTTCTTGATATGGATTGTAATTTTTGTTGGCATCTTGGCATCTGGCCTGCTAGATTATTTATTCTGGGTGCAGTTTCCTTTGTCTTTAGTTTAGGGTTTTCTAGCCTTTTTCCCCTTGCTGGTTGTGTACTAGGTGCCAAGGATGTAGTTAGTAGTGTAAACTCTGGAGGCTGAAGTTCCAGATTACAGTAATCTGTAGTTACCTGGAGGGACTGATGAAGCTTTGGCTTCCCTCTTCTCCTGCCAAGGAACAAGATGGACCCTCTGGAGTGTGCAACAATCTAGTTCATGTGGGCCAAATGTGCCTACAGTTGCTTTGAGAAGCTGGAGGATTACTGTCCCTTATGCCCTTTGGAGGTAGGAGTGGGAGACCACAAGCACCCAACAGTTTAGTTCTTGTAGTCCAGAAGTGCCTGCCATTGCTTGCAGAGGCTGAGGAAACACCAGCCACTTCCTATTGATTAGGGGATGTGGGGGAATCCACAGGTACCCAGCAATTCAGACCCATTAAGCCAAAAGTACCTGCTTTTGCCTGGAGAGTCTGATGAAATACTATCCCCCTCCTATCCTACTAAGGGATAGAGGTGGATCCATGGGCATTTATCAGTCTAGTCTGTACAGGCTGAAAGTGCCTGCCATTGCCTGGGAAGGCTGAGGAAAACACAGCTCCCCTCCTCTCCTATTTTGGGGGCAGGGATGGAGCTACAGGTGTCCAGCTAGTGAGTCTGCGTGGACCAAAAGCACCTGCAGGCACCCTGAGAGGTTGGGGAAATACCTTCCCTTTCTGGTTCTATAGGGGGGTGGGGATTGAGGCAAAGGCACCCAACAGTCAAGTTTTGTACTGGCCCAAAGTGCCTGCAGTTGCCCAGATAGCTGAGGAAACACCAGGCCCTTCTTATCCTATGGTGTGGGGAGAGTGCAGGGAAATGGAATTGAAGGTACTCAACAAACCAGTTTGTGCAGATCAAAATTGCCTATGGTTGCCCAGAGTAGCTGCGGAAACACAGCTCCTCTCCTATCCTATTGGCGTATGGGAATGGAGCCCCAGGTATCTGACTGTTCAGTCCGTGCCTGCTGAAAATGTCTGCATTCACCCAGAGAGGCTAGTGCAGGTCCCACCAGCTTCCTCCCTGTTGAAGGTGGGGCTGGGGCCTTAGGCTAGGGCTATTGTCCAATATGGATGGAAAGAAGCCAGTTCCTACCATCACTGATTTTCCATCAGCCCTGCTTCCCCTCATGTTGGGGGCAGAGTTAAAAAGGAAGCTCCTGGCCTCTTTCTGACTTGGACAGTTTCAAACTTTAGTTGTCTTAGGATTATATTTTAGCCAGCTGAATTTGCTAATCAGTAGCTGAAGTTCATGGCCAACTGTCGCTTTCTTCCCCATTTTGGGGGAAATAGAGCTTCCAACTCCAGGCACATAATAGCTCCCAAAGTGGCTTCCGTCACCAGTGGAGGATGAGGACCAACCTTCACAGCATGAAGTGCTCTACTCACACAACTTCACTGCAGTCTCTTCCTTCCAGTCTTTCAGGGATGTTGCAGGATGCTCTTCTGGCTCCTGGGTTCTCCAAAGAGGTGCTTTAAATAGTACTGAGTAGTTACTAACTGCCCTGTAGGACTCTTAGAGCTCCTCACTCAGCTGCCATCTTGCCCCTTCCCCTGGTGATTACTTTTTTAAGACAAGAAAGTAACTCCTTCCATGGTGACCATCTACACTTGTCTTTGTTTCTATTTTCTGCACCTTCCTTTACTGGGTCCTGTAGCATGATGCATAACTTCAAGGACCATGAAGGAATATTTTATTGACTCAATTGGCCATGAAAACTAGGAAAGAGATTTGCTAATTTGAATAAAGCCTGGAATGAAGGAGGTATTGGGACAGTGGCTTTTAGTTCCTTTTTATTGAATCAACATAACAATTGGCTTTATCACTTCATTCATCTATAGTGATTTTTTAAGAGGTTCCAAGCCAAGGTTTTTTTTTTTTATACATATGAAAGTTTTTATTAAAAAAAACATACTTCTTTCACTTTAGTGTGTGGCATGTTGCATTTTCTAGTTTGTTCAATGATTTAAAGCTCAAAGATGATTCTGTTTTCATTGTCCATGGGCCTCAAGCATCATAGTTTTTGGCTAGCAGGCAGGAGACTTAAAAAAAAAAACACAACTGGAACAAGGCAGACTAAATGCAGGACACACATGTAAGCATTTTTATACACTTAAAAATTACACTATTAATAAAAATGATACAGATTATAGATGAAATGAAACCATCTAGAACTGGCCTATCACAAGTTTTGAACCTGGAATGATATAAGTTATCATATGTATTATGAATAAAAAGTTTTGTTTATATCAAATGGAATTGGCAGTCTATGCTTATACTTTTAAAATCTAAGCAGGACAAAATAAATCCAGACTAAAAAGATGATTTTAATTACTCTACATTGAGTCCAACAGCTTCTGTTAGCAGCTACTAGTTAAAAGTCTCAATCAATAAAAAAAGAAAACTGAGCCATGATAAATCTCTCAAAACTGGACATTTCTTAGGTAAAAGGGGCAAAAGTATTTACTTTCTCCCAAAAAAATAACCCAGAGGAAGTCTACATTTTTCTATATAAATGTCCTGCTATTTTAACCTCTATTTAACCTACATGATTAAACTAATATCTGTGTGATATGATGCTATATCAAGTGAGAGAACTTGTTGTTATGCCACTACCATCACCCAATCTTAAACTGGACCCTTAGTTTCTGCACACACACAAAATTTATTTTAGGATGCTATATACAACCTGCAGTGAAACAGGATGGAAATGTGATGATAAGAGAGGATTTATGCTCTTCTCAGTCTAGAAGAAAATTTTCCAGAATTTCACATTATTTTCCTTAAAAACCCACTTACTCTAGCATAAAATATATTTGTTAGAACATAATTCAAAGCTAATAAGCTCAGAAATATAATTTACATGAAAACACAACTTCTATAGGCATAGTCTATTACCTCCATACTTGGTTAAAAATATGAAAAATTTTAGTTTTCTTGGGCAATTTTTTCTTCCTCTTTCAGATTTTTCTGAGACATTAAAAGGGAGAGAGTTTCTAGAAAGATTCAGAAGTTTCTTTTTAGATGTTTGATGAAAAGAACAAGGAATATATCATATTTAGTGCTAGTGACAAAAAACAAGAATGAGGCACCAATAGTTGAAAAGCAAAAAATATTTTGTTCCCAGATATACAATTATATTAAAATGTGGGAACAGGAGTTATTTTTCATATTAAATACCTAAGCCAATTGCTTATTCTGCAACTTTTCTTTAAATGATATTCATGGATTCTTCATTTGTAAAAGTTCAATGTATAACCAAAGCCATGTGGACTATATATCACCAACGATTCCAGAATAGTAGAACATAAATGCCCTCCCTCATCCCCACCCCACAAAAAACAGAATGATTTCTGCAATAACCCATAGCAGCCTCTTAATTCCTGGCAAGACATGCAAATCAGATCTGCTAAAAAAAAATACTTTTGTAAATTTAAGGCACTTAGTCAGCATTCTTGCACTGTTCAAAGTAAAATCAAAAGATCAATGGGAAGCAGACTTGGCCCAGTGGTTAGGGCATCCGTCTACCACATGGGAGCTCAGCGTGGAGCTGGCCCACATGCAGTGCTGATGTGAGCAAGGAGTGCCATGCCACGCAGGGGTGTCCCCCTCATAGGGGAGCCCCACGCTCAAGGAGTGCACCCCATAAGGAGAGCTGCCCAGGGCGAAAGAAAGTGCAGTCTGCCTAAGAATGGCGTCGCCCACATGGAGAGCTGACACAACGAGATGACACAACAAAAAGAGATACAGAGTCCCATGCTGCTGAAAACAACAGAAGCGGACAAAGAAGACAATGCAGCAAATAGACACAGAGAACAGACAACCGGGACAGAGGGGAAGAGGAGAGAAATGAATAAATAAATAAATCTTTTTAAAAATATATTTTAAAAAAAGATAAAGGGAGGAATGAGTAAAATATTGAATCATTCTGGGTTCCCCAGTATTAGTGTATCACTTAAGTCACAGAACAAGATGTGTATTTTTTAAGTGGATTTGCCTTTCCAGTGGGCCATTTTTTGCCCAAGTTGATGATTGCAGGGACTTTAGAACCACACTTATTAAGTCTGTATTAATCACTTGCATTCACTCTTAAAAACAAAATATAATTGTGTAGTTTGAGGCTTTTATGGACCTCAGAAAATCATGTCCTTAGGGTTAATCCATTCCTGTGGTTGTAAACCTATTGTAGGTGGGAATTTCTTTTGATTAGGTTACTTCAGTAGGGCATGACCCAGGCTAGGTCTTAGTCCTCTTACTGGAGTCCTTTATAAATGGGATGTACACAGAAAGAAAGACAGAGAGAAACTCACAGAAGCTGAGAGAGGAAATCCAGAAAGCCAGAAGCTGAAAGCAAGGAAACCTGGAAGAGAAGGAAGAGATGAGCAGATGCTTCCATGTGCCTTGCCATGAGACAAGAGGAGGCCAGGATCACAGGCAGCTGGTTTTCAGAGAGAAAGCATCACCTGAAGATGCCTTGATTTGGACATTTTCGTGACCTCAGAACTGTACACTTGCAAACTAATAAATCCCCACTGTAAAAGCTAACCCACATCTGATATGTTGCATTTCAGCAGCCTAGATGACTGAAGTACTAACAGAAGAAAAAATAAACTATTCAGTATGCAGAGATTAAATAACCTTGTGTAGTCTTTTGAAATAAATTCTGATACCTTAAGAAGTCTAATTACTTTTGTTGACTTAAAATATATATATATATTATCCTGTGATGCTATTTAGGGTTCCTCTGCTGTGTTGAATTTGGAGCATAAAGCCTTGTGTCCCCTATGGTCATTTGCATTAATGCTGCAAAGAGTTTATGAATAGGCAGTTGGATCCTGCTACCAGTCTTTGATCTAGACTATCCATGGTTTCATTGTAATTGATTATCCTTGGGGGATCTTCCTTCTTCACTTTTCAAAGAGATTGTATGTCTTTAGTGTGGTACACAATAGAAACCCTCAGGTCAAAAGAACCCCAGTTATCATTCCCTTCTAGGCCTCTCTGGTATCTTCGTTTTTTCGTGGAGTTTAAAAAATCATTTGCCAGAGAGGCCAGAAGATTTTGGTTTTCTGTCTTGTAGTCCTTTGAGAGAAATACTAAAGCACCTTGACTACTGATGTCTGCCCTTTGCAGGTCACCTCAATGATGGTTCCCAGCATAAGGCTCCACTCTCACTAGTAGTTCTGGGTTTTAGCATGCTACCCAGAACATGAAGACTAGTCCATTTTCCCAGCTCATCAGCCATGGGAAACACAGAGTATTCAGTTCCTGAGAGGATTATTTCAGCATCTTGTGGAACCAAAGTGGCAGGATATTCCCTTTGAAATGTCACCTCCATGACATGTGATCTGATGACCTCTCAGTAATAGTCTCAGGGTCAACACTGGGCTCATTTATAAATGATACTCCACTGATTCTGGAAGGAATCTCCCAAGTTTTGTTTATCTGTTTGAGAGGACAGATTTACTTGTATTGTGCTCATCAGCACAGTTTGTATATTTGAAGGGTAGATAAAAGCTGGAGAACTAAATAAGTCCCAGAAGAGATGGGGTGTTAGAGGATTAGTAGCAATAGTTAGCAGTGGCTGTTCTCTGGAGAATACCCACTTGCATTAGTCCCTCCTAAACAGGTCCATTAGAAAAACTGGCAGAACTAACAGATTTCAGCATACACATAGGGATATGGGATAACGGACTTGAAGATTGGGTCTGAGTTTCCCAAGCAGGTGATGAAAAGAAGATGAAGATGGAGACAGAGAAGAATTTTAAATAGTTTTGTTGAGTTTTTCCTTAACTTTGCTTGCATAATTGATTTTGGGAACTATTTTAGCATTGTTATTGTCCACTGGAAAAACTGGGGGTGGTTTAAATAGGGCCTATGAGTCCTCTTTGCAGGCAACAGCTGAAGCATGTTTTCTATTGGGCCAGTCATCAAATTTTTACTGCTTGCACCTGGATTAATTTTGAAACTTTTCTGTAACACATCACTTATGGTTGGTTTTCCTCAGCTTGTTTCTCCAAGCCCAGTTTCCTACTTCCAGATTTAGAACTATAGTCAGGTTTGAAAGTTTTGGGTCCCTGTTTTAAGGTTGAGACACTGGTCCCTTGTTGCATTATTTTGTCCTGAACTAAATCAAGGTATTCACAATCCTTGGCACTATTGTTGTAGAAGTCGAGAGGTTTAATTATTTGCGTATAGTAAGGCCAGGACTCAGGAATAATTTTTGGGAAAGAAAAATTATTTATTTATGACTGGTCAGGTTCAGAGCTTCTCATTCCAAAATCTGAGACCTGAATAAGATTTTTGAGTTCCTTTTATACAGAGGAAGGGCCAAATGGTTCTGTGTTTCAGTGCTCAATAGACTTGAGTTAGCATATATTTTCCACATCCTAGGTAAGCTTTTAGCATGGACTTCATACATTCTAGATAAGCTTTTAGCACATTTGGTTTGCATTTTCCCAGAATATTTAAAGTTTATAGAGTTTGCATTGCTAAACTGTTTATCTGGGACTGGAGTTGTTGCCATGGTCACCAAGGGCAGGGCTGTAGCCTCTTACTGTCCCACACGCACAAGTCAGGATACATACAGCCTAAGTTATCTATGAAGAGATGAACAGCCTCCCACCCATAGCCCACATCACTATTGTGTCTAGCTTTTATTTTTTTACGAGTGGTATATCTGCTCTCAGAGTCACTATACCATTATCTTCCCTTTTTCCATATTGCCATTATTAAGATAACCAGAATTATTTGTTACAATGCCAATTGGAATTGCTACAGCAACTGTCATGTCTAAAGATGGGTTCTTTCTAGATTGATTATCATAAGACTTCCCATTCTCTTTGTCCATACTGCTTTTCTGAATGAAATTCTCACTTTTCATTCCTGCTTTCCCAAAGTGCTGGCCTTGACAGTCTACTTCAGGTTACTGTCTACAATTTGCTGGTTGCCATTGAGGACCCTGGAAACAGGGTCATTAGCTTCATCAATGCCCTGTCTCCTTAAAGATACTTCTCTTTTCCAGCATTACCATTTAGTTCACCATAGTCTGTCTTCCTCTTTGGTATTCCCTGGTGCTGCTTGGAGGGCTTGCTTCTGCTCACATTTTAGTGGCTTTGACTGGGCCTTGGAGCTGCCATGGGCTCCATGCTGCAGGTACATGGGAGGTTGCTGGTGATGGTGTTGATATTTGTGTCTGTGGTTGTAGAAATAATAACCGTGGGGGGGTGGCTGCTGCTGTGGGTGATGGTGCTGATGGTGGTGGCTCTGACGATGTCGAGGCTGTGGCTGGCAGGTCTTCCCCACTGAAAGCAGCTGGGACTTGCTAGCTAAGGCTGCAAGCTGCAGCACCATCAGGATCTGAGCCAAAGGCTATTTTAACAAACCTAAAAATGCAATCTTGGAATTTTTAGGGTCCCACATTCTCACTGCTCTCTGAATAGTTTGAAATTTGGTTTGAAGTGTCAGTTTTTCACATCAAAATTGACTATTAGGATATTTGACAGGTTGTAACTGCATGTTAAGGAAATTTTAATCTGTCCAAGAAAGTTCCTCTAACTCTCAAGAGTTGCTTTTGCCTACTTACACCTCATAGTAAGTGCTCCTTTTATAACCAGATAATCATATCTTCACACCATCAGATTTTATATGTCTGTGGCATTCTAAAAGCTTTTCAAAAACATTAAATTTAGGATCTCACAGCATTATTGAATGATTCATGAATCAGACTGCATCCATTTCAGAAATTACAAAGGAGCTTTTCTGAGTGAGGGAAAGGGTAGTTCATATACGGCAAATGTGTAAACAAGTGAGGAAATGTTCTGATTGGCTGACATTAACTTTCCATTTTACATAGGGAGACCCTTACAAAGTGGGGAGCAGATATGCACTGATTAGTAAGATTTGGTTGTCCATTCTGATAAGCTGTCTCACTGGACCAAAACTAGTTTCTCACCAGGTATGCTGATTTGAGTCTTTAGTGGACCCCAGAAAAGCTCCTTCTTAAAACGATTATATGCACAGGAATATAAACCTATTGCACTTAGGAATTCTTGATTTAATTACTTCTATTAGATTATGTGAGCCAGGGCAGGTCTTAATCCTCTTATTGGAGTCCTTTATAAATGGAAGACTAAAACCAGCAGGCACAGAAAAAAACCTGTAGAGACAGAGAAACCATGATAGGCTGAGAGTGAGGTCTTGGAGGCTGGAGACAAATCAGCAGAGGCCCAGAAAGAGGCCCCAGGAGAGGTTGAAAGAGATGAAGATCAGAGAAAAGGAAAGAGACAAGCCTTATGCCTGATCACCCACAGCCGAGCTCAGGGAGAACGTGATCCTGGAGGAGAAGGCAGAGATAGTAGAGCCACTATTATTTCCTACCATGTGCTTGATCACCCACAGCTGCAACTTGGTAAGACAGCATCTCATCTGAGGACTTGATTTGGACATTTTTACAGTTTAGACCTGTAAACTTTTAACCTAATAAATTCCCATTATAAAGGCCAATTTATTTCTGGTATATTGCTCCCAGCAGCTTTTAGCAAACTAAAACATCAGGTGTTACTTACCTGCTTTTCTGTAGGGTATGTTCCTTTTTCTTGGAAAGTCCCTATAGGTCAAATTTTGTCTTCTGGACAAGCCCTTCTCAGAAAGGGAACCCTCCCAGCAATGCCCAATGCAGGTATTCATTTTATTTTACTTAATGAATACAAATAATTTCATTTTATCCTTTGGATTAAATATCAACACATATACATATCTGTTGAGGAACACCTAAATCTTGTAATTCCCCCCTTCTATTGTTAGGTTTAATATATAGGTTTATTGCTTAGAGCGGTATCACCAATGGAAAAACTAAAACTCTCTCTGGTGCCAGGTGGTAGAAATCCAGGACTTCATGAAGGAGTAGTGCCTGGGAAGCTGGAGAAGCAGAGAAGGAATGTAGAATTCTAGACCCTGGATAGGTTCCTCTTGTACACATGTTAAATGTAAGAATAACTGAATAGATTAATAAAAATATTAATTAAGTAGTAGTTAAATTAGCATGAGAATTCCACATGCAGTATATCAAGATCTCAGCACAACAAATGTGACATCATATACAAATTAGGATTATTTGAGGAGGGATCAGTAAAAGGAATATTTACAAAATCACAGATAAGGATAGGGAAGTCACAAGAGACAGCTCAGGACTTTGTGTCTCAGGCAGTGGCCTGGGGAGATAAGGGGAGTGAAGGGTAATCAGACCCAGAGGAAATAGAAAGGACTGCCTTGAGAAGGGGAAGTGTAAATTTCCACAGGGTTACACGTAACCCGAGGCTGGACTCCAGTTTCCTGCCAGCACTCCCACAAGGTAAAACTCAACCTGACTCGAGAGAACAAGGGTCCAGTGCTGCAGTCCACACAAGTCAGCCTCCAGGAGCAGAAAGTAAGTGGAGAAGGGGTGAGAGAAAAAGAAGCAGCACAGACCCATCATGGGCTTGCTCACCATTTCAACCGGGCAGGAAAGGCTCTGTCCACGGGGGACTGGAAGCAAGTAGGGGAGTGGGAATGGGAAGAAGAAAGCCCCAGACACAAAGTACTGAATGTGGCTGGATGATTGTTATATAAGCAATTTTTAAAATAGGTTATCTCCCAAGTTATACTTATTGTAAAAATATACTCTAAAATAGTTTTTAAAAGGCAAAACTAATCAATAAATCACCCTCACTTCTACCCTGGGAACATATTAACCATTGTAAATGATTTGACTTTGGTTTCGTCAAAAAAGAAAAAAAATGAAAGACCTAAAATTAAGCCTGATCAAGTGCATCCCTATCTCGTAAGGAGGTAGTTTTCTTTCTCTTTTGTGCAAAGTCCTCTCACTGTACAATCATGTTTTCTTGGCTGCCAGTTTCCAGGAAGTTTCTGGTTCTCTCTTACCATTTCCATTACTGCCACCTCCTGCTTAACGCAGGTATCTGCAAGTAGATGGAGATGTAAGTGACATGGAAGTTTGCCTGGGCTTCATTTTCCTCCACGGTCACTTGGACCATTCAGAAAGGACAAAAAAGCTAGCTCTTGAGGTTTCCAAGAACAGATCTTTGATCATGGGGCCAGTATTTTAGTGAACTCACTCCTTGATTGGAGTTTATTTTTTATCAAGGACCAATTGAGTCAATCACGCATATATTTACTTACTCACTTCTACATTCAGGTTACGTTTCAAGTGCTAATTATATTTGTAGCACTAAGGAAGAAACCAAAGAAATGAGATGTTTTCCTCATCCTCAAAAATTTATAATATTTAGGAGACATGGCATGATGCAGCTATCTATATTTATATTTCATTTATACTTACATTTACATATGTATGTATACTTATTTTATATTTATACTAGATTTACATTTATAATTATATTTAAATTACATCTATACTTACATTTATATTTATACTTACATGTGGTTCAATTAAATTTAATTTAATTTAAATATAATTAAATTTGCTCCATAAAGGCAATAGCTGCATTTCTTTTGCCACACCATATTTTTTCATCCACATCATATTTGTACCCCAGTGTGGTATCTCACACCAGTGGGAGTTTGGGCAATATTGAATTTGATGAACTAAATAAAGGTTTACCACATAGAAGATACTTATAAAATAGTAGATGTCTAATTGTTTTATTTTGTTTTTATTTAGCTCACTTTAAGCTCTGAAATTATGTGATTTATTGATAAGATTTGAAACAAAAACCAACAATAAAGGAAATGATTTCTAAACTACCCATGCATGTATCAGTCAGTCATTATACCAAGAAATTAAGCTACAGAGATGAAATTGGCCATTGCCTCACAAATATGAAGGCTGAAGGAATTGTGGAAGGGAGAGGTTGAAGAAGGAAAGGGTTTTTAGGAGAGCCTTAGAAATGGGCCCTGAGGGATGAGCCTGGTGGTCTTGGTGCAGTTCTAGGATTCAGGTCCTTAGAGAGTACAGTATGCAGAGTTTTTCTGGAAGCAGACCTGAGCCAAGGATCTGGCTGTGAGTGATTTATCAAGGACATCATCCCAGGAGAAACTGGTAAGACAGTGGGGAAGACAGGATAGAGAAGGGGAACAACTTCAAGTGAATTCCCAACCTCAGCCTGACCTGGAAGGGAGCTCTTGAGCATCAATCATACCTCAGAGTTTAAACTTCAGACAACTCAACAAGCCCAAAGGCAGCCAATCCTCTTGAGAATGGCACAAGCATGAGCCATTAGCACAAGCCCCCAGTGACTGTTTTTGTACTCAACAACATCTATTCTGCAAGGTAATGCACAAAAAGATGGGGAATGGGCACCAACAGTATCTAATACAGACAGGAGTCACGGCAATAGAGGTGGACTGCCTTAGAATGGAACCTGAGAGCCCTGATTCCAATACCAAGCCTTAGCTTCCGAAGGTCTGTCTGGGAAAATTCACTGAGTGCCTGACACATCTCTTGTTCTAATCCTCATGGTCTAATTGAGCCCCATAGAGATCCATGGCATGGCCACAAGGGGCAACCTGAGCAGCTTCAAGGTGGTGGCAGGGCTCTTGCAGCAAAAGCAATTCCTCCAGTGCCTAAAAGAAGAAAAAGAGATGACAGCCCTCAGGAATAGACACTAGAAAGCTGAGTATACATGGGCAGTGGCTTCTGAAGTGGGCAGGAAGGGCTCTATGAGGGAGATTTGGCCACTGGCTCATGCGTCTGTGCTTTCCATGAAAGTATCTCCTTGGGGACCTTCCTTCCCATTCTCTGCACCTCCAACCCAGGCCAGGGTTGATAGTTGTATGGAGAAAGGAGTTTGAGAAAACAAACAAAAGAGGATAAGATACACTTCCAGTAAGGTATTGGTGGATGGGAATTCAAGTTCATTTCATAGGAATTTAAAGCCAAAGTATTTCACCTCTGCCAGAGAACATTTTTAAAGTCCAAAGAACTTGTTATAGGCAAAGTCAATTCTTGAAGTGTCAGTTTAAATTTTTAAAAATGAAAACTTCAAATGTGAATTTGCGTTTCAATTTTTATGCAATTTCTGGTAGCAAATATAGAAAGACAATCCAAATCCTGACATAGGTTGATATTTCTGGTGAGGGCTGAATATGGAATGAGTTGCCAGGAAAAATTGCATTTCGCTAGAGCAACTGATTAGTTTACAGTGTGTAAGAGCTGGTAATTGCATAAGTCATCTTGTCTCCTCCTCCCTGCTTGATGGAAAGCAGAGCCTAATGTGTGGCTTATCTGCTGCAAATGGTCAGGAGTTTTGGGTGTGTCCTTTGAAGACTAATGTCATATTTACCTTATTTTTCATCAAATGATCATTTGTTTTTCCAATGTAAACCATTTATGGAACAAAACAGACAAAAAAAATATTTCTTTTAATTATTGACCATTAATATAATTTAGTCAGGATGTTCTAATTCTTAGAATGCCTCAAGTGGTACATGATCTATCCTCCTGCCCCATTGTCACTTGTGATATATTTCTATTAATGCATCGATCTTATTAGTGTAGAATCATCTTATTGTAGTCTGTGTTTCCCACTGACACACAAGCCCTTGAATAGCAGGAGCTGGGTTTTATGCAGATCTATATCCCTCTACATTACCTTGCAGAATAGATGATGTAGAGTACACAAACAGTTACTTGGGGCCTGGTTCATGCCAGTCAGTCTCCTCTAGGTACTGATGGTGGCTGCCATCTCAGGACAAACTACCCCTATGGCTGAAAACCCACCTTCAACTACTTGGTGTGTAATAGAATCAATACGTATTTTGCAAACGGAAAAAAAAGCACTGCAAAAGCCAGTGATACGTATGGATAAGACAGATGTGTATGTATAAGAGAACGCATTTCCATTCTTATAAAGTGGAAGGCACATATGAAAAGATGATAAAATGTCACAGGGAGGGAAAAAAGCCAGAATGTTAATTATGGTTATCATGTAAAGTTATAGATTAACTTCATTTTCTTTTACACTGTTCAACACTCTCTAACATTTCTAACAATAAAAATGCCAGTGATAAAGAAAAATATATTCAACAAATATGTTGTTAAAAATGAAAAGAAAAAATCCTTTAAATTAAAAGAAGAGGAGAAAATGTGTAGCAAAGAACATATTTCCATTTAGAAAGATGTGTGTCTCTATAGTAAAGATAGTTGCCTTGGCCTTCCAATGTTGATTAAATATATTGTCCCTCCAGAGGTACATGCAGTATATTTAATTTTTACCTTAGTCATTAAAGATTTAGTTTTAGAGTCTCACTCCTGACAGAACAATTTTCCATGTATTAGATTTTACTTTTCACTTTAAATCATTCTCTCCTCTCTTCTTTCCCAATTTAAGTCACTTATTTGCAACAAAACACTGAGTGAAATGTAACGATTCAAATAAATAAAGCATCACCTCCAGAGGATGCAGCCCTCATGCTGCGCATGTAATGAAATCTATTTCTCTTTGATGATTTCAATTAAAAGAAGTTAAGAATTAGGAGTGTGACTTTAATTATTTCTTGATGTATCTGTGCTTTTCTCCAGGCAGAAATAAGAAATAGCTTTTCTCATGGTTTCCCAGGGTTACCCTCAGCACCAGAACCCTGAAATGGTTGGGCAGGGATATTTCAGGTGGAAGGACTCACTAATACTCTTAGGAATACAATGGTGGAAGCTCTTTGTTCCTGTTTTCTTGGAGCCCAAAAATAATTGCTCTATTTTGCTCAATATCAGTGGGCCAGGAATTCAAGCTGGGTTCAACTAGGTGATTATTCTCTACATGATATTGACTGGGGTTACCTGGTGATGTTTCGCTTGCAGTAAGCCCGACCTAGAGGACCCAAAATGGCTTTCTCTCACATGTCTGGTGCTTTGGTGAGGATGGTAGGGACACGGGCTCAGCTGGTCCCTTCTCCATGTCCATGACATCACAAGATCTCTCTGTGTGGTCTCTTCAGAAGGACAGCCAGGCTTCTGACATGACAGCCCCATGTCCCAAGAGATGGGAGTCTTAAAGTACAGGCCCAGGAACTAGTGAAGGATCAATTCTGCCATATTCTATTAGCCAATTCTTTATGGAAGGCATGTCAAAGAATGAATGGCCATAATCAATTTAATATACTCACCCAGAATGATATTTCCTGTATGGATAGGATGTCTCACTCTTATTTGTCTATAAATTGATACATCAAACACTCTGGACTTTTCCAGAACATAACATAGAACAAATTAACCTGCATTTGCATGTGAATAGACATCAAGAAAGTCAATGTTTGATACTTGCTTCTGTTGGTTCTCTGGCTGTCCTTTAAAATTCTCAATTTCTCCAAGGCATGTATACATGGTACATAAAAATGTTTGGATATTTTCATAGTGGTTTCAGTTAAAAACAGTAACTGAGAGAGTGCTGAGTTCCTAGCCAGGGGAACTCTATCACATTCCTCAATGAAACAGCAACAATCCCCCAAGTGCAATGGCAAAGACCAGTAAAGATGGATGATTCAACAATAAGCCCTTTATATGAGCCTGTGTGCCTGAAATATGAACTAGACCTAGAGCTGCAGGGTGCCTACGAGTTACCTCCTGAGAGCCTCCATGTTGCTCAAATGTGTCCACTCTCTAAGCCAAATGCAACATGTAAATGCATTACCTTCCCCCCAGTGTGTGACATGACTCCCGGGGATGAGCCTCCCTAACACCAAGGGATTACTACCAAGCACCAGCTGATGATGTAACTAGAAAAAGACCTCGAATAAAAGGGTCAACTTGGACCGGCAGAATATCTCAGCCTACATGTAATATTAGGTGTTAAAAACTGCTTTTTGACTTTGGATAAAAGGGGGAAATGGAAAAGATAAATGAGTTTTTATGGCTATGAGTCTCCAAAAAAGAGTTGGGAGGTCATCAGAAGGGTCAAGCTTACACACACCTCAGCAGGGTTCCAGAGACAGCCAAAGTAGATAGAAACCCAGGTACTGGTTCTACTGAGGGCTACAGAGACCCACAGGTTCTATGGTCATGGTGAATGGCTCTGGAGTTCAGGGCCATGTCTGCTGGCCCTTCTTTGGAGTTTTTGTTTCTGAGTGCGATGGAGTTGGACTTAGATATGACCTTTCTACACATGCCTCTTCTGTTACTTTTACCAGACCTGTGGTTGGCATTTGGGTTGGTGTATACTCAGGAGACCGGAATCTCTGGACTGTCCATGTGACAGCCAGGTCCTGAGCCTCAGTAGAATTGCAACTCCTACCTTCTGGTCTATTGGACTTACCCTGGCCAGCTAACAGGGAGGTGAAGAAGGTCAACCACCACACCAGGGAGCCAAGAGTGCCTACAGCTGCAAGCAGGAGAATTGCATCCATCATCCATGTGGAATCTAAGCCCCCTCTTGATGTAGAAAGGGACTGGACATAACCATCCCAGGGTCCACATGATGGAGGAATAGAGTATGGATTAGAGTGGACTTACTGGTGTTCTGTTGGGGAAATATTGTGATTAGTAAGGGAAGAAAATTGTAGTATCGATGTGGAGAATGTGGCCACAGTAACTGCTGATGGTAGGAAGAGGGAAGAAGAGATATTATGTGGGCACATTTGCAGGATTTGGAGTTGTCTTGGGTGGTGCTGCAGGGACAGATGCTGGACATTGTGTGTCTTGCCATGACCCACTGGGTGGACTGGGGGAGAGTGTAGACTACAATGTAGACCATTGTCCATGTGGTGCAGCAGTGCTCCAAAATGTATTCACCAGGTGCAGTGAATGTCCCATGACGATGGAAGAGGTTGTTGATGTGGGAGGAGTGAGAGGGGGTGGGGGGTATATGGGGACCTCATATTTTTTTAATGTAACATTTAAAAGAAAATAAAGAAGGAAAAAATAAAATAAAATTCTCAATTAAAAATATTAACAAAAAATGAACTCTAATGTAAACTATGGACTATAGTTAATAGTATAATTAAAACAATATTCTTTCATAAAAAGATATTGATTAGATACTCTATATCAAGATCCATGATAAAAAACATATTATTTGGCTCAATGTGTAAATATAAACAAAATTGAATGACTGGCACCTTCTTTGGCATAATTGAGCATTTGTTCTGGAGAAAAGTGCCAGTCAGTACATCTTAAAAGGAAATAAAATTTGAGTTATTTCAACATTTATTTAACTTATATTAACTGAACTATTTTTTTTTTAATTTGATAGGCATAGTTATAGGTTCTGGACACCTATAACCATTGAATAAGATTTCTAAAATCCCTCCCTTTGTCGAGCTTACATCTTAGTGAGGGAAACAGATAATAAGCAAATAAATACATAGATATATAATTTCAGGTATACAAAAGGTTGAAGAAAACTAACAGAGTAATAGACTAGAGAGTGACTGTGAAGGCATGAAGAGGAACATGTTTTCATTAGGTGGTAAGGGAGGCACTCTCCTGGTATATGACATTTGAAAAGACATCTTGATAAGAGAGAGTGAGCTGTGTGGTAATATGAGGAAAGAAAATTATATGGAAAAATTAAGAAACACAAAAGCCGTCAGGCAGAAATAAAGTGGAGCCACAGAATTAACCTTTTGTGTGAACTTATATTACTATTGTCCTAATCAAACATATACAATTAAATAATAAATAAATATATATATATATATATATACACACACACACACACACAATTGAGTGTTTACACGTGGTTTATTATTTCACTAAATTTCACATGCAGCTATTGACAAAGAAGCCAGGTCCACTTAATTGGAAATCCTTGTAAAACTCTTGCCCCACTGGGTCTGACATTGAATGATGGGTACCCTTGCCCGCCATTTCTCCTAAACTGAGAGAATTTCAAGGAAATAGGGAGAGTTTGAGGAGTAGTCTAATCACCTTTCCTCAAAGAGACAGCTTCTCTAGGGTTCAAAAGAAAGGTCAGTCTGTGAGGAAGCTTTTGCTCTTACCAAACTAATTAGAATGATACAATTTACATACCAAGGGGCAAGGCAACAGTTTTCTAAGCAACTAATGACATCTACATACCTACATTAACAATCTTCAGTATGCATTTTTTAAAAAAAAATAATATTCCCATTTTACACAAAAGGAAACCAAGGAGGAAGGACTTGCAACTATAATCAGGAAAAGTCAGAGGAAGAGCTCAAAATAGGATTCTCCTTGCCCATCTCCCAATTTGAAATCCTAAGTGTGCATGTGCACACACTCATGCACACACACCTGGGAATCTTATAATTCCTGGTGTTTATCTTGTGACAGGTGATTGAGAAAAAGACTGTTGCCTTGAAGCAGCATCTAGGTCTTAGGAACTTGGGGCTGCCCTGGGCATTCATTTATCTTTCTGCTTTATTATGGAAGCTCAGAAGGCCCCACCTTAACATGCTCTACTTCTTAGTTTTAAAGCAGTTGTGTTTATTGTTTGTTTAATTTATTGCTGTTATTCTTGGCCTGAGTTTATAATGGATCTAGACACCCCTCCTTTATATATTGACTTATCTGCTTAAATTTATTGAGTGCTTACTATGTGGCAGGTACTGCAAAATATTGGCAATCAATACCAATATGAGACATAGATCATGTCCAGCAGAGAGAAGGATGTGCAGAGACCTCAGCATGGGAGAGGGTAGCCCAGGATCAATTAACTGGATATTGGGAGGGTTTCGTCTTAACCCGTGTATTTTTATATCCTCTGATTCATTGTGGACAGACCTGATACAAGCAGGGATGAATGAATGGGAACACTAGAGAGGCTACCCGTCTGACTTGGCAGAAGGTACCTGGACATCTAAGAAACTGCATGAACATCAGTGGGGCATTGAGGGGAAAGATGTACCTGTACCACAGGCCCCCAGAACTGATTTATCTGTGCAGGCTGAATTTTTTCATCCTGGAAATGCCTTTCCTGGCTTCCAACATGCTGCCAAAACCTTAAAAATCCTGTATTTGTCAAATGCAGAAGGTCCATGCACTCTGTACACCAGATTCCATAAAATATTTTCCCCAGGCACAAACCATGACCAGTTATACATGCAACCCTTGACAGAGAAGGCCTTGGCAGAAACCTCAACTTCTAGATAATGTTTTGCTTACTCTCAGCATCAATTGCAAGGAGAACAAATCTGGCCTTGTCTCTCTCTGTTGCTTCTGTCTCTGAGCTCATCATCACCATCCAGGCCTCATGAATTCTGCACTTCCTAGGCTGTGGCATCAATAAAGGTTTATCCATTGAACAAGAATTCAATTTCAGGGAAGACAAATTCTACTCCCATTTACTTTGGAATAGCATTGACATTTTAGAAATGGAGAGAAAGCTGCTAAAACCAAACATTTTGTCACTAATGAAATTGGATTTTCTAAAGGCTCCATAAAATGTTCAAACAGTGCAGCTATGCAGATGCCAAAGCTCTGTGCTGGGTTTTCTGGTGCCAGAGTCTCTAGCCGAGGAGAAGCTAGTGGGCCTGTTATGCTGCAGAACTCCTGACCCTGCCTAGATCATTAAAGCCATCTAAAGGCAAGAGCAGTGTCTCTCTTTCAGCTTCTTTCCATTTCCTTAGCCCTTGCCACCCAGGCACTAAAATGCCCATGACAAATGAATCTTCTTAATACTCATTTCACAAACTGATCAACTGCACTCTCAAGTAACACATGCCTTGCCCAGGGTCACACTTTAAGCCTGAGACAGAGTCAGGGACCCCACATCTCTTCAGCTGTACATGAACTGTTAGAGCAGCAGTGTGGAAATCCTTACTTCCTTTGGATCAGTGCTTCTTCAAGTCCTTTTTGTTTCATTCATTCTTGAGTTCAGTCAAAATTTGTGAGTGGTGTTGCACAGTTTGGATGCCATCCACGCTGGGTACTGGGAACCTCCAAAGAAATAAGACATGTGAGAAGACACAGCCCAGTGAGAAAAGCAGCCTTGGATTTTAATTACCCATTTTAGCAAAGGGCTTTCATAGCATTCACCCCAATACAGATGTTGTGAAGACATCATGATGAGGCTAAAGTGCTTAGCACTAAGACAGTTTTCTTAATTTTTGTTCTTAGTACAGGATATTTTATGGGAAATATTCAGCAAAGACTAGCTAGAAACAGTAGCTGTGGTTGGTTTAGTTATAGATGAATCAGTAGCCATGGTTGGTTCAGCTGTAGATGTATCCCCAGCAGTCTCCCACCAGCAACGCTGGTATTTTCAGTTAGCATCCTTTAGTTGTTTGTATGTAAACCCTTTGAGGGCAGAGGCCTCTTCTAGCCTGTCTTGGTATGCAGTCTTCAGTAAATGCCTTTTCTATGCCTAGTTAACTATTAGAAATTTTTAAGATTTCACCAAGAACAGAGAATATGTTTATTGTAGTGTCATGATAGAATCTTGCTTAGGGCTGGTTAAGACAAATTCAGGACTTACATCTACTTGTGTTGGTGAAATTAGAGAAGATGGCATTGAACATGGTCACAGACTATTCTATACTGTCCTCAGTGAGGGGTGGCATCCAATGTCCCTCCACTTGCACCACAGGTGGCTTCAGTGACTTGCTTGACCAATTGAGTGCAATGGATGAACTCCTCTGGGAATTGTGGTGAGCTCATGAGAAGCCTGGAAGCTTCCACTTGGGTCTTTTAGAATGCTTAATCTTGGATCCTCGAGTGTAACAATCCTACCCGAGAAATTCCAGAAAGATTCCTCAAGACTACCTCAGAGATAGATAGGGGACTCAACTGAGCTTTGCCCCCAGCCATGCACTCCCAGGGGTTAGGCACGTAAATAAGTACCATGGACCCTTCAAACAGGCCAGTCCACCAGCTGAGTTGCACCAAGTACCCCCAGGCACTTCACAACAGAGCCCTGGCTGAATTCCTGACCCACTAAATTATGAAATATCATAAAATGTTTTTTTGTTGTTGTTTTAAGTCATGAGTTTGGGCATAATTTGTCATGCAGCAATAGATAACCAAAGAGTGCCTTGAATTGATGATTTTAGGTTGTTGGGGTCTGAGCTCAAACCAGTCATTTGGCTTGGATTTATAAATGGTACTTAGAGATGATGCCATAAACCAGAAAAGATTCTGTTGTTGACTCCACACTTCAGAGCAATGGAAATTTATACCTATTTGTTGTTCTGAGCCATCAGGTCCTGTGTTTTTAGACTTCCCTGCTTTGAGAAAAGAAATCTGATGGGAAGCTCTCTAAATTCTGTGTCCAGGAGTCTAGGGGATGCAGAATCAAACTTGGGACCTGGATTCTGGGCAGTCTTTGACTTTATAAGGATGTCCTTATATACATGGGGAGGTTTCAGATAAGCACTGCAGAAACGAAAGTTAGGACACTTTGACTTTTGTAATTTTTAAATGTTTTTGTTTATTAATGAAAGAGAAATGAAGCAAAAAAACTCCCTTATGGTTTAAGTTTTATTGTCATCTTTCTCTTAGAATAAGACACTTGTTCCTTTGAACCCTTGAATGTCTGTTGCCTTGTAGTTTTACCCTGACATGTTACCCCCAAAGTTGTGCAAACATCTGAGCTTCAGTAATGTCCCAAATGGTTTTACAGTAACATCAGGAATAATCATTTTTATCCTAGGATTGTTTTCCTTTTTAGTTTCATGTATATTTTATGGAAAATTGAATAAGTAAATTCATGATTTATTTTTACTTGTAGTCTTTCAAATAAATTTCGTTGGAGTCCCAAGAGATCTGTGCTAAGTTCTTAATTCAGCTAAATGCCCCGTTTCCCCATTTCTCATATCAGGACTTCGCAGCATGGTGCAGAAATATGAGGTCTCATATCTGTGCTATATGTAAATACAGCACTTCTTCTAAAGATAAATAATGAATCATTTCTCAGCAGGTTTAAATTTTATGAAGTGTTCAAAAGTCAGTACAATTTATAGCTCTGAATAGTCTGGCCAAATCTTGAAAGGATTTATCCCCTGGCCTTTCTGAAAGCCACAGTCCAGTAACATAAATTTGAGCCAGTGATTTCAAATTCAGCATGCATGAAGGACTATCAGCCTCTTGCCAGACAGTTGGTAGTGACTAAGGAAAATAAGTTTTACAAATAATGGTAGGAGAGAATCTTTTGAGTTACATTCCCTTTAGAAACTAATTACATTTCTTCAATTGACAAACAGTAGAACTATTAGGAATGCAAGTTCAAAAAAAGTAAAGCTACATGTACTTTAGATGAAAAGGGAAGAAAATCTTTGATTTATTGAAAAATAAGATCTTTAGGATATTTTGAACATAAATATTTTCAAAATCATACTCATTATAAAGTAACATAGAAATTCAGGACTTCTGCTTCCAATAAGTACAACTAAAATCCTGGACACTCAATATAAAACAAACATAAGAAGACTTGGACATGTGGAGAAAAGACAGATTGTCTAGATACCTTTATTGGTAGAGAGAGGACAGACTGGCTAGATCTTTGTCCAGAAGTTAAAAAAGATTCAAAATGGCAGCTACTGAGCAGTCCATTTCCTGGATGAAGGTGCCTTCCCAAGGCCTGAAGCAAAGCTGTAGAGATCATCTGTCTCTTATGGTAGACATCATCCATCACAATATATACGCTGTCTGAACAAAGTTACCAAAATATAAATTAATAGTGTCTTAAAAAATAAATGCCACTAAATATTTTTTTTAAGTAGTGACATAGTAGTAAGTTCTCTCTTGGTTTTCATTTTGCTTTTATCTTTCCCAGACTTGGAACAAAAGAAGCTGGCAAATCAGAAACACCAATGGGTACAGACAAGGGGGATTGTCTCTCCATAGACAAAGGTCCAGGAAATAAGTAGCCTTGCAAGACAGAAAAAACTTTTAGACAGTTACTATTCTACTACAAACACAAAGAAAAATTTGTGGCCCCACCCACTTCCACACCAACAAAGGCTGAGTGAACTGAGCTTCCACATTTTCTAGGCTATAATGAAGTTTTACCACCTCCCTCCCCTGGTACAGTATCAAAAAGGCCAAGTAGGGAGACAGAACTTTTATCCCTACCAAGCAATAACCAAGGTATCAGTGGAGACTAGGTGAAAATCTTGGACTTCTACCCCCATCAGACAGAAATGATATGATGCTCATCCTCCCCTGCAGAAGTACTGACAAAGGAAGCCACCTAAAGAAATAGGCTTAAATAAGATAGAGTCATATACCGTAATACTGAAAATACCCAGGTTTCAACAGAAAGCCACTCATCTCACCAAGAACTAGGAATAGCTCAACTAAATGAAATTAAAAAAATTAAAGAATGCAAGCAGTGAGATGACAGAGCTGTTAGAATTATCTGACAAATGTTTTAAACAGCCGTCATAAAAATGTTCAAGTTAGTAATTATAAACATGCTTAAAGTCCCCCAGGTGCAACGGTAAGAACCAGGAAGGAATGAGGGTCCAACAGTGGGCTCCTGATACTAATGACTATGCTTATGAGCCTATACACCTGCAATAAGAACAAGGCCTAGAGCAGCATTGTGCCTGGGAGTTTCCTCCTGACAGCCTTCATGTTACTCAAATGTGGCCAGTCTCAAAGCCAAACTCAGCATGTAGATGCAGTGCATTCCCCCCAGCGTGGGACATGACACCAGGGGATGAGCCTCCCTGCACCGAGGGATCATTACCAAATACCAGCTGAAGATGCAACTAGAAAATGGCCTTGAATTAAAGGTTCAATGCGGATCAGCAGAATATCCCTGTCTACATATAATAACATGACTTTAAAATGCTGTTTGACCTAATGTAAGGGGGAAATGGAAAGGAGAAATGAGTTTATATGGCTACGAGTCTCTAAAAAAGAGTCTGGAGGTTGTCAGAAGGATTGCCCTTATGCACAACTGAGCAGAGTCTAAGAGACAGATAAAGTAGATACAACCCCAGGTATTGGTTCTTTTGAGGGATAAAGAGACCCACGGGTTCTATGGTCATGGCAGCTGGGGTTCACTGCCATGTCAGATAGCCCTTCTTTGGAGCTAGTGTTTCTGCGTGATGGAACTGGACTCAGATGGGATCTCTTTTCACAAGACATTTATGCTACTTTACTGGAATTGTAGTTGGTGTTGGGGTTTAAGATATATTTAGGGGATTTGAATCTCTGGACTGACAATATGATAGCCAGGCCCTGAGCCTCAACAGACTTCAGCTCCTACACTCTGATTTATTGGACTTACCCCACTCAGCTAACATGGAGTTGAAGAAGGTCAACCACCACACCATGGAGCCTAGACTGTCTACAACTGAAAGCAGGAGGATTGCATCCAGTATCCATGTGGAATCTAAGCCCCCACTTGACATAGAAGTGCAATGGACACAATCCACAGAGAAAATGTGGCATTGGTGTGGAAAGGGTGGCCATGGTGGCTGCTGGGTGTGGGGAATGGGAGGAAGAGATGAGATGGGGAGGCGTTTTCGGGACTTGGAGTTGTCCTGGGTGGTGCTTCACGGACAACTACGGGACATTGTAGATCCCCCCAGGGCCCACTGGATGGAACTTGGGAGAGTGTGGGCTATGATGTGGACCATTGACTATGGGGTGCAGTGATGCCCAGAGATGTACTTACCAGGCAATGGATGTGTCATGATGATGGGAGAGAGTGTTGCTGTGGGGTGAGTGGGGGGTGGGGGCGGTGGGGTTGAATGGGACCTCATATTTTTTTAATGTAATATATTTTTTAAAATAAATTTAAAAAATATATGCTTGAAATCTGGAAAATAGAAAATCTCAGCAAAGAAATAGAACTATAAAGACAAAAATAGATAAATATTAGAATTGAAAAATACACAATAACTGAAATAAAAATATCAGCTGATGGGGTTAATGGCAAAATGGAGGAGATGGGGGAAAGAATTGGTGAACTTGATAATAAAACAAAATAAATTATCCAAACTAAACAGAGAGAAAATAGGCTGGGAAAAAAAAAAACAGAATATAACCTCAGAGACCTGTGGTACTGAAACAACCAAAAGATCTAACTTACATGTCATTGGAGCCTTGAAAGGAGAGGAGAAAGAGGGTGGGGCAGGAAAAAGTACTCAAAGAAATAGTGGCTTAAATGGCCCAAGCTTAGCAAAAGACAAACATATAGATGCAAGAAGCTGAGCAAACCCATGTAGGATAAAACCAAAGAAATCTAAACCAAGACACATCATAGTAAAACTTCTGAAAACTGAAGGCAGTGAAAACTCTTGATATCAGCAAGAGAGAAACTATACATTATATATAGGTGGAAAAAATTGGAATGATGGTGTTTCTCATCAGAAACAAAGGAGGCCAGAAGGAAGCCACATAATATTTTTCCAGTGCTGAAAGAAAAGAACTATCAACCCAGAATCCATATCTTTTGAAAGTATCCTTCAGGAATTAAGGAAAAATAAAGAGATTCTTAGATTAAGGAAAACTAATAGAATTTTTTGTCAGCAGACTTACGCTAAACAAATGGCTAAAGAAAGTTCTCTAAACATGAAAGAATGATCAAAGAAGGAAATTTGTTACAAAAAAAGAGGAAGAAAAAGCAGTGGAAATATTAAAAATATACTAGACAAAATACATTTTTCTTCTCAACTTGAGTTTCTTAAGTTCTTTTTGATGTTTGAAGTAAAAATTGTTATAACACTGCCTGATATGGTTTTAAGTTTATTTTCAGAGCAATTTTTAAGATAATTGTATTATAAATGGATGAGGCCATCATGACTAGCTGACACTTGTTTTAGACTTTTAGCTTTCACTGCTATGAGACAATGAATTTCTGTTGTTTAAGCCAACAAATTGGTGGTATTTTTTATAGATCACTGGCAAACTACAGCACTAGACTTCAGAGCAAAGTATATTACCACAGACAGAGAGACTTTTTATAATGATAAAAAGGGTCAATCTAGGGCTAAGGAAGTAGTGGGGGTGGGAAGAAAATGGGTGTGCAATGTAAGGATCCCAGGAACAACTGACCTATGGAGCAGAGATGCAGGAATGCAAGGATGTATGGTGTTCCCTCAAAGCAGAACAAGGCTAAGCTTGGGGTAGAGGCTGGGAACAGGTGCAGTGGGAGTGACTCAGGGTCAGACCCTGCAGAACCTGCTACACCATGCTTGGGAGTCCAGCCTGAACCTTACAGGCAATGGAGACTCAGGATAGGCTTTGGTCAGCCATGGTCAGAGTCGCTGTTTGAGAATGCAAGACTAAGTGGAGGGAGTGAGGCTAGAGATAACCATATTCCATTCCAGAAGAGGTTGATCCTAGGGGCAGAGTTCAAAGGTCAAGAGGCATGTGAGTTGAAGGGGCCTGGGGACCAAGTGAAAATGGAGAATGAATAAGAAGAAACTACCCAAGATTGCCCAGGTTCATGGGCAGATCATGTAGATGTGATCTCATCACCCAAACCAGAAAGGAGAAGAAGCCTCAGGTTTTGATGGAGGAAAGAGAGGAGAGGGCAAGTTTAAATGTGTGCTTATTATATTTCCCGTGGTCCAGAGTGCATTCAGTTGGAAACATAGGGTTAGGATAAGTCTCAGCAAACAGGAGAGGACGGAAGGCACAGATTTGCAAATTTCCTACCCACAATCTGTGGGTGCCACTATGGGCTACGTGTCATCATCCCACAGAAGGTATATTGCATAGGGAGAGAGGTTTGGGGATGAAAATGCTCCATAGTTAACATGTACTGATTGCCCATTAGCCTGCCTACCCATTGCCAGAAACATAGGCCTAGGACTTTTACACATGTTAATATCCTATGAGGGAGATGTTGCTATTCCCATTTTACCAACCAGGACACTGAAACAGCGAGAGTTTAAGTTTATTGTTCATGGCCATGCAGCCAGTATAAAATTAGGTCAGGGTCCCACCCACCTGTTTTTACCCCATTGGAAATAAAGGAGGGTTCAGCACGCTAAGAGCAGGATCAGCTACATCTACAGGAAGGAGACAACAATCACTATGCAAATGAACAAACTGGTGACTGAAAAAAAAGCAATTAGATTCTGCATTGGGAAAGTCCATTACTGTGAGTTAAGGGACTAACCTCACACTCCCATCCCTGCTTTCTCCAAAACAAAGTTTCCTTCCACCTTCAGAGGCTTGCTTCTTTCTTATGCTGTGTGCTTGGATGTAGTCCAGTTCATCTCCCTTTCAGTCTGACATGAGGAATGGAGCTGCCTGCAAGATGGCCTGCCCTGTAATGGACCTGGTGAGAGGGCTTTGGGGAGGCACAACAGGCTGATAATGCTGACCTTGCCACTTTCCGCAGAGGCAAAGGCCATACCCAAGTCCCCGCCTCCTAGGGGAATTGCACCTCAAGGACCTGGGACCCAGGAGCAAAGGAAAGGGGATGAGGCAAGCCCTGAACACCAGGGCCAGTGTGAGGGCAGATTCCAGGAAGGCAGTCATGGAGGGAGGCAGTCTTGGGGTCAGTCATGGGTGGCAGTCAATTATGGGGGATCAGTTATGGGGGGCAATCATGGGGGCAGTTAGGGGACAATATTGGAGGAGTCAGTCATGGGGGAAGTCATGGAGAGGGCAGTGGTATGAGGCATTGAAAGCAATTGGAAAAGGTCCCAAAGACAAACAGAATTTACTTTCCATTTCAGATTAATCCAATCACAATTGTCCTATGATTCCCCCAGTCAAAACTTCCTACAGCCACAAGCATTCCTACTGTAGTAATAGTCCTTATATTTTGCATTTTTGAAGACTGGTGTAGAGGACCTACAGAGGAGAATCATATTTGTTCAATGAGTTCATGGATATGTTTTTGCATGCCCACCCTATGCCAGGCCCTGTTATATGTGGGATCCACACAGACAGAACCCTGCTCTTGACAATTCCATTCTAATCTGTCATCATCTTAGATTTGGGTCCTGGTGCAAGGCCCAGGTGGAGGCAATCCCAGACTCTGCTGATTCTAAACGGCTGTGAGCTACTGAGAAACTCCAAAGACCACAAAGCTTTCCAGGCAATCCTGAAGCCAATAATCTAAATCCATTCAATCATGCCCCCCTATTATGTAGACCTCTTAAACCCATACCCCATTAAGAGGGCACCCACTTATTTATAAATGCTAATCACAGACTCTGGTACCATGTGCAGTTTGTACTAAGCACCTTATAAAACATGTGTGGCAGTTTGATATTATCTATGAATCCCCAAAAAAGGAGAAAAATTATGTCTGTGAACTGGTCTGTTCCTCTGGGTATGATATCCTTTGGTTGCACTAAATCCAAGGTTTTGAGTTTACTTCATAAAAGATTAGGGCTTTGATTCAACCATGTCAGTAAAGCATGACTCAGGATTGAGTCCCTGTCCACTTGGTTGACTGATATAAAGGAACACTCATTCAGGAAGACACATAGGAAGAGAGAGAGCTCCATAGACACAGAAGAGGAGATAGCTCTGTCATGTTTGATCCTGGGGACCCAGAAAGAGAGGAGCCATTCGCCTGATAGTTTACAGCTGAACTTGTGGAAAGAACAGAGCAGCTAAGCAGCTAAGAAGTCCTGACAGACAAGCCCTACACCAGCTTATGACTGAGGTTCAGAAAAAACAATGTGGCAGGTCTACCTGAGTCTTATCTCTGAATTTATTTCCTTTCTCTATTTTTCCTTCTTCTTTTTATTTTTTCCTGTTTTATTCCTTTAGCTTATTTTTCATTCCAGAAAGCTCTGAAATGAAACAATGCCAGACCATGGATATATCCTATGAGAAATGTCAAGAAGGAAAGTGGTATCCTTTCAAGCTATTCTTTTCCTGGCAAATAAGCTCTCTCTTATTTTGAAATGCCCCTACATATTAAACCTGTGATTTCACATCTGTGCTCAGATGTCTCAACAATGGCATTCACTGTAGAAGACTATGCCTTGGGTTTGCCTTGGGGGCCAAGGTCTGAGGCCTGTACTGCAACTAGAGAAAAATCAGTTTTTAACTCATGTTCCTTTGAAGCTTTCCTAAGAAAGCTCCTTTGCACACAGTCCCACACCCACAACTCCCATCATACCTCTGTCCCTAGCAGACAAAATATGAGAGAAGAAAACCTAAATATTAGCATTTTATTTCCTATCCTTTTGACATTTGCTCATCCGAAAGATCTGGGTATTTAGCTGAAGTTGTGGAAAATTGATGCGATAAGAAAGCTTTGTGTAAGAGATACCCCTCTCTGGTTTTGCAGATAATGAGTATATTTTGTTATTTCATAAAAGCTAATGAAAATAAAAGCATCAGGAATCAAAGCACTCATTAGGAAGTCCAAGCTTTGCAGTCTCACAACTGGGGCAGAGTGAGTCATTAGTGCTCAGCTCCAGACGGACAGCATTTGCTGAGCATCCAGACAGTCAGTTCTGGGAGCAGGTGGCATTGAGCCGATCTCCAAGAACAGTTTTTTAAAAAGTCATTCTAGCAAGTGAGAAAAACCACTGGACACACTTATTTAAAATTGAAAAGTCCTTTCTGTCTGTCTTTATTGCATCTTCTATTTATTTGTGAAATATTGAAAAACAGAAAAAAGTTAGAGGAAGTCATAATCCCAGCCTATCACTAGTGGGAACCACCATTAAGAAGGTGCTTTTGCTCCTGAAGAATGCAGTCATTTTCCTTTTCCTGAAGTTTGCAGGATCATGGAAGAGATGATAGAAATCCTAACCCTTCAGGAGAGAACTGAATCTAGAAACTGCCCTAATGACATTCCAGCAGCAGGGGGCACCAGAGCAATAGCTTTTCCCCTAAGCCATCCACTTAGCACTGGTCTTAGCGTGGGCAAGCTTGGGGGATGTTAAAGGACAGGAGTGATCATCTCCTGTCTCCTGTGTTGTGTAAGAGATGCCCCTTGTCTGAAGTGGGTTGGACCAGGTGGTCTCCTCAAGCCCTGTCCTGGATTTAGTCTATGCAGTCACTTTCCTAAGTAAAAGCAGGGATGAGAAACCCCATTATGAATGGGGTTGTCTGTTTAGAAGGCAACAGCCTTGAAGAATGAGAGACTCAATTCTTACCCATATCACCACAATGATGCTTTTATACCCACATACATATAAAACTGTATGAATGCACAAGATCTCTCTCATTAAAACCCGACCTTTTCACTTATTTATTATGATCAGACTCTAATCTACTACTTAACTACCGATTTGTTTCCCTTCTCTGGGATTCAATTTCCTCACAAGAAAGTTGAATTAATTTAAAGAACGTTGTCTTTAGCAGTGGGAACCCTCTTTTTAGGACAATGTCCCTTACTAAGAAGGTCCAATATTGAACTCTAAACTATGGATTTTAGTTAATATAGTTAATAGTATATTTATAATATATTGTTTCATCAGCTGTAACAAAGCTACCACACTAATGCTTTTGTGAGTGTGTTTAGGGGGATATATGGGAACCCTATATTATCTGAATAATTTTTCTGTAAACCTAAAACTGCGCCAATAAAAAATAAACATAAGAAATAACAAACAAAAAATGATATAAGTGGAGTTGCACTGCTTGAAGACATTCTTGGCTCCTATCACTGCCCCATACCTAGACTTCTACCCAGGAGGCACCTCCAGGAATGCCTCAGAAGACTGTGTGAACACCACTGAACTGGGCTATCTCATGGACCCTTTCACAATGTTCAAATCAATGAAACTGTTCCCAAATGCAGCTCTCTGGAGCAGTGCTCAGATTTTGCATAAGGAACACAGCAGTGTTGGCATCCATCCAACATAGAGTAGCAGCATCTGTATCCTCTAGGCCACCTTGCTGACAAATGACCATAGGTGACCACAGCAGGTGCAGCTGAGTGGCTCTTTGATTCCTTCTCTCCATCCTACCACCCTCTCTCTCTGGCACACATCTGGGAGCATGTCCCAGTGTTCAGAACCTCACCAAATTATCATCCCTGGTCCTGCCGATACCACTGCCCAGTAGCATTGCTAAGGATTCTGTTTTCATGGACGATGGTCTTCAGTAAGGTAAACATAGTGACTTTGGAGAATCCATCATGAAAATAAAAATGGTTTCCTTAAGGGTCAACTTAGAGGCTTAAATATCAATTATCATTCTAACATGAAATATTGATGAACATGCTTTCAGATATTAGAGCAGCCTCGGTCGTGGTTCTGCATGTTAGTTCTGTTTTGACGCAACCATTCCCCTTTCAAAACATATTACCAGGTCTTATGTGTCACCCCCAGGGACTCAGGGCATGGAGCCAAATGCTCACAAACTCTTTTCAGGCCAGGGATTGGGTGGAAGGTGCTCAATGTGAAATACAGATTGCAGAAACAATGCTTGTTTGGAAATGCTGGGAGGGTGCCCAAAAAGGAAATCTGCTGTCTGGGTGACTCTCCACTAAGTCCTTCTTTAGTGAATATCAGATACCCTTCCTCCTTATTGTTTTGTTAACACAAACTTTGTTTAGGGGAGCTGTTGTTTTTCTTAGAAGTTTTTCTTAGAAGTTCAGCCTCGTGCTTAGATGAACAGCAAAGTCACACATTTTCATGGCTGGTAAAGGCCCTGCCAATGTACGATCCAGTGCTCTCATTTTGCAGATGTGAAAACAGGTCCCAGTGGAAAGTCACTTGATCAAGAGGAGGTGGCCAGTGGAAGCAGCACCACCCCATAGCCAGGGACAAGATGGGCACTTCACCCTGGGTTCCATGATTTAGAGTGCCCCTCTGACTGTTGCAGATGCACCCTTCCCCATAGATCACAGAGCCCATGCACCTGAGGGATCTGCCCTCTGGAGCCTGTACCTATACTTCCAGTACCCAGAACCTCAGAAATCCCCATCCCAGTGGCCCAGATGCACTTTTGTATGCATCCATAGGCCCAATATATGGCCAAGGTGTGACTGTTGTGGCAGGTGTGAGCCTTTAGACTGTCCATGTGCGTAGATCCGAGCACCTCCAACCCTAGCCAGTGCAGGACAATGTTAGAGCTGGGGTGGGAAAGTGATGGGGGGAGAGGAGAGCCAGGGGCCAGAGGCCAGAGCCAGCTCTCCCGACTCACACCTTCTGTGGCAGAACTTTACTCTGAAATGTTCAAGAATCGTAAATTAAGCTTGATTTGCCAGAAGATAGGACATACTTTGTTTAGCAAGTTGTTAGCTTTATTTGTAATTTGTAAATATTAGTTCATGGAGCATGTGGGTTTCCATGGGTTCTCTTGCTCTGGGCCCCACCTGTATTTGTGGGAGGACTGATGAGGACTTTGGCTTGAAGCCCAGTCCTGCCTGCTGTTTGCATGGAGCAGCCCAGGCAATGAGCTGTGAAAGACATGGCGGAAGATGGAAAACAGATCTTGACTTACAGTTAGAGGCCCTGAGACTGAACCCCTTCTGCTTGCATAGGCTTGGACGAGCCATTTAGCTAAGCCAATGGTGGATTTTCTTATCAAAAGAAAGGAATAATAATCTCTAATTGCCTTGGGTCAGCATTGCTTGCAGCAGAGTCTGAGATGGGGATTCTCAGGCAAAGATTTATTGAGCAAGACTCTCTGGAGAAACCTCCATGGGAATGAGAGAAACAGGACAAGGAAGGGGAAGGAATCAGGCAGAGAGATGGTGTTGTCTACAGACCAGCTTTACCCTAATCTCACTGGTAGCGCTGGAGCATGAATTGCATCACTGAGTCTGTTCTGCCTTGAGACAATAGGGCTGGACCTTTGCACACCGCATCCATCTGCCAAACCAGGAGGGACCTCGATGCATGTTTCTGCAAGCATATACAGGCAAAATGACCTCTGGAGAATTAACTGGGGTGGGAGTGGCATGCCTCAGACACAGACAAATTGTCAGGTGCCCCCACCTCTTGCTGCATATACACAGGGGAAAAAACAAAATCTGTTCTTTAAGCACAACCCAATAAATAAAATGCTAGAACATCTGGTAGCAATTTCCGAAATGTATCAAATGCAAAATAACTTTAGACAAAGCTGGGAAGAAGGGACTGGGAGATGGCTCTACACTGCTAAAGGGAGGCTTGCTGTTAATACAAAAGAAGATGCAAAGTAGCCATACAAATGCATATTTACTTTGATTTTGTTTAAATTTAATTTTCATTCAAGTGCTCACTTTTCCAGTTATGTGACTTCACCTCATTTTACCTCAGAACTTCTTATGATGAATTAAGAGAGGTGATAACAGATGATGAGAGGTATGCTTCTTTCCATCACAGGACAAGAGGATAAAGGCAAATGGAGGTAAGGCATGCAACAAAGTAACCTCTGCTCACTTTGCTTTCTGCAACAATCTCTTTATGAACTCCATATTATGCAAGTATTTCTAGGTTCCTGACCTCTTTAGAAACATTAAAGATATGAGAGGCACATGGAATTAACCTGTTAGGGCAACTAGATTGAGAATTATGCTTCAGCAATTGAGAGCTTGTATCATTAGCTTCCTGCTTTGCCCGTTTGTTTTGTGATGCCTATTCTAGAACAGTTCCCAACTATCATTTGCTAATTCCAAGGAGGCCAAAGAGCTTATTCAGCAGCTGGGATCTCCTTAAGGAGAGGCCAGCTGTCTTGGTGGGGAGTTGCCAGGCTAAGCTCACCAGGAATGTCCATATGACTGCCTCAAAAGAGACAGTCCAGGGTCCCAGAAGAAAGAGTGATATGCAGTAACCCGGGGTTGAGGTAGATGGTTAGAAGCTGGGGAAGAGATAAGTGAGAATAGCAAGGATTAGCTGGGACCTTAGCAGACAGGACCCAAGAGGAATCAGTGATACAATGAAGTCCTTTAAATATCTTGCATCATTGATCCTTATTCTTCTATCCATGATCTTTTCTATGTGGCATTGCATTTTCTCCTGCTAAAGAGGCAGAGCCTATTTCCCACCCCTTGACTTTTCATTCAGCCATGTGACTTGTTCCAGTCAGTGGGGTGTGAGTGTGAGTGGTAGTGTACTACTGGGTTTTGGTACTGTTTATTATACTGCACAATTGTGGCCATAGCTAATCAACTTGTAAGGACCATTTCAAAATAGACCGTTGAATGTACTTTGTTTGCATGTGACCTGGCAAATTTCATTTGGGAGTGGACAGTGTATGTTAGCATAATGGATTGGTAACTGACACTTTGTGCCAACGCTATCTTAGAAGTGATCTCCAAGTCTTCACCCATGTTTTGTAGGAACAACAGATGAGCTGTGAGTATTGTTCAGTTCCCTGGAAAGTATTCTTGCTTACCTGGCTAATTTTTCTTTCAATCTAATTTTCTTCTCCCCCCTCCCTCCCCCTCCTTCCTTCCTTTCCTTCCTTCCCTCCCTCCTTCCTTCCTTTTTCCCTCCCTTCCTCTCTCCCTCCCTCTCTTTCTCTTTTTTTCTGGTAGCTCAATGCAAATTTTCCATTCCAACAGTGTGAAACTTAAAAGATGAACTCATTCAGATTTCTGAGTATTTGTTTCTGGATATTAGAGTCATGATTAACCACCTATGGTTCTGAATTAATATTGTAAATGGCCTGTTCTAATATTTAAGATTGGTTTGTATACAATTTCATAAAGTTGATGCCATTAGTTTTAATGTCCTTAGTAACTAAAAGCCATTATAAATTTTATCTGTGGTACACTTGTCTATTAGAAATCAAGATGCTTTCATCTCTCTTTCCCTTCAGAGAAACAGTACAACAAAAACTTGATGGAATATAGAGTCAGTAAAATATAGACTTGGCGAGGATATTCAAGAGCTCATTTTATCTAGGAGAAGACAATAAATTTCAGAGAGGTTGCATGCTCCCACCAAAGCCACACAGCTTATAAATGATAGGACTTGGTATAGAGCTTGCTCTGCTGACTCAAAGTCCAGTGTTCTTTCCTAAAGTTGGCATGCTGAGGCCTATGTGCAACTTTCCTGTGCCCATGGCTTTGGTCACTAAACTATCATGGTACTCTTTCCTGCTAGATCCAGATGCTCCAAGCAGACACTGGCAGTTGAGTGTAGATGACACTCAAGATGGAACCTGCCCTCCCTTGACAGACTTTTATAGGAGCATCCCCAGGAAAGAAGAAAAATTTGCAGATGCAGAAAAGAGGATCATGTGCCAATGGGAATAGGGTAAGTGGAGATGGGAATGTAGCACATTTGGCAGAGGTCTGTGGTCTTTGGACATCTCCCTGTGTTCCTCGTTGAGGCATTCCTGGATATAGCCTGTCATTTTAATCTTGAGACCCTTTGGTTTCCTGGCTGGCTGGGATAGGATCAGTAAAATCTAGCATGGTTAATATTCCTTGTGTTGCTCTAAAGGACACTTGTAAGCTTGTTATTTACCTTGGGTATTGATGTTTGATCTCTTTGATTGTAGGCAGTCTCCTTAGTGTCAAGAATTTTAAGGACTCTGAGGGACAGTCCTGCTGGTGGATCGGTACTCATCACAAGGTCCTAAGTTTGCTTCAGATGCCTAGTTATTTTTACCCTAAGGTGCTTTGGTTTGACTTCCTATGATTTGGTAACTTCCTGACTTCTCATGAGCTCCTTCTCCTCTACCTGAGCCATAAATATTTCTGGTCTTCAGGAATCCACCCATGGCAGTGAAGAAGGAGAAGCACTGAATTCCTCTAGGTTCTTGACTATGTTGCATAAATGAATTTAAGAATATTCCAGTTCAGTTAGGCCAGTGAAAAGAATTTATTTGGGAAATCGGGGAAAGAAGAGCTTGCTGAGAAATGGGAAAGAAAGATGAAAATACACACCAAGATCTGGTCCGGGCTCCTCTAGGCAGAGAGAGCATACTCTGCCTCACGTGGATACCTTTCAAACTGTAAGTTATTCCTCCCCTTTCCTAATGATAAAGGGATGGGCCCCAGCTGCTATTGGTTACCCCACCAATGATGGGGGCCAATGGTGAGGTCTGTTTGGAATATCTGGGGCCAAGGGGAAGTCCCAGAAAGAGAAACTGGAACCTCAAGGCTAAACTCAAGGTCTCAGCAAGGTCTTGCCATCATGTTGTCTGCTGGCCATGTGGTTTGCTGGCCATGCAGTCTGCCAGACATTTTGTCTGTCACCATATTGTGGCTCATCTTCTCCTCTATTTCCCTGTACTAACCTGCCTCAGCGCTTTGATATTATTGTATGAATTCCAAAAGAGATATTGATTATTTTGTAAACTGGTCTGTTCTTCTTATGGTACCCTTTGATTGTATTAAATTCAAAGGTTTTACATTTCCTGGATTATGTTAAGATTAGGGCTTTGATTCAACCATATCATTAGGGTGTGTAGGTTTCAGTCTCTATCCCCTTGGTGGGCTATATAAATGGTCACTAACTTAAGAAGAATACAGAAGTAGATATGCAGAGAAGATACACAGAGGAATAGATACAGCTCCATAGACACAGCAGAGGACCCAGGAAGAGAGATGAGCCATTCCCCTGATTCTTTACAGCTGACCTTGTAAAGAGAACAGAGCAACTGAGCCCATTAAAAAACAAGCCCCAGGAAAAGAGATGATTCCTATGACAGCCTGGAGCTGAGATCAGAAGAAGCTGGACCCATGGAGACTTAAGAGGGAAGAGGAAAGCCAAATCCTTGAAGATGTCACCTGCCATCTTACTTCAACATGTGGCAACACTTTGGCAAGGAAATAATCTTGAGTTCAACTCTTTAAGGCCTTGTAACTATAAGTTTTTACCCCAAATAAAAAATACCCTTTATAAAAGCCAATATAGTTCTGGTACTTTGCATCAGCACCCCTTTGGCTGACTAATATACCACCCTTGACCCTCCAGTCTTCTTTCTTCTTCCACGTCCTCAGGGCAACCTCACCCATTTCACAGTTCAGTGACCCATTAGAGGGCAAACATTTCTAGAGCTTTAGCACTAGCTCAAAACTCTGTGTTGAGCTTCAGAACCATTTACTGAACTGCCAACTGCCATCCTAGAACCGCTTTAGATACTCTATCAACAGTGAAACTATTTCCTTTGTCCCACTAAATTTCCTCTTTGAAAGACACAATTCATCTCCTTTTTCCCTCAAGTCAGAACCCTGAAAGGGTCACAGGTTTCTTCCTCTTATTAGTCATTCACACTGAATCAGTTCCTAAATTTTCTAGGTTCCACCTCATCCATTTTATTTGCACACATCTGATTTTTGCCATTTGCCTGTTCCTGTCTTACACATAGGCTGTCATTTTCACCTGGACTCCCACAATTTCCCACCAGCTAATGTCTGTACCTCCCAGAGTGGCCCTCTTCCGATCAATTATCTGCCCTGCTTCTTGCATAACCATTTAAAATTGTAAATCTGATAGTGTCATTCCATGCCTTAAAATTGCCCATTAGTGTTCAGTAGCTCTCAGGGCACCATTCGAATGCATGGGTATAGCAACAAAGGCCTGCTTGAAATGTCCCTTGCTTGCCTGTCCAGCATCACCCCTCACTGCTCTTCATGGGCCTCTGTGTCCCAAACCTCATTTACCCACCAAGAATTTCTGGAATTTCTTGAGTAATTTCACAAGAGATATGTTTCCCTGCTTGAATACACTTCTTCTTCACCTCCTCCTCTTCCCTGTTTCCACTTATGTCAACCCTCCCTCCAGGCCCCTATTGTTACAGTAGCACCAGGAAACCAATATATGGCACATCTATTTGTTTGCCCACCCCAGCACTTAGCACAGTGCCTGATAAGCCAATATTTAACATATGTATTTGTTAAATGACTAAGTGCATGAATGAATAAATAAAAAGTAAAACAAAGTCTTATAAATGCCGTGATTTCCAACTGGGGTGAGTGAAATGTTGGCCTGTTAGTTAGCTCTGCTCTGAAAGACAACCATCTGTTACATTTTACACTCTCAAGGATCTACCTGCCATTTTGCAATGGATTGAAGGCCCCCTTAAGTCCTGAAATACTAGCAAACTGGCAGCCTTTTCTGCTGGTTTTGGGTAAAAAAGTTTTCTTTATTATTTGGCTAAATGATGTCCTGATTCAGTGCTCCCAGTTCTAGTTTTAAGTGAAACTGTCACAAGTCAGTAGAATAGATAACACTCATGATAGATAGTTGATAGATGGATGATAGATTAGATAGATTGATAGATAGATAGATGATAGATAGATAGATAGATAGATAGATAGATAGATAGATAGATAGAATTTTATTCCAATATACTTTGGACAATTGAGGATCCTGAATATCTTATATACAATTTCAGCATCTTAAAAATGAGAAAAGGGGCCAGAGGCCCCTCTGCCACAATGTAGGAACTTCTCCTGCTGTGCTACCTGCCTGTCCAGCAGTTCGGTGGTCAATGACCTACTTCCTTTGGAGGTGTTGGCCTTCAGAATGACTGGATGAGAAAGTCTCAACTCTCTTTTTCACTAGATCAAATTACTTTTATTTTTATATTAGTATAGTACCGACCCTAGGAGACCAAATGATGGCAGTTTGCATTGTCCTTGCCCTAGCATTATGAATTATGACTACAGATCACTGGCTGCATTGATAGCAGGAATTAAAGCATATACTTTGCTTTTGAAGGCTTTGATGTTTTCCCAAAGAGATTTGGTTATTATTTTTCCAATTTGACCTTATCTTGACTCTCCAAGGTACGAGAAATATGTTCTCATGATTGGGGAGCAGGGTTTTTTAAAAATTATTATTTTTAGGTGGGATCCTAAAGAGCTGCAGAGTATGCATACCTATCTAGGTCACAGAGAGCAGAGACCAGAAGTCATTTTCAGAATATTTTATTACCAACAATTATGGTAAAAGCTCTTGTTAAAACTTCCAAAATCGCTGTGGAGAATGTTAAATGGTGGTGGTTGTACAGAAGTGGTGTGAAATACAATGCAGTGTGATTTTTAGAGACTTAGTTCTCTATCCAATGTTGTCTCTTACATTCAAGAACAGTTTCACTTAGTACCTCCTGTGGGAGTCAAGTGTTAACCTGGGCCTTTGGGGGTCCAAGAGAAAACACCATGCACCCTGCCCTCGAAAGCTTGCAAACTTTCAAGGAGATCTGGGGATGTGCAAGGTAGGGTGAGAGCCACAGGACTGCAAAAGGAAGAGACATGCAGGAGGGCAAAGAGGGCAGTCAGGTCTAGAATGTGTTTGCTCGTACCCAGGTGTGGGCTGAGCAATGGCATGGGTAAGAGTGACTGAGCAAAGAACCAGGCACAGCCCTGACCTCGCAGAGAAGAGAGGACAGACTCTGCCTTGTTCCCGAGGACAAAAAAAGACCAGGCTTGGCCCCATCACTGAGGAGAGAGGAACAGACTGAGCCTTGTCGCTGGAAGGAGCTTAGCAACTTACAAGGTGATGGTCTTCGTACACTGGAAAGACCAAAGGTGTTACTATCAGGCTGACTGCAGTTTGAAAAGATACCCTGGGAGGATTCCAGGGCTCTTCTTAGTGAGAGAACTTTTCTTTGCATTTAGAAAACCCACTAAAGGGTGCTCCAGGTTGTCAAAGGAAAACCTGTCTGGGAACGGACTATAGGAGAAAGGGAGATATACCAAGAGGTCATTCACTTTGAAAATCAAATTGAAGCAATTTGAGAATGTGTCCAAGCAACCTGAGAAAGAGAAGACTTGTGAGAGTCCTGGAAAAGGACTCCTAGGCTGCCTGAAGGTAACTCCTGGGAGATAACCCCCTGGCAAAGCAGTCTGGGGAATTTCAAATAATGGTGATGCTAGCATTCACTTTTTACTATTTTCCTGTGATGCATACAATATTACCTGCCTGTTATCCCAGACCTTCAGTGCAAGTTTGTCAAACATTTTCATATTGTATTGGTGCTGACTTGAGAAATAAAAGAAGGATGGTTTGGGGGTTGGGGAAGGTAGAGAAAGGATGGGAGATGCAGGCTTGGGGTCCAGGATATGAGGAAGCAGGCTGGGCAGGGGCATGAGCCAACAGGGAACATACCCTCCTGACCCCCAACACAGTAGAGAAAATAACACCAGACACCTGGTGGGAGAAAAACCTCTGCTATTATTGAGTAGGGAATATACTGCCAATAGACCCTTGGGTTACATGTATTTGTAATGAAAATAAAGAAAATCCTAAACAATGGTATAGACAGAGCTGTAGAGATTAGGAGATGGGATTTATCTGGGAAAACAGATTTCTTGGGAGACACTGCTTTGAAATGGACCATAGGAAATGGGGATTCCCACTTGTGTTGATGGGGTGGAGTGACCATGGTATTTGGTGTTGATGGGATGGGGTGATGATGGGATTGGGTGATGGGGTGGGGTGATGATGAGGTGGGGTGATTTTAATACTATGCTACACAAGGTGGAATATTTTTATATGTCCATATGAAAGATTCAGTCAACTTATGGTGGTTACATTTTTTCCCCATTTTTAAAGAATCCTAGGTAACTACAACTGTAATCATTTTTTTTTCCTTGTAGACTCCGATATTTTTTATCAGGTTTTTATTTTACATTATAGATACAGACACTGTGGGGGAGAGTTACAGGTGCTCACTGTAAGATCCCACAAAATGGCAAGTGTGAGGGGACCAGGGTGGACTGCCCCCATCTCCTCATAAGCACATACTACACTTTGTTGTGTAATGGAAGGAAGAAGGGACAAAGAGGGGAGAGGATGAAGAAGAATTGGTTGCAAGATATTAGTCATCCTTTGGAGCTGTGTGTAGTTAACAATCGAGGGAGGCTGAAGATAGGCCTCCTGAGCCGGTATGACCCCCCCTCCCTCACAGACAGGGTCTGGGGATCTCCAGGGGTGCCCTGAGTTTAAGTCCTCTAGCACAGTCACAGGTACAAGCCATAGTTCAGAGACACCACCTCTTAGATTTGGGTAAAGGTGCTAGAAAAGAAGAGACTGCCAATTGCTCCCAACACAAAATCACTCAAGGTGATTTTAACAAGAAATTTCTTTATTATCCTTTTCCAGTATGTTATTAGGCCTAGACATCATCCCAATCTCAACAGTTCCCTAATACCATCTGTCCACTCCTTCAGCTTTCCTTATTCAAACACCTCCTTTATTTCTGCATACTCATTTTTAATTCTCACCCCTACTTAACTCAGCTCAATACATTCTCAGGGGGAAGCGGACTTGGCCCAATGGATAGGGTGTCCGCCTACCACATAGGGTCCACCTACCACATAGGAGGTCTGCAGTTCAAACCCTGGGCCTCCTTGACCCCTGTGGAGCTGGCCCATGTGCAGTGCTGATGTGCACAAGGAATGCCCTGCCACATAGGGGTGTCCCCGCGTAGGGGAGTCCCATGCGCGAGGAGTGCACCCTGTAAGGAGAGTCACCCAGCACAAAAGAAAGTGCAGCCTGCCCAAGAATGGTGCTGCACACACGGAGAGCTGACACAACAAAAAGAAACACAGATTCCCGGTGCCGCTGATAAGGATAGAAGTGGTCACAGAAGAACACGCAGTGAATGGACACAGAGAGCAGACAACTGGGGTGAGTGGAGGGGAGAGAAATAAGTAAAAAATAAATCTTAAAAAAAAATACATTCTCAGGGTCCTGAATTCACTAATTCCATGAACTTTCAAAATCCCTACTTAAAATCTACCCACAGCCCACACACCTTGGCCTCCTTCCCTCTGGTCTTAGAATTCCCTCCTCATTTGTTGATCCATCAATGCCCCACAGCTGTCCTTGGTATCAGCATTTGACCTGCTCCAACATATTTAAGGCCAAAGGCCTCCTAAGAGTTCAAACATTAGTGGATCTCCTGGTCACATGACAGATGATTTCTAGACAGACTCCAAGAATCCAGGAGGTGGCAGGACTTCTAATTTCCTTCCTAACTCCAAGATTCCATGACTGTGTGATCTAGCTCTGTGGACTGGGCAATGCAGTTTTCAGCAACCCTATGTGTGATAAGGAATTTGTTACCAGCAATTCCCATCTTCAGAGATGTGTGTTTCCATTCCTAATATCTTCTCTCAAGCCCTTTCATTGTCACTTTTAGAAAGAACTGCATACTCTTGCTCCAACTTTCCTATCAGAATGAGTTCAAGATCAATCAAAGCAGTGGTGTAACCATCCTCGCCCACCTCTTCAGCTTGCTTTGTGGAATGTTTAATCATCAGCTCTCATCTACCTGTCACTCAGGAAAAAATAAATCTTTATATACATCAGCAGAAAAAGAAGATTAAACAAGAAATAAAAAGGAGACATGGATAACAATGATATCAAAAGGCAAATAATATCATTAATGATTTAAAAATTCCTTTATTTTAGAAGACAAATGAGTGGGTTCTGAAGCCTGACTTGAATTCTTAGAAAAATACATGTGGAGTTAGTTTTTAAACCAAAAGTGAGGTTCCCCCAAATTCTAATCTAAGCTTTCACCACCACAAAGTGTAAACCATCCTGAAAACCTTGAGCAAGCATCAAGAGGTTGGGTTGTAAATAATAGAATCTAACTATTTTGAAATAAAAAAGGATTACCCCAGAAGAGCAAAAAATGTGGATGAAGGATGAAGAGTGGAAGAAAAAATATCCTGAACTATATATGAAAAGAGCCAAGTGCTGTATAATTGAGCAAAGCTTGATAAAGAGCAGGTCCATCAGGTTAACTGGGGGAGAGGAGGGAAGAGAGTGTGCCTATAAACAAGATAATGGAGTCCTTTGGATGAAATTGCTGAGATGCAAAATCCTACACTGCTCAGGAGCTGCAAATGCATATTCAGTAGGGAAGCAGGTTGTATCAATAAAATGTAATAAAATCATATTTTCATTGACAGGGATAATACTGCCATATGTTTGCATAGTTCATTTTATTTTAACAACAGAGGATACAGGTACACATATGGTAATGTAGGGTGATGGGAAGACCACTAGATTAGGAGACAGGAAATTTATTCCCAGTAGCTAATTGGTTGGATGGCATGGACAGGTTTCTTTTCTAACCCAGGTCTCAGTTTACTCATCCCTAAATGGTTTGTTGAACTATAGTCGAGGTAGTTGAAAGAAAAGGACTGAGGACCAAATCAAAGCAAAGCATTTCAAAAACATTCTGAAATTGTATACAATATTGTATGTGCTTGCAACTTTCAGGGGAATGTGTCCATGTCTTTCATTAGATTCCCAAACAGACATGAGACTTGAACAAGATTAAATACCACTAGATCAGATTATGTCTAAGGAACATCCTAGTTCATTGATACTAAATTTAACCGAAGACTGTGGAAATGGGGACTTTAAATGTCCCTACATACATTTTAGAACTTATAATGATTGTTGAAATGCAAAGCATCTCTAGGGTAAACAGTCATACACAATTCTAGTATAACCAGATTATGCAAAGATCTTCCTTTCGTTTCTGCCGAAACAGACGTGAAGATGTGTGTAGGTAGTTTGGGAAGGAATCGCAGGAAGCACAAGTCAGTGAAGGAGAAAGCCAGAAGGGAAAGGTGGGTTACTGAGTCTGTTACTGCCCTGGCAACTAGGGCTCAGTTTTGTTGGGGAACCTCTGAGGATCCATGGAGAACATACCTCGAAACTGCCCCTAACAAGAGGGAGAAGCTGGGCCTTCATTTATCCAAGGACTCGCATCCCCCATCAACCATAAACGCCAACTGCCTTGACCCTGGGCGGAGCAAGCTCTGGGTAGCTGGGCAGTACGTTCAGGTAGAGCCCGGGAGAAGTGCAGACGGGGAACTTTCAGCACACATAGGTCTGTTCATCACAGCTTCCCACGAGCCCTAGGGAACGAGGTGACAGGGAGGAGACATCAACAGGCTGGACTTGGCACTCGCGTCCAGTGAAGCCGCAGTTCAGTGACGGCGCCAAGAGCCACCGTGAGCCTGCGAGAACAAGTGCACACAGCAGCCGCCCTGAACCGGCCACCGTCTGGAGCGCAGCCTGAGGCACACAGACCACCGCGCACAGCGTGAGCAAGAAAGAGCTCTGGCTGTGTCTCAGTTTCCTCTTCTGTAAAACCGGATTCAGTCGTTCCTAAACATTCACTGAACAGGCACCGACGTGTCAGCGCTGGTCTTTCGCCAGCAACTGGAGGTGATTCGCAGAGAAGTTCTCGCCCTGGGGGCAGGGTACGTTTGGATAAACAGTAAACAAATGCCTGCGCCAATGTATAGTAGGTTAGGGGGTCATGAGGGGTGGAGAACCAAGGGTGTGTGAGGGAATGGGGCTGTTATTTTTGAGAGACAGAAAAGGAAAACATTTCTGAGAAGTGACCCTTGTGCAAAGAAAGACATGGAGGGAAAAGCCAGTATTGCAAATCTGGGAGAAGAACGTACTCAACAGAGGAATAGTGGGTGCAGGGACCCCATCCTAGGAGCTGTGAGAGTTAGAAGGATTAATATATGCACAAGGCTCAGAATAGATGCAGGAAACAATGGGAAGCAATCATGGGTTACTGTTATTATTTCTATTTTCATTGTTTTACTAGTTGTATTAGTCAGCCAAAGGGGTGCTGACACAAAATACCAGAAATTGGTTGTTTTTTATAAAGGGTATTTATTTGGGGTAGGAGGTTTCAGGCTTCCTAGGTTCCTCTGGGCTCAGCTCCTCTGTTTTCTCTACAAGGACAGCTGTAGATAGACTATGAGGCTCTCTAGGCTTTGCCTCTTTCCCCAAGGTCAGCTATAGACTATCAGGCGAACGGCTCTGTCTCTCTCCCTGGGGCTCCAGCTTCAGCATCAAACTCCAACGTCAGAACTCTGACATAACCCCCAACTCCATCCTTTGCCATGCCTTTTATCTGTGAGTCCCCAACCACCAAGGGGCAGGGACTCAATGCCCTAATGACATGGCCCAATCAGAGCCCTAATCATACCTCAATCACGCCCAGGTACAGACCAGATTACAAACATAATCCAGTATGTATTTTTAGAATTCATAACTATATCAAACTGCTACACTAATCTTATTTGAATATTTTTTGCTCTAAGTGTTCACTTGCAAAGCAATCAAACATTTTTTTGAGGGACAAAAGGCCTTTCATCCCAGCAATTGGGGACCAGTGGAATTTGAAGGGTCTCTGAATATTAAATGATGAAGCCAACTGTAGAAGTAAGTGGCCATCTTCTGAAAAAGACTCCTGGCCTCTTGTTAAAAGAGAGTGGTGGGCTGATTGGAAGCTGTGATGGATTTGGAGGTGGGGGGGAGTGGGTCAGGCAAGAGGCAGCTGGTACTCTTACATTGTTGGTGCGGCTTTGCCCATGTTGTCATGTGGGGGTCTACCTGGAACTTTGGGGCTCTAAGATGACAGCCTGGCAAGTAGTGACTTGGGGTGCTCACTCTGAGCTGACTGGTATGATCATCCCAGACCATGTCCCCCCATCCCAAAGCTCACTTTCCTTTGCCCTGATGAGGAATGAACTGGACAAACAGGATTGGGACCCAAATCTATCTCTCAGGAGTTCCTGCAGCAAAGATGACTGAATGGGAGAATTCAAAAGAAGGTGTTTATCCACACTCAGCATAGGTCTGCTGGGGCATGGCTTCTTTACCTGATTGCAGGAGAGATGCTAGGACTGTCCCATCAACAGCCTGGCCCTATGGGAGTCCTTGTGTTCAAGTTCATTTCACAGGCCACTAATCCTTATTTCCCTGAGAAGGAAACAGGAGCAGAAGTACTTATTGAACCCCAGTCCTGTGGGAGCACAAAGATAAGGGGACAGGTTAGCCATCTTAACTGCCACTCTGGAGGGGAGGGGACTGTGTATGCAGGTGGCTTCCGTGTTGTGGGAGGAACCAGGAGTTTGGGGAGGTAGAAAGGGAGGAACCAGGGAGGTTAGTTTCGAGGGAGCAGGGACAGAGTGGAAGTTACTCAAGGGAGAATATTTCAAGTCTTAGCCGGTTTGAAATCACCCCACTTCTTTGTCCACTCAGGCCCTCTCTCAGATCTCCAGTACCAGGTTGAAGCCCCAGGCTGCAGAAGTGAGGACTAGAGGGAGGAGGAGCAGTTGCTCTCTGTGCCCTGCCACATCCTCTGGACCCTTCTGTGTGTCCTGCCAAGCATCAGTGGACCCTGAATCATCTTTGCACCTTGAATTCCTTCCAGAAACTCAGAGTTCCTGCCCCAGGTGCAGCAACCCAGAGCTGTGGGGAAATGAGCCTCCCCTGGCCTCCACTAGCCTAAGTACCCCTCTGCTGGGAGACTTGACTCCTAGTGGAATCTACACTTTCACCTGTTTTCTCCTGTGCCGAAGCTCCAGGGGTTGCTGATGATAAGAGGTTTAGGGCCCCCACTCTGCAGCTTTCCCTCCCTCTTCCCCTATTCTCCCCATCACAGTTCCCTCCACCTCCCAACTCCCAAGTAGAAGGCTTGGCTTTGAATCTGACCTAAGACACAAGCTGGAGGGGAAAGGAGGAGTAAGCCACAGGTCTAGCACCAGCCAGGCACCAGGCAGGGCAGTCTTCCCATCAGTGGCCACCAGCAGCACCCCTTAATCATCCAGCAGAGCTGATGACCTGGGATTTTGTTCTGCCCCCATCCTCCTGCCCACACCTTATGGATAACTACCTTTTAATAGCTCAGGAGCCTGGAGAGGCCCTTGCTGCAGATGGTTACTGCCTGGCACTGGGCTAGAGGAAATGTCCCCACCTTTCTGAAGAAAGGAGCACATTGTCTAAACACTCCCAGACACCAGGGCATTTGAGTCAGACCCTGATGAGTGAATGGATGTTTCCCAGGGAGGAGCCGTGGGGGTCCTCAGAAAAAGGAGCATGTGTCGATGAGGGGGAAACCTTACCTGGGCAGCCATGCCCAGGGCTTGCAGGAGGTTTACTGCTACTGTGCCAAAGGGGGTGTGATGCAGAGGTGGTAAAAGACAGAACTGAAGGCTCTGATTTTAAAAAAAAAAAGACTATGGGTTTTGTACCATAAGCAATCTGGAGTGATGAAATCTATTAAAGCAAGGAAGGGACAAGAGCTGTCACCTATGGAGCAGGTGGGAGATGAGTGAGAGAAACAAGGAGACTGGTCAAGAAGGGGAATTAGGTGGCCTTGCTTAGTCCAGGTAAAAAAAGGGTGGAAGCCTGAAAGAGGGCAGCAGGGTAAGTGAGCAACACAGAGGTGAGGGCTGGGTTAGAGAGAGGTGAATTTAAAGGTGTTGATTCCCTGAGAGTAGGGGTGAGAGAAAGAGAATGATGTTCCTTAGCAAAATGACAGAGGGTGGTGCAATCATCAACATGAGGCACAAGATGCAAAGCAATCAAGAAGCAAGGAGTGCTGTTTGGGTCTCAGAATGGCACTCTGACTTTCTCATTTCCTTCACTGGCAAATCAAATTGGAACCCAAAATGAAATGTATTGCCCCAGAGCATTAACCTATATTTAGTGGGTATGGTTGTCCCACTACCAGCATCAGCATCACATGGGATGTTGTAGGAAATGCAAGTTATTGGGCCCACCAGCAGGCTTACTGAATCAAAAACTCTGGCATTTGATCAATCCATGTATTAATAAGCCCTCCAGGCTCAAGTTTGAGAACCGCTGCCCAAGACTGGCTTGTCTTGGAAACACAGATGTGTTGCTGCATATGCTGGAGTGAAGTGAGATCTCTACATTTCTTCTCTGCCAGCTCTCTTCCTCCTTCCATTCCCACCCTGGAAGGGCCAAGTTCATGACCCTTTCTTCTAAGCACTCATAGGAGCCTCTCTCCTAGAAATAAACACCCACTGGGCATGGAGGTCTTAGAAGACCACCAAATTCTGAGTACATTCCTGAACGTAAACTTGAGGAAAAGAAAATTCAAACTGTGAAGCAAGGCTCCCAATGAGATCCAAAAGGAGAAGGATCTTTGAGGTGACAGTGATATCACATAGTGGAGCCCGTTCACAGCTGCTGGGGTGGGAATGGGTTGCTGTGAAATGAGTGTGCTGTGCCCTTCAACATTGCCAGGTCTGTGGGTGGGGATGGATTTTCCTGTGTCTGAAGTATATTAGAAGACACCTTGATGGTACTTTCTAGTGCTCTCACAAAAAGCAGGATACTTTGTAGCCCTGCTAATAAATACCTTTCTTTGACATTAACACGCCAAACCAAGTTAAAAAAAAGATTGTTTTAGTAGAGGTATTAGCAAAAGCCACAAAAAGGCTGTTTTATTAATGTAAAAATAATCCATAATATTAGACTTTATTTCCAACGACAGCTTATTCCAGATTCCTTATTCTTGTTGGACAAGCAGGAAAAATCCAGAATGGACTCAAACATGAGGACACTCTCTTCTCTTCTCACCAGTATTAAGATAATACCTGCTAAGCTTTTGAGTTGATCCTGGAATTTAATGAAATGTAATTTGGAAAGAGTTCTTATCATTGTAATGAAAAATGCTAGACATTAAGTTCATTCCAGCCTAAAGAGATTTTAAAAAGCATATGTTTATGGCCTCTTAGCTAATTAGTGGTTTTCACACTATACAATTTCTTCAAGCATTTAAAATGTGAAGTTCATTTGATCACTGTCAACCACTTTCTCTATAAAGGATACCATACTGTTTTTGATCTTGGGGAATTAAATGAAAAATTCATTCAAGGAATTTTTAAAAAGCCTTTTGCAAACTCCCCTGAAAGAGATGGCCTTTTCTCTTTTTGATGTCTGGGAAGGACACTCAAAAAAGTCAAGAATTCAAGGACAAGGACATGGAGACATCACATTCACCCCTCTCTCAGCCTTGGGAGCAGGTGACAGAACCTGCTCTGTGGACAGAGGCCTGGGCTTCTCTAAGACCTGCTCCTAGGGAAGCCCTTTACCTTCCTGAGTCTGTTTTTCTTCAGGAGACTGCAGGTAGGTACCCACCAAAGGGATATGGAAATTAAGCAAGATGAGAAAAGCGGAAGACACAAAAGTGGGACACTCTGATAATCACTATTTGTCATAGTAGCTGATATTTCCCTAACACTTCATACTTTCCATGAATTCTTCACACTTTCTCTCCTTTGATCAGGACAAAACCAAAGAAAACACACACAGCTATGCCTACCTGCACACAGAGGCCTGCTGCACTCTTCTAATTAGTCAGCACCCCCTTACTTCTGAGCCAATGATTGAGGACCCAAATAAGTTTGTCATCAGCTCCCTGGGCAGGCTGGGAATGGGATGTAGGATACCGAGACAATGACCCAGAAAGAGTAAAATTGATCATGAACAAGCAACCCCTTTTTTATACCCTGAGGTCTAGACCCATGCTGTCCAATATGGTGGCCACTCCCACAAATGGCTATTAAATTTAAATATAAATTGACTAAAGTTAACTTATAATATAAAATTAACTTATGTTTAAATTAAATATAAATTAACTAAAATTAGCTTACATTATAATTAGTGCCTCCATCCCAAGAATCACATTTCTAGTGCTCTATATTTGCATGTGTCTTATGGCCACTGTCTTGGACAGCACAGATCCAGAACCTGTCCACCATGGAAGGAGTTGGCTGAGCTCAACCACCACAGCCCTTTAAAGATCAGGTATCTCTCTCTTTTAGGGCTACATAGTAAAGGAACACACCCAAGGGTGCCAACCACTCTACAACCTTCTCCTACTTCACCTGTCTGCATGGAAAAGAGACAGAGGCACACCTGATATGTCCCAGCAAGGCACAGTGCTGAGATATTTGCATACTGTGGATCCTTGCAAGACACTCTGCTTGGTCCCACATACTTGTCCAAACGTTGCACCAGAGACTTGTCCAGACTTTAATATGGACTTCCCTAATGCTTTGTGTGATGATATGAAGCTGTATGGACCCCAGAAAATCATGTTCTTAAAGCTAATCCATTCCTATGGGTGGAAACCTATTTTAAGTAGGGACTTTTGATGAGGTTACTTCAATAAAGCATGGCCCACGGTGGGTCTTAATCCTCCTACTGGAGTCCTTTATAAAAGAATGAAATTCAGAAAAAGAGAGAAAGCCATGGAAGCAAGAAGGTGGAAGCAACAAAACCAGGTAGAGAAGACAGAGACCAGCAAACACCACCATGTATCTTGCCATCTAACAGAATAGTTCAGGGTCACCAGCAGCTGGTCTCATTTTGATGATGCCTTGATTTGCACAGTTTTTGGCCTCAGAGCTGTAAGCTTGTAAGCTGATAATGCCCATTGTAAAAGACAACCCATTTCTAGTATATTGCTTTAGCAGACTAGAACACGAAGCCATGTCCCAGAGCAGACCCTTGACCTCATCCTGAGATCTTACTTATGATGAGGCAATACTGCTAAACCACAGAATTTTCTAGTCTCAGGAAAACTGCAAAGCTACCTGACCCTCTTCCATTAGCCCTTTGCCAGACTACTTTGACGTTCCTCCAGCCCCGTCTCAGTAATTTTCTATTTCCCCATTTACCTTCTTTCTTGAGCCCTTTAAAAAAATCTAGCTATTCGCTACCTCTATGCTAATGTGAGTTGATACTCCCTGTGGCTGACTTCTCTTCTCTTCTGCCAACAGTTTAAACAAAGCCTGCCTGCCAATTTAACTACTATCTAGTGTGTTTCTTTGACAGTATACTTCCTTCAGATCTCTCCACACCCTCAAAGCCAGGTGTCATTGTTCCCTTTGATAATGGAGAGAGGTGATACTGTTAAATATTGAATAAGGCTCTCATCCCAAGCTATAGCTTAGATCATCAATCATTATACTTTGGGCAGGAGACTATGCTGGGCAATAGTGCATATGTTGTTCATTGAGGAAAGGGTCAGGTTCAGCCAGCCTTTCTCACAGAGCAGTGGGCCCTTGGCTAGGCACGTAGCAGGAGTCTACCATCCTGACTTCCAATTTACTCTTCTCTCCAGCTGAGTGTTTAAAGCTGGGTAGGATACTTTACATTTCTGTATTCTCATTTCCTCAGTGATACTGGCCATTGGTTTATTACATATCTACCAGAATAAGTGATCCACATGTTCTGTGAGGTTCTGAGCAAAGTCATGTTATAAAAATACCCCAGGTATTGCCAGATAAGCCTGCAGCCCTAGCCTAGGCTTTCAGCCCCACCTCTAGCAGATAGGAAGCTGGCAGGCCCTGTACCAGCCTCTCCAGGTAACTGAAGGTACATTCAGCTGACACTAACTAAGTAGTCAGAAGTCTACCATAACATATAAGAGATGACAGACTGATAATGTAAACCATAATGTAAAACATAGGATAACTAAGAATGTAAAAAACTGTGTATCCTAAAGTATGCAACACAATGTAAGCACAGATGTCACCTTGTTAGAAAGCTATTGTCTTAGACTCTGTACATCATGTTAAGTAAATATGATGTGAATAGGGTGTAAGGGTATCGCTGTGGAAGGGAAAAGGTTTTGTGGTGGATGTATGGGAGTGCTGTATATTATATATATGCATTGCTGTGGTCTAGGGCTCCTGTGAAAAGAAGCTCAATAATTAGGGGGAAAAAAAAAAGGATATAGAATTCTTTCCAAGTCAACACGTATTCTTTATCTAACCTTTAAACCCATCGCTATATGCCATTTCCTAGTAAGGGACCCTGACATTATATTGGGCTTCAAATTTCAGGGAGTTCTGGATCACAGAGTGGTTCAACAATGGTAATGGAGGGATACTGGTATAGGATACCATTGACAGGTGATATATGGCTGACAGGGAGCTGTACAGAACATATGTCCAGGGTGCATGGTAATGTTTGGATATACTCATAGTGGCAACAATTAAAAACCACAGCAGGGGGGGTACTGGGTTCCTGGCCAGTGGTGCTCTGTCGTGGTACCTAGGGGAGTAGCAACAGTCTCCCAGGTGCAGCGGCGGGGACCGGGAGGGAGTGAGGGTTCAACAGTGAGCCCCTGACGCTAATGACTATGCTTGTGAGCTGATAAGCCTAAAATAAGAACAAGGCCTAGAGCAACATTGTGCCTGGGAATTTCCTCCTGTCAGCCTTCATATTACTCAAATGTGGCCAGTCTCGAAGCCAAACTCAGCATGTAAATGCAATGCCTTCCCCGCAGCGTGGGACATGACACCCGGGGATGAGCCTCCCTGGCACCGAGGGACCACTATCAACTACCAACTGATGATGCAACTGGAAAATGACCTTATACGGAAGGTTCAAAGCGGATCAGCAGAATATCCCTGTCTACATAAAATAACATGACTTTAAAATGCTGTTTGACCTAATGTAAGGGGGAAATGGAAAGGAGAAATGAGTTTATATGGCTACGAGTCTCTAAAAAAGAGTCTGGAGGCTGGCAGAAGGATTGCCCTTATGCACAACTAAGCAGAGTCAGAGAGACAGATAAAGCAGATACAACCCCCAGATATTGGTTCCTTTGAGGGCTAAAGAGACCCATGGGAGTTATGGTCATGGCCGATGGGGTTAACTACCAGGTCAGATGGCCCCTCTTTGGAAATGGTGTTTATGTGTGATGAATCTGGACTCAGATGGGATCTCTCTTCATAAGACTTTCATGCTAATGTGCTGGAGGTGCAGTTAGTGTTGGGGTTTAAGATATATTTAGGGGATTTGAATCTCTGGACTGACAATGTGATAGCCAGGTCCTGAGCCTCAACAGACTCCAGCACCTACAATCTGATTCATTGGACTCACCACACTCAGCTAAGATGGAGTTGAAGAAGGACAACCACCACACCATGGAGCCTAGAGTGATTACAACTGAAAGTGGGAGGATTGCATCCAGCATCCATGTGGAATCTGAGCCTCCTCTTGACATAGAGGTGCAATGGACACAACCAATCCAATGTCCACATAGAAAAGGTGGCATTGGATTGGGAAAAGTGGACATGGTGGCTGATGGGTATGGGGCAAGGCAGGAAGAGATGAGAGGTGGAGGCGTCTTTGGGACATGGAGCTGCCCTGGATGGTGCTTCAGGGGCAATCACCGGACATTGTAAATCCTCACAAGGCCCACTGGATGGAATGGGGGAGAGTATGGGCCATGATGTGGACTATTGACCATGAGGTGCAGAGGTGCCCAAAGATGTACTAACCAAATGCAATGGATGTGTCATGATGATGGGAATGAGTGTTGCTGGGGGGGGAGGGGTGGGGGTGGTGGGGTTGAATGGGACCTCATATATATATATTTTTTTAATGTAATATTATTACAAAGTCAATAAAAAAAAAAAGAAGTCTGCCAGGGCAGCTACAGTCATTTTGGACCCGCACACCAGCGATTGCTGCTCACACCTGCATCTGCATCCCCACTCAGATAGGGGAGAAAGGGGCTTGAAGCTTCATCAGTCTTTCTGGGCAACTACAGGCTAGGCCTACATGACTTGGATTATGACATAAAGCTGTGGTTCTGTCCCAACCCCTGACAAAAGAGAAAGTTGGGAGAAAAGTCATCAGTCCCTGGGCAATTGAGGGCAGCTTAAGCCTCCACAGCTTATAGCACCAACTACATCCTTGGCTCCTACTACACAAACAACAAGGGAAAAAGGGCAAGAAAGCCCTAAACTAAAGGAGAAACCACACCCAGAATAAATATTCTAGTAAGCCAGATGCCAAGACTTCAACAAAAAATACAATCCACACCCCAGAAACAGGAAGACGTGGCCCAGTTAAAGGAACAAGATAAGCCTCCAGATGACAAAAAGGAGTTGAGACAACTAATCATAGATGTTCAAACAAATATCCATAATAAGTTCAGTGAGATAGCTAAAGAGATTAAAATATTAAGAAGACATTGGATGAGCACAAAGAAAAATTTGAAAGCATACACAGAAAAATAGCAGGTCTTATGGGAATGAAAGACACAATAAATGAAATTAAAAGTACAATGGAATCATATCATAGGAGATTTGAGGAGGCAAAAGAAAGGATTGATGAGCTTGAAGAAATGGCCTCTGAAAGCAAACAAACAAAAGAACAAATGAAGAAAAGATTGGAAAAAATTGAATAGGGGAATGGGGAAATAAACGACAGCAAAAGATGTGCATACATACACATCATGGGTATCCCAGAAGGAGAAGAGAAAGGAAAAGGGACAGAGGAGTATTTGAAGAAATAGTGGTAGAAAACTTTCCAACCCTATTGAAGATATAGATATCCATGAGTACAGTGTACTCCCATCTGAATAAATCCAAAAAGACCAATTCCAAGGCACATACTAATCAGAATGTCAAATGCCAAAGATAAAGAGAGAACTCTGAGAGCAGCAAGAGAAAATCAATGCATAACATATAAAGGATATTCAATAAGATTAAGTGCCAATTTCTCATCAGAAACCATGGAGTCAAGAAGACAGTGGTATGATATATTTAAGAGACTGCAAGAGAAAAACTTCTAGCCAAGAATCTTATATGCAGCAAGATGTCTTTCAAAAATGAAGGCGAGTGTAGAATATTCACAGATAAACAGAAACTGAGAAAGTTTGTAAGCAAAAGACTGGCTTTGCAGGAAATGCTAAAGGCTGTGTTACAGCCTGAAAAGAAAAGACAGGAGAGAGAGGCCCGGAAGAGAGTCTAGAAATGAAGATTAGATTATATCAATAAAAGTAACTAAGTCTCAAAAGAGTGGTGAAAATAAAATAAACCCAAATATTCAGAAATAAACGTATCCAACAATGTAAAGGACTTGTATTCAGAAAACTACAACTTATTGTTAAAAGAAATCAAAGAATACCTAAATAATTGTAAGAACATTCCATGCTCATAGATTGGAAGACTAAATATCATTAAGATGTCAATTCTCATATTGATATATTGATTCAATGCAATCCTGACAAAAGTTCCTCCAGCATTTTTTAAATAAATAGAAAACATGATTTTCAAATTTATTTGGAAGGGTAAGGGAACCTGAATATGCAGAAACACCTTAAAAAGGAAAAGCAAAGTTGGAGGACTCATTTCCAGACTTAAATCATTTTACCTAGCTAAAGTGGTAAAAACAGCATGGTACTGGCATAAAGACAGACACGTAAACTAATAGAATTGAATTGGTGGTTCCAAAACAGACCTTCACATCTATGGTCAAGTAATTTTTGATTAGCCTGTCAAACCTACTCAGCTCAGGCAGAATAGTGCATTCAACAAATGGTGCTGAAAAACTGGATAACCATAGCCAAAAGAAGGAAAGAGAACCTCCATCTCACATGTTATAAAAAAATTAACTAAAAAATGGATCAAAAACCATAATATAAAAGTAAGAACCGTAAAGCTTCTAGAAGAAAATATAGGAAAATATCTTCAAGACCTGGTGGTGGGTGGTGGATTCTTAAAGAAGATAACAGAGGACTGAGATGAACAACTGATGTTTAATGTATGTAGAAATTTTAATTAACTTTACTGTAAAAGTGTGAAAATCTATAGCGTTAATGGTAACACATTATAGTAACAGCTGGTTTATAAATGGGAATGTGGCTGAAAATGGTAGTCTAAGGATGTATATACCAATTGACAGAAAGCTAGAGAATAATCTAGGTACTAAATAACACAGTAAACCCAGAGGTGGATGAGAATTGTGGTTGATGGTACAGATATAAGAGTATCCTTTGTGAACTAGGGCAGATGTACATCACTCTTGCAAGGTGGTGGGAACGTGAAGAAGGATGGAAAAATACAAGTGGAGTAACAATGTAATATTCACGCATCTATGCCAAAGATGTAATGTGTTGATGATGGGGGAGTATGGAAAAAGTGTGCCAAATGTGTACTGTGGAACTGGTAATGATCTCAGATGTGGTGGGTTGATAGAGGTGTGTTGTTTGGGAATTCTGCACATATGCATGATTGTTTTGTAGGTTTACAACTTCTGTCATAAAAATATATTTTAAAAAATAGTAATAGGGCAGGTTGGGTGGAAATATACCAAATGTAACATAAGGACTATCGTTAGTAGTAATTTGACAATATTCTTTCATCTTTTGTAGCAAATGTCTCACAATGCAAGGTGTTCTTGGTGGGTTGATGTATGGGACCCCTCTATGATGTTATGCATGTTTGCTTTGTAAGTTCACAAGTTTTACTATACACTTATTGTTTATGTTTGTTCGCGTAAAGGTGATATAAAAATAATAATAATAATAGGGTGGGTTGGAGGAAGAATACTTTGGTTAGCAGTAATATTTTGAGGATGCTTTTTAATCATTAGTTAAAAGTGTTTTACAACAATGCAAGGTATTGGTGGTAAGGTGAAGTATGAGAGTCCTGTATGTTATGTATATTTGTTTTGAAAGTTTACAACTATTACTATACACTTATTCTTTATGTTTGTGTATGTATGAGTGATATACTTCAACAAATTTTTTTTTATTTTAAATTTTACTGGAACACAGCCAGTCCCATTTGTTTTGTATTGTCTATAGCTGTTTCATTCCGTTTTCATACTAACAGAATTGAGTGGTTGCAGCAGAGTTTGAGTGGCCTAAAATATTTACTATCTGGCCCCATAAAAAATAAAAACAAATAAAAACCTTTATTGCCAACAATAGAGCAAACAAACCAAAATTAACAAGGATACTACCAATTCCATTTTCTTGCAACATCTTTCCAGGTCCCTTTGACCTGTTACAGTCTGAATTGTTTCTCTCTAGGACTGGCAGGCAGCTATAATTCTGGGCTCACTTTGTCATCATGGGAATCCCATTCATTTGTCTCTTAAGTTGTAACTCCTGACCTGGATCCCCTTGTCTTCTTGTTTCTTGGTTTAGTCCCTTGTTTGGGCAGAGCACGTCCTTCCGGGACTTTCTGTGTAAGGAAGCATGGTAGATAATTTCTGAAACCCATGTGTTGGAAAACATCTACTTTTGTGTTTATTGACAGTTTTGCTAGGAATAGAATTATTAGTCAGAAATAATTTTCCCTCTGAATTTTGAAGATATTGCTTAATTAATGTTCTACCATCCAGTATCCTAGCTGATGCATCCAAAGACATTCTGATTCCTAGTCCTTTTCAATTATCTTTTTATTTTTTGCCTTCATCCCTCTGGAATTTTTAAGATTTTTCTCTCAGTTCTGATGAATTTCATAACTCTTTTTTCTCAGCAAGCTATGGCATTCTAGATAGGAGACAGTGCTTGTCCATGAGGAGCAAACCATGGTGTTGGGGACAATTTTTCTGACAACACCTGAAAGTGAGAATCAATGATGTTTCCTTAAGTGCACAGAGTCCATTTTAGAGGCTCACACCAATGCATCAAAGGAAGGGAATGTTATTCCAAGAAACTGGATGTGTGCTAAATGTGTCATCAACTGTGCAATAAAATTTAAAATATATATTAAAATGTGAGAAGCAGGTAGACTACACATCTGGTGATGAGGTTATTCAACATTGCTCAACCTTTTATTCATTCAAAGAGTTTCACTGAGGGTTTATCTGGCTCAGAATATTGTCCAAGCTCTGACACTGAGGACACTATGTTATGTTATTGTGAAATGAGCAACAGATCTTACTTGGATGATTCACAATTGACCTTTGCTGCTTACACGCTGTGTCACCTAATTTCCCTCTGCCTTGCAGGGTTTTGTGCAGATTTAATGTCCAGTCCAGTGCATAGAATATCAGAAGGACATAGATGGCTCCCTTGCTATCATTTAGCATGATGCCAGTATGGCAAAAAGACAATTTAAAGTCACATTGGGAATCTCACTGCTGTTCCCATGATAGACAATAAGGAACTTATTTCTAAAATAGAGAGATTGACTTTACTACTTAATTTTATAGATGTTGCATAAATGTAAGCCTAAACAAAGAAGGTAAAAAATAGGGAAGATCAGGAAGCAGTTCAAAAAGGTAAAATTTATCTTATAGTAAATATTGCTAAGAGATATATTCATAGGTTGGTGAGTTTTATATTTAGAGCAGACCACTGGAGATACTAAGCTTAAATTAAAGGAGAGAGATTTTCTTTTGACAAGAGAGAAATGATAAGAGCTCCCACATAGCATGGGCAATTAAAATCTGGACCTCCCCTGCCATGTGCACCTCTACCACATGGATGGACATTTTGGGTGGACCCAAATGGTTTCTTAATGGCACAGGGCAGGGTTGAGGAAAATCTAGAATTCTTCCTCTCAGGCACACATTGTAGCCAAGTCCTGCCTTGCTTCACAGTCAAGTTCCACCAGAGAACAAAAGCCAGAGAATGAGGTCCAGCTCTATAAATTGATCTTTCTCCCACAATATCTGTTATGCTCTATTCTTACCTCACAGGGAAAGCTTCAAGGTCCCTGTAGGAAGGGCTGTATTAGTCCCCATTTGATTATGTCAGTCCTGGTCAGCACTTCCTACCAATGAGGTCAGGAGGATATTACCAACAGCCATGAGTCAGAACACACACGAGCATCAGAGCAAAAAATCACAAACTCCATACAGTAGGGAATGAAGGAAAACCAAGTTTGGAAATTTTCTCCCGGCCTGACCTCTCTTTTCTAGTTCCCTTACTTGATCTCCCCATGCCTTGCAAATACACATTTGGAGCACATGAAACCAATGACCCATCAAAAATTATGAATTGACAGTGTTGGTCCTTACACAGCATGCCTGGATGAGAATGGGGCTTGGTGTCATACAAATACCCACAATGGTATCGTCATTTGAGATAGTGACAAGAAACGGAACTGACCTGCCCCTTGGGGGAAAAAATCACACTTGGCAGTCTGCTTTTTCATTTCCAGCTGTTAATCTCTCCCCAATTTTCTCAGACTTTTTTTTAGGAGGGACCTCATACATAGGAAGCAGGCGCTCTAACACTTGAGTTACATCTGCTCCCCATCAGAATTTTTGATAGATGTTCCAGCTCTCCTCTCCTCCACACCCCTACCAGGTTGCATGTAAAACCTTTTCCAAATCTTAGTAGCTGTTCAAATGAACACACACAACATTTAACTGCATAGTTAGCAAGTCCACTGTACCTTTTCTTGTATAAGTTAAGTGGACTTTTGTCAACAAGGATGGTTCAGATTCAGAACCCAAATGAACATCAGGGTGTTGTCTCAGCAGAAGATGGATGCAATTTCCTCCCTTTGCCCCTTTTTGTATGCCTCATGTCCATGTAGAGAACCAAGTAAATTAGCAAGGCAGTGACAAACCCCAGAATCCATTTTTCATGGTGTAGCTCAGTTAACCTTGGATGTTACCACTCCCCCTCTGCGTTGTCTATAAATTGGAAGATAAACTGTAGCAACTGCCTAGATTGGACACAGAGTATCTCTTCAGATAGTCCTTTTTGCCTACACTCCACTAGTGACAGGGAGGAAGAGATGAATTCTTCAGGTGATTAAAATGCTGTGTGGACTTGAGTTTTGACTGAGAACTATATTACTATCCTGCTATTTTTTAAAATATGCTTATTCAAAGCAACACATCCCCTCTTAGCTGAAGAGTGAGGAAACCTCAACTCACATGATTTAGAAGGGGATAGGGTAGTGGAAACCTAAAGTCAGATCTAACTGTTTACCTGAATGGCAAAGCTAAGTATAGGACCTTCAAGATTGGGAAGTTACACTTCTGTGGGCCAAACCAATTAGACTTCAACTTCTATTGAAGGTGCTGACAGGAAGGGAAGCGAGCATCTATATTTGGTGCCTAATGAACACCTCATTGCAGGTTCAGCTTACCATTTCCTTATTGTACTTCTTTATTGATGAATGTGTTCCTTTACTTAATTACTCTCCAGCCCCAAATCCAAACTCAATATCCATCACTTCCCCCTTTCCCTTCTGTCTCAAAGAAAGAGCAGTAGCAGATAATGGAACCATCATTTAAGAAGGTCTTCCTATGCTTGCCAGATGCTGATCCAGGCTTGCTATCAGATGAGACTTGTTCCTGGTGGCTGATTCCTAACAAAAGAGATGCCTCTTCAAGGCCATGATAGTTCAAGTAAAGGGTATTGCATAGTGTGGCACACTGAATAATAAAAGTGAAAACAAACTTGTAGAAAAACAAGAAGACTTTGACTTATATAAAAAAAAAAGTTAGGTTTATTTATAATCATGGTCTACTTCATAGAATGAATAGATCATGCATCAAAAGCGGATGGGGATGTTGGGATCAAATTTCTTCCAAAATTAAGCAAATACTAGATAGAAAGACTTCATCTTCTATTGTTCTTTTGCAGCACTACTATCATAAGGTCAGTAGTTTTTTTAGGGGGGTAGGGAGGGTGTTCTAAATCATCATCAATTTTCCCTGGTCCCTTTTTAATCCATTTATTGAGGGCATTCTCTTCTGAAGGCCACTGTGTTGTTAATCTTTGGAAAGTCACTTCCCTCCTCATATGGCTGAGTCCAGCTCTGCCAGTGCCCCATTTGCCAATGGTAGCTGTTCTCTGGGCCATCTTCAATGTCTGCCTCACCAACTTCCTGAAATCATACCTCTTCCAAATAGGTGCTTTCACTTTTACAGTTGTTTTACATGTTTTTTAATTCATTCAATGTTTTTTTTTTCATTCAATGTTAATATCATTAGCAACCAACAGAGGGATATTAACAAATTACTAAGGGATTAGTAGAGGGTTGAGAGGAGAGAATGACTGAAGAGACACTGATTTTGCAAGTGGCCATCAGTTCATGAATGAATGCTTTTCTGCCTTGATGCTTCCCTGTGCAAACACTGTGGGGTATCAGAAAATGGTATTCAGATAAAGAGGAAATTTTAGATATGCTACTCAGTTCTGAGACCATCAATTTCCACTGCAGAGGAGAAAATTGAGGCTCAGAGGTGAAAGAATATGCCCAAGTGTGCCCAGCTTGCAGTACAGCACAGCTTGAATCCAAAATTAAGCTGCTGACTCTGAATTAAACTAAGCATCCACAGAAGCACTCTCACACACCCACCAGGTCTTTCTCCAATATATTACACTTAACCAACCTCAAAGGTCACGTGAGGGAGCACCTTCACCTGGATATTCCAAATCACCAAAAACTGTGATTTTCCTGATGATAATAAGCATCCTTTACCTTTAAAATCAGCTCCCAATCCTGATCCTTCCATCTCTCTTTAACCAAATGACACCAACAGTCATCCAAATGCCTGATCCAAGAAGCTGAGAGTCTTCCTTGTCCACCCCCATCCCAGCCCACCTGATGCCTAATCTTGTAGTTTGCCTTTATGTTTTCTCTCTAGTCCATTCCTTCTCCTCCAACCGCATTTCCACAGGGCTAATTCAAGCTAGCATCGTCTCTTACCTGAACAATTATGAATCATGTAATTACCTTGACTTCAGTCTTGTGCTTCTCAAAACTGCAACCAAATTGGTCCACTAAAATCAAATCCAATTACTCTTAAACCCTTTAATGAGCCCCCATTCCATAAAATAGAGACCAAATTCCTGTGCAAAGAACGCAAACCTTTCATTCTGGTTGCTGCCCAACCTTCCAAGTCCCCTCCCATTGGTTCTCTCACCACGTGCTAGGCCCTGACTCCTGAGATTGCAAACCCCTCAGCTGAAGCCGTCAGTACAGGCTAATAGCTGTTGATGTCACAACCAAAGACCGTCAGGGGTCAACTCACCTGGGGTCAAACAAAGCTGGGCTTATTACTTGCTGCAGCAGGGAAGACCACCTGCCTGGGAGAACCATGGCACATCCCAGTGAGAGCATGCTGGGAGAAGCTCGTTAGTAGATTTGGGCTTGTGATTTGGGGAACAGTCCAAGAGTTAGATATTTCTCATGTTTGAATATTATCATAAAGTTGGATAACCCTGTGATTGAGTGTCTAATGATTTTTGTGTCATAGGTATAATTGGTAAAGAAGCAGCAGTCCCTCTGTGTCAGTCAGATAGGTAAAGGAATATTTAGTCATTTTGTGGTTTGCACTGTTCCTATGCTTTTCTGTGCTCGTCTATGGTGACAGAGGGGTCTTGGTTTTGCTCACTCCATCATGTAGACAGAATGACCCTTTCTGAGGTTGGTTGCCTGAGAAATGGTTTGGGCTCTGTGGGAGAGCGCCCTGGCCCAGCTGTTAGTTCCAGGTCATCTGCCAGTTCTCCTGCAGGATATGATTTTTCTTTTCTCACCTCTCTGATTTTCAGCTTTTACTTTATTTTTGACACCTAGGGATTTTCTTTAGTGTTATACAAGCTTATGTGACACATATGAGAATGTTTCTTGGATTTCATCTAGCATTTTTGGGTATTTCTTAGAGAGGGAGCCTTTCAGGATATCTGGCCTGCCATATGTTCAGAAATGGAAGTCTGACTTGTTCTATCCTACTTCCTCGTTTTCCACTGCTCAGTAATGAGGCTTCAGATGGACGATTAAAAAAGTAAGGATCTGCAGGCCTAACAACTAGCATCCTCACTCCAGCTCATGCACTAGCTGTTTCTCTAGTTTTAAGTTGGCATCATTGTTACAAATGCTCGTGGAGATCAGAGATGCTATCGGTATCATGTTATATATTACGTAGTTGATTTGTTTTGTTTTTACTGTGCTGGTTTCTCTAGTTAAATTAGAAATTTGTTTAAATTTATGGTGGTGTACTGCAGATTATAAATGCTCCCACATGATGCCATTTTTATTCCATTGTTGATTTCCAATGTACACAATCAGCTTCTTAATGAACAATAAAATTAAAAAGTGGAGGCTATCATCAAGAATAATGAAACACAATAAATAAATACTAATGGAAAACAACCAAATATTTAAGAGGATATATATTCACCATGGAGGGAGGAAATTTTATTGTACAAAAATATTATTTTCCTAGAGAGTCAGAAAACTAGAGTTTCAAAGAGATTGAAAACCTGCAGAAAAGGGCAAGGAGTAAATTACAATGAATTGTAGCATGACTGCAAGGAAAACTTTTAAAAATTGGTATGTGTCTATTCTTTTAACATGTAAAATGCTGTAAACTGAGTGAGAGGAAATGGATGTTACATCTGGGAACAGGGCCAAAGACTGAAGAGTGGGTATCAGGGAAAAAAAATAACTCTAACTCACTGAAAGTACACCAGTTTAAAAGAAATACCCTTTCTTCTGGCTTTTCTTCTGTTGAATGTCTACAACAAAAATCAAAAGGCCTTATTTTGAAGATTTAAATCAGATAATTCATAAATGACCTAATTCATAAATGATTCATTGTCCCGGGGACTTACTCCTCACCTTTGTCTAGGTTATGGCCTGGGCCATTTGTAGCTATGAGGTGCTAGTTGATACATGTGTGGCAGGAGGAAGAAGGATGAAAGGTCAGCCCCAGGTAATGCACAAAATTGGTGGCTTTCTAAAGGTGACATCCCTACTTTCATATCTTTAGTCCATTAGAGAGTTTAATAGTTGAAATTTGAACTGAAATTGTAAAGCACTGGATCAATGATGGATAAAATATCTGGGGACAGAGAGGACACCTGTAGAATAAATTTATATCACTCTGGGCCAACTACATATGCTGAAGTTGATGCTCCTAGTAATCCATACCTGCATTTCAGCTCAAGTTCCACTACTCCCCCAAGTGCCTCCAGGGGATAGGTTTTCTATGGGTTCCTATTCAGTATTTCTTTCTTAAAGTACACACTCTCCAATCTAGGAGAGGCACCATATTACCTTACTTCTCTCTTTCATTGAGTTATAACTGCTCCTGGACAGCCATATGCAGGAAGTTACTCCTGCTCCCCCAAACTTTCTGTAAACTGTTCATAACCATCTTCTTTTACCTGATCACTATAAACCAGCTAGATCTAACCAACATATGGAATGTTGCACCTGATAACAGCAGAATACACTATTTCTAAGTGCATGTAGATTATTCTCTAGGGTAGGTCATATGTTAGGGCATGAGAAATCTCTATAAATTTAAAAGTATTGAAATCATGAAAGGTGACCTCTCTGACCACATTGGAAGCTAGAAATCAATGGCAGAAGCAAAACTGGAAAATTTTAAAATAGGGGAAAATTGAATGGCACACAATTAAACAATGGGTTAAATGAGAAACAATAAAGAAAATTAGAAAATATTTAGAGACAAATTTAAAAAAAGACACAATAGTATACTAACATTTATGGGAGGCAGCAAAGGCAGCGCTCAAAGGAAACTTTATAACTATGAATACCTATATTTACAAAGAAGAAAGATCTCAAATTAATAACCTAAACTTACTTCTAAGAACTAGAAAAACAGAAGCAAATTAAACCCAAAGAGAGAAAATATATGAAATAGAGAATAGAAAAATAGAATAAACAAAAAAAAATTGGTTCTTTGAAAAAATAAAGTTGACAAACCATTAGCTAATTGACAAAAAAAGAGAGAAAAGATAAAAATAACTAAAATCTGAAAGAAAAATTGTCATATCACAACTGACCTTACAGAAATAAAAAGGATTATAAGAAATGGAAAAATCTTAGAAATTCACCAGTTGCCCAAATTGACTTAAGAAAAAATAGAAAACATCAACAAACCTATAACAAGTACAGAGATTGAAACAATAATCAAAAAGCTTCCACCAAAGAAAATCCATGTCTAGATAGATTCCCTGGTGATTCTACCTTACTCCTCCATCTTACTGACTCCTAATGGCTCCGGGTCTGCAATAAGCAGACAGTTCCTTTTGCTCCCCCAAAACTTTTGCAAATTGTTCAGAACCCTTTTCTTGGACCTAAACAAGGCTATAAGCCAAGAGGTCTCACTAGCTCAAGCTCTTCCATATAATTAAAAGGGAGAGAGCAATTTGTTAGTGATTCTATATGGTCAGCATTACTCTGATATCAAAGCCTACTAAAGGTATCACAAAAAAAATAAAATTATAGATTAATTTCCAACATGAATATAGATGTAAAAGTCTTCAGCAAAAAATTAACCAATCAAATCCAATGGCATATTAAAAAATGCAAGAGTGGTTCACATATGAAAGTCAATCAATATAATACACTACATAAATAGAATGAAGGAAAAGAAATCCTATGGTTATTTCACTAAATGCCAAAAAACATTTTAACAAAATCCAGCACACTATCTTTATGAAAACACTCAGAAAGCAGTAATAGAGGGCAACTTTCTCAACACTTTAAAGTCCATTTACACAAACCTGACAACTAACATCACACCCAATGGTGAAAGATTTAATCTTTCTACCTAAGATCATGTACAAAACAAAGATGCCCACTTTCACTACTGCTATTTCAATTTTAGGCAAGGAAAAGAAATAAAATGAATCCAAATTGAAAATGAAGAAAATTGGAAAGGAAAGAAGTATAACTCTCTCTATTTACAGATGGAATGAACTTATTCATAAAAAATCCAAAGAAACCCACATACAAAAAACTATTACAGTTAATAAAGAACTCAGCAAAGTGGCAGGATACAAGATCAATGCACACAAAAGCAATTGTGTTCCTATACACTAGCAATGAACAACCCAAAGGAAATTAAGAAGACAATTCCATTTATAATAGCATTTAAGTAAGTAAAATATCCAGGAATAAATTTAAGGGTACAAAGTACTTACATACTAAAAACTACAAAATGCTGCTGAAAGAAAATTTTAAAGACCTAAATAAATGGCCAGACACCCCATGTTCATGGACTGAAAGCATTAATACTGTTGATATGTCAACATTACTTGGTGTGATCTGTAAATTCATTGTAATCTGTATTAACATTTTTTCTGCAGAAATGGAAAAACCAATCCTCAAATTTACATGGAAATGAGAGGGATCCTGTATACCCAAAATAACCTTGACAAAGAAGAACAGAATTGAGGACTCATCCTAATTTCAAATTACATTACAAGGTGACAGTAACAAACAATTGTCATATTGGCACAAAGGCAGACAAAGAGATTAGTGAAATGGAACTGGAAGTCCAGAAATAGACCACACATCTATGGCCAATTGATTTGTGATAAGATTTCTAAGTATATGCAGTGGGTAAAGAAGAGTCTGTTCAGCAAATAGTGTTGGAAAACTCTCTCTCTACATGCAGAAGAATTAATTTAGACCCCTACTTCACACCATATACAAAAATAAACTCAAAATGGATCAAGGACCAAAATATAAGAGTTAAAACTATAAAACTCTTAGAAGATAAAAGAGGCAACTCTTCATGACCTAGGATTCCACAATGTATTCTTAGATATGGCACCAAAACCACAAGCAACAAAAGAAATAACAGAAATTTGATTTCAACAAAATTAAAAACTTCTCTGTATCAAAGAAAATTATCAAGAAAGTGAAACATCAGCCTATAGAATGTGAGAAAATAGTTTCAAAACTATATATAAGATAAGGGTTTGGTATCCACAATATAAAGAACCCCTACAACTGAGCAACAAAATGACAAACAACCCATTTTTAAAAATGGGCAGATGGTTTGAAGAGACATTTCTCCAAAGATATACAAATGGCCAATACACACATGAAAACATGCTCAACATCATTAACCATTAGGGAAAAGCAAATTAAAACCACAATGAGATACCTCTTTATATTCACAAGGATAGCTATTATCAAGAACAACAACAAAAAGGAAAGTAAGTGTTGTAGAGGATGCAGAGAAATGGGGACTCTAATGCATTGTTTATGGGGATGTAAAAATGACACAGCCACTGTGGAAAAGTATGGCAGCTTTTTAAAAAGTTGAGTATAGAATCATCCTCTGATCTGACAATTCTACTTCTAGGTAAATATAAACATAGGGAGTAAAAACAAAATTGCAAACAGATACTACTAAACCAATGTTTATAGCAACATTATTCTCAATAGTCAAAAACTAGAAACAACTCGTGTCTATCAACAAATGAATGTATAAACAAAGTGTTATATGTACAAACAATGTAATTTTATTCAACTATAAGAAAAAATGAAGTTTTGAAACATGCTGCAACATGGAAAAACATTACCATTATGCTCAGTGAAACAAGCAAGACACATAAGGATAAAAATTGTATGGTATCACTTATAAAAGATGAATAGAAATAGCAAATTCACAGAGGTAGAAAGCAGACTAGAATTAACCAGGGGAGAGGGGAGGAGAGAGCGAGAAAAAGGGAAAGGAGAAGGGGAAATGTTTACAAAAACAAACAAAAAACCAACTGGATCCAACCTGGACTTTGGATCCAGGTTAGGGAAAAAACAAAACAAAACACTTCTTCCTGAATTGTTCTCTCTGAAGGCCTAAGAGTTGTAGCAGTGATGCTGATGAGGTGATAGTGGTAGGGGTAATGAAATGTGAGTTATTGGGTGTGCGTCTGCCTTACAGATGGGTGGGGTGGGAGTCCAAATCCTATCTTCCTGGAGGTGGTTCTAGAAGGAATACCTCTTTTCTCCCAATGGCTCCTAATCGGTGTGAGGGGTGGGGAGCAAGCACAAGTGGGGTCCAGGCAGAAAGATCCATTCAGGGTGTGTTTCTCCCAAGAGCCTGCCTGCTCTCTCGGTTCCCCTGTGGCTCTGGGAGGGAGCCCAGCATCATTTGCTCTGGTTCCCATTTGGCTTTACTCTTTGTGAAGGGACAGGGCTCTCAACTCTGCCAAAGCTGCCCAACAGATCTGATGTTTCCCTCTTTTCAAATCACTTTCTTCCAAAGACGGAAACCTGGCTCACATTCACAGATTAATGAGGCAAGGCTGTGCCCAGGAAGGGTTTTATTTGTCCTCTGTCCTGGGATGAGTGGTGAGGAACCCCTGGGAACTTGTGCTCTGGTCTGTCCTCTGCAGAATGAGGTGCAGGAGAAAGGTGGAACTGGGTTCACTGTCCTCTGACCTGATTTCCCACCAAACTCCGCCAGCATCCATCCTCTTTCCCATTCATCATTGTGTTATGCCAGAACATCCTTTCTAAACAACAACAATAATAAAATAACAAACAAACAAAAAGCCAAGTACATCTCCCCATATTCCTAGTCACTGAAAAACACCTCCATGCTCAGCACTTGTTTAGCAGTTACCTGTGCTGTGTAGGGTGTGCTCTGAGAGTTCACAAGGAGTAACTCGGGAAATCAAAACAATCCTCCGTGTAGGTGCTATTTTGAGGAGGAGGTATGTGGGTTTCAGTGTCCAACTCGTAACACAGGCACTCTGGCTGCAGAGGGCTCTACCAGCAGCCTCCCACCCCTCCACCTTCTGGTTTTGACAAGTGACAAGTCCAATTGAGGCACTGCACCATCACCCCAATGTCCTAGAACAGCTCCCTTCTTTTGCACAAGGTGTTTCCTTCAAAAAAAAAAAATATTGCTCTTCCCTTTCTGGGCTTGAAGAGCTCCAGTTGCTCCTTCTTCAGTGCAGTGGCTCAGCTCCGAGGCCACCTCCTGGGTGGGACCACATGATCCCCCAGGTGAGGCAGTGATGATAACAATGGATGTTGGTCCCCTCTTGCCCTCGTGTCAGAAAGAGAGCTCTTCACACTTCAGTAAGTACAAGAACCCCCTAGGGATCCTGTTAAAAGGATAGGACTCAGCCAGTAGGGGGCAGGTCCTAAGAGTCTGCATTTTTAGAAAGATTCCAGGTGTCTCTGCTGTAATTGGTCTAAAGACCACATTGAATAGCCACCTTCTCTGTCCATCCCCTGCCTATGCTAAGCCCTCCACAGCCTAATTATCTTCTGCATGCCTGTCTGTCTGTCTGTCTCCCACACCATCCTTTGAGGGCCTGAAAAGCAGATGTCACAGCCTGGACTACTTTTGTTCCTCTGGCACTGCTGTCAGTCCCTGGCACAGAGGAAAAGTAAAACACATGCTATATTTATTTTATTCAATTACTTCTCAAGAACATCTCAACATCAAAAGTTAAACAGCCTCTAGATGAAATGTAAATTAGGGCGTGAGCATAAGCAACTTGCGTTTAAATCATTTTTTTCATGAAAAAAATATGAGAAGAGACAGAAGCCTGTTAAACACACATAAAAGAATCAAGAATCAAAGCTGAGGAAACTAACAGGAGACAGTGAGATAAGTAAAGCTCAAGCTCTACACATCTGCCCATAATTATCCAAGCCAGCAGCCCATGAAATAAAGACCCTCGGGTTTATAATTCCTCCTGTTTGTTTAACTCAAAGGCCTAGGAACAGCTACAAAATGTATTAAGTGCTGAGCAGCCAGACCTGATAAAAAGGCCAAACATGAATTGTAACCACTCAAGCTTAAGGACCAATTTTAATCAACCATGCTTCATCCCTCAGGAAAATTGACCCCACCAGCTTCCTTTGGAGTTTCACCAAAGCAAAAATTGAGAAGAGGAATGAGTTTAGAGACAAATATGATCGGAAAGTGAGCAGGCCATGAGAAAGAAAAGAGGAGAGAGAACAGGTACATCTTAACCCAGCTATATAGTCCAGACTTCCACTGGAAAGTTGAGGAAGCCCCAAGGTTGGATGTTCAAATGTCCAGAGATGACAATGTCATGTGAAGTCATGCAAAAAATCTGGGAGTGAAAGCTTTGGGGGAATAGAAAGTGCCAACTGGTCCTAGCCTCCGAGACATAGGAATGGATTGCCTTTGAGTATGCTAATTTGTCAAAGACTGCCTTGAAGACTTTGTTCGTCCAGACTTCTGTTCATAGAAATGCTTTTATTGTTTTATATAATGACATGGTTTTCATTTAAGGAACTCTAAGGTTTTTAACTCTGATATAGCAAGCACCATGGACTGCCCTATAATTCACAGCACTTTTAGCTTCATGTCTTCATAGAATGTTAGAGATAGAATGGATCCAGAAATCACATTTTTTCCTTCCAAAGGAAAAATGGATATTCAGGAGGATTAAGTTCTACGCCAAATGTCACACCTCTAGTTCAAGACAAAACCAAGACATGGATCTAAATTTCTGAACTAATTCTTGTTTTCTTCATCTTGTCATGAGAAACTGAATATTGAGTTAATTTTGGAAGGAAAAAATAAAGCTTGGATGGGTTTGGGGGGGATATTTATTTGCCTGATGCCAATTTCCATGCATACCACTACCTGGTCAAGTTGACACATGAGCCTAATTATCACACTAGGTGAGGGCAGAACTAAGACTGAGAAATCAACATTAGATTCCTATGTAAACAGTGTCATTAACTTCAAAAAATAATAAAGCAGAGAAATGTGTACTTCAAAAATACACCTCCTCCTTTGCCAGCAGGCTAGTCCACTTTACACTGTCCTGTACTCCAGCACCCCTTTAGTCCTCACCATCAGCTAATGAGTCCTATATCCATAGGCACTGGTGCACCCACACTGTTCTGTCGGTGTCATTGATGTTGACCCCATGACCTGCCACAACATGAAAATACTGTATTAGGAAAATGAAATCTGTTTGCCTGGCTGGATGCTGAGAACATATTGTATTATGGAAAATATATCCAATCCACTTGCAACCTTCTGTCTGACTGCTGCTTTGGCTTCAGAAGGGAGAAAATGAACTGAAGACTGGTGGTAGCTAAAAGAAGTGCAAGAGGATTGTGCAAAGGTGAGGGTATGGTGTGAGAGGGTACCTGTGTGGGTTTAGGGGTGGTGTGTGCATGTGAGTGGGTGTTGGAGTGGTATGTATGTGTGTGTGTAAGTGTGCACGTGTGGGGGATGTTGGTGTGTGTAAGTGCTTATGTGGGGGTAAGGAAGGGTGAGAGAGTGTGTGTGTGCAGATAGGGAGTGTCAGTGTGTGTGAGGATGCACATGGGTGGTGGGGTATGTGTGCATGGGTGTGGATATGCACATGCATGTGTGTGTGTCTTTTTATCCTCTTGAAATCCCACCTGATGCAACCCTCAGCTGCATCCACTCTGTGAGCAAATTAAACATAGACTTCTGTGATGCAGTGTTCTTTTTCAATCTTTTTCCTTCCTCCAGTTATCTCACAGATAAGCAGAGCCGTTTGGAAAGCTATAAACCTCCCAGATTTGTTCCAGAAAAAAAAAAGAGGTCAAATGTCTCCAGAGATGAATATTTCTTGACTGAGCTTGAACTTAGCTCAGGAGAAACACTTCAGAATAATACAGGTCCTGTGATATTATTAATGATAGAAAATGCTATTAGAAGCCTACTATGTGCCAGGCACTTAATTTTAAGCTATCACCTCAATTCTTTGAAGCCATCTTACAAGTGGAACCACATGATCTCCTATCCACATGAGGATTCTAAGTGTTGGGCTGGCAAGGAACTGAGTCAAGATACGACTCCAGGAGGGTTTACTGCTAAAGTCTGGGTTACCCTGGCCTTATGGAAATCATTGGACTGACTCAAGATTAAATCATGAATCCACTCCCTCAACAAAATTGTCTTAAGAAAAATGCAGAAACTTCTCTGGACCCCATAACTCACACCTGTAAAACTGGTTTTGTTAGAGCCCACTCTGTGGGTCTTGGCTTTTGGTATAAGTTCAAACCAGCTGTGGTGTTTCAAACCTGAAAACGCCAGACCTCCCAGACCTGAGATGCTCAAACATGTGTGTGTGTGTGTGTGTGTGTGTGTGTGTGTCTGTCAAATGGTTGAAATATCTGCACAGGTAAAGTGGTGAGACAGCAATACTTGAGAATGGTTAAACCACATGGTTGAGCCACCAGCATCAGAATCCCAGGGGAATCTGACACACAAGTGGGCAAGCCCAACCCAAAGTCTGATCGAGCCGGTCAAGGGTCTGAAGCTTTGCATCTCCAACTGTTTCCTGGGTGTGGCTGAGGTTGCTGAGCCAAGGACTACAGCTGGATGGAGGAGATTAAGTGAGAAAATGCAAGTGAAATACTACCTAAGTGTTTGAGTGAAGCAGATCTTGGATTCATAGCTCCAATGGTGCCCCCGAAGACTGGCTCCAGAGGGGGCATCACAGGCACTAGATCCTGCAAGCCATTCTCTCTGACAGCTGTGTTGTTGAACAAAAGGCAGCCCTGAGCCTGGCTGACTGTGCCCTCCTTTCCATGTTTTTACTTCATTTGAAAGAGAGAGTTAATTCAGAAGACTCCATGATTCTATTTCAGATGATAGAATATTTAGGCTCATAAGGACCATTTTATTGAGTATCTCTTTAACAATCGAGTCAATAGAGACTCAGAAAAATAAAGCAACTTAGGAAAACCAGATAGCGAGTCACCTACGGCCAGCTCCCCTGGTCTCCAGTGCCCTGAGAAAGAGAGGGTTAAGCGAATGTGACATGTGACAGCTGAGACCTTCCTGGCTAAGACTTAGTGTCAACGGCATCTCACATATACAGATGCAGACGCCAGAGGCTCATCAGACCTGCTGGCATTCATTGACTTTTCCATCACTCAGAGGGGTCAGAAGTATGAACACTGCTTACAACCTGCTGTCCACGTCAATCAAGGTGGGCGAGCATAGTGTCAGGAGCTCAGTCTTTTCTGGGAAGCATAATGCCCTGGCTCTATAAAGCACCGAACACATCCTCACCTCCTTTTATTCTCTTCGTTGACGTTCTTCCTGTGGGGTTGGGGGGGAACTGGAAGTTAGATGTTTGTGACACTGTCAGTCTCAAATCTCCTTAATTTACTTCCCAAGTATTCCTGGGGCGTGCTCTCTCTTTCGGCTCTGTTCATCTTCACCCACATTTTAAATTAAACTCACCCGAGACATCTTGTCTGGACCTGTCTGGCCAATTTGCCAGTGATTGTTTCAGTTATCTAATCCACTGGCACATGAATGTGAAACCTGCTAGTTTGATTAGCAAATGAGTGAAAGCCGCAGAGCCAAATGTTTGGAAAAAGATTTGAGGCACACAAAGGACCCTCACCAAAGGTGACCTGGAACCCAGGAAAGGGGTGATTAACTGCATGAGCATGGGAAGAGGAGGAAAGAGAGTCCAAGTATCCACACATCAGAAAGGGAAATGGTGAGGCCATCTGGAGACTGCTGGGGTGACGTTTCCTCTAGACACGCCCCTGGATTGTGTCCGCAGGCTCAGCTCTGCAGGCTTAATCTTATGATAAAGCTGGATGAGGGTCCCTGTCCAGGACCCAGACTCTCCTCTGGAAGATCAGGTACTGGAGACTCATCATGAGAACAGTGCTCTAAGCCTTGGTTTCCCCACCTGACAAATGAAGCCAGCGACCCCCTCAGAGTGTTGCTGGAAGGCCCCAGTGAAGTTCTGTGTGTGGAGGTGCTACGAGGAGGTGGACACACTCCATCATGGTGGTGCCCATGCTGGGCAGAACCAGGAGCCTCTGCCTACTCTGCATCACCAGAATTTTCTGAAAGGTAAACCAGACAGGTACCAACTTTCCTGGTGACCATCAGAGGATCATTATCTGATGGGAAAAAGGAAGTGTGTAGGTAAGTGAGAGGAGAAGTGATGAAAGGAAGGGAAGGAGTGAAAAAGAGTCAAAGGAGTAATTTCATTTACTCCTCCCTAGGCCTGTCTAGGTCCTGCCATTTTGTGAGGTGGGCATGAAGCTGCACGTATCTAGTCATGGGCTCAGGGTTGCCAGGCTGAGGGGCAAACACACTATTTCTGCACAGCCATGCTGCCTGAGCAAGTGGGGAATAGCAGTCCCTTGGCCCCTTGGTTTGAGAGAATCTTCTTGCTGTTTCTTCCTCCACAAGGTAAAAGCTGCCTTTCCCATGTAGTTCCAACCCTGAAGAGAGGGATCAAAAGAGGTTTATTGGGCAACATCCACATGTGCCCCTCCCTCATAGAGGGCTTTTGGTATGAAACTTGGACACATGGTGCTTCCCAACCAGATGCCTCCAGGGTACTAGTAGCCTCTTCTGTGGGCCACCTTGAGAAGTAGGGTTATTTTTTATAAGGACATCTGTGAACTAACATTAGCTGAGCTGTTAGCTGAAACCTGCCAATTGCTGAGCTTGCCATAGGCCTTACTCTTCCACATAGATGTTAAAATTCACTTGCCAAATTCCATGAAAAACCTAATTCTCTGTTGGAATTTTATTGTATTAGGAGATCAGTTTGACAATTTGACAGCTCTGGAATGTTGGGAATTTCTGCCCATAAGCATGTTATCAGGAAGGTGCAAAAGTAATTGCAGTTTCAGACCATGAATTTTAAATCATTATAACTAGGCCCAAACAAATCTTTATTAATCAAAATAGGAACCATTACAATCAACATATTTTTGCCAATGAGAAATAAGTTTGTTTATTCCTGTAGCATGAAACTCTGTGCTTCAGAATTCGATGAACTCTTGGAAAGCATTTTCTGCATATTGCTTGTTGTGGAAGCATTTTCCTTGCAGAAAGTTGTCGAGATGCTTGAAAAAGTGGTAGTCCATTGTCAATGTTGTAGAATTTAGAGAGGTTCAATTATTTACGTATAGAAAGACCAGGACTCAGGAATGATTTTGAGAAGGAAAAATGGTTTATTGACAGCCAGCCGGACTCAGGAGCTTTCTGTTTCAATCCCGAGCCCCAAACAAGATTTTTGAGTCCCTTTTATACAGAGAGGAAAGGCCAAATGGTCCTTTTGTTTCTGTTCTCAATAGGCTTGAATTAGCATATATATCTTCCACATCTTAGGTAAGCTTTTAGCATGGACCTCAGGCGTTCTATATAAGCTTTTAGCATATTTGGTTTGCATTCCCCCTGAATACTTATCATTTATAGACCTTGCATTGTTAAACTGTTTCCTGGGACTGGAGTCCTTGTCATGGTCACCAAGGGCAGGACTGCAGCCTTTTATCACCCCACACCCACAAGTCACAGATAGTTTAGGTTATCTCTGAAGAGACAAAGAGCCTCCCACCCATAGCCCACATCAGCAAGAGGTCAAAATATGGCAGATAAGGCAAAACTTTGTAGCCCAACTCATTCAACTTTTCAAGCGTTGGTTGTGAACATGCAGCCGGGTGTTTTTGTGGGGAAGAATTGGGCCCTTTCTGTTGACCAGTGCTGGCTGCAGGCATTACAGTTTTTGGTGCACCTCATTGATTTGCTGAGCATACTTCTCAGATGTAATGGTTTCCCTGGGATTCAGAAAGCTGTAGTGGATCAGACTGGAAGCAGAACACCAAGCAATGACCATAATGACCATGACCTTTTTTTTTTTTTTTTGGTGCAAGTTTGGTTTTGGGAAGTGCTTTGGAGTTTCTTCTCCATCCAACCATTGATCTGGTCCTCACCGGTTGTCATATAAAATCCACTTTTCATCACACGTCACAATCCAGACGAGAAATGATTCATTGTTTTGCATAGAATAAAAGAAGACAACACTTCAAAACAATGATTTTTAAAAATTTTTAGTCAGCTCATTAGGTACCCATTTATTGAGCTTTTCCACCTTTCCAATTTGCTTCAAATGTAAAATGACCATAGAATGGCCGGCATTGAATTCTTTCAGCAACTTCTTGTGTAGTTGTAAGAGGATCAGCTTTGATGATTGCTCTCAAATTGTCTTTGTCAACTTCCAATGGTCAGCCACTACACTCCTCATCTTCAAGGCTCTCATCTCCTTTGCAAAACTTCTTGAACCACCACTGCACTGTACATTCATTAGCAGTTCCTGGCCAAATGCATTATTGATGTGGTGAGTTGTCTCCGCTGCTTTAAGACCAATTTTCAACTCAAATAAGAAAATCACTCAAATTTGCTTTTTGTCTAACATCATTTCCATAGTCTAAATAAATATATAAAAAAGAGCAAGTAATAAGTCATTAGCAAAAAAACTTAAAGCAAGAAATGCACATTAAAATGATGTATAATATAACCACATTTATTTAAGAATGTATTACAATATCAAATGGCAAATTTCAACAATGCAAAACCACAGTTACCTTTGCACCAACCTAAGGGTCTCTGCCTTTATTTAACACTTTTATAATGACTTTCAATAAAATTTCATATATTTCACATTAAGGTCTTGCAACTTAAAAATTTGTGGGCCATTGTAAATGAAATCTTTTAATTGCATTTTTTAATAGTTGTTTGTATAGAGAATATCAGTCTTTATTGTACAATCCTCATTAAAAAAAACAATAATGCCAAGTTCTGATATTATTTCTTGGTATTTGTAGACTCTTGAGATTTGTATGTAAAATTCATGACATCTGCAAATAATGATTATTTTGTACTTTTCTTTCCAGTCCTTGGACCTTTGGCTTGCCTTATTGCCCTGACTAAAGCTTCCAGCACAATAGCAATTAGAGGTGGTATGTGGAGAGCATTCTTGTCTTGTTCCTACTTTTAAAGGTAACTTCTCACATTTCACACTTTAGCATTTTTTCACGGCTTCTCGGCAAATATCTTTTCTCATACTAAAAATTTTTCATCTATTTTTGCTAAGAATTTTACCATGGATTGTCATCAAATGAGTTTCCTGCTTTCATTGAGCTAACTATATTGTCTTCTCCCTTTCATCTAGTGAAGAGCTGAATTAATTATTTAATTTTATAATGTATAACCCATTTTGAATCCTGTAATAATTTCAACTTATTCTTAGTGTTATCTTTTTATAGAATGCAGTAATTTGTGTAAATGTTGTCCATCTATGTTCCTTATAGAGACTGGTCTGTGATTTTCCTTTCTTTTCTTTATCTGGTTTTGGCAGCAAAGCCTTTGGTAAAGACCATCCTATTCTCTGGAAGTGTTTGTGTAACCAGGGAGTGACTGTTTTTAGGGAATGATCTGTATGTCTCATGCGTTGTGGGGTTATAGATTCTGTACACAAATTGCCTGGTTCACATCCCAGCTCTATAACTTGTGTGATCCTGGAAAAGCCACATAGCTTCTACATGCCTCAGGAAACTCACCTGTGAAGTAGAATAATAATATATATCCAGGGAAGTGGACTTGGCCCAATGGATAGGGCATCTGCCTACTACATAGGAGGTTCGTGGTTCAAACCCCAGGCCTCCTTGACCTGTGTAGAGCTGGCTTGTGTGCAGTGGTGATGCGCACAAGGAGTGCTGTGTCATGCAGGGGTGTCCCTGCGTAAAGGAGCCCCATGCACAAGGAGTGTGCCCCATAAGGAGAGCCACCCAGCATGAAAGAAAGTGCAGCCTGCTCAGGAATGGCGCTGCACACATGGAGAGCTGACACACAAGATGATGCAACAAAAAGAAACACAGAGTTCCCAGTGCTGCTGATAAGGATAGAAACAGTCATAGAAGAACACACAGCGAATGGACACAGAGAGCAAACAATGGGGGTGTGGGGAAGGGAGAGAAATAAATAAAAAATAAATCTTTAAAAAATAATAATATATATCCAGCGAAGCGGTGTTGTAACAGTTAATATGTATAACATTGAGTTATATATGTATACATTGAGTTATCTACATTCTATACATTAAGTTATACATATGTATAATCAATGAGTTAATATGTATAACCATTGAGAGTAAGAGCTAGCATATGGCAAAGCACATAAAGAAGAGCTGTTTTGAGCCCTAAAATATTTGGAAGAACTTTCCTGATGCAGAGAAATTTATTTGAAGGAAAGAACTTACCTAAGCAAAGAAATTTATTTGAAGGAAAAGTTTTAATGGCACAATGATAGAATTTAGTCCATTGTTCTTTTTCTACTTGATTCAGTTTTGATGATTCATAATTTTCCAAGAATTTGTAAATTTTACCTGTGTTGGAGAAAAACAGTGCTTATTGGCACAAGGAGACTGATATGACCATAGGCAGAGAAAGAATTTATTAAGAAGCTCTCCCAGTGGAGAAGGTCTGAAGAACAGACTTCAGCCCCACCCCCCCACCAGCATGGTGGGAGTCTGAAAAGAGACTTCAGCCCATTCATGGAAGGAGGGGATTTGATTTATACAGAACTTTCCTAGGTGGGGAAATGATAGTTAGTGGGAGGGGGTTGAGGGTCTGAGTTAGGTTCAGGGACAAATAGGAAGCCCTAGAGGTGAAAATTTTCCCTGATAGTGATTAGAAGATAGTGGGTTAGGGAATTATGGTCTCTTGGAATGCTGCAGGAGCAGATGTTTCTTTGATCTGTAGGGATTTTATCTCCCCCTGATATGCAGATAGGTAAGGTTTCCATTTTCCTTTACTTCCATCTCTGTGTGGTTTCTTTGTTTAACCTGTGGGGAAGTACCATGCCCTTAGACATGTAGGCTTATGGGGAATGAGGTTAGCCTTTCCCCAGTGCATATCAGGGGAAACTGAGCTACAGTTTCTTAATTATTGCAAACCTCTAACAACCTGTTTCCCAATTCATATTTTTATTAATATTTAAATCTTTGATACATCCATAATTATATAAGATTTCATTCATAATATGATTAATGACATTTCTCTGTTTTCCTTCATCAATCTCGTCTGAGGTTTTCTTTTTTTCATTAATTGCTAGTCTTATCTTTATTTACTTTCTTCTGTTTTCTTTGGGCTTATTTTGTGGTTCTTTTTCCAACAATTTAAGCTCTATGTTTAGCTTTTTAATTTTCAACAGTCTTCTTTCCTATTATTGACATAGAAAACATACAGTTCCCTTTAAGTACCTCTTTAGCTGCATTCTGTTTAGTTTAACAATCAGATTTCTTTTTGGTAATTGGGTTGTAACAGTTTTAGAATTTTCATTTTAATTTAGTATTTGTTTCATGAGTTACTAAGAGGTTTTAAAAAATTATTTCTAGTAGTGTGGTGGGGTGTTAGCCATGGCAGTATTGCTAACTTATTACTGAACCCCATTGCAATCAGAGCCAGAAGTCCGCAAAATACAGTAACACTCAAGTGAGCTCAAGGTGAAGGACATTTACTTTGAGGGCTCACAGGGAACTTGGGATCAGTCTTGATGGTTTTCAGGCAGAACTGAAATGTCATCATCATCTGCTCCAGCTCCACAATCCCTCAGACATTCCCTGGGAATTAGGTGGCCATTGATTTTTACCGGGCCCCCCCCCCCCACCCTCCCTCCCCAGATTTCCTTGTCAGGGTCCCAACGGGATCCATTCATTTCCTCCTTCTGTCACTTCTGTTCTTTGCCCTGCACCCACACTGTCTGAAAGGCAGGTTCTGATTGGCTCACTCTGCTGCCATCCAAACAAAGTGATTGGACAGAGCCTCTCTAACAGGCTTTCTCATTGGCTGCTGACTTCCTTTTGCCCAGACTAAGTTGGCAGATTCTGATCCTACCTGCTGTGCTTAGAATAAACGGACTCCAAGTGTACAAAGCATGCTTTCTGTACCCAGATCCTCAGTCTATCACAGACTTCCAGATGTAAGAAATGAAAATTAATTTAGTTTTCACATGAAGGATAAAAATATTAATTAATGTAACCTGGCAGCCTACTGCCTCCATTTCCCACTCCCGGGTTAAGCAGAAACAAAGGAAACCAGCTTAATCCAGTCCTATAGCCAGTAAAAAGGATGCACAAGAAAGAGCTAAGTCAATACCAATTCAGCACTAAATTCCATTCCTTATTTGGCAAAAAGAGTGGGTAAGAGCTAATATAGTTGGAATGTGATGGGGAAAGTGGTTAATCAAAAACTTTGGTGTGTGAAATTTAGATTTCTCAGATAGACTGTAACCTCTGAAGTATCCAATCTATGGAGAAACAGAGGAAGGGCTTGTGTGTTAAGCGTTGGGGTATAAATTGTGTCATTTTTCTTTGTTTGGGGTGCTGGCCATGTTTTCTGGTTGTGCGCACCTTCTTGCAAGATTAAAAATAATTCTTTTCTTCTCCACAATTGGGTGAGCCTTATTTTCTTCCAAAAGAAGATTTCTTTCTTACAGCTTTGGGGCCTTGTCTTGGATTCTGAAGCTTCAGAGAGTGGACCCTCAGGATAAACAATGGGGAGGCATGCCCTGCTATTTAAATGGTCCTGGACTCCACTGGTGGGGACCTCACCACCGGCAGCCAAGAGACCTGAGAACAGATGCTTAGATCTGCTAATTGTGGATGAGAAAAAGGGAAGGGAAAATCTGCCTCTCATTGACCAGATAATTCCATGCATGGACCAAGGTAAGAACAAAGGCTATTAAGTATTGTCTTGGTGGTCAAAAATTCTGATGAGTCTGTGGTTGATTGTGCATGCATGAGACACATGACATACTGTGTGAAATGAGTGTGGAGTCCCTATTCATGTTTCCCTTTCCCGCGAGGGCCAGGGAGGAACAAAGCAAAAGATTAAATAGAAAGAGACCCAGACAAGATTCAGAATGGGAAATAGAGGCAGTCACTTGACTGGAAAAAGGGAAAGGGGGTTTCTGTAGGATCCCCTGGAATATTCCTCCAGATAGTCCATTAGGGAGGATGTTAAGACATTGGACTGATAGTGATAGGACCAGGGGAAAAGACAAAAAGAGAATGATTAAATACTGCTGTTGTATCTAGACCAAGCAAAATATTTTACTACCTGATGTATTCTGGTTGAAATATGGGGCAGATGAGAATTGGCCTTGTGCCAACCTTGTACTGTATGTTAATGGGAAAACGCCCTTCTCCAAAGAAGAGTCTGACTATGCCATGTGCTGGTTAAAGGGAAAGGGGGCCACTCACTAACCCATGAAAGCTGGAAGTCTAGACCCAGAGACTAAGCTTTCAGAAACTAAGGCTGCAAAAACTAAGGCTGCAGAAACAAAAGCTGCAAAAGCTAAACCCTGGGACCCACTGTCGAATCTCCCTCCTCCTTACATTCACCCTCCCCTCCAGGGAGAAGGGCAATTAGACTTGGAGGGCCTAATAGAACCCATTCTAAACCTTGGGGAACTGGAGAATCAAGTGGGGCCAACAACCCCATTGGTTACAACCCACCAACTGCTGAAGAAAAAAAAATGGAACCCTGTAAAAAAAGATATACAAAATTTTCCATTCCCCAGAGCACCTGAGGACAAAAGAGTGAAGGAGCAAAACTCCACTGAGCCTTTGTATCCACTAAGAAAAGTATCAATAAGGGCAAAGGAGATTAGCTATTTTTTAAATTTATTTCTCACCCCTTCCCCCACCCCCACCCCATTTGTCTGCTCTCTGTGTACATTTGCTGCGTGTTCTTCTTTTGTCCGCTTCTGTTGTTGTCAGCAGCACTGGAATCTGTGTCTCTTTTTGTTGCATCATCTTGCTGCATCAGCTCTCCATGTGTGTAGCACCATTCTTGGGCAGGCTGACATTTCTTTCCCCAGGGAAAGTGGAAAGAATAAACCAAACCTTAAAAAAACATCTAAGTTAGTCTTAAAAATCAAATTATCATGGGTTAAATGTTTGCCTATATATAGCTCTGTTAAGAATCCAAACTGCCCCTAGAAGGAAACTGGGAATTTCTCTTTATGAAATGCTTTTTGGTCTGCCCTTCCCTGGAAAGCCTAGAGAACTCCCCTCCTTTAAGTCAAAAGATCTCTTTCTTCAAAATTATATACTGGCCTTGTCTTCTACTTTGTCATCCCTCAGACATCAGGGTTTGCTGACTCAGACTCCGCCTCTTGAATTTGCAGTCCACCAACACCAACCTGTCAGCTGGGTCCTAATCAAGTTATAGAAAAAGTCAGAACTCCAACCAACCTTGAAAGGACCATATCAAGTTTTGCTGACAACTGAAACAGCAGTCCAAATGGCAGAAAAAGGCTAGATTCATTACACTCAAGTAAAAGAACAAGTACCTGAACAGGACAATACGTACCCAACAACTTCATCTGAGTCTTAGAAAACAGTTTCAGCCCCAAATCCCTTAAAAATCACACTGAAAAGAAAAGACAATAATGGGGAGGGGGTTATTGCTTGAGCTGTGTATTGTCCTAGTCAACAATAGCCCTAGTTTTATTGAAATACCAAAGGAGGAATTCATACCTTAAGTTACAGGTGAAAATAATCTTATTAGTCATATGTGTCAAAAAGCCACTAGCCCCATCAAATTAGTTATAAATGTAACTAAAAGTCTGGAATCCCAAACTGTGCTGTTTGATGCCTGCCAAGTAATAGACTGTGGGAATTTAAAGCACCAGCAATGGCTAAGTGGGGAAAATAAATACCTATGCCCAGAGCCAGTGGGGAGTGGCTACAATCAAGCCCCCCTTTCCCCTCCTGAAATGATGGATGGTAGACTACCCAGTATAAGGGAAGGACTATAAATATGCGATGGGTCTTACCAAGTTCAAAGCCATTAAAAGATAAAATAACCTTTTATCAAGTAATACAGTGCCAAACTGCAAAAGTCTTCAGAGCAATCCAGTAGTAATAACTATTAAAAAAGCAGAAAATTAGAAACTGGAAGCAGCGCAGGGACCAAGTAGTCAATAAAATATGGAATTGGAGCAAATGTTACAGGTAAAGATCCTCTGGAGAGGTTCTATATCCAAGTCCTTCCTTCCCCTGTAGATATAACATCAACGACGCGCTCTCCAGCTAACCCTTCAGAAATACCACAGGAAAACCAATGAAATTCAAAATAATCCCCAATTCAAATAATCCCCAATTCAAAATAATCTCAAAGAAGTCAGGATACTTAAGGCAAAAGATTTAAAGTAAACCATAGACATAGAGACAGGATATGGGGACACAAATGCTTGGGTAGAATGGGCCAAATATACACTCCAGAGTCTAAACCAAAGCAACTATTACACTTGTGCAACAGGCCAACCCACAGCTCATATGGAAAAGCATGAAAGGGAGTTTAAGTGTATGATATTTCTCTTCCATAATGCCACTCCTAGTGAAAATTGTAGTACATTGTCCTCTCTCTTCCCACCGGTCAAAACCAAAACATCAAGGCCATACCTGCCTCCCATCTAGGCCCAGGGAATCACTCTGCTTGTCTTTCTAGAGAGGGGGAAGAATTCTGGGACCTTGGAACTATGACCTCATGTACATGAGTGTGGAATGTGAGCAGTGATCATACTGACAATTTCTCTAGTTTGGTCAGACCTTGAGCAGACCTGTGGTGGCACTTAAAAAGGGTGTTCTCTGACGAATACTGCCTGAGAGGTGAGGTGGAACCTGTGCTCTGGTCCAATTGGCTATCCCATTCACCTTGGCATTTGAAAATAAAGTGAAAATAACATCCCAGGGAGGGAGAAAAAAGAAAATTCTACTCAGTTCTTTTGACAAGCAGATCTATCTAGACTATATAGTAGTTCCCCAAGGAGTCCCAGATGAATTTAAGGTAACAGCTTGGTTTGAGTCATTCTTATTTTGGTGGGTCACCATTACTAAACATGTAAATTAGATTAGTTACATTTATTATAATCAACAGTGATTTATTAATTACACCAGGAATGCAGTTAAGGAAATTCAAAACAATTAGATGCTACTAGCAGAATTGAATGGGAAAATAAAATGGCCTTAGATACAATGCTAGCTGAGAAAGGGGGAGTCTGTGTTATGACTGGAGGTAGTTGCTGTACATTTATCCCCAATAACACTGCCCCTGACTTAACTATCACTAAAGCTTTACAGGGCCTAACAGTCCTATCCAAGGAATTAGCAGAAAATTCTGGCATTAGCAATTCACTCACAGAATGGCTTAAAAATTAGTTTGAAAAATGGAAAGGGGTTGCACTGTCCATCTTAACTTCCCTCATTATCTCAGCTGGGGTGCTTACCACAGTTGGATGTTGTATCATTCCATATGTCTGAGGGCTAGTTCAAAGACTCATTGAAATGGCCCTAACCACACAAATGCCCATAAAGTATAGACAAAACGATCTGTAACCCCTTAAGGAAGGAGATCCCTATAATGTGTAACAGTGTGAAATAGCTCTTAGAAAATTTGTGGAATGGAAATGTAAAAACCAAAAAGAGTTAAAAGAAAGAGGGGCAACTGTAAGAAAAGAAAATTAATTTAGTTTTCACATAAAGGATGAAAATATTAATTAATGTAACCTGGCAGCCTACTGCCTCGTCTCCCACTCCCAGGTTAAGCAGAAACAAAGGAAACCAGTTTAAGCCAGTCCTATAACCAGTAAAAAGGATGCACAAGAAAGAGCCAAGTCAATACCAATTCAGCACTAAATTCCATTCCTTATTTGGCAAAAAGAGAGGGTAAAAGCTAAAATAGAATGTGATGGGGAAAGCGGTTAATCAAAAACTTTTGTGTGGGAAAGTTAAACTTTTCGGATAGGCTGACGTATCCAGTCTATGGAGAAAAAGAGGAAGGGCTTGTGTGCTAGGCTTAGGGGTATAAATTGTGTCAGTTTTCTTTGTTTGGGGGTGCTGGCCACGTTTTCTGGTTGTGCGCACCTTCTTGCAAGACTGAAAATAAATTCTTTCTTCACCACAGTTGGGTGAGCCTTATTTTCTTCCAAAAGAAGATTTCTTTCTTACATCATTGCCCTTGGGGTCACTAGGGTCAGTACGAACTGGTTTGTGTCTGTCAACCTGGACAATCAGAGTTTAGTGATAATTGCACACAAGCCTCATCCTTTGACTTCTCTACTCCGTGAAGCTGCCCAGTTGAACCACGGGGAATGCACAAAACTTCTCACCTATAGGGAGAAATGTCTTAGTAACCCAAATTACTATTCTTAGGTCAGAGGATAAAGTGTCTGAGGTGCTTTAAATTTTTAGAATAAAAACCAGGGAGCAGGTCCTTGGAGGTGTTTTTGGTTCCTCTCCAGAACGTATCAGTTTTTCAGTGTGTGAGGGGAGAAGGGCAGAACCAGAACTTTAGGATTTTATTTAATAGAAAACAGAGATGCTTTCCGCTCTCCACTTTTTCAGCCCTTCGCCCCCTTTTTTGGACACTGTCCTGAGATATAAACACAGGTCAGTGAAAGGAAGACTCCAGGGAGCAGGGTTTTAGTTCAAGGTACATTGATTAGAGCTTTCATGAGTAAGACCTGCTGGGACAACTCGATTTCCACAACTAGAAATTGACATCACAGTGCTGCTTGCCATCAAGAAAGGGGGAAAAAAAGATGCCATCTGCTTTAGAAAATTCCCCACCGTGATATCAGCCTGAACTTTGAATCTTGAAATGTGGACTAGTTTGCAAGAAACGCTAAATTTTTATTTCACAGATTTGCTTTCCCCTGTTGTGCTCAGTTTAGGATGGGTCCACCTTTGACAAGATTTATTAAAACACTGTTTCTGGTCTGAAATGGCATTGTTATAATAACTAAAGGCACCTCTTGCCTCCAGTTGTGTGAAGAATATGAAATTTTTTCTGGGAGGTCATTTCTCTTCCAGGACATTTATATCTGTCTTTATCATTTCATCATGGCCAAAAGAATGCCCATTTCAGCTTCAAATTTTTCCTTCCTACACTTCATCAGAAGATTTTTCAGAGGAGAAAGTTTTATCCCTTGTGCTTACCTAATTGATATAGGAAGGTACCTTATGATCATTTCATGAATATTTTCTGAAATAATTTCTCATGTAGTTGCAAAGCTTTCTGTCTTATTAAAATTCTTTCTGAAATTTGACAAAACATGTCAACACAGATTACTTTTGAGAGCTAATCTCTAAAAAATTGAGTTCTACTGACATTATTTCTATCAAAAATAATGGCTTGGGAAAACCTATCCCTGTCTTTCAGTCAAAAAAAGTGAAAAGAAATGCTAATGGCATTTTCTTGTAAGGAAAAGTTTCTTCTGGGTACAAATGAACTTGGCAATAATCAATATTGCAACTCAGAATGAGACTGGGTCTGATTTACTCTGTGGAGAATTATTTGATCATTGCTGGCATCTAACCAAGAAGACCTAATCCCATTAGCAATGTGCTCTCTGTCCCAAAAGGAACAAGAAGCAGAGCTAAATTGAAACTAGGGAACCTCAATGCCTAATTAAGCAGCAGAGCAGCACCTTTTGTTCTCACTAATTGAACAGAGCGCAAGAGTGCAGGAACACTGAATTCATGTCTTAATATTTTTGTTTAATGAAAAATACAATTATCAAATGCATTTTAGGGAGCTTTTAAAAAATCAATTGTATTAAGGCAAAATTTGCATACAATATAACACATCCATTTTAAGTTTAGAATTTGATCGGTTTTGACAAATGTTTGCATTTTGTAATCATTCTTATAATGAAAATATATAGCATTTCAGCATTTCTATTACCCACCAAATTCCCTTATGCTTCTTCTCAATCAATACTTCCCAAACCCCAGCCCCAAGCAACCACTGATATGTTTTCTGTTCCAATGTTTAGATTTACCTTTTTAGAATTTCATATAAATGAAATCATACACTATATACACTTTTGTGCCTGGCTTCTTTTGCTCAACATAGTGCATGTTGTTGCACACATCAGTAGTTCGTTCATTTTTATTGCTGAATAGATATTCAGGTCTTTTTTTTGCAGTTTTTGACCACCATGAATAAAGTAGCTATGAACATTTGTATATAAATCTTTGTGTGAATATATGATTTCCTTTCTCTTGGATAAGTACCTGGAATTGCTGGCCTAATTTATGGTAAGTATATGTTTAACTTTATAAGACACTTCCAAACTGTTTTCCAAAGTATCTGCATTATTTTATACTCCCACCAGAAGTCTATTAAAGTTTTAGTTCCTCCAAATCCTACTCAATATTTGCTATAACCAGGTGTTTTTTTTTTTCTTTAATTTCATCCATTCTGGTCTTATCTCACTGTGCTTCTGTTGGAGAAAAGGGGGTGCTCCCTGGGACACAGAGACTGATTGCAAGCAGAAAGTTTATTGGGAAGCTCTCCTAATGGAGGGGATCTGAAGAGAGACTTCAGGCCACTTCTGGAAAGGGGGATTTGAATTTATATGGTACCTTCCTAGGCAGGGAAATGGTAGCGTGGGAGAGGGGTTGAGGGTCCAATTGAGGTGCAGGAGCCAATAGGAAGCCCTAGAGGTGAAATTTTCCCCTTGTATGGCTACAGGGTAGTGGGTTAGGGAGTTATGTTTTCTTGGAATGCTAGAGGAGCAGGAGTTGTTTTGATTTGCAGGGAGTGAAGGTCTCCCTCTTCCTTTACTCCCTGTAGCAGTTTGATATAGTTATAAATTCCAAAAATAGATATAGGATTATATTTGTAAACTGGTCTGTACCTGGGCATGATTAAATTATGATTAGGATTTTGATTGGACCATATCAGTGGGGTGTTGAGTTCCCACCCTTTGGTGGGTGGGGACTCACAGATAAAAGGCATGGCAAAGGACAGAGTTAGAGGGCTTTTAATGTTGAAGTTTTGATGTTGGAGTTTGATGCTGAAGTAAGCACACAGAGGAAAGAGAAACAAGCTCTGGGAAGAGAGGAATGCTGAGCACAGAAAGAAGCAAACCCTGGGAAGAGAGGAACCCTGAGCCAGGAGAGAAGCAAGACCTGGGAAGAGAGGAACCCAGGAAGCCTGAACCCTGGCAGACTTTGGCAACCATTTGCTCCAACATGTGGAAATAGACTTTGGTGAAGGAAGTAACCAATGCTTTATGCCCTGGTATCTGTTAGCTCCTACCCTGAATAAATACCCTTTATAAAAGTCAACAGGCTTCTGGTATTTTGCATCAGCATCCCTTTGGCTGACTAATACACTCCCATTTCTATGTGGTTTCTTTGTTCAACCTTTGGGGAAGTGCCATACTTTCAAACACACAGGCTTATGGGTGCGGGGGGGCTGTCTTTCCCTCAATAGCATGTCAGGGGGAACTGAATAAAAGCTTGTGAATTATTGTAAACCTAGTGAGCAGGAACCTCTAACAGTTTGTAATTTATGTTTCCCTAATGAATAATGAACACCTTTTCATGTGCTTATTGGTCATTCATGTATCTTTTTTTATGAAGTGCCAGTTCAAATCAGATTTTTAATGCATTGATCATTAATAAAACTCAAAAAATTAAGATCTTCATAGCATATTAATTAGATCAGCCAGCAGTATCTGCAAATATATTTTAGTCAAAGTATGATATAAAATATATTTGGCATCTATTATGTGTATAACTTAAGTAACCAATACTTTGCTATCAAACCTGCTTCTTAAATAATTCCTCAAAATTACAAGAAATAGTAAGTAATTGTGAGATTAAGCCTCTCAGTATGGGGGTTTATTAATTAGCTATCATCACAATGGGTTTTCAGAAAACTTACTCTCCTCCATCACCCTGATTTTATGATCCACCAAAAAAGGAGTCTGGGTTGAGAGACTCCTGTAGCTGTGACATAGGGGCATTTTGAATATTTCATGACAACAATCAGTGATAAGAAGCCTCAAGCTCAACTGTCCTGCCACCTCACCTTAAATAATTTGAAGTCAACAGTTTCTGCATAAACTGAGAACTTAAGGTATCTATATTAGTCAGCCAAAGGGGTGCTGATGCAAAGTACCAGAAATCTGTTGGCTTTTATAAAGGGCATTTATTTGGGGTAAAATTTTACAGTTTCAAGGCCTTAAAGAGTACAACTCGAGGCTACTTTTCTCACCAAAGTCTCTTGTCACTTGTTGAAGCAAGATGGCAGGTGATGTCTGTGAGAATTCAGCCTTCCTCTTTTTTCTTAAGACTCCATGAACCCAGTCTCTTCCGATCTCAGCTGTAGGCTGGAGGGTTCATTTCCTCCCTGGCCTTCTTAGCTGCTCAGGGCTCTGTTTTCTTCAGCTGCCAACTATCAGGCAAATGGCTCATCTTTCTCCAGGGCCCCAAGATCAAGTTCTCTCCTCTGCCATGTCTATAGCAGAAAGATATGTTATAGAAAAATAGAGCTCTCTCTATTCCCTTGTGTGTGTGTGTTTATATAGCCCACCAAGGGGGCGGGAAATCAACCTTGAGTCACCCTAATGAAGTGATCAAATCAAAGCCCTAATTCTTGATTTGATTAAGTAAACATAAAAAGTAGATAAATATTTGAATATGATACTCAGGAGAAAAGGGCTTGAAGAGGAGAATTTGGACCCATGGCATGTAAGTAGTAGTTGAATCAGTACAACATCCAGTATTCAACACAGATTAGATGCCCAATGCACTGACTAAGATGGAAAAAAACCTGTGAACAATGCCTGATACAAAGAGTGAGAGAGGGTGGTGGATTTGGCCCAGTGGTTAAGGCGTCCATCTACCACATGGGAGGTCCGCAATTCAAACCCCAGGCCTCCTTGACCCGTGTGGAGCTGGCCCATGCACAGTGCTGATGTGCGCAAGGAGTGTCCTGCTACGTAGGGGTGTCTCACACATAGGCGAGCCCCACACACAAGGAGTATGCCCCATAAGGAGAGCCGCCCAGCATGAAAGAAAGTGCAGCCTGCCCAGGAATGGCGCCGCACACACAGAACGGTGACACAAGATGACGCAACCAAAAGAAACACAGATTCCTGTGCTGCTGACAACAACAGAAGCGGACAAAGAAAGAACACACAGCAAATAGACACAGAGAACAGATAACCGGGGTGGGGGGGGGGAGAGAAATAAATAAATAAATAAATCTTTTAAAAAAATAAAAAGAGTGAGGGAAAGAAAATTGGGTTCAGCCCCTGAGACATGGGGCTGGAAGGGTAGATGTGGAGAGAGTTGACAGGCAGGGAGGTAGCATGTTTGAATACCCTGAGGAGAGGAGAGAGAGGCAAGAGTCAGGGAAAGGATGAGAAAAGATGAAATCTTATGAGATGCAACTTGAAGAAGGCAGTGGACATACTTTGTGGACCTTGTTAAGAAAGTTGAATTATTTTCTTAGAACTGTTAGGGTTCTGAAGGGTTTTATGATGCAGGTGTGATTAGATCTGCACTTTAAAGTGCACTCTGATAAAGAATGAATTGATGGGACCATGTGGGAGTCAATGCAGTAGTTCCCAGGGAGAGAGGATAGTGACTGGGATCAGAGTCATGGTGCCTACCCCACGTTCCACACAGTTCTGTAGACTTACTGCTCCCTCTCTATGATTGCTGTTTGACTTTGTGTGCAAGAGTGCAATGATTTATTCTTTTGTCAGAAGACCCCATTGTTCCATTTTAGGAGAAAAGGACTAACTGTCCTCAGGAGTATCAGCAGGAGGATCACTCCTCAGATCCTACACTGATACTACAGGAGTGCTGGTCTATTGTTTACAGCCACCATGGGTGATTGACTCCAACAGGTAGAGATTTAGAATGAAAACAGTGTTTGTGTCTGGCGCAGTCATCTCTCAATTAATACATGTTGACTTTCTCAAGCTGCTGCCCTCCTCTCCATTAATCTAAGAACTGTCCAACACACTTCATGCCAGCCAGCCGAGTCCCAGCTGCGAGTAAGCCTCTCAATATCTTCATTAAAACCCTGGCAGAATCAGCTTTATTTTAATTAACTTGTGCTCCCTCAGGTCCTTGATGGCCTAAATACAGTCTGAGGATAATTTGTGAGAGTGGTCTGGTCCCTTCCAGGATGACAGCATCTTTTATGTACAAATTCTGTAAATGCTGACTTTTTGCCAGGTGCCTCATTTACCATCTTGTAATCTTTTTAAATGACAGCACATTTTAAAAACTGATTTTAGTAACTAGCAAATAGAATGAGAGGATAAGGCAAAGAAGAAATAAATTCAATAGAAATAGAAATGAAAGGAAAGTTATAAAACTGCCTCCTCAACTGCTGGGTCCCTATTACACCACTTGAGAAATGTCCTCTGACTATTGCTGCCTTAACTTAATACACTGAGTGAGTTCCATTTGGATGTTCACCTAATGTTTAGATACTTAATTTTGATTAATCACAAGACTTTCATGTCTATGCTTACTGCATGAAAAAAATATAGACAAGGAAGCACTAGGCAATTTCATTATCCATAACAAATTATGAAGAAAAATTTTTGCTGCATTAGTTGTTGTGATGGATTAAATTATGTACACTCTCGAAAGATATGTTCTTATTCTTAATTCACATTCCTGTGGATGTGAACCCATTGTAAATAGGACCATCTGCAGATGTTATTTTTAGTTAAGGTGTGACCAGCTGAATCAGGGTGAGTCTTAATCCTGTTACTGGAGGCCTTACAAAAAGAAAAGCCAGAAGTCAGAAGTCAGCAAAAAATGACAGAGCTGACTACAAGGAGAGAGAGAGCACATGTGGCAAGAAACATAGATGCAAGCCAAAGAACCCCAAGTATTTCGTTCAGCCAACCCTAGAACACTACAGACTTTGGGGAGAAAGCATGGCCTTGGTGACACCTTGGTTTTGGATTTCTAGCTTTCCAAACCATGAGTGAATAAATTTCTGTTTTCAAGCTAACGCACTGTGTAGTATTCATATAGCAGCTTGGCAAACTAAGACAGTTATCAAGACCTATTTTGTTTTTTGTTTGTTTGTTTGTTTGTTTTTTATTTTTTTTAATTGACTTGTTCCTTTTATTTTATTTTATTTTTTTATTTTTTATTTTATTGACTTTGTAATAATATTACATTAAAAATATATATGTGAGGTCCCATTCAACCCCACCCCCCCCACCTCTCCCCCCCCCCCAGCAACACTCCCTCCCATCATCATGACACATCCATTGGATTTGGTAAGTACATCTTTGGGCACCTCTGCACCTCATAGTCAATGGTCCACATCATGGCCCATACTCTCCCCCATTCCATCCAGTGGGCCCTGTGAGGATATACAATGTCCGGTGATTGCCTCTGAAGCACCATCCAGGGCAGCTCCATGTCCCAAAGACACCTCCACCTCTCATCTCTTCCTGCCTTTCCCCATACCCATCAGCCACCATGTCCTATTTTGAAGGCACAAATATTTTCAGCACAATCGTTGTGAAGGGGAGGGCTTTTCAATCAAACCGATTCAGTTACTGCCTTGTGGAGGGTCTGGGTTAAAAGAAAACTTAATCATTTTCTATCCTGTTCTTGAATTACTCCTTTTATATCCTTAACAAATATTTAAATATTCAACATCTTCATTAAGGTACAAGGTTTTGATGCAACTTGCCACAGAAAGTGCGATAATTTTAAAATTAAAAAATGGTTATATTTAAAACAGGAAAACCAAAAAATACATACACAAATGCCAAAGTAATGGTTTACAGAAGAGGCAGAATTGGAGTTAGCATCCATTTTGAGGTTTCCTGGCTGTCCGGGAGACAGCTTCCATTACAGAAAGAGGGAAACCAACTCCAGGTGGAGGTCTTCCTCCCATGGAGACTTCCAGGTTGCCAGTTGCTCCCCACATGGCTTCTAAGGGAGTACATGCCTCAGTAGTGTCTGCTCTCAAATTCTTCTCCACATCAAATCCCAACATGGACCCATGTCTGCTTTTCCTTGAATACAACTAAAGCAGAGCTTGTAAACACAGCTTAGTGAGGGAAATTCTGCAAACACAAAGGAGATTACCTGAAGGTCCCATCTGATTCATATTGGAGCTTAAAATATCTAGAGAAATGAATGAACTGCATAGTGTTCAAAGAATCTTTTCAATCAGGCTTTGTACATGTACCATCAATCAATAATTTGGAATTGATATATCTGGAAAACATGAAGCTTGCATTGAGAATTGGTGCCTGGTTCACCTGCTTGGGAAACAGGAGATGAGGTGATGAAGCTGAAGTCCACTCAGGAGGTGCTCATCTGGTAGAGACCTATATCGCCTTCTCAGGAAGGTGGGATATTGCCAGGAAGACAAAATTTTCTCAGGAAATTGTTCTTTGCCTGCCCAAACTGTTGAGTAGAACCATCAATTAGGACCGTATACAGCATGAATGTAGTTACTATGAACCAGAATTTTCTGAGGGTAGATGTTTTCACATGCTGGACAACATAGAAAAATTTCAATGACATTTCTATGGACTGTTTAATTTTGAGCAAGGTAGCATCCTACAATTCTTAGAATGAATTCAAGGCCAGACATGCATTTCTCCAGGAAACAAATAAAATAACCTATATTTTAGAGCTGGTAGACATGAACCAATTGAATTTTGGAGCTCAGCTTAAAAAACACTGCCTCTAGTTTGGGAATCATTGATTTTGGCATACTTTGAGAGATGTGTTAGATTGAAGGAACAAACTTTGACTGAAGTTTTTTCTATTTAATGGCAATAAGACCCGTTTCCAAAATGCAAGCATAAATTGCCCAGCTCTGTGTAGGAGAGGCATCCAGATAATGTTCTGATGATTAAAATAACTGTTTTGAGAGAAGAGAGGAAGTCGGGTCCTGCTTTAGCCATCTTGGGGTGTATGTGATCCATTAGCAAGATTTGTAGCCTTCAAAGCAAGTTTGCTTTCTACACTTAAATCTTCAATTATAGATTTTGTGGCAGCATTAATAACCAAGGGTCTATTTTTAAATTGTTTAGTTAAACCTGGTTACAGAATCAAAGGTCAAGGAAGAGTCAATTAAAGCTGTAAACAATGTTTCATTAAATACAAAAGATTTTTCAATAGAATGTTAGGAACTGGATGTTGACTGAATATGGATGAGACCACCTCATGATAAGTCATGCAGAATCATACTGGCAGAATGTTTAAGCTCCCTTTTAGAAAATTGAAGTCTCAGTGAATTTTGGTGTATTTTTAACTAATAAAAGTTGCTGTGTTAGTTTCTTAGTTGCTAAAACAAATACCATACACTGGATTGGCTTAACCATAAGAATTTATTGACTCATGGTTTCAGCAGCTGGAAGGTCCGCTTCCACCTGGTATCTTCTGACTGGTCAGCAATATTTGGGGTTCCTTGGTTATTCCATTACATAGTGTATTAGTATTAGTTAGGGTTCTCCTGAGAAACAGAACCAACAGAATATTTATATACTAAAATATTTTATAGGGACTTGCTCACACAACCGCAAGAACTAAAAAGTCTAAATTCTGTAGGGCAGGCTGTAAGTTGGGTACTCCAATGAAGATTTCAATGAATTCCCCAGAAGAAACTGACTGACTGAAGTAGAAATAGAAATTCTTCTTTCTGACTGCTGAGACCATCAATTTAAGGCTTCCAACTGATTGGATGACATTCCTCTTATGGATGTTATCAGCCATAGATGCAACCAATTTATTAATGACTTAAATCCACAAAATATCCTTACAGTAACCATCAGACTAGTGCTTGCTTGACCAAGAAACTTGACACCAAAACCTACCCAAGTTGACATTTGAACATAACCATTACACATGGTAGCATCGTCTCCTTTTTCTCCCAAGTTTCCATTGCCTTTCAGCTTCTGGCTGTTCCCTATAGCTTCTCTTTCTGTGTCCAATTTCCTTTGCTTATAAGGACTTCAGTCATATTGGATGAAGGCCCACTCTCAGTTTAGGCAGACCTTAACTAATAATATATTCAAAGGTCCTGTTTGCAAATGACTTCCTTCCTACAGGTCCAGGGGTTGGGATCTGAACACGCCTTTTGAGGGGAAAATGATTCAGTTCCCAACTGGTGCTGAGATTGTAAAGATAAAGGAGATAGAAAAATAATTCTAGAGTACTAAAATAAATAAATAGAATTTGAGATGCTACCGCTATTAAAGTCATAAAGAGGTTGTTAGGAGGGGGAGTGGATGTGGCTTAAGTGGTTGAGCACCTGAGTATGAGGTCCTGGGTGCATTTCTTAGTACCTAAAAAAAAAAAAAAAAGGGACAGAAGGATTGAGGAACCTTGCTAATTTAGATTGGGCTATTCACTGCAGAGGAGTTTACTCAAGACCTGAGTAATGAGAAACATCATATTATGTGATGACACTTGGAGAACATGTTCACGGAACATACCCCAAGAACAGCAAGGACAAAGGCCCCAAAACAAGAATAAGCTTGACATGAAAGAAGGACAGAAGGAAGTCTTTGTGGTCAGTGCTTGATGATCAAGAGGAGAAGGAGGAGGGGTGAGAAGGTGGAAGTAGGCAGAGCCAGAGACTCTCAAAACCCAGAATGAGGAGCTTGCCTTTGCTCCAAGCACGGTAGGCAGAGCTTGGGAGGACTTCAAAGGGAACAGCAATACACTTTACATTTTTAAAGAGGATTCTAAAAGACAAAGAAATTTTAAGAATAAATATAATAAATAAAATAAAATAAAGGGCATTCTAGCTACTGGACATAGAATGGATGGGAGAAGCAGGCAAGGGCTTCATTGGGTGTGAGGTTTAAGCTTTTTTATTCAAATAAACTATATAAGGGATTTCTCCCAGGTCCCAGAATGAGAGTTACCTAGGGTGTTTATAAAATTCAAGGTTGCTTTCTTTTTTATCCATTTTTTTATTAAAGTAGTGGTAGGTTTATAGAAAAATCACTCCAGAAAGTACAAAATTTAAATATACCCCTTCACAAGACCATTTTCCCCTGTTACTAATATTTTGCAGTTGTGTTGTCCTTTGTTACAATTTATAAAACTATATTATCATAATTATAGTATGAACTATAGTCCATAAATTACACTAAGTTTCATTCTTTGTGTTGTATAAGACTGTGTTTTTTAATTTTAATTTAATTTAATTTTATTTAATTTTATTTTTATTTTGGTAATACATACAACCTAAAATTTCCCATTTTAACCAAATTCAAAAATACAATTCAGTAGTGTTAATTACATTCACAGTGTTTGTGCTACCATCCTCAAAATCTATTACCAAAACTTTTCCATCACCCCAAACAGTAGACAAAGCTGCGAGAAATATCCTAGGTATCACTGAAGGAATAGACCATAACAGAGGTCATACTACTAATGCTTTTTTTTCCAAATCTATCCTGCCTTTTGGTCACCAGGCCCCTCCCCACTGTTTGGAAAGATGATGAAGACTGGCACATGTGCAGCAGCTGGAGGATGGTTTTGGATAAAGCCATCCCTGGGGTCACAGGGAATTGGAGGGTGGAGGAGGAGCTGTGCTGTATGACCAAACAAAAAAGTAAATATATGTTATACCACTCAGATGGATTGTTCAAGCCACAGAGTGTGTTTCCTCACAGCAAGTCTGCCCCTAACATTAGTAAGGGCATAAATGGAGGCTCTTGTTCCACATTTAAAAGTTATAAATCAAAATAACAAACTGCAATATAAACCGTATTCTAACCTCCTACCTTGTCAGATACGTCGTAACTATAAATTAGAAAGAAATATCTATAATGCTATGGTTTTTATATTACTACAAGCTGGCAACATCCTGAAAAATGATAATTCAATGTTATTGCACATGTCTGAGTATTCTGTTTATGGGCAATGATATTTAGATTAGTAAGATAATGATTCTTACATTATAACATATTTAGTCCATAAAATTTCTTTTTCTTGTCTTCATTACAGCAAAATCATTAATTGTTGTCATCATAATATTATTATATAATTCATGTTCTATTGATAGTTCTCTATAATATTAAAATACTAAATGCAATTATATCCCAAATGTACAAAAACTGGATGCATTTACATCATAAATGAAAATAAATATAAAAATAGTGACATGTTTTTCTTTTTTGTTTTCCAAATCTGTATTTCTTCCAAAATATTTAGAAGTTCTGAAATTAAATGACAAGTTGAGGCTAGAATGATCCATGTGGTAAGAACTCAATGAGTAGCTTAATACAGATACAGATGATTACATATAGAAATATTTATAGATATGTGTTTATACAGTGTATATGTATGTTTATATATATTCCTTTGCTCCAAAAGCCGAGAGGGCCTGAAAGAAATGACACCCCAGTAGCAACAAGCATGCTTGTTGCCTAGATCTTGACTCCTAATACTATTCTTAAATAAAAGGAACAGGCCCTAGGAGAAATGGCTGATTCTAGAAGTGGGGAAGGAAATATACAAGATGAGCATCTCGTACTGCCAGAAAGGAAGGAAGTGCTTACCAACAACAAAAAAGTCAACAACAACAACAAAAAAGGATGAATGTGTATCTAAGGGGCACAGGAGCCAACTGAAAGAGTTCTCTATGGCCAAAGTTGAAATATTTTTAGCAATAATATATATGTAAAGTGCTGTTTGATTATAATCAAATAATAAAATACACATACATGAGTCTATGGATATAAGTTAATGACTGAATAAATTAATTATAGAGAGAGTGGAAACAAATCTTCCATGCAGAAGAATTCCAAATGAAATATGTAGATACCCCATCCTAAAGGATGAGAAGTATAACCTCCCACTACTTAAAAACGGGCTGGGCATAGTGACTTCCTTCCAAAGAGTACAGTATGGCAAAGGAGAGAAGTAACTTTACAGTGGAGAAACCTGACAAATACTTTTTTTCTTTGGATACAAAGTCGATCTTTAATAAATATTTGATAGTTGAATGCTTGAATGGCATCCTCAAAAACTGCTGGATGATTATTTTCTGGTGTTATTGATTTAGTTAATTATTTTAACAATTAGATTTAAAGAGTTGTTTTCCATTTTAAAAAATAAGTGTCTTAGGAAGTGTCCAAGGAAACAGAACAGAACTGACAGGATATACATATAAATAATGTATGTATTATAGGAGCTATAATAGGAATTAGCTCATACAACTGTGGAGATACCACATACTGGGACAAGCCAGATGGTCAAGGTCAACATCAACAGTGACAAGTCATGTTGAGAGTATGTATTCTTGATATGATGTGATGAAAATGGCACTTTGCCTTTGTGGTCTTCCTCCCTTAAACTCATAACCCCAGTCTAGTCATGAGAAAAATATCACACAAATTCCAAAAGAAGGGCAATCTACCTGCCTGCTATGTGTTGAAACTCTCAAGATCATCAAAAACAAGGAAACACAGAAACATCACGACTAAGAGAAACCTATGGAAGCATGACTACTAAATACAATGTGGTATCCTGGACAATATACTGGGACAGATAAAACAGATATTAGGTGGAAACTAAGGAAAGCTGAATTAAGTGTGGACATGGCTTAATAATAATGTCAACCTTGGTTCATTAATTATAATAGAAGTACCATACTAATTTGATATATTAATAACAGGGGAAAGTCTGTGAGTTGTGGGGGTTGGGGGGCAATGGAGAGATAGCAGGTATGGGAAATCTGATCAATTCTTTTGTAAATCTAAAACTGTTCTAAAATAAAAATAAAGCCCATTAATAAAAAATCAAATGGCAAAATAGAAAAATTAATAATGTCAAATTATTTATTTGTTATTTAAAAGCTGAAAAATGTTAACACTTTTAAATTTTCATTATATCTTAGGGAGTTTTTTGATAAAAATGAAAGTATTCACAATTCTAGCTTTCAAGTCCATCTAGTTAGAGATAGTACAGAATCGACATTATACCTCATGCACAGTTTGACTGAACTGAATATGTATTTAGTAGTAACAAAAATCACTGAATATTACAAAGTGCTTCTCAGCCACCATATGAAATATCTGGGGCCACCTCACTGATTCACACCTACCTCAGAAACCATAAACTGGAACATGAACAGATAAGCAAACAGATGCTTCGCACCACTGGGAACCTATCTCTTGCAATGGCAGGACTCACTGCTTGCTAAGAAGGAGGACATGACAAGGATTATCTTTTCTTTCTCCTAAACACATACCCTGTTCAAATCTTCCACACTCCAAGGCAGCCTGTGTGTCTCCAACATTCTCAGAAACAACCCACAAGCCCTGAAGGCATCAGTTTGCCCGTGCCTTTTGCCTCACATACCTGGGGCAGAAAATGTGGGGAGCAACCCCCCCTGGGCCCTTATGGTATCAGTTTCAGAGTCAGATGACATTGGGGTCACTCCAAGCCAGCTCCTGAGTGTTGGTTCCTATGGGTCAGAGGAGCCCATGTGCCCATTACAACACTTAGATTGTGTGTTTGAGTTATGCAGGGCCCTCTGAAGCATGGACTCTAAGGAAGTAGCCCTTCTCACCTGTATCTAAAGGTGACATTGGATTGCAAGAAAATTTGTTGGCTTGACCTAACCATGCTCCCAGATTTCAATCAAATCCTCCTGCCTGTTCAATCTGCCCATACATGATAATCAAGACTTTTTACAGGAAAGGGAGTAATAGGAAGCCATCCTAAGCTAACAAAAACTCCTTGTTTACTGAGGACTCTGTCACAGTCCACAACAGTGAAATAGCAAACAGTTCTGCCATTCTTCATGGACTCTGCTTTCTAAATAGCCTCAGGCTTCTCCTTTATTTAGGGAAAACCCAATAAATTACAGGAGTCTCTGCTCTGAAAAGCTCTATTTGGGTTCATTTCCAATTTCTCCCTGGACCTTTAAGGAAGGAAGTTGGAAAGAAGCCAAGAGTATCCTCTGACACCACATCCCTCCTGGGCTACTGGATAAGTCACCCAGGAAATAAACATGTTGGAAGTAGAGCTGGAGTCAAGAGCAGTCCTCCTTCTAAACAGAGTGCTGACACAGGAGGGAAGGGGAGAGGGAGATGGAGGAAGGCTAGCAGAGGGGCCCGATTTGATTTCCCTAAGGAACGCCATCAAGGGACCCTTCCGATAGGCTTCCATGGTTAGAAGCTGGCTATAGACCCCTGAGGTGAAAGTGAGGCACAAAAAATCCTTTCCTGGACCTCAATTTCCTGGTACTTATTTTAACTTCCCAAAAGGTCATCTGTCATGTTTAGATGGTCCCTTGAAAAAGTCTAAAGCTCCAATATCAGATTATGCTGCTGGTCACATCCAATCAGGGAGAGGGTCAAAGGGGCCCTCAGAAGTACCTACAAGTTCCCTGTGGGAATGCAATACCTGTGTGTAGAACTACTTTCCTCAAGAAGGTCCTCACACCTGTGCCATGAATGCCCCCACAAAATCTCCCCCTTCTCCGAATTCACTGAGTGCCCCTATTTGCAATTGCCCAATTTCGTGCTTAATTAACTACTCTCTTTAAACACTGCCTAATAAGACAGGCTGGGCCACTGCCTGCCTTTTCTATTTATATTTCACATCTATTTGGACTTACAAATTTATAAGGAGGGTATGAAGTTACTGACTCTTAGGACTGGAAAGAATTGTGGGTACCTTGTAGTCAGACTTCCTCATTTAGCAAATAAGGAAATATATTTATTTAGTGAATCCAAAAAGAAATTATGTAAGTCCAAAAATCAAATAATATACATAGGATGTCTTCAAGGAGAATACTGCTAAGAAGGAAGGTTAGGTATGTGCTTGATTAAATAAATGCTAAATAAAAACTGATGACTACTAATAACAGCAAGCATTCATCAAGTACTAACTCTGTGCCTAGTCGTTTCTATGGGCTCTACATGTATTAACCCTTTGCCTCTTGCAAAGATCCTTCTGACTACAGTGCACAGAATGGGTAGCTTCTCAAAGGAGAAACAGTAAGTAGAATTATTGCAAAAATACGTGATATGGTGTATACAGATCATGTGTGATGTGATGTTGCCCTTCTAGCTCTGTGCCATGAACTGGTGAGGACATGTGTGTCTTCTAAGAACCTTAATACTGGTATGATTTCAAATGCATCTGCTTAAGGACCTGCAATCATCTGACGCTTTCATCAATGACAGAAAAGTTCATCTAATTGAGAATTCTGGACAGTTTGAACTCCAAACCACATGGTTCTTAATGAAATAGTTTAGACCCTTTACAAATGGCATATCAAGCTGTCAATCATTTATTCATGGTGTCTCACAGATGAGAGTTGTCAAGTGTATACATAATTGCCATACCTCTTAGAGTTTTAATGACTTATAAATTCTACAGGACCATGTATTCAGTCATCACAAGGGCAAGGAAAATTTCAACAAAATAGCCTTCATCCATCCAAACACCCTCTAAAGGAAATTGCTAGATGAGCTCTACCAGGATGACTGTGTTATTGAATGGATCATATTTTCATGTAACAAATAAAAGGAGGACACCAACTGCAGTCCATCAAATTACACATTGATTGACTGGTGTCCCTTAAAGGATTTTCGGACAGTAAACTAATATCAGTAAACTACTTCCTCACACTTGTGATATTTTTTGCTAATGCTTTCTCTTTTCAAGAAACCCACTCTTAAACCATAATTACCTAGAGACCTCACCTCTCAGTCACTTACATCGTGCTACTGGGTGTGTGGAACAAGGCTCTCTAGCCACATCTTCTCCCCACTGAAGCCAGCAGTCACACCAGGAACGAAAGATTACATAATGTGAAGTCATTCCTTGCTAGCCTCCCATTTTGAAAGTAAACACTTGTTAGTGTGACATTTTGTGTTTATTGAACCTATTTGTTTACAGCATGTAGTCTATGCAATATGCCATTCTAATCACTTTATAAACATTGAGTTATTTCAACCTTTCTATTACCCTCTGACACCCAAAGTGTTAAAATACCTCTCTCAAAGTCACACAGTTAGGGAGCAAAAGAGCCTGGCTCTCAAGTCCATGTCCTTCCTCACTGTTATAGTTTGCTAAGCTTCTCAAGAAAGTATCATGAAAAGTGTTAGCTTTAACAATGGGAATGTATTCACTTACAAACTTGTAGTTTTGAGGCTGAGAAAAATGTCCAAATCAAGGTTCACCAGGTGATGCTTTCTTCCTGAAGATCAGCTACTGGAGATCCTGGACTCCTCTGTCACATGGCAAGGGACATGGCAGCATCTGCTCTCTTTCCATTTTCTTTTGGGTTTCATTGCCTTCAACTTCTTGCTTCTGTGGCCTTCTCTTCATTTTTTTATGAATTTCAATCTCTTATAAAGGATTCTAGTTAAGAAGATTAAGACCCACCCTGAATAAGGTTGGTCACAACTGAACTTAAGGTCCTACTCACCAAAAGATCTGACTTACAATGGATCCACACCCACAGGAATGGATTAACTTTAAGAACATACTTTTCTGGGGTGCACACAGCTTCAAACCAGTATATTCACCATGCTCTATGTTACTGATAATGTGAGAGTAATGGAGGCAACAGTTGTTGTTTTTTCTGTTCCAGTGGGGCCAATCTCTGCAAGGGGAAGAAATAATAATAAAAAGAGAAGGAGAACCAAAAGCATACTAAGGGCAAATGTGTGTCATGAAGAATTAATCTGTGGCATGCATGAATTACAGTTAATGAAGGAGTCAGTAGTCAGGGGTTAAAAACCTGGATTTATTTTTTAACTAGCTGTGCAAATTGTGGCTGTCACTTACCCTTCTGTAAAATAAGAGAGAGATTAGTTCTTTCTTAAGTCCCTTCTCCAGTTTTAATTCTCCAAAACTGATAATTAACATAATCTTTATTTTCTAAGAATTCTTTCCATTTATCTTTATTCTCTGCTCTTTGTGCTGGTCTATAAAAATGAATTGAAGGGACATTATAGGAATATTAATCATGCTTGGATAATTCAGAAGGTACTTTAGAGTCTCATGGTGCCTCAGGGTTATCATTTAAACATCAATTATCCTTGCTTGGTTGCTAAGCAGAAGACTTCATTAATCAAAAGCTCTCCTTAAGAGATGCCAAACAGCAGAGAGTTTTCTATAATTGGATGAGCCACAGGTTAGCAACTTTTGAATCACTATATGCTTCACATATATTTTATTCGGTCCTTTGCAACTGGGACATGGAAAGGTCACCTGGATAGACAGACAGGTGACTAGAAAGGATGCCTCCAGTGGGTTCTTGTGACTGGATGGGGCAGTGCTGACCAATTAGAATCCCAGCTTATGCCCAGTTATAGAGCGTGAAATGTGCCTGGGGCTTCCCCACCTCTTTGTCATGGGTTGGAAACTCATGATACAGAGGCACACATATCCATGTCTGACTCCACAAGTCAAGCCTCTATGGACATATCTGAAAATATAACATGCCCATTTGGTAGTAGAGAGAAGGTAGAGGTACCACTAACAGGCTGATAAAGAAAACTTTGGTGCATGCTTGATTTATAGGTCAAGTTATGTATGTCCCTTGGCCTTTCCTTTCTTGAAGTGGTATTTCTGGCTCATGTCATCAGAGTGCTTGATCTCCTCCTTTCAGGAGAAAAAGCCTTTGGCATAACAAGTGTTTGGGTTATGCTATGGCTGCAAATACCAGGCACACAGGCATTTCCAGCAAAGCCAAAGCAGGAAAAGAACAACAGCTGCTGAGCTCCGCAATGCAAGGCACTCAGGAGGGCTCCACACTCCGTATCTATTGTAATCCCCTGCCCAAAAAACAGGTTTCTGCCCCTTCTGCAGGTAATGAGAGTGAAACCCAAAACCCAGTGCCCAAGAAATGAACTCCAGATCCTTTGGTCTCTTGAGAAGAAATGAGAATGGGGGTGGGGGTGAAGCCATGGTGGAAATAGGAGCCATATAATTCCTTGTCCTACTTTGTCTCCATGCCGTAAGTTATTAAAAGCTGTAATATCCCCAACCTTACATTGGTGTGGAAAAATGCAAACTGTGTACCACAACTCCCTTTCATCAAGGTGAAGAGCACCAGGCAGGTGCTAGCTCTCTAATTCTGAAAAGGGACATTTATTTGCTTGCAAACATGTCTGAGAACCTCAGCTTGGCAGCCCATCACCTGGCTAAATGTGTTCAAGGAGGTGCAGAAAGCTTCATCTTCTTCAAACCTGAAGGATGCCCCTGCTGATGTTCATTGTTTTTGCGTTGTCCAGCTTGTTAATCAAGTCTTCCTCCCCATTATGCAGGCCTTTCATAGATAATAATAAAATGTTCCACAGTGAGAAGCCATCAATATGTCAACAGGACTCTCTGCTCGAGGCTGGGTTAAGTCACCTGCCCTTGCAGGTATATCTGTGCACATCCATCACCTGCTGGCCAATCAGTCATGGTGATTCATTGACTTCACACATGTGCCTGGAGCTGCACCCAACACTGGGTGTGTGGGGTGGAGGGTGGAAGGGAGAGAAGTATAAAGAAAGAGAAGCCAGGAACCAAGGGTAAATGCTTCTCTGTGTAGGCACTCTGTTCTGCCAGAGTCTGTGCCAGACAGAGAGAAGACACAGCAGGCAAAAGTCAGTCTTTATCTCCAGTGAGAGAGAAACTGGTAAGAAAACAAGAAAATCACAATTTAGCATCATTGGCAAAGAGAGGCAACCTAGTGAAACTGACATCATTCTCACAAATGAATCAGAGAAAAATTTAAAACAAGAATTATGCTGCTGTAGACATAAGTGGTATTTGGCTTTGACAGTGTTCAGTACAGTTATGGAAGGTGGAGGCATTTGAATGCAGTGGTGTACCCTGAGATGGACCAAGAATCTCCCTTGATGGAGGCTTCTTGTCCAATGATGGGAGTGCTGACAGCAGGCAGCCTTCAGCATTGGTTTCTTTAGGGATGGGTGACCTTGCCTGCTGAAGGCCTGTAGTCAAGGATTCTTCTGCACAGGGGTATAAATGCCTGGCCATTGAAGCCCAACTCAGGGGTCTCTGAAGGGTATGTCTGGCTCTAGATGTCCCTATTATTGGGCCCACATTACTTGCTCAGGTCTGCTCTCCCTCTGCCCAACCTGGCTTCCTCCATGACTTTTCACAGTGCTTGGTCCTTAATAAACTATTTGCATGCTACATTCTCTCTCAGTCTCTTTGCCAGGGAACCCAATTGGCAGCAAAAGCACAGGCTAGGTGGAGGCCCCCTAGGTCAGAAGCAATGAGAGATAGAAGGCTTGCATTCCCAAATGAAGTCCATCATTAGCACCACCTGGGGATCTTCAACAACCCTAGCCTTCATCATTGCTTGTGACCAAAGATCCACGGATCTTTCTTAATCTTTCAGAGCTTAAGTGACTCATTGTTTGCCAAATGTTATTTTGAGATTTATTGTTCTTTCAAAGGGCAACCGTCCATAACAAGCCCCATTGCATGTCATTTCTCCTGATTTGGACCCTGTGCTGCTTTGTCTCTGGGGCATTGTGAAAGCCAGCTCAATTCTCCAAAGTATCAGCCACCATGGCCAAATTAGTTTTATCTGAAAATTTCATAAGGCACTTTCTCCTTTATTGTTCAGACCACTCATGAAAATATACAGTTATAGTGGCACAGAAAGAAGGCTGGGAATAAATCTAATTTGATATAGTCTCTCAAATGGTAGGTATTCCATTTAAGTTTGATTTCAAATCCCACACTTAATGAATTTCAAACTTTTCTTGGAATTTTATTAAATTTTTACTTGATTGATTCAATTGAAACTGCCAAAAATCTCAAATGATTTTTCAGGATGATTTTTTTCTAATGCATAGAACATTAAAATCATTCTTGACCTAAGGTTTTTACAGTACTCTTATAGATAAATTAGCATATTTTCCCATTTCCTGACACCAGAAATGAAAATTGTTGCCAACAGCCCCCATTTATCAGAAAATATTTTGTTCTTGTTCCACTGTCTGCTTTGATTTTCTATTTGTCTTGCCCCTCCTGTCTCCTTTGCTTAAACCAATGGGTTCTCCAGCTCTGGGAGATGCAGATGCTTTCCTTTAAAGGCATGCTGGCTTATTGATGCCTAGTCACATGCCTTCTAAACCTACCTTAGACAAAGGTCAAGGTGGCCATGATGGTGATTTTCCACTAGTATCCTTCCCACGACTAAAGTGGGCCATTTATACATTTAAGGATTAGAGAAAAGCAACATTGAGGCAGAGCAGACCAATCCCTGGGTTTAGGTAAGAAGGTTTGCTGGTTGAGCTCCATTTCCTCCCCCACTTCCTTCTGGACTCAGAGGCAGCCTCCCTTGAGGCAAGCTCAGATGGTTTCACACTTTTTCCACCTGCTTGCCAATAAATAGCTCCTCGGCTGTCAATGGGCATACCTGAAGGGTGTAATTCAGTCCAGGAACATTAACAGAAGGATTTCACAGAAGTGGAGGGACCAATGGGCAAGTTGGGGAAGAAAGGTCTTTCCCAAATCATTCAAATAAAGATGTATCACATGAGGTACCATGGTTGTCAAATTGTGGAGTCTGACTCAGCAGCATCAACATCAACTAGAGCTTGTTAGAAATGCACATTCTTGGCTTCTACCCATACCTACTGAATAAGAAACACTGGGGGATGGGGATGGGAGGTAGGCTAACAATGAGTGTTCTAACAGTGCCTAGGGCAGGGGTTCTTAATCTTTTTGTTCCACAGACCCCTCTGCCAGCCAGGTGAAAACCAAGACCCCTTCTCAGAATGTAGCAGCAGATAGTTTTATGACACTCAACTAGCATCAGGTCTAACTACTGGCATTTCAGAGTATGGATGAGCATAACCGATTTTTCAAGATATGCAACAACCGTAGTGTGATATGAAATGAATACCACTATAATTTATTGCATACATTCATAAGCAAAGGAAATGCTAGATTTCAGTTAGAGGTCAGAGAAAATAAAAATGATAAGTAGATTTTCTTTCATTTCAAGCTTACGGACCCCCTGAAATCATGGACCCTGGTTAAGAGCCCCTGGCCTAGAGGATTCACCAGTGTTTGAGAAGCCCTGGCACGGCAGTAAAGAGGGCCTGACATCACCTACTAGGTTTGAATACTGATTCAGCCCCTTATAAATGATGACCAGGTAATCGCACCATGTTCCCATTTCCACATTTGCAGTGAAGTAATAACATTACTAAAGATAATGATGGGATAATGCATTCGAGGCATTTAGAACAGTACCTAAATGTCACCACCAGTGGGTGGAGGCAGAGTTGCGGGTGGAACCAGAGTGCAGGTGGAACCAGAAATTGGAAAATTTGACCAGAACCAAACACACAGGCGCATGCTCATATGCACACACTTACACACACATACACACACATACCCCAGGCTGGGCCATAGTGGGAAAAGTATCTTATGGAGGTTGACATGCACAGAGAAAGAAGAAAAAGGCAAGAAAATCTTCTATCAAATGGCCAGATGCCCAGAGCTGTAAGTCAAATGGTTGAAAATGTGAGGAGTCAACAGGGCTGCACACACATCTCCACTCTAGATTTCAGCATTTCGCTTGTGTGCCTCGGTTTCCTCCTCTGTAAAAGAAGAATAACAATAATACTCACCTCCTAGAGAATTAACCACGGCGATTCACGTGAACTGCTGAGAGCCCTGCAAATAGTGTGTCCAGGAAATGCACTAATTAACATGACTGTTTCCATTCTCCGCCTCCAGGGGGCGACCTTCCCTATCCAGCTCTGGGGTTCCCTGGGAAAACCCATAATGGTGATAGTAGCACAATATAGTAAATGTAATTAATAACACTGAATCACCCGCTTGAAAGTGGTTAAAATGGGGGATTTTGTGTTGTACATATGTTACCACAATTTTTTTTAAGTTACAAAAGTACAGGAGAGTCCACATAAAATCAACAGTGCTGGTAGGAAAATATTACCAGCGGATGGTGTTCATTAAGATTGCAACTGCAAAAAGCAGTAATAATGCCCATTGTGAAAAATATGAAACAGTCATCACATTTAAAGATAAATGTAAATTAGATGTTTGTTTTTCCTTTGAAAGAGCATCCAAGTGTATTATGGTCATTTTTACAATAATGAAAAAAAGTGCGGTTCTGTGGAATGCTATCTATAATTGTCATAACCTTGTAGAAACTATTATATTTTCTAACATTTAATTCTCAAGCAAGCATGAAAGAAGAGGCAGCCCCTCAGCCTCGCTTCCCAGAACCAAACACTGGGGACAGAATAGGCCAGAGGAAAGGCTTCAGAGTTCATTATCCTCCCGATCCTAGGGATGAACCCTGAGCTGCCGCTGAGCCCCGAGATGTCAAGTGCTCACAGGGTTCTGGGCTGGCGCGCGGACCAGGTGACCTGAGGGTCCCGTGCGCCCCGAGGCCAACGGTCACTAGAGTTCTGAGCGTTTCGCCTCCGGCCGCGTCCGCAGACTCTGACCTTCTGGAAGCGGAATCCCTGCTCGAAGGAACTGTCCTGACAGTCTAGTCATGGGCAGCTACCTGGGCAGCTACCTGGACACACCCAAGCCCGCGCCACCAACCCCGACCCCACAGCACAGGGCCCCGCCGCTCAAGCCCGCCAGCCCCCCGGGCAGCACCGGCTGAGCGCCCGGTTCTCCACATCCACCGTCAGCGCTTGGGGCGCACCCGACCCCTGCCCCAGATCCCGCCCGAATGGGAGCACGTCAATCTCCGGAGGGTGCTGGTCCCCGAGGCCTGGAGGCGCTTTCCCAACAAGCTGCCCCCGCAGACCATCTCGGGGCCGGATCTGACCTGCGCATGGGACACTTACACGAAGAGGAGGCTCTGGAATGCCCGGAACCCCAGGCGGGTCTGGAGCCCGGTCACCATCAAAATCGCTCCTCCTGAGAGCAGAGGGAGCCGCTTTGCAATGTGCCCGCCGCCTGAGAAGCCCCCAGACCCCTGTGCCAGGGAGACTGTGCTGAGGGCGCTCAGCCAGCGCAACAAAGGCAAGAGGAAGTTCGACGGGCCCCTCTGGTTTGAGAGCCCCGATGACAAGAGGAGGAGGCACAGCCCCGAGGCCAGGCCGTCTGCCTTCAAGCCTGTGCTGAGACGCGGAGTGGCCCCTCCCTTTGTGCCCAGGCCGGGGCCTCTGAAGAGAAGACCCCGCGCCAGGAGAGAGACTGTCTGCCAGGAGAAGGCTGTCCCCAGGCCTGCCGTCCAGCCTTCCCTGGCTGCCTCCCAGCCTGCTGCAGGGACAGCGCCAGCCAGGGTCCCAAGCCCTCCTCTGGAGAGGTGGGTGAAGATGCAGCACTCCTGGGACCCCCCGCCTTCCTCCAGTGCACGCGAGCAGCACCAGTGGGGCCCATTTGCCCCTGGACACACCCATTCTCCTGGAGTCCTTGGCTTCTAAGAGCCGGGGCCCTGCACCCACCTCCAGAGACTCCAGCCCACTGCAGTTTTCTTCCTCCTGACCCCTGTTCTCCCTGATAGGAGGCACGACACAACACTGTCACCACCAGGTGACTTTTTTCCACTTCATCCGACAAGCCTGCCAAGCCCCCAGACCCCTGTCCAAACTCTCCCATCCCTCCAAACAAAGTATTTTGTAACAAATGATGGAACCCCAAGTCGTCACCTTCCTGCTTCTGCACCTCTTATGGTCACTTCTGCTCCCCCAATGGAACCCACATTGAAGTCCTGTAAATAGGGAGGTGGTAGCCCCTGTTGTGCCCAGTCCAATTCACAGCTGCAACATCTCCCAGGCCCACCCTTCCCACAATTCTCAGCTCCAATCCCCCACCTTCCAGGTCATTTTGGCTAGCCCCAATGGCCTCACACTCCTAAAGCAGTCCTTGTGCTCCCTGTCATCTCCCCCCCCAACCCCAATCTGGACCTCAGTGCTGCTTGCAGAGACTCTACCCCCTCTACTTTTCTCCTTTGGACACCCCTGGATTTCTAGGCAAGCTGCCAAGGAGATGCTGGTTACCCTAGGAGCCCCTTTCCTCACTTTTGGAAGAAACTTGCAGCCCAAGGCCTCTGTAGCAGGTGAAGACTGAGGCCAGGCAGAATCCTAAGGCATGAGTTCTGCTTCATCCACACTGGAGAGCTGGTGTATAGACCAGAGTCTTCGCCTCTACCTGCCACCCACTCTTCCCAGCCTTTACCCTGAGAGCAGACTGGCCAGGAAAGTGTGCTTCCTTCCCCACTGCCCCAGTTTGACCAGTTATTATATATAAAAATCTGTTTGCATTGTTAAAGAAATGCCTGCTGCCTTCTTGCTGATCTTTTCTATTGGAAAAATCACTTTTGGGACATGTATGTAATGGGTATCACTCTGGTTACATTCTTCCCAAAAGATGTTGAAATAAATCAGGTGCAAAAATGTTATCTCAGGGGTTTCTGCCTGTTAAAGATAGTGCTGGTAGCTTTGAAGAGGTTTGGGACTCACTGTGATGTGCAGTGTGACACAGGGGGAGAAAGCTTGAAAACACACACACACACACACACAAACACACACACACCAGTCTGGGCCAAAACATGGAAAGTATCTTAGAAGGTTAATATGCACAGAGAGAGAAGAAATAAAGAGGAATCAAAAACAGAATAAAAAAGAGCCAGATGCCAAGAACTGTAAGGGAAAAGTCGTCATGGGGGTTGGGGGGGGGCGCATGGGAAGGACCTCTTTGCTCTGAAAGTGAGTAAATTTATTCAAACAGAAACAATTTATCAGCTTTCTCTTAGGTCTTCATCTAATGGGCCATGGTAAAGGGTGAAAATTGACAGATATAGAAATTGATTCCTCCATAATAATAATTGAAGATCGTGATGATTTAAAATTGTATGGACCCCAGAAAAGTATGTTCTTAAAGCTAGTACATTCCTGTGGTATAAACCTATTATTAGTAGGGCCTTTTAGTTAGGTTACTTCAGTTGAGGTATGGCCAGGGTGGGTCTTACTGAAGACTTTTTATTGGGATGAATATGGAAAGAAAGCTCCACTTCCCAAAAATGGGAAGAAGAGATGGTTGTGCACCAACTTCAGCTACTGATTAGTAAATTTGATGGGCTAAAGTATAATCCTAAGAACAACTGAAGTTTGATCCAATCCTGTCCAAGTCAGAAAGAGGCTGATAGCCACCATCTTAACATCACACCTGGCACGAGTGGGAAGCAGGGCAGACTGAAAGTCACAGTGCTGGTAGGGACTGGCTTCTTGCAATCCACATCAGATTGCAGCTCTAGCATAAGCCTAAGCCCCACTTTGGGGAGGGAGGAAGCTGAGGGAACCTGCACCAGCCTCTCCAAGATAATAGAGGCCAAACCTGGAAGGCCAATGATTATCGTACTCTGGCAGTGCAAGCCAACTGAGGCTGGAGTTGGAAACTCCATTTCCCAAAAACAGGGGAGGAAGAGACAGCTGGCCATTAACTTCAGCTACTGATTAGTAAACTCTGCTGGCTAGAGTATAACCCTAAAAACAGCTAAAGTTTGAACCAGTCCAAATTGAAAAGAGGCCAGTAACTGCCATTTTGACTCTGCCCCCAGCATGAGAGGAACCCGGGCTGACTGAAAATCACACAGACTGGTTTATTTCACCCAGATTGGCCTGCAGCCCTAGCCTAGGTTTAGCCCCACCTCTAGCGAGGAGAAAGCTGGCGAGCCCTGCACCCAGCCTATCTAGGTAACTGCAGTATATTTGGCTGGTACAGACTGAATAATTAGAAGTCGACCAGGGCAACTGTGGTCATCTTGGACCCACATGCCAGAGTTTGCTGCTAACACCTGTGGCTCCATCCCCACCCCAGATAGGGGAGAAAGGGGCTTGAAGCTTCATCAGCCCCACTGGGTAACTATAGTCTAGGCCTACATGACTTGGATTATTCCACACAGCTGTGGCTCTGCCCCCACCCCTCACAAAAAAGAAAGTTGGGAGAAGCTTCAACAGTCCCTGAGGCAATTAGGGCAACCTGAGCCTCCATAGCTTATAGTAAAAACTACATCCTTGGCTCTTACTATACAACCAGCAAGTGAGAAAGGGGAGGAAAACTTAAACTAAAAAGAAAAACTGCACCCAGAATAAATACTTTAGTAAGCCAGATGCCAAGACACCAACAAAAAATTATAATCCACACCAAGAAACAGGAAGATATGGCCCAGTTAAAGGAACAAGATAAGCCTCCAGATGACATAAAGGATGTTCAACAAATGTCCTTAATAAATTCAATGAGACGGCTAAAGAGATTAAGATATTAAGAAGACTTTGGATGAGCACAAAGAAGAATTTGAAAGCATATTAGAAAAATAGCAGGTCTTAAAGGAATGAACGGTGCAATAAATGGAATTAAAAATACATTGGAATCATATAATAGCAGATATGAGAAGGCAGAAGAAAGTATTGGTGAGTTTGAAGAAATCTCTGAAAGTGAACATCCAAAGAACAGATGAAGGAAAGAATGGAAAAAAACTGAACAAGGTCTGAGGGAACTAAACAACAGCAAGAGATGTGCAAACATATGTGTCATGGGTGTTCCAGAGGAGAAGAGAAGGGAAAAGGGGCAGAAGGAATATTTGAAGAAATTATGGTAGAAAATTTCCCAGCCCTACTGAAGGACATAGATATCAGTGTCCAAGAAGAACAACATACTCCCATCCAAAAAAATCTGAATAGACCAACTCCAAGACACATACTAATCAGAATGGCAAATGCCAAAGACAAAAAGAGAATTCTGAGTGCAGGAAGAGAAAAGTAATGCATAACATATAAGGGATACCCAATAAGATTAAGTGCTGATTTCACATAAGAAGCCATGGAGTCAAGAAGACAGTGGTATGATTAAGATACTGCAAGAGAAGAACTTCCAGCCTAGAATCTTATATCCAGCAAAATTGTCTTTCAAAAACAAAGGTGAGTTTAGAATATCCACAGACAAACAGAAACTGAGGGAGTTTGTAACCAAAAAACCTGGTTTTATGGGAAATCATAAAGCCTGAAAGGAAAAGACAGAAGAGAGAGGCCTGGAAGAAAGTCTAGAAATGAAGATTATATCAATAAAATAACTTAAAGTGTCAAAAGAGTGGTGAAAATTTAAAAATGACTGATAAAACCCAAATATTCAGGAATAAATTTAACCAATGATGTAAAGTGCTTGTATTCAGAAAACTGCAACTCATTGTTATAAGAAATTTTAAAAAGACCTAAATAATTGGAAAAACATTCCATGCTCATGGACTGAAAGACTAAATATCATTAACATGTCGGTTGTACTCAAACTGATATACAGATTCAATGCAATCCTGATAAAAATTCCACCAGCATTTTTTAAATCAATGGAAAACACAATTTTCAAATTTAGTTGGAAGGGTAAGGGGTCCTGAATAGACAGAAATAGTTTAAAATGGAAAAACAAAGTTGGCGGACTCTCACTTCTGGACTTTAAATCATACTACCTAGCTATAGTGGTAAAAAAAGCATGGTACTGGCATAAAGACAGACACATAAACCAATGGAACTGAAATGATGTTTCAGAAACAGACCATACATGTAGGGTCAAGTGATTTTTAACTAGCCTGTCAAACCTAACCAGCTCAGGCAGAACAGTCCATTCAACAAATGATGCTGAGAGAACTGGATATCCATAGCCAAAAGAAAGAAAGAGGATCCCTATCTCAAACTTTATACAAAAGTTAACTCAAAATGGATCAAAAAGCTAAATATAAAAGCAAAACCCATAAAGCTTCTAGAAAAAAATGTAGGAAAATATCTTCAAGCCCTGGTGGCAGGTGGTAGATTCTTAAAGGAGATAAGAGTATTGAGATGGACTACTAATGTTTAATGTATATAGATGTTTGAATTAGCTTTACTGTAAAAGTGCAGAAATGTACAGTTGATGGTAATACATTATAGTGAGTAACAGTAGGTTTCTAAATGGAGATACAGGGAAACGGACTTTGGCCCAGTGGTTAGGGCGTCCGTCTACCATATGGGAGGTCCGCGGTTCAAACCCCGGGCCTCCTTGACCCGTGTGGAGCTGGCCATGCGCAGTGCTGATGCACGCAAGGAGTGCCGTGCCACGCAAGGGTGTCCCCCGCGTGGGGGAGCCCCACGCGCAAGGAGTGCGCCCGTGAGGAAAGCCGCCCAGCGTGAAAAGAAAGAGCAGCCTGCCCAGGAATGGCGCCGCCCACACTTCCCGTGCCGCTGATGACAACAGAAGCGGACAAAGAAACAAGACGCAGCAAATAGACACCAAGAACAGACAACCAGGGGAGGTGGGGGGGGGGGAGTTAAATAAATAAATAAATCTTTAAAAAAAAAATAAAAATAAAAAATAAATGGAGATACAGCTGAAAATAGTAATCTAGGGATGTATATGATGATTGATAGAATGTTAGAGAATAAGTTAGGGACTGAAAAGCACAGTAAACCCAGAGATGGATGAGAACTGTGGTTGTTGTTACAGATACAAGAGTGTCTTTTGTGAGCTAGAGCAGAAGTACACCACTATTGCAGGGTGGTGGGAATGTGGAAAAGCATGGCAAAAATACAACTGGAATGGCATACGGATTGTGGTCAACAGTAATAATGTAATATTCTTGCATCTATGCCAAAAATATACTGTGTTCATGGTGAGGGAGTGTGGAGGATACGTACCAGATGTACACTATGGACCTGGTAATGACTGTATGATATTTTCTCATAGTCTGTGACAAGAGTTCCACCACAGTGTGGTGTGTGTTGATGGAGGGGTGTTCTGCACATGTGCATGATTGTTTTGTAAGTTTACAACTTCTGTCATAAAAATATAATTTAAAAAATAATAGTGTGGGTTGGGGGGAAAATACACCAAATATAATACAAGGACTATAATTAGGAGTAATATTTTGACAATATTCTTTCATAGTTTGTAATAAATGTCTCACAACAGTGCAAGATGCTGGTGGAGGGTTGATGCATGGCATTATGCATGTTTGCCTTGTAAGTTCACAACTTTTACTATATACTTATTGTTTATTTATGTTCATGTATAAATGATATAAAAATAATAATAGGGTGGCTTGGGGGAAAATACTTTGGTTAGTAGTAATATTTTGAGAATGCTCTTTAATCATTAGTTAAAAATGCTTATCAACAATGCAAGGTATTGGTGGTGGGGTGAGGTATGAGAGCTCTGTATGAAGTTATGTACGTTTGTTTTATAAGTTCACAACTATTACCATACACTTATTGTTTATGTATATTCATGTATGAATGATATACTTCAATAATTTTTTTTTAAAACTGGATTGAAAAAACTATACAGATGATCAATTAAAAATAAAGGACTTGAGCAACAGTACAAACAAACTTGACTTCACAGGCATATGCAGAAAAATATACCCAACAGCAGAAAATGCATTTTTCCAAAATGTATAGGGTAGACTATATGTTAAGCATAAAATGAGTCTGAATAAATTTTTAAAGTCTGAACTCACAAAAAGTATCTTCTCCAACCAGAATGGAATGAAACTAGCAATCAATAACAGAAGGAAAACAGGAAAATTCACAATTACATCACAATTAAAACATACCCTCATAAAAAATCAGTGGGCCAAATTAAAAATCACAAGGGAAACCAGAAAATGCTTTTTCATAAATGAAAAGGCTAAAAAACAACAAAACTCATGGGATGCAGCAAAATCAGTGCTCAGAGGGAAATTTCAAGTTGTAAATGCCTACTTAAAAAAGAAGAAAGATCTCAAACCAATAACCTAGCTGTACTTGTGTATTCCTAAAAAGGGGAGTAAACCAAACCCAAGGGTTGCAGAGGAAGGAAATAGTAAAGATTAGAGTGAAGATAAATGAAGAATAGAAAGCCAAAAGAAAAAATTAATAATACCAAAAGTTGATTTTATGAAAAGATAAAAATTATATACAAACCTTTAATTAGATTGCCTAACAAAAAAGAGAGTAGACTAAAATTATCTAAAGTGTAAGTGAAAGTGAGAACATTACTCCCAACATAAAAGAAATTAAAAGGATAATAAGGTAATCCTATGAACAATTTTATACCAACAAATTATGTAACCTAGACAAAATGGAAAAGTTCCTATAACACAAACTACCAAATAGTTAAAAAAAAAATAGAAAACCTCAACAGACTTCAAATAACAAAGAGATTGAATCAGTAATTTAAAAATAAAACCTCCTAACAAAGAAAAGCCCAGGACCAAAGGACTTCACTTGGTGAATTATAGGAAACATTTAAAGAAAAATCGACACCAATTCTCAAAATTTTCCAAAAAATAGAGAAATAGGGGCACTGTCTATCTTAATTACCCTGATGCCAAAGTCAGACAAAGAAATAACAAGTAAAAAACTACTGACAAGTATCTCTTAGGAAAAAATATACAAAATTCCTCAACAAAATAGCAGCATACCAAGTCTAACAGCATCATAAGAGGTTAATATTCCATGCCCAATAGGGACTTATCCAGCATCCGTCCCTGCAGCACCACCTAGGGCAACTCCAAATCCTGAAAATCACATATGTTTATATAGACTAGCAATGAACAATTCAAAACTGAAATTAGGAAAAATAATTCCACTTACAATAGCAACAAAAAATCAAGTGTATAGGAATAATTTTAACCCAGACTTGTACACTAAAAACTAAAAAAAATGTTGAAATAAATTAAAAATGACCTAAATAAATGAAAATCATCCTGTGTTCATGTATTGGAAGATATAATATTATCAAGATGGCCCTACTCCCCAAAGTAATCTACAGATGTAATGCAAGTCCTATCAAAATTCTTATTCAGAAATGGAAAATCTAATCTAATCCAAAAATTCATATGGAAATTCATGTATCCATAAATAGCCAAAAAGTTTTGAACAACGAAGTTAGAGGACTCACACTTTCCAATTTCAAATTCTACTTCAAAGCCACAGAAATGGAAACAATGTGTTACTGAAATATAGATTTGTAGATCAGTAGGATATAATGGAAAATATCAAGTGTTGGTGAGGATGTGGAGAAATTAGAACCCTCATACATTGTTGGTGGGAATGCACCATGCTACAGCTACTATGGAAAACAGTTTTGCAGTTCCTCAACAAGTTAAACATGGAATAACCACATGATTCAGCAATTCCATTCCTAGTTATGTACCTAAAACAATTGAAAACATGTATTCAAACAAAATTGAACATGAATAGCAGCATTATTCACAATAACCAAAATAAAGCAAATATCTACAAGCTGATGAATGGATAAACAAAATGTATAATATTGATGCATTGGCATATTTATCAAGTATAAAAATGAGGGGACTACTTATACATGCTAAAACATTGATGAACCTTGAAAACATTATAGGTGAAAGAAGCCAGACACAAAAATCCATATTTATGATACCGTTTATATTAAAAATCCAAAATAGGCACATCCAAACAGACAGAAAATAGATGAGAGGTTGCCATGGCATGGAGGTTGGAGATGAAGAATGTCTGGGTTTCTTTGTGGGCTGACAAAAATGTTCTAGAACTAGATAGTGATTGTGGTTGTCCACATTGTAAATGTGTTAAATGCCACTGAATTGCTTACTTTAAAATGCTTAAAATTGGGCAAACTTTACATTACATGCATTTACCACAATAAAAAAATGCATTTATTATCTTAGTTTCTATTGGTTAGGAGTTAGGGCAACACTTAATAGATCATTCTTCTGAGAGTCATACAAGGCTGCAACAAAGCTGTAAGCTGGGGATGCAGTCTCATCTGAGGCTCAATTGGGGCAGGAGCCATTCCATGCTCATTTAGGCAAAGTTCATGTCCTTATGGTGGTAGAATATTGGGCTTAAGTTTCTTCCTAGCTGTTCACCAGAGGCTGTCCTCAGCTCTAGAGGCTACATGCAGTTCCTTGTCATGTGAACCTCCCAATATAGAAAATCAGTAACAGGGAAACCTGCTTCTTCAAAATGAGCAAACAAAATTAACTCTCCAGCAAGATGTATATTACAATCTTATGTACATAATCATGTATATCCCATCTCTTTGCCATATTTTATTGGTTTAGAAGTGAGTTATAGGAGACTTCCTGGAAGATGGCATCAGAGTAGGTAGGCTGTGCTCAGCTCTCTCACAAAAACAATGGAGAAAAGGACAAAAGCTGTCTGAGGGAGCTAATTTGGGTATCTGCAGACCAGGAGAGTGCTGCACATCATCCAGGAGGGAGAGGGACACAAAGACAAAGAGGCCAAATGAAAACCATGAGTTATTTGCCCCTGTGGCTAGGAACAGAACATATACCCCACCTTCAAGGCAAAAGGCCTTGGTAAAACCCCTGGCTCACTGCAGCTGACTGAGTGGGGAAAGAATGTTCTGCTCCCTGGGAGGAAGAAGGATCTGGTTGAGGGCAGAGAGTGGTTTATCTTCAGTGAGTTTGGCCAGCTGAGCCCCCTTTGAATATCAAAATAATTGAGCCAGCACTGAAGTGACCCCAGGGAGAGGGGTGGGGAGATTACACCAACCGGTCCAGCAGAGAAGGAAGCCAGGAGAGATATCTAGCAAAGAGTTAGAAGCCCAACTCACCTGAGGGAAAAGAGAACAGGAAAGTCAAATAAGTCAGAAATGGAGTAGGTGTAGCTCAGTGTAGGAACCCCTGCTTCTCATACGCTGGTTCAATTCCCAGTTCCTCCTAAGAGAAGGGATACAGAGAGTCATCCACCAAGTTGTCAGGCACCCAGCCAGCATTTTGTGATGGGAACTTATAAACAGATTTTTTTTGTTTTGTTTTAGTTTCTTCGATCTGTCATTTTATATTTTTTATTTCATTTCATTTCATTTTTCTTTATTTTATTCACTAAAACTGGGTACCTTACTTGTGAAGACAGGCTGCAGGGTTATTGATTAATGAGCACAGCAGCCTGAGATGATTCCTAGGGGTCTAAGAGGGAAACCTATTTTTCCTGGATTGTTGTTTTTTGTTTTTTGTTTGTTTTTCTCTTTCTTTGTTTCCTTTTTCTGTTTTCCTAATCTTTTCTCCTTAATTTCTTTTCCTTCTTTCATCTTTCTCTCTTTCATTGCTTTCTTTTCATTCCTCCTTCTCTTGTTTGGTCTTCATTTATTTTCTTACTCTTTCTCATCTTTCAGGTCTTTTATTTTATTCTATTTTCTCTTGTTTCATTTTTTATTCCACCTTTTAAAATTTGTAGTATTTTTAATGATTTTTCACTCTTATTACTTATTTATTTTCCTGATTCTTTTATGGTTTCTTTTCTACCTTATTATTATTACTATTACTATTCTTTTTTCTTCTTCTTCTCTTTTCCTTTTCTATGATCTTAATATTTTTTAAAAGGAACACAGACAACTAAAGGATATAAAATAAGTGGAACAAAATGTCAAAGAGGAACCTTAAAACAAAACAAAACAAGATAATAGATTAGAAAGAGCAACTAATCATCTGAATAAGCACATTAAGATAAACAGGTGCCTAGACACCAACAAAAAATTACAAACCATACTAAGAAACAGGAAGACATGGCCCTGTCTAATGAATGAACTAAAAAGCAGAAGGTGATGCAGAATGTGGAACAACTAATCAAGGATGTCCAAATATCATGAGTCAATTTAATGAAGTGAAGGAAGAGATAAAGGATATTAAGAAAACACTGGGGAAACATACTAAAGAAATCATAAACATACTTAAAAAGATAACAGATCTGATGGTGATGAATGGCACAATGTAAGAAATCAAAAATACACTGGAAGCACATAACAGCATATTTAAAAATGCAGAGGAAAGAATTAGTTATGTCAAAGATAGTACATCTGAAATTGAACAGACAGTAGAATAGATATATAAAAAGATAGAAAAAAATTCAGTAGGGACTCGGGGAATTGAATGACAACATGAAACACACAAACATACACACTATAGGAAGCCCAGATGGAGAAGAGAAGGAAAAGGGGCAGAAGGAGTGTTGGAGAAAATAATGACTGAAAATTTCCCAACTCCTTTGAGGGACAGAGAAGTACATGTCCAGCAAGCACAGTGCACTCCAAACAATATAATTTCTAGGAGACCCCGTCCAAGACATATACTTATCAAATTGTCACATGCTCAAAACAAAGAGAGAATACTGAAAGTGGCAAAAGAAAAGAGATCCTTCACATACAAGGAAGCTTGATAAGATTAAGTGCTGATTGATTTCTCACCTGAAACCGTGGAGATGAGAAGTCAGTGGCATGACATAACTAAGGTGCTAAAAGGAAAAAAACTGCCAGTCAAGAATTATATATGCAGCAGAGCTGGTATTCAAAAATGAGGGAGAGTTCAAAATATTCACAGATATATGGAAATTGAGAGTTTGTCAACAAGAAACCTGCCCTTCAAGAAATACTAAAAGGAGTTCTGCAGGTTGAAAGGGTAAAAACAAACAAACAAACAAACAAAAAACAGGAGATAGAGAGGATTAGAAAAGACTGTAGAAAGGAAGTTTATTAGTATGAATAACTAAAAAGATAAAAAAGAGAAATAAAAACAAAATATGACATATAAACCTATAGAAACTATGGCAAATATAAGTATTGCCTTTACAGAATGACATTGAATGTTAATGGATTAAACTCTCCAATCAAAAAACACAGATTGGAAGAATGGATAAAGAAGTAAGATTCATCTATATGCTATCTACAAGAAACTCACTTAGACCCAGGGATGAAAGAATGTTGCAAATGAATTGGCTGGAAAATGATTTTACATGCAAACAATAACCAACAAGGGCAGAAATAACTATACTAATATTGGAAAATTGATATTAATGCAAAATTATTCTAAGAGAAAAAGAACACTATATATTAATAAAAGGAGTAAATTATCAAGAAGAAAGAGCAATCATAAACATTCATGCACCTAACCAAGGAGCCCCAAAAGACATGAGGCAAACATTGAAACAACTTAGTGGAGAAATATATGCCTCTACAATTATAGTGGGGGACTTTAATACACCATTATCAAGAGCATCTCAACAGAGGGTCAATAAAACAAGAGACCTTGAATAATACGTTAGAGAATCTAGACCTAATAGACATACAGAACATTACACTGAAATAGAGCAAGTTATGCATTCTTCTCAAAGACACTTGGATCATTGTCCAGGCTAGACCACATGCTAGATTACAGAACAACTCTCAATGAATTCAGAAAGATTAAAAATATACAAAGTAATTTTTCTGACTACAATGGAGTGATGCTGGAAATTAATAAAGGACAAGGAACTAGAATAGGCATGAAGACATGGAAGTTAAGCAGTGCACTCTTAAACAGTGGGTCAAGGAGGAAATTGCAAAGGAAATCAGCAACTATAATGAAACAAATGAAAATGAGAATACAACATATCAAAAACTATGGGAGGGAAGTGGATGTGGCTAAAGCATTTTGGCTTCCATCTACCATATAGGAGGTCCAGGTTTTTTGGGTTTTTTAATTAAAATTATTTATTTTTACAAATTACATTAAAAAAATACGAGGTCCCAATCAACCCCACCGCCCCTACCCCCCACTCCCCCCACAGCAACACTCTCTCCCATCATCGTGAGACATCCATTGCACCCAGTAAGTACATCTCTGAACATCACTGCACCCGTAGTCAATGGTCCACATCATAGCCCACACTCTCCCACGTTCCATCCAGTGGGCCCTGGGGGGATCTACAATGTCCTGTAATTGTCCGTGAAGCCCCACCCAGGGCAACTCCACGTCCCGAAAACGCCTCCACATCTCATCTCTTCCTCCCATTCCCCAAACCCAGCAGCCACCATGGCTACCCTTCCCACACCCATTCCACATTTTCTCTGTGGACATTGGATTGGTTGTGTCCATTGCACATCTATATCAAGTGGGGGCTTAGATTCCACATGGATACTGGATGCACTCCTCCTGCTTTCAGTTGTAGACACTCTAGGCTCCTTGGTGTGGTGGTTGACCTTCTTCAACTCCATGTTAGCTGAGTGGGGTCAGTCCAATAAATCAAAGTGTAGGAGCTGAAGTCTGTTGAGGCTCTGGGCCTGGGTGTCTTATTATCAGTCCAGAGATTCAAATCCCCTAAATATATCTTAAACCCCAGCACCAACTACAATTCCAATAAAGTAGCATGCAAGTCTTGTGGGAAGAGATCCCCTCTGAGTCCAATTCCATCATGTAGAAACACCAGCTCCAAAGAAGGGCCATCTGCCATGGCAGTGAACCCCATCTGAGGAGGCCCAGGTTTTGATACCCAGGGCCTCCTGGTGAAGTCAAGCTGGCCCACGCAGAGAGCTGCTTGCACAAGGAGTGCTGCCCCATGCAGGAGGACTGTCCTATGCAGGAGTACTTCCCTGCACAGGAGTGCTGGCCAACATGGAGAGCTAATGCGGCAAGATGATGCAACAAAAAGAGACACAGAGGAGAGAAAATAAGAGACACAACAGACCAGGGAGCTGAGGTGGGGCAAGAGAATGATCACCTCTGTCCCACTCTGGAAGGTCCCAGGATCAGTTCCCAGAGCTGCCTAAGGAGAATACAAGCAGACACAGAAGAACACACAGCAAATGGACACAGAGAGCCGACAATGGAGGGATGGGGGAGAAATAAATAAATAAGTCTTTAGAAAACAAGCAAACTATGGGAAGCAGCAAAAGAAGTGCTGAGAGAGAAATTTATAGCCATAAATATCTATACTTAAAAAAGAAGAAGGAACTAAAATCAAAGACCTATCTGCACACCTGAAGGAACTAAAAAAAGAACAAGAAACTAATCCCAAAGCAAGCAGAAAAAGGAAATGACAAAAATTAGAGCAGAGCTAAATGAAATTGAGAATTTGAAAAATCACTAGAAAAAAATTAACAAAACCAAAATCTGGTTCTTTGAGAAGATTAATTAAACTGACAAACCCTTAGCCAGTCTAATAAAGAAAAAGAGAGAGAAGATGCAAATACATAAAATATTTCTGATGCCACAGAAATAAAGATTATCATGAGAGGATGCTTTGAAAAATTGTATTCCAACAAGATGGATAACTTAAATTAAATGGAAAATTTTCTAGAAACTTACAAGCAACTACATTGATGAAAGAAGAAATAGAAGGACTCAACAGATCAATCACAAGTAGTGAGATTGAATTAGTTATCAGTTATCAAAAACATCCCAACCAATAAAAGCCCAAGAGCAGATGGCTTCATGGGTCAATTTGACCAATCATTCCAGAGAGAACTAAGACAAATCCTGCTTAACTCTTCCAAATAGAAGTGGAGGGAACATTTCCTAATTCATTCTATGATGCCAATATCTCCCTAATACCAAAGCCTATACAGATACCGCAAGAAAAGAAATTTATAGACCAATCTCTCTAATAAACCTGGCTGCTAAAATCCTTAACAAAATCCTTGCTAATCATATTCAACAACACATCAAATGAATTATACACCATGACCAAATGGATTTCATCCCTGGCATACAAAGATGTTTCAACATAAGAAAATTATTCAATAATACCCCACATTAAGAGATCCAAAGAAAAATATCACGTCACCTCCATTGATGCAGTAAAAGCATTTGACAAAATACAGCATCCTTTCTTATAAGAAAACAAAAACAAAAACAACCCTTCAAAAGGTAAGAATAGAAGGAAACTTCCTCAACATGATAAAGGGTATATAAGAAAAGCCCATAGTTAACATCATATTCAATGGTGAAATGTTAAAGGCTTTCCCTCTAAGATCTGGAACAAGACAAAGATGCATACTTTCACCTCTCTTATTTAACACTGTTAAAAGTACATGCTCTAGCAGCACTTATGCAAAACAAAGCTACAAAAGGCATCCAAATTAGAAAGAAAGAAGTAAAAATTTCATTATTTGCAGATGACAAAATACTAGACATAGAAAACCCTGAAAAATCTACAACAAAGTTTCTAGAGTTGATCAACAAGTTCGGTAATGTGACAGGATATAAGATCAACGTACAAAAGTCAGTAGCATTTCTGTAAACCCATAATGAGCAATCTGAGGAGGAAATCAAGAAAAAATTCCATTTACAATAGCAATAATATAATAAAAAACTTAGCAATAAACTTAACTAAAGATGTAAAGGATTTGTACACTGAAAACTACACAATATTGTTAAAGGAAATCAAAGAAGACATAAATAAATGGAAGAATATTCCATGTTCATGGATTGGAAGACTAGACATCATTAAGATGTCTGTCCCACAAAATTGATTTACAGATTTAATGCAATCCTAGTAAAAGTTACAACAGCAATTTTACTGAAATGTAAAAGTTTATAATGGGATTTATTTGGAAGGGAAAGGGGTCCTGAAGAGCCAAAAACATATTGAAAAAAAAAAACAACTAAATTTAATGATAGATCTTCATATGGTCAACTATTATTTGACAAGACCACCAAGTCCCGTCAGTTGGGACAGAATAGCCTCTTCAACAAATAATGTTTGGAGAATTGGACATCCATAAGCTAGTCAATGACAAAAAGGATCACCATCTCATGCCCCATACAACAATTAACTCAAGATGAATCAAAAACCTAAATATAAGATCCAAGACCATAAAGATCCTAGAATATAAAGGAGGGATGCATCTACCAGCTCTTTTAGTAGGAAATGGTTTCATGAACTTTATACCCAAAGCATTAGGAATGAAGAAAAAATAGATAAATAGGACCTCCTCAAAATTAAAAACTTTTTGCACTTCAAAAGAGTTTGTGAAGAAAATGAAAAGGCAGACTACTCAATGGGAGAAAATATTTGGTAACAATTAATCCACTGTGGACCTAATATCCAGTATGTATAAAGAAATCCTATAGGAAGTGGATGTAGCTTAAACAACTGGGCTCACTTCTACCATCTAGGAAATCCAGGGTTCATTACCTGGGGCCTCCTGGTGAAGATGAACTGGCTCACACAATGAGCTGTCCCCAGTGGAGAGCTGACCTGCGTGGAGTGCTGGCCCACATAGGAGTGCTGACCCATGCAGAGAGCTGACACAGCAAGATGATGCAACAAAAAGAGGCACAAAGGGGAGACAATAAGAAACACAAAGGCCAGGAAGCTGAAGTCAAGCAAGAGAAAGACTGTTTCTCTCCCACTTTGGAAGGTCCCAGGATCAGTTCCTAGAACTGCCTAATGAGAATATAAGCAAACACAGAAGAACACACAGCTAATGGACACAGAGAGCAGACAAGCAGGGGGTGAGTGGGAGGGAGAAATACATATTTTTAAATTTTTAATTAAAAAAAAAGAAATCCTGCATTTTGAAAATAAAAAGACAAACAACCCATTTAGAAAATGGGCAAGAGATTTGAATAGACACTTCACCAAAGAAGAAATGCAAATAACTAAAATTCACATGAAAAGATGATCAACATCACTAACTATTAGGGAAATGCAAATCAAAACTACAATGAGATATCAACTAGAAGGGTTGGAGAGGATGTTGAAGAAAGGGAACACTCATCCACTGCTGGAGGGAATGTAGACTGGTGAAGCCATGTGAAAGACAGTTTGGTGGTTCCTCAGGAAGCTAGATATAGAATAGCATATGATCTAGCAATCTCACTTCTGGGTACATACCCAGAAGAATTGAAAGCAGGGACATGAACAGATTTATGCACAGCAATGTTCATAACAGCATTATTCACTCTTGCCAAAAGTTGGAAGCAACCAAGTGTCCATCAACAAATGAATGAGTAAGCAAATTGTAGTGTAAACATACAATGGAATATTACTCAGTTATAAGAAAGAATGCAGTAATAACACATGGGACAACATGGATGAATCTTGAAAACTTCATGTTGAAGTGAAGTAAGTCAGTCAATGAAGGACAACTATTACATGACTTCACTGATATGACTTAAGCAAACTGAGCAGACTCACAGAGCTAGAGACTGGAAGATAGGTTATCAGGAGAAAAGGAGTAGACCGTGGTGAGCCAATGTTGAATATGGGCAAAAACCCATAATATTATCTCATAATCTGTAATAAATGTTCCACCAGGGTGTGGAGTTGTATGGTAAATCTACACATCTATATGATTTTTTTGCAAGTTTCAGTATCTGTAACAAAAATACATTTTAAAAAATAGTATGGGTTGGGGGAAAATACATCAAATGAAAGATAAGGAATATAGTTGATAGTACTGTTTTGGCAATGCTTTGGCATAGTTTGTAACAAATATTTCAAACCAATGCAAAGAGTTAGTTGAAGGGTGATGTATGAGATCCCTATGTGATATTATGTATGTTTATTTTGTAAGTTCACAGTCTTTACAAAAACTTATTGTTTATGTGTGTTCATGTATGAATGATATACTTCAATTAAAAAAAATAAAAATTAAAAACCTATGATATGGTGGAAGGGGTGGTTGGGCAGTGGATGGGATAATAGTGATGCAGTGATATGATTGGGTTCGATGGTGTTGGAATGTGAGGGGAAGTAGGTAAGGAGGTTAGGTTAGATTATCCATGGAGCTGAGGGGATGTCTAGAGGAATGAACAGATGAACTCGGTGGATTGTAGGTCTGAAGTTAAAATTACAATGGTGGGAATGTTCTTTTGGCAAATATGATAGGAGAGAGTTACTGGTGTAGGGCATCAGGGGTGGGGGACTATGTGGGATAACCCATGCTTCTATAGAATATGGAAGTGTTCATCTTGTTAGTGTGTTATGTCAGGGGGTGGAAACACTCGCATTAAACAAGAAAATATTAAACACCCATCCTGGGAAGTCCTGTTATGTTCTCAGTTAGAGGGGCAAGAATCTCTAAAAAAACAAAGGCAGTGCTTAATAAGAGAAAACAGACCAATATGTCAAGCCCTCAATATTATTGCATGTAACTGTGAACCTTATTCTTCAAAAATTGAAACTTAGTGGTCACCATAGGTTCCGAGGGGAGAGGGAGGGAAGAATAGAAAAGATGGAGCATAGGGCATCTTTAGGGGATTGGAATTGTTCTGAATGATTTTGCAATGATGGATATAGGCCATTTTAAATTTTGTCAAAACCTATAAAAGTACAGTGCAAAAAGAAAACCATGATGTAAACCACTGACCATGTTTAATAGCAATTTTTCAATATTTGTACATCAATCATAACAAATGTATCATATGAGAATCCCCCTCTATTTTCTATGTGACTTTTCTGTAACCTAATGCTTCTTTGAAAACAAAGTGAAAAAAAAAATAAGACACTGGGGGAACATATGGAAGAAATTGTCACTATGCATAAAAGATAACAGATCTTAAGGTGATGAAAGACACAATGAATCTTTTATTTTTTATTTTTGTATTTTATTTGTTATTATTTATTATTATATTTCCTTAATTTAAATTTTTTGGTTTTGTTTTTGGAGAGGCTTTGGATTGCAGAAGGGTCAAAACTGTAACAGGAGAAATTCACTGATGTGAGATATCAGTGATGGGGGGATGTATAGGGTGCCTCATGGTTTGTCTTGGTGTGTGGAGTCCCACACAATAACTGAAAGAATATTGAATTCCTGTCCTAGGAAGTCCTGCTACATTCTCTTAAAGGGCAGCAAGAATCTCCCGAGTACATGGGCAGTACCTAGAAAAGGAGAACAGATGATTTCATCAAACCCTTGATATTGATGATTGTACTTATGAACCTTGTTCTTGTGAAATCGCAACATAACCTAATATTACATAATGCCTAAGAGTCACTTTCTGAAAGCCTCTTTGTTAGTCAAATGTGGTTTCTCTCTAAGCCAAACTCAGCATATAAATGCACTTTCTTGCCCAGGCATGGGACATGACTCCCAGGAATAAGCCTCCCTAACACCCAGGTATTATTACCAAGTGCAAAATAGCCATGCATTTGGAAAAAAATACCTTGACCAAAAGGGGGAAATTTTAAATACAAATGATTTTTTATGGCTAAGAGATTTCAAAGTGAGTTAGGAGGTCATTCCAGAGATTACAGTTATGCACATCTCAGGAGGATCTCATTGACTGCCACAGTTAACAGTGCCTGAAGCAAGGAGAATGCTGAGGGCTCTAAACACATCTAGACACTATAGGCTTTCAGACAATCTCTGGAATTTGGCATCCTATCAGTGGGCCTTACTTTGGAGTATATGTTCCCTGACACAACAGTGTTAGACTCATTTAAAATTTCCCTGCACATAGCTATTCTGCTCCTTTAACTTGAACTTAAGTTACTATACTCATTAAACATATGTCCCAGAAACTTATGCCAGTTGAACCCTGAATCTCAGCAGAGCTGCAACATTTACTCTCCAGTTCATCGGACTCACCCAGGAGAACCAGGAAAAAGGATTATGATGGACAACACCCATCTCAAAAAACAGAGAGTATCTGCAACTGCAGGCAAGAGCATTCCATCCATCTTCCCCATGGAATATAAGCCCCTTCTCAATCAGAAACAGAATGGGCATCACCACACCAAAATCCTCAAGACTAAGGAATGAACAAACATAAGGGGACAATGCAGGCATGCACAAAGGTAGATTTATTATTCTATCAATGGAAGAACTTATATTATTAATATAAAAGCAGTGGTCACTAGAGGTTCTGAGGGAAGGGAGAGGGAAGAATAGGTGTAACATGGGGTATTGTTGGAACATTGAAATCGTCCTGCATGACATTGCAAGATGGATACAGGTCATTATACATCTTGTCAAAACCCATAAAATTGTGCAGTGCAAAGTGTAAACTATAATGTAAACTGTGAACCATGGTTAGTAGCAATACTTCAATATATTTTCATCAATTGTAACAAATGAACCACTCATGAAAGATGTTGCTAATAGGGAAAACTGTGTGGAGGGTAAGCTATAGGGGAATCCCCCTATAGCTTCAATGTAACATTTATGTAATCTAAAACTTCTTTCAAAATAAAATAAAATTTTAAAAAAAGAAGTCAGTTACAACTTAACACCCATACCCAAAGGACAGGGACTACACAAGGGCAGGGATATCAGAAGGTGAGGAACATGGGAAGGGAACCCTAGAGCCTATCTGCTAGTCTACATTGTTTTTGTTTATGAGTTATACAATAATGGTTCTTTCCCTCCTTTACATTTTTCATGTCCATATAGTGGCTGGGGATATACCATTGATGGTAATTTTCTGGTGCCTGCAAGCATAGAGAGGACTTGCTGTGTCCTTAATGCCCCATACATCTCCCCATGACACTGTAATTTTGCTTATAGCATTCCATCAACCTAGAAAGATACCTTCTCTTTATCACCAGGACATTCTTCTGGAACCAATACTAATTTCCCACTGTATTGTGGTTTTTCTTGAACATCAGGACCACCTAAGTCAATGGAACCCTCTGATCTCCCTTCCCATAACACATTTCTCATACATTTATTGAGGCATGATTTTCATCTTGTATAGTTTGCTTTGTATGCAGTCTTTGAGCTAGATTATGAGCTCATAGATGGCAGGAGTTGCCTCTGGACATGATATTCTCTTTGCCTGACAGAAGAGTCTGGCCCATAGTAGATGCTCAATAGACATAGTATCAACCAAAGAAAGAACAAATGTGCATAAATAATTCTAACTCAAATAGTTTCAGCGTCAATGGGGATACGTTTATTTAGACCATCTCTTAATAATAGGAAAGATTTAATTATTCTTAGAATGGTCTTTTCATCACACAAAGATTGTCCTATTGAGCTTTCCCATTAATACAATTCAGCTTAGGAATGTGTTTTGGCTTAATTCTCTTAAAGAGTAGGAGATTTTCTACATATGTTAATTTAAATCCCTGATGTCTAATAGGATAAATGAATGCAATGACTGTCTGGTGTGCTCAGTGTCCAAGAGAGATTGTAAAGTCCACTGATGCATGTGGCATACTTATGGGTGATAGTGGTCCATGAACAACAAAGAGCTGTTTACTTGTCATCCAATTCCTCACTTATTCCCTAAGACAGTCTGACTGAGATGGTCTCGACAGTTTCTTTCCTGCACAAGATAGATAGCATGTTTTATGATGAGTTCATGAAGGCAATGTAACACTAGAAAGTAACATAAATTCTTAAGGAAGCAGTATTTAGACATAATATGGAAATTAGGAAATGAACATATTACTGATTGATTTCCTGTAGATAAAAGCAAATGGGCACTCAGACCTCAAAAGCATCATTGGTCACTGAGCTGTTATATAGCAAACGGTCTCTTGGCCTAGAGCATTATGCCATCTGTGGAGTTCCATGTGGTACCAAATCACCTTGTAGGAGTTTGGATTTATGCACTTAAAGATTTATTTTATTTATTTCTCTCCTCTCCCTCCCCCCGCCCTGCCCCGCCCCAGTTGTCTGTTCTCTATGTCCATTTGCTGTGTGTTCTTCTTTTTGTCCACTTCTGTTGTTGTCAGCAGCATGGGAATCTGTGTTTCATTTTGCTGTGTCATCTTGCTGCGTCAACTCTCCGTGTGTGCCACACCATTCCTGGGCAGAATGAACTTTCTTTCGCACTGGGCAGCTCTCCTTATGGGGCACACTCCTTGCACGTGGGGCTCCCCTATGCGGGAACCACCCCTGCATGGCAGGGCACTCCTTGTGTGCATCAGCACTGCGCATGGGCCAGCTCCACACGGGTCAAGAAGGCCCAAGGTTTGAAATGTGGACCTCCCATGTGGTAGATGAATGCCCTATCCACTGGGCCAAGTCCACTTCCCCAGGAGAGTCTTAATCCTATTTCTGGAGGTCTTATACAGTAGGCCACAGAGAGAGAAGCTTCAGGTAAAGCAAGAGGCTTATGGAACCTGGAAAACAAAAAGAAAAATTCTGCCATGATAAAAAGGGCAAGAATCAAGGTCACTGGTAGTCAAACCCAGAATGCCACAGTATTAGGGAAGAAATTATTGCCTTGTGGATACCTCAATTTTGGACTATTCCTAGTCTCAAAACTGGAAACCAATAAATTCCTGCTATTAATATTACCCATTGCATGCTATTTATTTTAACAACTGTATTAGTCAGCCAAAGGGGTGCTGATGCAAAATACCAGAAATCGGTTGGTTTCTGAAAAGGGTATTTATTTGGATTAGAAGCTTTCAGTTACCAGGCCATAAAGTACAAGTTACCTCCCTCACCAAAGTTTATTGTCACGTGATGCTGCAAATGGCATGTCAATGTCTGTAAGGATTCAAGCTTCCTGGGTTCCTCTCTTCCCAGGGCTTGCCTCTCTCTGGGCTCATCTGCTCTGTAATCTCCACAATGCCAGCTATATAGTATTAGACAAACAGCTTATTTCTCTTCCTGGGGCCTTCTCTCTTCCCTCACGACCAAGTTCATTTGTATTCTTAATTCCAGGGGCTCCAGCTCAAAACTCCAACATCCCTTCTCTGCAGTACAGTTTCTCTGTAAGTTCCTGCCCATCATGTCCTAGTGACATGGCCCAATCAAAGCCTTAATCATTATTTAATCAAGTAAAAGTAAATCAAGAAAAAGTATCCAATACATTCTAATATGCCCAGAGAAAAGACCAGTTTACAAACATAATATTTCTTTTTAGAATTCATCAATAATATCAAACTGTTACAGCAACTAAGAAACTAAAACACACACCTTATTCCATCTCCTGATGTATTATGGAATTATTTGCTTTCCAATTGGAACCACAGTATATTGTTGGTCAAAATGTAAAATGGAGCAGATATTGTGGAAAGTAATACATAGTTCCTTAAAAAAATTAAGTTACCATATGACCTGGCAATTCCACATATAAGTATATATACAAAGAAAGTGAAAACAGTGTCTCAAACAGATACTTTTACACCCATGTTTAAAGTAACATTATTCACAAAAGCCCAAAGGTGGACACAACTCAAGTGTCCACCAATAAATGGATAAACAAAATGTGGTACATATACACAGTGGAATATGTTTTGGTCATAAGAGGAAATGATGTTCTGAGACATGCTGCAACATGGATGAACCTTTTAAAAATTATGTTGAGTGGAATAAGCAAGGTACATAAGGACAAAATTGTATGATATAACTTATAAGGACAAATATTGTATGATGTCACTTATATGAGAGAGTAGAAATAGCAAATTTACAGGGATAGAATATAGATTGGAGGTCACCAGGGGATGAAGGAGAGGGGAAGAGTAAGATTTTGCTCAGTGGGTGTGACAGTTTGAGATTATTTATGAATCCCCAAAAGAAAGATTATGTTTGTAAACTTATCTATTCCTCTGGATGTGCTATCTTTTGAATGCATTAGATTCGGCTGACATGACATGATTAATTTTCCTGTTAAAATTAGGACTTTGATTTGACCATGTCAGTAGGACATGACTCAGGGTTGAGTCCCTGCCCCCTTTGTAGGCTGATATAAATGGACACTGACTAAGAAGACACTCGAAGAAGAGAGAATTTTGTCATTTCAGTCCTGTCATGTGACAGAAAGGAGAAGGCTCAAACTGCTAAAGCCCTGTGAAGAGAGCTGAGCCATTCACCTGACCATTAGCAGCTGAGCAGCTGAGAAGCCCTAAGAGACCAGGCAGAGATCGCCTGTCATCTTACTTCAACACATGGCAGCTGACTTTGGTGAGAAAGCAGCCTTGAGTTGGACTCTCTTTAAGGCCTTGTCACTGTAATCTTTGACCCCATATAAATATCTTTTATGAGATCTATATGAGCAAAACCACTTTTAGTCTGACGAACAGGGAAAAGGAAGGGAGATATGGGAGGGAGAACAGCTTTAAGAAGAAAGCCATGGAAGGTGAGGTCTGGAATTAAGGCATCTCCTTGGGATGAAAAGGAATCCCACCCATGTGAATAGAAAAGGTGAGTCTTCCCCAGCATTTGAAGAGGGTGGATGTTCCAGCCCACTGTTTAGGGAGAATTTTGCCACCCCAGGCTACATAGAGGGTAGAGCACATTCCCCAAGGGTTGGGGAGAGTGATGTCAGCACCCCAGTGCTCTGAGAGGGGTGGGCCTGTTCCCCATAGATTAGGGAAGGCCAGGTCACCACCTGATTGTTTTGAGATGGTTGGGCCAGTATGACAAAGCATATTGAAAAGGTTGGCACCACAAGACTGTACTTAAGGGGGCTGAGGCTCTGCCCCAGAGATTTGAGAAAGTGGGGCTATAACCCCAAAGTTCTTGGAGGGTGAGGTCTGGAACTCAACCACCACTCAGATGCTTGATGAGGGTGGTGGAACCAAGAAAGTGGGTATTTGGCAAGTCTGTGGAAAGTGTGGGTCCCCATGAGGCCCCAAGGAGAAGAAACTATCATCTTAAGGATGACTTTAAGATTAATGGAGGGTACTCTGTAGGTTTCTGGAACAGTTGGGGTCTAGTGATGCATGTTTCCCTCCCATTCTCCTTGCAGTAAAGCATATGTCTGTCCTATGTCTGTTCCTTTGTATATTGGAAGCAGATAAATTGTTTTGTAAGTTTCTATAGCCAGAGGGAACTTTGCCCTAAGACAAACTGTATTCTATAAACAAATTGTGATGTGATTTTGTTCTTAACATTGTTACTGATTCAGGGTTTGTTTGCTTGTTTTAACACTGTAATATCTTTTTGGGATTCTTCAGAGGGTGGAATGTGGCAGTTTGAAATTATTTATGAATCCCCAAAAGAATGATTATGTTTGTAAACTTATCTATTTCTCTGAGTATGACACTCTTTGACAGCATTAGATTCAGGTGACATGTCTTGATTAAATTATCTATTAAGATTAGAGTTTTGATTCAACCATGTCAGTAGGACATGACTCAGGGTTGGGTCCCCACCTTCTTAGTGGGCTGATATAAATGGACACTGACTCAAGAAGACACACAGAAAAGGATAAAACTTGGTCATTTCAGTCCTGTCTTGTCAAAGAAAGAAGCCTCAAACAGCTAAAGCCCTGGGAAGAGAGCTGAGCCATTTGCCTGGCATTTAGCAGCTGAGAAGCTGAGAAAGGCCTGAGAGACCAGGCAGAGATCGTCCTCCATCTTGCTTCAACATGTGGCAGCTGATTTTACTGGGGAAGCAGCCTTGAGTTGGACTCTTTAGGGCTTTGTAATTGTAAGCTTTTACCCCAAATAAATACCCTTTATAAAAGCCAACATGTTTTTGGTACCTTACTCTTTGGCTGACTAATGCAGTGGGTATGTTGTGTTTTAGATTGAAATTAATTAACAAAAAAAACCACTGGACACTAGAAGTAAAATTTTCTTAACTCCTGAGAACATGAGTCAAGCTACCAGCCATGATCTGAAGACAGAGTGATCAGCCAAACACAGCCACTGGACCAGAAGGGCTCACAGGTTGACTGAGTCCCCAAGAAATGTAAATAACAAGTATCAGTGAGGATATGGAGACATTGGAACCCGCATTCATTGCTAGTTGCTTTAAAAAAAGATTTGACTCAAAAATTAAACAAGAAGTTACCAAATGACCCAGGAATTCTACTCCTAAGTATATACCCAAGAGAACCGAAAACATAGGTCCACACAAAAACCGTATACATGAATTTTCATAACAACTTTGTTCAGATTAGCTAAAAAATGGAAACACCCCAAAAGTCCACCAACAGATGAAGGGATTAGCAAATTGTAGCATATTCGTATAATGGAATATTATTCAGGTATAAAAAGAAATGGAATACTGATATATATGTTAACATCTATGAACATAGAAAACATAATACTAAGGGAAAGAAGCCAGGCACAAAAAGTCACATGTTGTTTGACTGCATTTATATGAAATGTCCAGAATAAGCATATCCATAGAGACAGAAAGCAGATTTGTAAATGCCAGAGTCAGGGGGGTAGGGCAGTATGGGAAGTGATAGCTTAATGGGTATGGGCTTTCCTTCTGGGATGATGAAAATATTCTGGAACTTAATAAAGGTGGTGGTTGCACAACTTTGTGAATATACTAAGATCCATTGACTTGTATACTTTAAAAGGGTGAAATTTATGAAATATGAATTTACTTTAATTAAGAAAATAATGAATGAATGAAAGAAAAAAGATATGTCACTGGACAAAATTCAGCAGTAAGACCTTTAAGCATTCTTATAGCTATGTGGTATTCATGCTATATAAATGTCAATTGTAATTTTGATGGGTCCATCATTTTGAGTATTTGTGAGAGCCTAAAGTTGTTCAAAGTACTTTAACTGGATATGTCTCATTTAATCTCCCTACAGTATATGAAGTAGATGTGCTTCTTTTCCCTCATTTACACAACATATGTTAAATACCTGCCCAAGGTAACTGAGCAATATTCCTCTGTTCTCAGCTGACATTTTAAATAAATTGATTTTAGATTATTTATTTTCTAAGATCCCAAAAACAATGCAATTTTTGTTGCAAATTTTGTTGGATATACTACCTTATATGGCAAAAAGGGGACCTTGCTGATATGCTAAGTGAAGGATTTTGAGGTAGAAATTATTCTGGATTTCCCAGATAAGTTCAATGTAATAATAAGGAGGGAAGAGAATTAGAGTGAGAAAGAAGGAAACGAGAGTACAGAAGCAAGTGATGTGATGAAGGTGCTGAGGAAGCCTGTAGCCACTGAAAAAGACAAAGAAGCAAATTGTCCTCTAACGTCTCCTTAGGAACCTCCTCTGCCAACACCTTGATCTTTAATTTCTGACCTCCAGATTTGTAATAGAATATATTTATGTTGTTTTAAGTCACTACATTTGTGGAAATTTGTTATAGCAGCAATAAGAAACTAATATGGATATTACAGAAGAAATTGGCAAAATGTGTATATGGGCTGTTAATGAGATCATTGTACCGATGTTAAATTTTCTGATTTTGATAACTGTACTATATTTATGTAAAAGAACACCCTTGTTTATGGACCTACAATCTGAAGGCATCAGTGACAAAAGGCTACAATGTTTCCAAATCATTCTACAAAGGCTCAGAAAAAAATGTTTTTAAATAACATATACACATATATGTCTGCGTATATATAATCTACACATCTATATTATATATATAACACATCTAATAGATATATAATAAGCATATATTTATGTCTGTACATATATTTATTGAGAGAGAATGATGAAGCAAATGGAATAAAATGTAAACAAATTGTGAAACAGGATGAAGTATATAATAGAAATTTATTTTACTATTCTTGCAACTTTTCCATAAGTTTGAAATTTTATCAAAGTAAAAATTTATGCACAAAACAGTTTTAAAACCTTGAGACATTAGAAAGAAAGATAAGAATCTATCATTTTCCTCAAGGCCAACTTAAAATCCCTTGGCCTTCACATAACATATGGAATGAAAAGTAAGTGAAAATTACGAATTCACCAAAATGATAGCTTTTCTTAACATGGGTGTCCTGATGGGTTTGGTTTTGTGTTTATTACCATGGTGTGCCAAGTCTCAGGTCACACAAATTTCCACTTCCTTCAAAACACTGCCACACAAATAGATCCAGATCAATTTGTCAGAAGTAGGACGGAGCTTGCTTGGATTGGGGAAAACAAAGGAGAAATGTAACATCTTCTTCCCTTGGCCCAGTCATTGCTCATTGTCCTGTTGTATTCACTGTTGGGTTTTTCCTGGCTTAGGTAAAGCATATGCACCATTAATGCATGGGCCTTGGAAATACTAATGGTTGTACTGGTTTGAGCCTTTGATGTGGACCCCAGAAATTATGGTCTTAAGTTGAAACTATTGTGAACCTTTGCTTAGATTTGATCACTTAAGGGCCATTTGATGAGACTGCTCAGGAAGGGAATGGCCCAGGGTAGGTCTTAAGCCTCTTACTGGTGTCCTTTATGAACAAAGGAATAGAAACCTGAAGACACAGAGAAAAGTCACAATAACAGGAAGTAGCCTCCAGAAGTTGAAACTAAGGAAACTGAGAAAGAGAAAACTCACAGATGAAGCAGCCCAAAGCAGAACTAGCAACAAGGCTCAGAGAACAAGGGAGAGACAACAGATGAGTGGACAGCATCATGCCGGCTTATCACCCATAGCTGAATGCTGGGAGAAAGTGAGTCTAGAGGAGGAGACTGGGACCGACAGAGATGCCATTGTGTCTTGCCACACATCAGGAGTTCAGGATCTTCAGCAGCCAACATCAACCTTTGGGAAGAGGACTTTGTCTGAAGCCTTGTTTTAGATACTTTCAAGCCTCAGAACCGGAAGCTTTTAACATAAAAATAATTCCTATTGTAAAAGTCAACCCGTTTCTGGAATATTGCTCCCCACAACTTTTAGCAGATTGAAACAATGGTGACGAATCAGAGTTTGTGAAAATGGGAGATAAACTGACAGTGATGTCCATACAGTAGAACATTGTAGACAATAATAGGAAAAAGAAAGTGAGGGGGACCCAGTGATAAGGTCAGATGAGGCAAAGAGCAGGGGCATGTTCAGAATATAGGATTGTCTGGAAACCTCTGGAAAGAAGGGTGATTGTGGGGTGGGCAATAGAAGAAGGGTAGGTGTGTGAGAGTGCCTGGGGAGTAAATAGCCGAAGACACACAGCTGTTTTTATTTGTGGCTTTTTTTTTTCTTGTGGTAGATTGAATTACATACCAGCAAAAGGCATGTTCTCAATCTTCATCTGTGCTCCTGTGGGTTTGAAACTATTCAGAAGTAGGACTGTTTGCAGAGGTATTATCAGTGAAGGTATTGATGCATTTGTATATTGGATCTTCTAAAATCCTATTTATGTTTGGTTAAACTGACTGAGAATTGAGGCCCCATTAAAAAAGAAGCCAGAAGGCAGAAGACAGTGGAATCCAGGAGAGCAGGCACAAGGAAAGAGAGATCACCATGTGATAGAAATGCAAGTCATGAAAGCCTGAGGATTGTGACAAGGCAGCATCACAACACCACAGAATTTGAGGAGAAGGCATGGCCTTGCAGATCACTTGATTTTGGACTTCTAGCCTCTGAAACTGTGAGCCAATCAATTCCTGTTGTTAAGTCATCATAGCAGCTCTGGCAAATTAAAGACACCCCTCTAATTCTTGAGCATCTGAGGGAAAGGGCTCTTTCTTGAACACTTGGCACATCTCATAGCACTTTACTTCACATAAAATATCAGCAAATATTTATGCATGAAATTATAAAATGGAGAAATTATGATACATAAAGAATGCATGCTTCTGAAATTCCATCCTTAGTACTTGAAGTAACAAGAAAACAAATGTTATCTCTGAGAACTTTGTCTTAAATGAGATCTTTTTCCTGGTTGTAATTTTTGTTATTAATTTTTGAATTTATGAATTCTGATCAAATTAAAGAAACATTATATTAACCTCCAGGCATAATCCTTAGATTTCCTTGAAATATCCTTTTCAAATATTAGCCTTTTTCTTATGTACTATATTTATTCATATACTTATAGCTTCCTTCCCTCACTACTGAATAAGATATTTCATAACTATGGACAGAGTTATTCATATTGGTTGTTTAAAAGGCAAAGCTGCAGCAGAAGGAAATAAAACCTTGTGAGAAAGTAAGTAAATATTAAAAAATAAGCCTTAGCTGCCAAGCTATAGAGGTCTTCAGTTGTATTTCTCCATCCTCAGCCTACCTCATTCTTGATCTCTAAGTACATTCAGAAATGTTCTGCTCCTGAAAGACAGAGGAGGCTGGCATGCCAATTTCTGAGGGGGGTCTCCTTGAATGCAACTTCTCTGAAGACAGGTGCTTCTTAAGTGAAAACACCTGAATTGATCCTCTTCCTACTACAGAGTCTCTTATCCCAGCATCCAGACTAGACACTACCCTGGGTCTGGCCTTTAATTGTACTGTTATTATTTTAATCATTGCCCCCTCATTTCAACCCACAAAGAGCAATACAATATTTCCATTCCAACCCCTTCCCTCTCACATTCCTCCTGAGCCTTCCACAGGCATGGCAAGACTTCCTGTGATTTTGGCCCTGATGGCAGGTGCTTCAAACTGCAGACCTTGGATGTATTCAGCCTTGCATTCTACTCCAATTATTCATGAGACTTGAACTCTTCTTTCATTATAATCATGAGCTAGGTATGGTCTTTCTGAGAGGACTTGGTCTTGAAGGGAATAAATCAGTAATGCACCTCTGATCGCTACTTGCTTATCAAGTAAGCACAAGGAACACTTGTGACACATGGAGTTGAACTGGGTGGTCATCTCTGAGCCCCAGAAATGGAGTCTCTCTCCACAGCAGCTGAAAACTGACCTCTCTGTTATTCCCCACAAGCCCAGACTGGAGTGAGTTTGCTGCTGGGCAAATCCACTCAGCAGCTAGCCCTCATTACATGGTTAGGTACTAGGTAGAGTAATTTCAATGTGCAGACAGCACTGGGTATTCCAAGAAGGAGGAAACCAATCTTTGATCAGCTCATATACTTGTCCCTTCAACCCTGTCATTAAAAGAAAAATGTTCTTTATTTGATTTTTAGCTACAAAAGTAATTCATATTTGCTGTAGCAAAAGAAACAAAGTCAACGTTGTACATGCAAGCCTGTGCACTCATAGCAGAATTGCCCATCTGTCTGCTTGCCTATTTGGTTTTTTTCTCTCTTTATTTTTTTAAATGTTACATCCAAAAAATATAAGAGGTCCCCATATACCCCCCCACCCCCCTCACCCCATTCCTCCCACATCAACAACCTCTTTCATCATCATGACATATTCATTGCATTTGGTGAATACATTTTGGAGCACTGCTGCACCACAAGGATAGTGGTTTACATTGTAGTTTACACTATCCCCCAGTCCACCCAGTGGGCCATGGCAGGACATACAATGTCCAGCATCTGTCCCTGCAGTACCACCCAGGACAACTCCAAGTCCTGAAAATGCCTCCCCCCCCCCCCCTCAAACCTTTTCTTCCCACTCCCTACCCTCAGCAGCTACCATGGCCACCTTCTCCACATCAATGCTACAATTTCTTCCATTACTAATCACAATAGTTCCATAGTAGAATATCAGTAAGTCCACTCTAATCCATACTCTATTCCTCCATCCTGTGGACCCTGGGATGGTTATGTCCACTCCACCTCTAAATCGAGAGGGGGCTTAGATTCCACATGGATGATGGATTGCTTGCCTATTTGAATTTGACCCATTAGTAAGCAACTTTGAGGTGACTCTTTTTACACACATAATTTTACTAAAATGGAATCATGCCATACATGTTGTGTTTTAATTATTATTTTTGGAGTAACATGAAAATAACACAAAATTTCTCATTTAATGATTATCACATACGTAGTATCATATTACATATCAGAAACTTTAAATACATCCACAGTGCTGTGCCTCTAGGGCCACCAGCCATTACTAAAAATGTTCATGAACTCAAACAGAAACTATGACCTATTAAGCAATGAATCCTCATTCTCTCACCTCCCAGCCTCTGGTAACCTATAATTACATTCTTTCTATATGGATTTCTTCATATTTCATTTAAGTAGAAGCATACAATATTGATCCTTTCGTGTCTGGATTACTTCTCTCAGCACAATGCTTTCAAGTTCATCGATGTTGTCATATGTGTCAGAACTTCATTCTGTTTAATGGCTAAATACTAATCCATTGAATGTATATATCACATTATGTTTATCCATTCATCTGTAAATGGACACTTGGATTGTTTCCACCTTTTGGATACTGTGAATAACGCTAATATGAGTATTGGTATACAGATATCTGTTTGAGTCCCTATCCTCAATTCTTCTGGTATATAACTAGAGGTGCATTCATTGTTAGGTCTTATGGTAATACTATGTTAAACTTTTTGAGCAAGTGCCAAACTGTTTTCCACAGGGCTACAATTTCTTACATGCCCATCACTGATGTATAAGCATTCCTATTTCTTTCCATCTTCACCAACACTCGTTATTTTTCAATATTTAAAATAATAGCCAACCTAGTGGGTGTGGGAGGGTATCTCATTGTGGTTTTTATTGGCAATTCTCTGTTGATGAATGATGCTGGGTATCTTCTTATATACTTATTAGCCAGTTTCATATATTCTTTAGAGAAAGTCTTTTCAAGTTCTTTGCCCATTTATAAATTGGGTTTTTTGTCTTATGGTTGTTGAATTGTAGCAGTTCTTTATATAGTTTGGATATTAAACTCTTATCAGATACATGATTTACAATTATTTTATCCTCTCTGAACTAATTTTCCTCTCTGGACTTTCCTCTCTGAACAAATTTTCTCATCTCCAGAGCTTCCTACCTCCCCATTCTGTGGACTGTTTCCTTTACGGTTCTTCTTCTGACTCTTCTATGATTCTTTTCTTGACTTTTCATTCTATTTCTCTGTCAATACTAACCTCCATGCTTTAGCGCAGCTTGTGTCTGTGTGTGTGTGTTCAAGTTTTCTCCCTATGTGTCTTCACTGCATTTTCCAGTGAGCTCCAACCCTCCCCCAAACCACTCACATCATCTTACTCAGACAGAAGTCCCAGAGGCACTTTTATTGCATGTGGATTCAACATCTAATGGGAAGAATATAATAAGATTTATGTCTATTACATATAAATCCCCAAAGTGATTTTTCCAGTAAAAAGATTGGGAGGAAGGCAGACTTTTCTTTTTCAAAATCTGCAAACTAATCTTTATTCATATTAACTATCAAACTGGGGCATTGGGAAAGGAGCACGCCTTCCTGGCAGTCTGTTCCCAGGGTAAAGGCTGGAAGGAGTGGGCTGTGAGGTGGGGCAAGGGCTCTGATCTATACACCATAACTCAGCGGGGACATAGCAGAGTCCATATCCTTGGATTTTGCCTGGCCTCAGCCTTCACCTGCCACACAGGCCTTGAGCTAGCAGTTCTTCCAAAAGAGGGACAACGAGTCCCCACAGTGACTAACATCTCATTGATGGCTCAGCCAAAAATTCATAGTGTGCCAAAAGAGACAAATAGAGAGACCAGAGGCTCTGCAAACAGGGCTGAGTTTCAGATTGGGGAGAGGATAATGGGGAGCAGAGGTGCTTCTTTAGGGGGTAAGGATTTGGTCTGGTAAGGATCTGCTTGAAGGTGGTTGTTGGGGCTGGGGGAAGGGCAGGCCTGGGAGATGCTGCAGCTGTGACTTGTACTAGATGCCCCAGGGGCTACCAACTCCCAATACACAGGGCTTCCGTGTGGGTTCCATTTGGGGGACAGAAGTGGCCACAGTAGGTACAAAAGCAGGAGGGTGAGGACTTGGGGCTCCAATATGTCTTTTTTTTTTTTTTTCCTTTTTTCCCATCATTTCTTAAAAATACTTTTTTGTAGTGGGATGGGCAGGGTATGGACAAGGGTCTGGGGCGTTGCCAGGCCTGTCAGCTAAAGGGGAAGAAGATGGCCTGGTAATGACAGTATCTCGTGTCAGACATAACAGAGGTCAGGAGGAAGAAACCCGCTGTGGGTTAAAGTCTCTGGGGGTGGGTGCAGGGCCCTGGCTCTTAGAAGCCATGGACTCCAGGAGACTGGGTGTGTCCAGGGGCAAATGGGCTCCACTGGCGCTGCAGCCGTGCACTAGAGGAAGGCGGGGGGTCCCGGGAGTGCTGCATCTTCACCCACCTCTCCAGAGGAGGGCTTGGGACCCTGGCTGGCGCTGTCCCTGCAGCAGGCTGGGAGGCAGCCAGGGAAGGCTGGACGGCAGGCCCGGGACAGCCTTCTCCTGGCACACAGTCTCTCTCCTGGCGCGGGGTCTTCTCTTCAGAGGCCCCGGCCTGGGCACAAAGGGAGGGGCCACTCCGCGTCTCAGCACAGGCTTGAAGGCAGACGGCCTGGCCTCGGGGCTGTGCCTCCTCCTCTTGTCATCGGGGCTCTCAAACCAGAGGGGCTCGTCAAACTTCCTCTTGCCTTTGTTGCGCTGGCTGAGCGCCCTCAGCACAGTCTCCCTGGCACAAGGGTCTGGGGGCTTCTCAGGCGGCGGGCACATTGCAAAGCGGTTCCCTCTGCTCTCAGGAGGAGCGATTTTGATGGTGACCGGGCTCCAGACCCGCCTGGGGTTCCGGGCATTCCAAAGCCTCCTCTTCATGTAAGTGTCCCATGCGCAGGTCAGATCCGGCCCCGAGATGGTCTGCGGGGGCAGCTTGTTGGGAAAGCGCCTCCAGACCTCGGGGATCAGCACCCTCCGGAGATTGACGTGCTCCCATTCCGGCGGGATCTGGGGCAGGGGTCGGGTGCGCCCCAAGCGCTGACAGTGGATGTGGAGAACCGGGCACTCAGCCGGTGCTGCCCGGGGGCTGGCGGGCTTGGGCGGCGGGGCACTGTGCTGTGGGGTCGGGGTTGGGGGCGCGGGCTTGGGTGTGTCCAGGTAGCTGCCCAGGTAGCTGCCCATGACTAGACTGTCAGGACAGTTCCTTCGAGCAAGGATTCCGCTTCCAGAAGGTCCGAGTCTGCGGCCGCGGCCGGAGTCAGAGCACGCAAGACTCCAGTGACCGTTGACTTTGGAGCACCAGGACAGCGCGCGGGCCGTCGAGGTGCTCGGGACTCTCAGGTCGCCTGGTCCGAGCGCCAAGCGAGAGTCTCGAGGACCCCTGGACATCTCAGGGCAAAGCGGCAGCTCAGGGACTTCCTTGGACTGAGAGAATAAGGGAAGCTCAAGCCTCCGCTCTTCCCGCTGTCCTGGGGAGAGGGGTCGAGGGGATGTCTCTGCTTTGGTGGTAACACTTAGTGTAAGAAAATATAATCGTCTCTACCAGGTCATGACAATTATATATAGCATTCCATAGAATTGCACGTTTTTTCCTTATTATGAAAATGAACACAATACACTTGGATGATCTTTTAAGTCAAAAGGATAATTAATTTACTTTTATCAGTAAATGTAATGCATGTTTCATTCTTCTACCATGGTTGTTGAGCTGTTAAGGAAGTGGTAAAAGGCCACCATGGTTTATGGTTTATGGTTTTGCACCATATCGTTAATTTTACATGAACTCTTCTGCAATTTGTTTTTAGCTTAGTGTTCTTTAAGTTGTATTGTAATAACATATATACAACTCAAAAATAATCTTCTTAACCACTTTCAAGCATCCAATTCAGTGATATTACACTGTCAATTACTAACTTCAAGCCTCAATCAGAAACACTGTACTCATCAAGCAATAACTCCCAGCTTTCAATCACCCACCTCTTGCCCCTGATAATATGCAAGCACTTTCTGTCTCCATGAAATAGCAGATTGCAAATGTTTCATATAAGTGGTATCATACAATATTTATTTTATTTGTTTTTTTCACTCAGTGTGATGTTTTCGAGTTTAATCCATGTTGTCACATATATTAGAACTTCATTCCCTTGAGCTGGCGGTAAGTATGAGCACAAAGAAGGGACAAAATGGGGGCAAGGGGTTGCCTTTGGATGGGGCTTTGTGGGTTGGAGGGGGGCTGGGGATGGGCAGAGGGGTAATATTATCCAAAAAATGGGGGGAGGGAGGGGCAACATACGAACATGGGAGAGTGTCAGGTGTTTGTTGAGAACAAAATGTTGAGAAACTCGTATCAAAGTATAAGTAGGAGGGTTACCTGTTTAGGATGTTCAGGGGGTATGGTCTGATGCGGGAAGGACTCCAAGGGAATAGCTGAAGGCTCATTATGCCAAGGTGGGTAGTACCATTGGGAAGAGACCCAAGAAGTGAGAGTTGGGGTGGACCCACATCCTGGAGTAGACTAATGCCGTCAAATAGAGAGAACTGTATCTCTCGTGAGAGAGGATGGCTCCCAGGGCAACAGGGCAGTTGAGAAAGTCAGGCCCTGAATACTGCTGCAAGTATCTCTAAACATGGCTTCTTGGGAAATGGAGATTGGCTGGTGTCGTGGGTCCCAAGGGGAGGGGAAAATGGATGTGGAATGGATGGAACCAAGGTAAATATGGGGGCAAGAGAGGAGTTTTGTGAGAGTACACGAGGATGAATATAAAACATGTAATATTGCACCAAAAACATGTAGGGGACGACAGACTATTAATGTAAACCATAAGGCAAAACATAGGATAACTAAAAAATTTAGAAAACTGTACAACCTAAAGTATGGACCACATAGTAAGTATAGCTGTCACCTTGTTTGAAAGCTATTCTCTTGGAATCGCTACATCAGTTTCAGGAAATATGATATGAATAAGTTAAAAGATTATCACTGCGGAAGGGAAAAGGTTTTATGGTGGATCTGGGGAAGTACTGTATATTGTATATATGAATTTCGGTGATTTAAGACTCTTGTGAAGCTGACAATTTGTTGGGATTGACTTTACAGGAAGTTTTGGATCACAGAGTGGTTCAACAATGGCAGTGGAGGAATACTGATATAGGATGTTATTGACAAGATATATAGGGTTAACAGGGAGTTATACAGGGCATATGCCCAGGGTATATAGTAATGTCTAGATATACTCATAGTGGAAACAATTAAAAACAACAGCTGGGGGGGTACCGGGCCCCTGGCCGGGGGGTCAGTGTCGTGGACCCTGGAGGAGCAGTGGCAGTCCCCCAGGTGCAACAGCAAGAACCAGGAAGGAAGGAGGGCCCAACTGTGGGCTCCTGATACTAATGGCTATGCTTTTGAGCCTGTACACCTGCAATAAGAACAAGGCCTAGAGCAGCACTGTGCCTGGGAGTTTCCTCCTGACAGCCTTCATGTTACTCAAATGTGGCCACTCTCACAGCCAAATTCATCATGTAGATGCAGTGCATTCCCCCCAGCGAGGGACATGACACCCGGGGATGAGCCTCCCTGGCACCGAGGGACCACTACCACATACCAGCTGAAGATACAACTAGAAAATGACCTTGAATTAAAGGTTCAATACGGATCAGCAGAATATCCCTGTCTACATATAATAACATGACTTCAAAATGCTGAGTGACCTAATGTAAGGGGGAAATGGAAAGGAGAAATGAGATTATAAGGCTGTGAGTCTCTAAAAAAGAGTCTGGAGGTTGTCAGAAGGAATCCCCTTGTGCACAACGGAGCAGAGTCTGAGAGACAGACAAAGTAGATACAACCCCAGGTATTGGTTCTTTTGAGGGATAAAGAGACCCATGGGTTCTATGGTCATGGCAGATGGGGTTCACTGTCATGGCAGATGGCCCTTCTTCAGAGCCTGTGTTTCTGCGTGATGGAATTGGACTCAGAGGGGATCTCTTTTCACAAGACTTCCATGCTACTTTATAGGAATTGTAATAGGTGCTGGGGTTTAAGATATATTTAGGGGATTTGAATCTCTGGACTGATAATATGACACCCAGGCCCAGAGCCTCAACAGACTTCAGCTCCTACACTTTGATTTATTGGACTGACCCCACTCAGCTAACATGGAGTTAAAGAAGGTCAACCACCACACCAAGGAGCCTAGAGTGTCTACAACTGAAAGCAGGAGGAGTGCATCCAGTATCCATGTGGAATCTAAGCCCCCACTTGACATAGATGTGCAATGGACACAACCAATCCAATGTCCACAGAGAAAATGTGGAATGGGTGTGGGAAGGGTAGCCATGGTGGCTGCTGGGTTTGGGGAATGGGAGGAAGAGATGAGAGGTGGAGCCGGTTATGGGACGTCGAGTTGTCCTGGGTGGTGTTTCATGGACAACTATGGGACATTGTAGATCCCCCCAGGGCCCACTGGATGGAACGTGGGAGAGTGTGGGCTATGATGTGGATCATTGACTATGGGGTGCAGTGATGCTCAGAGATGTTCTTACCAGGTGCAATGGATGTGTCACGATGATGGGAGCAAGTATTGCTGTGGGGGGAGTGGGGGGTGGGGGCGGTGGGGTTAAATGGGACCTCATATTTTTTGAATGTAATTTTTAAAAATAAATAAATAATTTTAAAAAAAACACACACACGAACAAAAAAAAAAAAGAACTTCATTCCTTTTCATGGCTGAAGAATATCCCATTCTATGTATATACCATATTTTTAATCCATTCTTCTATTGAAAGACCATTACATTGCTTCCACTTTTTGGCTATTTTGAATAATGCTGTTATGAGCGTAGTTATGCAATTACATGTTTGAGTCCCTGCTTTAAATTCTATTTGGTATATATGTACAAGTTTATTACCAGGTTATATAATAATTCTATATTTAATTTTTTGAGAAACCACCAAACTTTTCCCCAGCTGCTGCACCATTTTACCTTCCTACCACCAACATAGAAAGATTTCAGTTTCTCTGTAGACTCACCAACACTTGTTATTTTCCATTTTTAATTAATGGCCATTTTAATGGATGTGAAGTTATTTCTCTTTGTGATCTGATTTGCATTTTGCTGATTACTTATGATGTTAAGAAACTTTTCATGTGCTTATTGGCCATTTCTATATCTTTACAGAAATGTTTATTCAAAGCACTTGCCCATTTTCTTTAGATTTCTTTTTTTATTAGAGAAGTTGTGAGTTTACAAAATAATCCCATAAAATACAGTTTTTCCCATATACCCTTCTACCACCCCATCTTGAATTGGTGTGGAACGTTTGTTAAAATTTGTGATCGCTCATTTTTGTAATTGCAGTATTGGTTAAGCCCATGGTTTAACTTAAGGTTCACTGTGTAATGTACAGTTCCATGAATTTCTTAAAAATTTTTATTCTGTTACCATATGTACAATCTAACATTTCCCCTTTTAATCATATTCAAATACATATTTCAGTGTTGTTAATTGCATTCACAATGTTACCAGCACCACCATCCACGACCTAAACAATTCTAGCATTCTAAATGGGAGCACTGTACATTTTAAGCCTTAATTTTTCATTCCCTATCCCCACCCTGACCCATGGAAACCTATATTCTATATTATGACTCAATGAATTTGCTTATTCTAATTGTTTCAAATTAGTGAGACCATGCAATATTTGTCCTTTTGTGTCTGGCTTATTTCACTCAGCATATCTTCAAGGTTCATCCATGTTGTCTAATGTATCTGAACTTCATCCCTATTTACAGATGAATAATAGTCCATTTTATGTATATACCACATTTTATTTATCAGTTCATCAGTTAATGAAAACTTCAGTGGCTTCCATCTTTTGGCAATTGTGAATAATACCACTATGAACATTGGCATGTAAATATAATATGTTTCAGTTCCTGCTTTTAATTCTTTTGGGTATATACCTAGTATTGTAATTGCTGGGTCATAAGTAACCTTCTGAGAAATTGCCAAAATGTCTTCCTCAGCTGCTGCATCATTTTACACTGTCACCAGCAATGAATGAGTGCTCCTATTTCTTTGCATTCACTCCAACACTTGTTAATTTCTTTGTTTTAATAGAAGTCATTCTATTGGGTGTGAAATGATATCTCATTGTCATTTTGATTTGCATTTTCCTGTTGGATAATGATGTTGAGCATATTTTCAAGTTTTTCTAACCTTTTATTTATCTTCTTTGGATAAATATCTAGTCAAGCCTTTTGCCCATTTTTAATAGGATTGTTCATCTTTTTGTGGTAAACTTGAAGGATTTCTTTATATATTCAAGATATTCTACTTTTATTGAGTATGTGGTTTCCAAATATTGTTCCATTGTTTAGATTGTAGTTTCACTTTCATGATAAAGTCCTTTGAGGCAGAAAATGTTTTAATTTTAATGATGTCCCTTTATTTTTCCTTTTGTTCCTTGTACTTTGGGTATAAAGTATAAGAAACCAGAGCCAAACACAAGGTCCCAAAGATGCTTCTCTATATTTTCCTTGAGGAGTTTGATTTTTCTAATGCTTATATTTAGGTTTGTGATCATTTTGAGTTGATTTTTATATATGATGTGAGGTAGGGGTCAGCCTTCTTTTTATTTGCAAATGGGGATCCAGTTTTCTCAGCACCATTTGTTGAAGAGACTGTTCTTTCCCAAATAGGTGGTCTTTATCATCTTATCAAAAATCAAGTGAATCTAAATATGAGCTCTTAATTCTCCCCCATTGGTCTAAATATCTGTCCTTGTGCCAGTACCATGCTGTTTTGATCACTGTGGCTTTGTTTTAAGTTTTTGTTTTCCTTTACTCTATTTTTTTATTTTTAAAGAAGCTTTAGATTACATAAATGTTACATAAAATATATCAGGGATTACCATATACCCCCCCTCCTCCCCATCCCCTCTTTCCCTCATTAGCAACATCTTCCATGAGTGTGGTACATTTGTTCCAATTGATGAACACATATTTAAGTATTGCTACTAAGCATGGCCCATAGTTTGCATTAGAGTTTGCACTTTGCATGGCACAATTTTATACATTTTGACAAAATGTATAATGAACTGTAATAGTCATTACAATGTCTTGCAAGACTATTTCAATGTCCCCAAAATGCCCCATGTTATATCAATTCTTCCCTCTCCCTCCTCTCAAAAGCTCTGGTGGCCATGACCTTTGTATCAATAATACAAGTTCTTCCATTGTCAGAATAATAATAAGTCTACTTTAGTCCATAATTGCATTTCCCCTTATGTTTGTTTATTCTTCAGTCTTGAGAATTTGGGGATAATGATGCCCACTCTATTTCCGATTGACAGGGAGCTTAGATCCCATGGGGCAGGTGGATAGAACTGTCTTGCTTGCAGTTGTAGATACTTTGGTTTATTTTTTTGGGGGGGTGAGCATTGTCCATCATCATCCTTTTGTTAGTTGTCTTGGGTGAGTCCCATGAACTGAAGAGTAGGTGTTGCAACTCTGCTGAGATTCAGGGCTCAATTATCATATGAACAGTTGGGAGAGAAAAGTCTCTCAGACAAATATTTAATGAGTATACTGCTAATTATAGGTTCAAATTAAAGGAGCAGAAGAACCCTGTGTAGGGAAATTATAAATTAGGCTAAACCTATTACATTGGGGTACATATATTCCAAAGTAAGGCCCATTGACAGGATGCCAAATTCCTGAGATTGTCAGCCTCATCTAGGTTTCTCTAGAGTCCTCATGAGCCCCACTCTTTGAGGCACTGTTTACTGTGGCAGTCACTGAAGACCATCTGAGTGTAGTCTCAGGAAAGACCTCCCAACTCACTTTGAAATCTCTTAGCCATAAAAACTCATTTGTATTAATATTTCCCCCTTTTGGTCAAGGTCTTTTTCTAAATGCATTGCTAGTTGGCCCTGGATAATAATCCCTTAGTGCCAGGGAGGCTCATCCATGGGAACCATGTCCCATGCCAGGATAGTATGTTTATTTGCTGAGTTTGGGTTAGAGAGAGGCCATATTTGAGCAATGAAGAGGTTCTCAGAAGATAACTATTAAGCAATATATAACACTAGGCTAAGCTTCAATTTCACAAGACAAGGTTCATAAGTACAACCATCAATATCAAGGGCCTGGAGTAGTGGTCTCTCCTCCTTTGCAAGGCACTGCCCATGTGCTGCATGGATTCTTGACACTCTATTGGAGTCTGTAGTGAGACTTCCCTGGATGGGAATTAAATATTATTTCAGTGATAGTATAGGTCTCCACCCACTGAAACAACATGCTATGTCCACTTGAACAAATTCATATGCCATAGAGGCATATACCAGGTACACCTCTCACCACACATCCCCCCATCACCAACACCCCACACCAGTTTTCATTCCTTGCCACTGCCCAAAACAAAACCAAAAAAAAAAACAATAAAAATAATAAGAAAATAAAACAATAATAATAAATTAAATTAATTAACATTTTTTCATTGTGTCTTTCATTACCATAAGATCTATTGTCTTTTATGTACAGTAACAATTTCTTCTGTATGCTCCCCGAGTCTTATTTTTTCATTTTATCTTCAAAGAAGCTTTAGGTTACAGAAAAGTCATGCTGAAAAAAAGGTGTTGCCCTATCCCCAATACCCTCCATCCTTCCACTCTCTCCCATTAACAACATCCTACATGTGTACGGAACATTTATTACAACTGATGCACAAACATTGAAGCATTGCCACTAACCACGGTCAATGGTATACATTATGGTTTACATTTTGCACTGTATACTTTTATAGATTTTGACAAAATTTATAATGGCCTGTATTCATCATTGCAAGATCATGCAGAACAACTCCAATGCTCTCAAAATGCCCTATATTTCATCTAGTCTATGCTTCCCCTCCCCTTTCCTGGGAATCTATGGTAACCATTAAGTTTTGATTTTTGATGAATAAGCTTCATAGTTACATGCATTAATATTGAGGGATTGACGTATTCATCTATTTTCTTTTATTACACACTATTTATATTCTCAAGAGATTCTTGAACCTCTTATTGAGAACATAGCAGGACTTGTCAGGATGGGAGTTTAATATTTTCTTGTTTATTGTATGTGTCTCCATCCACTTAGATAACACACTATGACAAGATGAACACCATACTCCATCGAGGCATGCCCTGGGCACCCTATACCACATATTCCCCCATTCCTGACAGTCTGTGATAGTAACCCTCCCCTGCCGTATTTACCAAAAGAACACTCCCACTGTTGTAGTAGTAACCACAGACCTACAAATTCCCAGAGTTCATCTGTTCCTTCCTCCAGACCTACTCCTGTTTCCAGGGATACTCCAATAGTTTTTAAGATTGGGAAATGTGAGTCATCCAACTTCATTCTTCTTTTGCAAGATAGTTTTAGCTATTTACCCTTCCACACAAATTTTACTATTGGTTTTTCTGTTTCTGCAAAGAACTTTTTTGGGAAATTTGATTGGATTTGCATTTGAATTTATACATTGCTTTGGGTAATACTGACATCTTAATGATATTTAGTCTTTCAATCCATGAACACAAAATATTCTTATACTTATTTAGGTCTTTTTCTATTTCTTTAAGCAAAGTTTTATAGTTTTCTATATACTAGTCTTTTATATCCTTGGTTAGATTTATTCCTAGATATTTTCATTATTTTAGTTGCAATTGTGAATGGAATTCTTGATTTCTTCTTCTGACAGTTCATGCTGGTGTATAGAAACACTAATTTTGGGGTATTGATCTCATGCCCTGCCACTTTACTGAATTCATTTATTAGTCCTAGGAGCTGTGTTGCAGACTTTTCAGGATTTTCTGTGTATAGTATCATATCATCAGCAAATGGAAAAAGTTTTACTTCTTCCTTTCCAATTTGGATGCTCTTATCTCCTCTTGTCATATTGTTCTGGCTAAAACTTCCAGTACAATATTTAATTATAGTGGTGACAATGGACATCCTTGCCTTGTTCCTGATCAAGGAAAAGTTTTCAGTCTTTCACCATTAAGTAGGATCTTAGCTGTGGGCTCCACTTATATGCCTTTTATCATGTTGAGAAAGTGTCCTTCTATTCCCAGTGTTTCAAATGTTTTTTTTAAAGGAGGATTCCTGGATTTTGTCAAATCCCTTTTATGAGTCAATCAAGATGATCATATGCTATTTTTCCCCCATCATTCTGTTAATGAAGGTATTACATTAATTTATTTTCTTATGTTGAGCTATTTTACATATGATGGATAAATCCCACTTGATCATGGTATATAATTATTTTTTTAATTATTTATTTATTTTTTTAAATTACATTATGAAAAATATGAGGTCCCATTCAACCCCACCGCCCCCGCCCCCCACTCCCCCCACAGCAACACTCTCTCCCATCATCATGACACATCCATTGCACCTTGTAAGTTCATCTCTGAGCATCACTGCACCCCATAGTCAATGGTCCACATCATAGCCCAGACTCTCTCACGTTCCATCCAGTGGGCCCTGGGGGGATCTATAATGTCCCGTAATTGTCCGTGAAGCACTATCCAGGACAACTCCACATCCCGAAAACGCCTCCACATCTCATCTCTTCCTCCCGTTCCCCACACCCAGCAGCCACCATGGCTACCGTTCCCACACCCATTCCACATTTTCTCTGTGGACATTGGATTGGTTGTGTCCATTGCACATCTATGTCAAGTGAGGGCTTAGATTCCATATGGGTACTGGATGCACTCCTCCCGCTTCCAGTTGTAGACACTCTAGGCTCCATGTTGTGGTGGTTGACCTTCTTCAACTCCATGTTAGCTGAGTGGAGTAAGTCCAATAAATCAAAGTGTAGGAGCTGAAGTCTGTTGAGGCTCTGGGCCTGGGTGTCATATTATCAGTCCAGAGATTCAAATCCCCTACATATATCTTAAACCCAGCACCGACTACAATTCCAATAAAGTAGCATGCAAGTCTTGTGAAAAGAGATCCCCTCTGAGTCCAATTCCATCACGCAGAAACACCAGGTCCAAAGAAGGGCTATCTGTCATGGCAGTGAACCCCTTCTGCCATGACCATAGAACCCGTGGGTCTCTTTATCCCTCAAAAGAACCAATACCTGGGGTTGTATCTACCTTATCTGTCTCTTAGACTCTGTTCAGTTGTACATAGGAGTATTCCTTCTGACAACCACCAGACTCTTTTTTTAGAGACTCACAGCCTTATAATCTCATTTCTCCTTTCCATTTCCCCCTTACATTAGGTCAAACAGCTTCCCGAAGTCATGTTATTATATGTAGACAGGTATATTCTGCTGTTCCGCATTGAATCTTTAATTCAAGGTCATTTTCTAGTTGCTTCTTCAGCTGGTATGTGGTAGTGATCCCTCGGTGCCAGGGAGGCTCATCCCCGGGTGTCATGTCCCACGCTGGGGGGAATGCATTGCATCTACACGCTGAGTTTGGCTGTGAGAGTGGCCACATTTGAGTAACATGCAGGCTGTCAGGAGGAAACCCCCAGGCACAATGCTACTCTAGGCCTTGTTCTTATTGCAGGTGTATAGGCTCAAAAGTGTAACCATTAGTATCATGAGCCCACTGTTGGGCCCTCCTTCCTTCCTGGTTCTTGCCGTTGCACCTGGAGGATTGCCGCTGCTCTCCCAGGGCCCACAACAGTGACCCCCCGGCCAGGAGCCCAGTACCCCCCCAGCTGTTGTTTTTGTTTCCACTATGAGTATATATAGACATTACCATATACCCTGGGCATATGCCCTGTATAACTCCCTGTCAACCATATATATCCTGTCAATAACATCCCATATCAGTATTCCTCCGCTGCCATTGTTGAACCACTCTGTGATCCAAAACTTCCCGTAAAGTGAATCCCAACATAATGTCAGCTTCAGAAGAGTCTTAGATCACTGAATTTCATATATACAATATACAGTATTTCCCCAGATCCACCATAAAACATTTTCCCTTGCACAGCAATAATCTTTTAACTTATTCATATCATATTTCCTGAAACTGATGTACAGATTCCAACACTATAGTTTTCAAACAAGGTGACATTTGTGCTTACTATGTGGTCCATATTTTAGGCTGTACAGTTTTCTAAATTTTTTAGTTATCCTGTTTTGTCTTATGGTTTTCATTATTAGTCTGTCGTCCCCTATATGTTTTTGGTGTAATATTAGCTGTTTTATATTCATCCTCGTGTACTCTCACATAACTCCTCTTTTGCCCCCTTATTTACCTTTGTTCCATCTATTCCACATCCATTTTCCCCTCCCCTTAGGGCCCACAACGCCTGCCAATCTAATACCCTGGGAGCCATCCTTTCTCATGAGAGATACAGTTCTCTCTATTCGATGGCATTAGTCTTCCCCAGGATATGGGTCCACCCCACCCAATGGTAGAACCCACCTTGGCAAAATGAGCCTTCAGCTATTCCCTCTGGAGTCCGTCACGCATCAGACCATACCCCCTGAGCGTCCTAACCAGGTAACCCTCCTACTTATACTTTGATACGTTTTACTCAACATTTAGTTCTCAACGAACTTCTGACACTCTCCCATATTCGTATGTTGCCCCTCCCTCCCACCTATTTCTTGGACAATATTACCCCTCTTCCCATCCCCAGCCCCCCTCAAACCCAGAAAACCCCACCCAAAGGTAACCCCTTGCCCCCATTTTGTCCCTTCTTTATGCTCATACTTACCGCCAGCTCATCACAGATTCCACCCCTGCAGACGTTAACTCACATCCTTCCTCCACCCCCCGATTTCCTGTAAGCCACTTTTCCAGACTATAGCTCTCTGAGGCAGTTAACTTATTTCATATCATTGAGGTCATATAGTATTTGTCCTTCAATGCCTGGGTTGCTTCACTCAACATAAGATTCTCAAGGTTCATCCATGTTATCACATGCGATTGTAGTGTATTGGTTCTTACAGCTGAGTAGTATTCCATTGTGTGTATATACCACATTTTATTGATCCACTCATCTGTTGATGGACATTTGGATTGATTCCAACTTTTGGCGATAGTGAACAATGCTGCTATGAACATTGGTGTACATATATCGGTTTGTGTCCTTGTTTTCAGATCTGATGGGTATATACCCAGCAGTGGTATTGCTGGGTCATATGGCAAATCTATGGATAATTTTTTGAGAAACCGCCAAACTGTCCTCCAGAATGGTTGGATCCTTCTGCATTCCCACCAGCAATAGATGAGTGTTCCCCTTTCTTCACATCCTCTCCAGCATTTGTATTCTACTGTTTTTTTCATGGCTGCCAATCTTATGGGAGTAAGATGGTATCTCGTTGTAGTTTTGATTTGCATTTCCCTGATAGCTAGAGATTTGGAGCATTTTTTCATGTGCTTTTTAGCCATTTGTATTTCTTCTTTGGAGAAGTGTCTGTTTAAGTCTTTTTCCCATTTTTTAAATGGGTTGTTTATCTTTTTGTTTTCAGGATATATGAGTTCTTTATATATGCAAGTTATAAGTCTCTTATCAGATATATGGTTGCCAAATATTTTCTCCCATTGTATGGGTTCCCTTTTTACTTTCTTGACAAACTCCTTTGAGGTGCAGAAGGCTTTAATTCTGAGGTAGTCCCATTTATCTATTTGTTCTTTTGCTGCTCGTGCTTTTGGTGTGATATTCATGAAGCCATTTCCTATTACAAGGTCCTGTAGATGTTTCCCTACACTGCTTTCTAAGGTCTTTATGGTCTTGGCTCTTATATTTAGGTCTTTGATCCATCTTGAGTTGATTTTTGTATAAGGTGTGAGATGGCAATCCTCTTTCATTCTTCTACACATGGCTATCCAGTTCTCCAGGCACCATTTGTTGAATAGGCCATTCTCTCCCAGTTGAGAGGGTTTGGTGGCTTTATCGAATATTATATGGCTATATACATGAGGTTCTATATCTGAACTTTCAATTCGATTCCATTGGTCTGTGTGTCTCTCCTTATGCCAGTACCATGCTGTTTTCACTACTGTAGCTTTGTAGTATGTTTTGAAGTCAGGAAGTGTGATTTCTCCTATTTCGTTTTTCTTTTTCAATATGTCTTTGGCTATTCGGGGCCTCTTTCTATTCCAAATAAATTTCATAGTTAGTTTTTCTAGTTCCTTAAAGAAGGCTGTGTTGATTTTTATTGGGATTGCATTGAATGTGTAGATCAGTTTTGGTAGGATAGACATCTTAATAATATTCAGTCTTCCTATCCATGAACAGGGAATATTCTTCCATTTATTTCGGTCTTCTTTGATTTCCTTGAACAATCTTGTATAGTTCTCGATGTATAAGTTTTTTACCTCTTTAGTTAAATTTATTCCTAAGTATTTGATTTTTTTATTTACTATTGTGAATGGTATTTGTTTCTTGATTTCCTCCTGATCTTGCTCATTATTGGTGTACAGAAATGCTACAGATTTTTGCGCATTGATCTTATAACCTGCGACTTTGCTAAACTCATTTATGACTTCTAGGAGCTTTGTTGTAGATCTCTCAGGGTTTTCTATATATAGGATCATGTCATCTGCAAATAATGAAATTTTGACTTCTTCCCTTCCAATTTGAATGCCTTTTATATCTGGTTCTTGTCTCAGTGCTCGAGCAAGTACTTCCAAGACAATGTTAAATAGGAGCGGAGACAATGGGCGTCCTTGTCTTGTTCCTGAGTTTAGAGGGAAGGATTTCAGGATTTCGCCATTGTAAACAATGTTGGCTTTAGGTTTTTCATATATACTCATTATCATGTTCAAAAAGTTTCCTTGTATTCCGATCTTTTGGAGTGTTTTTATCAGGAAGGGGTGCTGTATTTTGTCAAATGCCTTTTCTGCATCTATAGATATAATCATGTGGTTTTTTCCTCTCAATCTGTTTATATGGTGTATTACATTGATTGATTTTCTTATGTTGAACCATCCTTGCATACCTGGAATAAATCCCACTTGGTCATGGTGTATAATTTGTTTAATGTGTTGTTGAATACGATTAGCAAGTATTTTGTTAAGTATTTTTCCGTCTAGGTTCATTAGAGAAATTGGTCTATAATTTTCCTTTCTTGTGGTGTCTTTTTTGGCTTTGGTACTAGGGTAATGTTGGCATCATAGAAGGAATTAGGCAGTGTTCCTTCTGTTTCGATTTTTTGGAATAGTTTCAACAGGATTGGTGTTAGTTCTTTCCGGAATGTTTTGTAGAATTCACCTGTGAAGCCGTCTGGCCCTGGGCTCTTCTTAGTTGGAGATTTTTAATGACTGATTCTATCTCTTTGCTTGTGATTGGTTTGTTAAGATCATCAATTTCTTCTTTCGTCAGTATGGGCTGCTTATGAGTTTCTGGGAATTTGTCCATTTCCTCTAAATTGTCATTTTTGTTGGAATATAGTTTTTCAAAGTATCCTCTTATGATAGTCTTTATTTCTGTGGGGTCAGTGGTGATACCATCTTTCTCATTTCTTATTTTGTGTATTTGCACCTTTTCTCTTTTTTTCTTTGTTAGTCTCGCTAAAGGTTTGTCAATTTTGTTGATCTTCTCAAAAAACCAGCTCTTGGTCTTGTTTATTTTTTCAAGTGCTTTCTTATTTTCTATTTCATTTAGTTCTGCTCTTATCTTTGTTATTTCCTTCCTTCTTCTTCCTGTTGGGTTACTTTGTTGTTGTTTTTCTAATTCCGTCAAAAGTGCAGTTAGTTCTCCAATTTTTGCTCTTTCTTCTTTTTTGATATATGAATTTATGGCTATAAATTTCCCTCTCAGTACCGCTTTTGCTGCATTCCATAAATTTTGGTATGTTGTGTTATCATTATCATTTGTTTCAAGGTAGTCATTGATTTCTTTTGAGATTTCCTCTTTGACCCACTGTTTTTCTAAGAGTGTGCTGTTTAATTTCCAAATTGTCGTGTGGAGTCTGGGGCTCTGTCCCTTGCAAATTTCCAGCTTGACTCCACTGTGGTCAGAGATATTGTTTTGTATGATTTCGATCTTTCTGAATTCATTAAGCCTTTCTTTGTGGCCTAGCATATGGTCAATCTTGGAGAATGTTCCATGTGCGCTTGAGAAAAATGTATATCCTGCTGTGTGTGGGTGTAATGATCTATATATGTCTATTAGATCCAGCTCTTCTAACATACTGTTCAAATGTTTTGTTTCTTTAGTGATTCTCTTTTGAGATGTTCTGTCCAGAGTTGATAGTGGTGTATTAAAATCCCCCACTATAATTGTAGATGCATCTATTCTTTCACTTAGTTTTTCCAGCGTTTGCCTCACATATTTACAGGTGCCCTTGTTAGGAGAATAAATATTTATGATTGTTCGATCTTCTTGACAGATTGTCCCTTTCACTAAAATATAGTATCCTTCTTTGTCTCTCACAATTGTTTCGCATTTAAAGTCTATTTTGTCTGATATTAATATAGCTACTCCTGCCTTTTTTTGGTTGTTGTTTGCTTGTATGATTGTTTTCCAGCCATTCACTTTCAACCTCCATGAGTCTCTGGGTCTAAGATGTGTCTCTTGTAGGCAGCATATAGATGGGTCGTATTTCCTTATCCAGTGTCCCAGTCTGAATCTTTTGATAGGTGAGTTTAGTCCATTGACATTCAGTGTTATTACGTTTAGAGAGTTATTTATGGTAGCCATATTTTGGTTGGATTTGTGTTTGTTATATTTTGTTTGTATTATTTTATTTTCCCCTTCTATTTTTGTCTTTCTTGTTGCTTTTACACTCTCCTCCATCTCTGACTGTCCTGTTTTTTCCTTTCTTCCTGCAGAACTCCCTTAAGAATTTCTTGAAGGGGAGGTTTCTTGTTGATATACTCTTTCATTTTCTGTTTATCTGTGAATATTTTGAACTCTCCATCATTTTTGAATGCTAGTTTAGCTGGATAGAGTATTCTTGGTTGGAAATTTTTTTCCTTTAGTACCTTGACTATATCATACCACTGCCTTCTTGCCTCCATCGTTTCAGATGAGAAATCAGCACTTAATCTTATGGAGTTTCCCTTGTATGTGATGGTTTTCTTTTCTCTTGCTGCTTTTAGAATTTTTTCTTTGTCTTGAGCATTGGATAATTTGACAAGTATATGTCTTGGGGTGGGCCTGTTGGGGTTTATGACCAGTGGAGTGCGCTGTGCTTCTTGGATATGTACATCTGTCTCTTTCAGTAGATTTGGGAAGTTTTCATTCATTATTTCCTGCAACACTCCTTCTGACCCCTTTCCCTTCTCTTCTCCTTCTGGAATGCCTATAATACGTATGTTTGAGCGTTTTGCGTTATCATTCAGGTCCCTAAGTCCTATCTGGATTTTTTCTACCTTTTTATTGACCACTTCTACTATCTGTTTGATTTCCAATGCACTGTCTTCCACATCACTAATTCTCTGCTCTGCCTCTTCTAGTCTGCTGATATTTGCTGCAAGTGTATTTTTGATTTCTTGAATTGTGGTGTTCATTTCCATCATATCTGTTATTTTTTTACGCATGTCTGCAATTTCCCCTCCAAGTGTTGTCTTCACGCTGTTAACCTCTTTCATTACTTCATCAAATTTGTCGGTGATAAATGTTCTGAGATCTTTCATTGCTTGTGCGAAGTCCTGCCCCCCTTCCTGATTTTCAGTTTGTTGATTGGATTCAGCCATGTTTTCCTGATTACTGGTTTGGTTTGTAGATTTTTGTTGCTGTCTTGTCAACATTTTTTCTTGACGGGTTTAATCAGTTCCTTAGCTTCTTTGTCTAGTCTTGGAGATTAATTAGCTGTTGTTTTTGCGTAAGTGTTATATCTTCTCTTTGTCACTTTGTTCTTCTTATTCCAATTTCTTATTGCTAGTTAAGCTCACTTTAAAGGAAAGTATTAGTGCTGGGGAAAGGCAATTGTGTAAGGGAGGAAAAAGTGTGGAGTAGTATTGGTGATATATGTTTACAAAGCAACAATATGAGTTCTGGGAGGATGGAGGTTAGATCATGTAAATTGTGTAGAGTTATAGTAGTAGGAAAGTACCTATAATGAGGTAGACGACTGAATATGGGAGGAATGTGGTACGTATTAAGAGGCTATTGTTTTCGTGAGAGAGGGAAAGAGAAAAGAAAGGTAATAGTTTCAGGGACGAATACCAGATGGAAAACTAAACAAAGGTATTAGAAATTAAGAGTTAGACACTTTGTGGATCAAAGAAAGGGAGATGGAATATAGGAGAGATAGCAGATGGTGGAGGATATCAAGTTGTAGGGGAAAGGGGATATTGTAGATAGGTTAAATCTATTCACAGAGAAATGAGGCAGTGGAGGGTGAGGAAACCCAGCAAATGTGAGGTATTTCCTGTAGGACCTATTGTACTGTTAAGATAAAATAGTATAAGAAGAATAATGGGGACAGGAAAGAGAGGATTAAAAAAAACAACAACAACTACAAAAATAAAATAAAATTAAATTTAAAAAAAACAAAAAAAAAAACAAAAAACAAAGAACAGAAACCCCGCCGCCAGGCTCGGCTGGGCTTTGCTGGGCTCGGCTGGGCTCCGGTCCCCCGCCCTCCACGGCTCAGCTGGGCTTGGCTAGGCTCGGCTGGGCTCGGGTCCCCCACCCGTCGCGGCTCGGCTGGGCTCGGCTGGGCTCGGCTTTCCCGCCCGCCGCCCAGCGCGGCGCAGCGCGGCTCGGCTCTCCCGCCCGGCGCGGCGCGGCTGGGCTCGGCCAAGCTCGTCTGGGCTCGGCTCCCTCACCCGCCGCAGCTTGGCTGGGCTCGGCTGGGCCCGGCTGGGCTCGGCTTCCATGCCCACCACCCGCCGCGGCGCAGCGCAACTCGGCTCTCCTGCTCGCCGCCCTCCGCGGCGCGCCTGGGCTCGACTGAGCTCGGCTGGGCTCGGCCCCCTCGCCCTCCGTGACTCAGCTGTGCTCGGCTGGGCTCGGCTTCCCCGCCCACCGCCCGCCGCAGCGTGGCTAGGCTCGGCTGGGCTCGGCTCCCTTGCCCGCCGCCCGCCGGGGCACAGCACGGCTCGGCTCTCCCGCCCGCCGCCTGCCGCCCGCCGCCCGCCGCAGCTCGGCTGGGCTCGGCTCCCTCGCCCGCCGCGGCACAGCGCGGCTCGGCTCGCCCACCCGCCGCCCACCGCGGCGTGGCTCGGATCCCCCGCCCACTGCCCACCACGGCCCAGCTAGGCTACCCTGGCCGCCGCCCGCCGGGGCTCGGCGCGGTGCTAGCTGCCTCGGCTCTGCCTACCCAAGGAGGGAATCCTCCACACGTAGCTGGGATCTCCGTGTATATTTCACAGACGGATCCTCTCTGTTACCTTCCCTCCAAATCGATGTCCAAACACCTTGGGACCAGGAAAAATCCCAAAACAGCCCGGTCCCAAAGAGTCTCCGACGCCTCCCAGCCGATTCCCTCCAGGAGCTAGTAACCGGGAAGTTCACTCAGCTGCCATCTTGCCTCCTCTCCTATAATTATTTTTAATATGCTGTTGAATTTGGCTTGCTCATATTTTGTTGAGGATTTTTGCATCTATGTTCATGAGATATTGGTTTGTAGTTTTCTTTTTTGTCTGATTTTGGTATGAGGGCTCAGTTGGCCTTGTAGAATGAATTACAGAGTGTTCCCTCCTTTTCAATTTTTTATAGGAGTTTAAGCAGAATTGGAATTAAGTCTTCTTCAAATATTTAGTAGGATTCCCCTGTGAAACCATCTGGTTCTGGACTTACCTTTATTTAGTGTGTTTTTTCAGTAGTTATGCAATCTCTTTACTAGTATCTGTTTTGTTGAGATCTTCTATTTCTTCCTGAATCAATGCAGGTACTTTGTGTGTTTCTAAGATTTTGTCCATTTTACCTAGGTTATCTAATTTATTTGTGTACAGTTGTTCAGAGTACCCTCTTATACTACTTTTTATTTCTGCAGAATTCCCCTTTCAATTTCAGATTTTTGTTAATTGTATCCTCACTCTTTTTAGTTTGTGACTCTAGCTAAAGCTTCTTCCATTTTATTGATCTTTTCAAAGAGCTACATTTTAGTTTGGTTGATTCTATTGTTTTGTTTTGTTTTGTTTTATATGTCATTTATCTCTGCTCTAATCTTTCTTATTTCCTTCTTTCTGGTCAATTTGGTTTTGGTATGTTTTTCTTTTTCCAGTTCTTCCAGTTTTGACCTTAAGTCTCAGATTTGAAGTCTTTCTTCTTTTTTAATGCAAGCATTTGGACCTATAAATTTCCCTCTCAGTGCTGTCTTGGCTGCATTCCATAAGATATGGTATGCTGATTTTTCATTTTCATTAGCCCCAAAATATTTCCTAATTTTGCTTCTGATTTCTTCCTTAACCAACTGGCTGTTTAATAGTATGTTGTTTAATTTCTTGGATGCATAGAGTGACACAAACATAAAAACAGGAAGCTGTCTTTTTTATTAGAAAAGCTGTGGGATAACAGAAAAATCATGCATAAAATATAGCGTTCCTATATACCACCTCATTATTAACACCTTGCAGTGATATGATACATTTGTTACAATTGATGGAATCACATTTTTATAATTGCCCTATTAACTATAGTCCATGTTTTAACTCAGGCTGTTTATATTGTGCAGTTCCATGGATTCTTTTTTAAAATTTTTTATTCTAGTATCATACATAAGACCTAAAATTCCCCTTTTTAACCACCTTTAAATACATAATTCATTGTTAGTAATTGCATTCACACTGGTGTGCTACCATAACCATCATCCACCACAAAAACTTTTCTATCATTCCAACAGAAACTCATACATGTTAATCCTTAAATCCTTATTTCTTACGGCCACCCTATTCCTTCATAACCTATATTTTAGATTTTGACTCTATAATGTTGCTTATTCTAGTTATTTCATATCAGTGAGGTCACACAGTATTTGTGCTTTTATATCTGACTTATTTTACTCAACATGATGTTTTCAAAGTTCATCCATGTTGTTGCATGTATCAGAACTTCATTCCTTTTCAGGGTTCTATAATGTTTCATTTTGTGTATATACCATATTTTGTTTATCCATTCTTGGATTTATGGACACTTGAGTTACTTCCATCCTTTGTTAATTGTGAATAATGCTGCTTTGAACATCAGTGCATACATATCTGTCAAGTCCCTGCTTCCAATTCTTTTGGATATATACCTAGTAGAGGGACTGCTAGGTCATATGATAACTCTATATTTAATTTTCTGAGGAACCACCAAACTCTTCCACAGTGGCTGCACTGTTTTACACTACCAGCAGTAATGAATGAGTGTTCCTATTTCTCCATATCCTCCCCAACACTTGTAATTTTCCATTTTTTAAAATAGTAGCCAGTCTAGTGAGTATGAAATAGTATCTCATTGTGGTTTGGATTTGCATTTCCCTAATGGCTAATGATATAGCTCATTTTTATGTGCTTTTTTGACATGTGTATATCTTTTTTGGAGATAAGTCTATTAAGTCTTTTGCCCATTTTTTAATTGGGTTGTCTTTTTGTTGTTGAGTTAAAGGATTTCTTCAAATACAGATATACCTTATTTTATTGTGCTTTGTTTTAATGTACTTTGCAGATATTGCATTTATTTTTACAAATTGAAGATTTGTGGCAACCCTGCACCAACCAATTCTAATGGGGCCACTTTTCCAAGAGTATATGCTCACTTCTTGTCTCTCTGTCACATTTTAATTAAGGTATGCACATTGGTTTTTAGACATAATGCTATTGCACACTTAATAGAATAGAATACATTATAAACATAATGTTTATACACACTTGGGAATAAAAACAATTTCTGTGACCCCTTTATAATATTTGCTTTACTGTGTGGTCTCAAACTAAACCTGCAATATCTTCAAAGTATGCCTGTATTATGATTTTTTTTTACCATTACTTAGCACCATGTAATGTAAGCATTAAAGAACAACTCTTTTTCTTAACTCAAAATAGAAAACATCACAGTCTCTTAAGAGCAATACATTTAATACATTCACAGATTTCAAATGAAAACATACATTATTCATGCTATGGGTTTTCAATCTTCTTTGGACAACATACACACACACACAAAGCCCACAGTACTCAAACTGCATGTTTTAATAAAAGGAATATGGGATCTCATTTTGACAGAAAAGTTAAAACAACAAGAACATAATTTTACTTATCCAGTACTTGTACCAGCAGACTTCCTTAATTCCCCCACTTTTCCCCACTCTGGAACTAATAAAGCTGCCTTTTTTATAGCACATGAAACCCTCTGCTTCATCATTTCTTCCTTCCCACCCAACATTTCAACCAAAAAAAAAAAAGTAAACATTGGAAATATGTCATGGAATGAGAAATAATACAATATGCTAAAAAATATAAAAGCCCACCATATCTGGTGAATGTTGAAAGGGAGGGGAAAAGATTAGTCAAAACTTAAAAAAAGAAAAGAGAAAAAGAAGTGTAGTGGGAAAACTGTGAGGAGTTTGTCTCATTCACTTTACTCTGATTTCAGAGTGTAGGAATTGTGCCTAATAGTAATAACCAAAGCATTAATAATAAAAGGAAGACTGTACTAATGTTTATTAAGAGCTTATAATAACTTGGAAAATACTTAAGTTATGAAGTTAAATGAAAAAGTAGAATACAAAACTGTAGATACAGTATGATCTTGCTATGTAAAAATAAACCAAACAAAACATGCCCTAAAAACAGGCTAAAAGGAAAGAATTCAAAATGTTAATAATGGTTGTATTTAAGTAATATATCTTTTTTTTTTTGGCTATTTTTTATTGGCCTTTTTAAAAAGATTTATTTGTTTATTTATTCCCTCCCCACCCCCATGGCTTGTTTTTTGTTTTTTCTGGTTTTTTTGCTGTCTGTTCTCTGTGTCCATTCGTTACGCACATTTTCTGTGTCTGCTTGTCTCCCTTTGTTGCATCATCTTGCTGCGTGAGCTCTCCATGGCACATGGGCCATTAGCTTTCCATGGCAGACAGGCCATCAGCTCTCCAAGGTCTCCTATATGGTAGATGGAAGCCCAACTGATTGAGCAACAGCTGCTTCCTATTGGCTTTTCAAAAAAAGATAAATAAATCACAAAAAACGTTATGTTAAAAAACATAACAGAGGAGGTGGGCCAAGATGGCATCTGAGTGAGTGCACCTCATAATCTATCCTGCAAAGTAGCGGCTAGTAGGGTCGGAGTCCTGCTGGAGCAGGATGTTTTGGGGGCTTGCAGGGCAGGAGGTGTCTGGATGTTGATTTGGTGAGACAGTGACAGAAGAGGTTCTTGCAAGAGGTAGAATTTTTTTTGGGTTTCTGACATGGAGGTCAGAAGTTGTGGGCGGGACCCTTCCCCTAGGGCTAGCAGCCAGGGCGATTCCTGAAAACTGTCCGTTGTGCTGCCGCGTTCCCAAACCCCATGTTTACCAGATGCATGGTTACCAGGTCAGTATCCCCTAAACCCCCATAGCCCACGCTCCACAGATTCAAATACCTTGAGTCTGCAATATCCTGTACTTCCCATTCCTGAATCCAGTGCACCCTGAGGTCCACCTGAGGCCCTTGATTACCCTAACCCTCTGCGGGGTTTTTTTTTTTTTCTCATTTTTTCTCTTTGAGATTGGAGGAGAATACCAGCTGACTTGGGGAGAGTCTGGGAAGAAAGGAGGGGCAAATCTGCTGAGAAAGCCCAATTTGCCTAAACGTCCTGGGATAGGAACTTGGTCTGGGAGAAGGTGGAGTCAGAAAATCAATTAGACCTCCCCTAGCACACCTAAGGGGGAGGGACTGTAGGAGGTGCTATCCAAGCTTCCAATAGCATATTTGGGGTTTCTGATGAGGTGTAGGTGCTCTCTTGCTGGAAATAAAGAGTCATTGTCTTCTGTGTTGAGTTGGTTCACCGAGGACCCACTTGAATCTCCTAGTGGACCCCACATGTAGCTTTCCTGCTGCCCTGGGAGAGAGGGAAGTGAGAAAAGGAGAAAGGGAGAAAGTCAGATCCCTAAGCATTTTATTTAACTGCAAAGAGGAGTCCTAGCTTGAAACTTTAGTTTTTTGTTTTTTTGTTTTTTCTCTCTTGGTCGTGGTTGCTATTGCTGCATTGTTCCCTGGTTTTTCCTTTCATTTTATCCCCCAAGGCCCTTTTTCTTTTCATTAGTTTTTTTCTCTTTTTCTTTTTCTTGCTTGCTTCCCCCTTTTTATTGTCCCCCCCTTTTTTCTCTTTTTTCTCATTTTCTTCCTTTTTCTCCTTTTTATTTTTCTTTTTTTATATAATAGGTGATGCAGGGAGAGCTTCACATTTGCTGTGTTTCCTCATCCTCCATTTCCTCTTTTCTGTGTGTACTGATTTTGGCCACCAACACTATCCCCTTTCTTCTACATCTTTCTATCCTCCATCATCTACTGTTTCTCTTACATTCCACTTCCCTTTGTTTGGGCCCAAATTGTCTGACATTTTATTTCTGATACCTTTGTTTTGTTTTCTGTCTTTTATTCACTTTTTATATTATTGTCTTTCTTTTCTCTTTCCCTCTCTCATGAAAACAGTGGCCTTTTAATTCATAGTATATTTCTCCCCATATTCAGTTCACTGTCTCATTATAGGTACTCTACTTACTGCTATATCTCTACACAGCTTACATGAGTCTAATATCTATTCTCCTATATCACACATCATTCCTTTGATAACATTTATTATCAATACTACTTTATACATTTTCTTTTCTTACTCATTTTGCTTTCCCTGTGCCTAATATTTTCCTTCAAAGTGATCTTAGCCAGCAACAAGAAAATAGAATAAGAAGAACAAAGTGGCAAAGAGAAGACATAACACTTACACAAGAACAACAACTAATTAATCCCTGAGACTAGACAAAGAACCTAAAGAACTGATAAAATGATGACCAGACAGCAACAAAAAACTACAAACCAAACCAATAATCAGGAAAACATGGCCAAATCCAATGAACAAACCAAATACCAGAAAGAGGAGCAGAACATCGAACAAGTAATTCAAGCTCTCAAAACATATATTAGCAACAAATTTAATGAAGTAAAGGAAGAGATTAAGAATATGAAGAAAAGAGGGAATATAGAAGAAATTGCAATCATACACAGAAAGATAATGGATATGATGGTGATGAATAACACAATTCAAGAAATCAAAAATACACGCTCAGCAAATAACAGCAGATTAGAAGAGGCAGAGGAGAAAATTAGTGATGTGGAAGACAGTACATCTGAAATCAAAGAGTTGGTAGAACTGATCAATTAAAAGATAGAAAAAAAAAATCCAGGGACTTAGGGACCTGAATGACAATGCAAAACACACAAACATATGCATTACAGGCATCCCAGAAGGAGAAGAGAAGGGAAAGGGGACAGAAGGGGTGTCGGAGGAAATAATGGCTGAAAACTTCCCAAATCTAGTGAGGGAGACAGATGTACATGTCCAGGAAGCACAACACATCCCAAACAGCATAAATCCCAACAGACATACCCCAAGACATATACATGTCAAATTATCCAATGCTCAACACAAAGAGAAAATTCAGAAAGCAGCAAGAGAAAAGAGAACCATCACATACAAAGGTGGCTTCATAAGATTAAGTGCCAATTTCTCATCTGAAACCATGGAGGCAAGAAGGCAGTGGTATGACATAGTCAAGGGACTAAAAGAAAAAAATTTCCAACCAAGAATACTCTATCCAACTAAGCTGGGATTCAAAAATGATGGAGAGTTCAAAATATTCACAGATAAACAGAAACTAAGAGAGTATGCCAACAAGAACCCTGCCCTCCAAGAAATACTAAAGTGAGTTCAACCCGAAGAAATAATAAAACAGGAGAGGCAGAGTTGGAGAGAGTGTAAAAGCAACTAAAAAGACAAAAAGAGAAGAAAAAATCAAAGAAAATATGACAAACACAAGTCCAAAGAAAATATGGCTAACATAAATAATTCCTTGAAAGTGATAACACTGAATATCAATGGATTAAACTCACTGGTCAACAGATTCAGATTGGAAGACTGAATAAGGAAATAGGACCCATCTAGATGCTGTCTACAAGAAACACATCTTAGACCCAGAGACTCATGGAGGTTGAAAGTGAATGGCTGGAAAACAATCTTACAAGCAAACAATAACCAAAAAAGGACAGGAATAGCTATATTAATATCAGACAAAATAGACTTTAATTGCAAAATAATTGTGAGAGACAAAGACAGACACTACGTATTAATGAAAGGGATAATCTTTCAGGAAGAATGAACAATCATAAATATTTATGCTCCTAACAAGTGCACCTCCAAATAAGTGAGCCAAACACTGGAAAAACTAAGTGAAAGAATAGATACCTCTACAATTATAGTAGGGGACTTTAATACACCACTATCACCATTGGAAGGAACATCTCAACAGAGAATCAGTAAAGACACAAAAACCTTAAACAGTATATTAGAGGAGCTGGAACTAATAGATATATACAGATCATTACACCCAAATACAGCAGGACATACATTTTACTCAAGTGCACATGGATCATTCTCCAAAATAGACCATATGCTAGGCCACAAAGAAAGTCTCAGTGAATACAGAAAGATTGAAATCATACCAAATAATTTTGCTGACCACAGTGGAGAGAAGCTGGAAATCTACAAGGGCCAGAGGCCCAGATTTCACACCAGATACGGAAATTAAACAGCACACTCTTAGAAAAACAGTGGGTTAAGGAGGAAATCTCAAAAGAAATTGATAATGACCTTGAAACTAATGAAAATGATAACACAACATACCAAAACTTATGGAATGCAGCAAAAGCAGTACTGAGAGGGAAATTTATAGCCAAAAATTCATACATCAAAAAAGAAGAAAGAGCTAAAATTGAAGATTTAACTGCATATTTGAGGGAATTAGTAAAAAAAAAAAAGTAACCCCACAGGAAGAAGAAAGAAAGAACAAAGATAAGAGCAGAACTAAAAGAAATAGAAAATAAGAAAGCACTTGAAAAGAAAACAAAACCAAGAGCTAGTTCTTTGAGAAGATCAATAAAATTGATGAACCCTTAGCTAGACTAATGAAGAAAAAGAGAGGGAAGATGCAACTACACAAAATGAGAAATGTGAAAGGAGATATCACCACTGACCCCACAGAAATAAAGACTATCATAAGAGGATATTTTGAAAAACTATATTCCAACAAAAATGACAATTCAGAGGAAATGGATAAATTCCTAGAAACACATAAGCAGCCTATATTGATGAAAGAAGAAATTGGTGATCTCAACAAACCAATCATAAGTAAAGAGATAGAATCAGTCATTAAAAACCTCCCAACTAAGAAGAGCCCTGGACCAGACAGCTTCACAGGTGAATTCTACAAAACATTCCAGAAAGAACTAACACCAATCTTGCTGAAACTCTTCCAAAAAATTGAAACAGAAGGAACATTGCCTAACTCATTCTATGATACCAACATTACCCTAGTACCAAAGCCAAACAAAGACACCACAAGAAAGGAAAATTACAGACCAAATTCTCTAATGAACCTAGATGCAAAAATCCTCAACAAAATACTTGCTAACCATATTCAACAACACATTAAACAAATTATACACCATGAACAAGTGGGATTCATTCTAGGTATGCAAGGATGGTTCAACATAAGAAAATCAATCAATGTAATACACCATATAAACAGATTAAAGGGAAAAAATCACATGATCATATCTACAGATGCAGATAAAGCATTTGACAAAGTACAGCACCCTTTCTTGATAAAAACACTTGAAAAGATAGGAATACAAGGAAATTTTCTGAACATGACAGAAGGGTATATATGAAAAACCCACAACCAACATCGTTTACAATGGAGAAATCCTAAAATCTCTCCCTCTAAGATCAGGAACAAGACAAGGATGCCCACTATCATCTCTTCTATTTAACATTGTCTTAGAAGTACTTGCTCGAGCACTGAGGCAAGAACCAGATATAAAAGGCATTCAAATTGGAAAGGAAGAAGTCAAAATTGCATTATTTGCTGATGACATGATCCTATACATAAAAAACCCTGAGAAGTCTACAAGAAAGCTTCTAGAATTCATAAATGAGTTCAGTAAAGTTGCAGGTTATAAGATCAATGCACAAAAATCATTAACATTTTTGTACACCAATAATGAGCAAGCTCAGGAGGAAATCAAGAAACAAATACCATTTACAATAGTCAATAAAAAAATCAAATACCTAGGAATAAATTTAACTAAAGATATATAAATTTTATGCACAGAGCACTACACAACACTGTTCAAGGAAATCAAAGAAGACCTAAATAAATGGAATAATATTACCCATTCATGGATAGGAAGAGTAAACATTATTAAGATATCTATCCTACCAAAACTGATCTAAACATTCAATGCAATCCCAATAAAAATCAACACAGCATTGTTTAAGGAACTAGAAAACTAGCTATAAAATTTAATTGGAAAGGAAACAGGCCCTGAATAGCGAAAGACATATTGAAAAAGAAAAATGAAACTGGAGGAATCACACTATCTGACTTCAAAACATACTACAAAGCTACAGTAGTGAAAACAGCATGGTATTGGCACAAGGAGAGACACACATACCAAGGGAACTAAATTGAGAGTTCTGATATAGATCCTCATATGTACAGTCACATAATATTCGATAAAGTTACCAAACCCTCTCAACTGGGAGAGAATGGCCTCTTCAACAAATGGTGTCTGGAGAACTGGATATCCACATGTAAAATAATGAAAGAGGATTACCAACTCACACCTTATACAAAAATCAACTCAAGATGGATCAAAGACCTAAATATAAGAGCCAAGACCATAAAGACTTTGAAAAACAATGTAGGGAATCATCTACAGGACCTTGTAATAGGAAATGGCTTCATGAACTTCACACTCAAAGCATGAGCAGCAAAAGAACAAATAGATAAATGGGACCTCTTCAAAATTAAAGCCTTCTGCACCTCAAAGGAGTTTGTTAAGAAAGTGAAAAGAGAGCTTATGCAATGGGAGAAAATATGTGGTAACCATATATCTGAAAAGAGACTTATATCCTGCATATATAAAGAACTTCTATATATTGAAAATAAAAAAAGACAAACAACCCATTTAAAAATGGGAAAAAGGTTTCAAGAGACACTACTCCAAAGAAGAAATACAAGTGGTCAAAAAGCACATGAAAAAATGCTCCAAATCTCTAGTTATTAGGGAAATGCAAATCAAAAGTACAATGAGATACCATCTTACTCCCATAAGATTGGCAGCTATGAACAAACAGAAGACTGCAAATGCTGAAGAGGATGTGGAAGAAGGGGAACACTCATCCACTGCTGGTGGGAATGCAGAAGGATCCAGCCATTCTGGAGGACAGTTTGGCGGTTTCTCAAAAAACTAACCATAGATTTGCCATATGACCCAGCAATTCCACTGCTGGGTATATATCCAGTAGAACTGAAAACAAGGACACAAACCGATATATGCACACCAATGTTCATAGCAGGATTGTTCACTATTGCCAAAAGTTGGAATCAACCCAAATGCCCATCAACAGATGAATGGATAAATAAAATGTGGTATATACATAAATGGAATACTACTCAGCTTTAAGAATGAATACACTACAAACACATGGGATAACATGGATGAATCTTGAGAGCCTTATGTTGAGTGAAGCAACCCAGGCATTTTTTTTTAAAGATTTATTTATTTATTTATTTCTCTCCCCTTCACCCTCCCCACCCCAGTTGTCTGTTCTCTGTGTCTATTTGCTGCATCTTCTTTGTCCCAGTTGTCTGTTCTCTGTGTCTATTTGCTGCATCTTCTTTGTCTGCTTGTCTGCTTCTGTTGTTGTCAGCAGCATGGGAATCTGTGGTTCCTTTTGTTGTGTCATCTTGTTGTGTCCACTCTCTATGTGTGCGGCACCATTCTTGGGCAGGTTGCACTTTGTTTCATGCTGGGCAGCTCTCCTTACAGGGTGCACTCCTTGCATGTGGGGCTCCCCTATGTGGGGACACCCCTGCATAGCAGGGCACTCCTTGCATACATCAGCACTGCACATGGGCCAGCTCCACACGGCAACCCAGGCATTGAAGGACAAATACTACATGACCTCAATTATATGAAATAAGTAAACCAAGCTGCCTCAGAGAACTAGAGACCGGATGATAGGCTTAAAGGAATTTGGGGGGTAGAGGAAGATTGTGAGTGACACCTATGTGGGTGAAATCTATGATAAGCTGGAGGTATTTGTATATGGAAGGGATAAAATGGAGGAATTGGGATACCTTTGGGTGGGGCTTTGTGGGCTTGAGGGGGGCTAGGGATGGGAGGATGGATAATATGGCCAAGAAATTGGGGGGAGGTTGGGGAAACATATGAACATAAGAGATTGTCAGGTATGTGGTTGAGAGTATAATGTTGAGAAAACTTTTTCAAAAATATAATAAGAAGGTTACCTGTTTAAGATGCTTAAAGGGGAGAATCTTATGCAGGACAGGCTTCTAGGGAGTGTGTGAGTGCTCATTTTCTCATAGTGGGTTATATCATTGTATGGAGACCCATACAATGAGAGTGAAGATATACCCATATCCTGGGGAGGACTGATGTTCTCAAATAGAGGGAATTGTATCTCTCGAGAGAAATGGTGGCTCACAATGCATTAGGGCAGTCAAGCATGTCAAGCCCTCAACATTGTTGCAAGTATCTTTGAACATGGCCCTTCAAGCAATGAAGAGTGATTGTCACTGTGGGCCCTGAGGGGAGGGGGAAAAAGGTATTGAATAGGTGGAATCAATATAACTGTGGGGCAATTGAAGTGTTCCACAAGATTATGCATGGAAGGATATAGGGCATGTTAAATTACACCAAAAATGTATAGGGGCCTATAGGATACAATGTAAATTATAATGCAAAACATAAGGTAATTAAAAATTTAGAAAATTGTATAGTCTAAAACATAAACCACAATGTAAACCCAAGTGTAACCTTGTTTGAAAGCTATTGTCTCAATATCTGTACATTACTTCCAGTAAATATAGTGTAAACATATAAAAAGATTATTGCTGGGGAAGGGACAAAGTGTTTCATGTTGGGTATGTGCGAGTACCATATATTGTATATATGAATTACTGTGATCTAAAACATTTCTGAAGACAAGCCTAATAATTAGGAAAAAGAAAGAACGAATACACTGAGAAAGAAATGGAAGAAGTTGTCTTGCCAATTTGCATACAGGGCAACACTTATTGCAGTGATGGAAGGCAAAATATCAAAAACAAAGCTTTTTCATTTTTTAATTTTTGATACCCCAATTTACTTTTATCTTAATTTTTCTAAATTAGTATGTATTCTATATCTAACCTTTAAACTCATCACTATATTCCATTTTACTATTAATGGAAACTGGCAATATATTAGACTTCAATTTCAAGGAAGTTTTGGATCACAAAGAGGTTCAAAAATGGCAGGGGAGGAATACTGGTGTGGAATGTTATTGACAGGGGACACATCGTTGGCAGGGAGTTCTCCAGGGCATATATCCAGGGTACATAGAAATGTTTGGATATTTTCATAGTGGTTACAGTTAAAAATGACAACTGAGGGAGTGCTGAGTTCCTAGTGAGGGGAGCTCTATCACATTTCCTAATGGAACAGCAACAATTCCCCAGTGCAATGGCAAAGACCAAAAAAGAAGGATGGTCCAACAACAAGTCCTTGATACTAATAACTATGCTTGTGAGCCTGGGCACCTGAAATAAGAACTAGGCCTAGAACTGAAGGGTGTCTAAGAGTTACCTCCTGAGAGCCTCCGTGTTGCTCAAATGTGGCCAGTCTCAAAGCCATACTCAGCATGTAAATGCATTACCTTCCCCTCAGCATGGGACATGACTCCCGGGGTTGAGCCTCCCTGGTGCTGAGGATTTACTACCAAGTACCAATTGATGACTGATGATGGAACTAGAAAATGATCTTGAATAAAAGGGTCAACTCAGACCAGCAGAATTTCTCAGCCTACATATAATATCAGGTGTTAAAAATGCTTTTTGACCTTGAATCAAAGGGGGAAATGGAAAGGAAAAATGAGTTTATATGGTTATGAGTCTCCAAAAAAGAGCCAGGAGATTATCAGAGGGGTCACCCTTAAGCACACCTCAGCAGAGTCCCAGAGACAAATAAAGTAGATACAACCCCCGGTATTGGTTCTTCTGAGGGCTACAGAGACTCACATGTTCTATGGTCATGGCAGATGGAGTTCAGTGCCATGTCAGTTGGCCCTACTTTGGAGTTTGTGTTCCTGAGTGTGATGGAGTTAGACTCAGATGTGATCTTTGTTCACAAGTCTCTCCTGTTATTTTTACCAGACCTGTGGTTGGCACTGGGGTTTAGTGTATACTCAGAGACCTGAATCTCTGGACTGTCCATGTGATAGCCAGGTCCTCAGCCTCAACAGACTTGCAACTCCTACGCTTTGGTTAATTGGACACACCCCACTCAGCTAACATGGAGGTGAAGAAGGTCCACCACCATGCCAGGGAGCCAAGAGTGCTTACAACTGAAAGCAGGAGAATTGCATCCAGCATCCATGTGGAACCTAACCCCCTCTCTATATAGATGAGGAGTGGACATAACCATTCCAGGGTCCACAGGATGGAGGAATAGAATATGGATTAGAGTGGACTTACTGATATTCTATTCATGAACTATTGTAATTTGTAATCAAAGAAAATGTAGGATTGATGTGGAAAAAGTGGTCATGGTAGCTGCTGAAGGTAGGGAGTGGGAAGAAGAGATGTGATGTGGGGGCATTTTCAGGACTTGGAGTTTTCCTGGGTGGTACTGCAGGGACAGTTACTGGACACTGTATGTCCTTCCATGGCCCACTGGGTGGACTGGGGGAGAGTGTAAACTATAATGTGGACCATTGCCCATGAGGTGCAGCAGTGCTCAGAGATGTATTCACCAAGTGCAATGAATGTCCCATGATGATGGAGGAGGTTGTTGTTGTGGGAGGAGTGGGGTAAGGGGGGTGGGGGATACATGGGGATCTCATTATTTTTAATGTAACACTAAAAAGTAAATAAAGACAAAAAAATTAAAAGGTTCCCATACACCCCACACCCCACTATGCCCCTACTCCTCCCACTTCAGTATCCCCTTTCATCAGTGACAGTCCATCCAGTGGGTTATGGTAGGATAAACAATGCCCTGCATCTGTCCCTGCAGTATCATTCAGGACAACTCCAAGTCCTGAAAATGCCCCATATCACACCTTGTCCTCCCTCTCCCTGCCCTCAGCAACTGTCATGGCCACTGTCTCCACATCAATGATACAATTTCTTCTATTGCTAGAGTCACAACAGTTCTATAGTAGAATACCAGGAAGTCCACTCCAATCCATATTATATATCTCCATTTTGTGGATCCTGGGAAGGCAATGTCCACTCCACCTCTAAATCGAGAGGCGGGCTTAGATATCACATGGCTGATGGATGTGATTCTCCTGTTTGCAGTTGTAGACACTCTCAGTTCTCTGGTGTGGTGGTTGACCATTCTCACCTCCCCATTAGCTGACCTGGGTATGTCCAATGAACTTGAGAGTAGGTGTTACAACTCTGCTGAGGCTCAGGGCCCAGCTGGCACATAGGACAGTCCAGAGATTCAAATTTCCTGAGCATACACAAGCCCCAGTGCCAATCACAGTTTCAGTAAAAGTGACAGAAGAGGCTCCATCACAATCAGGAGCACAAATTCCAAAGTAGGGCCCATGGTCAAGGCAATGAACTCCAGAGCCACCTATCATGATGATAGAACCAGTGTGTCTCCATTGCCCTCAGGAACACCGTCACCTGGGGTTGTATCTACTTTGGCTCTTTCTGGGATCCTGCTGAGTTGTGCATAAGTGTGATCCCTCTGATGACCTCCTGACTCATTTTGAAGTCTCTTAGCCATCTATTCATTTGTCTTTACCATTTTCCCCTTTTATTCAAGGTCTTTTTCTAGTTGCATCCCCCACTGGTGATGGTAGGAATCCCTCAGTGCCAGGGAGGTTCATCCACAGCAATCATGTCCCACACGGAGAGAAGGTAATGCATTTACATGCTGAGTTTGGCTTAGAGAAGGGTCTCATTTGAGCAACATGGTTTCTCCCAGGAAGTAACTCTTAGGTCCCCTGCAGTTCTATTCTTAGTTCAAATTTCAAGCAAACAGGTTCATAATCATAGTCATCAGTATCCAGGGTATATCACTGGACCATCCTTCTTCACTGGTCTTTGTCCTTGCACGTGGGACATTATTGCTGTTCCATTGGGGAATGTGACAGAGCTCCCCAGGATGGGAACTCAGCATTCCCTCAGTTGTCATGTGTAACTCTATCCACTATGACATTACCCAACGAACATCCAGACATATCTATATACCCTATATGCATGCCCTGGAGAATTCCCTCCCACCCATGCATCCCCCACCAATGACACCCCCACACCAGTACTCCTCCTCTGCCATAGTTGAGCCCCTCTGTGATCCAAAACTTCTTCAAGAATGAAGCCTAATGTATTGCCAAATTCAATTAGTAGGAAAATGAAATAGTAATGACAGGTTTAAAGATTAGAAATTGAATACATAATAATTTAGAAAAACTAAAATAAAGTAAAAAAATAAATTGAGGTATTAAAAAATGAAAAATATAAAATTTTGTTTTTGACATTTTGCTTTTCATCACCATAATAGGTGTTGCCCTGCATGTACAGTCGCAAGGCAATCTCCTCCATTCCTTCCTCAGGGTCTACATCCTTTTTTTTTTCTTTTTAATTTTGTCTTATAAAAAGTTTTAGATCACAGTAAAGTCTCATATACAATATATTTTTTATTATTTTTTAAGATTTATTTATTTATTTATTTATTTCTCTCCCCTCCCCCACCCCACCCCCAGTTGTCTGTTCTCTGTGTCTATTTGCTGCATCTTCTTGTCCACTTCTGTTGTGAGCGGCACGGGAATCTGTCTTTCTTTTTGTTGCGTCATCTTGTTGTGTCAGCTCTCCGGCACCATTCCTAGGCAGGCTGCACTTTCTTTCGTGCTGGGCAGCTCTCCTTACGGGGCACACTCCTTGCATGTGGGGCTCCCTTATGCAGGGGACACCCCTACGTGGCAGAGCACTCCTTGCGTGCATCAGCACTGCTCATGGGCCAGTTGCACACGGGTCAAGGAGGCCCGGGGTTTGAACCGCGTACCTCCCATGTGGTAGACGGACGCCCTAACCACTGGGCCAAGTCCACAAACCCTTTTCCCACTTCCCCAGCAATGATCTTTTTACATGTGAATGTTATATTTGCTACAGTTGATGTACAGATATTGAAACAAAGCTACCAACCATGATTCCATTATGGCTTACATTATGGTTTATATTTTAGACTGTAACTTTTCTAAAATTTTTATTACATTATGATTTACATTTTAGACTTTTTTACATTTATAAATTTTTGGATAAATTTAACATGGCTTATATCCATCGTTGCATGAATTTGTGGAACACTTCCCTTGCTCCCCAGTTACCCCCACTTCCATCCATTCTACTCCTCTCTCCCCCTCCCCTCAGGACCCACAGTGAAAACTAAGCTTCACTGCTTGAAGTCTTAAGTGATCTTATCCTCTTTCTTTTTATTTTTCTGATTTTTCCACCTTTTTTTCCTATTGAGGGATTTTTAAAAAATTGTTAGTTACAAAAAGAGAAAGTTTAATGGAAGTATTGATTTTGAGCAGATGAATTTAAGTCCAACTTATAAGAAAGCCTTTGCACATTTATGAAACTATAGAAGATTCCAGGCTATTCCATGAACCCTGTGTGTGTTAGGAATAACTTGCCAGAGGTTAGAGTGCTTTAACTTCTGCTCCAGCTCAGGCGAAAAGTGTCACCAGAGCCTGCCTGATGGAAAATGCTGGAACCAAACAGAAATGTCATGGTTGTACAAATAGGATGAGAAATGACAAAATTGGCAAAATCTTATTTACAATACAGTAGCTCCTCAACATTGGAATTAAACATGAGGACTGCCATTTTCTATTTTCTATGCAGATGACAATTTACAAAAAAAAAGCTATTATCACAATAAATGTAGAAAGCCATTCCCAGTTTAGAAACAGAAATAAAAGAGTACTGCACAATAGTAGACAGAGAAAAGCTCAAAGTTTAGAAAATTACAAAAAGTGCTTCCTATAAAATTATTCCCTTTAAAACACTTGCTTACTTTTAAGGCATTAAAAAAAAAAAAAAGTGAAATTTCCAAATACTTTCTACCAAAACATCCAATGGTTTGTTCATTCAACAAACATAACATCAGGTTTATAATGCATGAGGCACTGGAGTCTTAAAGATGAAAAAGACTTGTCCCTGCCTCAAGGACGTCTGTCCTCCCAAAGCAGGGAGGCAGACACATATCCAACCACAATATAGCAATTAAAAGCAGATGCCACTGCTTTCTTTATAATTAAAGGACATGCTGCAGTTCTCATTGAATTACTACACAGAAACTTTCCTGACTTCCTCGGAGACAAAAATGCACCTACATGCTCCTGATAAATACTTCTTTAAAAGGAAGGCATTAAATTGCATTTTGTGATATTTGCCCCTCAACATCACATGCCTAATGAAGTCAGCTTTCTTTTAAGCAATGGAGCATACTGTACTCCAAGAACGAGACACACTGGAACCAAGAATAAGTGACCAGTCCTACATCTAGATAGAGACCAGTAAGTACCATTAGAAGCTGAGCCTAAGGAACACAAACGTCAATTAAAACCTTCGGTCTCTTTCATGGGTTGATTTTCAATATACTCCTGTGTCAGCCGCTCCAACTCGTTCCTCACATCTGGATGGTCTTCCAGATCTTCATAGAGTGAACTGAGGATGTTCAATTTCCTGTAATTCTCAGGTTTTACCAGGCTTCAGACGACCTGGAGGCATTATTCTTTCACGGTGATTATGTGATGTTGGCAGAAATAGGCTGTCCATCAACATTGAGAGATGGCACAAATAATTCAGCCTGGTTAACCAGAAGTCCATTGTATTATGTACCTGCATCTCTGAAAAGCCAAAGTTGACCTCGGTAGTTGTGGATGCGGGTGCCTGTGCCGGCGATAACGTCGGGTAGGGCAGCGGATCTCACGCAGAGGAAGTTGACCGCACGGGCAGCAAGACCCGGACTGCGCTTGTAGAAGATACCTTGGGACCGTTTGCGGGAAGTTCAACAAACGCAGCACCCACTGGGGCCGGCAAGCCTCCATCTCTTCCTTTGCGCCTCTCTCCTCCCGGCCAACTCTTCAGCCCCGGTCTCCTTGCCTGCTTTGGCCTGTTCCACCCACCTGGCCTTCCCAGGCATTAACTCAGGGAACCTAAATAACCAGGCCCTCTCACCTCTGAATTCCCAGGCCCCTGTATTATGGATTTTAACCCCTTATTAGATATGTGGTTTCCAAATATTTTCTCCCATTGTGTAGGTTTTCATTTTACTTTAATGATGAAATCCTTTTATACATAAAAATTTTTAAATTTCACCATATCCAGTTAATCTATTTTTTATTTTGTTGCTTGTGCTTTGATTATAAAGTCTAAGAAACCATTGCTTAACCAAAGATCCAGAAGATGCATCTCAGTGTTTTCTTTTGGAAGTTTTTATAATTCTGGCTCTTGTATTTAGGTGTTTGATCCATTTTGAATTGATTTTTTTGTGTGTATGGTGTGAGGATGGAATCCACTTTCATTCTTTTGCAAACGGGGATCCAATTTTCCCAGTGGCATTTGTTGAAAAGAGTATTCTTTCCCAGTTGAGTGGTCTTTGTACCCTCATCAAGTGTGAATTGGCCACCAATGTTAGGGTTGATTTCTGAACTTTCAGTCTAATTCCATTGGGTTATATGTCCCTGTGCCAGTACCACACTACTTTTGATAACTGTGGCTTTGTAATAAGTTTTAAGACTGGGAAGTGTGAGTCCTCCAACTTTGTTGTTCTTTTACAAATGGTTTTGGCTCTTTGGGATTCCTTGCCCTTCCATATAAATTTGATGATTGGCTTTTCTGTTTCTGCAAAGAAAATTGTTGGAATTTTTATTGGGACTGCATTGAATCTGTAAATCATTTTGGGTCTAATTGACAGCTTAATAATAGTTTTCCAATCCATGAACATGGAATGTCCTTTATTTTATTTTTTACACCTTTATTATTTATTTTACACCTTTATTATTTTATTTACACCTTCTTTGATTTCTTTTAGAAAGGTTGTATAGCTTTCTGTGTACAAGTTCTTTAAATCCTTGGTTAGATTTATCCCTGATATTTGATTCCTTTAGCTGCTATTGTAAATGGAATTTTCTTCTTGATTTCTTCTTCTGATTGTTTATTGTTTGTGTATAAAAACACTACTGATTTTTGGTTGTTGTTCTTGTAACCCACAACTTTGCCAAATTCATTTATTAGCTGTTGGAGATTTGTTGGGGATTTTTCAGAATTTTCTTTATAAAGGATTGTGTCATTCACAATTAAAGAATGCTTTATTTCTTCCCTTCCAATTTGGATGCATTTTATTTCTTTTTCTTGCCTAATTGTTCTGGATAAAACTTCCAGTACAATGTTGAAAAATAGTGCTGACATTGGACATCCTTGTCTTGTTCCTGATCTTAGAATGTAGCCTTTCACCATTAAGAATGATGTTAGCTGAGGATTTTTAATAGATGCCCTACACCATGTTGAGGAAGTTTTCTTCTGTTATAGCTTTCTAAGTGTTTTTTATTATCATAAAGGGGTGCTGGATTTTGTCAGTTGCCTCTTATGAGCCAATTAAGATGGTTGTGTGGTATTTTTTCCTTCATTCTGTAAATGTGGTATATTACATGAATTGATTTTTTATGTTGAACCATCCTTGCTTATCTGGGATAAATCTCACTTAATCGTGGTTTATAATTGTTTTAATGTGCTGTTGGGTTCTGTTGCTAGCATATTGTTTAGGATTTTTGCATCTATATTGATGAGAGATGTTGATCTCTGATTTTCTTTTCTTATAATATCTTTATCTGGCTTTGCTATGAGGGTGAAGTTAGTCTTGTGGAATGAATTAGGAATTGTTCCCTCCTCTTTAAATTTTTGGAGGAGTTTGAGGAGAATTGGCATCACTTCTTATTGAAATGTTTGCTAAAATTCATTGGTGAAGACATTTTGTCCTGAAATTTCTTTTCTGGGAGGTTTTTGATTTCTGATATGATCTCTTTACCATTTATTGGTTTGTCAAGATTGATTTCTTGATTCATGTAGGTAAGTTTATGGTTCCTGGGAATTTGTTCATTTCATCTAGGTTATCTAATTTCTTGGCATATAGTTCTTCGTAGTATACTTTTATAGACCTTTTTATTTCAGTGGGGTTGGCAGTAATGTCCTTTTCATTTCTGATTTTGTTCATTTGCATCTTCTTCCTTTTTTTTTTAAGATTTATTTATTTCTCTTCCCTCCCCCCACCCCCACCCCAGGTGTCTGTTCTCTGTGTCTATTTGCTGCCTTTTCTTCTTTGTCCGCTCCTGTTGTTGTGAGCAGCACGGGAATCTTGTGTTTCTTTTTGTTGCGTCATCTTGTTGTGTCAGCTCTCCATGTGTGCGGCACCATTCCAGGGTAGCCTGCACTTTCTTTTGTGCTGAGCAGCTCTCCTTACAGGGCACACTCCTTGCGCGTGGCGCTCCCCTACACAGGGGACACCCCTGCGTGGCACGGCACTCCTTGCGCGCATCAGCACTGCACATGGGCCAGCTCCACATGGGTCATGGAGGCTCGGGGTTTTAACCATGTACCTCCCATGTGGTAAAAGGATGCCCTAATCACTGGGCCAAGTCCACTGCCTGCATCCTCTTTCTTTATGTCTTTGTTAGTCTAGCCAAAAGGTTGTCCATTTTATTAGTCTGTTCAAAGAATCAACTTTTGGTTTGGTTGATTCTTTCTGTTTCTTTTTTCTCTATTTGTTTACTTCCACTCTAATCCTTATTTCCTTCCTTTTGCTCCTTTTGGGTTTAATTTGCTCTTCTTTTTTTGTTCATCCAGTTTTGAGGTTAGACCTCTGATTTGTAATCCTTTTTTATTATAAGCATTTAGAACTGTAAATTTTCTTTTAACACTGCTTTTGCTGCATCTCATAAGCTTTGGTTTGTGCATTTGCATTTTCAAAATATATCCTAATTTCCTTTGTGAATTCCTATTTAATCCACTGGTTGTTTAAGAGTAGGTTGTTTAATTTCCACATACTTGTGACTTTTTCATTTTCCTTTTGTTATTGATTTCTACCTTCATTCTGTCATGGTCAGAGTATATACATTTCATGCTTTCAATATTTTTTAATTTACTGAGATTGTTTTATGATCTAATATATAGTCTATCCTGGAGAATGACCCATATGCACTTGAAAAGAATGTGTATTTTGTTGTTGTTGGGTGAAATGTTCTATATATATCCGTTAGAACTTGTTGGTTTAAAATATAATTGAAGTCTTGTATTGCCTTATTGATCTTCTGACTATATGTTCTATCCATTATTGAAAGTGGTATATTAAAGTCTCCTATGACTAATGTAAAACTGTCTCTCACACTTCGAATCTGTCAGTATTTTCTTTATATACTTTGGGGCTTTGCTGTTAGGTGCATATATATTGTTACATCTTTTTAAATTGACCTTTTAACAGTATATAATGAACATCTTTGTCCCTCAGAACAGTTTTTGACCAAAAGTCTATTTTTATCTGATATTAGTATATCTACCCTTGCTCTGTTTCTGATACTACTTGCATGGCATATTTGTGCCAAGCTTTCAATTTCAACCTGTAGGGTATAAGAAAACGAATACAAAACCATAGTCCTGCCATTTAAAGTTACCCAGTGGTTTCCTTTACTGGAGGTCTTTATTTCTTTCTACTACTTTGAACCATTGTGTAGTGTCCTTTCATTTTTCTTATATTCTTTAATTTTTTAAAAAAGATACTTAGATTACATAAATATTACATGAAAAATATAGGGGATTCACATATGCCCGCTTCCTACCCCTCTAATTGAGAGGGAGCTTAGATCCCATCAGGCAGTCTTGCTTGCAGTTGCATACCATCTGTTCTTTGGGATGGTTGTTGTCCATCATCATTTCCTTGTTAGTTGTTCTGGATGAGTCCAATGAACAGGAAAGTAGGTGTTGCAACTCCGTTGAGATTCAGGACCCAACTGGCACATGGACAGCCCAAAGATTTAATTCTCTGTCATTGAATGTGGGGGGCATTCAGGACAGTGTGCACCTGGGGCAGGTTTCTAGGGTGTGTGTGAGTGTTCATCTTGTCACAGTGTATTATATCATTGAGTGAAGACTTACATAATGAGATGAAAGGAGCTGGACTCCCATCCTGGGGAGTCCTGCTATGTTCTGGAATAAAGGAGCAGGAGTCTCTCACGAGCATAGGCAGTGCCTAATAGAGGAGGACAGGCCAGCATTTCAAGCCCTCAACATTGTTGCAAGTAACTATGAATCTTGTTCTTCAAGGAATGAAACTTGGTGGTTGCAGTGGGTCCCAAGGGGAGGGGTAGGGAGGAACAAAATAGGTGGAAAACGGGGCGTTTTGGACGCAATGTAAGTGTTCTACATGATTTTGCAATGATGGATACAGGTCATGTTAAATTTCATCAAAATTTATAAAAGTTTATGGTCCAAAATGTAAACCATAATGTAAATTATCAACCATGGTTAGTAGCAATGTTTCAATATTTGTACATCAGTTGTAACAAGTGTACCATCCACATGTAAAATGTTATTAATAAGGGAAAGGAGAAAAAGGGAAGGAGGTTGACTATATGGGAATCCCCTATATTCTGTTTATGGTATTTCTGTAACCTAAAACTTCTTTGAAAACAAAATGAAAAAAAATAAGACACTGGGAGAATAAATGGAAGAAAGTGTCGCTATACATATAAGACAACAGATCTTACAGTGATGAAAGATATAATGTAAAAATTTTTTTAATGTTTTATATTTTTTATTTCAAATTAATTTTTAATTTTTAAAATTTTATTTGTTATTTTTAAAACCATCATTATTTCATGCAGAAGCTGTCTTTTAATTTGGTTCTGGATCCTAGGGAGTGATTTCTCTTGGGATATACTCAAGAAATTGCACAAAGGGGTATTTATGGCTGGTTAACATTAAGCATTGAGTGTAGCAATATATTAATGAGTTCTTGTGATGTTTATGATTAGTCTCTGGGTTTTGATTTTTCCATATTAGTGTTATACAGGTAGATAGTCTCATCCTACATCACTGGCTCATGATTAATGTGACCAATTTTAGATGAATCAAGATTTCCACCACCTGGATGTACAGACTCATTCATTGGATTGGTCTGCATATGTAAAAGACTATAGATGGCGACACAAATTGACTCAATTTTTATTTTTATTTATGAATGCATAACTATTATAATAAAAATATGAATGCAATTTTTTCCTTTTAAGCCTTGTAATATATTCTTTTAAAATAATGTTGAGGTGCAAACAACCAGATAACACTGTAGTACCTTTATCTTTTCACACTTTAATTACCAATCATTTGCCACCTAATGTGATTCTTCCTTTATATGTATAATTTTTCTCACCATGTTTTAATTGTAGAAGTATAGCTATTATAGTTTTCTTCAAATGTGCTCCACAGATATTCTGCATGAAAATAAATGGGTGCTACTTAAAAGCACAGATTCCTGGACCTTAACCAAGACTGAATCCTAATCTCAGGTGAATGTGAGTGTGCATTTGTGTGTGTGTTTGTAGGTGTGTTTTATGTGTCTTTCCATTAACAGGTGCTCAGATTAATTTTTGTGTCCATGGGAAGTAGACTTGGCCCAGTGGTTAGGGCATCCATCTACCACATGGGAGGTCTGCGGTTCAAACCCCGGGCCTCCTTGACCCGTGTGGAGCTGGCCCACACGCAGTGCTGATGCGCGCAAGGAGTGCCCTGCCACGTGGGGTGTCCCCCGCGTAGGGGAGCCCCACATGCAAGGAGTGTGCCCCATAAGGAGGGCCGCCCAGCATGAAAGAAAGTGCAGCCTACCCAGGAATGGCACCGCACACATGGAGAGCTGACAAAACAAGATGATGCAACAAAAAGAAACACAGATTCCTGTGCTGCTGACAACAACAGAAGCGGACAAAGAAAGAACATGCAGCAAATAGACACAGAGAACAGACAACCAGGGCGGGAGGGGAGGGGAAATAAATAAATAAATAAATCTTTTTAAAAAAAATTTTGTCCCGTACATGCTGGGAATTAGTCACCCATTTGAATGGTAAATATATATCATCAGCTTCCTGCACATACCTACTTAATCCTTCCTATACATTATTTCCTCTTTCTCTTCAATCTCTTTTCAAAAGACATCACTGCCAATGCTTTTTTTTTATTTTAATTTTTAGGAAGTACTTGAGATGGAACCCAGGACCTTGTAAATGGGAAACAGATGTTCGACCACTGAGCTACATCTTCTCCCCAATGAGAGTTGTTTTTTTCATTTCTTTGTTTGCTTGTTTGTTTTTAAGTGTTACCAGGAATTAAACCTAGGACCTCGTACATGGGAAGCAAGCGTTCAACCACTTGAGCTACATTCACTCCCCTGCCATTGCATTTTATTGGGGTTAAGGGGTGGGTAAAACCCCTAAATGCATATTTTTAAAAAAGTAAACCCAAACCCACCAACACCCACAAAGCAATTGAAAAGACAGGCAAACATATTGCCACACAGGGGCCATGCTATATATGACTATGAGACTCCTCTCTTCTAATCATTAAAGCAAGTTTTGAACATCACTCAAACAGCCCCTTTTTGGTGATGAATACCTTAACTCACCTGATGTACATGTTTGCTGTGCTTTAGAAGACTTCCAGCAGCTTAATAGGAGCTTTCTAATTCCCATCAACTCCTTTTAAAGTAAAGTTTATGATGTACCTGCACTATGTCAAGTCTGTGCAAAGTCTTCATGTTTGCTCATTTTCCACTTGAACAGCTTAAAATATGTATTTTAACAAGGCAAAAGGCAGTATCGTTTTTTATTTTTTAAAAAATGCAGCATTTTTCATTCCAGCAAATTGCATACTGGTTATAACATAATGTTCAGAAGCTACAGCCTAACTAAATACTAACACAATTCTTCCTGAATTGTGGAAACTAAAACAGAATTGTATCAGCAATGATGCACTGAATATCTCCTATATGTCAGATACATCCATGAAGATGGCATGGAAAGATGTGAAATTTAAATTGTACCTTTTCTCAGTGAGTTTTAAATTCAGTTCTGTATGTACAGTTGGAACAAGTAAAGTAAGAAGAGGGAGCACAAAGTGTGCTGTGATTGATTGTTAAATAACAAGGTTAACAATGATGGTGAAATGGCCAGTGATTACTGAGGGTTTCATCTGCATTGCTCACTGTTCTAAGTACTCTCTGTCTATTAATACTTTCAACCCTCCTAACAGCACTTTGAGGCTGGTGGTATTATCATCCCCATTTCATAGCTAGGCAGGGTGAGGCACAGGGGAAATCTTTGTACCACTCAATGCAGCGGAGAATTATTAGCTTTAAGACATACAGTATAGCACCCAGGAGAGGTCGGGGGAAGTTCTTTCATAGGGAGTAGACGGAACTTTCAAATTACTACAAACAGGGCAATTCCTGAAGCCATAAGCACAAGTCCAGGAAAAGACACAGGCTCAACAAAAGATGGAAAAACCCTGCACCTTTGCCTCCGGTTCATCATCTTCATAGGAGGCCGGAACTCCGAAGGAGAGGGTCAGCCAACCCAGAGCAAAGATTGTGAAAGGTGCTTTTCTGTGTTGGTTTGCTTGTTTTTGTCAGTTTCTAGTACTCAAGGAAAGATATTGGTTTGTACTTTTCTTTTGTTGTATTGCCTTTGTCTGAATTTGGCCTCATAAAATGGGTAGACAAACATTCATCTTTCTGTTTTTTGAAAGAAACGGTGTAAAATTAGTATTAAGTTCTTAGAAGTTTGGTAGAACTTTTCAGTGAAACCATCTGGACCTGGAGTTGTTTTGGGTGGCTTTTTAATTGTGAATTCAATTTCTTTAATGGATGTAAGACTTCAAGTTTTCTGATTTATCTTGCTTGAGTTTTGGTAAAATCGTTCCATTTCTTCTAAGTTGTCAAATTTAAGAGCATGAAATTGTTTCCAGAATCCCACTCTTATGCTCTTAATGCAGGGGTTCTTAACCATTTTTGTTCCATGGACCCTTGCCAGTCAGGTAAAAACCACAGACCCTTTATTAAGACCACACTACACTGTGTATTATCTAATAAATATATCACACCCACACCAACATGGCCCCACAAAAATGTTTTTTTGAATTTCAATTCAAGCTCATGGACCCCTTGTTAAGAAACCCTGTCTTAATGGATGCAGGGTCTGTAGTGATATCCCTGTTTCCTTCCTGGTATGGATTTGCCTCTTCTTTTTATCTTTGTCAATCTTGCTAGAAGTTTACCAATTTTATTGATTCTTTTTGAAGATCCAGCTTTTTGCTACATTGATTTTCTCTACTATTTTCCATTTCTTTGATTGCTGCTCTTCTCTTTAGTATTTCCTTTTTTCTGCATGCTTTGGGTTTATTTTGCTCTCTTTTTTTCTAGTTTCTTGAGATAAGAACTTATTTTATTGATTTAAGAAATTTTCTCTTTTCTAATGTAAACGTTTAATGCTAGAAATTGTCCTCTAGGCACTGCTTTAATTGTATCCCATATATTTCATATATTGTGTTTTCATTTTTATTTAGTTCTCTCTCTGCTATATTTTTACTAGTATTTATTAATTATATATTTTTTACATTTTTTGTCTTTATTTTTTTAATATTACATTCAAAAAATATGAGGTCCCCATATGCCCCCCATCCCCCTCACCCCATTCCTCCCCCCATAACAACAATCTCCTACATCATCATGAGACATTCATTGCATTTGGTGAATATATCTCTGAGCACCGCTGCACCTCATGGTCAATGGTCCACATCATAGCCCATACTCTCCCACAGTCCACCCAGTGGGCCATGGGAGGACATACAATGTCTGGATATTATTTATATTATATATTATATATGTACTTAATATCATTTGCAATATCCCCTTTTCTCAGGAAATTTTGAGAAGTATGTTGTTTAACCTTCAAGAGTTTGGGTATTTCCGGTTTTCTTTCTGTTCTTGATTTCTACTTTGATTCTCTTATAGATTGAGAATATGCTCATTTTAATTCTCTCAAATGTTTAGTTTTGTTTTTTGATTGAGAAAAACCTATCCTGATGGATCTTGTAAAGATTGTCTATTCTGAAGTTGTTCATTGGGTGTTCAATAGATGCTCATTAGATTCTGTTACTCGGTTGTGTTGTTCAGATCTTACAAATCCTTGCTGAAGCTCTGTCTACTAGTTCTATCAGGTCTGCAAGGGGGTTAGAGAAATCTTCAACTGTAATTGTAGGTTTGTTTACTTCTCCTTGAAGCTCTATCAGTTTTTTGTTTCATGTATTCCTACCACTGTTGCTTTGTGCATATGTACTAAAGAATCTGCTTAATGGATTCATTGATTATATATTTTAATGTATATATATCACTGGATTCTAAGTTCCCTGCAGTGAGAGACTCTCTCTATTTTGTTCAATGTTTTTCCTTCAATGCCTTGCTCAAAATTTGCCTTGAGTGGGACCTAACTATCAGTTTATCAAAAGATACTGTTAATGTATCTAAATGTAACATTTAGATTAGCCTATTCATTTTACAGTGGAAAAATTAAGATCCATATATGTAATTTTACTTTTTTTATGGTGTCAGAAGCATCTAGTCAGACAGTATGGAGTAAACTGCAAGATCCTGGCTTCTAGACTTGTATATTTTTAAAAAATATTCAGGTTTTTTTGTGTCATATGTGAGTGTGTGTGTATGTTGAGATCAATATTGAAAAAAGAGAAAGAGCCTCGGAGATGGAATGTTCTCAATATCTCTTATTTGAGTTTTATTGCACTTTAACATGATGCCCAATGCATGACTTTGCATACTGTCCCAATTTTATCTTTTACTTCCATTTAAGTATAGTTCACTGGAAACCAATGGGTTAATCAGAAAGCTCATTCTTTTCACTGGAGGTCAGTACCATAAGCTAAAGGCTGCATTTGAAAAGCTTCCAAAAGAGCTGAAGGGCTTCTCCCCAGAGCTCCACTGTTTCCAGAAGCTGCAGATCCTCTTTCTTTTAGAAGACAGTGAGAGAGGCACACCACTAAGATCTCAGCTCTGATTAATTGACTCACTCATGTAAAAACAGTACCAAGGCAACTACACTTTGTGGTATTCAGGAAGCAGCTTTTATCAAATGATGTGTGAACTTGCAGCTGGCATGCCTTGCCCCACCGGTGACGTTCAGGCATGATTTTCCATGCAAGGTCTCAAGCTTAATACAAGAGAGTCATCTATATCCCCAGATGTCTTTCTCTTGATATATTCATCAATCAGTGACTCAGAGAGAGGATGGTTGGTCTTATTTTCTGTCTTGCTATTTTTGTTCCTTTCCTTTGTTTTTCCATTTTTGTTCTATGCTTGCCTTGGTTTTTTCCCAGGGCAGTTGTCCTATCCAGAGACGCATTAAGTCGCAAGTAAAGTGGTCCATTGAAGGAGGAATAATAATGAGAGCTAGTAGCTGTCCTGATCTGACACTGGAAAAAAGTCAGGAGTTCAGGAGTCTTTTTTATTTAGCCTGATTACCAAGCAGATTCCTGGTACTTCAACCTTAGGCTGCCCCAATCTTGACAACAGGGCTCATATTTTATACTAGTTAGGGGTGAAAATTTCGGTCACAAAATGTGCCATTTTGCATAACTGGTAAGAAGCAGTACATTGTCTGTTTCCAAGCATATTAATCTAGATGTTTTACTTCAAAACCAATGCTGGATCCATGCTGTGTGCAGTCATCCTACCTCAACGTAATCTTTTAGAAGTGACTACTATGTGATAGGATCAGTGTTACATACATAACCTTAAGAGACACAGGACAAAACTGACATGCTACTACCCATGACGAGCTAAAAATTTAATAGGGCAATAGAACAAGTGCAACATAAATTGTGTATTGCTATGTAGCCCAACATAGGGATGTAAGTTTTTGCTAAGAGTGGTGATGGGACTGGGGGAACAGACTGCCACCCGGAATTAAAAAAGTTGAAAGTTGAGCTGAATCAAAGGGCAGCAGCAACAGTAGTTTATGGTGATGTCAGAATGGCTCTGTTTTCACTGTAGTAGCCAGGCTGGTCTCCAGACTCCAGGAGGATCTACTAATGACCTTCATGACAATCATGAAATCTTTGGCTTTAAATTTTCTTAAGTACATCCAGGAAGATACTTTGGATTATGCACTACTTGGATTCAGATGGTACAATCTATATTTTCTCATAGTTGGGCAACCATTACATAACAGAAAGTATAAGGGCTCTTAAAATTAGAAGGGCAGATGTCCATCTATGATTTCAGTCAAAATTGTTTACTTCCTTCTAATTCAATTTGCCCATCTAACAATGGAAATCATAGTAGTAGTGCTGGCTTATTATGATTATAGTAAGTCATGATAATTTATCCTAATATGTGTAATTTTCTGGCCACACAACTCAATTTACTGTGCAATCCTGAGGGACTTGTCTGCATAGGAATGGTGGTGCTTGTCATCATTGGGGTGAATACCTCTCCCATTTCCTCTGCATTACCTTTCCCATATTCCCAGAAGGGGAAATTCAAAGAGGGTTGTACATCAGGGTGATTAGCAATGGAAGAAGGCTTAGCTGTCATTAAGCAAGGCTGAGTCTGGATAAAGAGAGGGCTGAAAAATGCTTATTTCACCCCTGAAATCTGTAGAGGATCTTCCTAGCTGCACGGTAGGCCAAGAGGAGCTTTCTCAAATTTTGAGAACATTATCTTGCTATCATCTGTAAAATCCAGTGTGTAGGAGACTAGCAAGGAGGCATTTTTGACAGTTATGTCTAGACTTCTTTCCCCTGATGCACATTTACCTTCATTGGCCAAATGGAACCTAAACAAATAGCCTCCAAGTTTATAATGAGGCAACTAAGGAATAAAAATGGAATGGTTCATGACAGTGATGACACAAATAGAAATATCACTCCCACTAAGAGGTCACTGTTCTGTTCTATTTCTCAAAGCTCAGGAATTCTATTTAAAAGACTTGTAGTCAGCTCTGCTATATGGACTGACCAGCTGAAAAATATTCTTATTTAGTGTATTTCTATGTTTTTCCTCATGTAGCCTAAGTTGGTTTTCCATCAGGAGAAGAGCAAAGGCATTTATCCAATGTGTTCCTGGATTCTGATCCTCAGTATCTATCTGTTTTTTTAAGCTGCTCAGTTTGTTAGACAGCAATATATAACTAACAGAGATTTTGGTACCTGGAAGTAGGCTGTTGCCATAGCAAAAATGGGAATGACTTTGGGCTGAGAAGTAGGAGAAAGCTTTAAAATAGTAAAGACTGTTATTAGAATTTTAGATTTTGGGAAGACCTGCAGTGAGGGTTGAAAGGAAAGAGAAGAAAATCTTATCAGGAAATTGAGAAAGAAGAATCCTTTCATGTAATGACAAAGTTTAGTAACACTGTAGCCTGGAGTAATGTGGAAAGTAGAAAATGCACCAAATTAACTGGGTGACCTAACTAAGGAGATTTCCAGGCAGAATGTTGAAGGAGCTGTTTGTTTCTTGCTTCTTACGGTAAGAGGAATGATAAAAGTTAAAGGAAGGACAAAAAGAAGCCGAATTTTGCTGATTTTTAAGATTCCCAGCTTCTCCAGATGGCAAATGATGCTAAAATTCCAACATATCTTCCCAACATTGATCAAATCTAGGGAATTCACAGGAAACTATGGTCAAAAGATGGAGGAAAGGATGTGATTGCAAACTTCTTTGTTTAGACTTCAGAAAGATCAAAGATGTTTCTTCAGAAGGTTATTCACTCATACAAAAGGTCCTTAAAATATTTAATGATGTTACTTACTGATCAGATCCTCTCTAGCAAACAAAAGGGCCTATAATAAGTTTAAGGGCATCTTCTCTCAGCAAAAGCCTAAGATACAGAAAGGCTTATCTCTAACAGATTTGTTAGAGTGACTTTAGTGTAATGGAATAGATCCCAATAAGATTTACAAAATTTAAAATAATCATATCAGCAAAAATATGGCCAGTTTGGAAGATGGAAATTTCAAGGTATGAAATCCTTATTCTTAGAAGATCAGCTAGTTAAGAGTTAATATTAGAGAGAGAACATAAGCACTTTTGCATCTAGTCATCTGAAGACAGTTGCATGGGGCTCACTCATTATAAATCCAAAAGGCTGCCCTTCTTGTCTGCCCTCAAATCCATCTACTGAGTCATGATATCCAGTGTCTTAGCAAAGAGAGCATCTCATTTCCCCTGGTGAGAATTGTGTGGTCCATGGGTGTTTCTGGCACAACTGGTGCTCTTCTGCTTTGTGAAGATGAGGCTGAGGCTGAGGTGGGCCACAGGCTCTGCAAAGTGACAAGTGTTGGACTGGAAGAAGATGCCTTCCTTCTCTCTCCATCTTTTCTTCCCACCCTTCCCAAAACATACTCTTTCCCTCCCTTATTATCCTTTTTCCCACTCTTCCTCAAAAAGAGAGTTTATTCATGTACCTATTTTTAGCCCGCCATCTATTTGAAAGAAACAAGGCAATCATTACAGATCAATAAATTCAGTTAGAGTCTGCCCAGTCTGTTTCTAACATCTTAGAAAATGGTGCTTAAAGGTTCAGACACAAGATGAAAGAGAGTAGCTTTGGTCACAAATGCAATGATTTTTTCAAAAGTATGTGGAATAATCTGAGCTAGAAAAATTAAAAGTTTGCCTTAGCCATGATTTGTCTGCCCTACTTAGATCCTGTACATTCATGTCAGGCCATGATTCCCTACCTTTGAGAACCCAATCTATTTCGTTATCAAAAGACACTACTAGGATGACAAATTCCAACTGTGGCTACACCATGAAGACCACCTGGACTTGAGTGGTTGAAAATGTTTCTGGTCCATATTAGAACATAGGTTGAGTGGAGATGGCCACTGACAGGGTGAGAAAAATACTTTCTAACCTCAGAGAGAGAGATGGAAGAAGATTGAAAACAGAGTGTGATCTAAATGGGTTCTGGAAGCCAGAAGCTTGACTTTGCCTCAGAACCTTGCTTCTGCTGTACTGGAGTCCTGAGGTGGAGATTGAAAAGACACAGCCCCATTTCTCAAGAGGCTAGCTTTGCCCAAAGGACCTTTTTAACACACTGCTTCTCAAAGCTGATTCATGGAAAAGTTGCCTTGAGTTGCCCCTCTAAAAAAGAAGGTTCTGCTTTCAAACTGGTGTGTGAAATACTGAACACTCCATTCCTTTCTCCCGATGTGTTATGCACATATCAGCATTTTAAATGCAAGATGCCTTGCAGCCAGTACTCCTAATTCATCTTCATTTGCCTCTGTGTTCCCCAAACCTACTGGACTGAAGAGCTCTGTAATGAGTAGCAGTTATCAAATTGACCATGGCGCTATGTTTGGGAAATGCTGACCAATTTCATTGAGTCCTGGTGAGTAATGTGTGCAGCAGCCAGAGTTCAGATCCTGCTTGGAGGCTCTCCAGACTATATGCCAGAGAACCAAGACTGGTTACACAGAAAGACACCAACACGCAAGGAGGTGGATAGGAGCACAGTCCCTGGGACTGATGGCCTGATCTAAGTCCCAGATGTGCCATGTGCTAGTTGTTGGGAAAGTTCCAGACCCTCTTTGTGCCTCAGTTTCCTTACCTATAAAAGGTTTGTAATAATAATTATCTCATAGGTGTCTATGTGGATTAAACGAATTAATACATGTAAAGCACTTAGAACATGGCCTGGCAGAAAAAAGTACCCTAAGTAGTCACTTATTCTTAAGGAATCTGATTCTTTTAGCAGCTCTGGCCTGAGTTAAGCCTTAGATCCTCTCTGCATTACAGCAAGAGAGGGGCATGATGACATGTTTTCATTAGGTCTCTAAGCAAATATTATGAGTCCATGGCAGAATTCAGCTACAATTTTTCTCCCTGTAATACAAGTGAACTGTAATTTATCTGTGTGGACATTTATCTGAAAAAAACTCCAGCAGTAGGATTCTTTTTTTATTTTGATTTCTTATTTTATTTGAGAAGTTGTGAGTTAACAAAACAATCATGCATACCATTCTGGATCCCTCTTGCCCCACCACCAACACCTTACATTGTTGTGACACATTTGTTACAAATGATGAAAGAACATTACCATAATATTGCTGCTATCTAGAGTCCATAGCTTATATTTGGTGTATTTTTCCACAAACCATTGTATTATTAAAACCATGTGTTAGTACTATGTATTTGTTACAGTTCATGAGAGAAAGTTCTCATATTTGTACTGTTAACCATAGTCAATCATTCCTCACAGAGTTCACTGTATTATACCATCCCCTGGCTTGTACAATCCATCCAAAGTATACACTCAGTGGCTCTCAGTTTCATCACAGCGTTGTGCTGCTATTAGTTCAGTCCATTTCAGAACATTTTCATTACTCCAAAAGGAAAAATTCCATACCCCCTAAACCCCTCATTATTGTCCCTGAACATTGACATAGTACTGTCTTTGTCATTGCTATAAAATATTACATTATTACTATTAACTACAATCTATATGCTACATTAATTGTATTTTTTCTATCTATCTGCATATTCTTAACACCTTGTAATAGAGGAGCATTCTTGCATTTGTACCATTAACCACAATCATCATCCACCACTGAAATCACTGTTATACATATAGTTCTTAGATTATTCTCTATCTTTCTTTCTATTAATATTAACCTCCTTAGATTACCCCTTTCAGCCACAATCACATTTATAAATCAGCAGTACTGATTATACTCACTATAATGTATAACCATTAACTATATTCATTTCCCCACATTTACAATCCCCTTACTAAAAATTCTACATACCAACAGGCAGGATTCTTAAAAAAAGAGCTGTTGTTCACCAAGTTAGAGAATACTGTGGGAAGGGTAGTTTTCCGGAGGTCTCCTGGGAGACTGACTAGTTTTGGATATGGTCAGTTTGAGATGTCTCTTAGACTTCAAAAGAGAGACACTGACTAGACAGTTGGGAAATATGAGGATGAGTCAAGAGTTGAGTTCTAAGTTTAGGGGCAATAAACAAATAGATGGTATTTGAAACCACAAGACTAGGTGAGATCACTAAGGCAATGAAAGATGTAAAAGAGAGAAGACAACCAAGGGATGAGTCCTTGCAAACTGCAAAATTAAGGGGTCCAAGTTAATTTATAGATGTGAGAGAAAATTGATGGCTATAAAAATGAAAAGTGGACAGTGAGGAATAAAAAAGGACCTTGAAACTTAAGCTAATGGATTTGGATCTGAGTTTCCCAGAAATTAAAAAGTTATTGATGATTTGGGGGCAATGTAAATAATACATATCAAAAATCCTTTAAAATATATTTTTGACCAGGAGGAAGAAATAGTGTTTTCTTAATGCTTGGGAACATGGAGGTAATGGGAAGCTTCCAACCTGAGTCACTGCCTACTCATGGGGAGGCCATGCTGCTCTCCCCACCAGGTTCTCTTGCAGAAGCTCTGAGGATCTGTGAATCCACCTCCAGATCCACTCACTTTAAGGAGGCCTCTGCTGCTGTTGAGAAGGGTGGCAGTAGGAGGGTTGATCTGTTCTCCAGGTCAAGGTTAAAGGTTTTACATTATGTAGAGAATTCAAGGTTCATTCTATACTTTGTGAAATTATTCTGTCCATTGGGGGAAGTTGATAGATACTTAAAATACAAATAACACCTTTGGTAAGGTAAAATAAGGTTTAAGAGGCTGGTATCATTCTAAAGCACAGATCTTCCCCTGGAGATGGTCTGAACTCTATCCTGAGGAAAACAACTGTTTCCTCTTTTATCCTGGGCATTTTTGCCTGAGGCTTCTTCTCCCTCCCTCATTTCATTCTTTCTGCCTAAGTGACCAATGGCCTCTGCTTTGTGTCTGAGAGGAAATTTTTGGAGCCTGGGATTGTTACCCACAAGTGCTGCTGTTCTTTAATTCCAGAAGTCAGACATACATTCACTAATGCATCTTTCTATCTGCCATTCCATTCATCCATGTCTGTCCATCAGGCCTACAATGCACAGAGCAGCCCCCTACAACAAAGAATTATCTAGTCCAATATGTCATTAGTGTTTAAGTTGAGAAACTTTGCCCTGGAGTGATAGATGGATGGTTGGTCATGTGGAAAGGGAAGAGGGTCTCCACAGACAGGGAAGTCTATGTTGAGGGGGCCTGCTAGGTATGCAGGGAAGGCTGAGGCTACCCATGGCAAGAGTCCTTGGGGTCTGGAGTGCTGAGAGATGGGGGCTGCTTGAGTGTCAAGCCTTCTCAACTTATCTTGATGGCCATTGAAAGATGCTGGAGATTTTAAGCAAGAGAGAGAGGTGATCAGGTTCACACTTTCAAAATGTGAACTCCTCTGGCATCAGTGTGATGGGCAGTTTGATGGGACTTGTGGAAAGGCCAGAAGGTGGAAATCTTGGGGAGGCAGGGGGCCTATAGAGGACTTCCCCCACATTGGACTGTCATGATCCTAGTGGACTAGGAACACTGGAATAAATATTGAATTCCACATTTAAAAATATTTGTCAAGTTGCACATTCCTCTTTTGAGATAACTTAGTAATTCTTTTTTTTTCAATGACAAATATTCCCAAAAATAGACTGTGATGAAATAAAAAGAACTTTAATTTCCTTTTGGCTTGAGAAAGTGTGTCTGGTGGTAGCCCTTGGACTGAGGCCTGGCTCTTCCTGATGTCAGAAGCATTTCTGGAATCACATTATAGCAGGAGATCAAATTCATGATGTTTCCCCAGAAATGGAACAGCTGGCGGCCCCATTGCAATAACCCCTGAACAATAGGATTCTAGGCTGGTTCATGTTTCTGCCCTCAGCTCTGATTTACCAAATGAAAGATTTAACTGAACCCAAAGAAAAATTAATTTCCCCTTTTAATTTTAATTGGATCTTTGCATTAGCGAGAACACTGCAAAATGAATTCCATTACCTATTTATAATATTAAAGGGAAAATTAATGTAATTTAAAAAATAATCGCTGTACATTATTCTGAAATTTTTCTTCTGAATTATTCATACAAGGTAGTGCTGTCCTTTGACCACATCAGGACATACACAGTTTGCTGCCAGACATATTCATTTTTTCCCTCCCACTGATAGAAATTTTTCTTCTTTAAAATAGTTACCTTGCTGGACCTTGTTTGTCTATAGCAGGGATGGTTGGGGATTAATCCTGTGTTGCTACGAACTCTGTGGATTAAATGGAACCCCTCAAAAACAGTCATCTCATCTCCACTTTTAAAAATTAAAGAGCAAAGATACCATGCTTCATCATAGAATTCAGTTTGTACTCATGCACAGAAGACACATTTCTAAGTTAATACTCTCTGCCCATACAATTTTTCATCCTGCTGTAAAATTGAATGGCTTCATCAGAGAACATGAACCCTGCTTCTAAATGAGGTTGCTAGGGGAGTTAAAGTATAAATGTTGGGGGAAAGGTAATCTTTCTCAGGTTAGAAAAATAATTAATCTCTGTAGTTAAGGTGTTTCAATTTTTCCATCCAAAAGTTCAAATTGGATTTTGTATATGGAAGGATAATATTCTGGCAAACATGAAAATGTATCAGAACTGGCTGTGTGAAAATCATCTACAGAAATGTTTAAGAAGAACAGCAAACTTACACATAGGGCAGAAGGGAATCCCAGAGCACGTGGCTGGCAATTCATAGCACACATCTTACTTTACTTAGATTGTACAATTTGAATCCTGTTTTCCAAAAAAGTAAGCAATTACAAGTGGGGATTGGGGCTGTCATCTTTGTTTCTCTAGTAAAAATATGGTGCTAAATGGGAGAGATCCATTTCGTGCTTTGCACTGATATTACTGAACCCTGGAGCCCATTTAAAGCCCATAAAAGAGAGGCAAAAAGTCCTTTTGAAAGTCCTTTTGAAAGGACTTTCCAGTCCAGAAATGTTGTTATTACCCCCATAAAGAGCAGTGGAGCATACCTGTGCAATTCCTGGGCAAAAGTCAGAAAGGAATCCCTCTGCCTCACAAGCATCCAGAGAGAAAATGCAAGTAATCAGCCAAAGTACTCAATTCAGATATCTGTACTATGATTGGGATGGGGCAGATACAGGAAGAAACACAACAGACTCAAAAAAGAATGTCCTTGTGACATTCTACTTAATTACTGGCAGTTCCTCAGATTAGCAAATAGTGACATTTTATGGTTACTGGTTTACCCAGGATGGTAAATTGAGGCCCTTCAAATTCCTGCTAAAAGACAGGGGGAAACAGGATAAGGTGAAAACCAATATTAACAAGTAGTTCCTTTCCAAAATCTGGAAGGAATTTCTACCCAAATTAAAGTCAGATAGAATTAGATCAAGACCTGAATGACATTGCAATGACAGATACAGGCCATTATAGATCCTGCCATAACCTACAGAATTGAGTGAGAGAGTGTAAACTACAACATAGACTATAATCCATGCTTAGTGGCAATGCTCCAAAATGTGTTCATCAATTGAAATTAATGTACCTCTATTAATGTGGGGAAAAGGGGAGTACAGCATATGGGAGTCCCTTATATTTTTTTATTTAACATTTTATTTATTTAATTATCTTTAAAAATAAATAAAAAGATATATTTTTTTAAAAAGTAATTGGATCCAGAGAAGCTTCGGTTCCCTATTTTTGGTTTGCCTCAATAAACAGTCTTCCTAACCACCCAGAATAAGGTAAGAAGGTGTAGCACCGTTGTTACACAGTCTGCCCTGCTCAGCTACCATGGAGCTATGCCAGTAGAAAGTGGAATAGAACCTTTTTCTTGTATGAGTACTGCTCTCAATATATCCACTCAGAGACTATGATCACCCAGAAATGAAATTTCATGGAATGAGTGAAGTAGCAACCTGTGGTAACACATAAAATATTGAAGATGTGTGTTCATGAGAAAATCACCCTAAGAGGAGGGAATGCACATGGCCCATGTGTTGTAGAATTTGAGAGAGGTTTAATTATTTGCATATAGAAAGGCCAGGACTCAGGAATGATTTTGAGAAGAAAAATGGTTTATTGGCGGCTGGCCAGACTCGGGAACTTTTTGTTTTAAGCCTGAGCTCTGAACAAGAATTTTGAGTTCCTTTTATACAGAGGAAGGGCTAAATCGTTTTTTGTTTCAGTGCTCAATAGGTTTGAATTAGTATATATATCTTCTACATCCTAGATAAGCTTTTAGCATGGACTTCATACATTCTGGATAAACTTCTAGCACATTTGGTTTGCATTTTCCCTGAATATTTAAAGTTTATATAGTTTGCATTGATAAACTGTTTCCTGGGACTGGAGTCGTTGCCATGGTTACGAAGGGCAGGGCTGCAGCCTCTCACTATCCCACACTCACAAGTCAGGGCAAACAACTTAAGTTAAAATTATCTCCCAAAAATAAAGAGCTTCCCATTTATAGCCCACATCACATGAAGTATGGTGTGTGTGGGCAGTCAAGATTGTACTACATTCTTTTGAATTGTCAAACATGGGTACTGCCCATGATCTAGCATGGGTCACTTTCAATATAAAATTGTAGGAATCTTGCCTCTTAAGACTTATACCAAGTCTTTGCTATCATCCCTCTGTGTGTGTGTTTGTGTGTATTTTTTCACTATGCTTTGAAATATCTTTTCTACTTGGCTTCCCACATCTCTATTTCAATTATCAGCCATGAACATCCTCTCCCTCAAGTCATCTATTGCTTGCAGTTGTAATTAGTATCCTTTTTTTTCCTGAAAGCAATTTTGTGCTCTAACTACAGTCCCTATAGGTTCTCCTCCTTCCTTCCTCCTTCCTTCCATCCTTCCTTCCTTCCCTCCCTCCCTCCCTTCCATCCTTCCCTGTCTCTCTCCTTTCTTTCTTTTAAATTCTCTTGTTGCTCTTCTATCAGTTTCATAGTAGCCAATAAGTTATTCACCTTGAGCTTCTCTCACATCCCCAATTGCCCTGAGTGAGTTGAAGCTCTGTTTTGCCTACTTATTCTGGAATGTGCCCTTATCAACCAGAATCATTATCCCCATTTTGGGGCCTGGAGATGTTTCCCTGCTCGCAAGCACAAACCATGTTCTTCTTCCAGCCAGAGGGATTGAACACAATTTAGCCCATTCTCAAGTTTTGTCCATCTCCCAGGGTCATCAAGATCAGAAGGGCTTGGAAGGGGCATTTACAACTACTTCCAGGAGCTATTATTAGACTTCTGCTGCTCAAGCTATTTTAGGAAATTAGGTACATTCACAGCCCCCAAAGGGCTGTAAATTACATGGGCAACTCCCAAAGAGCCCAACCCCTGGGTGTTCACACCTACATGTAGTTCCCTCTCTGTGAATCTGAATGCACCTTGTAGGAGCTTTAACCAATAGAACCCAATAGAACAGCCTTAATTCTTGTTACTGCCCCTCAGACTTAACCGTCTCTCAAGAAAAAGCCCCACACCTATTCTCTTTCTAAGAAATCCCAGAGAAAAATGGAATTGAGAGACTAAAGAAGTCATAAACGTAATACACCATATAAACAGATTGAAGGGAAAAAAATCACATGATTATATCTATTGATGCAGAAAAAGCATTTGACAAAATACAGCACCCTTTCTTGATAAAAACACTCCAAAAGATTGGAATACAAGGGAATTTTTTGAACATGATAAAGAGTATATATGAAAAACCTAAAGCCAATATTGTTTACAATGGAGAAATCATAGACTCCTTCCTTCTAAACTCAGGAACAAGACAAGGATGCCCACTGTCTCCGCTCCTATTTAACATTGTCTTAGAAGTACTTGCTCGAGCACTGAGGCAAGAACCAGAAATAAAAGGCATTCAAATTGGAAAGGAAGAAGTCAAAATTTCATTATTTGCAGATGACATGATCCTATACATAGAAAACCCTGAGAGATCTACAACGAAGATTCTAGAACTCATAAATGAGTTTAGTAAAGTCGCAGGTTATAAGATCAATGCGCAAAAATCAGTAGCATTTCTGTACACCAATAATGAGCAAGATCAGGAGGAAATCAAGAAACAAATACCATTCACAATAGTAAATAAAAAAATCAAATACTTAGGAATAAATTTAACTAAAGAGGTAAAGAAATTATACACCGAGAACTATACAAGATTGTTCAAGGAAATCAAAGAAGACCTGAATAAATGAAAGACTATTCCTTGTTCATGGATAGGAAGACTGAATATTATTAAGATGTCTATCCTACCAAAACTGATCTACACATTCAATGCAATCCCAATAAAAATCAATGCAGCCTTCTTTAAGGAACTAGAAAAACTAACTATGAAATTTATTTGGAAAGGAAAGAGACCCCGAATAGCCAAAGACATACTGAAAAAGAAAAACGAAATTGGAGGAATCACACTACCTGATTTCAAAACATACTATAAAGCTACGGTGGTGAAAACAGCATGGTATTGGCATAAGGAGAGACACATAGACCAATGGAATCGAATTGAAAGCTCTGATATAGAACCTCACATATACAACCACATAATATTCGATAAAGCCACCAAACCCTCTCAACTGGGAGAGAGTGGCCTATTCAACAAATGGTGTCTGGAGAACTGGATAGCCATATGTAGAAGAATGAAAGAGGATTACCATCTCACACCTTATACAAAGATCAACTCAAGATGGATCAAAGACCTAAATATAAGAGCCAAGACCATAAAAACCTTAGAAAGCAGTGTAGGGAAACATCTACAGGACCTTGTAATAGGAAATGGATTTATGAATATCTCACCAAAAGCACGAGCAGCAAAAGAACTAATAGATAAATGGGACTTCCTCAAAATTAAAGCCTTCTGCACCTCAAAGGAGTTTGTCAAGAAAGTAAAAAGGGAGCCCACACAGTGGGAGAAAATATTTGGCAATCATATATCTGATAAGAAACTTATAACTTGCATATGTAAAGAACTCCTATATCTTGAAAATAAAAAGATAAACAACCCATTTAAAAAATGGGAAAAAGACTTAAACAGACACTTCTCCGAAGAAGAAATACAAATGGCAAGAAAGCACATGAAAAAATGTTCCAAATCTCTAGCTATCAGGGAAATGCAAATCAAAACTACAATGAGATACCATCTTACACCCATAAGATTGGCAGCTATGAAAAAAAACAGAAGAATACAAGTGCTGGAGAGGATGTGAAGGAAGGGGAACACTCATCCACTGCTGGTGGGAATGCAGAAGGATCCAACCATTCTGGAGGACAGTATGGCGGTTTCTCAAAAAACTAGCCATAGATTTGCCATATGACCCAGCAATACCACTGCTGGGTATATACCCAGCAGAACTGAAAACAAGGACACAAACCAATATATGTACACCAATGTTCATAGCAGCATTGTTCACTATTGCCAAAAGTTGGAATCAACCCAAATGCCATCAACAGATGAGTGGATCAATAAAATGTGGTATATACACACAATGGAATACTACTCGGCTGTAAGAACAAACACACTACAAACACATGTGATAACATGGATGAATCTTGAGAACCTTATGTTGAGTGAAGCAACCCAGACATTGAAGGACAAATACTACATGACCTCAATGATATGAAATAAACAAGCTGCCCTAGATAGCAAGAGACTGAACGATAGGCTTACAGGAAATCGGAGGGTGGAGGAAGGATATGAGCCGATGTCTGCAGGGGTGGAATTTAAGACGAGATGGTGGTAAGTATGAACACAAAGAAGAGATAAAAGGGGGCAAGGGGTTGCCTTTGGTTGGGGCTTTGCGGGATTGAGGGTGGCTGGGGAGGGACGGATGGGTAACATTGCCCAAAAGTGGGGGGAGGGAGGGGTAGCATACGAACACAGGAGAGGGTCAGGTGTTGGTGGAGAGTAAAATGCCGAGAAAATCATATCAAAATATAATAAAGAGGGTTACCTGTTTAGAATGCTCGGAGGGGAGGGTCTGATGCAGAACGGGCTCCTGGGGAATGTCTAAATGCTCATTCTGCCAGAGTGGGTGACACCATGGGGTAGAAACCCAAGTAGTGAGAGTGGGGGTGGACCCACATCCTGGGGAGGACTAATGCCATCAAATAGAGGGAACTGTATCCCTCAAGAGAAAGGGTGGCTCCCAGGGCATTGGGGCAGTTGAGCAAGTTCCATCTATCTCTGGAAGTGGCTCCTCAGGAAACGGAGGTTGGCTGTCACTGTGGGCACCAAGGTGGAAGGGAAAATGGACGTCAAATGTGTGGAACCAAAGTAAATGGGGGGTAAGAGAGAAGTTTCTTGAGAGTACACAAGGATGGATATAAAACATGTAATATTACACCATAACATATAGGAGATGACAGACTGATAATGTAAACCATAATGTAAAACATAGGATAACTAAAAATGTAAAGAACTGTGTATCCTAAAGTATGCACCATAATGTAAGCACAGATGTCACCTTGTTAGAAAGCTAATGTCTCAGACTCTGTACATCACTTTAAGTAAATATGATATGAATAGGGCGTAAGAGTATCACTGTGGAAGGGAAAAGGTTTTCTGGTGGATGTGTGGGAGTGCTGTATATTATATATATGCATTGCTGTGGTCTAGGACTCCTGTGAAGAAAAGCTGAATAATTAGGGGGGGGGGGGAAAAGAAAAAGATAGGATGTGGAATTTTTTCAAGTCAACATTCTTTATCTAAGCTCTTTATCTAACTTTATCCAAGTTCTTTATCTACCCTTTAAACCCATCGCTATATGCCATTCCCTAGTAAGGGACCATGACATTATATTGGGCTTCAAATTTCGGGGAGTTCTGGATCACAGAGTGTTTCAACAATGGCAATGGAGGGATACTGGTATGGGATACCAATGACAGGTGATATATGGCTGACAGGGAGCTGTACAGAACATATGTCCAGGGTGCATGGTAATGTTTGGATATACTCATAGTGGCAACAATTAAAAACCACAGCAGGGGGGATACTGGGTTCCTGGCCAGTGGTGCTCTGTCGTGGTCCCTAGGGGAGCAGCGACAGTCTCCCAGGTACAGTGGCGGGGACCGGGAGGGAGTGAGGGTTCAACAGTGAGCCCCTGATGCTAATGACTATGCTTGTGAGCTGATAAACCTAAAATAAGAACAAGGCCTAGAGCAACATTGTGCCTGGGAATTTCCTCCTGTCAGCCTTCATGTTACTCAAATGTGGCCAGTCTCGAAGCCAAACTCAGCATGTAAATGCAATGCCTTCCCCCCAGCGTGGGACATGACACCAGAGGATGAGCCTCCCTGGCAACGAGGGACCACTATCAACTACCAACTGATGATGCAACTGGAAAATGACCTTATACGGAAGGTTCAATGCGGATCAGCAGAATATCCATGTCTACATAAAACACCATGACTTTAAAATGCTGTTTGACCTAAAGTAAGGGGGAAATGGAAAGGAGAAATGAGTTTATATGGCTACGAGTTTCTAAAAAAGAGTCTGGAGGCTGGCAGAAGGATTGCCCTCATGCACAACTGAGCAGAGTCAGAGAGACAGATAAAGCAGATACAACCCCCAGATATTGGTTCCTTTGAGGGCTAAAGAGACCCATGGGAGTTATGGTCATGGCCGATGGGGTTAACTACCAGGGCAGATGGCCCCTCTTTGGAAATGGTGTTTATGTTTGATGAATCTGGACTCAAATGGGATCTCCCTTCATAAGACTTTCATGCTAATGTGCTGGAGGTGCAGTTAAGGTTGGGGTTTAAGATATATTTAGGGGATTTGAATCTCTGGACTGACAATGTGATAGCCAGGTCCTGAGCCTCAACAGACTCCAGCACCTACAATCTGATCTATTGGACTTACCACACTCAGCTAAGATGGAGTTGAAGAAGGACAACCACCACACCATGGAGCCTAGAGTGATTACAACTGAAAATGGGAGGATTGCACCCAGCATCCATGTGGAATCTGAGCCTCCTCTTGACATAGAGGTGCAATGGACACAACCAATCCAATGTCCACATAGAAGAGGTGGCATTGGATTGGGAAAAGTGGACATGGTGGACGATGGGTATGGGGAAAGGCAGGAAGAGATGAGAGGTGGAGGCGTCTTTGGGACATGGAGCTGCCCTGGATGGTGCTTCAGAGGCAATCACCGGACATTGTAAATCCTCACAGGGCCCACTGGATGGAATGGGGGAGAGTATGGGCCATGATGTGGACCATTGACTATGAGGTGCAGAGGTGCCCAAAGATGTACTTACCAAATCCAATGGATGTGTCATGATGATGGGAACGAGTGTTGTTGGGGGGGGGGGGGGAGAGGGGGGGGGTTGAATGGGACCTCACATATATATTTTTAATATAATATTATTACAAAGTCAATAAAAAAAAACTAAAAAAAAAAATATATCACTCCTAAAAGAAAAAAAAAAAAAAAAGAAGTCATAGATGAACTTCAAATTAGTATCTTTCCAGAACAGTTACTATTTTTTGTTAGTCATATTAACTGGTATTTTCCTAAGGGAGAAATAATTTCATCAAGATTTTACCTTTTATTTGGATAAAAGTTATTAGTATTATCCTCTCAATATTCTTACTCAGTGTCATCCTTTCTGGTTTTGCTTTTTTGTATGTTTTCCCTTTTTCCTTGATGAGATTTGCCAGTGGTTTCTCCAAAGAACCAGATTGTGAGAAATTTATGGATTCTGCTATCATTCATTTTGGTATTATTATGTTTTCCTTTTCCTGCTTTCCCAAAATTTATTTTTTTAATTTTATTTCTAATGTCTTAAGCCACACTCCTTGTTCTTATTTATTTCATCTATGAATTTGTCCATGTGGGTACCATGGAAGAATCAATTGTGAGAAAAAGTAAGTCGTTGGACTTACTTATATCCCAGAAATCATAATTCTTAAGGATATGTGCCATTGTCCCATGGGATGCCTAGGTTAGTGCTTTGCAGGGTTCATGCATCAGGTGAGAGGTATCAGCTTATTTCAGGGTATTACTCTTGACTCAGGGCTATGAGTATGGTCTTTCCAAACCATATAGACAGCAGCTAGCTGCTAAGACATTGTAGTCTATGTGTGAGCCCCAGTGTGGGCTGTACTCTCTTTTTTTTAAGATTTATTTTATTTTATTTTATTTTGTTTTATTTCATTTATTTCTCTCTCCTTCCCCCTCACCTTGCCCCAGTTGTCTGTTCTCTGTGTCCATTTGCTGCGTGTTCTTCTTTTTGTCCGCTTCTGTTGTTGTCAGCAGCATGGGAATCTGTGTTTCTTTTTGTTGCATCATCTTGTTGTGTCAGTTCTCCGTGTGTGCGGTGCCATTCCTGGTCAGGCTGAACTCTCCTTCGTGCTGGGTGGCTCCCCTTACAGGGCGCACTCCTTGCACGTGGGGCTCCCCAACGCAGGGGGCACCCCTGCGTGGCAAAGCACTCCTTGCATACATCAGCACTGCACTTAGGCCAGCTCCACATGGGTCAAGGAGGCCTGGGTCCTGAACAGCAGACCTCCCATGTGGTAGACAGATACCCTATCCACTGGGCCAAGTCTGCTTCCCTACTCTTTTGATGTTCTATCGTTCTCCCTTCTGAGAAATCTGCTCCTTTTAGGCCACTACTTACTTTCCAACTTGAATGCTTCTCTAGATGTCCCTGTTTTAGGTGTCTTTGGCTCACATTTCAATACCTCTATCACCTCTGGGTGAGGCTGGATGTCCACTCAACTTTCCAGGTAGGGAATATCCTGGAGGTAAAAGACACCCACTGGTCCTCAGACATTGAAATATATGATGTGATGTACGTGTGCGCATGTGTTGTGGGGGTAATTTTTGTGTGCATGTGTCTCTGTTGGGGGCAGCAGTGGGAAAGTCTGAGGTTTAAGAGCAGAAAGTACTCTGTACATTTTAAGCTGGGAAAAATTTGGATCAGACTGACCATTTTGCCATTCTGACAGAATGATGGGGAATGAATGGGAGGATGTGATAGAGATTGGGAGGCTGGTAAGCAGTTATGGTATCAACTGAAGGAGGGGTTCAAAGGCTATTTAGAGTGGTGGAAGCAATGGTACCCAGTATAGTAAAATGTGCTGGATTGATGCAGCAGTGATTCCAATAGCAAGTATTACTATTTTTTTTTATTGACTTTGTAATAATATTACATCAAAAATATATATGTGAGGTCCCATTCAACCCCACTCCCCCACCCCCCCCTCTCCCCCCCAAAACACTCGTTCCCATCATCATGACACATCCATTGGATTTGGTAAGTACATATTTGGGCACCTCTGCACCTCATAGTCAATGGTCCACATCATGGCCCATACTCTCCTATTGAGACTTGAATAGTGTTTGCGCCTTGGGATTCATCCTATCTTACTGCTATAGAGACCCCTGTCACTGCCACCATGTGAAGAAGCTGGATCAGCCTGTTGGACAAAGGAAGAAAATGTGACCCAGTCACCCCCAACAGCCAATAGCCAGCCAACTACCAGAGTGGAGCTGTCCAGCTAACCAGATGCTGACCACAGATGAGTTAGTCATCTCAGTCAAGGCCAACAAGAACTGCCCAGCTGAGTTCAACCCAGACTGTCAGTTCACAGAATCTGAGCCAAAAGAGATAATGGCTGTTGTTGTGGGGTTTTTTTTGTTTTGTTTTGTTTTGTTTTGTCTAAATTTTGGGGAGGTTTGGGTTTCAGCAAAATCTAACATATACCAAGAAATAGAAGACACTGATAACAAGGCTAGTGATTTCTAACTGTCACAGAAAGTGGTTGAGAAGCAGGAAAGTATTTAGACATTGATCATAAAAGACCTCTTGGTTGTGGGCCTCCTGAGGCCACTGAGGCCACCACTGGGAGAGCTGGGAAGGCCACAGACTTTCACCATATGAAATAACAGGGGAAGACTTTCTAGTAGAACATGTCTTGCCAAGCTTGTGAGGGCTATGGGGACTTAACAGAGTAGAGGATTTGTGCCAAGTGGTGGGCTGGGATAGAAATGCAGTGCACCCAGTTCTTTAATGCGGTTCTTTATCTGCAGGACCATTCTTCTTTTCAATAAGTTTGAATCTATAGGATACAAGGCATATAGCAAAGATGCCAAATGTTGATGTTTCAGATCATCTGGAAAGTTGGTTGAATATTCCTTTTTTTCCAACAACATGAGGTAATAACTATAAAAAACAAGCAAACAGAAGTGATAGCTGTGGAATGGAAGACCCACATATGCCATACTAATCACAATGTATCAGATAAGGTCTGAACCAAGAAGATCCACCTTACTGAAATGATTTTTATAGGGATTACACAATATGCAAATCTGATGATGGGAGACTGGGGCCAGGGAAGACAGTGTATGTGATGTGGGAGAGAGAAAGGGCAAGCTGTAGCTACAACGTGACTCTACAAGGATGAAGTGGAACCCATGTCTGCCTTTCACTGCCTCCAATTGCAAAGCCGTGTGTCACCTGGAGAAGGAGCAGATGGTGCCTTTAGCCATGGAGCTGCACATGTGCCTGACCAGGCCCAGAGATACAGAGGAAGGCAATCCTATGGGAGCTGGAGGAGCGGGGGTAGGCTGTTGAGTGCCCCCCACCCCAAGTCAGTGCCCTGACATTTAAGGGACAAATGATGAAGGCAAGCCTCCATCACACCTGGGCTCTGCACCCACCGTCAATGCTTAATGGCCACTGGTTCCCCCAGGCCTTCAAAATCTCATACATCTCATTTCAAGCCCAACCCTAAAGTGGAACCAAACAGGAAGGTCTTCTTACTTCCCAGGTTTTCTGGCATGGCCCTAACTGGGATGGTCATTACAGCAGACCTGGGATAGGAATTAGAGTCTCCCCCTTTTCCTTTGAATTGACCAAGAAGATACATTTGAAATGACTCTACGTAGAAAAGGGTCTCAAGAAGCAGGGCAGTTTCCACAGCCAGCTTTACCCTGATTTTCAGAAGATATGAGTGTATTTTCTGGCCAAATTTCTGATGAACCTGGAGGAACTGGAACAAAGCTCTGGTTTCTCATTCCTAAGGACTTTAGGAAATTCCTACTCTGAGTAAGCTGTACCCAGGGGTGGAGTGGGGAAGGACAGAGGGGCCAGTCTTGTTCTGAGACGTAACTCTCTGGGATGTTTCAACCTCTGTTATTAACCATGTGCTACACTATATTTCATAATTTTGTTCAAGTCCTTTTCTGGATTCTTTTTGGAAGTAAGGGAAGCACAGAGTTTATTACTCACTATGTAAATACTGCATCCTCTTCCTTGTTGTAACTTTACTCTTCTCACATTTCATATTTTACTCTACTCATGTTTACTCGCTAGAAAATCAGAATTTGAGAAACCAACCCATGCTCATTGTAACCTCACTTCTATACACATGTCCCACTGATGTCTCCTGGATTCCCTGTCCTAGCTATTCTATGGATAGTCTCTGTACTTATTACTTACCAAGAATGGCAAGGTACAGGCTGCAAAGGCCACGGGGAGCCATTGTTCAGACTTCTGACTCATTTGCCAAGTCTGATTTTTTCCCCTCCAGCACCTGACTCTGACCTGCCTCATCCAAACCCTGTCCTTGGACATGGCCTGGACAGATTCCTTGCTCTACTAGTCTCTCATGATGTTTGTCATTAAAGAGCAAACTTCTTGCCTCCCAAAATTCACCTGTTTCTAATCTGACCTGCTCCTATTTTCTTTTCTGTCTCTCTGGTCTTTCCAGCATTCTGAAATTTATATTTAATATTCCAAGTTCCTCCAAATTATGATTAAATGTTATTTAATCAATAACAAAGATGTTATTGATTTTTTTTTACTTTTCAGCATTTATTTTCATCATACACTCACCTTTTCATAGTCATTTTTTGGCCTTGGTAGCTCCTTGCACCAAAATCGTCAAAGAAAAATGAAAATGAAGCATATGGTTCTTTATTAGGATGTTAGATAGTTTAAAAGCCTTCATTTTAAAGAAACAGATGGGGTTATTATTTATCTTTAAATGGACTAATTTGCATTAAAATATATTAAAAACTCATCTGGAGACAACCAGCAAGATGGCAGCAGAGTAAGTTTCTCCTAGAGTCAGCTCATCCTACAGGTCAGTTAGTAATCACCCAAAGCTATCTAAAACACCTTTTTGGGGGCTCCAGGAGACCAAAAGAGTAACCTGCAACATCCTTGAAAGAATTGAAGGAGGAGACTGCCCATCTGCAGAGAAGATTCGTAAGTTGAGCACTCTACGCTGCAGAGGCCAGTACCCATCATCCACTGGCGGCACAAGTCACCTTGGGAATGATTCTGTGGCTGGAATTGGGAGCTTCACTTCCCAAAAACAGGGGAGGAAGAGATGATTGGACACCAACTTCAGCTACTGATTTAAATTCAGCCAGCTAAAGTATAATCCTATAACTAAAGTTTGAACCTGGCCAAGCCAGAAAGAGGCCAGTAGCTGCCATTTTGACTCTGCCCCTGGCATCAGGGGAAGTGGGGCTGACTGAAAATCACAGTGCTGGTACAGACAGACTTCTTTCCATCCAGATAGGGTTATAGTTCTAGCCTAAGGCCCAGCCCCACCTCTGGCAAGGAGGAAGCTGAGGGGAACTACACTAGCCTCCCTGGGAAAATAGAGGCCACACCTTGGAAGCTGGTGATCATCTTACTCTGGTCAGGCAAGCCACCTCAAGAGCTATTCTGTGGCTGGAGTTGAAAACTCCATTTCCCAAAAACACTGGTTTGAGCCACTGATTAGTCAATTCAGCTAAAGTATAACCCAAAGAACAGCTAAAGTTTGAAACTGTCCAAGTCAGAAAGAGGCCATTAGCCACCTCATGTCCCCTGCATGAGGAGAAGTTGGGCTGATTGAAAAATCACAGTGATGGTAGGGACTGGCTTCTTTCCACCCAGATGGTATTTCAGTCCCACCTCTTACAGGGAGGAAGCTAGTGGGACCTGCACCAACCTATCCAGGTAACTGCAGATATATTTGGCTGGCACAGACTGAGTAGTTGGATGTCTACCAGGGCAACTGTTGTCATTTTGGACCCACAAGACATAGATTGCTGCTCACACCTACAGCTCCATCCCAGTCCCAGGCAGGGGAGAAAAGGGTGTGATTCTTTTCAGTCTTTCTGGGCAACTACAGTCTAGGCCTGCACAACTTAGATTATTGCATACAGTGGTGGCTTAGTCCCAACCCCTGGCAAAGGAGAAAGGTGAGAGAAGCTTCATTGGTCCCTGGGGCAATGAGGATGGCTTGAGCCTTCACAGCTTATAGCACCAACTGCATCCTCAGTTCATGCTACACAACCAGAAAGGGTGAAAGGGCAAGAAAGCCCTAAGCTAAGGAGAGAAACTGCACCCAGAATAAATATATCTAGTAAACCAGATACCAAGCACCAACAAAAAATTACAATCCATATCAAGAAACTGGAAGATATGACCCAGTTCAAGGAACAAGGTATGCCTCCAGATGAAATAAAGGAGCTGAGACAATTAATCATACATGTTCAAACAAATCTCCTTAGTAAATTCAATGAGATGGCTAAAGAGTTTAAGGATATTAAGAAGACATTGAATGAGCACAAAGAAGAATTTGAAAGCATGCACAGAAAAATAGTAGATCTTGTGGGAATGAAAGGTGCAACAAATGAAATTGAAAATACACAGAATCATAGAATAGCAGATTTGAGGAAGCAGAAGAAAGTATTGGCAAGCTTGAAGAAGTGGCCTCCAAAAGTGAACAGACAAAAGAACAGAAGAAGAAAAGAATGGGAAAAAAATGAACAAGGTCTCAGGGAACTAAACAACAGTAAGAGATGTGCAAACATATGTGTCATAGGTGTCCCAGAAGGAGAATAGAAGGGAAAAGAGGCATAAGGAGTATTTGAAGAAATAATGGTAGAAAACTTCTGAACCCTATGAAGGACATACATATCCATGTCTAAGAAGTGCAACTTACTCCCATTCAAATAAATCTAAATAGACCAACTCCAATGCACATACTAATCAGAATGTTAATTGCCAAAGGCAGAGAATTCTGAGAGCAGCAAGAGAAAAGCAGTGCATACTATATAAGGGATACCCAATAAGATTAAGTGCTAATTTCTCATCAGAAACTATGGAGGCAAGAAGACAGTGATATGATATATTTAAGATACCTCAAGAGAAAAACTTCCAGCCAAGAATCTTATATCTGACAAGACTGTCTTTCAAAAATGAGGGTGAGTTTAGAATATTCACAGATAAACAGAAACTGAGAGAATTTGTAACTAAGAGACTGGCTTTGCAGGAAATACTAAAGGGTGTACTACAGTCCAAAAAGAAATGACAGGGAAGAGAGGCTTGGAAGAGAGTCTAGAAATGAAAGAGTGGTGAAAATAAAATATGACTGATAAAACCCAAAGGTCAAAATGGGAGAAATAAGAACTGTCTTTATAGTAATAACATTGAATGTTAATGGATTAATCTCCCCAATCAAAAGACACAGACTGGCAGAATGGATAAGAAAATGTAAGCCACCTATATGCTGTCTGTAAGAGACTCACCTTAGACCCAAGATACCAATAGATTGAAATTAAAATGTTGACAAGATATTCCGTGCATACAGTAACAAAAACAAAACAAAAAAATCAGAATAGCTATACTTCTATCAGATGAAATGACTTTAAAAGACAAGAGTAATGCACAATCTGAGGAGGAAGTCAGGCAAAAAAATTCTGTTTACAATAGTGACTAAAAGAATCAAATATTTAAGAATAAACTTAACCAACAACATAAAGCACTTGTATTCAGAAAACTACAGCTCATTGTTAAAAGAAATTTTAAAAGACCAAAATAATTAGAACATTCCATGCCACAGATTGGAAGAATAAATATTTAGATGTCAATTCTACTCAAATTGATACACAGATTCAATGCAATCCCAATAAGCATTCCATCAGCATTTTTAAAATAAATGGAAAACATGATTAATACATTTATTTAGAAGGGTAAGTGGTCCCAAATAGCCAGAAATATCTTAAAAAAGGAAAATCAAAGTTGCAGGACTCTCACTTCTGGACTTTAAATCATATTACCTAGCTATAGTGGTAAAAACAGCATGGTACTGGCATAAAGACAAACACATACACAATAGAACTGAACTGATGGTTCAAGCAGACCTTGCATCTATGGTTAAGTGATTTTTGACAAGTTTGTCAAACCCACCCAACATTCAAAAAATGTTGAAGAGAGAACTGGATATCTATAGCCAAAAGAAAGAGGACCCTTATCTTAAATCTTATACAAAAATTAATCAAAAACCTAAATTTAAAAGCAAGAACCATAAAGCTTTTAGAACAAAGTGTAGGAAAACATCTTCAAGACCTTATGGTAGGTGGGGGTTTCTTTTTTTTTTAAAGATTTATTTTTTATTTATTTTTCTCCCCTCCCCCCAGTTGTCTGCACTCTGTGTCCATTCGCTGTGTGTTCTTCTGTGACCATTTCTATCCTTATCAGTGGTACCAGGAATCTGTGTTTCTTTTTGTTGCATCATCTTGTTGTGTCAGCTCTCTGTGTGTGCAGTGCCATTCCTGGACAGGCTGCACTTATTTCGTGCTGGGCAGCTCTCCTTACAGTGCTCACTCCTTGTGCGTGGGGCTCCTCCACACGGGGGACACCCCTGCATGGCAGGGCACTTCTTGTGTGCATCAGCACTGCACATGGACCAGTTCCACATGGGTCAAGGAGGCCCAGGGTTTGAACAGTGGACCTCCCATGTGGTAGGTGGACACCCTATCCATTGGGCCAAGTCCGCTTCCCAGGGGGGAGATTCTTAAAGAAGATAAGAGGACTGAGATGAATTATTGATGCTTAATGTATATAGAAGGGTTAGTTAACTTTACTATAAAAGTGTGGAAATGGATAGAGTTGATGATAACACATTATGGTGAGTAACAGCTGGTTTATAAATGGGAATGTAGCTGGAAAGGATAGTCTAGATATGTAAATGTTAATTGAAAGAAAGCTAGAGAATAATCTAGGAGCTAAATAACATAGTGAACCCAGAAGTGGATGAGAATTGTGGTTAATAGTACAAATGCAGCAATGTCCTTCTGTAAACTAGAATAGAGGTACATCGCTATTGCAGGGTAGTGGGAATGTAGAGAAGCATGGGAAAACTACAACTTGAGTGACCTATGGACTGTGGTTAATGGCAATACTGTTATATTCATGCATCTATGCCAAAGATGTACTGTGTTGATGATGGGGGAATATGGAAAAAGTGTGCCAAATATATGCCATGGACCATGGTTAGTGCTAGTAGTCTGATGATATTATCTCATAATTTGTAACAAATTTTCCACCATAGTGTGGTGTGTTGACAAAGGGCTGTTGTATAGAAATTCTGCACATATGCATGATTGTTTTGAAAGTTCACAACTTCTGTAATAAAAGTAAATTTAAAAAATAATAATAGAGTGGGTTGGGGGGAAATATCCCAAATATAAGACATGGACTATAGTTAATAGTAAGATTTTGATGATATTCTTTCATAATGTGTAACAAATGTCTCACAACAATGCAAGATGGTGATGGTAGGATGATTTATGCGACCCCTGTATAATGGTATGCATGTTTGCTTTGTAAGTTCACAACTTTTACTATACATTTATTGTTCATGTACATTCATGTATAAATAACTTATGAAGAAGGAGGAGAAGGAGGAGAAAAAGAATAGGGTGGTTTGGGGGGAAAATACACCAAATATAAGATACTTTGGTTAGCAGTAATATTTTGAGGATGCTCTTTCATCTTTAGTTAGAAATGTCTCACGATGCAAGATATTAGTGGTAGGGTGAGGTATGAGAGCCCTGTATGTGTCTAACAAATCACATGCTGCTGGGATCAGGTGTAAACAAAGCTAGGAAACCTTCTTATGCTTCATAATTTCTGCCTCTTTCAAACTCCTGCAAATAATCAAGGATACTTGATGGAGTGACAGGTGAGACCCTTGTGTCTCTTTTCTGTAAAACTCCCCAAATCTCCTATGTTCTATTGTCCTCATTGCTTCTCCCAGAGTCATGATCAGCTATTTCAACCAACCTTCCTGGTGACTCAATTACTGAGCATTATAGTGGTGTTAAAATGCAGATCTGCTGCCCGTCTAATAATGCTAGAGTATGAGATCCCAGAATGTCATTTTATGAAACAGCTCATATATTTCCTGTGGGCTATGCATTTTAACTTAGATCATATTGGAAGAGAAATAGATTTCATTTATATTCTAAACTTATGCAAAGGACTGCAAAGTTTGATGATTTAGGAGCCTGATTTATTTTACAGAAACTAACATAACCACTAAAATCATACTTACTCCCTTCCACAATGTGGCTGCTAAAGTGGACCAATTATGATGGGGAGAGTATAAGAGAGTATCTCATTTCCAGTAGCATATTTTGTTTTGACACCTTTTATTATATACATGAATAAAACTGTTTGTCAGTCCCTTGTTTCATTTCTTATTGACTGATGCTGCTTTGCCATTAGCATTCAAATTTTATTTTAAAAGGTATTTCATTGTGATTTCAATAGTGTTAGTATTTCCCCCCACCTGTTCTTTCTGGGAACACCCTACTAATTAGCTACTGCACCCGAGTCCTTAGCTTAGGGTCTGCTTTTGGAGTACCCAAGTCAAGGCCAATTTAGATCTTTCCTTTGAGGTGTTTAGACCCTTTTTCATTCAGAAAATATTTTAGAGACTTACTGAAGCTGAAGACATTCTGTGGAAAGAGCAGGAAAAGGTATCAAGGATGTTTAAAGAAAATGCAAGTCAACAAAATTAATGTAAAGGTGTGCACTCTCAAGGTAGCTCTCAAGTGCTACGGTATGAGTTAGCTTTCATAGACTTAGGAGCAAGACTGAACCACAGGAAGCATGGCTGGTGAGAGCCAGGCAAATGGGCCAAGCTCCCCAGCTGGATCAGTTCTAGGTGTGAGGATACCAGCCAGGGCCCAAAGAGCTGGACAATTTAGGATTTTAACCCAGACTAAGGTCTGGGCCAAAGGTAACAGTTTCCAAGAACTCAGGGAGATGGGATGAGTGAGCTGCCTAGCCAAATGATGGGTCTGAGACCACTTTGGCGGCTGATTCTTTGGTGGATAAGTTCTTGGTCCTGACTGGTGTGGTTCATTGGGGCAGGGTTAAGGAAGCAGAACTAGTCCAAATATTCCTATGTGTACCCAAATGTTTATATTAGCATCAATGGATTCCATACAAGTTTATGAATACCAGCACCTTGGATGTGATAACTGCCTGGTCTGATTCCTTTCTCTTCTCTGAGGCACTCTGTGCAGTTGACAGTCCCGTTGACTAGCTGCCTATCCTTTGACAGAGCAGTCACCATTAAGAAAGAAGTTCTTCATGGAGTTGAAGAATGTCAACCACCACACCATGGAGTCTAGAGTGCCTACAACTGAAAGCAGGAGGATTGCATCCAATATCCATGTGGAATCTAAGCTTCCTCTTGACATAGATGTGGAATGGACACAACCAAGCCAAGGTCCACAGGAAGGAGGAATACAGTAAGGATCAGAGTGGACTTAATGATATCCTATTCATGAACTATTGTGGTTAATAATTGAGAAAATGTGGCATTGGTATGGAAAAAGAGGCCATGGTGGCTGCTGGGTGTGGGAAATGGGAGGAAGAGATGAGATGTGGAGACATTCTCGGGACTTGGAGTTGTCCTGGGTGGTGCTCCAGGGACAATTGCTGGACATTGTATGTCCTCCCATGGCCCACTGGATGGAACGTGGGAGAGTGTGGGTTATGGTGTGGAACACAGGACATGAGGTGCAGGGATGCCCAGAGATATACTCACCAGACGCAGTGGATGTGTCATGATGATGGGGGAGAGTGTTACTGTGGGGGGAGTGGTGGGGTGGGGGCGGTGGGGGTGAATGGGGACCTCATATTTTTTTAATGTAATATCTTTTAAAAAATGAATAAATTGAGTAGAATTTGGAAAAAAAAAAAAAGAAAGAAGTTCTTGTCTGGTAGTGCCACAGTTCAGCCTTGACTTTGGTCTAAAATTCTCGGGGGTTTTCCTTGGCAACTGCTGATTTATTCTGGCTGGTTCCTTAATTAGGTTATGGATCACCATGTTTATAATGACTCCTTCTAACAAGACTGCTCTTTAAAAAATGGGAGGTTGAAAATGTCTTCAATGAAGGAATCAGAAGATCCAGAGCCTTTCCCTGACACCCTTTATGAGCTGAAGATGAAAGTGCTCAATAAACTAATAATTTGGTGGCAGGGCTGAGGTTAGGCTTAAAAGACCAGAGACAAGTGGACACAAGGTGAGGGACAATCCTTGGGGTTTATATAGTATGGCAGATAGAGTTGTACAACCCAGAAAAATTATGTTCTTAATATGAATCCAATCCTGTGCATGTGAAGCCATCATAAATAGGACCTCTTGAGGATGTTTTTTTCAGTTAAGATGTGGCCAACAGAATCAGGATGGGTCTAAATCCTTTTACTGGAGGCCTTATAGAGAGAAAACCACAGGGAGTTACTGAAACAGAAAGTCAATAGAACCCAGAAGAAAAAGGAGAGGACATTGTCATGTGACAGGAAAGTCAAGGAACCCCAAAGGTTGCTAGCAAGCCAGAAGATGCTGACTCTGGGAGGAAGCAAGCTTTCTGAAACCATGGGTCAATAAATCCCTGTTGTTTAAGCCAACCCATTGTATGATTTTTGTCATAGCAGCTCGGGCAGACTAAGACATATGATAACCCTGTGGCTATCCCTTAGAGGTGGTGCTCATCCATTTCCCCCATCCCCTGCCTCTTGGTGATTCTCCATTTTGACAATGAATGGGAAGTGAATAGCCAAAGAAAATCTTTGTAACAAATGCTCTCAACTTCCCTGGACATTCACTGTTCCTTAAGGCTGTTCACAGTCTTTCTACACTAAGGGCATCCTCTCCCCACTGCCATGAGCACTCAGGAAGCACCAGATCTTGATGCCCAAGAAGAAACCTTCAGACAAGTTTCAAGGAAGGTGGAGAATAGAAACACCTCCTTCTTCCCCCTTTTGGGAAACTCTGAGACATCTTCTAGAAATCCCCACACTGGATACAAGCTGCCCACAGTAGTGACTTGCTCAGGAACCAGCTTCCTTCCTTCCCCATCTTATTTTTCCACTGGGTCATTTGGATCCCAGGAAGCAGACACTAAGGAGTGTGAACAGTTTACTGGGGGTAACGCCTATGAAAGAATAAAGGGGGGGGGGCGCTAAGAAAGAGGATTGGGCAGGCAAAGTTTTCAGGCTGCAATGAAGACCTGACATGTACAAAAAGAAAAGTTGAGATGAGAGGCTTCAGAATTGGGCAGGAAGAGCCTTGAACGGGGGGACAAGTCAGAGAGTCTAAGCCAGGCCATTGAGGGATTCTGGAGCAGATATTGCTCATTAAAAGCGTCTTTTTTATTGGGCAGACCTTGTTTTGGCCCTAGTACCCAGGCTGTGCTCAGTCATTGGCTGATGCCTGCCTGGGAGGAGTGTGACTGAGCTCAAAAGCAGAGACAGATCCTGAAAGGCTGCAGCTGGAGGTATCAGCAAACTGCCCTTCTTGCAACTGAATGGGCAGTTTTCTCTTGAAGAGAGAGCTCAGCAGACACTGGATGGCAGTCCGCCCTTCCCTCCTAATTAGCTCCTGTAGGCTTTGCCAATATCAAGTTCTTTTTCTCAGATCCTTTCCTCAAGGTCTGCTTCTGGGTGTTAAAACTCAAAAAAAGTCTTATTTTTAGGCTAATATTTGTGATGTTTTATGTGCAACACTGTGCAAAGTGCATGTCTCTAAAAGGCATGCAACATTAATAGGTCCATTTTATTGATGAGGAAATGAATCTTATAGAGACTAAGCAACTTGCTCAAAGTCATGCACCTGCTAACCGATAGTCTGAGATTTCTATCCTGTTCTGTTGGAGTAGTTTCTTCCTTTATCTTCCTTCCTCCTGCCCTCCTCCTCCTCTTCCTTCTTCTTTTATTTCTCTCTTTGCGTCCTTCCTTCTTTCCTTCCTTCCTCCCTACCTTCCTTCTTTCTTTCTCTGAGAAACTCCAATAATTTTTTTTTCTTAATAAACTTGAACGCTTGTCTTCCAGGCCCAAATCATAAACATTCACTCTTTTTCTCCTTTAAAAAAAAATTAGATTTTATTAAAACAATTGTAGGCTTACAGAAAAATTATGCAGAAAGTACAGAGTTCCCATGCTGCCCCCACCCACAGTTTTCCCTATTGTTAATATTTTGCATTAGCATGGTACCTTTGCTACAATTCATGTGCTAATATTATTATAATTATCTTACTGACTATAGTCCATATATACCTTAGGGTTCACTCTTTGTGTTCTACAGGTCTATATGTTGAGTTCTTAAATATTTTTTCTGGTAACGTCTATTAATATACAACATAAAAGTTCACCTTTTAACCATTTTCAGGTACACAATATAGTAGTGTTAATTATATCAACGATGTTGTGCTACCATCACCCCCACCCATCACCAAAACTTTTCCATCTTCCCAAACAGAAACTCTGTACCCATTATGCATTAACTACCCCCACTGCTTTCTTAAGGTCAGTGTTTCCTGCTGCCGTTATATTCATTCCTTTATTCAGCCCATGTGAGATTCTTGGATCTCTCCTAACCTGCATGCTGGTCAAATAGCTAAAGATGCACCACCAGAACCATTGTTAAACTTACATTGTCAGGCCCAGGGTCACTCTCACATGGAAGTACAGAGCTCGTGGTGGAGCTTAGTGACTACCGAATTAGTAAAGAGAATGTGGCAGGTCAGGGAACCCATGGCTCCCAGGCCCTCTTATTAATATGCCACATGCTTGCAAAGAGTGCTTGTAGCATGCCCACAAAAGGAGCAGAGCCTTTGCAAATTGCAAAACTGTGATTAGCATGAAAGTGATGACTTCTTCCATCTGTCACCTGCACAAAGTATAAGGTACACAGGGAAAGCCAGGAAATAGAGTATTGAGGAGAGGTGTACTGAGACCAGAGTCAGCACATCCACAGTGCTTGGCAAGCCCTTAGTTTCTCTATTATAGAGCTGCCTCGTAAGGATCCTGTTTCTATTTTATCTTTTACACCCCCTAATAAACGCCACAGCCAGATGCAGAGCAAACAAAAGGCATTTGAACATTTACAGGATTAAAGATAGACTTCCTCCCATCAGGAAGCAATTGTTTGGGAAAAAAACATCAGATGAGAGTGAGGTTTCCAATTTATATAAACATTCAGATTTGTCCCACAGGCTATTAAAGCTGAACAAGCCTCAGGTTCTGTTTGGAGCCCAAACATCACAGAGTTATTAACTTGCATATATCTTGTGTGCTTCAAAATTGAAATTAGTTTCTTCAATTGCATCTGCATGAAGCAGATATCTGTTTCTCAGAGGACTTGATTTTAAAGGTAGCTTGAAATTCAATGACTGTGAAGCCCACACAGATGTTCCAGCAGCAGCTATGAAATGTGGTGACTTACTGTGCAATTGGGAGCAGCACAGGGAAAACCGAAATAATGAGGGAAATGTCTTTCCCCTTTCTTTCTTCCTTACTCATTGGAGGTCACCATCAACAATTAAGCACTAATTAGTTCCTCCACTGCCTTCTGCTTTGAGACACACTCAGCACACAGAGAGCCTCCAAGTTGAGTGGAAACCCCTAATCACTCAGTTAAGGATCCCAACACAAGTTTCCTCAGGAGAAAAGCCCACTCCAACTACAGAAGTTCACAAAATGGGAGCCTGGGCAGCTCTTGGTTCTCATCTGTCTCTAGAGTAATCAAGGGACCAGGGGGAAATGGGTTATAAGAATTAGTACTCTGAGGAAGAAGAAGGAAGAGCAAGACAGAGACAGGAAGGCCAAGAAAGGCAGAGCCAGGAGGGAGAGAAGGGAGAAGAAAGAGACAGCCCCTTATCCTGTGTCCCCAGTGCCAATTGCAGTATACTTTTCTTCTCTCCCCACCAGGCCTCTTGTTAAATAGGTATGAAACCAGCAGTATTCTTTAGTTTTGCTATTTGAAAAACTCAATAATTATGATAAAGGTGATAACTTGAGTCTTTATAGTGTTTCATTTTCTCTGATGTTATACTTGTGTGATAATATCTTGCAATTTTAATGTACAAAGATCTTTCTTATCAGCAACCTCTTCAAGCCACACAATACACCTTTGGGGGTGTTAAGATTACTGTGAGAAAGGAAGGGCATAGCTTTCCTAACACAAATGAGAAAAGATGTCCTGGCCACTCTTTTAGGGACTGAGAGGTGTTCTAGTTACTATAGATGCATAAGAAATAACTCCAAAAAAGTGGCTTAAAAACACCATCAATTTTGCTCACAATTTGGGATGGGCCTAATCTAAGCCAGCAATTCTTGATTTGATTTTTCATGAAATTTCAATCACCCATTGGCTGGGGTTGCCATTCTCTGAAGGCTCAAGTGGGCTGGACATCTAAGGCAGCTCACTCAATGGCTGATCATTCATGTGTGTGATGTCTCCAGCATGATAGCTTTGGGGCAGTTGGACTTCTTATGGGCATCTGGCTTCCTCCAGTGTGGGCATCCCAAGAGAACCAGAGAGAAGCCACCTGCCCTTTTCCCACCTACTGCTGCAAGTCGCAATGCCCTGACAGTGCATCCTGTTCCTTATTGGTAAGTCACTGGACAGTCCATATTCAAGGAAATGGTTCATAGAAACCAATTCTCCAAAGAAGGAGCATCGGTAATTTGGGGTCATATTTCACAATTTCCACAAGAGACTTCCCCAATGAAGTGACTGAAGGGAACCTAGAAAGATAGCCCCCAGGCAAGCCCTGTAGCCGGTCCTAGACTCTTAGGTACCCAAGCAGTGGCTCAGGATCTCACTGCTATTTCTGGCATGCAAAGGCCTCTGGACTCTTCAGGCCTAAAACACACATAACTCTTCAAAACGAGACCTTAGTGCACTGAGTTATTGAGCAGACTGAAAATTAATCTCCCTCCCCCCACTAACTGTCAATCAACTTATCTTTTGATAAGTGTCAAGAAGAGGGAGGGCAAAGGATCCACCACACTCCTGAGCACACATGCATAGAAATGAACATTTAACACCTAGCAAATCAACTTGGACTCTCTTTGTCTTGTAATAAAGCTTAGGAAGGAAACACTAGTCTCAGAAAGTTTTGTGGCTGGTGTCTGGTCCGTGCTAAGAACTTGCCACACACAGACTAGGTATACATACTATCAACGACACTCTGCCTGGAGCCCATTGAAGAGTGTCAAGGCAGTCACAATGTGACATGTGGATTTTCTGTAAAACCAGTTGAGTGTACAATGAAAAATATTAGTCCCTAGAAATTCTGAGTCCCTCTTCCCAAGTGCATTCAACTCTTTCTGTTATGAGTTCTGGTGGTTGCCACCAAAACATTAAATAATAAGCCTATTCTGCTATTTCTTTCATTTTAAACTGAAATCTTTTATTTGAAAATTTAAAATTTAGCTTACTTAAACCACCGCCCTCTCCTCTCTCTCACTTCTCCCCAATTTTAGGCAGTTACATCATGATTTTTAGTATTTATATTAACTACCATGTAAATATAAATAGTATGAATATAATTAAATATATATAGTTATCAAATTTATACAGTATATCTCAATTTATCTCTATTTCTAAACCCACTTCCCCAAAACTACTAACTAGACCATTTTTAGGAGAGAGAACATTTATTTTATATTCTGTACCATAGCTAAGCTTTGTGTACTTTGACTGTAAGTTGACTGAAGAGTTCAAAACCAAGAGACATCCTCAACAAGATTATGGCAAAGTAAGTATTGTTTACCCCAGAACCAAGCAATGTGGTTTAGTTATTTTTTTTTTCACCAAGCCCATTATTATGATCTTGGTACACACAGAGCAGAATATTTCTAAGGTAAAGGGTAAGTTACATTCCTCTAATGTTCATCAGACCGTATTTTAGTTTGATTCACATTTGAACCCTAATTTTCTTAAAAGCCTTTTTGCTTTTCCTGGAATTTCAAATTGCCTTTTGTTTCTTGAATCTCAAGCAAGATATGCATTTCCACAAATGTTTACGTTCCAGTCCTAAGATATGTTCAAAGTTTCTTTAATTACAGGAACATGATCTAGGTGCTTAGAAGGACATGGAAAAGACAGAGAATAAATTTGAAATACCCAGTTTTACACAGAAGATACACCTCAATTAGAATATATGCCACTATCGTTGTCTCACACTTCCTTTGCCAGCTGGAATGTTTGAGGGAAAAGAGGGAGATAACATTAAAGAGCCATATTGAAAACCAGAGAACTTGGGGTCTTGCCAATATCTCTAATGGCAAGCTGAGGGGAGAAGAAAAGAACACACTTGGGTAAATTTTGGGGAGTAAAAATGCTAAATCACAAAGAAGCATATTTGTATGTTTTTAATACACACTGAAAGACTGAGTCTCTGACCCATGCCTCTCATCCTTTCCCAAGAGACACCATGCTTTGTCTGTCCTTGTTCAACAGTGGAAACAGAAATGATCTGTGTATAACTTTTACAAAAAAAGAATGAAACAAAATCAATTAAAAAGCATACATCAAAAGATAAATTAACCAAAGAAGGATGAGTCAGAACATATAGTCCTCCAGAGATTCAAATAAATTATAAATAACATCATCATTCATGTAAAGATTTAAAAGAGAAACAACAATTCAAGGTAAACCTAATAAGTTCCCAAAATATACTGATGAAATACCTGAAGAAAAGAGAAAAAAAAGAGAGAGAGAGAGAGAAAGAAAAAAGAAAAAAATTTCAAAATGTAATAAAACAAGTTCCCTGAAATAAAGAATTGGATCTGCAAATTGAAAGCATAGACCATGTCCTAGGAAATATAAGTGCTCTTTTCCAGGAATTAGATATTGTTGGGGATTGACCCATCTCCCACAAAGGTGTGTTCAAGTCCCAACACCTGGTCCCCTGGATATGAATCCATTTATTAAATGAGATTTTTGGTGATGGTATTAGTTAAGGTGAGGCCAAACTGAATCAGGGTGGGCCTTAGTTCAGTCTTGCTGAAATCCCCATAAGAAAAGGAAATTGGACATGGGAGTAGGAACCATAGAAGGAGATAGAGAAAGATGAAAAGAGAGATTTCCAGTGATGGAGAGTGTCAGAAACACATCACAAGAATGCTTTGGAGAAAGCGGACCTTGCCAACACTTTGATTATGAGTTTCCAACCTCCAAAACCATGAAATAATAAATACTTGTTGTTTACACCAACCAATGTGTGTTATTTGTTATAGCAGCCCTAGCAAACTATGGAGATATGGGTATATATTATGTTCATGTATGTGTTTGTATTTATTTCTATCTATCCATCTATCTCCTGGAAAAGTATGATGGATTCCATTCTTTCACCCTAGAAAATTTCTCAGGTCTCTGTATCCATACTTTATTATACATGGTTTTGAACATTTTGAATTGAGTTTTCCATTTGTCTTAATATTTATCGTTTATCTCACATCTTTCATTGCCTTAACTTTCTACTTTATAATCTGGGAGCTTTTTATATTTCAAACCTACTAATCATTTTATTTAAACTCATGTCATAATTTAACTGCCAATAGTATTTTCCTGTTCTTCATTCCTTTTTGAGTAGCCTCTCCTTGTTTTATGGATGCAGTAGTTTCCCAAACACGTCTGAAGAAATTTTTAATTTCTAAGAATGCTCTTTTCTGAATTATCTCAATTTCCTATTGAATGAGTTATTCTTGGTGACCTTGGTTGTTCTTCTTGGAATTGTCAACTTTCCTCCAAGGCCTGGTGATTGTTGGGCCAAGGCTTAAGGACTGAAACAGCTCTAACAACTCATGACAACCTGTATGCAGCTCTCCTTTCCCACTCTCTTGCTCCATCTACAGAGATAACTATTACTGTGAATTGCAGTTTTACCATTATCTTTTTTAATATTCATTTTATCCTTTATAAATGTGTTTAAATAATATTTATTTTTCAATAATTTTTTAAATTTTATAAAAATGTGATGAAACTTTATGTGGCTTTGGGAGACTTTTTTTTCTCCTCCACTAACATTTTGCTTCTATGTTTTGTCCTTATTGTTGTGTGTAGCAGTAGCTTATTTTCAGACATACAGGTCCTTGTAACCTGTTCTGGTGAATGAAACATGACAGAAGGGGATATGTGCCATTTCTGAGTGGAAGTGTTTATGAACCACTAAGTGATTCCCTATACTCACTTCTGCTGCTATTGTAATTGGGAAAGTGCAAAGAGATACCAAGCTGGCACAAGACTGAAGCATTATAGAATGATCAGCTGCCACAAGGAGGACAGACAGTGAATCTAGAGAGTTCTGGAAGCTACTACAAACCTTGCATGACCACAAAATAAACTTTGTTACATTAAGTCAATTATATTTTTTTCTTATTTCTTATCAGAATAATTTACCCATCTTTTCAATTCTCTTATGTTTATTTGATTCTATTTTTACCCAATTGTATAAATACTGTGTTTGCCTCAGTTTGAATTTTTGATGTCCCTAATTTGTTATAATCATTTTGAGCAAGGGATTGACATTACCTGAGTTTAGGTCACCATCTTGAGTTGGAAGTCTATTTATAAGAACGTTTTGTGTAATCTATGCTGTGTAGCAGTGCTCCAAATATATTTACCAAATGTAATGAATGTGCCACAATAATGAAAGAGATTGTTGATATGGAAGGATTGGTTGGGGTGGGGTGTGGGGGTATAAGAGAACCTCATATTTTTTAATGTAACATTTTTTGTGATCTATGTATCCTTAAAAGAAAAGACAAATAAAAATTTTTAAATTAAAAAAAAAGTGTTTTGCAGAGTTAGACTCAACATTCAGTCCTATAGAAACACAGCCCAGGAAAAGACTGGATAGGGAAGATAACTATTTATCTGGTGCTTGATTTGTGTCTGATGTTCCATTTCTTTTTAGGTTTGCAGTGTCTAATTTCCCCATGAAATCAAGACCTTGTTAAGTTAGGTACACTCTCAGAGTTCATACTGGTACAAAGTGACAGAATTAGAGGAAGCCATTTTCTAAGCTAGAACTTTCCCAACATTGCCATAATGAGCATATGAAATACATTCAAAATCTGTAGCCTGACTTTCCTTAGGTTTTTGAACAGATTTATTGTCTTAGCTAATCTTTTTTTTTGTCAATTCTATGATCATTAAAGATAAAATTTAATGTTTAATTGATAGAGTTTGATTTGGGGTAAAGAAAAATTTTTGGTAACAGGTGGTGATGATGGTAGCACAACAGTGTAAATGCAATTAATGTCACTGAATTATACAGTTAAAATTGTTAAAGTGGTACATTTTATTTTATACATACCTTACCACAATAAAATTGTTTTAAAAAATCATAATTATAATAAACATATATCATTCCCCTAGAAATTTAGATTAAGACATTTCTTAGACTCTGAAATACTTCTTAGGTTTATAAAAACATTTTTTTTTATAAAAACATTTTAAAAGTGTATTTCCATTAGTCATTAAGTCAGCTGCCACCTCTCATCTTTACATCAGCAGAGCTAGGTGAATTTACTACTTGGAGAAATTATACAACTCTGTTATCTTAATTTAGCTCTCAAGAAACTCGCAAGGATGGTAAAGCAGTTGCATTGTTTTAAGAAAGGACGTTGGTTTCCCCTTAGCCTCTTTTGTAATATCTTTCTTCCATAACCTAGGGGACAATTTATTACTGGTGGAAATAAACTGAATTATATACCAGCTCTGTCTTTGCAGTTTTGTATTTTCTGTCTGGGTAATAATCTGCTATGATTATGTATGAACTTCTAAGTGGGAACAGAGGAAATTTAATTCCATTAAATTTCCCTGGAGGAGGGGAGCCTGATTCATTTCAAACACAAGGATTGTTCTTGTTATAAACTCTAGTGTTTGGAGCATTATTTTGCAGAGTTTTTGACTGTGCCTTGATGAAATTTTTATTTTATGCACCCAGTCCAAGCTGTCTACACTTAAATAACTTGAGAGGCAATAATACAAAAAAAATTTTTCTCTTTTGAATGTGAAAAAGCCCCCTTATTTTCCTACCTCCACTCTAGAGGAAGATGATCTCAGCCCTGATAAAATTTAACCTCTAACTTAATTTCATTCCTTCCTTTCCACAGACCAGTTTTTTCTACTGGTGCACAAAATCTACCAACCACAGACAGAGATTACTTTCAGATGCTCTTTAGTCATCTCATTTTACAAGGGATGTAAAAACAGACAGATATCATACAGGAACTGGTGGGACAGGGTGGGAATGAGAAGACAAACAAGGGTTGTAGTTTTAATCACCTAAACTTGTTGTTTTAGTTGACATAACTATAGCTTTTGAGGTTGTATAACAAAAACCCACTTGAGAAATCCAAATATTATGCAGATTAGTTTTATACCATCCCAAGTATCTCATATTAATATGAGATATTAATATGAAGCATAGCTGGGCCTCTAGAAACTAGGGAGTTGGAGGCATCTCTGCCTGACTCCCCCTTCAGCCACATCCTTTCTTGTCTCTGCACTTCTGCTCCAGTTTCTCTCTGTGAATTGTCTTTTCTGCCATGTCATTTGTTTTCCCATGACAGCAGTGTTGGTCCAGATTGGTAGCCTCAATCCATGAGTCCACCAGAGTATTCAGCCCAGCTCTTCACAGTCAAAAAAATGGAATCTCTGTCCCAATTCCATACCCTCAGAGAGCCATTTGTACTGTGAGAGCTTGAGCCATGTGGGCACCTCTGATCCTGCCAGCAGCAGCTGAGGCAGAGATGTCATAAAGAATTAGATGGCAGCATGATGGATGGGCTGTGTGGTTGGCAGAAAAATTATCCTCCAAAGATTTCTGCACAACCTGTGACTATGTTTCCTTCCATAGCAAAAGGGACTTTGCTGATATGATTAAATTAAGGGTGTTGAGATGGAAAGATGATCCTGGATTGCCCAGCACAATCACAAGGATTCTTCTAAAAGTAGGCAAGAAGGCCAGAGTCAGAGGAGATGTGATGACCTAAGAAATGTAGGTGCCTCCAGAAGCTGGAAAGGGCAAGGCAACAGATTCTCCCCTGAAGTTTCCAGAAAGAATGCATCTCTGCCAACACTTTGGTTTTAGTCCACTGAGACCCATTTCCAACTTATTATCTCCAGAACTCTAAGAAATTAATTTGTTGTTTTAAACCATTAAGTTTGTGGTAATTAGTTATAGCAGACATAGGAAACTAATACAGGATAGAAATTATTAGCCTCTCTAATAGTTTTCTAGTTGGAATAGGCGGTCTGTGTCCATATATTTTTATGGTTCATTAAGATTTATCTACAGTCATTGATCCAAAGTGTGTGTGTGTATTTCTGCGTGTGAGAGGCAGAAAAACAGACATAGAGAAGAAACAGAGAAGATAAAAATATAAGGATTCAGACAACCATACCAAGAAACCAAGAGAGTCTACAACTGCAAGCAAGAAAGTCCCATCAGCCTTATGTGAACACAGTCCCCTCTCAATTAAAAGTGGAGTGGACATAATTCTCAGGATTGGAGAAAGAACAATGGAAATTATATTATTAATGTGGAGACGGTAGCCACTGGAGGTTCTGAGGGCAGGGAGAGGGAAAAAGGTGTAATTTGGGGGCATTCTGGGGACTTGGGAATTGTCCTGAATGACATTGCAACAACAGACACAGGTCATTAAAAGTCATGTCATAATCTACAGAATTGTCTGGAAGAGAGTGTAAACTACAACATAAACTTTAATCTATGCTTAGTTGCAATGCTTCAAAATATGTTCATCAATTTCAATGAATATACCTCACTAATGAAATAGGTCACTAATGTGGGAAAATGTGGGAGGTGTGGGGAGTGGAGCATATGGGAACCCTCTATATTTTTTATGTGACATTTGTATAACCTAAGTATATTTAAAAAATAAAAAAAATTAAATAAAAAAAAATATAAGTGTTTAAATGAACTTTATAAGAATGTCCTTTTCACTTAGAAATAATTCTTGAGTACAGGAGATAAGGGTTGTACCAATCTCAGGGTAGTGAAAGCCTAATTTGCATAACTATTTAGGATCTTCATGATTTTGCACAACAATTTAGTATAAAATTACCTTATTTTTTGCAGACTATGTATACTTGCCCTTCTTCAATTTTATCCCAGAAAAGGTCAAATTTCAATTGAAAGGAAAAGTTGATTGACATTTCTGAGATGTTTTCAGGGCTCAGAATGTCCTCCATTCAGGAGTGTGAGATGTGGATTCAGGGGTGCTGGAACAGCAGAAGGGGGTAAATGTGCTACTAGACATCTGATGTCTGCAGTCCCTAAGGATAAGATACTGATAAGCTGTTGGTTGTGGATGTCAGCTTCCAGCATTTTCCTCATGACTTTGACTTCCTGGAGATTCAGCTACTGAGACACACAGTTCTAATTTTCAATCACTCTTGCCAAACGTGACAAAATGATATGGAAGACTCTATAGATAATGGAAGAGCATTTTAGGTGAAGCTGCTGTTCATGGAGAAAAAGACTCAGAATGGTAGATGGACTTTGCTTGGAAGAAAGTTGGAACCTGCTTAGGTTTAAAGGGATTTAGACTCTGTCAGGCCAAAGATTACTTAATAATTATAATTGGATCTTCTCTGTTCAGTTAAACATTCAGGTCTGAAAATCCAAATATTTCTGATTCCAAATATTTGCTGAATTAATTTGAATGTTTGCCTGCACCTTCCCACTTTTGTGGTATTTTGCCTAGTGTAGATTTGATCTTTGAGTGTGCGTGGGGTCTAGATATAACTTACAATGGACAAATATTGGGCACACTCTGTGTGTCAGTCACTTTACCTGGCACCTTTTACACATGACTGAATCCTTACAACAAACACATCCAGAGGCTCAGATATTTCTCTTTCTGCCAACAAAGAAACTGTGGTTCAGGAGTCTTGGGTTGTGCTTACAGGGATCCACAGCTGCTAAGTGGGTATGGCAGGCTCCCCATGCCAAAGTCCACCTACTAGGCAGGGAGCATGTTAGGGCTATGAACCCTTCTTTGTCATGAGAGGAGCATGAGTTACAGAAGTATAAACAGTTGTCAAAAGTGCACCTCTGTGATTTGTGCATTTCCATCACAGAAAATGGTGGTAACCCATGTAGAGCTCATCCTCACACTAAGACAAATCATTTGCATTCAGCTTTATTCCAGTGAACTAAGCCAGAGTTCAAAAACTTATCAAAGTTGAATATACTTTTACTGAGGTGCTGACATCTAGACAAACAGACAAGGAAGTAAGAAAGGGCTGAAACCAGAGCTAAGGTTGAATCACAGAGGGCTTGAAGTCCTGTTGATTTAACTAGAAGTGGGCTAAACATTTGATTCCAAGCTTTCTAGTAAGTAATGCAATGGAAGCACATAATCAGTTCCCTGGGTCTCAGTGTCTATGAGAAACAAACAAAACAGTACTTCAGGGAAAGCCCAGCTGTTTCCGGTACTGAAAGGTTTCTTTTGAGCCCTCATAAAGAAGACACCATGATGTAGAAAGCAGCATAAACTATATTCTTATACCAGTTTTATAAGGCAAAATATCATAAAATCCTTTAATACAGGCTCATGGCGCCAAACAGCAAAAATATGAACTTGGAAGCAACATATGTGAGTGTGTGTGTTAGTTTGCTGTATTTGGAAAGTCAAACGATCAGTGACTTTTTTTATGCTCTGACAGTGCAAGGTTTTAAGGAATCTGGGCTGCAGTTTTTTTTGGTGCCTTTTCTTTCAATGGGCTCTTTCAGTGCTTCAAATGATAAGAGTTTAGGGCTATCCTTATCAGTTTGTGACAGCTGTGACTGTGGAATACTTGTTTTACAGCTAGAATCTGGATTGGTGCACACAGCTAGGAAGAGCCCTGAATAGTTCTGGAGGCAGTGATGCTTCTCATGGGTGTTCTGTCTAGCTGAAGACCGACAGTTGTCTGTTTCACATGCTTGAGGAAGTTGATCTCAAATAGATGTGTATAAAGCAGGAAAAAGTTAAACTCCTGGGCATCAGCTGAGGATGGAGCTTCTGTGTCTTCACTTACCAGATTTAGACTTCATTTATACATTCTGCAGAACCTACTGCTTTTAGCCAAACTTATGTCTTCCCTAACATATACACTTGCATGATTTTATTAGACAACAAGAAAGTGATAATAAGCATCTCTAACTTCCTCAAATTTGAGGATGCCTCTTTCAAGATTTCTCTTTCTTTTCTTCTTGCCAATCTGCTGGAGCTGGTTGATTTCCTTCCCTTCCTCTTTCCTCCCTTGTTTACTTCCCATTTGTATATTTTTTTGTTGTTGGGTAATTTGGGTGACACATAAATAATCCTAATTGCACTTGGTACTAGGAAAAGAATCCCATAATTTCTGGAGTATGAATCAAATGTTAGGAGTCATCTAATGACTGAAAGAAAGAAGAAAAAAATCTCTTCTTAAAGCTTCCTAAAACATATTTTTAAACCTCTTAGGGAAAAATGATGTCACCAAAGTACTTCAGTGCATTTTATTCTTCTCAGATGTGGTAGACTGTACCTTCCTTCTTCAAAAAGTAGAGTCTATTTCCCCACCCATGGATCACTGGCCTGGCCTCATGACCTGTGTAGGCCAAGAGATGGTGGCAGAAATGACAGGGTGCCAGTTTTGTACCTGTGCCCCAAGAGGTATTGCATGTTTTCCCACTTACTGATGAAAACCTACTGAGCCATCCTGTGAACAGCTAGTCTACTGGAGGGTGAGACCCAGTCTTCCCCTTCTCTTGGCTGGGACCCAACCAACAAGCAGACATGTGACAGAGTCATCTTAGTCCAGCCAAACTCCAGCTAACCTGTCAGTAGATTCAGATGCATGGGTGAGCCCAGTAAGATCAGCCAAAGCCTACACAAGACAGTAGAACTGCCCAGTGACCTGTAGACACATGAACAATGATACATACTTATTGTTTTAAGTCAGTACGTTGTGGAGTGGTTTGTTATACAGCAAAGACTAACAGACGTATCAACTCTGAAACCTTCTTGGATTAATTAGGGTAATTCTGCCCAGGGTAATATTATTTATTTTTGAGTCACAGTTCTTTTGATTACAGGTGGCAGAAATCTAGCAAAACCTGGCTTACTTCAAAAGGGGAATTTATTGGTTTATAGATCTAAGCAGAAAGTTCAGGGGTGCAATTGGTAGTCTTGAAAGACTGGAGCCAGGAACATAAACTGCATCTAAATTTGCTCTTTCAGATTGAAAGTGGTTAAGTTTGATGAAAACTACCCTTTAGGAAAGTAAAAAAAAAGAAAGAAGAAACATCCATTCACAATATTTTTACAATATATTTTTAGGGAGAGGAAGTAAAGTTGATAATAAGGTTTTTTGTTGTTTGTTTTTTTTTTGTATTTGCCTGACTCTCTCGTCCCTGGTCAGGTAATCTAGCTATTCCTGGTCTAGCCCTTCCCTCATGACTTTTAGGGCCATATTCCAGAGCAGAATTGGGCAGATTTCATGTGTTGGAGCTCATAGTGGAACTTGCCCTTTCTGGCTACCTGGCTCTGAACTCCTTTCTGTATTTTGGGACTCCCACAGTGTTAAGCACAGAACATATGACAGGGCTCAACAAGCAACCTTTCTCCTCACCAAGTCTGATCTGGATATCAATCCTGAATTTCCCTTTTGCCTTCCTAATTGGAACAACAACTTCAGCATGGTAATTCAAGTGTACTTGCCATTCTATATGCTTCTCCCTGAGATCTGTCATAATCCACAGGGAGACCCTAGCAGCCTTGCTGGCACAGCATGACTCTTGTTCCTGTGGTCACATTTATTTGATTCTAGGCTGGTCATAAGACCCAGCATTGGTCTATCATATCCCCTCTAGCAGAAATTTTAACATGAAGAACTGAGATACAGCAAAGGAGGTGGTTGGAGCTGAGCTAAGTTAATGGGAACATTTGGGGGGAAGGCTTTAGTTTTCCCACTGAGGCCCCTGGCTGCTTCCCAGCTCATTGCTTGGATGGTCGGTCCTTCCTTACCCTCCATGGAATATCCCACTCACCTTCTGATAAATTCCATTTTTTCCATGTAGTTTTTGCTTAAGTTGAGTTGTTGGTTTGTATTTGTTGCAGACAAAAGAACTTCAATGGTTACATTTACACACCTTTTGTCCAGAACTGTAATGATATTTTCAGTCATTTACCTTTACCAAAAGAAACAGGGAAGGAGAGGAGGGTGACTGGTAACTCTCTATGTTTGTGGGGAGTATGACCCCTTAATTCAAACCTCTGGAAGATTCCCTGTTTGCAACAACAAAACCCATTCTAACCTCTTTGGACTTCTCAAATGAATGCTGAAAAACTCAGAAAAATAAACTCTTTGTTTCTGATAAACTGTTGGCCCTGCAAAGCTTGGGCTTAGAAAGAACTCAGTGGGATTGAAGGGTTTTAGCTGAACTACAGATCTCTAAGATTTTGAACTTTGGAAATCCCACTCATTTCTGACCTTCTAAAAAGAATATCCAACAGTGGTCATTTAATAAACAAAATGAAAACCCAGGCTACAGATATTTATTCTCCATGACAAGCATTTCTCCCAGCAATTTTGTACTCTTCTGAGTTGCCTTAGTACCCCCATGGTCCAGGACTACACAGCTAGATGACAACTGAACTTAAGTGACCCTCAGTCCACCCAGGGGCTTAGAGGTATGTGGTAGCATGAAGTTCATGAGAGTTTCCGGCAACATTCAGATGCTAACTTTGTCTTTACACCTTGTTCGATGGTCATGCCAGGTGACCTGAAGCCTCTGCTTTTCATGGGGCCTGAGAGAAGCGGGCACAAAGGGACCTGTTTAGCCAAAGCCTCTGAAGTTGATCAAGCTTTTTCTGCCAAAGTGGAGGCTGCCATCTGCCCAAGATTATCAACATCATTATAATCACCCAGAATCAGATTGTCCAACTGATATGTGACCTCAGAGATCTTACAGTGCCAACTCCTCATTCTACAACAGGTGGGAACATGATACATGAATGGCCTGGAGCTGCAGTTCATTAGGGTACCTTGTGCTTGGGGTTGGGATGTCCCTGTGGGGATCTTCCCCTTCCTGCACGTGGCCTTCCACAGCCTTGTTTGCAGTCTGGCCACTGGGCAGGTGCCCCTGGTAGAGGTAGGGGGAACTTATTTCTTTCAATTCTGTCTGGATTTACTTCCAATCAAGCCCCAACCTTCGAGTGAGTTGGAGGGTTGATGGAGACACAGGTCGTATTAAACCATAATCTTCATTTCTGTAGCTTTTCTCTCTTTGGAATGGACTTGTCATGTAGTGTTTAAACTCATGCAAGCTTTTCTCAGAGCCCAGGAGCTGTCTGGAACCATTCACCTCCTCTTCTACTCCCACAGTGTCAGCCACAAGGTAAGCACCCCATGCCCATTTGGGTGGTGAGGAAATGAGTCCAGAGTTTAAGAGACAAATGTGAGGATCCGTACCCAACAGCATCCACTCAGGAGAAGTCTGCTTTTGAAAAGCAGGCATGGGTGTAAAGGGATCTAGGGGGACCTGGGAGACAAGGAGGTTTAAGTATTGGAATCCATGGAGAGGCATCCCTGCAGCCAAAGCAGTGGGCAGATGGCCTAAAATAGGATAGGTACGCCTGAGTCAGGAACTGAGGCAAAGCCTGTGGTCTGAGCCCCATGGAACTGGAGCAAAGGGTCAGGAGGGCTATAGAAGTAGCTAGGTTTGATCCAAGAAGACCCTGCAGATTATTACTTTACCTATTGTGAATAAAGGGAAACCACCCACCTTTCCTGAAGTTATTGCTTCCCCCACAGCCCACTCATGCAGATGTTTTTTTCCTACTACCCTCTTAGCTCAGGACCTGAAAGTGAGATAGGGTGGTTCTTGTTCCTCATTGGCACTTCCAGATGGTTCACTCTCCTTCCTAAAATCCCACTTCATGGCATAGACTATACCTCCTGCTGCTCCTCTTCATGGCAACTCTCTCTACTCCCTAGGGCCATTTCCCTTCATCCCTTGAAGATTTCAGCTTCCCCCCAAATTCCACGTCCAATGCTCTGAACTTGCAGTTCTCATCACACAGACATGTTCTCTGCTCCACTTTAGCCACTCATGTCCACCGCCAGACATGAGAACTTTTCATTAACAATGCAGGAAATCTCTATCATCTTAGAGCAACCTACATCTCCATCACCACTTCCTACCTTTATAAAATTGAATATAATAGTCATAGGTCAAAACCCTGCACTGAGCATGAGAAAATAAATAGTATACACATAGCACAAGAAACAGTTGGCTAAACAGAAATCCAGAAGATTTCTTATAAGGAAAAGTAAGCAGACTGTGTTAAAAGAGATCTTCAATGTTGGAGTAAAGACAACACACAGGGGGACCAAATTAAATTAATGTATCCATTTCTTGGTGAGATTTTCAAGAAGAGAATCATCTTTAGGGGCATTGAAAATGAAGGTCTTAAAACTTTGTGACATCAAGGTTGCCAAATAGGTTGGGTAAATTTATTCTGGAAAAGTGAAGTCTTAGGGTCAACATTTACTGTGGTCTTGTATGGTTAAAAAAAAAAAAAAGCCCTAATTTATGTCCAACCATTCTCTCATTTAAAAATCTAGATTTCTGACTTCATTTTTTAAAAATCTAAAGATTTGGCAATATAAAATAGAGCTGAACAGGCTTGCCATGCAGGGTGGGCACATTTCTGGTTTACTACAGTCCTACCACATGCCTAACTCCTGCCTCTACCTAACTCTCAACTTTACTCAATTCCCATCTCTATCCACCTCTGCTTTTACCCAGCTCCCTCCTCTACCCAGGTCACCCTTTCACTTGCTTGCTTAGGTCCTAGGGTGTTTAGGTTATTGGCCTTGCTTAAGGGGTTTCAACATTGCTTTCAGATATTAAAATATCATCATGTGAAAAGTGAGATTTGATTTCTAATCTGATAATTCCAGATCAAAGGCTAGTTGTACAAGTTTTCATAAGGACACATTTTTCTAACTGATATAGGGAGGCTTTTCAGAAAATCAGAGTAATCTAATGATAAGATGGGCTACCCTGTGAGCTAGCAAACTCCTTGTCACAGAGGATGGCACTTGCATTGTAGGAACTCTGTTGTAGGCAGATCAGGATCATGGACTTTTTCACCATTGGATCTGAGGCTCTGTAATTAGGGCTCTCAGTCTGGTAATGCTGTGTCTAAGCATCCTCTGGAATCAAGCATGGCAGCAGCAGTTTACTGCCCTGGTTGGATGTAGAGAATTGGCTTCTAACTACAGGGGTAAGCTGGCATTTGGACCTTTGCCTCCAAATCAAAAGCCTTAATTACCTAGACCAAGATGATCATACATTAGTCTGATGCATTTTGCCTAATTAACCAGGCAGGGTGCTATGGAAGTACACCTTTGGCATTGAACCAGGTCCATGAAAATCAGAAGCTGAGAACTCACAAGAGAAAAGGGACTTTTCACATACATTTTTTTCTAAGGGCTGATAACATTGACTCAAGGTAGACAAATAGGATAGGGGAAGACTTTAGGTGAAGGACAACAGGAAAATCATTTCTGGGGTCTGTGTCTTATGGTCTACTTGGGAGAAAGCAGTTTTGTCTATTGTAATAGGTTTTTAATGAACAAAACTTTTGCTTTTGTTGATCTTAGGAAATAGATTTTTTCCTTCTATTCGCTGAATTCTACTTTTATCTTTATTGTATCCTTTCTTATAATTTCACTGGGCTTAATCAATTGCCCACTTCCTAACATAAGCTGGTTTCTCCTACCACAACTACCATGAACCAGCATCTAAACCTGCATACTTACCTTCCTCCTGTTACTATAAAGACTGCCCATGACCCTCCCTAAAGCCAAGCACTTTACATATGTATAAGATTACTGTTCCTGACACCAGTTCAAGGAACTCTTGCAACAATTCCAAAAATTTTTCTTTTTTCTCTCTTGGCGCCAATCTCTCCCTGCTCCCTTCCACCTTGTCTCATCAGCATACAAGCATGCTGTCATTCTTCACTGTTAGAAATACTCTTTCTTAATCCCACCACCTAATTCTGTGCCCATTACTACAACTGTTGTCTAGACTAATTGCCTCCAATTCCTCTCCTCTAAATCTATTCTAATTGGATATTCATATACTCCCTTCAACCAAGACTGCTCTTTTCAAGGTTTCCAGTGACAACCACATTGCAAAGCCCAATGGCCATTTCCACATTCTTGTCTTATTTAAACAGCCTGCAATATTTAAGGCAATTGACAATTATTATTTCTCAAGGAAGACACCAATTGGAACAGGTAACCCAGAAAACTGCAAACCAGTCATAGCTTAATGAACATGCATTAATTCCTATTTAGCAAGTTAATTAAGGAATTAATTGATTAAGCAATTAAGGCTAATTAATCAGCCAAGTCATTATGTGATCTAGCTAAGTGGGAAGAATAGCATCCTTACCCCAGGTATATGGTTCGTAGGATGAGTCCCTTGTCCTACCTCTAACCTCCCAGCCACTGTAAACAAATGTTTAAGTAGTTGACCTCAGCTGGCTGAGATCTCCACCTATAAACACAATCATACCTCCAGATTGTTAACATCTTAAGCAGGTAGCAAGTATTTATCCTTTATAAAGAGGCAGATCTATGCCCATCAGTGCCAAGGCAACTTAGATAAACATGTATATCAGTGGCAGAGTGGCATAAGCTACATGCATTCCTCAGACATATGACATCTGATGACCACTGCTTCCCCTAAATGCTCACAAGATGGAGGGTTAACCTGTCAATTGTCCTCCTGGGATCCATGTAGGTAAAAAACCTTACGACTATCTGTAGACTAAAACATCTCGGCATGCTACCTGTGAACACAATTAGTTTGTGCTAAAACAATCAGGAATCCTAAAATCAAGCAATCTAAGGGAAAATGACACAATGTTTTGGAACTTTGTGAAGATACGTTCACTATTTTGGAAAATTAGAGAACCAGTGGCAAGTCTGCTTATATTTGATTTGCAAATAACATACCTTACATTGGCCTCATTTTAGTTATTGCAACCCATGGGGATGTTATGTATGGTGCAAATGACTGATTTAATTATGCCCAAATAGTTAGATACTGAAATACGTACTATTATTATTCTTTCATATTGTAGTTAGGGCATTTTATATTACATATAAGGGAGGGTATATTTTCTATTTATTTCATTCCAGGATGGTAAAATTGGCACTATATTATATTTACATTAATTGGGTGCCCAAGACTAATGAGCCTGAGAGCCACTAATTTCAAAATATTATGCCTAATATTTGAATGTTAATATGAGAGAGGAACATGTTAGGATAGATATAAAATCAGGAAAAATGCACATTAAAGATATATGCAAAGTTGGAGTTATGAAAGCCCCTCAAAAAAGAAAGTTTATATTTTTTTTCTTTCCTCAGTGGAAAACAAAAGCTAGCCTTTTTTGTGAGCCTTGGCTCTGAGAAAACCCCGGAACACAGTAGCTTTATGTTTTAGGTCATTGTCTCTTTGTCGTCATTTATGATATAGTTACAAACTGGCCAACTACATGGGGCAGCCTCAGAGCTGTTTGTTTCAAGGCCCCATGAAGTCCTGTGTCTTGCTAAATCAGGACTTCTCACAGTGCTGGGTATGAAGTGAGAATGCATAAAAAATATCTGTTGAATGATTGGGGCATTCAAGTTTGTTTAATGAACCTATATACAAAAAATTGATTTTTAAAGTTAAGCAGATTTTTTCTTCCTTTTTTTAAAAAAAAACACAGTTTGGTTCTTTAGAGGAATTTTAGTTTATCCACCAAAAACATATTAATTTACATAAACCCAGAAACCCTCATGTCATTTTTAACATTTGACAGATGAGTTCTATTTCTAATACTTTGAACAATGGACTGATAGAACATCACATTTCTTTTTATGAATCAAATAAAAGAATAAAAATGCTTACCTTTATCTCCAATTTATTGTCCTGAGCAAAACAATATCTAGTCTTTTGGGGGAAGGTCTAGATTACAGACTTAGGTGCAGCTCTCAGAATAAAAAAGTCCTTTTGATTCTCATTTCTCAAAATTTGAACATAAATCAGAACAGAGAAATAAGGGACTCTGTATACTCAAGAAGATACCCCAAATCTTGTACATTGATGCTGATGTACTTTATGCATGGAATCCTTCCTCAGGTCTGATCCTGGTGAATTAGCTCTTATTTCAAAGGCAGATCTCAGATGCTTGTTTGTCAGAATTCTTAGAGGATTAGCTAGAAGTTGCAAGCAGAACACATTGGCCGAGTGTAGATGACAGAAAACGCTAAAATCTGATCCAAGAACTAAAAGGTATAATAAAGAGCCTCTGAACACAAGATCTTAGTAGACTCTGAGTATATCACTGTATGATAATCCCAAACCATCCTTAACGTTTGTAGTAATGGTCCTGAGTCATAGGAAAACATTGACTATACTCAGAAACCTGTACTTTAGTATTCAGAGACATGTATCACATAGTTTGGAAAGATATTCATTTACAATGTTTAAACACAATTTTGATGGGGAAATAAGTTTACTTATTTTACTTACATTTAGTTCCCTGCTATGATTTTCCTTGCTTCAGTATGATTATTAACAAAACAAAAATTGGCTGATGACATTTAGTCTCTATCCAATATAACCATGCAGGTTAAGTGAGGTCCACTGGTTGGTAAACTTGTTCTGAATGCTGATGAGTGTTAGTCTGATTGTGTTGATGGTGCAATAGAGAGAGTTCTCTAGTCAAGCAAAGTAGTTACATGTGGGGAGTGTTCTATCAGATTTCCTCAGATCCCTTCCACGATTTCTGTGTGCCCCTCCATGAGCTTTGCCTATAAAACCTGCATCTGTTGCTCCCTTGAAAGAATGCCCTTTGCTATTGCATCCCTAGCAAGCTCAGAAAGCTAGACATGCTCTTTGGAATTTGCACTCTCCAGGCACTTTCCATGAGAAAGGACAAACAGAGTGTGATTTATGCTCCAGAGCTCCCTGCACCCTCAGGATGAGGCCAAGACTGCCTGACATTACATTTTTGCTGCTGTGTTTTCTTTCTCTAGCCTCCTTCCTCCTTCCCTTTCTGGTTTCTTATAGAGGCTCTTACCTAATAAATGACTTGCATACAAATACTCATCTTAGTATCTCCTCTTGGGAAACCTGACCTCAGACAGAAAGGAAGCTCCAAAATGTACTCATCAAATGCAATGAAGGTACTACACTAGTGAAATAAGTTGTTGATGTGGGAGGAGTGGGGAGTGTGGGGAGTGGGGTATATGGGAACCTCTCATATTTTTTAATGTAACATTTTGTGTGATGCATGTATCTTTAAAAAAAAGATATTAAAAATCAGGATAAAAATTTTATGCTTGATATTAAGTAATTCAAACACCTTAAAGATTAGTCTTAAGACTGGTGTCCTGTCTCTTTTCTATAAACCCAAGAATAGCTCGGATAAGTAATCTTGTGACGGGTGTGGAGAGGCTGGTCACTATCACTGCCCTGCTGTGTTCTGAGGCCATCTAGGTGGCTCCTGGACCAGATGCAGATCCACATGGCAAGCAGAGGACAGTCGGACATGCCCTGATTTCAGAGTCAAGATAAATTTAACAGGGGTTTAAATTCAATTCCCTGCACTTCTAATTATTTTTTGAAGATAATAAAGTTTTATTATCTTTAGCTTTTCCGTCTTTAAAAATGAAAATAGCCCATGACCAAAATTTAAAAACAAGATATACTCATTATTATGAAAAGGCAAGTAATACATAAAATTATAAAGAAAAATTAAAATTATCATTATTCTAACACATTGATAATGATAGTTTACATTTTAGTTCACATAGGCATGTACATACTTACTTGTGTATGTTTACAAACATTTAGCAAAAGCATTAACTGTTTGACTGTTGAACTGTCAAATATGAAATTGAGGTACATTTAAGGTATTCATTTATTTTAAAACATATTTTAGGAAGCTGCTGTGGCTCAATCTGTTGGGCTCCCATCTACCATACGGGAGGCCCTGGGTTCACGTCCCAGGGCCTTCTTGTGAAGATAGGCTCACCGCAGACCGCGGAGAGCCATCCAGCCTGCAGTTGCCGCCCAGCCTGCAAGCGCCACAGAGAGCTGACTCAGCAAGGTGACACAATGACAACAAATGAGGGAGACAATAAAAACACAGAATAGCACGCAGCAAATGGACAGAGAGAGCAGACAGCAAGCAAGCTGCAAGGGAAGAGGGGAAATAAAATAAAAAAATACAGACTCAGAAGAACACATGGTGAATGGACACAGAGAGCAGACAGCATGCAAAAAAGCCACAAAAGCAGATACAACATAGAAAAAGAAAAAACATATTTTAGAAGCAGAGGGGACATCACCATCCCAAATCCTCAAGAGTAGGGAATGAACGATGGACTAAAGTAAACTTATTACTATTCTTCTATATATAGACTTTTTATTCTACCAATGGAAAAAACTCTTATCATTGATATAAAGGCAGTGGCCATCAGAGGCCTGAGTGATGGGAGAGGGAAGAATAGATGTAATATAGGGGCATTTTGGGGACATTGGGGTTATTCTACCTAAAATTGTAGTGACAGATACAGGCCATTGTATATTTTGTAATAACCTACAAAATTGTGTGGGACAGAGTGTAAACTATAATGCAAATTGTAGTCCATGGTTAGTAACAATGCCTCAATATGTGTTCATCAATTGTAACAAATGCAACACACTAATGAAGGATATTGTTAATTGGGAAAATATGGGAGGGAGAGGGAGTGGGGCATACGGGAATCCCTCATATTTTTTATTTAACATTTATTTAATCTAAAGACTTTAAAAATAAAAAAATAATTTAAAAAAATATATATATATTTGAGTAACAACCATCTACCAGATAGGTGCAAGAGTACAAATGTTAATGAATTAGTTACTTCTTTTCTCAAGGAGTTTATGGAACAGTAGTGAAACTCACCATCCAGAAGGAGACAATTGGAAATATAGAATTGTAGTTAAGCTTATAGATTTGGGAGTTATAGGCAAGAAGCAGCAGATACAACCTGAAAATGACAGATTTTTCCAAGGGAAAATAAAGGAAGGGGAGCAAAGATATGAAGATTGTAATTAGCGAAGACCCAGGTGCTGTGAGGATGAAAGAGAAGAAGTAGTCAAAAGATGTGTTTATGATGACTTATTATTAGATTGACTAATTTTTTTAGGGGGTACCGGGGATTGAACCCAATAACTCTGTGCTCCCCAATTAGGGTTGTTTTTTTCTCTTCATTTGTTTGTCTGTGCTTTGTTTTTAGGAGGTACCAGGGATCGATTCCGGGACTTCGTACAAAGGAAGCAGGTGTTCAACCCCTTGAGCTATATGTCTGCTCCCCAAGTAATTTTTGATTTAAGAATTCCAGTGTCTCCAAACTTTTTGATCATGTAAACCTACCAGTAAAAGTTGTAAATTGGTATACATATATATAAATATTTATATATCATGTAGAATATAACTTCACTAATGTGTTATCTGCATTTAAATATACTTTGAAAGAATTGATGAGTATGACATGAAGGACACTAAAAAACAACACTATTTATCAGAAATACAATCTTTTAGTAATGATGTTGTTTTTAATGAATGACTTCATTTATACCCATAGAATCTTTTAATTTGGAAGATGTTTTTTAAAATATTAATAGTGTATAGATGAGAGTAATGTTGAGACTTTCATTGTTCTTAATTTCAAGTACTCATATTCACAATGTTTTCTGCATTCTGCGGGTTTATTTTTAAAATGTAGCTTCTCATTGTCCACATACTGCATTCACTTTGAAGGAACAGACTGAGCAGTTCAGCCAATCAGGAGGTAAATGGAGAGCTTCTTGACAGGCAAGTTTGGAACCCATATTTGATAATGAAAGCCCATCATTGCCCAAGTGTCTGTAAGAAGGGTAGAATTCCACTGTTCTGATGGGTGTTTGCTGAATTGAAGAAACTCATATCCCTGTCCCCAAGTGCTGTGAAAGTGGATTCCTGAAGATCAGGAAGATCTAATGTACATTCCACCTCCATGCTACTGGCTAGTCTACTCTCCACCACTCTCATCACTGGGGAGAGAAGAATACCTTTGAATGGCATGAGAAATGGTAGTTTTGAGATAGACTGGACTATTTTGTGCCTAAAAATGAGTCCAGTGCAATAACTGAAAGGATCAGGAAAATATTGAACCTTCGTGTGTGTTATAGTCAAGGAGTTGGAAAAGGAAGATGGCAAAGCATGTTTAAAGGCAGAAATTAGAGAAATGTGAAGCTGTTCATTATTGGTACCCATAGCTTCCATCCTTTTAAATGTGCCATATACAATCACATTTTTATTGTGTACTTAGTTTATATGAAGAGATTCAAAGTGTTTCATCTTTCCCCTTATTTTCCCTTATAAGGCATCAGATCCACATGGTGTGACACTAAGCTCTAGGAAACAGTACCGTGGAAGTCCAGAGATGTCTGTGGAAGATTCAGTCTGGGTTTCCATAGCAGGGTAACTGGCCTTGTTGTGAGATATGGCAAAGCTACATTCTGCATGTGTTATATATTGTTTTGGGAATTGTATCTATTGAGGTTCCCTCTATTCCATCGTTTCATAGTATACCCCAAGTCCTGGCTTCTGAAATGTTTCTGCTTACCAGCAGGAAAGATGATAGGGAGGGGAATGAGAAGAGGATAAGTCCATGAACTTCTAGATGAGAAACTGGAATAGCATGCTCAGGCTGGCCAACAGCCCCACCATCACTCTCGTAGATGGGTAAAATAGCACAGCAATGGAGTTAAGATGGATTGCTCATGTTGTAATCACCAGTACTTGGTTCCCACCGAAATTATGTTTTTAATGGCTTTGCTTTCTGTGTCTAACACAGCTTGAGGATTCTAGCTTTTCTTTTGAAACAGATTTCCAAACAATTAGAATACTAGTTTCTCTCTTTGAAACCCTGTAAATGCTGAGCAGATTGAGAAATAAAACCACCCAGTACTTTAGAAGAATGACTCCAATAAGGTAGGAGACAACCATATGGCACTTCATGGAAGGCCAACCTTGACTCCGCTAGGAGTGACGTGCTGGTGTCATGCAGCAACTTGGGACTTATTTTCTGAGCTAAGACTGCATTCACAAATGTCCCTCCTATCCTCATCTCAGGACCTGTCCCCGTCTCCTTCCCGCCCAGTATTGGCAGCCGGCGCTGCCCCTCCTTCTCCCCTTCTCCGTCTTCCGCCTAGCCGTTATCTAGACAGCCCACACTTTCCCCTTCCCCTCCCTTGCTCCTAACCCCTTAGCCAGCTTACTGTCCAGTAACCGCCTACTGTCCAGTAACCACCTACTGTCCAGTAACCGTCTACGCAAGCAACAGCACCCGCCGGCACCAATCAAGTCCCTTTACATATCCCTAGACCCTATAAAACCATGTCCCCTTCAACAATAAAGCAGACTTGCGCCTAGACCTTGTCTCCGTGGTGTTTTTGCTTGCACCGTGCATCCCCCATGCCTGAGCGGAGAGAGCGAGGGCCCAACGGCTTCGTGCTGAACCCCCTCCTCTCCTTCCACCGCGAGGCAGCCCCCGTCTGGAGAGCCCACCCAGCAAACCGCCGACCCTCCTGGAGGCCCGCCGCTGCCCGCATTTGGCACCCAACGTGGGTGGGGCCCACTCTGACGCCTACCCCCCATGCTTCGCTTAAGGTAGGGACTCTTCGGCGTCTTCCATTCAAACCAGAATGGGTGCTTCGCTCTCCTCCCGTCAGGTCCTGCAGGTTCGGGCCCTGGCTGCCCTCCTGGAAACTAACCAGGTTAGAGTTTCCATCCGCCAGCTTCAGCGCTACTGGGACTTACTTCTCCCATTCAATCCCTGGCTCATCACCTGCCCGCTCTGGAGTCCTCAGACTTATGCCCAGCTAATCGAATGAGTAGCCTCAGCCATGGAACATGAGGGCCGGGTTTTTCCCCCCGGCCTCCTCCCCGCTCTTGTGGCCATTTGCGCTTGTTTGCAAGGTGTGCCCGCTCCTGAGGCCAAGGTCTTCCCGTGCGATACCGTGGATGAGTCAGGGGAAGGGCGTGGCCGCCAAGACAGCGCTCCCGGTAACGACTCCGATGCCGAATCACTCTCGGCTCAGTTGGAGGCCGCGCTTGAGCTTGACCCCCCTTGCGCCGCTGATTCTGACTCCGACCACGATGGCGCACTTCTGCCTTCTTCCTCATGAAACAAAGGAAAGCCCACCCAAGAGGGCGCGCTCCCTCCTTCTTCCTCCCAAAAGAGGAAGAAGCCACACTCCCCGCCCCTTCCTGCTTCTTCACGGAAGGACTATCCGCCGTTGTACCCTCCCCTTCCTGCCTCGGCGCCATCTTGCCCCTACCCGGAACCGGCGTCATCTTGCCCTTACCCGGAACTGGAAGCGCTTCATCCGCCATCTTCTGATGACGACCTAGATGATGCGTACGAGCGCCCGCCATCCTATGTGCCGCCGAATAGACACCCCCTCCCACGCTCTAATAATCTTCTCTTCGAGCCCCCCACTGCTCCAATCGCTGATATGTATTGCTAAATCCCAATCGTTCTCGAGCAAACCCCCAAGTATGGATTCCCTTCTCCCCGAAAGACATGCAAACCCTCCGCAGCGCTATCCGAGAGGATGGTCTCGCCAGTCCCCATGCTCAAGACCTCCTTGAACGTATGACCTTTGCCCGCTGTCTCCCCTACGACTGGATATCCCTCGCAAGAGGCATACTTCCCTCGGGGCAGTTTATTGACTGGCGCGCACATTTCGCTGCTGAGAACGAAAAACAAATCGCCGAGAACGCCCGCGACGGCACCCGATATCCTGCCAACGCGTTCCTCGGACTGGGGCGCTACGCCATGCCACAGAGCTACGTCGCCCTCCCTCAAGGCTTCTACATCCAGCTAAGGCAGTGTGCCCTCCGTGCCTTCCGCAACTGCGCCGCCTCCGCACCCGAGCCACTCACCAGACTTTTCCAGAAACCAGAGGAATCGTTCTCCGACTTCATGGCACGTGTCCAGGCCGCGGCCGAGCGCAAGGTCGTTGGCACGCAGGCCCAGACCTCCTTCATCAAGGACATTGTTCAGGAGGGCGCAAACCCAACTTGCAAGGCGATCATCAGGCCGCTGAGAGACAAGCCCCTCCACGACTGGGTCCTTGCCTGCTCCGGAGTCAACGCCCAGGCCTCCGCCGTGGCCCAGGCTGTCCTCGCTGCCATCTCGGCCTCCAACGAATGCTTCTGCTGTGGCAAACTCGGCCACTTCGCTCGAGACTGCCCCAACAAGCCACGGCCGCCACCGGACGTGCCCAACATAGGCCATCCACTGCGGCGGCTTGCTCGGTCGGTAGAGGTGGGGTCTGGCTGCGGACGAGGGGTCGGTCCAGCTCTGGACGAGGGGTCGGTCCCGCTTGGGACGAGGGGTCGGTCCCACTTGGGACGAGGGGTCGGTCCGGCAGCAGACGAGGGATCGGTCTCACAAGGGGTTGCGCGGTTCGGCTGATGGGGTCGCCCGGCGAAGCCGGCGACGAAGGGGTCGCCCGGAGAAGCCGGCGACGAAGGGGTCGCCCGGAGAAGCAGGCGACGAAGGGGTCACCCAGAGAAGCAGGCGACAAACTGGGGACAAGGGAGGCCAGGCCCTTGTCGGGGGCTCTCAGGACTGGGGGGCGCACAGCAGAAGAACTACCGCGGAGACAAGGTAAACACGCAAGTCCACTTTACTGAGGGAGAGGCAACAGTTTTATAGGGGCTGGGGAAGGCTGATTGGTCGAAGCCACGCCCTGTTCTGATTGGTTGCCGGCGAAAGGTCAGTGGGCGGTACTGGACGGGGGAGGGGTGGTGGTTAGGGATTGGCTGTCGCTGTTGCTGGGGGAAGGGGCAGGGTTTAGGGATTGGTGGCTGCTGTTGCTGGGGTGGAGGGCAGACTTGAGTTTCCCGCCCACGCCTGGCTGTTGCTGCTGTCGGGGGAGGGGAAAAGGGCAGACTGGATTTCTCCGCCCACGCCTGGCTGTTGCTGCTGTTGGGGGAGGGGAAAAGGGCAGACTGGAATTTTCTGCCCTGCGCCTGCGCAGGGAGAAGGAAGAAGAAGGGTGCCGCCCCACAAGGCATCGGGTGGCGCCATCTTGGAGGAGGGGCGGCCGCGGAAGCATGGCTGCCGAGAAGGGGAGACCCGAGGGCACTCTGCGCCCATGCCGAGCTTCCTTCAGGGGTGGCGGTGGGCCCGACCAACCACCCTATTATGGGGGCAGCGGAATTAGGCCTACCGCGGCCGCTCCCCTCGCCAGGCCAGCAAACCACACTTCAGCCCGAGGGGTGACCGCATTTCCCCCTTCTTTTCAAATAAGGGCCAGGATGGCAGCAGCAACAAGTAGCTGAGGCCCAAGAGGCAGTAAGCAATGAGGGAAGCGGGGCTGAAGAGGGAGGTGAGTATGACGGGGATACAAATGTACAATTTGGGGGGCGGTATCTTGCCGTTGCAAGCAAGGGTGGCCAATGTCCAATTCTCGTTGATCTCGGTGGCTATAAGGTCTATCTGTTGTTAAAAGTCCCAAATGACAGCGCGTTACAGGTAGTTGATCTCTTCTTGGCGGCGAAGAGCGGTAGAGGCAGACTGTGTGATGGTCTGGAGGATCACAGCGGTGAGGACAAGTCGCGTCAGGGCACCAGCAACGGTGGTGGCGGCAGCGTTGGGAGTGGTGGAGACGTAGGCGAGGACAATAAGAAGGCCAATGTTAATGGGGCGGGCCGACATGGGGCGGCCCAATCTGCAACGCAGTAGGGGTTCAAGCGAAAAAAGGAGGGGGGCGGGGGACGAGAAAGGACGCTTTGGATGGCTGAGAAGAGGAGTGAGGTCGAGACAGGAGGAAGCTCTGCAAGCTGCGGGCCAGGGAAAGCGGGTTGCGGGCCATTTAGCGGGGCTGGTGAGAGGGGTTAGCTTGGCCAGAGGTGGCAAGGGAGAGCATGAGAAGAAGGAGAGAGACTATGTTAATTGGCTCGGCAGCATGGCGAGGGTTGCGGCGTCTGCACTGACGGTAGAGTGCGAGCAGAGAACAGACTTCAGGGTTGGGTGGTTGTCTCTCGGGGTGGAGGGTGAGCTGGCTCAGTTGGTGCTGGATCACTCGCATCTGGCGCCGTGCCCTGCGGGACATCCGCTGCTGAGGTGGCGGGTTTGACATATCTCCCGGGGACCCAGATTGGCTGAGCGGCATCCTTGAGAGCGCGGCGATGGGAGCCGAGGTGCGCGGTGAGATGAGGGGTCAGAGCCGGTGGGGCTCCGACGGTGGTCGCGGGCCAAGAGAAGGCCCCAACGAGGGGAGGGCGGGACGACGAGCAGTGGAGCAAGGCAAAGGGGAGCAAGCGTGGAGGGGAGGAGGCAGAGGTGAAGGCAGGGGTGGAGGTGCTCAGGCATGCGCTCCTGAGAGTTTTATTGGCGCCTCTTAATCATAGCAGGTCGGTATAAGCCCCCGACATGGAAGGAGAAAGCCATCCAGTGATTCTCCCAGACTGCCGTGGATCATATGAGGTCACCAAGGTTCAGGAGCAGCAATGCAGAGCGAAAAGATAGGGGTGAGAAGAGAGGAGGGCGTAGGGCTGTGGTAGGGATACTTCAGACGTGCAAGCGCGTGCTCCCGAGAAATCCAAGGCTCCTCTTAATCATAGCTGGTCGGTATAAGCCCCCGACATGGAAGGAGAAAGCCATCCAGCGATTCTCCCAGACCGCCGTGGATCGTATGAGGTAGCCAAGGCTCAGGTAGCAGCAATGTTGCACGAGAGAAGTCCCAAGGTGAGAAGAGAGGAGGGGGTAGGGCTGTGGTAGGATTACTTCAGACGTGCAAGCGCGCGCTCCTGAGAAATCCAAGGCTCCTCTTAATCATAGCGGGTTGGTATAAGCCCCCGACATGGAAGGAGAAAGCCATCCAGCGATTCTCCCAGACCGCCGTGGATCGTATGAGGTAGCCAAGGCTCAGGTAGCAGCAATGTTGCACGAGAGAAGTCCCACGGTGAGAAGAGAGGAGGGGGGGGCCGCCAGGTTATGGAGTGAGGCTGTGGTGGGGTTGCCTTGCCGCACGTTGGGCGCCAGCTGCGGCGGCTTGCTCGGTCGGTAGAGGTGGGGTCTGGCTGCGGACGAGGGGTCGGTCCAGCTCTGGACGAGGGGTCGGTCCCGCTTGGGACGAGGGGTCGGTTCCACTTGGGACGAGGGGTCGGTCCAGCAGCAGACGAGGGATCGGTCTCACAAGGGGTTGCGCGGTTCGGCTGACGGGGTCGCCCGGCGAAGCCGGCGACGAAGGGGTCGCCCGGAGAAGCAGGCAACGAAGGGGTCGCCTGGAGAAGCAGGCGACGAACTGGGGACAAGGGAGGCCAGGCCCTTGTCGGGGGCTCTCAGGACTGGAGGGCGCACGGCAGAAGAACTACCGCGGAGACAAGGTAAACACGCAAGTCCACTTTACTGAGGGAGAGGCAACAGTTTTATAGGGGCTGGGGAAGGCTGATTAGTCGAAGCCACGCCCTGTTCTGATTGGTTGCCGGCGAAAGGTCAGTGGGCGGTACTGGACGGGGGAGGAGTGGTGGTTAGGGATTGGCTGTCGCTGTTGCTGGGGGAAGGGGCAGGGTTTAGGGATTGGTGGCTGCTGTTGCTGGGGTGGAGGGCAGACTTGAGTTTCCCGCCCACGCCTGGCTGTTGCTGCTGTCGGGGGAGGGGAAAAGGGCAGACTGGATTTCTCCGCCCACGCCTGGCTGTTGCTGCTGTTGGGGGAGGGGAAAAGGGCAGACTGGAATTTTCTGCCCTGCGCCTGCGCAGGGAGAAGGAAGAAGAAGGGTGCCGCCCCACAAGGCATCGGGTGGCGCCATCTTGGAGGAGGGGCGGCCGCGGAAGCATGGCTGCCGAGAAGGGGAGACCCGAGGGCACTCTGCGCCCATGCCGAGCTTCCTTCAGGGGTGGCGGTGGGCCCGACCAACCACCCTATTATGGGGGCAGCGGAATTAGGCCTACCGCAGCCACTCCCCTCGCCAGGCCAGCAAACCACACTTCAGCCCGAGGGGTGACCGCAATCCACCACGGCCTCCTTCCACTCCATGCCCGCGGTGCGGAAAAGGATACCACTGGGCCCGCGACTGCCGCGTCCCTAACACCAGCCGCAAGCCTTTAAACGGCCATGGGGGCAGGCCTCAGCCCCGCAACAAAGAGGCCGCAACAACTCAGCGCCCCCGCCCATGAAAGTACTCTGGTCTCTTCCCATCGCACCCTCCACCAGGCCTCTTCTCTCTATCCAAGTCTCCGGCCGCTGGCTCACAGGGCTACTTGACACAGGAGCAGAAATTTCCTGCATCCCACTCGACCAGGCCGGGCACCTCCCTCTGACCGATGGCCCCCTAGTGGTGGAAGCCACCGGCCAAGCGCCCTCCCAGCAAGTTGCCCAGGACGTCGTCTGGAGAGACGCAGAAGGTCGACAGGGAACCTTCCGCCCCCTCGTTCTGAAGGAAATCTCGCAAGTTCTTTGGGGCCGTGACATCCTGCATCAATCGGGGGCCGTTCTCACCGCATCGCCGCCACAGCTGCCCCCCCAATAGCTTCAGCCATTGTTCGCATTCAACCTCCAGCACCCGTTCCTCTGCAGTGGGATACAGAGGAATCCATCTGGGTGGAACAATGGCCTTTCTCAATCCCTAAGTTGGACATTCTCAAGGGACTGGTAAGCGAACAGCTGCGAGCTGGGCACATCGAGCCCTCCACCAGCCCCTACAATACACCAATATTCTTCATTCAAAAGAAAAGTGGCAAGCCTCGCCTGCTACAGGATTTGCGAGAGATCAACAAGCACATCAAACCAATGGGGTCGCCACAGCCTGGCCTGCCCCATCCCACAGCCATCCCTCGGCATTGGTTCGTCGCTGTCCTGGACATCAAAGACTGTTTCTTCTCTATACCGCTCCATCCGGCCGATCGGCCGAAGTTTGCCTTTACGGTCCCTCAAATCAACCATCGGGAACCAGCTCAGCGATATCAGTGGTGTGTGTTACCTCAAGGCATGCGGAACAGCCCCGCCATCTGTCAGTTATACGTTCGGGAAGCCGTCCAGCCACTCACGCAATACGCCAACATCATCCACTATATGGACGATCTGCTTGTCGCGCATCCCTCCAAATTGGGATTGCGCACCGTGCTCGACCGCCTACTGAGCCACCTGGAAGACTTGAACCTCAAGGTCAATCCAGAAAAACTGACCACCCACCCACCATATCAATTCTTGGGGTTCTCCATCACCTCCACCGTGGCACCACAAGTGCCCAGCATCAGGATCCCCGATGTGCTCACGCTCCACAAGCTACAGCAACTTTGCGGTCAAGTCAACTGGCTGCGCCCAGCGCTTCCTATCACCACCCAGCAGCTCCAGCCTCTGTTCCGGCTCCTGTGCTCCAGTGGTCCGCTCTCATCGGTCCCCAACAAAAGAATCGACCTCACCGGAGAGGCAAAGGGAGCTTTACTATGGCTCAACCAGGCCCTCGAGCGCTGCCAACTTCAGCGCTACGACCCCGATAAGACATTGCTGGGACTAGTTCTCCCCACATGGGGCACGCCCACTGGCCTGCTCTGGCAGGATGGGCCCCTCCTCTGGGTACATATGGCAAAGAGCAAGCTCAGAAAGATCTGCCCGCAAACCACCCTCTTCGTCCAGCTCGCTACCGCCCTGGTCGATCAGGCCACCCACCACTACGGCTACCCACCGGACACTCTCGTGTGGCCACTGACTGTGCAACAAACTACCACCTTGCTGCGGGAGTCTTCAGATATGCAGGCGCTCATGGAACTCTACCGAGGGGACTTCGATAACCACTTTCCACAGCATCGGTTACTGCAGGGCCTTCCCCTGTTAGAAATCACCACCCCCAGCCATTTCCCTTTTCCGTCCAGCAAGCCTCTTCCAGACACCACCATCATCTTCACAGATGCCTCCAAGACTAAGTTTGCCGCCGTTGTCTTCGCACCCGGCAAGCACCAGCCACGTTCACATGTGCACCTCCATCAATCCTCTGTGCAAGTGGCTGAACTGCGTGCTGTCATCTTAGCACTCCAAACCCATCCCCACTGTCCACTGAACATCTTTACAGACAGCCTCTACTGTCTACAAGTCTGCCAAGTCATCCCCTTTTCTGCGTTTTTTCCGCCCAACAACTCAGCGAGTGAAAGCATCAATGTCACTCTCCTGGACCTTCAAGAGCTCATAGAGAACCGCCGACAGCCTTGGTTCATCGCTCACATCTGCAGCCATTCCAGCCTTCCCGGGCCCCTGGCCCACGGCAACCACCTTGCTGATCAGGCCGTTCACCTGCTTCCAGCCGAGACCACCGTCGCAGTCGGAGACCTCATCAATCAGGCCAAGCTGCTGCACGCCAGATTTCACTTCTCAGCAGCTGGCCTCCACAAACTCTTTCCAGACCTCCCAATCCATACCTGCAAACACCTTGTGCGGTCATGCCAAACGTGCGCTCCATTGCTGCCCTTGGGGCCGCTCCAACCGCAGGGAGTTAACCCTCATGGGCTCCGCCCCAATTCCAGATGGCAACTGGACGTCACTCACGTCCCCCAGTTTGGCCGATGGAAATACCTCCACGTAACCATCGACACCTTCTCTCATCTCTGCTACGCAACCGCGCTCACTGGAGAAACGGCCAAGCACGCCATCCAAGCACTCAGAGAATCTATTCTTTTCATGGGCGTTCCATGGGACATCAAGACAGACAACGGACCTGCCTACCGGAGCGCCTCCTTTGCCGAATTCCTCAAGCTCTACGACATCACCCATCACTTCGGCATTCCCTACAATCTGCAGGGACAAGGCCTAGTAGAGCGTGCTCACCAGTCTCTCAAAACCCTCATTCTCAAGACATCTGCCGACCAGCCGCGTCGCACCCCTCGCGACGTCATCACAGAGGCCCTGATCCGACACAACCTGATGACCTTCAATGCCCAAGGCTTTTCACCGGTCCACATGCACTGGGGGCCTACCTTCCGGCCCACCCCTGCACCGCTTGTCCTCTGGCGTGACCCGCAGACCACCCAATGGCATGGACCTGCCCCTCTCTTAGCCCAAGGACGGGGATTCGCCTGCATTTTCCCTGAATCAGAGCCGCAGCCCATCTGGGTCCCAGGACATCTCATCAAGCCCCACACCGCCGAGGCTTCCGCTAACGCTGACACCAATGATCCTCCTAACGAGTTGCCTACCTAACTTGCCTCCTTCCCATCGCTGTTTCCTTTGTAGTTTTCTCTCTCTCTTTTGTCTCCACAGATGATTCGTCGCCACGTGGGTAGTTCCGTTCTTCCCATTGCTCTCATCGTCATGCTTCCCTTCATCTCCCCGGCCGTTGTCAACTCGGCCCATCAACGCTCCAATTGGGCCCTCCAGCGCTGGCAAGAGGAAGCCTTCCTCATCATCAGAAAACTACTGCCCACGCCTGAATCCCCACCCCTCGCCGTTGGCCCCAATAAAGTCCTCAATCCCCCTGCCTCCCCCCCCTTCCAGCGGCACCCCCTCCCTCGTCCATCGCTCCCCAGCCATGGCCCCCCCTACCAAGTATTCCAGTCCCCTTCTCGCATTAATCTATGCATCCTACTTATCTCTAAATACTTCTCACCCCAACCTCACCAAGAACTGTTGGCTCTGCCTCTCCCCCTCCCTTCCTATCTATGAGCCTGTCGCCGTTAACTTCACGTTCAACGAATCCACTTCAGTATACCCAGCCGAGTGCAACTGGAACACTTCCTCCGTCCCCCTAACCTTTCAATCTGTTTCCTCCACAGGACGCTGTGTTCATTCTCGTCAAGGTTCCCACCCCTCCCTTAGTGCTTGCTCTAACTACTCCTCTCCCAGTGCTTCCGCCAAGTTCTTAATCCCCCTTAACACCTCCCAATGGCTTTGCACCTCCACCTGGCTAACCCCCTGCCTCAATGTCGCCACCCTCAATGCTACCCATGAGACTTGCCTGCTCATCCTTCTTGCTCCTCGAGTCGTTTACCATTCTGACCACGAATTTTTCCGCCGCGTGCTGAGCAGACAAACCTCCCTCCACTTACAAAGGAGAGAGCCTGTCACCGCAGTCCTAACAGTCACTACCCTTCTAGGTCTTGCAGGGGCAGGCACAGGGATCACCGCCCTCACCACACAGTCCTCTGCCCTCTCCTCTCTCAGACAGGCCATCGACGAAGATATCACCTACCTTCAAAATGCTGTAAAACATCTAAAAAATTCTCTCAATTCTCTCTCTGAGGTAGTCCTCCAGAACCGCCGCAGCCTCAACCTCCTCCTCCTTAAGGAAGGGGGTCTCTGTGCTGCCCTTGGAGAGGAGTGCTGCGTATACGCCAACTCCACCGGCTTAGTTGAGGACAACCTGAGAAAGGTCCAGGAGGGATTGGATAAGTGCCGCAAAGAGCGAGAAAATGCGAACTATTTTTCCAGTGTTCTCCTCCCATACCTCCTTCCATTTTTAGGCCCACTCATCATCATCATCTTAGCCCTCACTGTAGGACCCTGGGCCGTCAAAAAAATAGTCCGCCTCGCCAAAGACCAAGCCAATGCGGTATTCAGCTCCTTTGTGCAGGTTCATTATCAACGCCTCGCCACTAAAGAGCCACCACCAAGCCATCCACCGTGCTCCTCCCGCCCCCGCCGCAAACACCGAACCGCACGCCTGTAACCTCCTGTCTCCCTTTCCTCACTCATCTCCCTCCTTCTCCCCCAATCAGGCGAGGGGTTCAGGAACATCACGACCCTGTTTTGCTGGCAGAGCTCGGCGCGCGCCAGGCGCCGGCGTGCGCCGACCCCAGCAGCAGGCACATGCGTCCTGGCCAGACGCTGTGTCCTCTGCAGCTGAGAGCAGCTGGGAGGGCCCTCTGCTTCTCGCCGCCAGCCGGTCCTCGTGGTCTCCCTCCTCCCCTTGTCTTACCCCAGTACCCCGTCCCATACTGCCCCTGCTGCCACCAGTTCACCTCCCCCAAAGCACATACTTTTAAACAAAAGGGAGCAATTGTCCCCGTCTCCTTCCCGCCCAGTATTGGCAGCCGGCGCTGCCCCTCCTTCTCCCCTTCTCCGTCTTCTGCCTAGCCGTTATCTAGACAGCCCACACTTTCCCCTTCCCCTCCCTTGCTCCTAACCTCTTAGCCAGCTTACTGTCCAGTAACCGTCTACTATCCAGTAACCGCCTACTGTCCAGTAACCACCTACTGTCCAGTAACCGTCTACACAAGCAACAGCACCCGCCGGCACCAATCAAGTCCCTTTATGTATCCCTACATCCTATAAAACCATGTCCCCTTCAACAATAAAGCAGACTTGCACCTAGACCTTGTCTCCGTGGTGTTTTTGCTTGCACCGCGCGTCCCCCGTGCCTGAGCGGAGAGAGCGAGGGCCCAACGGCTTCGTGCCGAACCCCCTCCTCTCCTTCCACCGCGAGGCAGCCCCCATCCTGAGAGACCGCCGCCCGGCAAACCGCCGACCCTCCCGGAGGCCCGCCGCTGCCCGCAAGGACCCTCTGAGGATAACTTACCCCAGCGTGCTTAAGGCTAAATCACAACCAGGTCCTTCAACTGCCTTACCTCCTCCCACCAGTCCTCCTCTCCAACAACCTGCTTCTTTTCCTGGGAACACCATTTTTGCAATCACAGCTTGAAAATGGAAAGAATTTCCTCCCACCCCTAATGAATTTGTAAATATGTTCAATGTCTTCTCAAGGGTCATTTACTTACTTGCCTTCATTTCCACTAAGAAATGCTCTTGTTTCCTGAAGCTGTCATGGATGAACACACATACACATTTTTGCATATTCTAAGGTTTTAAGATGAGAGAAGTTGTGAGCAAAGGCACACTCCAACTTCCTAATTCAGACCACCCCTCATTTCTTTTATAAGTCCTTTTTGCAAAACCTCTTTTGAATCTTATCCTCTCTACCCAGTATAAGGATGCAGTATGTCCTCAATGATGGCATTCACTGTACCACTGTCCATGGCTCATTCACACCCAGGACATTAAAATGGCTTCATTTGGCCAATTATCCTTCTACCCGTGTAAAACATCTCATTAATTACATTGTAAGCATCTTGAGCTTAGAGGCCACATCTTCTTGCCCTTTTGCCCCTCCCTTTGTCTGGGTCAGTGCTACAGGTACTACAGGTGTTGAGTGCTGTTTGTGAGGGAGATGTTTGGCCCACTCTCTAAGAGTGGGTTGGTCATCACTTCTTCATGTTGTCTGGCCTAGTCATTTTCCTCACTGTTGTTTTCATTGTCCCTGGAAGGAGCAGATGCCTGTGTAAGGGGAGGGACTGATAGTCAATGAGATTTCACATGTGCAGTACTGTGCTGAGCAGTTACATGTGTTAACTTACTTAATCTTCCAAATAAACCAATGATGCATGTACAATATTTTGGTTAAGAAAATTAAAGCGGAGAATTGCTCAGTCACACAGCTAATAAGAAACAGATTCTGGTCTTTAATCCAGAGCTGCTTGACACCAAAACTTTTGCCTTTAAGCCACTACACTGTTGGAGAATTAAACTTTTCTGGTGTCTTTCCTTCGAGTTCCTCACCTTGTGCCTGGTGAGTGAAGGGTGGAATCCTATTAAGCAATAAATGCTCACTGAATGAAAAATGTCTCCAACACAATACCATTTGCATAAACTCTGCTAATGCAAGGCTAATAGATGTCATGGGGAGTCAAGTTGTTTTCTGCAACATTATCCTATGCATTAGGAACAATATTTATAGTAGTATCTACTGGATGTTATTCATCATTGCAGACAAGCTTGCTTCCCAACCATAAACTTCTTGCACTTCCTGTTCCCATCCACCTTGACCAGGTGGTTTCCAGCTGTCTCACCTGCTACTCTTTGCCCAAGAGCTGGTGCAGGCTGTTTGACCTTATGTTGGTAGACCAGAATGCCAAGGAGCCCATGAGTGATCCTGGGAGCAGCCCCAAAATGATGAAAAATGTGAATTAGGGGACAGAGAATATAGAAGCCTCTACTGTCTCCTGAGGGCCCTAGGGGGATGTTATGCCCTGTTCAAAAACATACCCTTGATAAGCACCCTTCCCTTCCCTTACTTCCTTCCCCATGCTTAAACAGTGCTTGTTGGGATCTCAACTGGCACTCACATCCTTGTCTCAGAACTTGTTTCTGGGAAAGCCCATCTTGACAGTGGTTCCTGACAGAGTCAACAGAAGGAGGGAAAGCATGCTGGCTTTATCATGTTTCTGTGTAGGGGCCAGTGTGTGTCATTGGCAGGAGAGGCTGGATTGCATTCAATAAAGACAATATTCTGGAAATGTGGAGAAGAGAGCTTAAGTAATTTGACTGGAACCAGTGAAAAAGAGGGTCAGAGGGCAGGCAAAGCTTCAGGATCTTAAATAAAAAGGGGATGTTATAGTGGAGAATCTCTCTCCATTTCTGAGTTGGGGGAGGCAGGATTTGTTGGTTGGTAAGCATCAGTATAGCTGATCTTTTTCTTTCATGGACTATCAGGCATTTAGATTTTTAAAATTTTTCTGTCCCTTAAAACAAATTATAATAGATTACAATAATGATAGTGCAGTTCTAATGAAGGAAGGCAGATAAGATGATTTTCAACATAAGCAAAGGCCACTAATAAGCATCTGTCTTGCCCTTTATCCAAAACCTGGGTCCCCAAGATTCATCCATGTTATCCCATATGTTTGTGCTATATTCCTTCTTACAGCTGAGTAGCATTCCATTGTATGTATATACCAAATTTATTTATCCATTCATCTGTTGATGGGCATTTGAGTTGATTCCAACTTTTGGTAATAGTGAATAATGCTGCTATGAACTTTGGTGTGCAACTTGAGGACCTTATTTGAGTGAAGCAAGCCAGGCATTGAAGGATGAATACTACATGACCTCTCTGATATGAAATAAGCAAACCAAACTGCCTCAGAGAACTAGAGACTGGATGATAGGCTTATAGGAAATTGGGGGGGGGGGCGGGCGGAGAGAGGAAGATTGTGAACTGATGCCTACTTGGGTGAAATCTATGATAAAGTGGAGTAAGTATTTGTACAGGGAAGGGATAAGATGGGGGCATAGGGATACTATTGGGTGGGGATTTGCAGGTTTGAGGAGGGCTAGGGTTGTGAGGATGGATCAGATGGCCCAAGGAAGTGGGAGGAGGGTTGGGGGGAGCAGAGGAACAGGGGAAATTGTCGGATATGTGGTTGAAACAATAATGTTGGAAAAACTCATTAGAAAATATAAGGAAGGATTACTTGTTTAAGGTGCTTAATGGGGGGCATCTGGCACAGGGGTAGGCTTCTATTAAGTGTGTGAGTGCTCATCTTGTCATAGTGTGTTATATCACTAGGTGGAGACCCATACAATGAGTAAGAAGGTGTACCCTCATCCTGGGGAGGCTTGATGTTCTCAAACATAGGGAAGGGAGTCTCTCAAGAGAATTGGTGACTCCCAATGGGGGACAACAGTCTAGTGTGTCAAGTCCTGAGCATTGTTGCAGGTATCTGTGAATCTAGTCCTTCAAGCAGTGAAGCTTGATTGTTACTGTGGGCCCTGAGGGGAGGGTGAGAGAGGAATAGAATTGATGGAAGCAGCGGTAACTGAGAGGCAATGGACGTGTTCCACAAGGTTGTACACTGATGGATATAGGACATGTTAAATTTTGCCAAAGATTTATAGAAGTGTATAATCTAAAATGTAAACTATAATGTAAACCATAATGTAACTAAAAATTTAGAAAAGTGTACAGTCTAAAATATAAATCAATAAATCATACTTTAAACAAAAATGGAGCCATGTTTGGTAGTTTTGTTTCAAAATCTGTACATATTGCAATATCTGCACCAAATATAACATGAACATGTAAAAAGATCATTGCTGGGGAAGGGGGGAAAGGGTTTGATGTTGGATATATGGGAGTCCCCTATATTGTGTATGTGACTTCACTGCGATCTAAAACTTATTTGAAGATAAAATTTAAAATTTAAAAAAAGGATGTAGACAGTGGGGAAGGAATGAGAGAAATTGCCTTGCCACTGTACATAGAGGGCAAAACCTACTACAGTGATGAAAGGGAAAATGTCAAAAACAAAGTTTTATATTTTTCATTTTTTAATAACCCAATTTATTTTTTACTTTATTTTAGCTTTTCTAAATTAGAATATATTATATTTCTAATCTTTAAACCTATCATTACTCTTTCGTTTTCCTGCTAATTGAATTTTGCAATGTATTAGGCTTCATTTTTGAAGAGTTTTGGATCACAGAAGGGTTCAACTATGGCAGGGGAGGAACACTGGTGTGGGGTGTTATTGATGGAGGATATGTGGTTGGGAGGGAGTTCTCCAGGGTGTGTATATAGGGTGTATAAAAATGTTTGGTATTGTGATAGTAGTTACAGTTACAGATGACAACTTAGGGAGTGCTGAGTTCCTAGCCAGAGAAGCTCTGTCACATTCCAAAATGGAACAGCAACAATCCACCAAGTGCAAGGGGAAAGACCAGTGAAGAAGGATGGTCCAGAAATGAACCCTTGATACTGATGACTATGCTTATGAGCCCATGTGCCTGAAATTTCAACCAGGCCTAGAGCTGCAGGGTACCTAAGAGTTTCCTCCTGAGAGCCTGCTCAAATGTAGCCACACTCTAAGTCAAACAAAGCATGTAAATGCATTACCTTCCCCACAGCATGGGACATGACTCCTGGGGATGAGCCTTCCTGGTACCAAGGGATTACTACCATCACCAGCTGGTGAGGCAACTAGAAAAAGACCTTGAATAAAAGAGGGAAATGGTAAAGACAAATGAGTTTATAAGTCTAAGAGACTTCAAAATAAATCAGGAGGTCATCAGAGGGGTTGCATTTATGCACATCTCAGCAGGATCCCAGAGACAGCCAAAAGTAGATATAATGCCAAGTATTGGTGTTGCTGAGGCCTATGGATACACAAAGGTTCTATGGTCATGGCAGATGGCTCTGGAGTTCAGTGCCTTGTCAGTGGACCCTACTTTGGAATTTATGCAACTGAGTGTGATGGAGTTGTACTCAGATGTGGTTTACACACGACTTTTCTGTCACTTTTACTGAACCTGTATTTGGTGCTGGGCTTGGTGTATACTCAGAAGACTTGAATCTCTTGACTAGCATGTACCAGATGGGCAATGAGCCTCAGCAGAGTTGGAACTCCTACTCTCAAGTTCATTGAACTACCCAGGTCAGTTAACAGGGAGGTGAAGATGATCAACCACCACACCAGGGAACAGAGTGTCTATAACTGCAAGCAGAATTGCATCCATCAGCCATATGTGATCTAAGCCCCCTCTTGATTTAGAGGTGGAGTGGGCAGCACCATCCCAGGGTCCAAGGATGGAGGAATAAAATTTGGATTAGAGTGGACTTACTGGTATTCTACTATAGAACTGTTGTGACTCTAGCAATGGAAGAAATTATATCATTGATGTGGAGACAGAGGCCACAGTGATTGCTTAAGGCAGGGAGAGAGAAGAAGAGATGTGATGTGGGGCATTTTCTGGATTTGGAGTTATCCTAAATGATATTGCAGGGACAGATGCTGGACGTTATATATCCTGCCATAACCCACTGAATGTACTGGGGGAGAATGTAAACTATAGTGTTAATTATAATCCACGCTGGGTAACAGTACTTCAAAATGTATTCATCAAATGCAATGAATGTGCCACAATGATGAAAGAGGTTGTTGATGTGGGAGGAGTGGGGGTGAGGTTAGGGTGTGGGGTATATGGGAACCTTTTATATTTTTTAATGTAATGTTTTTTTGTGATCTATGTATCTTTTTAAAAAAAGAAAATTAAGGGAAAGCAGACTTGGCCCAGTGATTAGGGCATCCATCTACCATATGGGAGGTCCACAGTTTAAACTCCAGGCTTCCAGTCTCGAAGCCAAACTCAGCATGTAAATGCATTGCCTTCCCCCCAGCGTGGGACATGACTCCCGGGGATGAGCGTCCCTGGCACTGAGGGATTACTACCAAGTACCAACTGATGATGTAACTAGAAAATGACCTTGAATAAAAGGGTCAACTCGGACCAGCAGAATATCTCAGTCTACATATAATACCAGGAGTTAAAAATGCTTTTTGACCTGAATCAAGGGGGAAATGGAAAGGACAAATGAGTTTATATGGTTATGAGTCTCCAAAAAGAGCCGGGAAGTTATCAGAGGTGTCACCCTTACGCACACCTCATCAGAGTCCCAGAGACAGATAAAGTAGATACAACCCCAGGTATTGGTTCTTCTGAGGGCTACAGAGACCCACAGGTTCTATGGTCATGGCAGATGGAGTTCAGTGCCATTTCAGTTGGCCCTACTTTGGAGTTTGTGTTTCTGTGTGATGGAACTGGACTCAGATGTGATCTTTGTTCACAAGCCTCTCCTGTTACTTTTACCAGAACTGTACTTGGTGCTGGGGTTTAATGTATACCCAGGGAACCTGAATCTCTGAACTGACCATGTGATAGCCAGGCCCTGAGCCTCAACAGACTTCAGCTCCTACACTCTGGTTTATTGGACTTACCCCACTCAGCTAACATGGAGTTGGAGAAGGTCAACCACCACACCATGGAGCCAAGAGTGCCTACAACTGAAAGCAGGAGGATTGCATCCAGCATCCATGTGGAATCTAAGCCCCCTCTTGACATAGATATGGAGTGGACACAACCATTCCAAGGTCCACAGGGTGGAGGAATAGCATATGGATTAGAGTGGATTTACTGATATTCTATTCATAAACTATTGTGATTAGTAATAGAGAAAATGTGGCATTGGTGTGGAGAAAGTGGCCATGGTGGCTGCTGGGTGTGGGGAATGGGAGGAAGAGATGAGATGTAGAGGCATTTTCGGGACTTCGAGTTGTCCTGGGTGATGCTGCAGGGACAGTTACCGGACATTGTATGTCCTCCCATGGCCCACTGGATGGAACGTGGGAGAGTGTGGGCTATAATGTGGACCATTGACCATGAGGTGCAGCAGTGCTCAGAGATGTATTCACCAAATGCAATGAATGTCTCGTGATGATGGAGGAGATTGTTGCTATGGGGGGAGGTGGAGGGTGAGGGAGGTGGGGGTATATGGGGACCTCATATTTTTTTAATGTAATACTAAAAAAACAAAAAAACAAAAAAAAAACCCAGGCCTCCTTGACCTGTGTGAAGCTGGCCCACGTGCACTGCTGATGTGCGCAAGGAGTGCTGTGCCATGCAGGGATGTCCCCACGTAGGGGAGCCCCACGCACAAGGAGTGTACCCCATAAGGAGAGACGACCAGCGCGAAAGAAAGTGCAGCCTGCCCAAGAATGGCACCACACACACGGAGAGCTGACACAACAAGATGAGGCAACAAGATGATGCAACAAAAAGAAACAGATTCCCGTGCCGCTGACAACAACAGAAGCAGACAAAGAAGAACACACAGCAAACAGACACAGAGAACAGACAACTGGGGCAGGGCAGGGTGGGGCAGAGAAATTTTTAAAAAAAAAAGAAAATTAAAAGAACAAAAAAGACCTGGGTCCTACATCCTCTCTCCTCATCTGCATTAACAATGTTTTTATGCTGCACAAGCAAGTCCTTTGGTGCTCCTTACAAAACCCAAGGAAGTTAATCCCTAATTTTTTAAACAGGATAAATCAATAAACATGATTTTAATATAATATCCTATTTGGCAAATTCTATTCTCATTTGAGCCTATCACATGTTATAATCATTCTTGCCTAAAGAAAAGGATGAACAGATATGTACAACCTGATCATTCTCAGTATTCCTCGGGGTTTTGCTTCACCATCATGAATACTGCGTTTGGATCAAATCTGTTCTGAAGTTGATATATTTCAATTATTTGGAAAGTCAGTGTAATCCATGAGTTATCTAAGTAGTCTTTACTAATGGGTTTTATTCAATCAGGAAGCCTTAAAGCCAGTTCTTTACATGCTGTTGGAAAAGGGAGAACCTAGCACCAGAGAAAAGATCTAAGGATAAAGCAGAATTGCTAGGTTCTGTCAAGAATTCAGGGACTGACTTGACACCTCATTCCTCACTAGGCACATGACCTTGAGCAAATCATAACATGGTTCTTAGTTTTGTTCCCTTATCTGTAAAAGGAGGAGACTGGATAATCTCTAAGGCTTGATCCAACTCTGTAACTTCATGTTTTTTCAAAGCTCTTTAAACTCAACCATGCCTCTTTTAAAAAATTCCTTTTTTCATTAATGATATTTAAAATTCCAGAATAAAACAATACTCATTATAAACAAGCTTCTCACAAAATAGGTTATTTCACTTGTGTTCTTTGAAATATCAAATTGGTTAATCTACCTCTACACCCTGTCTTCCTATTCAGCCTGCTGAGGCTGGTACTTCATGTGAGTGTGCTGCTCAGTCCATGTTGCACACAATGTGGAGTGAGTAATGGGACAAAATCAAGGCAAAGCAGCAGTTCCATTACCCACTCTTATTTCTTCAGGACAATAGCCTGCTCTGTACACCTGGGGTCTTGTTGCCATGCCAACACACAGGCGGTACTCCACGGATGCTGGCTGAATCTCACTGTAGGCAACAGGATAGGACAAGTAATGGGGTAAGGGGTAGCAGGGAAGGTTTGGTCCAAACATATTTCTGAGTCACTTTATCTTTTAATATTGAGCCCCTTTAGGGTGTTGGTTTTGAAAAAGAATTAATGATAGCAAATGTCAAAGGTGATCATTTCTACACAAAGTATATTTAGAAAACTAAGGTGCTGGAAGCTAGAATATACTTCCTAACACCACTCTGTAATGCCTCTGGAAGCTGGTCAGTTCAATCTAGGCCACCAGAGCCTCTACCATAGCTGTGTAAGTAGAGTATCTTTATTTTTTTCTTCTTTATTTTCTTTTAAATGTTACATTCAAAATATATGAGGTCCCCATATACTCCCCACCCCCCTCACCCCACTCCTACCACATCGACAACTTCTTCCATCATGATGGTATGTTCACTGCACCTGGTGTATACATTTTGGAGCACTGCTGTGCCACATGGACAGTGGTCTACCTTGTAGTCTACACTCTCCCCCAGTACACCCAGTGGGCTATGGCAGGACACACAATGTCCAGCATCTGTCCCTGCAGCACCACCCAGAACAACTCCAAATCCTGAAAATGCCCCCACATTCTATCTCTTCTTTCCTCTCCCTACCATCAGGAGCTACTGTGACCACTTTCTCCACATCAATACTACAATTTCTTCCATTACTAATTACAATAGTTCCCCAGTAGAACACGAGTAAGTCCACTCTAATCCATACTCTATTCCTCCATCCTGTGGACCCTGGGATGGTTATGCCCAGTCTCCCTCTACATCAAGAGGGGGCTTAGATTCCACATGGATGATGGATGCAATTCTCCTGCTAGCAATTGTAGTCAAGTAGAGTATCCTTAGATCAAATAATTTCCATGCCTTCCCTCCTTTGATAGAAAAGAGGATTCTCTGGGGAACTTAGCTCCTGGGCAAATGATTTATCCAGTGGCTGTTTATGAATCACTCAGAATGGGGAAACTATGAATTAGGTGTGAAAACAACAGCTTCTGTGGATGGTAAGGAATTCAACACACTTTGTGTCTCTTACTTCTCCCCAGCTTCTCTTAGGCATTTATAATAATTAATAAAACACAGAACTCAGTGTATCTTCAGCTTATACCATCCATGTTATTATTTGATGATGGTCAGAGAGGTTTGAGCCTGAGCAATAAACTCGAGACTTAGAAAGTCTATATTACAATTCTAGATCTGCCATGGTATGTGTCACTCTAAATTAGACAAATCAACTGGGATGACAGATACTGAAGATAGTTATCACTTATCTTCAGAACAAGCCATTTATTAATCTCTCCAACCCAACTTTAGCATAAATAAAATGGGAATCACTTCTCTTTCTCTGTGCCTGTATCACCATAGTGAGTATTCATGATATACTCCAAAACGGTGGGAAAGATATGGACATGTGAGGTACCACCATCACCCAGCCTGCTTTCCTCTGGCCAGCTCCATTGTCAATGTCTAACCTGCAGATCATCCCTCAAATTGATCTCAGAACCCTACTGGTAGAGCTGCACAGGCAACCAGAGATTTTTGGATGCACAAGGACAACTACTCTAATGTCAGGGTCATCAGATCTTTCCTCCAGAGATCTTCACCTCCACTTTATCTCACCAAGATACACTCACCACATCCCCTGCAACCATTATCTGCCTGGTTCTGACTTTTATAACTGGCCAGGAGAGACAGCCCATGCTCTGTACTGCAGGCAGGTCACTGTAATCTTTAAGATAAACTTTAAAATAATCTTTAAGATAAGCTAGGTCTGTCCTCATTTGGGTGGAGAGTAAAGATCCTGATTAAAACTCTTCTGAATGGATGGCCCGTTACCCTTGCATAGAGGCAGACTCAGAGAGCATCTTTAATCAAGATGAATTTCCTTTTTAAATCTGGCATTTTCTTCCTCATGTGAACAAATGAACATTTAACTCATAGACATAGAGCATGCCTGAAATGGTTATGATCTGGGAATATTTCAATGCAGGAAATTCCAGCCCCTGATACCATCCAACAAAAATTATCAATATTTCAAAATACCCCAGGAGGTCTTGTTTAGAACAATGTAGCTTTCTGATGAAATGCCAGGATGAGTTAGTTGCAAAATGTATTCAAAAGTAACTAAAGAAATTGCTTTTCTATGATCTTATTGGTTATAAAGTAAATTTTGAAAGTTATATTTCAAAAACCATTGATTTTAGTTTTGGTACAATTGATCTAAGGTCATTTTCTCCAACAATATTAGAAAGTAGAATGAATGGCTAATTCATACACTCAATAACAATAAAAATTCCCAAGAACTTAAAAACCAATACTTACATGTCTATTTTGTCATAGAAGGAAAATACACAGCCACATCATTTAATAAAAGCATTAAATATTTATGCTACATATATGTAAACATAGAAAGAAACAAAAGACTTCATGTCACTTTAATTTTTGTCTGATAAGTTTGAAAACAATTACCACTGAGTATATATAAAAAGTCTGTGTTTAAAGATTTTCCTACAATCATTATACCTGGGCATCTATACTGAGCAATTACAGCCTCATCCACACCTGGTACCTTTTCCATAATGGCCCGGAAAGGAGAAAAATCTTTGCATAATCACATGTTATTTGTGGTAATTTTACCCACAGGATGATTAAAAGGTGCAACATTGTCCAATAGTTGAATTGTATACCTGAACCATTTCCTCCCTGTGTAAAATGTCTGCTTTAGAAACCCAAGCCATCTTTACAAGGGAGAATGGTATAAGCCTTGGAAAGAATATATTAGGAAGTAACTGGTCTGCAAATGTGGGAAGATATAAATTACATATTGAGATTATCTAAGTAAAAGCATACACACGAAGTAAATAAATATAGACAGGATGTTAAATATTGGAACCACCAATCAGAGAGCATTTGAAATAGTTATGGAGCGGCAATATATGATTAGCTGGTATTTGGTTCAGTTTTCTCTTTTTGATAAACTGCACAATGAGATTGGAATGTGGACTTAAATTTTAACCAGCTATCCCAAGTATAACAGAAATGTGCAAAGGAAGCTCCTGGGAAACAATTTGAATATGAACTTAGTCTTTGCTAGCCTTTCTCAGTAGAACCCTGCAGAGTGGACAATGTCTCCAAAAATACCCAAATTATAATCTGGATTATAAAGTGTGTCTTAACACCCAATCATAGAGTCATTCACTCTCTGACAACATCCAGAATAAATCCCTGCTTCCCTGATTCCTCCTCAAAATCATCTAAAAATCCATATCCCATAGGAAGTTTCTCCCAGTACCTTCTTACTGGGGCATGTCAAGGTTCTTCATGTTGTGTGGTGCTCCTGGCTACAGCCAGTAGTAAGCCTAGGTGCACCACCTGTCTCCAGGTGTGGTGACTCTTGATGGTCCTTGGCTGATGGGCCTCAACAACAGTAAGTCTGTGCTCTGGGGAGAGGAGTCAGCAATATCAGGAGACAGTGTCTGGGGTGTGGTGAGGGGAACCAGTAAGAGGGGCTTGGAAGTTCAGGTAGAAGAAAGCTCAGGCTGCCTGAGATCTGTGGGAGTTGTGCCATTTTTGATAGACAGTGTTTGCCATTAGGTAGGGAAGAGGTACGTACTTCCAGTACCCCTTTCTTATGTTAACCTTCAAGTTCCTACCCTCCCACCCTGTGGTTCAAAAATTATTTACTCACAGAACGAGTCATTGAAAATACAAATCTTGAACCATTAGGGTTAATATTTGCTGGACACAACAGAGCTTTTAATTTTTACTGAGTACTTTTAATGAGCTTTGATGCCTTTCTGAATTATGAGTGCCTAGTTTACTATTATCATCTGAGAGTACATGAATCAATGATATTAAATAGCCCAAAGTCATCCAGTTAGTCAAAAGAAAAACTGAGAACTGTTTTGTGTCCTCTAGTCCAGATTCTTCTGCCTTCTTCCTTTGATTGGACTGCATTTAGGAGCTTGCCATTATTTTTTAAATCCCACATGACCTCTGTTTGAGGCCATCACTGCACTGTGATAAGTAATTTCCCCTGGATAACACTGGACAATAAAACCAGATTACTCATCTATGAACCTTGTTCATTCGGTTCTGGAAATGTACAGGGAAATGATTCATCTTTTGCAGGGTCTTATGAACTAGCCCAAGGACTATTAATCTGTCTCTCATGTCTCACAGATAGAGGAATAATGTTGGTACAAACCTTCTATGGAATTTCTTATTATTGCTTTTCAAGAACTTTATAACAAAATTTCTATTAATTGATGGACTATTAAAGGTTATGATGAAACTGCTGGGAAGATGTGGGGAAATGTTATTCTCATCGACTGCTGTTGGAAACATGATTGTTAGAGAATTTTGGGACCTATTTTAATTTATAAAAATCTATGGAACAGAAATCTCAATCCTGGGAATTCATAACAAAGAAATAACAATACCAAGTCATAGAGATAGCTGAAGCTTAAGGATAAGTTATTGAAAGCTTTGTGTTGTGTCAAAAATTGGAAAAAAGGCAATAGGTCCAATATTACTAGAATAACTGAATAAATCAATGATTTATTTATAGCACAAAATCATGGAGTCATTCAAATAAATACACAGCACAATTCCAGTCAACACAGAGGAGTGTCCAGTAAGTATTACTATACGAAGGAAGCAAGAGGCAAAGAAGCATGTATAGGGAAATTTCACTGCAGTTAAACAAATGAGGACAGACCCCTATGTATATAGAATGATTGGCCATATATTCTGTGTATTCTGTACAGTTGCCTGTGTGTTTGTGTGTGTATGTGAGAAAGACAGAGAGAGACGATCCCATATACTTGGAGGTGATCTACAAGGGTTATGTAGAATTGGAGAGTGGTTACAAATGAAATGGGAGAAAAGGAGGAGAAATAGGCTAGAAAGAGAAATAAAATTAAACAAACAAAAAAGATTGCCTATAAATGATGGACTATAGTTAATAGTACATTTATAAAAAGTTCTTTCATGAATTATAACAAATGTACCTCACTAATGCAAGGTGTTAATAATAGGGTGATATATTTTATATATAGTTTATGCATGATATTTCTTTAAACCCATTCTGGACAAGGGTAACAACAGTGGATTCTTAAAGACATTGTGTTTCCTCAGGGCTGCAGGGGGCATTTACCTGAAGGGCTGCATTTGCTGGGCAAGCCAAGAAAGCTCAGTTTGGGGGAGCTGTTAAAGAAGTTCTTGGCACTTTTCCTGAATCCACTCCCCAGGAAAATTTGGAGCTAGTCTGTACCCTTTTCTTGGGTCCCTGACCCTGTTTTGGCAAGGAAATACTGAATTGAGAAAGTCCTCTCTAATGTGCCCTCTTCCCAGACTTTGCCCTCCAGGCAAAAGCAGCTTAAGAGGTCTAGACTGAGGAGGGCGGGGCAAGATGGTGGTTGAGTGAGTGCACCAGATAGTCTCTCCTGCAAAGAAGTGGCTGGGCAGTGTTAGAAATTCTTCAGGATCAGGCTGTTTCGTGATTTTGCAGGGCAGGAGGTGTCTGGACATCGATTTGGTGGGAAGGTAACAGAGAAAATTCGTGTATAAGACAAAATTGAGGCTCTCTTACATGGAGTTACGGGCTGCTCGTGGGACATGCCCTCCTGGGGTGGGCAGAACCCTGGCACTGGCACCGCGGCGGCCATTCCTTGAGGTTCTGCGGTACTGGGGAATTCATAAGCCCTGAGCGGGCTATTCAGGGGTTGGCAGGGCAGGAGGCCTTCGCAAACCGATTTGGGGAGACAGACGGGAGTTTTTTGCGAAATGGGGAATTTTTTATTTCTGGCACAAATAATAGCGCTTCTGGCTAGAGCCCCACCCCCAAGGCCGGCTGCCGATCTGCAGCGGCCTTAAATCACTCGCAATAAAGAGATATCACCAGGAGGCTGTTTCAGGGGCTTGGAGGGTGGGAGACGTCTGGAAGCTGATTAGGGGAATCTTTTGTGAGGTGTGGGAATTTCGGTTTTGGACACTGATATCGGAGCTTCTGGCTGGAGCCCCGCCCCCTGGGTCTGGCTGCTAATGTGCAGCATCATTAAATTGGCTGCAGTATAGAGGTGCCCCCAGCTGGCTGTTTTGGGGGCTTGCAGGGTGGGAGGTGTCCTGAAGTCGAATTGGTGATATAGCCACAGAAGAGACCCTAGTGAGAGAGTGAATTGTGGGTTTCTGACACATAGGTCAGAGTTTGCGGATGTGACCTTCCCCATAGGGCTGGCACCCAGCTGTGGGGATCCCTGAAGGCTGTGTTGCACTGCAGTGCTCCCAGGCTCCCTGTTAGCCAGACTTGAGGTTGCCAGGTCTGTGTCCCCTAAACCATGGTGGCCCACACCCCAGAGACTCACACCTCTTGAGTCTGAAATATCACAGACTTTCCATCCCTGAATCCACCACACCCTGAGGTCCATCTAAGGTCCTTGAATGTCCTAGCCCTCAATGTTTGTGTTTTTTCATTTTTGTTTGGTTTTTTTTATTTATTTTTTATTTTTTATTGTCCTGATTGCTAATATTGCATTATCTCCTAGTCTTTTCTCCCATTGTATCCCCCGAGGTCTTTTTTTTTTTTTCAGTTATTTAGGGTTTTTTTGTTGTTGCTGTTGTTGTTCTATATCTTTTTTTCTATTCCTTACTTGTTCCCCTTCCTTTACCCACCCCTCCTTTTTCTTTCCTTCTTTCTTCTCTCTTTTTTTTCTCTCTTTTCTCTTGTCCCTCATTTTCTTCTTATTTTATTTTATCTTAATTTTACAATAGGTGCTGCTGGGAACACCTCACATTTGCTGGGTTTCCTCATCCTCCGTTGCCTCATTTCTGTGTGAATTGATTTTGGCAACCTACACTATCGCCTTTCCCCCACATCTTGATATCCTCCATCATCTACCGTCTCTCCTATACTCCACCTTCCTTTCTTTGATCCCCAAAGTGTCTAACTCTTAATTTCTAATAACTTTGTTTTGTTTTCTGTCTTTTATCCACTCTTGAAACTATTGTCATTCTTTTCTCTTTCCTTCTCTCATGAAAACACTAGCTTTTTAATTCATACCATATTCCTCGCATATTCAGTTGACTACCTCATTATAGGTACTCTACCTACTGCTATAACTCTACACAACTTACATGAATCGAATATCCATCCTCCCAGGTCTCATATTGTTGTTCTGTTAACATTTATTACCAATACTACTTTACACGTTCTCCTTTCTTGCACAATTGCCTTCCCTTGATCCTAATACTTTCCTTCAAAGTGAACTCAGCCAGCAAAAAGAAATTAGAATAAGAAGAACAAAGTGACAAAGAGAAGATATAACACTTATGTAAAAGCAACAGCTAATGAATCCCCAAGACTAGACAAAGAAGCTAAGGAACATGATTAAACCTGTCAAGATAAAATGATGACCAGACAGCAACAAAAATCTACAAACCAAACCAGTAATCAAGAAAACACGGCTGAATCCAATGAACAAACTAAAAACCAGGAAGGGGAACAGAACTTCACACAAGTAATTAAAGATCTCAGAACATATATCAAAGACAAATTTAATGAAGTAAATGAAGAGGTTAACAACATGAAGGCAACACTTGGAGGGGAAATTGCAGACATATGCAAAAAGATAACAGATATGATGGGAATGAACACTACAGTTCAAGAAATCAAAAATACACTCGCAGCAAATAGCAGCAGATTAGAAGAGGCAGAACAGAAAATTAGCGATGTAGAAGACAGTACATCAGAAATCAAACAGATAGTAGAATTGATCGATAAAAAGATAGAAAAAATCCAGCTAGGACTTAGGGACCTGAATGACAATGCAAAGTGCACAAACATATGTATTATAGGCATCCCAGAAGAAGAGAAGCGAAAGGGGTCAGAAGGAGTGTTGCAGGAAATAATGGCTGAAAACTTCCCAAATCTACTGAAAGAGACAGATGTACATATCCAAGAAGCACAACACACCCCAAATGTCATAAACCCCAACAGGCCCACCCCAAGACATATACTTGTCAAATTATCCAACGCTCAAGACAAAGAGAAAATTCTAAAAGCAGCAAGAGAAAAGAAAGCCATCACACACAAGGGAAGCTCCATAAGATTAAGTGCTGATTTCTCATCTGAAACCATGGAGGCAAGAAGACAGTAGTATGATATAGTCAAGGTACTAAAAAAAAAATTTCCAACCAAGAATACACTATCCAGCTAAACTAGCATTCAAAAATGATGGAGAATTCAAAATATTCACAGATAAACAGAAATTGAAAGAGTATGCCAACAAGAAACCTCCCCTTCAAGAAATTCTTAAGGGAATTCTGCAGGAAGAAAGGAAAAAACAGGACAGGCAGAGTTGGAGGAGAGTGTAAGAGCAACAAAAAAGACAAAAAGAGAAGGAAAAAACAAACAAACAAAATATGACAAACACAAGTCCAATCAAAATATGGCTAACAGAAACAATTCCTTGAAAGTAATAATACTGAATGTCAACAGATTAAACTCACCTATCAAAAGATTCAGACTGGGACATTGGATAAGGAAATATGACCCATCTACAAGCTGTCTACAAGAGACACATCTTAGACCCAAAGATTCAAGGAGACTGAAAGTGAATGGTTGGAAAACAATCTTACAAGCAAACAATAACCAAAAAAAGGCAGGAGTAGCTATATTAATATCAGACAAAATAGACTTTAAATGCAAAACAATTGTGAGAGACAAAGAAGGATACTACATATTAGTGAAAGGGACAATCTCTCAAGAAGAACAAACAATCATAAATATTTAAAATCCTAACAAGGGCGCCTCTAAATACGTGAGGCAAACACTGTAAAAACTAAGTATAAAGAATAGATGCATCTACAATTATAGTGGGGGATTTTAATACACCACTATCAACTCTGGACAGAACATCTCAAAAGAGAATCACTAAAGAAACGAAATATTTGAACAGTATATTAGAGGAGCTGGATCTAATAGACATATACAGATCATTACACCCAAACACAGCAGGATATACATTTTTCTCAAGTGCACATGGATCATTCTCCAAGATAGAGCATATGCTAGGCCACAAAGAAAGGCTTAATGAATTCAGAAAGATCAAAATCATACAAAATAATATCTCTGGCCACAGTGGAGTGAAGCTGGAAATCTTCAAGGGCCAGAGGCCCAGATTTCACACCAAGATATGGAAATTAAACAGCACACTCTTAGAAAAACAGTGCGTCAAAGAGGAAATCTCAAAAGAAATCAATGACTACCTTGAAACACATGATAATGATAACACAACATAGCAAAATTTATGGGATGCAGCAAAAGCAATACTGAGAGGGTAATTTATAGCCATAAATTCATACATCAAAAAGAAGAAAGAGCAAAAATTGAAGAACTAACTGCACATTTGGAAGAATTAGGAAGAAAAACAACAAATTAATACCACAGGAAGAAGAAGGAAGGAAATAACAAAGATAAGAGCAGAACTAAATGAAATAGAAAATAAGAAAGCACTTGAAAATATAAACAAGACCAAGAGCTGGTTTTTTGAGACGATCAATAAAATTGTCAAACCTTTAGCGAGACTAACAAAGAAAAAAAGAAAGAAGATGCAAATACACAAAATAAGAAATGAGAAAGGAGATATCACCACTGACCCCACAGAAATAAAGACTATCATAATAGGATACTTTGAAAAACTATATTCCAACAAAAACAACAATTCAGAGGAAATAGACAAATTCCTAGAAACACATAAGCAGCCTATATTGACGAAAGAAGAAATTGAAGATCTCAACAAATCAATCACAAGTAAAGAGGTAGAATCAGTCATTGAAAACCTCCCAACTAAGAAGAGCCCAGGGCCAGACAGCTTCACAGGTGAATTCTACAAAACATTCCAGAAAGAACTAACACCAATCCTGCTGAAATTCTTCCAAAAAATTGAAACAGAAGGAACATTGCCTAACTTCTTCTATGATGCCAACATTACCCTAGTACCAAAGCCAAACAAAGACACCACAAGAAAGGAAAATTATAGACCAATTTCTCTAATGAACCTACACGAAAAAATACTTAACAAAATACTTGCTAATCGTATTCAACAACACATTAAATGAATTATATACCACGACCAAGTGGGATTCATTCCAGGTATGCAAGAGTGGTTCAACATAAGAAAATCAATCAATGTAATACATCATATAAACAGATTGAAGGGAAAAAAATCACATGATTATTATATCTATAGATGCAGAAAAAGCATTTGACAAAATACAGCACCGTTTCTTGATAAAAATACTCCAAAAGATTGGAATACAAGGAAATTTTTTGAACATGATAAAGAGTATATATGAAAAAACCACAGCCAACATCATTTACAATGGAGAAATCCTAAAACTCTTCCCTCTAAAGTCAGGAACAAGAAAAGGATGCCCACTCTCTCCCCTTCTATTTAACATTGTCTTAGAAGCACTTGCTCTAGCATTGAGGCAAGAACCAGATATAAAAGGCATTTCCTTGGAAAGGAAGGAGTCAAAATTTCGTTATTTGCAGATGACATGATCCTATACATAGAAAACCCTGAGAGGTCTACAACAAAGCTTCTAGAACTCATAAATGAGTTTAGTAAAGTCACAGGTTATAAAATTAATGTGCAAAAATCAGTAGCATTTCTGTACACCAATAATGAGCAAGATCAGAAGGAAATCAAGAAACAAATACCATTCACAATAGTAAATTAAAAAATCAAATAATTAGCAATTTAACTAAAGATATAAAAAACTTATACACCGAGAACTATACAAGACTGTTCAAGGAAATCAAAGAAGACCTAAATAAATGGAAGAATATTCCCTGTTCATGGATATAGGAAGACCGAATATTATTAAGATGTCTATCCTACCAAAACTGATCTACACATTCAATGCAATCCCAATAAAAATCAACACAGCCTCCTTTAAGGAACTTGAAAAACTAACTATGAAATTTATTTGCAAAGGAAAGAGGCCCTGAATAGCCAAAGACATATTGAAAAAGAAAAACGAAATTGGAGGAATCACACTACCTGACTTCAAAACATACTACAAAGCTACAGCAGTGAAAATAGCATGATATTGGCATAAGGAGAGACACACAGACCAATGGAATTGAATTGAAAGTTCTGATATAGAACCTCATATATATAGCCATATAATATTTGATAAAGCCACCAAACCCTGTCAACTGGGAGAGAATGGCCTATTCAACAAATGGTGCCTGGAGAACTGGATATCCATATGTAGAAGAATGAAAGAGGATTACCATCTCACACCTTATACAAAGATCAACTCAAGATGGATCAAAGACCTAAATATAAGAGCCAAGACCATAAAGACCTTGGAAAGCAGTGTAGGGAAACATCTACAAGACCTTGTAATAGGAAACGGCTTCATGAACATCACACCAAAAGCACGAGCAGCAAAAGAACAAATAGATAAATGGGACTTCCTCAAAATTAAAGCCTTCTGCACCTCAAAGAAGTTTGTCAAGAAAGTAAAAAAGGAACCTACATAATGGGAGAAAATATTTGGCAACCATCTATCCAATAAGAGACGTAAAAGTTGCATATATAAAGAACTCCTATATCTTGAAAATAAAAAGATAAAAAACCCATTTAAAAAATGGGAAAAGATTTAAACAGACACTTCTCCAAAGAAGAAATACAAATGGCTTAAAAGCACATGAAAAAATGCCCAAATCTTTAGCTATTAGGGAAATGCAAATCAAAACTACAATGAGATACCATCTTACTCCCATAAGATTGGCAGCTATGAAAAAAACAGAAGAATACAAATGCTGGAGAAAATGTGAAGAAATGGGAACACTCATCCACTGCTGGTGGGAATGCAGAAGGATTCAACCATTCTGGAGGACAGTTTGGCAGTTTCTCAAAAAACTAACCATAGATTTGCCATATGACCCAGCAATTCCACTACTGGGTATATACCCAGCAGAACTGAAGGCAGGGACACAAACCGATATATGCACACCAATGTTCATAGCAGCATTGTTCACTATCGCCAAAAGTTGGAATCAACCCAAATGCCCATCAACAGATGAGTGGATCAATAAAATGTGGTATATACATACAATGGACTACTACTCGGCTTTAAGAACAAATACACTACAAACACACGTGATAACATGGATGACTCTTGAGAACCTTATGTTGAGTGAAGCAACCCAGGCATTGAAGGACAAATACTATATGACCTCAGTGATACGAAATAAGCAAGCTGCCTCAAAGAGCAAGAGGCTGAACAATAGGCTTACAGGAAATTGGGGGGGTGGAGGAAGGATGTGAGCCTACGTCTGCAGGGGTGGAATTTATGATGAGTTGGTGGTAAGTATGAACACAAAGAAAAGATAAAATGGGGGCAAGGGGTTGCTTTTGGGAGGGGCTTTGCGTGTTTGAGGGTGGCTGGGGATGGGCGGATGGGTAATATTGCCCAAAAGTGGGGGGAGGGAGGGGTAGCATACGAACATAGTAGAGTGTCAGGTGTTGGTGGAGAGTAAAATGCCGAGAAAATCGTATCAAAATATACGTATCAAAATATCTAAATCGTATCAAAATATCTAAACAGGTATTTAGATGTTTAGAATGCTCGGAGGGGATGGTCCGATGCGGGACGGGCTCCTGAGGAATGTCTGAATGCTCATTTTGCCAGAGTGGGTGGCACCATTGGGTAGAGACCCAAGTAGTGAGACTGGGGGTGGACCCACATCCTGGGGAGGACTAATGCCATCAAATAGAGGGAACTGTATCTCTCGAGAGAAAGGGTGGCTCTCAGGGCATTGGGGCAGTTGAGCAAGTTATGCCCTGAACACTATTCCAACTATCTCTGGATGTGACTCCTCGGGAAATGGAGGTTGGCTGTCACTGTGGGCACCAAGGTGGATGGGAAAATGGATGTTAAATGTGTGGAACCAAGGTAAATGGTGGGTAAGAGAGGAGTTTCACGAGAGTACACAAGGATGGATATAAAACATGTAATATTACACCATAACATATAGGAGACGACAGACTGATAATGTAAACCATAATGTAAAACATAGGATAACTAAAAAATTAGAAAAATGTATCCTAAAGTAAACACCACAATGTAAGCACAGATGTCACCTTGTTTGAAAGCTATTGTCTCAGACTCTGTACATCACTTTAAGTAAATATGATGTGAATAGGGTGTAAGAGTATCGCTGTGGAAGGGAAAAGGTTTTGTGGTGGATGTGTGGGAGTGCTGTATATTATATATATGAATTGCTATGGTCTAGGGCTCTTGTTAAGAGAAGTTCAATAATTAGGGGAAAAAAAAAAGAAAAAGATAGGATGTAGATTTTTTTCCAAGTCAACACTTATTCTATATATAACCTTTAAACCCATCGCTATATGCCATTTTGCTAGTAAGGGATCCTGACATTATATTGGGCTTCAATTTTCAGGAAGTTCTGGATCACAGAGTGGTTCAACAATGGCAACGGAGGAATACTGGTATAGGATACTATTGACAGGTGATATATGGCTGACAGGGAGCTCTACAGGACATATGTCCAGGGTGCATGGTAATGTTTGGATATACTCATAGTGGCAACAATTAAAAACTACAGCTGGGGGGGTACTGGGTTCCTGGCCGGTGGTGCTCTGTCGTGGTCCCTAGGGGAGCAGTGACAGTCTCCCAGGTGCAGCGGCAAGGACCGGGAAGGAACGAGGGTCCAACAGTGAGCCCCTGATGCTAATGACTATGCTTGTGAGCTGATATGCCTGAAATAAGAACAAGGCCTAGAGCAGCATTGTGCCTGGGAATTTCCTCCTGGCAGCCTTCATGTTACTCAAATGTGGCCAGTCTCGAAGCCAAACTCAGCATGTAAATGCAATGCCTTCCCCCCAGCATGGGACATGACACCCGGGGATGAGCCTCCCTGGCACCGAGGGATCACTATCAACTACCAACTGATGATGCAACTGGAGAATGACCATGAATGGAAGGTTCAATGCAGATCAGCAGAATATCCCTGTCTACATAAAATAACATGACTTTAAAATGCTGTTTGACCTAATCTAAGGGGGAAATGGAAAGGAGAAATGAGTTTATATGGCTACGAGTTTCTAAAAAAGAGTCTGGAGGCTGTCAGAAGGATTGCCCTTATGCACAACTGAGCAGAGTCTAAGGGACAAATAAAGTAGATACAACCCCCAGGTATTGGTTCCTTTGAGGGCTAAAAAGGCCCATGGGTGCTATGGTCATGGCAGATGGGGTTAACTGCCATGTCAGATGGCCCTTCTTTGGAGTTGGTGTTTATGCGTGATGAATCTGGACTCAGATGGGACCTCTCTTCTTAAGACTTTCATGCTACTGTGCTGGAGTTGTAGTTGGTGTCGGGGTTTAAGATATATTTAGGGGATCTGAATCTCTGGACTGACAATGTGATAGCCAGGCCCTGAGCCTCAACAGACTCCAGCACCTACAATCTGATTTATTGGACTCACCTCACTCAGCTAAGATGGAGTTGAAGAAGGACAACCACCACAACATGGAGCCTAGAGTGCCTACAACTGAAAGTGAGAGGGTTGCATCCAGTATCCATGAGGAATCTGAGCCTCCTCTTGACATAGAGGTGCAATGGACACAACCAATCCAATGTCCACAGAGAAAAGGTGGCATTGGAGTGGGAAAAGTAGACATGGTGGCTAATGGGTATGGGGAATGGCAGGAAGAGACGAGATGTGGAGGCGTCTTAGGGACTTGGAGCTGCCCTGGATGGTGCTTCAGGGGCAATCACCGGACATTGTAAATCCTCACAGGGCCCACTGGATGGAATGGGGGAGAGTATGGGCCATGATGTGGACCATTGACCATGAGGTGCAGAGGTCCCCAGAGACGTACTTACCAAATGCAATGGATGTGTCATGATGATGGGAATGAGTGTTGCTGGGGGGGGGGGGGGAGTGGTGGGGTGGGGGTGGTGGGGTTGAAGGGGTCCTCATATATTTTTTTTAATGTAATATTTTTACAAAATCAATTAAAAAATAAAAAATTAAATTAAATTAAATTAAAAAAGTATGTGTACAGGGAAGGGATAAAATGGGGGCATAGGATTACCTTTGGGTGGGGCTTTGGGGTTTGAGGGGGGCTAGGGATGGGCGGATGGGTAATATTGCCCAAGAAATTGGGAGGAGCGTGGGGCAACATACGAACATAGGAGATTGTCAGGTGTTGGTTGAGAGTATAATGCTGAGAAAACCTTTTCAAAATATAATTAGGAAAGTTACCTGTTTAAGATACTCAAAGGGGATAATCTGATGCAGGACAGACTCCTAGGGAATATCTGAATGCTCATTTTGCCAGAATGGGTTATACCATTGGGTAGAGACCCATATAATGAGAGTGAAGGTAGACCCACAACCTGGGGAGGACTAATGCCATCAAATAGAGGGAACTGTATCTCTCAAGAGAAATGGTGGCTCCCAGGGCATTAGGGCAGTTGAACAAGTCAAGTCCTCAACACTGTTGCAAGTATCTCTGAACATGGCTCCTCAAGAAATGTAGATTGACTGTCACTGTGGGCCCCAAGGGGAGGGGGAAATAGATATTGAATAGATGGAACCAAAGTAACTGTGAGGGCAAAAGAAGTGTTTCACAAGAGTACACAAGGATGGATATAAAACATGTAATATTACACCAAAAACATATAGGGGACAACAGACTAATAATGTAAACCATAATGTAAAATATAGGATAACTAAAAAATTTAGAAAACTGTATAGCCTAAAGTATAAACCACAATGTAAACAAAAATGTTATCTTGTTTGAAAGCTATTGTCTCAATATCTTTACATCAGTTTCAGTAAATATGATATGAATAAGTTATAAGATTATCACTGTGGAAGGGAAAAGGTCTTATAACGGATATGTGGGAGTACTGTATATTGTATAGATGAATTACTGTGATCTAAGGCTCTTGTGAAGAGACGCTCAATAATTAGGAAAAAAGAAAAGAAAAAGATAGGATGTAGAATTTTTCCAAATCAATATATATTCTATATCTAACCTTTAAACTCATCGCTATATTCCATTTTACTATTAAGGGAACCTGGCATTATATTGGGCTTCACTTTTCAGGAAGTTTTGGATCGCAGAGTGGTTCAATAATGGCAGCAGAGAAATACTGGTATGGGATGTTATTGACAAGGGACATATGGTTGACAGGGAGTTATACAGGGCATGTGTCCAGGGTGCATGGAAATGTTTGGATATACTCATAGTGGAAACAATTAAAAACAACAGCTGGGGGACACTGGGTTCCTGGCCAGCAGGGGCTCTGTCGTGGTCCCTAGGGGAGCAGCGGCAGTCCCCCAGGTGCAATGGCAAGGACTAGGAAGGAATAAGGGTCCAACAGTGAGCCCTTGATACTGATGACTATGCTTGTGAGCCTATACACCGGAAATAAGAACAAGGCCTAGAGCAGCACTGTGCCTAGGAGTTCCCTCCTGACAGCCTCCTTGTTACTCAAATGTGGCCAGTCTCGAAGCCAAACTCAGCATGTAAGTGCAATGCCTTCCCCCCAGCGTGGGACATGACACCCGGGGATGAGCCTCCCTGCCACCGAGGGATCACTACCAAGTACCAGCTGATGGCATAACTAGAAAATGACCTTGAATTAAAGGTTCAACACAGGCCAGCAGAATATCCCTGTCTACATATAATAACAGGAGTTAAAAATGCTGTTTGACCTAAAGTAAGGGGAAAATGGAAAGGACAAATGAGTTTATATGGCTATGAGTCTCAAAAAAAAGAGTCGGGAGGTTGTCAGAAGGATTGCCCTTATGCACACCTGAGCAGAGTCTCAGAGACAGATAAAGTAGATACAACCCCAGGTATTGGTTCTTTTGAGGGCTAAAGAGACCCACAGGTTCTATGGTCATGGAAGATGGGGTTCACTGTCAAGTCAGTTGGCCCTTATTTGGAGCTGGTGTTTCTGCATGATGGAGCTGGACTCAGATGTGATCTCTTTTCACAAGCCTTTCATGCTACTTTACTGGAATTGTAGTTGGTGTTGGGTTTAAGATATATCTAGGGGATTTGAATCTCTGGATTGACAATATGATAGCCAGGCCCTGAGCCTCAACAGACTTCAGCTCCTACACTCTGGTTTATTGGACTTACCCCACTCAGCTAACATGGAGTTGAAGAAGGTCAACCACCACACCATGGAGCCTAGAGTGCCTACAACTGAAAGCAGGAGGATTGCATCCAGTATCCATGTGGAATCTAAGCCTCCTCTTGACATAGATGTGGAATGGACACAACCAAGCCAAGGTCCACAGGAAGGAGGAATACAGTAAGGATTAGAATGGACTTAATGATGTTCTATTCATGAACTATTGTGGTTAATAATCGAGAAAATGTGGCATTGGTGTGGAAAAAGTGGCCATGGTGGCTGCTGGGTGCAGGGAATGGGAGGAAGAGATGAGATGTGGAGGTATTTTCGGGACTTGGAGTTGTCCTGAGTGATGCTGCAGGGACAATTGCCAGACATTGTATGTCCTCCCATGGCCCACTGGATGGAACGTGGGAGAGTGTGGGCTATGGTATGGACCACAGGCCATGGGAAGCAGCGATGCCCAGAGATGTACTCACCAGATGCAATGGATGTGTCATGATGATGGGGGAGAGTGTTACTGTAGGGGGAGTGGTGGGGTGGGGGTGGTGGGGGTGAATGGGGACCTCATATTTTTTAATGTAGTATTTTTTAAAAAATGAATAAATAAAATAAAATTTTTTTTAAAAGCAGCTTAAAAAAACAAAAGGAGTATAAAAAACTATAGAGGTAGACAACCTGTGACAATGGCCCACCTATTTTAAATGCCAGAGAGAGGGAAGTCTATCTCTTGGAAAACAGAGGGAACAACCAAATTCCTGTAAACAGGGAAATTCCAGTCTAACTAACAAGTAAAACCCCAGGACAAGACAGAGTCCAGAAAGATAAGGAAAATCCTGCACACTGCATTCACCTTGGGCAGACCTACCTAATAGGAGAACTGAAGCTCAAACAAATCTCTTATCGCCAGCTGGTTACAAAACCAAGAAACAGACATCTCAGAGAATAAATCCCAAAGTAAATTTTTAAAATATCAAATTTTACAACTGACAAAGAGACAAGACAAAGAGAGAGGAAATGATGGCCCATCCAAAGGAAGAGCATATAATCCATAAAACAACAATGAAAAAGAGGAGAATGTGCACATACCAAACAAAGCCTTTTAAAAAGATCTTTAAAATGCTCAAAGAGATGGAGGAAAATACTGAGAAAGAACTAAAGGATATAAGGAAAACAATGAATGAGCAGTATGGGAGACTTAATAAATGGAGAAAGTTTTAAAAGGAAAGAAAAAGAAATACTGGAGTTGAAGACCACAATAATTAAAATGAAAAAAAAAAAATGTCCAAGAGGGTTTCAAGCGTAGATTGAAGCTGGAAGAAGATAGAATCAGTAAATATGAAGATAAGATACTTGAAATGAGTCAGACTGAGAAGAGGAATGAATAAAGAAATACAAAATATAAAAATAGCCTAAGACAAGTCTGGGTCACCATCAAAAGGATCAATATACACGTTTGGAAGACCCAAAAGGAGAAGAAAGATAGAAATGGCAGAAGGAATATTAAAAGACATAATAAAAAAGAACTTCCCAAGCCTAGCAAAAGACATGCATTTTCACCTTCAAAAAGCCCATAGAAGAGAGAACAGGATAAACATAAAGAAAAACATACCCCATCATAAACTGATCACACTATCAAAAGCAAAAGGCAAGGAGAGAGTTCTGAAATCTCCAAAAGAAAAGCAACATGTTATATACAAGGGAGTCCCAATTAGATTGAGTGCCAATTTATCATCAGAAACCATGGGCGCTAGAAGCCAGTGGGTTGAAATACTTAAAAGTGCTGAAAGAAAACAACTGTCAGCCAAGAATTTTATATCTGGCAAGACTTTATTTCAAAAATGAGAGAGAACTTAAGACATTCTCAGATGAACAAAAGCTGACAGAGGTCATCACCACTAGATCTATCCTACAAGAAATGGTAAAAGGAGTTCTTCAGACTGAAAGGAAAGGCCACTAGACAGTGGTTCAAAGTGACATAAAGAAATAATGATAGGAAAAGTAACCATTTGGGTAATTATAAATGCCAATATTATTGTAGTGTGTTGTTTGGTATGTAACTCCACTTCTTACTTCATACACATGCTTAAAATGCAAGTGCATAAAAAGAAATGATAAATCTATTAGAAAATCCTGAAAAATCTGCAACAAAGTTCCTAGAGCTAATAAATGAATTCAGTAAGGTGGAAGGATACAAAATCAACACCCTAAAATCAGTAATGTTTCTATACACAAGTTATAAGCAATCATAAGAAGGTATCAAGAAAAGTATTACATTCATAATTGCAACTAAAGAAGGGAAACACCTAGGAATAAATCTAACCAAGGAAACACTGCTAAAAGAGAATTTTTTTTAAATTAATAAATGTAAGGATATTCTGTGTTCATGGATTAGAAGACTAAATATTATTACAAACCTAATAAAAATTACAAAAAGCTTCTTTGCAGAAGTGGAAAAACCAACAGTGAAATTTGTAAAGGGTAAGGGGCCCCAAGTAGGTGAAGCCATCTTAGAAAAGAAGAATGAAGTTGGATGACTCAACACTTCTTAATCCTAAAACTTATTGGACCATCCATGGAACCAGGGGTAGGACTGGAGGAAGGAACTGATGAACTCTGGGGATTTGTAGGTCTGTGGTTAAAACTACACTGGTGGGAATGTTCTTTTGGTAAGTATGGCAGAGAGTAGTCACTGGTTCATGGCATCAGGAATGGGAGGATATGTTGGGTAGGGCATACCTGGGGCATGCTTCTATGGAAAATGGAAGTGTTCATCTTGTTGTAGTGTATTATCTCAGTAGGTGGAGACACACATAATAAACAAGAAAATATTAAACTCCCACTGTGGGGAGTCCTGCTTTGTTCTCAATTAGAGGATCAAGAATCTCTTGAGAACATAGGCATTGTCTAATAAAAGAAATCAGACCAATATGCCAAGCCTTCAATATTAATGCATGTAACTATGAACCTTATTCTACAAAAATTGAAACTTAATGATTACCAAAGTTTCTGAGGAGAAGGGGAGGGAAGACTAGAACAGATGGAACATAGGGCATTTTTAAGGCTTTGGGATTGTTCTGCATGATCTAGCAATGATGAATACAGGCCATTTCAAATTTTGTCAAAAGAACCTATGAAAGTCTATGGTACAAAATGTAAACCACAATGTGTACCATTGGCCATGATTAGTGGCAATGCTTCAAAGTTTGTGCACCAATTCCAAGAAATGCACCAGACACATGTAGGATGTTGTTAATAGGGCAGAATGGGAGGTAGGAGGGGGTTGGGTATAGGGGAATCCCCTATTGTATGTGACTTTTCTGTAACCTAAATCTTCTTTGAAGATAAAATGAAAAAAATAAGACACCAGAGGAACATATGGAGGAAATTGTCATTGTACATAAAAGACAACAGATCTTTTGGTGATGAAAGACAGAATTAAAAAAATTATTTTATTGTATTTTGTTTTCTATTTTTATTGTTATTACTCCTATTTTATTTTCTTATATTTTTATTGGGGTTTTTTTTTTTGGCTCTGATTTGGGGGAGGTTTTGGATCGCAGAAGGGTCACAACTGGGTCAGGGGAGGATCGCTGGTGTGGCATGTCAGTGATGGAGGGATGCGTGGGAAGGGGTTTACCTGGGGCATGACTCTATGGCATATGAATATGTTCAAGTGGTCATAGCATGTTGTCTCAGTAAGTTATAGACACACACAATAACTGAAAGAATACTGAATTCCCATCCAGGGAAGTGTTGCTACCTTATCTAATACAGTGACAATAATCTCTAGAGCACATGAGCAATGCCTAGCAAAAGAGGACAGACCATTGCCCCAGGCCTTTGACATTGATGGTTGTTCTTATGAACCTTATTCATGTGAAATTGTAACTTAGCCTAGTATTATATATATTGCTTAAAACTTACCTCTTGAAAGTTTCCTTGTTGCTCAAATGTTGCCTCTCTCTAAGCCAAATTCAGCATAAAAATGCACTGCCTTCCCCTCAGCATGGGACATGATACCCAGGGATGAACTTCCCTGGCACCAAGTGATTATTACCAAATATCAACTAGTGGAAAAAGACCTTGATCAAAAGGGGGAAATATTAAACAAAAATGAGATTTTATGGCTAAGAGATTTCAAAGTAAGTCAGGAGAACATTCAAGAGGTTATGTTTTGCACATCTCAGCAGGATCTCATTGACTACCACAGTAAATAATGCCTCAAACAGCAGGGCTCATGAGGGCTCTAGAGACATCTAGACAGGGCAGACAACTCAAGAATTTAGCACCCTGTCAATGGGCCTTACTTTGGAACATATGTTCTCAATATAAAAGAGTTAGACTCATTTATAATTTCCCTACACATGGCTCTTCCGCCTCTTATTTGAACCTATAATTAGCACTATGGTCTTTCATATATGTCCTAGAGACTTATATCTTCCAGCTGTTCATTTCTCAGTTGAGCTGAGTCTTGGCAGAGAGGCAAAACCTACTCTCCAGTTCACTGGATTCACCCAGGGAAAATAATAAAAGGATGATGGTAGATAATGCCCATCCCCAAAAATAAAGTACCTACAACTGCAAACGAGACAGCTCCATCCATCTGTTCAGTGGGATGTAAGACCCTCTCAATCAGAAATAGAGTAGGCATCACCATCTCAAAATCGTCAAGATAGGGGAATGCAACTATGGACTAAAGTAGACTTATTATTATTCTAGCAATGTAAGAATTGTATTATTGATATAAAGCAGTGGCCACCAGAGATTCTGAGAGGAAGTAAAGGGAAAAACATGGGGCTTTTTTGAGTCATTGGAAATGTCCTGCCTGATACTGCAATGACAGATATAGGTCATTATACATTTTGTCAAATATCTTTAAATTGTGCAGTGCAAAATGTAAACTATAATGTAATCTACAGACCATGGTTAGGAGCAATGCTTCAATATATATTCATCAATTTTAACAAATGTACCACACTAATGAAAGAGGATGTTGATAAGGGTAAGTGGGTAGGGGGAGGAGGTGGAATATATGGGAATCCCCTTTTTTATGTAACATTTATACAATCTAAACCTTCTTTATAAATAAAAGAGTAAAGAAAAACAAGCAAAAAAAAACTTATTACAAAGCCACAGTAATCCAAACAACATGGTACTGGCACAAGGACAGACATGTAGACTAATGGGACAGAAATGAGAGCTCAGAAGATAATCCTCATATTTACAGTCATTTGATTTTTTACCCACTCATTTGGGAAAGAGCAGTCTCTTCAAAACATGGTGCTGAGAAAACTATATTCCCATTTGCAAATAAAAAGAAGGCTGACCCTTACCTCTCATCATTTACAACAATCAACTCAAAATGGATCAGAGACTTAAATATAGGAACTAGAACTATCAAACTCCTCAAAGAAAACAAAGGGAAGCACCTTCAGAACATTGTAATTGGCAATGGTTTTTTATACTTTACACTCAAAGCACAAAAAATAAAAGGAAAAATAGACAAACGGACATCATCAAAATTAAAAATTTCTGCATCAAAGGACTTTATTATGAAAATAAAACTGCAATTAACACAATGGGAAATATTTGAAAACCACATATTCAATAAAGGTTTAATATCCTGACTATATAAAGAAATCCTTCAAGTTAACCACAAAAAGACAAACAACCCAATTAAAAATGGGCAAAAGGCTTGAGTAGATATCTATCCAAAGAAGACATACAAATGGTTAGAAAGCACATGAAAGTAAGCTCAGCAGTATTATCCAAGAGGGAAATGCAAATCAAAATGACAAGGAGATACCATGTCACACCCAATATAATGATTGCTGTTAAAACACAGAAAATAACAAGGTTGGAGTGATTGCAGAGAAATAGAAGCACTCATTCACTGCTGGTGACAATGTAAAATGGCACAGCCACCATGGCAAACAGTTTGGCAGTTCCTCAGAAAGTTATGTATAGAATTTATGACCCAGCAATTCCAATACTACGTATATATCCAAAAAATTGAAAGCAGGGATTCCTAACATATTTGTATACCAATGTTCATAATGGTATTATTCACAATTGCCAAAATATGGAAACCGCCAAAGTGTTCATCAACCTATGAGTTGATAAATGAAATGTGGTATATACATAAACTGGAACATTCTTCATTCATAAATAGGTATGAAGTTCAAATACATTAGACAATATGGATGAACCCTGAAGCTATACTGCTGAGTGAAATACGCCAGACAACAAAAGAACAAATATCATGAGCTCACTGATTTGAAGCAATTAGAATAAGCAAATTCACTGAGTCAGAATATAGAATATAGATTACCAGGAGACAGGGTGAGGATAGGGAATGGAAAGTTAAGGATTAAAATGTACAGGGTTCCCACTTGGAATGCTGGAATTCTTTAGGTCATGGATGATGGTGATGGTAACACTGTAAATGCAATTAACAGCACTGAAATATATATCTGAGTATGATTAAAAGGAGAAACAGTAGAGTGTATAAATGGTAACAGAATAAAAATGTTTAAGAAAACCATGGAACTACATTACACAGTGAACCCTAAGTCAAACCATGGACTTGAATAGTACAATTATAAAAATGAGTGTGTCATTATTTGTAATAAATGTTCTACACAAATGCAAAGTGTTTATGTTTGGATGGTATGTGGGAATTCTGTATTTTATGATTGTCCTGTAAACCCACAACTTCTCTAATAAAAAAGGAAATCTAAAGAAAATGGGCAAAGGATTTGAATAAGCATTTCTCTAAAGATATTGAAATGGCCAGTAAGCACATGAAAGCATTCTCAACATCATTAGGCATCAATAAAATGCAAATCAGGCCACAAAGAGAAATCACTTCACATCCATTAGAATGGCTAATAATTAAAAATGGAAAATAACAAGTGTTGGTGAGGCTACAGAGAAATTAAAGCCTTTCTACATTGGTGGTAGAAAAGTAAAATGGTACAGCAGCTGGAGAAAACATTTTGGTGATTTCTCAAAAAATTAAATACAGAATTATCATATGACCTGGCAATTAACTTCTAGGTATATAACCAAAAGAATTTAAATCAGAAACTCAAACATATAACTACACAACTATGTACATAATGTACATAACAGCATTATTCACAATACCCAAAGGCATAAGCAACCCAAAGGTCTTTCAATAGATAAATGGATTTTAAAATGTGGTTTATACATAAAATGGAAAATTATTCATTCATGAAAAGGAATGAAATTCTAATACATATGACAGCATGGATTAAACTTGCAAAGATCACATTGGGTGAACTAAATCAGAAATTCAGGACAAATATTATATGATTCCACTTATGTGAAACATCTAGAATCTACAATTACATGGAGGAAGAAAGTGCTTGCCTATTACCAGGGGCAAGAGGTGGTTAGGAGTTGAGTGGTTGAGAATGGAGAGTTATTGTTTAATGAGTACAGATTTTCCGATTGAGGTTTTTAAAATATATACATTTTTTAAAAGATAAGTGATTACTAAAATTTTCTCTCATTGAGTAGGCTGTCTTTTCACTTTCTTGACAAACTCCTTTGAGGTACAAAAGTTTTTAATTATGAGGAGGTCTCATTTATCTATGTTTTCTTTCATTGCTCATGTTTTGGATAAAGTTCATAAAACCATTTCCTAGTACAAGAACTTGTAGATGCCTCCCTACATTATCTTCCAAGATTTTTATGGTCTTGGCTCTTATATTTAGATCTTTGATCCATCTTGAGTTAATTTTTGTATAAGGTGTGAGATGGTGCTCCTCTCACAATCTTTTGGATATGGATATCCAGTTCTCCAAGCATCATTTGTTGAAGAGGCCATTTTCTCCCAGTTGGTGGGTTTGTTGAATACCCATTGACTGTATGTGCAAGGATCTGTATCCAAGCTCTCAATTAAGTTCCATTGGTCAATATGTCTAACCTTGTGTCCATACCATGAAGATTTGACCACTGTAGCTTTGTAGTATGTTTTAAAGTCAGGTAGCATGATTTGTCTGATTTCATTTTTCATTTTCAATATGTTTTTGGCTATTTGGGACCCCTGATCCTTCCAAATAAATTTCATAGTGAGCTTTTCTAATTCAGCAAAACATGCTGTGATAATTTTTATTGGGATTGCGTAGAATCTGTAAATCAGTTTTGGTAAGATAGACATCTTAATGATATTTAGTCTTCCTATCCATAAACAAGGAACATTCTTCCTTTTATTTAGGTCTTCTTTGATTTCCTTTGACAGTGTTATGTAGTTTTCTGTGCATAAGTCATTTTCAACTTTAGTTAAATTTATTCCTTGATACTTGATTCTTTTAGTTGCTATTGCAAATGGTATTTTTTTTCTTGATTTCCTCCCCAGATTGCTCAATATTGGTGTACAAAAATGCTACTAATTTTTGCACATTGATCTTATAACCTGCCAATTTACTGAACTCATTTTAAGATTTAAAAACTTTGTTGTAGATTTTTCAGGGCTTTCAAGGTATAGGATCATGTCATCTGCAAAGAGCAAAATTTTTACTTCTTCCTTTTCAATTTGAATGCCTTCTATAACTTTTTCTTGCGTAAGTGCTTGAGAAAATACTTCTAACACAATGTTAAATAAGAGCAATGAGAGCAGGCATCCTTGTCTTGTTCCAGATCTTAAAAGGAAAATTTTTAGAATTTCAGCTTTGAATATGACGTTAACTGTGGGTTTTTCATATATACCCTGTATCATTTTGAGGAAGTTTCTTTCTATTCTTATCTTTTAAAGTGTTTTTTATCAGGAAAGGGTACTATATTTTCTTGAATGCTTTTTCTGCATCTATAGAGATAATGCTGTGATTTTTTTCTTTTGATCTGTTTATGTGGTGTATTGCATTTATAGATTTTCTTATGTTGAAACATCCTTGCATACCTGGGATGAAACCCACTTGGTCATGATGTGTAATTCATTTGATGTGTTGGTTGAATACAATTAGCAAGTATTTTGTTGAGGATTTTAGCACCTAGATTCATTAGAGATTGGCTTATAGTTTTCCTTTCTCATGGCATCTTTGTTTAGCTTTGGTATTGGGGTGATATTGCCATCATAGAATTAGTTAGGCAATGCTCTCTCCACTTTTATTTTTTGGAAGCATTTAAGCAGGATTATTGTTAGTTCTTTCTGGAATGTTTGGTAGTGTTCACCTGTGAAGCCATCTGGTCCTGGGCTCTTCTTAGTTGGGATGATTAGTTCAATCTCATTACTTGTGTTGGTCTGTTAAGTTGCTGCTTGTTTGTTTCTAGGAATTTGTCCATTTCCTCTTAATTATCCATCTTGTTGGCATACAATTTTTTAAAATATCCTTATGATACACTTTATTCCTGTGGGATCAGTGGTGATATCCCCTTCTTCATTTCTTATTTTATGTATTTATATCTTCTCTCTTTTTTTCTTTGTTAGTCTAGCTAGCTAAGAGTTTGTCAATTTTATTAATCTTCTCAAAGAACCAGCTTTTGGTTTTATTTTTTCTAGTGCTTTCTTATTTTCAATTCCATTTAACTCTGCTCTAATCTTTATTATTTCCTTCTTTCTAATTCCTTGGGGGTTAGTTTGTTGTTCTTTTCCTAATTCCTCCAGGTATGCAGTAGGTCTTTGATTTTAGCTCTTTCTTCTTTTTTAATATAGGCACTTATGACTATTAATTTCCCTCTCAGTACTGCTTTTGCTGCATTCCATAGGTTTTGATACATTGTGCTATCATTTTCATTTATTTCAAAGCAGTTACTGATTTCTTTTTGCAATTTCTTCCTTGACTCACTGATTGTCTAAGAGTTGTTTAACTGCTATGTCTTTGTGCCTAATCTGCTTCTCTGCCCTTTATTGATTTCCAACTGCATTCCATTATGGTCAGAGAAATTACTTTGTATATTTTCAATCTTTCTGAATTTATTGAGAGTTGTTCTGTGGCTTAGCATGTCGTCTATCCTGGAGAATGATCCATGTGCACTTGAGAAGAATATATATCCTGATGTATAAGGGTGTAATGTTCTGTACGTATCTATCAGGTTCTGATCCTCTAATTTATTGCCCAAAGTCTTTGTTTCTTTACTGATTCTCTGTCAAGATGTTTTGTCTAATGATGATAGTGGTGTATTAAAGTCCTCCAGTATAAACATAGAGGCATCTGTTTCTCCACCTAGTTTTCAATGTTTGCCTCATGAATTTTGAGGTACCCTAGTTAGGTGCTTAAATGTTTATGATTGTTCTTCCTTCTTGATAGATTACTCTTTTTATTAATATATAGTATCCTACTTTGTCTCTTACAATACTTTTGCATTGAAAATCTATTTTGTCCTATATTAATATAACTACTCCTACCCTTTCTTGGTTATTGTTTACATGTAAAATTGTTTTCCAACCATTCACTTTCAGCCTCCTTGTGTCCCTGGGTCTAAGGTTAGTTTCTTGTAGACAGCACACAGATGGGCCAAATTTCCTTATTCCCATTCCATCAACATGTGTCTCTTGATTAAAGAACTTAATCCATTAACATTCTATGTTATTACTGTCAAGGATTACCTTCATTAGTCACATTTTCTTCAGATTTATGTATGTCATCTTTTTTATTTCTCTTTTTATCATTTTAGTTATTCTTACACTCTCCTCCAACTCTATGACTCCTGTTTTTTCCTTTTGACCTGCAGAACTCCCTTTAGTATTCCTTGAAAGGCAGGTTTCTTACTGACAAACCCTCTTAATTTCTATTTATCTGTGAATATTTTGAACTTTCCCTAATTTTTAATGCCAGCTTTGCTGTATAGAGGAATCTTGACTAGAAGTTTTTTCTTTTAGCACCTTTACTATGTCACCACTGCCTTCTTGCTTCCATGGTTTCAGATGAGAAATAAGCACTTATTCTTATTAAGCTTCCCTTGTGTGTGATGGATCTCTTTTCTCTTGCTGTTTTCAGTATTCTCTTTGTCTTGAGCATTGGACAATTTGACAAGTATATGTCTTGGGGTAAGTCTGTTAGGATTTATATTGTTTGGGGTGTGCTGTACTTCCTGGACATTTACTTCCATGTCTTTCAATAGAGTTGGGAAATTTTCAGCCATTATTTCCTCCAACACTCTTTCTGCCCCCTTTTCCTTCTCTTCTTTCTCTGATATGCCTATAATGCATATGTTTGTGCATTTCATCTTGTCTTTCAGATCCCTAAGTTGCTGCTGGACTTTTTCTACCTTTTTATCTATCTGTTCTACTGTCTGTCTGATTTCAGCTGTACTGAAATCAGTACATCTGAATTCACATCGCTGATTCTTTCCTCTGCCTGTTCAAATCTGCTGTTATGTGCATCAAGTGTATTCTATTTCTTGTATTGTGTCACTCATCACCATAACCATTATCTTTTTATGTGTGTTTACAATTTCTTCAGTATGTTCTCCCAGTATCTTTTTAATATCCTTACTCTCTTCATTAAGTTGATTCATGATATTTCTTAGGACATCTCTGATTAGTTGTTCCATGTTCTGCCTCTCCTCCTGTCTTTAGTTTGTTCATTGACTAGGCCATGTCTTCCTGTTTCTTAGTATGACTTACAATTTTTTGTTGATGTCAAGGCATCCATTCATCTTCATGGCTTTATTCAGTTGGTCAGCTTCTCTTTCTATTCTAAGGTTTTATTTTGCTGTTGTTTTGTGTTATAAGGTTCCTTTTTGATACTTCTTTCCTCTGATTCTATTTACTTGCTGCTGTCTATGTTCCCTTGAAAAAAAATTAGGACCAGAGAAAAAGAGATAAGAAAAGAAAAAGAATAATAATAGTAAAGGTAGAAGAGGAATCATTAAGACCTAGGAAAATAAATGATTAACACAAGTGAAAAATCATAAGTAGTACAGAGGAATAAGAATAAAAAAGTGGAATAGAAAAAATGAAATGAGAAACAAAGTAGAGAAAAATATATAGAATGAATTAAAAGGCAGGAATGATGAGAAAGGAGGGAAAAAACAAAGTAAAAAAAGAAAAAAGAAAGCAGAGGAAAAAAGAGAGAGAAGTAAAAGAAAAAATGGGTGACCAAACAAAATGAGGTAGAATAGAAGAAAAACAAGGGATAGAAGATAGAAAAATGAAGGAAAGAAAAGAAATAACATTGGTAGAAAAACAGGTAAAAGATAAAAGGTAACAAATAAAAGGGAAACAGCAAACAAGAAACAAAACAGCAGTACCTAAAAAAAATTTAGACCAAAAAAAACAAACAAACAACAAAAAGAAACAACCAGGGTGGGGTAAGTAGGGTGGGGAGCATATGGGGACCTCATATTTTTTTAATGTAACATTTTAAATAAATAAATAAAATAAAATAGTTATCAAAGAAAAAAAAAAGAAACAACCAAGGAAAAACAGCCTTCCTTCTTAGGCCCTGTATTAGTCAGCCAAAACGGTCTTGATGCAAGATACCAGATATTGGTTGGTTTTTATAAAAGGCCTTTATTTTGGGTGGTGCTTATAAATCCCAGACCAAAAAGCTTAAGTTGCTTCCCTCACCAGTCTGTTTTCCCATGTTGGAGCAAGATGGCTGCCTACATCTGTGAGGATTCAGGCTTCCTAGGTTCCTCTGGTCTCAGCTCCTCTCTTTTCTCCACAAGGTCAGCTGTAGTCTATGAGGCTCTCTAGACGTTGCCTCTCTCCACAAGGTCAGCTCTAGACTATCAGGCAAACAACTCTATCTATATTCCCAGGGTTCCAGCTTAAGTCTTCAGCATCAAACTCCAGCATCAAAACTCCAACATTAAGAACCCTCAACTCTGTCCCTTGCCATGCCTTTTACCTGTGAATCCCCACTAACTAAGGGGTAAGGAATCAACAACCTAATGATGTGGCCCAATCAAAGCCCTAATCATAACTCAATCATGCCCAGGCAAAGATCAGATTACAAACATAATCCAATATCTATTTTTGGAATTCATAACCCTATCAAACTGCTGCAGGACCCTAAGGAGCTTCTCAGGCTGCCGATTTTCATCAGTCAATCAACCCAGTTGATGTACTGGATTTTAGCGAGTAGAATAAGGGGTGGGGGAAGGGGAGAAGAAACTTAAAAACGAAATAAATAACAGATTTAAGAAAACCTAAAACAAAAAGAATGACTATATGTTCCCTGTCATAATGTATCAGTTGGATACCTGATAACCCAGCGGATCCCTCTCTGGATCACTTCTCTAAGGAGACCAGGGAACCAAACCTGGAATCTCCTATATGCCCTATATGCAAGGGGGGAATTCCTCCACATAGCTAAACTGTCTTCTTAGGTTAAATAGACTTCAGAAAGCTATCTGCCCCCTTTCAGTCGGGTATTTTAAACTTCTACAGTTTGTTAGAGTCCTGATGATTAGTTGCCTGTCCCCATCCCTCTCTAATCTAGTTCCCTCTCTCCCCTGGCAGCTGGGCATGACAGCCTACCTGAACAGATTCCCCCTCCCCTCTCCCCATTGGGTCAGGGTCCCTTCCGAGATTCAAAGGAGACTCAGCTGGCCAAACTCATCATTAAGAAATGACTCTCCACCTTCTATCAAACCCATCTTTCTCCAAGAGAACGCACCGCGCCCCCCCCCCCCCAACTCTTTGACAGGTAGGGACTGCCACCAAGGCTACTTGTGCTAAGAATGGGGTACATATACTGTTTTCAGACACGGGGGCAAGCAACTCATGGATTTCCTTTGGCTTCCTACCTTTCCAGTACTCTCTTAGATGACTTAGAGCAACTTTCCAGTCTCTACATATCCAAAGCAGTTCCTTTAATATGTCCCTGGTTTCTCTCTACTTTGTGTGTGTGTGTGAGAGAGAATGTTAGATGATTTTGCCTACCTGCTTCAACACCATTTTCCCAGAAGTCTTTCTGGCTGAGGATGAAGTTAGTAATTAATGGAGAATGTAATTAATATCACTAAACTGTATGCTTGAAAGTGCTGAAGACATATTTTTGAGTTGTTATGACAATACAATTTAAAGAACACCATGCTAAAAACAAATTATAGAAGAGTTCACATAAAATTAACATTACTGGTACAAAACCATGAATCACAGTGGCCTTTACTATCTCATTAACAGCTGAATTGCAAAAAGTGACATAAACAACCATGGTAGAAGAACGAAACATGCATTATGTTTACTGATAAAAGTAAATTAAGGATCCTTTTGACTTAAAAGATCATCCAAGTGTATTATGTTCATTTTTACAATAAGCAAAAAAAGTGCAGGTCTGTGGAATGCTTCCTACAATTGTCATGACCTGGTAGAAATAATTATATTTTCTTACATTAGGTGTCAGCGCCAAAGCAGAGGCAGCCCCTCAGCCCCTCACCCCAGACCCAAACACCTGGGACAACATTGAGAACGGCAGAGACTTGAGCTTCCCTTATCCTCTCAGTCCGGGGAGGTCCCTGAGCTGCCGCTGCTCCCTAAGAACTCCGGGTGTCGCGGGGCTCTAGCCTGGCGCACGGACAAAGTGGCCCGAGCACCTCAGCTGCCCGCCCGCTGTCGGGCGCTCCAAAGTCAACGGTCACTGGGATCCTGCGTGCTTCGACTCTGGCCGCGGCCGCAGACTCGGACCTTCTGGAAGCGGAATCGTTGCTCGAAGGAACTGTCCTGACAGTCTAGTCATGGGCAGCTACCTGGGCAGCTACCTGGACACACCCAAGCCCGCGCCCCCAACCCCGACCCCACAGCACAGGGCCCCGCCGCCCAAGCCCGCCAGCCCCCAGGCAGCCCCGTCTGAGCGCCCGGTTCTCCACATCCACCGTCAGCGCTTGGGGCGCACCCGACCCCTGCCCCAGATCCCGCCCGAATGGGAGCACGTCAATCTCCGGAGGGTGCTGGTCCCCGAGGCCTGGAGGCGCTTTCCCAACAAGCTGCCCCCGCAGACCATCTCGGAGCCGGATCTGACCTGCGCATGGGACGCTTACATGAAGAGGAGGCTTTGGAATGCCCGGAAGCTCAGGCGGGTCTGGAGCCCGGTCACCATCAAAACCGCTCCTCCTGAGAGCAGAGGGAGCCGCTTTGCAATGTGCCCGCCGCCTGAGAAGCCCCCAGACCCCTGTGCCAGGGAGACTGTGCTGAGGGCGCTCAGCCAGTGCAACAAAGGCAAGAGGAAGTTTGACGAGCCCCTCTGGTTTGAGAGCCCCGATGACAAGAGGAGGAGGCACAGCCCCGAGGCCAGGCCGTCTGCCTTCAAGCCTGTGCTGAGACGCGGAGTGGCCCCTCCCTTTGTGCCCAGGCCGGGGCCTCTGAGGAGAAGACCCCGCGCCAGGAGAGAGACTGTCTGCCAGGAGAAGGCTGTCCCCAGGCCTGCCGTCCAGCCTTCCCTGGCTGCCTCCCAGCCTGCTGCAGGCACAGCGCCAGCCAGGGTCCCAAACCCTCCTCTGGAGAGGCGGGTGAAGATGCAGCACTCCCGGCCCCCCCCCCCCCCCCCCCCCCCCCGCCTTTCTCCAGTGCACAGTGGCAGCGCCAGTGGGGCCCATTTGCCCCTGGACACACCCAGTTTCCTGGAGTCCTTGGCTGCGGCGGCTTGCTCTGTTGGTAGAGGTGGGGTCTGGCTGCGGACGAGGGGTCGGTCCAGCTTTGGAAGAGGGGTCGGTCCCGCTTGGGACGAGGGGTCGGTCCGGCAGCAGACGAGGGGTCGGTCTCACAGGGGTTGCGCGGTTCGGCTGACGGGGTCGCCCAGAGAAGCAGGCGACGAACTGGGGACAAGGGAGGCCAGGCCCTTGTCAGGGGCTCTCAGGACTGGAAGGCGCATGGCAGAAGAACTACCGTGGAGACAGGTAAACATGCAGGTCCACTTTATTGAGGGAGAGGCAACAGTTTTATAGGGGCTGGGGAAGGCTGATTGGTCAAAGCCACGCCCTGTTCTGATTGGTTGCCGGCGAAAGGTCAGTGGGCGGTACTGGACGGGGGAGGGGTGGTGGTTAGGGATTGGCTGTCGCTGTTGCTGGGGGAAGGGGCAGGGTTTAGGGATTGGTGGCTGCTGTTGCTGGGGTGGAGGGCGGACTTGAGTTTCCCGCCCATGCCTGGCTGTTGCTGCTGTCGGGGGAGGGGAAAAGGGCAGACTGGATTTTTCTGCCCGCCTGGCTGTTGCTGCTGTCGGGGGAGGGGAAAAGGGCAGACTGGAATTTTCCGCCCTGCGCCTGCGCAGGGAGAAAGAAGAAGAAGGGTGCCGCCCCACAGGCATCGTGTGGCGCCATCCGGGAGGAGGGGCGGCCGCGGAAGCATGGCTGCCGAGAAGGGGAGACCCGAGGGCACTCTGCGCCCATGCCGAGCTTCCTTCAGAGGTGGCGGTGAGTCCGACCAGCCACCCTATTATGGGGGCAGCGGCATGGCCTACCGCGGCTGCTCCCCCGCCAGGCCAGCAAACCACACTTCAGCCCGAGGGGTGACCGCACTTGGCTCCAAAGAACCTGACCCCTTTTCTCCCTGCCATGAGACACTGTCACCACCAGGTCACCTGCTTTCCCATCGGCTAATAAGCCTACCAAGACCTTAGACCCTTGTCCATACCTTGCCCATTCCACTACAAAAAGTATTTTTAAAGTAATGATGTAGACCCAACTCCCCACCCTCCCTGCTTCTGACCTACTGTGGCCCCCAGATTGAACCCATATTGAAGCCCTGTAAATGGGGAGGTGGTAGCCCCAGGTGTACCCAGTCCAAGTCAGAGCTGCAGCATCTCCCATGTCTGCCCTTCCCACAACTCTCAGCCACAAACCTCACCTTCAAGCAGATCTCTGCCAGCCCCCAAATCTCACCTCCCTAAAAAAGGACCTGTGCTCCCCAACATCCTCTCCCCCATCTGGACCTCAGTGCTGCTTGCAGAGCCTCTGCTGCTCTATTTGTCTCCTTTGGCACACCCTGCATTTCTGGTTGAGCCATCGAGGACACTGTGGTCACCATGGGGACTCCAGGTGAAGGCTAAGGCCAGGCAAAATTCTAGGATGGGGGTTCCACTATGCCCACACTGAAAGATGGTGTATAGACCAGAGCCCTTCCCTTCCCCTGTAGCCCACCCTCCCAGCCTTTTCCCTGGATGCAGACTGGTCAGAAAGTCATGCTTCCTTCCCCACTGCCCCAGTTCGGCACTTACTATGAATAAAGATTAGTTTGCAGTTTTGGGGAAAAAAATGTCTGCCTTCTTTCTGATCCTTTTGCTGGAAAAATCACTTTGGGGATCGATATGTAATAGATGTAACTCTTGTTTTATTCTTCCCATTAGATGTTAAAGCCAGATGCAATAAAAGTGCCTCCAAGATATCTGTCAGGATAGGATGATACAGGTAGCTTTGGGGAGGTTTCGAACTCACTGAAAACTCCAGTGAAGACAGAGGGAGAGCTTGAACATACACATGTGTGCATACACACACACACACGCTTGTGCACACACACCCCAGGCTGATCCAAAGGACAGAGAGTATGTGGTGAGGTTAATATTCACAGAGAGAGAAAAAGAATGAAAAGTCAAGAAAAGAATCAGAATAGCCAGAGGCTAAGGCCTGTGAAGGAAACAGTCCACACAAGAGGGAGGTAGGAAGCTCTGGATATGGGCAAATTCATTCAGAGAGGGAAGGGCAAAGAGGAAATTAGTTCAGAGAGGATAAACTAGTTGCAAGTCATATATCTGATAAGGGCATAATATTGAGAATATATAAAGAACTGCTACAATTCAACTATAAGACAAGCAACCCAATTTATAAATGGAAAAAGAACTTGAATAGATCTTTCTCTAAAGAACATATAAAACTGGCTAATAAATATATAATAAGATGCTCAGCATCATTAACAGAGAATTGCAAATAAAATCCACATTGAAATACCACCCCACAACCACTAGATTGGCTATTAATTTAAATATTGAAAAATAAAGACTATTGGTTAAGATGGAAAGAAACAGGAATGCTCATACATCAGTGATAGGCATGAAAGAAATCGTAGCTCTGTGGAAAACAGTTTGGCAATTCCTCAAAAAGTTTAACATAGTATATTACCAGATGACCTAACAATGCACTTCTAGTTCTATACCCAGAAGAATTGAGGGTAGGGACTCAAACAGATATTTGTACACCAATATTCATAGCAGCCTTATGTACAATATCCAAAAGGTGGAAACAATCCAAGTTTCCATTGACAGATGAATAGTTAAACAAAAATGTGACATGTACATCCAATGGAATAGTATTTATCCTTAAAAAGAATGAAGTTCTGACACATGTGACAACATCAATGAACCTTGGAAACATTACGTTGAGAGAAACCATCCAGACATACAAGGACCAATATTGTGTGCTTCTACTTATATGAAATATAAACAAATCCATATGAAAGAAAGTAGTTATAGGTTACCAGAAGCTGGGAGTTGGAAGAATGGGTTCACAGTTTCTGTTTGAGGTCATGAACATTTTTAGTAATGGCTGGTGGTCTTGGTGGCACAACCGTGGATATATTTAATGCTACTGATATGTTATATTAAATATGTTATATATCATAATCATTGAATGGGAAATTTTGTGTTACATTAATGTTATGCAATAATAATCAAAACCCAACATGTATGGCATGATCACATTTCAGTATAATTATGTTTGTAGAAATAGTGACCTCTATAGCCACTTACTAATGGGTGTGCCCATGACATGCTGCCAAAAGAGAGAAAGCACTCACATGATAATGTGTAAACTATGATTCTCTTTGGTCAAATCCAAACAGGCAAGCAGACAGATGGGCAGTGTGTCTGCTACGAGTACACAGGTTTACATGTGTGTGTTTGAATCAGGGGAGGGACTTAGAGTTGAGACTGATCTGGGGTGGGGATGGGTTGCTTGAGGGGAGACAATTATTTTTTATACAACGTTCAGTTGGTTTCATTTGCTATAGCAAATATCAATAATTGTGTAGTTAAAAATCAAAGAACATTTTTCTTTTAATGGCAAGGTTGAGGGGGCATGTACACAAGCTGATCAAAAATTGCTTCCTCCATCTGAGAATACCCAGTGTGTCTACACATTGAGTTTACCTAGTATCTAACTGTGCAATGACGGCTAGTTACTGAATGGATTTGCCCAGCAGCAAACCCACTCCAGTCTGGGCTTGTGGGAAATAACAGAGAAGTCATTTCTCAGCTAATGTGTAGAGAGACTGGGTTCGTGGGTACAGAGATGACCACCCAGTTCAACTCCACGTGTCACAAGTGTTCCCTGGGCTTACCTGATTAGCAAGTAGAGATCAAAGGTGCATTACCCATTTATTTCCCTCAAGACCAAGCCCTTTCAGAAAAACCATACCTAACTCTTAATTATAATGAGAGAAGAGTTCAAGGCTCATGAATAATTGGAGTAGAATGCAAGGCTGAATACATCCAAAGTCTGCGGTTGGTAGCACCTACCATCAGTGCCAAAAGCACAGGAAGTCTGGCCACAAGTGCAGAAGGCACAGGAGAGGGAAGGGGTTGGAATGGAAATATCAAATTAGTCTTTGTTGGTTGAAATAAGGGGAGAATGTTTTAAATAATAACAGTACAATTAGTGTCTGATCAGGATGTTGGGATTAGAGAGACTCTGCAGTAGTAATGAAGATCAATTCAGGCCTTTTAATTTAAGGTACACCCATCCTCAGAGAAAGAAGAGTTCAAGGAGCAACCCCCAAAATCATCGTGTCAGCCTCCTCTGTCTTTTAGGAGCAGAACTTTTCTGAAAGTACTTAGAGATTGAGAATAAGGTTGGCTGAGGATGGAGAAATACAACTGAAGACCTCTATAGCTTGGCAGCTAAGGCTTATTTTTACATTTACTTAATTTCTCACAAAGTTTTACTTCTTTCTGCTAGAGTTTTAGCCTTGATGTGGATAAATAACCATTATGAATAATTTTCTGTACTTATGAAATATATTATTCAGTAATGAGGGAAGGAAGTTATGAGTATACGAATAAATATAGTACATAAGAAGAAGGCTAATATTTGAAAGTGGGTATTTCAATGGAAGTTAAAGATTATGCCTAGAAGCTAAGATAATGTTTCTTTAACTGGAACAGAATTCATAAATTCAAAAATTAATACCAAAAATTACAACCAGGAAAAGGGTCACATTTACAACAAAGTACTCAGAGGCAATGTTTGTTTTCTTGTGACTTCAATTACTAAATATGGAATTTAAATGCATTCTTTGTGCATCATAATTTGTCAGGTTTATAGTTTCATGCACAAATATTTGCTGATATTTTATGCCAAATAAGGTGGTATGAGATGTGCAAAGAAAGTACAAGACCTCATAGCCCTTTCCCTCAAGTGCTCAAGATTTAGAGGGGTGTCTTCAGTTTGCCAGAGCTGCTAATATGGCTCAATAACAGGAATTTATTGGTTCACAGTTTCAGAGGCTAAAAGTCCAAAATCAAATGGTCGGCAAGGCCATGCTTTCTCCTCAAATTTTGTGGTGTTGTGGTGCTGACTGCACAGTCCTCAAATTTTCTTGATTTGCATCTCTGTCACATGGTGATCTCTCTCTCCTTGTGCCTGCTCGCCTGGATTCCACTGTCTTCAGCCTTCTGGCTTCTTTTAATGGGGGTCTCAATTCTCATTCAGTCTGGTCACATAGAAATAGGATTTTAGAAGATCCAATGTTCAAATGCATCCACAACTTCACTGATAATATATCTTCAAACAATCCTACTTCTGAATAGTTTCACACCCACAGGAGCACAGATAAAAACTGAGAACATGCCTTTTGCTGGTACACAATTCAATCTACCACAACAAAGAAAAAGAAATAAAACCAGCAGTGTGTCTTCGGCTCTTCACTCCCGAGGCACTCTCACACACCTACCCTTCCTCTATTGCCCACCCCACAATCACCCCCCTTTCCCGGGGTTTCCAGCTAATCTTGTGTTCCCAAAATGCCTCTTCTCTTTGCCTCATCTGACCTCATCAATGGGTCCCCCTTACCTTGCTTTTCCTATCATTGTCTACAATGCTTTATAGTATAGGCATTACTGTCAGCTTATCTCCCATCTTCATAAACTCTGATTCATCACCATTGTTTTAATTTGCTCAAAGCTGCAGGGAGCAATATCCCAAAAAATGGGTTGAGTTTTACAATAGGAATTTATTAGGTTAAAATCTTACAGTTCTGAGATGTGAAGTGTCTAAATCAAAGCTTCAGGGGAATTCCTTTCCCCAACAGCCGAAGGTTGGCTGCTGGAGATCCTGAACTCCTGACATAGGGCAAGGTACAACGGCATCTCTGCCAGTCTCTGCTTTCTCTTCTGGCTCACTTTATCCCCGCACTCAGCTATGGGTGATCAAGCACACGGCAGTGTCCTCTCTTCAGTCTTCTCCCCCCATTCCTCTATGCCTTGTTGTTTGTTCTGCTTCAAGCTGATCTCTCTGTGCCTTTTGTCTTTCCCAGTTTCCTTGGTTTCAATTTCTGGAGGCTTCTCTCTGTCACTGTGACTTTTCTATGCATCTGTGGCTTTCTATTCCTGTGTTTATAAAGGACTCCAGTAAGAGAATTAAGACGTACCCTGGCCCATTCCCTTCCTGAGGAATCTAATCAAATGGTCTTTAAGTGATCAAATCTAATCAAAAGTTCATATTAGGTTCAATTTAAGAACATAATTTTCTGGGGTCCACATCAAAGACTCAAAACAACACAACCATTGATAATTCCAAGGCCCATGTATTAATGGTGGATATGCTTTACCTATGTTAGGAAAACCCAATACTGAACATAACTAGAGACAGAGCAATGACTGGAACAAAGGAAGGAGGCACATTACATTTCTCCTTTGTCTTCTCTAAACCAAGCAATCTCTGTCCTACTTCTGACAAATTGATCTGGATCTATTCATGTTGTAGTATTTTGAAGGAAGTTCAAATTTGTGTGAATTATGTCTTGACATACCTGGTGATAAATACTAAAGAATACCTACAAAACCAAACACAGAACCAGCGAGATGGTGGCAGAATAAGGAGTTCCTAGAGTCAGCTCATGCTACAGGACAGTCAGGAATTACCCAGGGCTATATAAAGCATCTGTCTGGGGACTCCAGGAAACCAGAAGAGCATCCTGCAACATCCTTGAAAGAATGGAAGTAGGAGACTGCCTGTCTGAAGAGAAGATTCATAAGCAGAGCACTCCACACCATGGAGGCCAGTGCCCACCTCCATTGGCAGCACAAGCCACCACAGGAGCTATTCCATGCTGGAATTGAAAGCTCCATTTCCCAAAAACAGGAAGAGACAGTTGGGCAACAACTTCAGTTACTGATTAGCTAGTTTGTCTGGATAAAGCATAATCCTAAGAACAGTGTAAGTTTGAACCTGTCCAAGTCAGAAAGAGGCCAGTAGCTGTATGAGGTGAAGCAGGGCTAACCGAAAATCACAGTACTGGTAGGGACCAGTTTCTTTCCACCTAGAATGAACTGCAGCCCTCACCGAGGCTTCAGCCTCACCTCTTGCAGGAAGCTGGGGGACCTGCCCCAGCCTCTCCAGGTACTTGCAGGTATATTTAGCTGGAACAATCTTAATAGTCGGAAGTCTACTGGGGCAACTGCAGTCATTTTGGACTCACATGCCATAGATTGTTGCCCACACTTGCAGCTCCATCCCTGCCCCAGAAAGGAGAGGAAGGGGCATGAAGCTTCATCAGTCTCTCTAGACAACTATAGTCTTGACCTGTGTGACTTGGATTTTTACAAATGGATGTGGCTCTGAGAAGGCAGAAGAAAGCATTGATGAGAAGTGGATGTGGCTCAACTGATAAGAATGTCTGCCTACCATATAGGACCAGGGTTTGATACCTATGCATGGGTGAACTGGCCCATGCACAATGCTGCCATGCGCAAGGAGTGCCATGTCACACAGGGATTCCCCTTGTGTAAGGGTGCTCCATGTACAAGGAGTGTGCCCCACAAGGAGAGATGCCCTGCACAAAAAAGCACAGCCCACCCAGGAGTGGTGCCTCACACATGGAGAGTTGACGCAGCAAGATGATGCAACAAAAAGAGACACAGTTTCCTGGTGCTGCCTGACAAGAACGCAAGTGGACATAGAAAAATACACAGTGAATTGACACAAAGAGCGGACAATGGCAGGGGGAGGGGAAGGGGAGAGAAATCAATAAATCTTTTTTTTAAAAAAAGGAAGAAAGAATTGGTGAACTTGAAGAGATGATCCTTGAAAGTGAAGATACAAAAAGAACAGATGAAAAAGAATGGGAAAAATTGAACTAAGTCTCAGGGAAATAAATGACATGAAAATATACTTGTTATTAGTGTCCCTGAAGGAGAAGGGATGGAAGAAAGGGCAGAAGGAATATTTGAAGAAGTAATGGTAGAAAATTTCCCAACCCTGCTGAAGGATTTAGGTATCTGTGTCAAAGAAGCACAAAGTACTCCCATAGAGTCCAAATAGACCAACTCCAAAACACATAGTAATCAGAATGTCAAATGCCAAAGATAGAGAATTCTGAGAGGAGCAAGAGAAAAGCAATGCATCACATATAAAGGATACCCAATAAGATTAAGTGCCTATTTCTCATCAAAAACTATGGAGGCAAAAAGACAATGGTATGATATATTTAAGATACTGCAAGAGCAAAACTTTTGGCAAGAATCTTATATCTGGCAAGACTGTCTTTCAAAAATGAGGATGAGTTTAAAATATTCACAGACAAACAGAAACTGAGAGAGTTTTTTTAAACAAAAGACCAGCTTTGTAGTAAATACTAAAGGATGTACTATAGTCTGAAAAGAAAATATGGGAGAGAGAGGCTTGGAAGAGAGTTTAGAAATGAAGATTATATAAGTAAAAGTAAAAATGCAAAAGTGTGGTGAAAATAAAATGTGACAGAAAAAACTCAAAGGTCAAAAATCACTGAAATAAAAACTGCCTTTACAGTAATAACATTAAATGTTAATGGATTAAACTCCCCAATCAAAAGACATAGACTGGTGGAATGGATAAGAAAATATGAGCCATCTATATTCTGTCTGCAAGAGACTCACCTTAGACTCAACAATACCAATAGATAGTAAGTGAAAGTCTGGACAAAGATATTCCATTCATGCAGTAACCAAAAGAAAAGGGAAAAAAAAGAAGACCAGAGTAGCTATACTTATATCATATGAAATAGACTTTAAAAGATACTATTAATGTGCAATCTAAGGAGAAAGTCAGGGGAAAAAATCCATTTACAATAGTGACTAAAAGAATCAAATATTCAGGAATAAATTTAACCCAGGATGTAAATTACTTTTATTCAGAAAACTACAATGCATTATCAAAAGAAATTTAAAAGGACCTAAGTAACTGGAAGAACATTCCATGCTCATGGATTGGAAGACAAAATATAAGTAAGATTTCAAATCTACCTATATTGATATACAGGTTCAATGCAATCCTGATTTTAAAAATTCTACCAGCATTTTTTAAGTAAATGGAAAACACAATTATCAAAGTTATTTGGAAGGGTAAGGGGTGTCAAATAGCCAGAAGCATCTTAAAAGGAAAAGTGAAGTTGGAGGACTCTCACTTCTGGACTTTAAATCGTATGACCTAGCTACAGTGGTAGAAACAGCATGGTACTGGCATAAAGACAGGCACATAGACCAATGGAACTGAACTGAGATTCAGAAACAGACCCTCACATCTATGATCTAGTGATTTTTCACAACCTGTCAAACCCACCCAGCTAGGGCAAAACAGTCTAATCAACAAGTGATGTTGGGAGAACTGGATGTTCATAGCCAAAAGAAAGAAAATGAACTCCTATTTCACATGTTAGGTAAAAATGAACTCAAGTGAATTTTTTAATAAAAGTAAATATAGGGAAGCAGACTTGGCCTAATGGATAGAGCATCCGCCTACCACATGGGAGATCCGCTGTTCAAACCCCTGGCCTCCTTGACCTGTGTGGAGCTGGCCCATGTGCCGTGCTGATGCGCACAAGGAGTGCCCTGCCGTGCAGGGGTGTCCCCCGCATAGGGGAGCCCCACATGCAAGGAGTGCACCCCATAAGGAGAGCCGCCCAGCACAAAAGAAAGTGCAGTCTGCCCAAGAATGGTGCCACACACACAGATAGCTAATACAACAAGATGACCCAACAAAAAGAAACACAATTCCCAGTGCTGCTGATAAGGATAGAAGTGGTCACAGAAGAACACAGCGAATGGACACAGAGAGCAGACAACTGTGGAGGGGGGATAAATAAATAAATAAATCTTTTTTTTAAAAAGTAAATATAAAAACAAGAATCATAAAACTTTTAGAACAAAATGTAGGAAAACATCTTTAGACCTGGTAGGAGGTGGTAGATTCTTAAAGGAGATAAGAGGAGAACTGAGATGGACTACTGATGTCAATGTATGTAGGAAGTTTTAAGTAATTTTACTGTAAAAGTATGGAAATGTATAGAGTTGATGGTAACACATTATAGTGATTAATAGCTGGTTTATCAATGGGAAATTGGCTGGAAAGTGTAGTCTAGTGATGTAAATGTCACTTGAAAGAAAGCTAAAGAATAATCTTAGGGACAGAATAACACAGTAAACCCAGAGATGGATGATAATTGTGGTTGATGATACAGATACAAGAGTGTCCTTGGTGAGCTACAGCAGATCTATGTCACTATTGCAGGATGGTGGGAATGTGGAGAAGCACGGCAAAAATACAACTGCAGTGTGTGGTTTACAGCAATACTATAAAATTCATGCATCTATGTCAAAGATCTGCTGTGTTGATAATGGGGAAGTATGGAAAAAGTGTGCCAAATATATGCTGTGGACCATGGTTAGAGGTAATAATCTGATGATATTATCCCATAATCTGTAGCAAATGTTCCACCATAGTGTGTTATGTTGATAGGATTGTTTTGTAAGTTCACATCTTCTATAATAAAAATGTTTCAAAAAATAGTAATAGGGTGGGTTGGGGGAAAAATACACCAAATATAAGATATGGACTATTATTAGTAGTAAGATTTTGATGATATTATTTCATAATTTCATAATTTGAAATGGATGTCTCAGAACAATGCAAGGTGTTGGGGGTGGATTGATGTGTGGGACCCTTTTTGTTGTTATACATGTTTGCTTTGAAATTTCACAACTTTTACTACACACTTTATGTATGTTCATATATAAATGATTAATAATAATAGAGTAGGCTGAGGGAAAAATATACCAAATGTAAGACACTTTGGTTAGTAGTAATTTTCTGAGGATGCTCTTTCATCATTAGTTAAAAGTTTCACAACAATGCAAGGTATTGGTGGTAAGTATGAGAGCCCTGTGAGATGTTACATATGTTTGTTTTATAAGTTCACAACTGCTACTATATACTTATTATTCATGTATGTTTATGTATGAGTGATATAGTTCAGTAAATTTTTTAAGTAAAAAAAATATCTAAACCTGTCTGGACATGTGTGTTGACAAATACACGTGATGCATTTTGAAGAATTCATGGTTTTCACTTACTTTTACTCCATATACTATGTGAAGGCCAGGAGATCTTAAGTTGAGGTTCAGGGATGATCTTGAGGAAAATGACAAATCCTTACCTTTTTTCCTAATTTCTCAAAGTTTTAAAATTGTTTTTGTGTGTAAATTTTTACTTTGATATAAATTCAAACTTATGGAAAAGTTGCAAGAATAGTAAAATAAACTATTATATGCTTTACCCAGTTTCACCAGTTGTTTGCATTTTATTCTATTTGCTTTATCATTTTCTCCCAATAAATATATGTTTGGAGGTAAATATAAGTTTATTTTATATCTATTAGATGTGTTATATGTATGTAAAATAGATGTATGGATTATATATACACAGACATATGTGTATGTATTATCTAAAAATATTTTTTCTGAATGTTTATAGAGTGAATTGGAATCATTGTAACCATTTACCACTAATGTCTTCAGATTGTAGGTCCATAAACAAGGGTGTTCTTTTACATAAATACAGTACAGTTATCAAAATCAGAAAATTTTAAATTGGTACAATGATCTCATTAACAGCTCATATACACATTTTGCCAATTTCTTCAGTAATATTCATTTGAGTTTCCTATTGCTGCTATAACAAATTTCCACAAATGCAGTAACTTAAAACAACATAAGTGTATTCTATTACAATTCTAGAGACCAGAAATCTAAGATCAAGGTTTTGGCATGGGTGGTTCCTTCTGGAGGCTTTAGAGGACCATCTGTTTCTTTGCCTTTTTCAGGTGCTACAAGATTCCTCAGCTCATGCCCCTTCCTCACATCACTTGTTTCTGTACTCTCATCTCTTTCTCTCTCACTCTAATTCTACTGCCTCCTTATTATTACATTGGACTTATGTGGACAAACCAGCATAATTTCCGTCCCAAAATCCTTCACTTACCATATTAGCAAGGTCTCCTTTTTGCCATATAATGTAGCATATCCACAGGTTCTTGGGATTAGGATGTGAACACCTTTGCCATTATTCAGTCTACCACAATATCCGTTAGAACTATTTTGTCTACCCAGTCTAGACCACAATATAGGATAGTGCCTTCCATTTAATCGTCATGTCTCTTTAGTATCCTTTGTTCTGGAACACTATCTTAGTCTTTCTGTCTTTTGACCTTGATACATTTGAGGAGTGCAGAACAATTATTTTGCAATATGTTCCTCCATTTTTAAACATTGGATTTGAGGGGGAAATCCTTATATGCATATGCATTTGAAAGGGACAGAAGGTGTAGACTGTCAGATGGTTTCTAGACAAAAACTGTTAAAATCCCTAGTACAGGGAATGGTTGGGATATGCCCAAATTATATTTAATTTGTGTATCTATACATATAAATATTTTATACCACCTCATAAGTATATGTAGTAGATTTTAGAAACAGCCACAGATGTTTTCTCCTCATCCCCCTTCCCTGCCACTACTTCTCCTTATTCTTTTTCAAAATGTGCATTCATTCAAGTTCCTCATTTGCTGATTTCAAAATAATTGAGACTGAATTAAGAATAATAATGGCTATATTTTTAAGTGTGTGCTAGTTGCCATCCATTTGGAGCTTAGTATTTTTTATTTGTTGCACTATTCCTTTGTCTCCACACTCTGATGTCAAAAAAGACCCAAAAATTAGACATTTACACCCATCATCCAACCTTTCTTTCCTCCCTCTCTCCCTTTTTCCTCCCTCCTTCTCTTTCCCTTTCCATATATCATAAATTCACTTATCCTTCCATCCATCCCTATCATATCTATCTATCCTCTATCTATTCATCTATATATCTATCATCTGTCATCATCTATCAGCTACCTCTACTAGCTATCTATTATCTATCTTCTATATATGAATATATGAAAAAATTTAATGGAAACATGCAGACAGTGTATAGCAGTTAAGAACAGAACACTAGAGATAAATTAACTAGATTCAAAATAGCTTTGAAGTCTTAGGCAAGTTGCTCACCCTTTACATGCCTCAGTTTCCACATTTTTAGTTACAGGCATAATATTAATAATACCTCCTCATAGGGTTGTTACAACTTTTCAATAGATTAAGTTTTAATCTTTATAAATAACATATAATGAGGCTGGGTACATAATAAATGCAATGGTGTTTGCTAAAGTAATAATCTAAAAATCTAGTCTTGAGATGTATTTCGCCAAGACATTACAACCTACCTGGTTCAATTCTTCGACTTTTTTATCATTCACATTTTTTGCCCAGATTTGGTCTGACAGGTTGACCCCAGAGAGACACAGAAGTGGTAGGAGTGTCACTAGACTACCCACAGGGTCTGTAGACTGATCTCTCTGAGGACCCCTGAGTAGCTGCAAGTCCAGAGTCATCATCACCAGGATTGTTGCTCTTAGTCCTGTGTTCTCTCCATCACAAAACCCTGCCTCTCAGAAGGTCTGACAACCCAGCACCCCTCCTCCTGCTATTCTGAATCTTCCCACTCTATAAACTGCAAACTGGAAACCCAGATTAATCCAAGATGATGCTTTCTGTGTGCATTCCAATGGTCATGACTTTCTAATCTCACAAGGCACCAGTCTTGCTCAAGAAAGTGGTCATTAATACATCTGTGTTGGGCACTCTTTAATTGCAGCAGAAACCTCTAAAGGGAAATAATTCCCAAAGGGTTCTATCACACATTTTCTGGGGGAAATAAGATTTACAAAACCAGGCTTTCACTCATTGGTCAAACATGTGGTAGTTAAGGATTTCATTCAGATGGGAGATAAGGTGCTGCCATACCTTTCCCGGGAGCCTAGAGGTTTGGTGGTGAGTTCAGCACTTTGCTTATTACAGTAAGAGCTGATCTGGGTTATCTCCGTGGCTCTGTGTCTAACTCACAAGCGAAGCTAGGATGTCATTGATTCCATTTTTTCAACATCAGATTTATAGAGGTATAAGGTACATCCATCAGCTGTTTTCAGTGTACAGTATTATGAGTTTTGACTAATGCATACCATCAGGCAACCACCACAATCAAGACACAGAAAATTTGCATTACCCCAAAAAGTTTTCTTGTACCTTTTCGTCACCAACCCTTCCCTCTAATACTCTCTCAGCAGGCAATTGCTGATCTGTCCCTATAAATTTGCCTTTTCTAGAATATCACTTAAATAGTCCATAGGCATTTTTAACAACTGAATTGCTTAAGAAATAGTATACTGTGATTATCATTGCTCTTCGAAAATTATAATGTCCACTGCTGCAGACATGGTAGGATTTTGCCTAACTTGAACCCCATGGGTGAACAAATATCCTATACTTCCTCCTAACAGATTAGTTGAGCTTGAGTTTCAGTGCTGCCATTCATTAGCTTGCAGCCTATGAGGAATTTAACTCTTAGTAATTCAGTGTCTTCATCAATAAAATGGGAATTATAAAGAACCTATCTTTCAAAGGAAGGAAAAAACATCTAGCAATAACAAGAAAAGTTGCATTGTTCTTAGGATCTTAGAAAATAAGTCATCTGAAATCAATATTAAAACTTCAGCTGAGAACAGAGAAACATTGCTCAGTTACCTTGGGAAGGTACTTAACCTCTGTGGTGTAAAATTGGGGAAAAGAAATATATCTACTTCAAAGGATTGTTGTAGTGAGATTAAATGAGATATATCCTGTTAAACTACTTTGTGAAAACCCTCTGCTCTTGTAAATATTTAAAATGTTGGACACATCAAAACTACAATTGGCATTTATATATCAAGAATATAGTATAGTTTTAAGAATGCTTAAGGATCTTACTGCTGAACTTTGTCCACTGACTGATATTTTTTTTCTTTCATTCATTCATTCTTTTCTTAATTAAGGTAAATCTCATATTTCATAAATTTCACCCTTTTAAAGTATACAAGTCAATGGATTTTAGTACATTCACAAAGTTGTGCAACCATCACCTCTATCAAGTTCCAAAATATTTTCATCATCCCTGAAGGAAAGCCCATACCCATTAAGCAGTCACTCCCCATTCTGCCCTTCCCCCTGCCTCTGGCATCTACAAATCTACTTTCTGTCTCTATGCATATGCTTACTCTGGACATTTCATAAAATGCAGTCATACAACATGTGACTCTTTGTGCCTGGCTTCTTTCCCTTAGCATTTTGTTTTTATGTTCGTGGATATTATCATATATATCAGTATTTTGTTTCTTTTTATCCCTGAATAATATTCCATTATGTGATTATACTACAATTTGTTAATCCATTCATCTGTTGATGAACATTTGGGATGTTTCCACTTTTTAGCTAGTCTGACCAAACTGTTGTGTAAATTCATGTATTTTCAGTTCTACTGGGTATATAACTAGGAGTAGAATTCCTGAATCATATGGTAACTCCATGTTAACTTTTTGAGATTTAACTGCACATTTTATTAACACTATTAATGAATGAGAATTCCAATGTCTCCATCCTCACCAATACTTATTATTTTTTGTCTTTTTTATTATAGCCATTTCATTGTGATTTTGATTTGCTTTTGCCTGATGATTAATGATGTTGAATATTTTTAAATATGCTTGTTGACTATTTGGCTGTCTTGGAGAAATATCTATTCAAATAATTTGACCATTTTTTATTGGGTTGTCTTTTCATGGTTGAGTAGCAGTTCTTTATGTATTCTGGATGTAGGTTCTTAACAGGTATATGATTTATAAACATTTTTCCTATTTTATGGGTTGTATTTTCATTCTCTGGATAGTGTCCTCTGAAGCATGATCACTTAGAACATATAAGATTTATCTATTTTCTTCATTATTTGCTTGTGCTCTTGGTGTCACATTTCAGAAACTATTGTCTAATCCAAAGTCAGGAAGATTTATACCTATTTCTGTAAGACTTTTGAGGTTTTAGCTCTTATTTTTAGGTCTTTCATCCATTTTAGGTTAATTTTATATGTGGTGTGAGGTAGGGGTCCATGTGAATATTGAGTTGTCCCAAAACCCTATGTTGATGAGACTATTTTCCCCCATCTTGGGACCCTTGTTGAAGCTCACCAGAAAATAAGGGTTTACTTCGGCACTCTCACTTCTATTCCATTGATTTGTATGTCTATCCTTATTCTAGTATAACAAGTTCTTCTTTCTAAATTTTTTTCATATGTTAAACTGTTTAATATGCTGTTGGATTTTATTTGCAAGTATTTTTTAAACAAATCAATTTTATTGATACATATTAATAAAACATACAACTATTCTTAATCTCTTTCGTTTCCATATAAATTTTAGGATCAGTTTTTCAAAGTCTGCAAAAAATCCATTTGGGATTTTGATCACTTTTGTTGGATGTAGGATGACCAAATACCTGAAAGTAACTTGTTTCTCTTCCTGTTGTTAGGATACAAAGGAAAGAATTATAAGTAGATCAAAAGGTAATGAAATGCAATCCTCTCTTGGTGCCAAATTCCAATTCTTATGGTCGAGGATACCCTGCTGAAGCAATGAAGTATGAAAACCAGCTTCAACTGGTTGGTTGGACCTAAGCAAAAGAAGCCCCTTGTTGTCCTCACTTCAACTAGCTTAATTAACATAATAAAATTTCCACCAAGGAATGGAGTTATCTGCCCTTTTATGATCATGCAATGTATGTGCAAGCTTGATATCCTGAACATTTATATAACTAGCTATGTACCTTCATCCATATGCATAAAAGCTAATGCATAATCAAAGCAAATGGGTATTTAAGCAAGAGTAAAACCCCTCCACCAGGAATCACTTTAAACTGACCTTGACTCCTGTCTGTAAACATAATAAATGTAAGTTCTGCCTAACTCTCATGATAAAGATTTTTTTCCCTTCATCTCTGATTATCCCCAAAGGCCCAGCTTTGGGGCCTAACACTTTGATCACATAGAATCATTTTGGGGAGTATCGACAGCTTCTCGATATTAAGTCTTCTGATCTATAACATGTTTTTCAGTGTATTGAACTTCATTTCTAAGTATTTTATTCTCTTTTTATGCTTTCTCCAAGACATTCACATAGCAAATCCAGGATCTAGTTTCACGCAGGTGCTTTTAAAAGCCACTGTACTACACACTATTTTTATTGTATTTTTTGAAGATACATAAATCACAAAAAATGTTACAACAATCTCTTTCATCATTGTGGCACATTCATCGCATTTCTGAATACATTTTGGAGCACTGCGTAGTTTACACTCTCCCCAGTACATTCAAAATGTGGACACTCTTAAGTCAAACTCACATATAAATGCATTACCTTCCCCCCAGCATGGAACATGACTCCCAGGGATGAACCTCCCTGGCCTACCCTCAATGGATTACTTTCAATCACTGACTGGTGATGCAACTAGAAAAAGACCTTGAATAGAAGGGGGACATGGTAAAGACAAATGAGTTTATATGGCTAAGAGTCTTCAAAAAAGAGTTGGGAGGTTATCAGAGGGGTCGCACTCACACATGCCTCAACGGGACCCAGAGACAGACAAAGTAGATACAATGCCAGATACTGGTGCTCCTGAGGGCTATGGAGACACACAGGTTCTACAGTCATGGCAGATGGCTTTGGAGTTCAGTGCCTTGTCAGTGGGCCTTACTTTGGAATTTGTGTTCCTGAGTGTGATGGAGTTAGACTCAGATGTGACCTTTCTACACATGCCTCTTCTGTCACTTTCACTAAACCTGTGGTTGGTGCTGGGGTTGGTTAATACTCAGGAGACTTGAATCTCTGGACTGGCCATGTGCCAGCTGGGCCCTGAGCCTCAGCAGACTTGTAACCTCTATTCTCCAGTTCATTTGACTTACACAGGTAAGCTGACAGGGAACTGAAGATGGTCAACCATCACACCAGAGAACTGAGAGTGCTTACAGAGGCAAGCAGGAGAATCACATCCATCAACCATGTGGGATCTAAGCCCCCTCTTGATATAGAAGTGGAGTGAACATCACCATCCCAGGGTCCACAAGATGGGGGAATAAAATATAGAGTGGACTTACTAGTATTCTACTATAGAACTATTGTGACTAGTAATAGAAGAAATAGTAGCACTGATGTGCAGAAAGTGGCCATGGTAGTTGCTGAGGGCAGGGAGAGGGAAGAAGAGATGTGATGTGGGGGCATTTTCGGGACTTGGAGTTGTCCTAAATGATACTGCAGTTCGGAAAGATGCTGGACGTTATATATCCTGTACTACATACTTTGCATCCATTTTCTCATTTCAAATTCAAACAACCTTACAATGTACATATATATATATTTCTTGGGACCTCAGCAAGACTGTGAGCACTTCTCATCCAGTGGCTATATTTGGTTGACGACTCTGTCTCTAGAACATAGCCTGGAGGCTTAACTCATTTTCTTAGCTGCTAAGAAAGCTTCACCTCTAGTATCCAGTGGATTTCTTGTTAATTAATTTTAATTTATAAACACTACATAACCACCAAGCAAAATCTTACCCTTCCCCTATCCTCCATTCTCTGGTAATTTCTAATCTTCTTTCTATCTCTGTAAATTTGTTATTTCAAGATATCACATATAAGTTATATCATTCAATATTTGTCCTTATAGGAGATATCATACATTTTTTTCCTTATGTGCCTTGCTTATGCCACTCAGCACAATATTTAAAAGGTTCATCCATGTTAGAGCATGTCTCAGAACATCATTTCCTCTTATAACCAAAAGTATTCAACTGTGTGTATGTACCACATTCTGTTTATCCATTTGTTGGTGGACACTTGAGTTGTGTCCACATTTGGACTTTTGTGAATAATGCTACTTTATTTATTTATTTTTTTGGATTGGATGTTAAGGTCATCTTTAGCTTTGTAAGGAACTGCCAGACTGTGTTCCAAAGTAACTATACTATTCTGTATTCACAGCAGCTGTGAAAGAGAGTTCCCTCTGCTTCACATCTTTTTTTTTTAATTTAATTTTTTAAATCATGGAAGTTGTAAGTTTACAGAAAAATCATGTAAAAAATACAGCATTCTGGGAGCAGGTATAGCTCAGTGGTTTGAGCATCTGCTTTTCCTGTAACTGGTAGCACCAATAATGCTACTTTAAACATTGGTGTACAGGTATCTGTTTGAGACACTGTTTTCACTTTCTTTGGATAGTGGAATTTCTACTTACTTGTGGAATTTCCAGGTCATATGGTAATTTAACTTTTTTTAGGAACCACTATATTATTTCCACTACATCTGCTTCATTTTACATTTTGACCAGTAATACACTTATGCTTCCAATTGGGTGGCAAAGTCCCATAATACATCAGGAGATGGAATAAGATGTGCAATTTAATTTCTCAGCTGCTGCAACAAATCCATGTGATGGGTTAACTTAATAATAGGAACTTACTGGCTTACAGTTTTGAGGCTAGGAAAAATCCAGAACTGAGGTTTCAACAAGACAATCATTTCTCATAACACTCTAGGTCAAGAGTCTTGCTATATAATGGCTCAGTTACCAACAATGTTTTAGTGTCTGAGTGCCCATTTGCTTATATCTAGAGGAAATCAATCAGTAATATGCCCATTTCAAAATGATATATTGCATTTAAATAATGCTTCCCTAAGAATTTATCTTACTTTCTATTGTTACTTTGTCTTCCTGTAGTTATCATAAAACATGATATCTTTCTAGTTCAGGAAAGAAACTGTGTCAAGACCCTGGATTAGAGATAAATAAATATAAAATACCAGTTTTCTCAGTTCTGACAACGTTGTGACAACACCTGGTTTTAATCAGATCCTACTGGATTGTACTAGACCCAAAATTGAAAACTCAACTATCAAACAGGACACCCTTGTAGGAGAGAAAATGGTTTCATGAGCCATACATCTTTTAGACCCTCCAACTCAGGCTCACATTCAGGCACCTGGAATGGGAGCCCCATACCACCGTTAACCTTTTGATTTCTGTGCCCCCATCAGCCCCTTCTCAATTTAATAATGTGATTTTGTTTTAGAAAATATGTGACAAAACCCAATATTTGCATATCATACAGTGAGCATTGCTGGTTCTCTTATTATTGAGTTGATTCCTCAAACCGAAGTAACTCCCTGGTAGTTAATGACTAATAATGGTTTGGTGCTAAGAAGCTTGATGTTAATATAATACCCTTTCGAGAATAGCATTAATTATTCCAAGCTACGGAAGAGAAAATGTATAAATGTCTGTGTTAATTCTGTGTAAGTTTAAAACATTGCTTGACAAACTCAGCATATAAATGCATTACCTTCTCCCCAGTATGGGACATGACTCCTAGGGATGAGCCTCCCTGGTGCTTAGGGATTACTACCAAGCACAGGCTGGTGATGCAACTGGGAAAAAAAGACCTTCAATGAAAGGGGGAAATGGTAAAAACAAATAAGTTTACATGGCTAAGAGACTTCAAAATGTGTTGAGAGGTCATCAGAGGGGTAGCGCTTATGCACACCTCAGCAGGATCTCAGAGACAAAGTAGATACAACCCCAGGTAGTGGTGCTCCTGAAGGATATGGAAACACTTAGGTACTACAGTCATAGCCGATGGCTCTGGAGTTCAGTGCCTTGCCAGTGTGCTCTACTTTGGAATTTGTGCTCTTGAGTGTGATAGAGTTGGACTCAGATGTGACATCTCTACGCATGCCTTTTCTGTCCCTTTTATTGAATTGAGGTTGGTACTGGGTTGGTGTATGTCCAGGAGACATGAATCTCTGGCTGTCCATGTGCCAGCTGGGCCCTGAGCCTCAGTGGTGTTGCAGCAGTTCATTGGACTTAGCCAGTCAGCTGACAGGGGGGTGAGGATGGACAACCACCATACCAAGGAACTAAGAGAGAGTATAGATGTGGGCAGGAGAGTCTCATCCACCAGCCATGTGGGATTGAAGCCCCCTCTCAATCATGAGAAGTGGAGTGGGCATCATTGCCCCAGGGTCCTCAGGATGGAGGAATAAAATATGGATTAGAGTGGACTTACTGGTATTCTTCTATAGAATTATTCCAACTCTAGCAATGGAAGAAATTATATCATTTATGTGGAGACAGCGGCCATGCAAGTTGCTGAAGGCAGGGAGAGCGTAAAGGAGGTGTGATATGGGGGCATTTTCAGGACTTGGAGTTGTCCTGAATGATATTGCAGGGATAGATGCAGTACATTATATATCCTGCCATAACTCCCTGAATGGATGGGAAGAGAGTGTAAACTACAATATAAACTATAATCTATGCTGTGCCACAGTGCTCCAAAATGCATTCATCAATTGCAATGAATGAACCACACTAATAAAAGAAGTTGATGTGGGAAAAGTGGGGGGTGTGGGGAGTGGGGCATATGGGAAACTCCTATATTTTTTTAAGGTAACATTTTGTGTAGTCTATGTATTATTTTTTTAAAAATAAATGAAACATATATTTTAAAAAATAGAAAAAAGTTGCTTGATAAAAAAAATGGCTACCTGCTAGGTTTTGGAGAAGTATAAAGGAGGATCCTGATCACTTCAACATTTTGGCCTGGATCCTGTACCTAACCCTAAATCAATCACTGTTGAGAATTTATGGTATAGATATAATCACCAACACTCAATGGAACCGGCATAATGATGCAGACTGCTGACTATAGCACAACCTTAAAGGGAACCAAAATGAGGTCTGTTGGAGAAAAATACAGTGCTTACTGGGACATGGAGACTGATATGACTACAGACAAAGAAAGTTTTTTTGAGAAGCTCTCCCAATGGAGGGGGTCTGAAGAACAGACTTCAGCCCCCCTTGGAAGGGGGGAACTTGAATTTATAGAGAACTTTCCTAGGTGGGGAAATGATAGTGAGAGGGGGTCGAGGATCCAAGTAAAGTACAGAGGCCAATAGGAAGATCTAGAGGTGAAAATTTTTCCTGATAGTGACTAGAAGATAGTGGGTTATGGAGTTATGGTTTCTTGGAATACTGCAGGAACAGATGTTTCTTTGATCTGTAGGAATTTTATCTCCCTCTGATATGTAGGTAGAAGAGGTTTCCATTTCCCTTTACTCCCATCTCTATGTGGCTCCTTTATTTAACCTGTGGGGAAGTGCCATGCCTTTAGGCATGTAGGCTTATGGGTATAGGGTTAGCCTTTCCCCAGTGCATATCAAGGGAAACTGAGCTACAGTTGTTAATCATTGCAAACCTCTAACAAGGTCATCTCTGGGGACTGCTTAAACAAATTAAGGGGAATCCCCATGATGGAACAGTACACAAACATTAAGGGGAATTACATTGCAATTATGTGTTAACATGGAAAGAATTTTTAACTATATTATTTTGTTAAAATCAATGTCCACACCATAAATTAATGCATGCTCTTTGTAAAAACAAAACTATACATATTTGTGTATTGTTTGTGCATACACACACACACACGTATACACGCATGTATCAGAGAAAGACCAGCATTTGCATTTTTCCTGAAAGAAAGAGTAGTGAAGTACTCACAGTGGATATCTTTGCAGAGAAGAAGCAGGTGGGAAAATATGTGGAAGGCTGTTTTTTCTTATTTTGCATCTTTCTGTATTATTTGAATATTAGAGCAATGTATATGTTGCTTTTAATTATTTTTAATGTCAGTCCTGGGTGTTTGGGTGATAAGATTATAGGCTATTTCTTATTTTATTCTTTATATGTCCGTATTTTAAAACCTAAAAAATGTTAAGTTAAAATGTCCTGTTTGCATGCTTGATACACCTGCATATTCTTAATAGCGTAATAGGTTAACTATGAGTTACTCTGTGAGTTGATTTTCAACATAAGGTGTTTCCACATGCTCCTTTGAATTATAGCATCCATTTTGTACTCTACATTGTCCTTGTTTTTAGTTGCATTGAACATTTCTGGATATATCCTCTCACAGTTAAGCTGTGAGTTCCTGGAAGGAAGAGGCTGTGTCTGCAGACTTTTCACATTCCCTGCAGTGCCTAGATTAGCAGACGGTTCACTACTGCTGCTCAGTAATTGACTGGGGATTAACAGGCTGGCTCCTGCCTTGCTTTAGGGTTCTCGATTTTATCCTCTTTCATCCTCTTATTTTTTACTCTCATTGAATGTAAAGAGGAAGTAGCCTGCTGCCGGATTCAATTGAATGCACAGGACATACAATTCTCAAGATGTTGGTCTGCATTTAATTTCAGTGCAAATTCTTCATGTTGCATTTACATTTCAGCAACTGCATCTAAAAATTTAATGGTTTGAAGTCAGTGACTCCATTAGCGATCTGATGAAAGCCATGGGACATTTCCAGAAATGCATGTTTGTATAAGCACATTCACACACACACACATACACACACACACACAAACATTCAAAACTTTCAGAGTACTATGGTGTTTCCAGAAGCCCTCTATGGACTTCATACTAAGAAACTGTGCTCTGGAAACTAGAAATTAAATAAAGGAAAGTATTACCAAGAAAAGTGTGTGAAGACTTTGCAAGGTAGGTATTTTTTAGTTTGTCTTTGTTATTTCAGATCTAAGAACTTAGAGGTGAAATTTTTTTAAAGATTTATTTTATTTATTTCTCTCCCCTCCCCCCTCCCCCCTTCCCCCCTGCCCCAGTTGTCTGTTCTCTGCGACTATTTGCTGCCTGTTCTTCTTTTTGTCCTCTTTTGTTGTCAGCGGCACAGGAATCTGTGGTTCTTTTTGTTGTGTCATCTTGCTGCGTCAGCTCTCCGTGTGTGTGGCACCATTCCTAGGCAGGCTGCACTTTCTTTTGTGCTGGGCAACTCTCCTTACATGGCACACTCCTTGTGCGTGGGGCTCCCCTACACAGAGGGCACCCCTGCGTGGTAGGGAACTCCTTGCGCTCATCAGCACTGTTCATGGGCCAGCTCCACATGGGTGAAGGAGGCCCGGATTTTGAACCGCGGACCTCCCATGTGGTAGATGGATGCCCTATCCACTGGGCCAAGTCCGCTTCCCCTTTAGAGTTGAAATTTTATGTCATCTCAAATGAAAATTTTCTTTCTGGGTGAATGAACCTGAAATATCTTCAGACAACGGTTGAGGTTGCAAAATTTCAGTTTGCACCTGACTTTTCTGTGGGCCTTTTTTTACAAAGAGTAATCATGCTGTATTTGCAATGTCCACAGACTCCATTTTGTAAGAGGCTTCTTTAGCATTAAACTGAATGCATTTGGGCCTCTACAATGGTTCAAGTACTGTAGGCTGGGTTAACCACTCTGACTTTCAGATTTTTTGAACAAGAGTTTCTAGTTTTCACCTTCCAATGCAGCAATGAAAAAGTAACCACTCACAGAGTGGTTCCAAACATAGTGAGTAGGATAGCTCATGGCACTACACTTGTTATTTCAAAGAATTAGCTAAGTACGTGAACAACAAAGACACACTCAGAAATTTTGAGGTTTCAATCATTTAATCATCAGATTTTACCTGGTCGATAGGAATTTGGGAAGAATTGCCTCAGAATGTTTAACTCCTCCTAAGAGTGAGACATTGATTGAAGTACTTATATACATCATCACATTTGAACCACATAAGAAACCTGTGAAACAAAGTATTTTTAAATTCTCATTTGGCATATGAGAAATGACAGTTTAGAGAGATTAACTAGATGGTGGGAGTCACACAACTTCTAAGTGACCAGGATTGGACTCATATCTGTCTTACTGCAAATGTCATACCACAAGGGACTCCCTTCTAAATCTGGTCCACATTATGTTAATTGCTTTTCATGTGTTTCACTATTTACTTTCTTGTTCCCTTTATTCTCTAAGGGAAAGATTAATAGAGAAACTACACATGACCAATTTGGCTCCAATTTGGAGTTAGTAAATTGGGCTGCCAGTAATTTGAGAGGACAAGAAAAAAAATGGCATAAACAGAGCCATGGAACGTTAAAGAGAAAAATATTGAGTGTCCCCAATCATTCCCTGAGCACCAACTAAGCGACTCTGTCTTAGACACAGCCTTCCGGGTCCAACTCACTCCTGCACCTGCACACTGCCTCAACTCCACCACACACAAAGCACTTGACTTGAACATGCACAACATACCCCCATGAGCGTGCTCAGACCTAATTGCAACCAAAAACTTAAGTTTTAAAGTACTGCAATCTTTTGTAAATGTCCCAACTATTCATGGAAACATTAAGGGTTGTGGCATAGAGACAGGAGGTTGCAGCCATTTGTAAAGCTTTCCTGTTCATTCTCCAATGTCCAGCTCAAGAAAGCCCATCAGAATCCAAGAGCATGAGAATATTTGTAGCCCACATTTCCTCAGGCTTTCCTAGTGAAATGAGGCTCCAGTATATCGCCATCCAGAGTTCACTCTCTCATTATCTTCACCATAAAACATAATTGCCACCTCCTCATCCCACCCCACCCCCCAGCCCCCACTCCACGAATACCTACGAACTCCCAAGGAAGCTTTCTTGTGCTGCACTCCAAGCAACTGGGCATCTCCCCCAGACACTGTAAACTCTCAGGCCACCCCACAAGGCCAAAGCTATGCAGCATGGAGGCAGAGGTGCAGAAGAACCCTTTGTTTTCAACCATGATGCAGGTCCCAAAGCAATGTTGTTTTGGGGTCCTAAGTGAATCTTCCCATGTGTGTCAGACACCCCTGGTTAGCCAACCTACAGCCATCCCCAACTCCCTTCTTCCTACCTGCCTCCAGGTACAAAGACTGAAAGTACCAGACAATGGATTTCCCAGACTTTCTCACCATTGGGGTACATAGAACCCAGTGCCATCAGATGGAAGAAGTGTCCTGGCACACTTCTAGGAAAGCCTTTGTCCTGGACAAAAGGAGAGGAGCTCTGGGAAAAGTCTTTCTCTTTTTTTCCCTCTCCCTCCTTCTCTCTCTTCCCCTCTCTCTTCCTCTTGTTCTCTGTAACCAACTCCTACTCCTACTACTTGCTTTTGGAAGCTGCAATATGGAGAACGGATACCTGGAGCTATGGTGACTCTCTTTCCGGCATGAGCAATGTGTTCAAGAACAAAAAAGCCCAAGTAATAATGTAGAAGATGGAGAGAAACAGCCTAAGTCCTGCCTCACAGAGTTGTGCCATCACCCCAACACTGAGTCCATCATCTCCTCACCACTTAGGGGTAAGTGGTAAATGTCTTCACAGAGAGTCCACTGTTTTCCATGGACTCCTGTTATGCACAGCCAAAAACATTCTCGGCTGACCCACTCTATGAGTTGGAGACTCCCTTCACAGCTACATTCCCAGTGACAGGGTATCTAACAAAGTTTATTGTGCAACAGGAAGAAAACTGAACTGAAAGTTACAGGATCTGACTTCTCATCCCCAACCTTCTTTCTACTTTTTCCCTCATTAGTAAAAGAGGTTTATGCTACTTGCTGAACCCTCCTCATTGTGTGGACCAAAAGAAATTAGGTAAGTGAAAATGTTTCATAAAGTCCAATAGAAATGGAAGCTTTGGTTATTATTTCACTCAGTGTACTAGAGAGGATAGAAAGTCTGGACTGAGTAAGAGGTTTTTAAAGGCAGGTAACTTTTTAAATTAGACATTTTGCCTCAAGCAAATTGAAGAACATTTGGATCATCCAGCACATTGCTCTTGAAGTAATATATAGATTCTCCTTGACAAGATTGCCCCTGTCCTCAAATAGTTTTACAGACCAAGTAAAGAGCAGTAAAATGGCAAACTCTTGTGAGTCAGGGAACATGGTTTTGGGTGCTGATTACTCAACTCTCTTAGTTTTGGTTCCCTGGAAGCAAACACTTGAGATGGAGATTCATGTGCAGGAGATTTATTGAGGAACATACTCTGGAGGCGGGGAGGCAGGCAGGCAGAAGGAAAAGTTGGGCTGCGATGTAGTTTCAACAGAAGTCTCTGCTAGCCTCAGGGGGAGCTCTGGAGCTGCATGGTCCTCAGAGTCATAGCAAATAGAGCCCATATAGTTGGGGGTTTGTATTCCTTTATAGATTTGTCATCAGAAATAGGAAAGAGGAATGATCTTGGGCAAAGCAGCTCTCTTGACCAAGATTGATGCCTGCGGAAGGACTCAGGCATGAGTGGTCAGTGGCCACTGTCCCCAAGGCTGGGAGAACAAGAGTCTTGCTCTGGAAGAGGAGCACTGAGGTGCAACGCAGTGTCCACCACAGCCAAAGAGCCAGTGAGGTCATCTCTCTGAAATCCATCTCATCTGTGTAACAGGACAATAATAATTGTTGCTGCATATGGTTGTTTTAAGGAATAAATGGAATAGTGCTTTTGGAAAGAAACTTTGAATATTGTAGAATATTATACAATTGCTGGTTATGAAAATATTTCCTTATATAGAAGAGAAAAGAAAAAAAAAATGGCAACACAGAGCAGCATTTAAAATGTCCCAATGTGAGGCACCAACAAACAGTAACCCAAAACGGTTTGTTTGTGAACTCTTAGGTGTCAAAACATGGTGCTAAATCCTGGAAATCCTGAAAATAAAACTACACAGAGGACACAGCCTCCTGCAAAAGCTAAAAAATGTGAGAAAAGAAAAGACAATTATCCTTATTTGTAGAAGATTCTCTCATGTCTAGAAAGCTCAAAAGAACCAATTTAAGTATTGTTAGAAACAATGTATTTGTTCAACAACATGGCTGAATCCATGGCAAAAATCCAAATATCAATAGCTTTCTTAAATACGAGAGAAAAAGCAATTAGAATTTATAAAAGAGAAAAGGAAAAAACCCACTCCCAACAGCAGCACAATGGCCAGTGATACCCTCAAGAAGAAATGTGAAAGTTCCTTATGAAGAATAAGAAAATTTTACTGAGAAGAAAGAGAAAATGACCTTCTAACTAGACCTTTGAAATTATTCTGTATGACGACAAACACTGTAAAGATGTTAATTTATTTCAAATTCATCTATAAATTTATTTCGATTCTATTTAAGTAACATTTTCATCATTTGGGGTTTTGATTTTTTTATTTTTAAACTTTTTATTAACAGACATACAACTTGAAATTCCCATTTTAATCACAATCAAGTATACAATTCAGTAGTATTAATTACTTTTATATTATTATGCTACCACCACTGATATCCATTTTAATCATTTTAAGATGCCAAAAGTCATTCAGAAGAATATATATAAACAAGAGACTATAGAAATATCTGTTATGCCTGATATTAAAAAGCATTGTATAACTGAAATAATGCAGTCATGATGAAAAATAAACACTAGACATAGATCCGATTTTTGTTCCACGTCTTGGCCATCAGTTCATGTATCAGGCTTGATGCTGGGTGCTGGGGCCTGAGGATGGAGCATGAAAAATTGCAAGGCAGTGGTCAGCTGTGATGCTCAGATACATGCAGGGGCACCTGTCTCAGCCTAGGAGGATGAGGGGATGAGGGGTGGGAAGGAGACTTCCTGCAGTGATCCCACCTGTGCTGTGACTACAAACTAGGGGCATGAGTGAGGAAGGGGCTCGAGAAAGACATTCTTGACTAAGGAGCAAGAAGCAAAGTTGTGAAGTGTACAGCAGGCTCAGGGACCCACAAGGAAGCCTCTGTGGATAGTCACTGCAGGGGAGGCATCAGGCTGGAGGTGCAGCAGTATGCAAGGCACAAAGGACTGCTTAGTGTACTAGTCATGTTGTGCGAGGTAGCCTCCACAAATTTTAAGAAAAGAAGCAAATCACTTAATGACATTTTAAGGGACTGTGAACCTGGAGATAACTGACAGGAGAGGGGCAAGAAAAGCAGGCATGGAGAAGGACAGAGTCACAATTTTGGGTTTCTGGGGTTTGAATTGTAGAGGAGGTATGACTTCTCTCAAGGAGTCACGGCAGACTTTATTAAGTTGTCCCCTTTCCTGACCGCACTCCACTTGCCTGGCCTTACCCCCATTGTGATGAGGGGAAGACGTCTGCAAGCTGCAGTTACAAAAACACAAATGCTACACAAGCAGACACCAGCCCCAAGGTCATCTGACCACGACCTGTTCTTTGCACACCTGAGAAGCAGAATGTTCTTTGCCTTTGAGTAATTACCTTCTGATTACAAAGCTCCAATTCCCAAGCACCCCATTCCACATACCCCCAATATTACAAAATGGGTTTAGTGTCTTGCTCTGCCTCACTGCACATTGAAGAGTGAGCCATATGCTCTTCAGTATTTCATTTTAAATTGTGAAGGGCACAATCTGCACATAGCAATGGGATAAGACCCCTCAGGGAACTGCTGTCCTGATTCTTCCAGCATTTGGGGAAGTACAAAGTCTGAGAGAACAAGAGCAAACCAGCAATAAAAGAACACTGTGTTCTTATCTGTGGTCTGCACCTCAGCAATATCCTGTTGAAATGGTTTCACAACACTTGAAGCCAGAGGGCATAAAGCGAAGTTGACCCAGAAACAATACTGGACTGGGACACTCTCAGAACTCCTTTTCCCCCAGACCACTGTGCCCTTCTGCCTTCCCTGCTCATACCAAGTGTTCTGCCACTATTTCAGTTGGAAGGGGTCTAATCCATGGCTCACCATTGCCCATTATAAAGGAGATGGACAGGGGGTTCAGATAGATTGGGGAAGTCAGAGGGAAGAAGGTATGCTGCAATTGTGGAAAACTCATTAGAAGACATGTGGACTTTGAAGAACAGAATGGTGTGCCCAGGAGGGTGCAAAGTACAAGCAAAGACATGGAGACAGGCAAGAGTGGCAGAGGAAATAGGGAAGGAGTAAAACCGATGTTAAAAAGTAGATATACGTCATATTGTGATGTGACTTTTGTGCCATGCCAATGATTTTGAGTACCAGTTCACTTTCATGGAACTCCACCGCACAATGATTCAAGGAACAGGGAGTTATGCTCTCAATAATCTTTTATAAGAATGAAATATATATTATTTTGTTAATCAAACCATTTCCCAAAATGATGTGATGAAAAGACATTCTCTTCACATAAAACTTATTGACTAATATGCAATTAACTGTAGGAAAAAACAGTAAAAAAAAAAAAGTTCCTTGGATAGTGCTGTGGGGGAAAATACAGTTCTGGAGAGCAGACAGACACCAGAGTTCTATAAATATCTGTAGAGCGTGATTTATGGGTTCCTGATTCTCACCCCTCCCTATATTCAAGCATCTGCCATGTCATTCTGCAGGTACTCCCACCAGAGATAAGGTATACTTCCCCCAATCTACTGATGTTGGGTTTGGCCAATGGTGGGTAAGTAAACATAGTACAAGCAAAGGCTTGAAATGTGTTCACACTTTCTGCTATCACCACTTGAATATGCCCTAGGCAGCCTGCTGGCCCAAGGAGCATGAGAGAAACAGGGCAGGTCTAAACTCAACCACCAACTTAGAACCAAGCCCAGCCAGCACCCAGACATTAGTGATAATAAATAATTGTTGCTTTAAGTCCATGAGTCCTGGGGTGGTATCTTATGTTATCTATGGTGTTTCATTATTATCTTATTTTAGAATATAAACCAATTTATGGATAGAAAATTGTGGGTTGAAAACATTTACCTAATCTTAGCCCTTTGAATCTTCACTAAACTGAGAACAAATTTCTTTTTTCAGGCATATATTCTCAAAAACAAGTGGGGAAGAAAAAAACAATACAAGATTTTGGAAGCTGGGAAGAAGATGGAGAAAAGCAATTGACACAGAATAAAGAAAGCTGACTCATGGTCAGAAGTGGGAAAAGGCAAAAATCAAAACAAAATATTTGCAATAGATAATCCCAAAAGTGATGTAGTCAGTTACCCCTGGAGATGGAGGGAAAAAGAGTAAAATATGATTTGGGTGAAAGTTAAAGAAGAAGCAATTACTCTGCAGATCTTTCCTAGAACATGAGAGCATAAGAAATTTATTTTCTGGTGATAGTAAGCCATAGGGTCTGTGGACTGGGAGCACAGAAGGTTTAAGTGAGTGGATGTCTACTGAAGGTTTAAGTGAATGGATGCACACTGAATGTTGACAACCCTCTACCCATCATCATCTGGTCTCTTCCCCCAGACAGAAAACCCTTCTCTGAGAATATGATTAGCCAAGAAGAAATCCTAAGACACTAAGACAAAAATACCAACATCAAGGTTTCCTCAAGAGAAGAGCCCAGCTCAATCACCTTACAGTGAGGACCACAGTTCACAAGTCCCACTACAAGCCCCAGTGCTTCCTTCCAACAATCTTTTTACTTTCCCAAAGATTGCCAGACATCAATGAAAACTTTTAACACAAAACAGAGACACACCCAAAGATGGAGGAAAGCAATGGAGCTACACATCCACCAAAATGACTGCAATTAAAAAGACTGGCCCTGCCTCCAGTGAGAAGGCAGAGAAGCTTCAGGACTATCATCCTGCAAATCTTTGAACAACCAGCGAAAACTGGTGGAAACATCTTTCTCAAAGCTCCAGAAAACAGTTAAATGACTGCAGTCACAAGGCAAGCACTGAATCAAGAGAAAGGCAACTTAAAAGTAGAACAATCTAGTGGCACCCTGGCTGACCCCTCCATAACCTCCTCACCAGCTGAGCATGGAGCTTGCCCATTCTCCTAGGGTGAGTCCCCAGGAGGGAGAAGACTTACCTTTGTGCACATATTAGGCGGATATATGTCTGGTCCAACCTCTCTGGTGTAACCAGGACAATTGTGGCAGACCCACCATCTCAGAACTTTCCCTGCATGGAGAAGACATCTCACAGAGTTCTTCTACCAAACGCTGTTGAAGCACAATCAAGTCAAAGTTGCCTGGGGCAAGGGATTGCTGGCTGCAAGACATACAGTGCAGTGCCCAGGACCATGAAGAAATTGCTTCCTAGGGAAAAGAGGACATTTGTAGCCATGTAAATGGGGGGATTCCTAGGGCCAGGTGCACATGCCCCAGGCGAGATGCACGTGCAGAAGGATCAGGGAGGCCCCTACATTTTGGACTCAAGCTATTCTCTGTATTCATTGTATGGACAAGCTCTGAAGGAGAACCCGTACAGGTCGAGCTGCAGAAAGGTATCTTCTTTTTTTAATTGTTTCATTAGAAAAGTTGTAGGTTTACAGAATCATGTAGAAAATACAGAGTTCCCATATATTCACACACACACACATGCACGCACATGCACACAGTTTTCCCGATTATTAATACTTTGTGCAATACCTTGGTTACAGCAAATGTGGCAAAATGTTCAAATTAGTAGATCTGTGTATCTAGAGGGTTAGGGATATGTTGGAGTTCTCTGTATGGGGTTTGTATTATTTCTGTAACTGTCCTGTAAGTTTGAAAGTATTTCAAAAATATTTTTTAATATGGGAAAAAAGACTGAACACCATTTTTTGGTGGGTGTTTAAAGTGGTACATTCCAGTAAATTTCTTCTAATTCATATTTTATTCCTTCATCCTATGGTCCCTGGGTTGGTGATGCCCACTCCACCTCTATATGGAAAAGGGGCTTAGATCCCACATCGTTGATGGATGCAATTCTCCTGCTTGGAGTGGTATTCTACTATAGAACTAGTGTGACTAGTATTGGAAGAAACCATAGCACTGATCAGGAGAAAGTGGTCAAGGTAGTTACTGAGGGCAGGGAGAAGGAAGTAGAAATGAGATATGGGGGTATTTTCGGGACTTGGAGTTGTCCTAAATGATATTTCAGGGACAGATACTGGACATTATATATCCTGCCATAACCCACTGAATGTACTGGGGGAGAGCATAAACTACAATGTAAACTATAATCCACGTGGTGCAGCAGTACTCCAAAATGTATTCACCAAATGCAATGAATGGGCCACAATGATGAAAGAGGTTGTTGATGTGGGAGGAGTGGGGGGGTGGGAAGTGGGGTATGTGGTAAACTCTTATATTTTTTAATGTAACATTTTTTGTGATTTATGTATCTTTTTTAAAAAGGACAATTTATTATTAAATAAATAAAATTTTAAAAAACAAACAACAAATAACAGGAAAAATTTTAAAAAGTGTATGTAGGGCTATCTTAAAAGATTATTATAGGAAGTAGTTGGAAAATAAGAGAAAATAGAAAGGGATATTCAAATACAAATGTGAAAATAAAATTATATACCTCTAATAAAAAGAAAAGAAAGTGGTACATTCACTTTAGAGAATTTTCTGATAAAAGTGAACATACACCAACCCCACTGAGTTTGAGTATGGGTGCATGAGTGTTTGCTATATTTTTATCTATTTGTTTTTTTTAATTAAAACCAACAAAATATCTTAAAGGGCGTCAACTCAAGGTGCCAAGGTATAGAGCTGTGGTAACTGTGTAAGTTTGGGCATTGGATGAGCCCAGAGGTTGGTCAGGGAATGGAACCTGAAAGAGGCAAGAGACTTTGGGGGCAGAATTTGCTAACTGGGTATGAGACATTTAAGTGGTATAGCTTCCATTCTGAGCACCTGGTCGGTGGTGTGGTCAACAAGTCGGAAAATGAGTTCATTGCTGGATGTGTAATTTGACTGATATAAGCTTTGGATAGCTGGATGGAGATGATCACCAAAGAGCTGAAAATACAGATCTGAGGTTTAGGAGATCTGGGGTAAAACTATATCTAAAAGATGACTGAAAAGACAGATTTATAAAATGCAAAACAATCTATGTTGGAGGGAAAGAAGAGTGAACTTTAGGTAAACTCACCAATATATTAAAAATTCATTTGATGAACCCATTTGAGATCAATTTAAAAATCAGATCATTTTACAAATGCAAATTTTGAAGTTTGGAGAAGTTACATTTCTTGCCCAGGGCAATGTCTCATAAGTTATACCTGGAGGAGAGAGGTCCATTCCAAATCCTTCTCCTCTTCCTGCTCAGCCATACCAAGATATTCCCCTGAGGATGGCCATCACAGGGTTATCGATATCCAATTTCCCAAAGTAAGGAAAGGGGACAGCGTTGATTTTCAGAATAGCATACACAAATCAGAAGAATGAAAGGAGACTTTAGTTTGGTTAGGGGTGTTGGTTCAAAATCTGAGATAAGCCTGACATTGCTAACCAAAGTCTCCTTTTTGGCCTTATAGAAAATTTCACCTCTGAAACATGTAATCAGGGTTTTTAGAGATATTACTGTCACTGTGCATGACAAAACTTCAGAACTTACAAGAAACTGAGGTGATGCCTGCCCTCTCTATGGACTTTTGTCTGTTTTTGCTATAAGCTCAGTTCCCCCTGACACCATCATGTGGCTGAAATTGCTTTTCCATGTTTTAGGTTATTTTGAGTTTGTGAGAGGGCTAAACCAGCCAAATATGGCCATTACAACTATTACAGGAAGACAGCTGACATTTCAGAATTCTATAGGAAATCTATTTATATTTGTAGGCCAAAGGACCTTTTGGAAAGAGGCTCCCAGCAGGTTTTTTGCTAGTGACTTTATCCTAATATGATAAAACATCCATGCTCTGGAAATGCTTTTATTCTAGAGTTAATTTATCTGACAAATCATATTAAGCTATAAATTAGTATGCAATGCCCTCATATAATTAATTGAAGATCCCCTCTGCTGTTTTTTAGATAATGAACAAAGTGTTAAAAGAGAAAAATTTTCAAGAAAGAGGCTAGTAAAAACTTCTCTGTGACTGTTTGATTTCTATTCCATTCTATTTCCTCCTTTCCTGTGCCTTTCCTCCTTTTTATCTGCTTCATCTCTGTTTTATCCTCTTTCTCCTCCTCCAGGTATCAATTAATAATCAAAAGTTTCTGTCCTAAAATTATCTATATCCTGGTTATAAAAAACAGAACATGCAAATCTATTAGGCAACCATACCCGTACTCAATATGAAGTCTTGGGAAAGTTTCTTAGAGCTTCTGAGTCTCATTTTTCTCATCTGGAAATTGCTGCTTCAGTCAGGATGGGCTGGGTTATGCTGCAATAACAAACAAACTCAAAACCTCAGTGAATTAAGACAACAAAGACTGTCTCCTGCTTACCCTACAGATACATACACTGCATGTTAGTAAGGGGACTCTCCTCATTTGGGTCCCAGGCTGATGGAGAAGATACTATCAGAAGCAACACTGAGTACCAAGCAAGCACAGCACAGGCTTTTAAGAGGCACCATCGGAATGACACATGTCACTTTGTCTTCCATTTTATTGGCCAAAGCAACTTGCATTACTCCACCTAACTCAAAGGAATGTAAAGAACAATCCTATCCTATATCCATAAGAAGAAACAGAAATATTGAGAGGACTGCCCTAATGGCTACTACAAATGCCCACCAAACATACCACGCAGTTGTCTGCAGCCTCCATAAACAGCATGGGGTTATGGAGCAGACAAAACCAAATTTAGTGCTGACTTTGTTTCTGCTTATCTCTTCCTCTTCCCTGGATATCTTTGACATGGGCTCCAAATTCGCATAATTGGATTATGATGAAATGTAAGATTTTAGAAAAACAGAGAGAATGAAGAAAAACATTTTGCTCAAATCTTTGGGATAGTCAAGTATCATCTGGACAAAATACATAGATGATTCCATATACTTTCTACTCAGTTCAGCCACCAAGTTCACCAAGATCACACTTGAATGTCACTGTAACTGCTCTTGAAGGGCTGGACTGGCGTTTTCCTTCTGGTTACAACTCTTAATAGAGTCCTTGTTCACTAAGAAGAACATGAGCTTCAGGCCACCTGTGATTCATTTTCACTTTCACCTTATTTTACTTCTGATCCTCCATGCTGCTGATTACCTTTCTCTCCTACTTCCTTTCTATGCATTTTAATTTTTCTAAATTGCATACAGCAATTTGCTTTTTTGTTCCTGCAGCTTCTACAAAATACTTTTTTTCTTTTAATTATTCAAGAGTATTCCTTTGTAAATTTAAGTTTCTGAATGAAGACTTTTGGGAGCTGTACCGGCTTGTCAAAAAATTAGCCTCAATTTGGGCAAAAACACAACCAAAACAAACTATGGACAGTAGTATACAGTAATAATAACTTTTCATCAATCATTTAAAAAATGCTAAGTGAAAGATATGAGACAAAAATTGCTATGTATTGTTTGACTCCATCTATACAAAATGTAAAGTACAAGTAAATTATAGAGACAGAAATAGATTAGCAGTTATGTGTGGCAGGAGAACAATATAGAGATTGGGAGGTGACTCCTAAGGGATAGGATTTTTGTTTGTTTTTGGTTTTGATTGTTTTTTCTTGTGGAGTAATGAAAATGCTCTAATATTGATTAAAGTGATGAATGTACAAAACTGATTATATGAAATGCCATTGATTGTACACTATAGATAGAGTGTATTATTTATGAATACATTTCAAAAAAATGGATTTTTTAAAATGGGCATGCCTTCATATGCTTTGTGCTGGACACCTGATTGGGTGCTAGAGAAATCAAGAAGGAAGAGACAAGTCATTGACGTTTTAGCATAGTATGGAAGGTGAAGTGCTAGACAGGCAAAGAGAAATCAGAAAAGAGAAAAGAGTACTAGAGAGCACAAAGAAGGGATGCCAAACTCACCTAGAGGGCTGGGGAAGAGGTTGTCATCATGGCTGCTGTGACTGACACCAGGACACTCTACTAATGTCCTCTTGACCCTCACTACAAGAGTGCCCACCATCCAATTGCCAGCATCTGCATAGGTTTACTGTGTAAGTGGCAGGCCAGAAGTGCTAGAGAATTAATGCCCCTGGGACGCATCACTCAACCCTGAGCAGCAACTGATGACATGCTCTACACATCTTGCAGACATTCCCAGCAGGGTGGAGTCTAGCCTCTGGAAGTAATCTAATTATTAATACTCCCCAAATTGGCCTCCTTCCCTTCCCTGTCTCATTTTTTCACTCCCCCAATAGTGCAAATAAACCACTTGCAATCACATCCTTGTCTCAGGATCTGCTTCTGGGCAGTCCAAACCAGACAGTCGCCTTCCTGGAAAAGATAACATCTGATGAATCACAGAATATTAAGATAATCCAATGAGGGGAATCAATAAGGGGAAAGGAATTCTCAACAGGACAGTCTGAGCCAAGACACCTAGATGTGAATGAGTGTAATGTTCCATAGAAGACACCAGTGACTGGAGATGTAAAGAAACCAATCCACAGAGCTCCAGCTCAAAAGCAGCTTAACTGACTCACTGTAAAATGTGGTGGTAATGGTAGTGGTAGCAATGATGGTGATGGTGATAGTGGTGGTGGAGGTTATGATCACGCATAATTGTGAAAGACGAAGCTCTTCGGAGCAGTGTGTAAACACCAGGCCTGAGCAGCTGCCAGCCGAGGTGGATCCTCTGTCTATAGATTCATCAGCTCAGGACTTACCTGAACTTTCTCCTTGGTCATCCCACCTTGGATGGAAAACTGTGTCCGTCACACATAGATCGCTCACTGTTATTAACAGGTGGAATGAGATTAGAGTGTTCCTTAATATTCAAACCTCTGACCCCCAGAGACTACCAGGAACAAGAAGAAGGATGGCTTGAGAAACAGGAGGGGGGAGTAAGAGAACCGAGAAAGGGGGGAAGGGAAAATTGGGAGAGGAAGGAGAGAGATCAGAAACTAGACTTTCCCACAGGGATATCCATAAACTCGTTGTCACCTGCTTTAGGAAGTTTCCTGCCTTCTCAGAGGGTCAGTTCTAGGTCTATCTTGCCTTCCTGGGGGAGAAAGGGGGTCCAATTTCAGCAGTTTCTGTTGAAAAGCTGGGGAAGGGAGGTCCAATGACTGAAGGCTGCTGCCATCTACTGGCAGTTGTCCTGTTCAGTACTCACTCGCATCCTCGGTTACCCAATATAGCAGGACAGAGTCATGGAGATGGGGTTCTCCGGCGCCCAGGACAGTACTCAGAGAGTGCTTAAATTGCAAAGCCCCTTGCTCCCAGGCAGACCATCAGTCAAGCCCAGGGTCCAGTTCAGAAGGAGCAGCCATTCACCGCCAGGCGAGAAAAGCCACGAGAAGAGCTGTTCATCAGCGGACAAATGCTCCCTCTGGTGGTCTTTATAGTCAAAGGTGGATGTCCTCCCAAGCCTTAGCAAAGGGATTCTTAACCTTTTTTGTTCCACAGACCCCAGTCAGGACTTTACCAAGTCCATGCTATACTATGTATTTTTTAATAAATATATCACACCACACCAACATGTCCTTATAAGAATAATGTAAAAATAATAATAATAAAATAACTTTTTGCATTTTTAATTTAAGTTCACAGACTTCCTGAAATCTTTCCACAGAGCCTTTGTTGCATCCGTGGACCCCTGGTTAAGAACTCCTGACTTCAGGGGATTCTCTCAAAACACACTCATTCAGTAGGATTTGAAGAGTTGGGTAGCTGCAGGCACTGGACTCACCCTTTAGCTTTGCATTCATGTGCCACCTGTGGTAATTCTCTTCTTAGGGTTTTAAACTTCATCTTTGATAAGTCAGCATATACCCTGTCCTTTATTGTGAAGTGGGGGGACACATGCTCTCTTTCCTCACTATTTCCCCTCAGAAGCCCTAGAGCTCTGAGCCCTATAAACCACCATTCCCTTCTTCTAACTCTGACACCAACACACCAACCAGTGCTCCCCCTCTGGGCCCTCCAGGCCATGCACTGCAGATTGTAGTTTCTTTTAATCAATGATTTTTTTTTAATTGGGAATTGACAGTTGACAATTTTTTGTTTTTGAAGTAAAATGTCAAAGAAAAAAATCTACAATTACTATTTTGTTACAGAAAGACATTTTGATACAATGCAAAATGAAGATCATCATCAAAATGAAAGGGAACTCGATGATTCACCTTCAAACTAATGAAAACTCTGAGTCCTTTAGGCTGGAATCCACAGGTTAATATTTCAGGGGCACTGTCCTATACCCCCACTTTGTTCTCATACTTTTTAAAAGCAGTTTTATTGAGATATAGTCACATACCACAAAATCCATCCAAAGTATAAAACCAATGGCTCTCAGTATAACCAGAGAGTTGTGCACTCATCACCACAATCAATTTTAGAACATTTTAATTGCTACAAAAACCAAAACTCTATACCCCTTAGAGCCCCTGATTACTTAGCATTGATGTGGCGTCTTTGTTGCAACTGATGAAAAAATATTAAAATGTTACTTTTATTCATACTTTGCCTTAGGTGTATCTTTTCCCATATGTCACCCTATTATTAATACATTGTAATAGTGACTTACATTTATTCTAGTTATGAAAGAACTTTCTTATATTTGTACTATTAACCAGAGTCATCGACCACAACAAGGTTCTCTGTGTTGCACGGTGCCATTTTATCCTCTAACGTTCCTTCTAGTGACACACACGACCCTAAACTTATCCTTTCAAACACCATCACACACATAGCTCAGCACTGTTAATTCCACTCACAGTAATGCACTACTGTCACCTCTATCATTTCCAAACATTTAATCAACTTAATTAAAAATTCTTCACAAATTAAGCATCAACTCTCCATTCCCTACCCTCATTCTATCTCCTGGTAACTTTTACAATAGATTTTAACTCTACAGCTTTGCTTATTATACTTAGTTCATGTTAGTGAAATCATACAATATTTGTTGTTGTTGATTTTAAAGATTTGTTTTCTTTATTTCTCTCCCCTTCCCCCCCCCCCCCCATTGTCTGCTCTCTATGTCCATTCGCTGTGTGTTCTTCTGCAACCGCTTGCATTATCAGGCGGCACTGGGAAACTGCGTCTCTTTTTTTGTTGTTGTGTCATCTTGCTGCGTCAGCTCTCCAATCTCTGGGGTAGAGTCTCAATCCCCTTAGTATAATGAGGTAGCAACAACGTCCTCCCTAATCTCTGGCATACAGGCCCAATTGCCTCAGAACAGTGAGGTAGTGACCTAGCCTTCCGTAATTTATGGGGAACAATCTCCCCCCACCCCCCACAATGGGTTATCGACCTCACTCTCCCCAACCTATAGGGAACCCATTCACCCTTAGCAGAGCCCTGGGTTGGCATCCTCATTCTCCCCAACTCTTGGGGGATGTGCTCTACCCTTTGTAGACTGGGGTGACAAAACTCTCCCTGAACAATGGCTTCTCTATGCCACCAGTTTGCCAAGGTCCTCGTATATGTTACCATTTTCTCTTCAGTAGTTCCCAAAGAGGTAAGTGTCTTTTTTACCAAAGAGAAAATAATTCCTGACATATACTAGGCACACCAAAAAAATTTAACTGAATGAATGGTTGGCTCTGATTTCTACCCTCAATGAGGGGCTCCCCTGGAGTTCTCTGGAAAATGTTACCCAGGCAGCATTCAGAAGTGGAAAGATCACAAGGTTTGGAGTCCAATGGGCCTATGTTCAAATTCCGACCCAGCACTTTTGTTGCCAATTCCTCTCCTGAAAAATATGGGAAACACATTTCATAAAGAGTTGTGGAGAGGATTCATTCAATAAATTACTTCCCCGCCCTGTGCTAGAGGCAGGGACCAAAGCAGTGAGAAAACCAGACAGTGTGCCTGGTGTGGGTAACAAGTGTCCCCACAACTCCTGAGGCACAGAGGGTGGTCTGTGAGCACCCCACTCCTCCCTTCTGGGTCTGGGCATCTCATAGGGTGCCTGGGATGTACCCCCAGGTGGGAAGCCTTTGAGGCAAAATGAGAGTATCTGTCAGTTTATGATACCCTAAGGAAAAGTCATATGGCTGCTGAATAATAATAATCATAAGAAGAAGCATGGGTCTACCCCAAAGGCCCTATAGAAAAGCAATGAAATGCTTAGGGAGAAAGAGTTGCTAAATGAATGAGGGTGAGCTAGGCTCCTAGAAGATTAATATTAGAGAACACTTAGATTCCTATGGAAGAATTGGTCCCTGGTCGTTTGTCTAAGTGTTTAAGTGATATCTCCACACATGACCCTCCATACACACAAGGTGTCTCTTACAATGTTGTGTTATGGGGGACAACCTCTTCTCTAGATGTTCTCCACCACGGGGTTTTCTCAAAAATACAAAATACTTTTATTTCCATGGCACTTGGATAAAAGCTAGAAAAATCCATTGCTGGATGAGAAAAATCTAAAACAATATTTTGCGAACTGTTGCATGCAGCTCAAATGTAGCTTGAAGTGTTACTGTGTCCTTTGTTAAAAATTATTTAAATTCCTTGAACCAATATATTGAAATTATCCTGTATATAAAAATCTCCAATTTAGGTTATTCGTTAAAATACATGTTTTCAATCCTGCAACAAAGAACCTGATTCTCTTCAAACTCGAAGGTGAATTTTAACCTTGTAATTTTTTTTAGCTAACATCTAACAGCAACCTTCATACATTGTGTTCTGTGGGAGAAAAAATTGAGAATCATTGACTTAGAATAAACTTTTACTTTCACTGAATTCTAGGATTTAGAAAATAAGTAAATAAATTGTGATAATGGTCTCCAGGTTGAGAACTGTCAAAGATAGCTTACAGTTAGAGAAAGGGAAGGAATATAATGAATCTTACTGCCTTGGAATTGGAGGAATCAATATGAACTCATAGTTTTTAATAGGTAGGTAAGAGAGAGTGAGATTATAAAAGTAGATATCAATATGTGGATATGTGCTTGTGTACATTTCCTAGCTCTGTCTATGGAAGGAGCCTGGAATAAGGTTTCTCAACCTCAGCACTATTGACATTTTAGGCCAAATAATTTCTTGCTGTAGACATTTGACCTGTGCATTATAGGCTGTTTAGAAGCATTCCTGACCTCTACCCACAAATGCCAGTAACAATCCCCCACTCCACTTGGGACAACCAAAAATGTCTCCAGATATTGCCAAATGTCCCCTGGAGGACAAAGTTGCTCCGGTTTGAGAACTACTGGCCCAGATGCAATGACATCCCAATAAAAATGAGCACACGTGACAGTCAATATTAGTCCCTAGGTAACTTTCGCTAGGAATTCCAACCACTGATTCCAGGATGGGGGCAGGGAAAATGAGAGATTAATCTGAAACTTCTTGTCATAGCAGAAAGTAAGGAAATACCTAAAGAACAATGAGTGTCCTCTAGGCTCTGCACCACCCACCTGACTGAAATGTTACACTGAATGCTTCCCCACCCCTGGCACCTGGGGTCTGAGTTGAGAGGTCTGCCCAAGAGTGCCATCTGTTGGCATACCAGTAAAGTGCATGAGGAAGAAGGCAGGAAGATGGCATCAGTTTAAGTGGGCACTCATCATCTCTCTCACAAAAGAAGTTTTTGTGATTGAGTGGGGGCTAGATTCTGCCCAAGTGAGCTGTTTTGGGAACCCACAGAGGAGGAGGCTTCAGGTCATCAATCTGGAGGGAACTGGACAAAGAGATAAGAAGCTCAAGGTAAAACTGTAAGTTTCTCGCCCCAGTGGCTAGAAATGGTGTACAGCTAAACCCCACCCTCAAAACAAAAAGCCGCTGGAAGCCCTGACTCTTGTTGGCCACTCAGCAAGAGGGAGTGCTCTCTGAGAGCAAAAGGGTCCTGGCAAAGGATGGAGAGGGGTTTCCTTTCCATAGGTTTGGTTTCCTGGACCCCCTTTGAGCTTTGGGGAGCATACCAGCTGGCTCAAGGTGGCACCAGGAAGAGGGGAGAGGCAAATCTGCTGAGGCAGTCTGATTAACCTAACTGCCTTGGGACAGAGAAACTTGGTCTTGGAGAGAACTGAGTCAGGCAGTTGACTAGTCCCATGCCAAAAACTTTCAAAATTTCAACTCCTCTAAGTGTAGCTGGCAGTAGGAAGTGCTTAATAAGCTTCCAAGAACCTATTTAGGGTCCCCTGGGAGGAAGGGGTGGTCTGGAAGAGGGTTGAGAGTCATTTTTCTGCAGTGAGTTAGGTCTCCAGGGTCCCATTTGAATTTCAGAAGGGAACTCAACCTGACCAAGAGAGGCAAGGGTGGATTCACTTACACATGTTATTACGTCCTGCAGCCCTGGGAGAGAAAGCAATAAGAATAGAAAAGGGGCAGGGACAGACAGGCTCCTGACTGGCAAGAACCTACCCAATTGCAAAAAGTCAAACTTGCCCGAGGAAGAGTGACTGGATAGCTTTCTGAAGAGCTCACTCACCCAATGAGAAAGTTTAACTCAGTGGACAAGTTTCCATCTCGAATATACAAAGTCCCTAGTTCTATTCCCAATTCCTCTTGGAGTAGTAATCCACTGGAATATCAAACATCCAGTTGATACTTTAGGACAGGGAACAAATAGGTGTTATTTTTTTATTAGCTTTTCTAGGGTCTCTTATTTTTCCTTAAAAGAAAAGGTTACTTTTTAAAAATTTAACTTAGTTTACTCACTAAAACCTACTTCAAAACCTGCAGTGGGCAGGCTGCTGAGTAATTGATTGATGAGCAATGACAGCCTGAGAAGCTCCTCAGGGACCTAAAAGGGAAAGCTGTTTTTCCTTAGTTTTCCTTTGACTGCTTGCTAGTGTGTGTGTTTGTTTGTTGTTTTTTCTGTTTTTCTCTCCTCTTTCTCCCCATCTCCCCTTTTTTATAATTATGTGCTTCTGGCTTGTTTCTTGTTTGCTGTATTTCCTCTTCATTGCTTTCCCATTTTCTGTATATACTAATTTTGTCTACCAACACCATCTCTTTCCTTCCTTTACCTTTCCGTGTTCTGCTTTCATTCTTACATTCCACCTCTATTTAGTCCTCAGTCTTTCTGGTTTTGATTTTTATCTCGTCTATTCTGTTTGCTTTCTTTTATTAACTTTTTTCTTTTTGTCTTTTCTCTTTGTTTCTTGCCTCATTCATTCTGGCCTTTTAATTCATTCTATATATTTTTCTCTATTTAGTTTCCTATTTCATTGTTGGTACTCCACTTTTTTATTCCTATTACTCTACACTGCTTACATGAGTTAAATATTCATTTTCCTAGGTCTTATAAGCTTCCTCTTGTAACTTTTACTATTATTGTTACTATAATGCTTTTTCTTTTTTTACCACTTTCACTTTATTTGGCCCTAATCTTTTTCTTTCAAGGAAACATAGACAACTGCAAGGAAATAGAAAAAGAGGAAGAAAGGGGAAGCAGACTTGGCCCAATGGATAGGGCGTCTGTCTACCACATGAGAGGTGTGCAGTTCAAACCCTGGGCCTCCTTGACCCATGTGGAGCTGGCCCATGCACAGTGCTGATACGCACAAGGAATGCCGTGCCACGCAGAGGTGTTCCCCACATAGAGGAGCCCCACGTGCAAGGAGTGCACCCCGCCCAGAGTGAAAGAAAGTGCAGCCTGCTCAAGAATGGCACTGCACACACAGAGAGCTGACACAACAAGATGACGCAACAAAAAGAAACACAGATGATTCCCGGTGTCACTGATAAGGACAGAAGTGGTCACAGAAGAGCACACAGCGAAAGGACACAGAGAGCAGACAACTGGGCGGGGGGAGGGGAGAGAATTTTTTAAAAAAGAGGAACAAAGTGTCAAAGAGAAAACAACACACACACAAAAAGAGTAACTAAATAAAACTCTAGAGTAGAGAGAGAAGCTATTAAACTAAAGAAACCCATCAAGATTAAAAGATAATCAAAAAGGAAAAAAAAATGACAAATCATGCTAAGAAACAGGAAGACATGACTCAGTTCAATGAACAAATTAAAAACTAGGAAGAAATGCAGAACACTGAACAAATAATCAAAGCTGTCCAAAGAAATATCATGGACCAACTAAATGAAGTGAAGGAAGAGATTAAGGATATTAAAAAGAAACTGGGAAAATATACTGAAGAAATTGTAAACATATCTAAAAAAAGATAATAGATATGATGGTAATGAATGGCACAGTTCAAGAATTCAAAAAAATACTGGAAGCATACAACAGCAGATCTGAAGAGGCAGAGGAAAGAATTAGTTAGTAATTTGGAAGATAATACATCTGAAATCAAACATAATAGAATTGATAGATAAAAAGATAGAAAAAATCCATCAGGGACTTAGGGATTTGAATGACAACAGAAAATGCACAAACATATGCATTATAGGCATCCCACTAGGAGAAGAGAAGGGAAAGGGTAAAGAAGGTGTGTTGGAGGAAATAATGGCTGAAAACTTCCCAAACCTACTGAGGGAGATGGACGTACATGTCCAGGAAGTACAGTGCACCCCAAATGGTACAAATCCCAACAGGCCTACCTCAAGACATATACTTGTGAAATTTTCCAATGCTCAGGACAAAGAAAATGCCGAAGGCAGCAAGAGAAAAGGAAACCATCAAATATAAGGGAAGCTCAATAAGATTAAGTGCCGATTTCTCATCTGAAATCATGGAGGCAAGAAGGCAGTGGTATAACATAGCAAAGGTACTAAAAGAAAAAATTTCTATCCAAGAATGCTCTATCCAGGAAAGCTGACATTCAAAAATGATGGCGAGTTCAAAATATTCACAGATAAACAGAAACTAAGAGTATGACAATAAGAAACATGCACTTCAAGAAATACTAAAGGGAGTTCTGAAGGAGGAAAGAAAAAACGGGAGAGACAGAGTTGGAGAAGACTTTAAGAAAAACTAAAAAGACAAAAAGAGAAATAAAAGCAACATATGGCATACACAAATCCAAAGAAAATATGGCTAATGTAAGTAATTCCTGGAGAGTAATAACATCAAATGTCATTGGATTAAATTCACCTGTCAAGAGACACAAATTGGCAGAATGGATAAGGAAATATGACTCATCTATATGCTGTCTACAAGAAACCCACCTCAGACCCAGGGATTCAAGGAGGTTGAAAGTGAATGGCTGAAAAACAATCTTACAAGCAACCAATAACCAAAAAAGGGTAGGAGTAGCTATACTAATATTGGACAAAATAGACTTTAAATGCAAAACTGTTGTGAAAGACAAAGATGGACACTACATATTAGTAAAAGGGGTAATCTTTCAAGAAAAAAGAGCAATCATAAACATTTATGCACCTAACCAAGGTGCCTCAAAAAACATGGGACAAAGACTGGAAAAACTAAGTGGGAGAATAGATGCCTCTACAATTATAGTGGGAGATTTTAATACACCATTATCACCATTAGACAGAACATCTCAACAGAGGTTCTATAAAGAAACAAAGACTTTGAATAATATATTAGACGTTCTGAACCTAATAGACATATACAGAACACTACACTCAAATACAGCAGGATATACATTCTTCTCAAGCACACATGGATCATTCTCCATGACAGACCACATGGTAGGCCACAGAGAAAGTCTCAATGAATTCAGAAAGATTGAAATCAAACAAAATAAATTATCTGATAACAGTGCAATGAAGCTGGAAATCTGCAAGGGCCAGAGAACCAGATTAGGCAAAAATATATGTAGGTTAAGCAACATACTCTTAGACAAACAGTAGATCAAGGAAGAATCTCAAAAGAATAAGTAACTACTTTGAAATGAATGAAAATGATGCCACAACATATCTAAAGTTATGAGATGCAGCAAAAGCTGTGCTGAGGGGGGAATTCATAGCCATAAAATTCATATGTCAAAAAAGAAAAAAGAGCTAAAAATCAAAGATGTAACTGCACACTTGGAGGAATTAATAAAAAGAAAAAAACAAACAAAAAACCTAGTCCCAAAGGAAAAAGAGAGAAATAACAAAGATCAGAGCAGAACTAAATGAAATAGAAAATAAGAAAGCATTAGAAAAAATAAACAAAACCAAAAGCTGGTTCTTTGAGAAGATCAGTAGTATTGACAAACCCTTAGCTAGAAAAACAAAGAAAAAAAGAGAGAAGATGCAAATACACAAAATAAGAAATAAGAAAGGGGATATCACCACTGAACCCACTGAAATAAAGGCTATCATAAGAGGATACTTTGAAAACCTATGTCAACAAGAAAGACAATTTAGAGGAAATGAACAAATTCCTAAAAGCACTTAAGCAGCCTACATTAATGAAAGAAGAAACTGATGAACTCAACAAACCAATCACAAGTAAAGAGATAGAAACAGTCATGAAAAACCGCCCATCTAAGAAGAGGCCATCACCAGAAGGCTTTGCAGGTGAATTCTACCAAACATTCTGTAAAGAACTACCACCAATCTTGCTTAAATTCTTCCAGAAAATCAAAATAGAAGGAACATTTCCTAACTCATGCTATGATGCCAACATTTCCCTAATACTAGAGCCAAACAAAGACACCAAAAGAACGGAAAATTACAGACCAGTCTCTCTAATGAACCTAGATGCTAAAATCCTCAAGAAAATACTTGCTGATTGTACTCAACAGCACATCAAACAAATTATACACCATGACCAAGTGTGTTTCATCCCTGATGTGCAAGGATGGTACAACATAAGAAAATCAATCAATGTAATACACCATATAAAGAGATTAAAGGAAAAAATCATATGATCATATCTATAGATATAGAAAAAGCATTTGACAAAATACAGCACACTTTCCTGTTAAAAACACTGCAAAAGATAGGATAAAGGGCAACCTTCTGAACATGATGAAAGGGTGTATATGATAAACTCACAGTTAATATCATTTTTCATGGTAAAATCCTAAAATCTATCCCTCTAAGATTGGGAACAAGAAAAGGATGCCCAAAATCACCCTTCCTATTTAACTTTGAGTTATAAGTACTTTCTCAAGCACTGAGGCAAGAAACAGATATAAAAGGCATCCAAATTGGAAATAAAGAAGTCAAAATTTCACATTTGCAGATGGCAGAATCCCATACATAGAAAGCCATGAGAAATCTACAACAAAGCTTCTAGAACTTATAAATGAGTTCAGTAAAGTTGCAGGTTTTAAGGCCAATGCACAAAAATAGTAGCATTTCTGTACACTGATGATGAGCAACCTGAGGAGGAAATCAAGAAACAAATACCATTTACAATAGTAAATTAAAAAATCAAATACCTAGGAATAAATTTAACTAAAGATGTAAAAGACTTATACACAGAAAACTACACAAAACTGTTCAAGGAAATCAAAGAAGTCCCAAATAAATGGAAGAAAATTCCCTATTCATGGATAGGAAGACTAAATATTATTAATATGTCTATCCTACCAAAACTCATCTACAGGTTTAATGTAATCCCTATAAAAATCAACAGCATTTTTTAATGAACTGGAAAAACCCACTATGAGATTTATTTGGAAGATAAAGAGGCCCCAAATAGCCAAAGACATATTGAAAAAGAAAAATGACATCAGAGGAATCACACTACCTGACTTTAGAACATACTACAAAGCTATAGTGGTCAAAACGACATGGTATTGGCACAAGGATAGACATAAAGACCAATGGAACCAAATTGGGAGTTCTGATATAGATCGTTGCATATACAGTCATCTGATATATGACAAGGCCACCAAACCCACTCAACTGGGAGAGAATGGCCTCTTCAACAAGTGTTGTTTGGAGAACTGAATATCCAATGCAAAAGAATGAGAGAGAATTACCATCTCACACCTTATACAAAAAATTCAACTCAAAATGGATCAAACGAGGTAAATATAAGAGCCAAGACCATAAAAACCTTGGAAGACAATGTAGGTAAGCATCTACAGGAACTTGAAATAGGAAATGACTTCATGAACATCATACCCAAAGCATGAGCAGCAAAAGAAAACATAGATAAATAGGACCCCCTCAAAATTAAAGCCTTTTGAACCTCGAAGGAGTTTATCAAGAAAGTGAAAAGACAGCCTACCCAATGGGAAAAAATATTTGGTAACCATGTATCTGATAGGAGCCTAATATCCAGCATACATAAAGAAATCCTATATCTCAAAAATGAAAAGACAAACAACCCATTTAAAAAAGAAGCAAGAGATTTGAACAGACACTTCTCCAATGAAGAAATACAAATGGCTAAAAAGCACATGAAAAGATGCTCAACATCACTACCTAGTAAGGAAACACAAATCAAAACTACAATGAGATGCCATTTTGTACCCATTGGACTAGAAGGTATTAAAAAAACAGAGGACTACAAGTGTTGGAGAGAATTTGGAGGAATGGGAACCCTTGTCTACTGCTGGTAGGAATGTAGAAGGATCCAGCTATTCTGGAGGAAAGTTTGGCAGTTCCTCAAAAAACTAGCTATAGATTTGCCACATGACCCAGCAATTCCACTGCTGTATATATACCCAGAAGAAATGAAAACAGGGACACGAACCAATATATTCACACCAGTGTTCATAGCAGCATGATTCACTATTGTCAAAAGTTGGAATCAACCCAAAAGCGCTTCAACAGATGAATGAATAAACAAAATGTGGTATACACATACAATGGAATACTACTCAGCTATAAGAAGGAATAATGTCCTAACACATGGGATAACATGGATGGATCTTGAGGACCTTATGTTGAGTGAAGCAGGCCAAGCATTGAAGGACAAATACTACATGACCTCTCTGACATGAATTTAGCAAATCAGGCTGTCTCAGAGAGCCAGAGACTGGAAGATAGGCTTACAGGAAGTAAGGAAGGAGAGGAAGACTGTGAGACAATGCCCACAAGGGCAAAATCTATGATAAAGTGGAGGTAAGTAGTTGTGCAGTGATGGGAGAAGACGGGGGCATAGGGATACTATTGGGTTGGGCCTTGCAGGCTTGAGAAGGGCTAAGGTTGGAGGATGGGTCAGATGGCCCAAGGAATTGAGGGGATGGTCGAGGAAGAGCAAGTGAACATGGGAGGTTGTCGGGTATGTGGTTCAAACTATAATGTTAAGAAAACTCTTCAGAAATATTACAAGGAAGGGTTACTGGTATAAGATGTTTATCAGGGGGCATCTGGCACAGGGTGCACCTGGGGCAGGCTTTTAGGAAGTGTGTGAGTGCTCATCATGTCATAGTGTATTATATCAATGGGTAGGGACCTATACAATGAGTGGGAAGGTATTATGTCCCCATCCAGGCTAGGCCTGATATTCTCAAACAGAGGAGGTGTCTCTTGAGGGCATGGGTGGCTCCCAGTAGAGGAGGACAGACTAGTGAGCAAACCTTGTCACTAGTATCTAGCAATCTTGTCCTTCGAGCAGTGAAGCATGGTCATCAATGTGGGCCCTGACAGGAGGGGGTGAGAGGAACAGAATAGTTGGAAGAGGGGGAACTTGGGGGCAATGGAGGTTCTTACATGCTCCTGCATTAATGAATGCAGGCCATGTTAAACTTCACCAAAAATTTATAAAAGTGTATAGTCTAAAATGTAACCAAACATTTATAAAAGTGTATAATCTAAAATGTAAACCATAAATGTAAATCATAATGGAGCCATGGTTAGTAGCTATGTTTCAATATCCGTACATTAGTAGCAGCAAATGTAACATCCACATGTAAAAAGAATATTGCAGGGGAAGGGGGAAAAGGGTTTGGTGTTGGGTATACGGGGATTCCCTATATTCTTCGTGTGACTCTACTGTGGCCGAAAACATTTTTGAAGTCATATATTTATAAATTAAAAAAAAAAAAAGGATGTAGACACTGAGGAAGAAATAGAAGAGATTGCTTGCAACTGAAAATACAGGGCAACACCAATTACAGTGATGAAAGGCAAAATGTCAAAAAAAAAATGTACGATTTTTTTCATTTTTTAATACCCCAATTTATTTTTTACTTTATTTTAGTTTCTCTAAAATATTATGTGTTCTATTTCTAATCTTTAAACCTATCATTACTATTTCATTTTCCTATTAATGGAATTTGGCAATATATTAGACTCCATTTTTTAAGAAGATTTGGACCACAGAGGGGTTCAGCTGTGGCAGGGAGGTACACTGGTGTGGGGTATCATTGATGGGGGATGCATGGGTGGGAAGGAATTCTCCAGGGCATGCATATAGGGTATATAGATATGTCCAGATGTTCATTGGGTATTGCCATAGTGGATAGAGTTACACTTGAAAACTGAGGGAGTGCTGAATTCCCATCCTGGGGAGCTCTGTCACATTCCCCAATGGAACCACAACACTCCCCCAAGTGCAAGGACAAAGACTGGTGAAGAAGGATGGTCCAATGATGGGTCCCTGATACTGACAACTATGCTTAGGAGCCTGTGTGCTTGAAATTTCAACTAGGTCTAGAACTGCAGGGTGCCTAAGAGTTACCTCTTGAGAGCTTCCATGTTACTTAAATGTGGCCACTCTCTAAGCCAAACTCAGCATGTAAAAGGATTATCTTTCCTCCAGTGTGGGCCATGACTCCTGGGGATGAGCCTCCCTGTGCCAAGGGATTACTACCAAGCACCAGCTGGTGATGCAACTAGAAAAAGACCTCAAATAAAAGGGGGAAAGTGTAAAAATAAATGAGTTTATGTGGCTAAGAAACTTCAAAATGAGTTGGGAGGTCACTGCAAGGGTAACGCTTATGCACATCTCAGCAGGATCTCAGAGACTGCCAAAGTAGCCCCATATAATGGGGCTCCTTAGGGGTCTGTAGACACCTAGCTCCCATGGTCAGGGCAGATAGCTCTGGAGTTTGGTGCCTTGCCAGTGAGCCCTACTTTGGAGTTAGTACTCCTGAGAGTGACAGAGTTGGCCTCAGTTATGGCTTCCCTACACATGGCTCACCTGTCCCTTTTTTTGAACCTATATTTGGTGTTGGAGTTGGTAGGTATATGTTCAAGAGACTTAAATCTTAGGGCTATCCATGTGCCAACTTGTCTCTGAACCTCAGCAGAATTGCAACACTCTCCAGTTCATTGGACTCATCCAGGACAACAGGCAAGGAGGCGAGAATGGACAACCACCATACCAAGGAAACAAGAGAGCCTACAGCTGCAAGCAAGAGAGTTCCATCCATTGTATGATATTGAAGCTCCCTCTCAATTAGAGTTGGAGTGGACATCGCCATCCCAGAATCCTTAGGACTGGGGAATTAACAATGACTAGATTGGGCTTACTAGTATTCCACAATAGACTTATTGTGATTCTGGTAATGGAAGAAATTACAACATTGATGTGGAGGCAGTGGCCACTGGAGGCTCTGAGGGCAAGGAGAGGGATAAACAGGTGTATTATGGGGGCATTTTCAGGACTTGGGAATTATTCTGAATGACATTGCAATGACAGATATAGGCCATTATATATCTTCCCATAACCTACAGAATTGTGTGGGAGAGAGTATAAACTACAATGTAAACTATAATCCAGGCTCAGTGGCAATGCCCCAAAATGCATTTATCAATTGCAATGAATATACCATACTAATGAAGGATGTTATTTATGTGGGAAAATGTGGGAGGCATGGAGAGTGAGCATATGGGAATCCCTATATTTTTTATGTAACGTTTATGTAATCTGTCTTTTAAAAAATAAAAAAATATATTTCAAAAATAGTGCATGAAAAAGAAAATAATAATAAATAAATAAAAGAGACAAGCAGGTAACTTTACTGCTACCCTCTCCAAGGCCCTTAGAAACTGGCCTGTATCCCATTAATGGGTTCTTTGCCCTGGTTTGAGCAGTTAAACATGGGCACTCCTAAATATCTAGAATAGGTTGAAAAAAGAGTTAAAGGACAATGGTAGCATACAGCTACTAAATAGCAAATCTCTAGGCAGGAGAGAGAAACTGAATATCAGAGTAAACTCAACATCAGAATCAGATGCCTAGACATCAGCAAAAAATTACAAGCCATACAAAGAAAAAGGAAGATGTGACTCAGGCAAAGAAACAAATCAAAGCTCCCGACGAGACCCAGGCCTTGAAACAGCTAATCAATGAGGTTCAATTATAAAGGGAAAAATAGTAAAATTACCATTGTCAAACCTGGCAGATAATACCTAAATCTAGAAAACAAAGCATCCCTGTCAGCAATGGGACAAACTGTTATTACAGGCCTTCTGATATGATGCACCAAAGACACATGGTTTCTGTTATTTTCCTGCAAAAATGCATAGTCAGAATCTAATAGATCAGCAAGTCCAAACTACTATGCATTCTACAAAATAGCTTGCCTGTCTACTATTAAAAAAAAAAACAGAAAATGACAATTGTTGGTGAAGATGTGGAGAAATAGGAACCCTTTGACATTGTTGGTAGGAATGTAAAATGGTACTATGGAAAACAGTTTGCAGTTTCTCAGAAAATTAAGGATAGGATTATCATGTGACCCAACAATTCCACTTCTAGGTATATGCCCAAAAGAACTGAAAGCAGAACTGAAAGCAGACACTTGTACACTAATGTTTATAGCAGAATTGTTCAGAATTGCCAAAAGGTGGAAGCAACAGAGGTGTCTATCAACTGAAGAATGGATAAACAAAATGTGGCCTAGCTATACAATTCAGATGTAAAATAAATGAATTTCTGATACATGGATGAACCTTAAAGACTTTGTATAGCATGAAAGAAGCCAGAGACAGAAGGACAAATATTAAATTATCTTACTTATAAGAAATATTGGAATGTGTAATTCATAGAGTCAAAAATTAGAACACTGGTTACCAGGAGTAGAGGTATGGGGAATGGGGAGAGAAGGGGAGATAACACTTAATTGGTACAGTTTCTTTGGGGGATGATCAAAATGTTTCAGTTATGGATGGTGATGGTAGCACAAATTCGGAGGTGCAATTAACACTATTGAATTGTATACTTGAAATTGGCTAAAGTGGGAAATTTTAAAAAATGTAAAAACCTACAGAACTGTACAACACAGTGAACCTTGATGTAAACTATGGGCTATAGTTAATGAGTATAATATTGTTTCATTAATACTAACAATGGTTCCATATTAATGAAAAATGTTAGTAATTGGGAAAACTGTGTGAGTGGGGAATGGATTATATGGAAACTTTCTGAATGTTCTGCATGATTTATCTATAAACTTTCAACTGTGCTAATGAAATTATTTTTTAACTTAAAAAAATAAGATGCTCTGGTTTGACTCCCATCCTGGGCTTGAACGCCTGCTAACTGGGACAGCATATTCTCCACTCCTGAAAAAAAAAACAACTGCCCTGTACTCCTCAAAATTGACAAAATCATAAAGACAAGAAAGACTGAGGAACTGTTACAGAGTAAAGGAGACTAAATGGGACATCTAAATGCAATTGATGAGAGGGGGCAAGATGGCGGCTGAGTGAACATCCCTGTTAGAGTCTTCTGCAGGGAATCGGCTGGGCGGCGTTGGAGACTCTTTGGGACCGGATTGTTTCGGGATTTTTGCTGATCTGGAGGTGTCTGGACATCGATTTGGAGGGAAGGTAACAGAGAGGATTCGTCTGTGAAATATACACGGAGATCCCAGCTACCTGTAGAGGATTCCCTTCTTGGGTAGGCGGAGACGAGGCATCTAGCCCCGCTCGGTGGGGCTGGGCCAGGCCGGGCCGCGCTGCGCCGGCGGTGAGCGGGGCCGGGCGGGGCCGAGCCAGGCCGAGCCGGGCCGCGGTAGCGTTTGGAGCCGGGCGGGGCCGGTGCAGGCCCCGGCTGCGGGCGGCGGTAGCGCTTGGAGCCGGGCGGGGCCGGTGCAGGCCCCGGCTGCGGGCCGCGGTAGCGCTTGGAGCCGGGCGGGGCCGGTGCAGGCCCCGGCTGCGGGCCGCGGTAGCGCTTGGAGCCGGGCGGGGCCGGTGCAGGCCCCGGCTGCGGGCCGCGGTAGCGTTTGGAGCCGGGCGGGCCCGGGTCAGGCCGCGGCGGGTACGGAGCCGGGCAGGGCCGGTCCAGGCCGCGGTGGCGGGAGGTGGACGCCGGAGCCGGCTGGGCCGCTGTAGCGAGCGGAGCTGGGCGGAGCCAGGCCAGGCCAAGGCGGCGTGAGGAGCCGGGCAGAGCCGGTCCAAGCCTCCGCGGTGGGCGGAGCCGGGCCTGCAGAGGGGTTTCTGTTTTTTTTTGTTTGTTTGTTTGTTTGTTTGTTTGTTTGTTTGTTTGTTTGTTTTTTGAGCATCTGCAGTACTGGGGAGTTCGTGGGCCCTGGGCGGCCTATTGGGGGTTTGTGGGAAGGGAGGTGCTTGCAGACCCATTTGGGCAGACAGACGGGGGGGTTTTAGGGCAAAGCGGGGGGAAGTTGTTGTTTTAGATAGTGTTGCAATTGTGACACGTGTGTACCTGTATCTCTCTTCTCCCTATCCGTTCCCCACCGTTTGCCCATCCTCTTTTTCTTTCTTCCTTTCTTCTTGCCTTTCTTTTTTCTTTATTATAATTAGTTTGGTTTTTTTTTTTTTTTCTTTTTTCGGTTTTCTCTTTCCCTCTTGTCCCTCATCTTCCACTTATTTTTACTTTAATTCAAGTATACAATAGGTGCTACAGGGAACACCTCACATTTGCTGGGTTTTCCCATCCTCCACTGCCTCATTTCTGTGTGAACTGATTTAGGCTACCTACACTATCCCCCTTCCCCTGCATCTTGATATCCACTATCATCTACTGTCTCTCCTATATTCCACCCCCCACCTCCCGTTCTTTGATCCACAAAGTGTCTAACTCTTAATTTCTAATACCTTTGTTCTGTTTTCTGTCTATTATCCACTCTTGAAACTATTACCTTTCTTTTCTTTTTCCCTCTCTCATGAAAACAATAGCTGTGTAGTTCATACCATATTCCTCCCAAATTCAGTCATCAACTTCATAAAAGGTACTCTACCTACAGCTATAACTCTATACAATCTACATGAATCTAACCTCCATCCTTCCAGATCTCATATTCCTGCTTTATTAACATACATCACCAATACAACTTTACACTTTTCCCTTGCTTACACAATTGCCTTTCCCCAACACTAATACTTTCCTCTAAAGTGAACTTAACCAACAACAAGTAACTAGAATAAGAAGAAAAAAGTGACAAAGAGAAGATATAACACCTGTGCAAAAATAACAACTAATTAACCTCCAAGAGCAGACAAAGAAGCTAAGGAACCGATTAAATTCGTCAAAATAAAGAGATGACCAGAAAGCAACAAAAATCTACGAACCAAACCAATAATCAGGAAAACATGGCTGAATCCAATCAACAAACCAATAATCACGAAGGGGAGCAAAACTTGGCACAAGCAATGAAAGATCTCAGAACATTTATCACCGACAAATTTGATGCAGTAATGAAAGAGGTTAACAACATGAAGACATCACTTGGAGGGGAAATTGCAGACATACGCAAAAACATAACAGATATGATGGGAATGAACACCACAGTTCAAGAAATCAAAAATACACTTGCAGCAAATATCAGCAGACTAGAAGAGACAGAGCAGAGAATTAGTGATGTGGAAGACAGTACATCAGAAATCAAACAGATAGTAGAAGGGGTCAATAAGAAGATAGAAAAAATCCAATTAGGATTTAGGGACCTGAATGACAATGCAAAACGCTCAAACATACGTATTATAGGCATTCCAGAAGGTGAAGAGAAGGGAAAGGGGTCAGAAAGAGTGTTGCAGGAAATAATGGCTGAAAACTTCCCAAATCTACTGAAAGAGACAGATGTACATATCCAAGAAGCACAGCGCACTCCACAAGTCATAAACCCCAACAGGCCCACCCCAAGACATATACTTGTCAAATTATCCAATGCTCAAGACAAAGAGAAAATCCTAAAAGCAGCAAGAGAAAAGAAAACCATCACATACAAGGGAAGCTCAATTAGATTAAGTGCTGATTTCTCTTCTGAAACCATGGAGGCAAGAAGACAGTGGTATGATATAGTCAAGGTACTAAAGGAAAAAAATTTCCAACCAAGAATACTCTATCCAGCTAAACTAGCATTCAAACATGATGGAGAGTTCAAAATATTCGCAGACAAACAGAAACTGAAAGAGTATACCAACAAGAAACCTCCCCTTCAAGAAATTCTAAAGGGAGTTCTGCAGGAAGAAAGGAAAAAACAGGAAAGGCAAAGTTGGAGGAGAGTATAAGACCAACAACAACAACAAAAAAGACAAAAAAAAAATATACAAACAAAATATGACAAACACAAATCCAATCAAAATATGGCTAACACAAATAATTCCTTGATAGTAATAACACTGAATGTCAATGGATTAAACTCACCTATCAAAAGATTCAGACTGGGACACTGGATAAGGAAATATGACCCATCCATATGCTGTCTACAAGAGACACATCTTAGACCCAGAGACGCATGGAGATTGAAAGTGAAAGGCTGGAAAACAATCATACAAGCTAACAATAACCAAAAAAAGGCAGGAGTAGCTATATTAATATCAGACAAAATAGACTTTAAATGTGAAACAATTGTGAGAGACAAAGAAGGATACTACATTTTAGTCAAAGGGAAAATCTGTCAAGAAGATCGAACAATCATAAATATCTATGCCCCTAACAAGGGTGCCTCTAAATACGTCAGGCAAACGCTGGAAAAACTAAGTGAAAGAATAGATACATCTACAATTATAGTGGGGGATTTTAATACACCACTATCAACTCTGGACAGAACATCTCAAAAGAGAATCACCAAAGAAACAAAACATCTGAATAGTATATTAGAGGAGCTCGATCTAATAGACATATATAGATCGCTACACCCAAACACAGCAGGATATACATTTTTCTCAAGCGCACATGGATCATTCTCCAAGATAGATCATATGCTAGGCCACAAAGAAAGGCTGAACGAATTCAGAAAGATTGAAATCATACAAAACATTATCTCTGACCACAGTGGAGTCAAGCTGGAGATTTGCAAGGGAAAGAAGCCCAGATTTCACACCACGATTTGGAAATTAAACAACACACTCTTAGAAAAACAGTGGGTCAAAGAGGAAATCTCAAAAGAAATCAATGACTACCTTGAAACAAATGATAATGATAACACAACATACCAAAATTTATGGGATGCAGCAAAAGCAGTACTGAGAGGGAAGTTTATAGCCATAAATTCATATATCAAAAAAGAAGAAAGAGCAAAAATTGAAGAACTAACTGCACATTTGAAGGAATTAGAAAAACAACAACAAAGTAACCCAACAGGAAGAAGAAGGAAGGAAATAACAAAGATAAGAGCAGAACTAAATGAAATAGAAAATAAGAAAGCACTTGAACAGATAAACAAGACCAAGAGTGGTTTTTTGAGAAGATTAACAAAATTGACAAACCTTTAGCAACACTAACAAAGAAAAAAAGAGAGAAGATGCAAATACACAAAATAAGAAATGAGAAAGGCGATATCACCACTGACCCCACAGAAATAAAGACTATCATAAGAGGATATTTTGAAAAACTATATTCCAACAAAAATGACAATCTAGAGGAAATGGACAAATTCCTAGAAACACATAAACAGCCCATATTGACAAAAGAAGAAATTGATGATCTTAACAAACCAATCACAAGCAGAGAGATAGAATCAGTTATTAAAAATCTCCCAACTAAGAAGAGCCCAGGGCCAGATGGCTTCACAGGTGAATTCTATAAAACATTCCGGAAAGAACTGACACCAATCCTGCTGAAACTATTCCAAACCATCGAAACAGAAAGAACATTACCCAACTCCTTCTATGATGCCAACATTACCCTAGTACCAAAGCCAAACAAAGACATCACAAGAAAGGAAAATTACAGACCAATTTCTCTAATGAACCTAGACGCAAAAATACTTAACAAAATACTTGCTAATCGTATTCAACAACACATTAAACGAATTATACACCACGACCAAGTGGGATTCATCCCAGGTATGCAAGGATGGTTCAACATAAGAAAATCAATCAACGTAATACACCATATAAACAGATTGAAGGAAAAAAATCACATGATTATATCTATTGATGCAGAAAAAGCATTTGACAAAATACAGCACCCTTTCTTGATAAAAACACTCCAAATGATTGGAATACAAGGAAATTTTTTGAACATGATAAAGAGTATATATGAAAAACCTAAAGCCAATATTGTTTACAATGGAGAAATCCTAGACTCCTTCCCTCTAAACTCAGGAACAAGACAAGGATGCCCACTGTCGCCGCTCCTATTTAACATTGTCTTAGAAGTACTTGCTCGAGCACTGAGGCAAGAACCAGAAATAAAAGGCATTCAAATTGGAAAGGAAGAAGTCAAAATTTCATTATTTGCAGATGACATGATCCTATACATAGAAAACCCTGAGAGATCTACAACGAAGATTCTAGAACTCATAAATGAGTTTAGTAAAGTCGCAGGTTATAAGATCAATGTGCAAAAATCAGTAGCATTTCTGTACACCAATAATGAGCAAGATCAGGAGGAAATCAAGAAACAAATACCATTCACAATAGTAAATAAAAAAATCAAATACTTAGGAATAAATTTAACTAAAGAGGTAAAGAACTTATACACTGAGAACTATACAAGATTGTTCAAGGAAATCAAAGAAGACCTAAATAAATGGAAGACTATTCCTTGTTCATGGATAGGAAGACTGAACATTATTAAGATGTCTATCCTACCAAAATTGATCTACACATTCAATGCAATCCCAATAAAAATCAATGCAGCCTTCTTTAAGGAACTAGAAAAACTAACTATGAAATTTATTTGGAAAGGAAAGAGACCCCGAATAGCCAAAGACATACTGAAAAAGAAAAACGAAATTGGAGGAATCACACTACCTGACTTCAAAACATACTATAAAGCTACGGTGGTGAAAACAGCATGGTATTGGCATAAGGAGAGACATATAGACCAATGGAATCGAATTGAAAGCTCTGATATAGAACCTCACATATACAACCACATAATATTCGATAAAGCCACCAAACCCTCTCAACTGGGAGAGAGTGGCCTATTCAACAAATGGTGTCTGGAGAACTGGATAGCCATATGTAGAAGAATGAAAGAGGATTACCATCTCACACCTTATACAAAGATCAACTCAAGATGGATCAAAGACCTAAATATAAGAGCCAAGACCATAAAAACCTTAGAAAGCAGTGTAGGGAAACATCTACAGGACCTTGTAATAGGTAATGGATTTATGAATATCTCACCAAAAGCACGAGCAGCAAAAGAACTAATAGATAAATGGGACTTCCTCAAAATTAAAGCCTTCTGCACCTCAAAGGAGTTTGTCAAGAAAGTAAAAAGGGAGCCCACACAGTGGGAGAAAATATTTGGCAATCATATATCTGATAAGAAACTTATAACTTGCATATATAAAGAACTCCTACATCTTGAAAATAAAAAGATAAACAATCCATTTAAAAAATGGGAAAAAGACTTAAACAGACACTTCTCCGAAGAAGAAATACAAATGGCAAGAAAGCACATGAAAAAATGTTCCAAATCTCTAGCTATCAGGGAAATGCAAATCAAAACCACAATGAGATACCATCTTACACCCATAAGATTGGCAGCTATGAAAAAAACAGAAGAATACAAGTGCTGGAGAGGATGTGAAGGAAGGGGAACACTCATCCACTGCTGGTGGGAATGCAGAAGGATCCAACCATTCTGGAGAACAGTATGGCGGTTTCTCAAAAAACTAGCCATAGATTTGCCATATGACCCAGCAATACCACTGCTGGGAATATACCCAGCAGAACTGAAAACAAAAACACAAACCAATATATGTACACCAATGTTCATAGCAGCATTGTTCACTATTGCCAAAAGTTGGAATCAACCCAAATGCCCATCAACAGACGAGTGGATCAATAAAATGTGGTATATACACACAATGGAATACTACTCGGCTGTAAGAACAAACACACTACAAACACATGTGATAACATGGATGAATCTTGAGAACCTTATGTTGAGTGAAGCAACCCAGACATTGAAGGACAAATACTACATGACCTCAATGATATGAAATAAACAAGCTGCCCTAGATAGCAAGAGACTGAACGATAGGCTTGCAGGAAATCGGAGGGTGGAGGAAGGATATGAGCCGATGTCTGCAGGGGTGGAATTTAAGACGAGATGGTGGTAAGTATGAACACAAAGAAGAGATAAAAGGGGGGCAAGGGGTTGCCTTTGCTTGGGGCTTTGCGGGTTTGAGGGTGGCTGGGGAGGGACGGGTGGGTAACGTTGCCCAAAAGTGGGGGGAGGGAGGGGTAGCATACGAACCAGGAGAGGGTCAGGTGTTGGTGGAGAGTAAAATGCCGAGAAAATCATATCAAAATATAATAAAGAGGGTTACCTGTTTAGAATGCTCGGAGGGGAGGGTCTGATGCAGGACGGGCTCCTGGGGAATGTCTAAATGCTCATTCTGCCAGAGTGGGTGACACCATGGGGTAGAAACCCAAGTAGTGAGAGTGGGGGTGGACCCACATCCTGGGGAGGACTAATGCCATCCAATAGAGGGAACTGTATCCCTCGAGAGAAAGGGTGGCTCCCAGGGCATTGGGGCAGTTGAGCAAGTTAGGCCCTGAACACTATTCCATCTATCTCTGGAAGTGGCTCCTCAGGAAACGGAGGTTGGCTATCACTGAGGGCACCAAGGTGGAAGGGAAAATGGACGTTAAATGTGTGGAACCAAAGTAAATGGGGGGTAAGAGAGGAGTTTCTTGAGAGTACACAAGGATGGATATAAAACATGTAATATTACACCATAACATATAGGAGATGACAGACTGATAATGTAAACCATAATGTAAAACATAGGATAACTAAAAATGTAAAGAACTGTGTATCCTAAAGTATGCACCATAATGTAAACACAGATGTCACCTTGTTAGAAAGCTAATGTCTCAGACTCTGTACATCACTTTAAGTAAATATGATATGAATAGGGCGTAAGAGTATCACTGTGGAAGGGAAAAGGTTTTCTGGTGGATGTGTGGGAGTGCTGTATATTATATATATACATTGCTGTGGTCTAGGACTCCTGTGAAGAAAAGCTGAATAATTAGGGGGGGGGGGGGGGGAAAGAAAAAAAAAAAAAAGAAAAAAATAGGATGTGGAATTTTTTCAAGTCAACATTCTTTATCTAAGTTCTTTATCTAACTTTATCCAAGTTCTTTATCTATCCTTTAAACTCATCGCTATATGCCATTCCCTAGTAAGGGACCATGACATTATATTGGGCTTCAAATTTCGGGGAGTTCTGGATCACAGAATGTTTCAACAATGGCAATGGAGGGATACTGGTATGAGATACCAATGACAGGTGATATATGACTGACAGGGAGCTGTACAGAACATATGTCCAGGGTGCATGGTAATGTTTGGATATACTCATAGTGGCAACAATTAAAAACCACAGTAGGGGGGGTACTGGGTTCCTGCCCAGTGGTGCTCTGTCGTGGTCCCTAGGGGAGCAGCGACAGTCTCCCAGGTACAGTGGTGGGGACCGGGAGGGAGTGAGGGTTCAACAGTGAGCCCCTGATACTAATGACTATGCTTGTGAGCTGATAAACCCAAAATAATAACAAGGCCTAGAGCAACTTTGTGCCTGGGAATTTCCTTCTGTCAGCCTTCATGTTACTCAAATGTGGCCAGTCTTGAAGCCAAACTCAGCATGTAAATGCAATGCCTTCCCCCCAGCGTGGGACATGACACCCGGGGATGAGCCTCCCTGGCAACGAGGGACCACTATCAACTACCAACTGATGATGCAACTGGAAAATGACCTTATACGGAAGGTTCAATGCGGATCAGCAGAATATCCATGTCTACATAAAATACCATGACTTTAAAATGCTGTTTGACCTAAAGTAAGGGGGAAATGGAAAGGAGAAATGAGTTTATATGGCTACGAGTTTCTAAAAAAGAGTCTGGAGGCTGGCAGAAGGTTTGCCCTCATGCACAACTGAGCAGAGTCAGAGAGACAGATAAAGCAGATACAACCCCCAGATATTGGTTCCTTTGAGGGCTAAAGAGACCCATGGGAGTTATGGTCATGGCCGATGGGGTTAACTACCAGGGCAGATGGCCCCTCTTTGGAAATGGTGTTTATGTGTGATGAATCTGGACTCAGATGGGATCTCCCTTCATAAGACTTTCATGCTAATGTGCTGGAGGTGCAGTTAATGTTGGGGTTTAAGATATATTTAGGGGATTTGAATCTCTGGACTGACAATGTGATAGCCAGATCCTGAGCCTCAACAGACTCCAGCACCTACAATCTGATTTATTGGACTTACCACACTCAGCTAAGATGGAGGTGAAGAAGGACAACCACCACACCATGGAGCCTAGAGTGATTACAACTGAAAATGGGAGGATTGCATCCAGCATCCAGGTGGAATCTGAGCCTCCTCTTGACATAAAGGTGCAATGGACACAACCAATCCAGTGTCCACATAGAAGAGGTGGCATTGGATTGGGAAAAGTGGGCATAATGGACAAAGGGTATGGGGAAAGGCAGGAAGAGATGAGAGGTGGAGGCGTCTTCGGGACATGGAGCTGCCCTGGATGGTGCTTCAGAGGTAATCACCGGACATTGTAAATCCTCACAGGGCCTACATGATGGAATAGAGGAGAGTATGGGCCATGATGTGAACCAATGTATATGAGGTGCAGAGGTGCCCAAAGATGTACTTACCAAATCCAATGGATGTGTCATGATGATGGGAACGAGTGTTGTTGGGGGGGCGGAGAGGGGGGGTGGGGGGGTGGGGTTGAATGGGACCTCACATATATATTTTTAATGTAATATTATTACAAAGTCAATAAAAAAAAAAAATTAATAAAAAAAAATAAATAAATAAATAAATAAATGCAATTGATGAACCTCATGGACTACAGACCAGACAATATAGTATGTGCTTTGAATTAGTTAAGACAGATTTTTAAATTTAAGTCCTGGCCGAAGTCAGGTGCAACACAATGGGAAACCCAGACCACAAAGGCATGAGAAAAGATGGTTTGTTCCTCACTTATCCCAAAGAGGGGGGGTGCCTTGAGGAGATCAACTCAGGGATTCAACCAGCAGGTGGCGAGCTCACAGCAGAGCGAGAGGAACACATGGGCTTGTGCCTTTATTGTGGTCCAGGGGTGAAAGTTAGTAGATTTCCTGGTGGGGGCGGGAGTGGTCAAGGATTGGTTAGTTTAAAGCAAATGCAAGAAGAGGGAAAGAGACGGGGTCCAAGGGCAGTGGGGAAGATGAGCTTATCATTTGAGGCCAGCTGTGGATCCTGGTGTGTGGGTGGTGGAGGTGGTGGCCCCACATGCAGGTCTGTGTTTATGCCCCAGGGCTGGAAAGCTGCCTCCTAACTAGGCCAAAGGTCACTGTTGAGGAAGTGGCTTTGCCAAAGTACAATGGATGCTGGGACAGCCACAAAAAAATGTTGATAGTTATAGCAGGATATATCCATGCCCAGTTCATGATTTTGATCACTGTCCTGAGGTTGTGTAAGAAAAGGTCCGACACACACTGAGGTGTCTAAGAGTGAAAAGGCAACATGTCTGCAGCTTCCTCTCAAACAGGTCAGAAAAACATACAATAGTGTCCATACCTACAGAAAGAGAAGGATAAGGTACATGTGGTAAAGTGTTAGCAATTAAAGAATCTGGGTGAAATTTAGTGGATCACACAACTTGGGCCTAAAAGGGAATTTATTATAAATAAGTGAGTTATTTCTGCAACTTTTTGTAAATTTGAAATTATTTCAAAGCAAAAGGTGCCAAAAAATTAAAATGAAGAATTAAATAGAGTTTCACCTTGGCACGTGAGAATCTTGGCCCCACCCCCTGTCCAGAAGTCTGTTTGTTCAGGTGGTTTAGAGACCATAAAAATATGCTTTATGACTTTCCAAACATGGCACAGGGTGGTTGGAAGAGATGACCAAGCCATCTAATATTAAGCTTCAAGCCATCTAATAATTAAGGATAAGGTCCACCAGCTTTAACGCCCTTTGTTTCCCTAAAGCCAGGTGGTAGGACAGAACTTGGCAGGACTGCGGAGGTGCAGGTGGTGCAACAGCAGAGAAACTGAGAAGGGAGGCTCCTGCTTTCTGCCAGGCATCACCACCTCCCAAGTTCCTGTCAATGCCCCTACCCTGACCCCTGCCCTCTGCTAGTGGGATAGGCAGAACTGCTACTTTCCTGTCCTGTTCTGTTTACTTTTGGGTTTTCACCATAAACTACCTCCTACTCCTATTCAAGTATTTGGCTATGATTCTGAAGGCCCAGTAGCTACATGGCCCATGACTGGTGGGGCCGTGGCGTAGCAGGGTGAATGCTCCATCATGAATAACTTGGTATTTAGTGGATCACACAACTTGGGCCTAAAAGGGAATTTATTAGACCATGTCCTTTAACTTCTTATTTTTATGGAGAAGGAGGCTGAGGTCCTGGGAAAAGAAGCTGTCATCATATGGAGGACCCCTTCTTACAGGCCATGGCTTCCCAGATGTCCCAAGGTAGAACACAGGAGATGGAGAAAGTCAGCCTTGTTAATAGAGTTTTAACCAGCCACTGTCAACATGAAATTCACAGACCTCATAGGAGCCAAGTCGAAGAAGTGGTATTTGTCTAAGAGTTAGGTAGGTATAAAAAGATTAAAGGAAAATTGTTTCCCATGCTGTAATAAAATTATGCATCTACACCCTCTACCATGTGATGTTGCAATACCAACACACCTCTAGAAAATGCAGAGCACCTCCTCCTCTTAGGCATGGTCATATGGCTGCTTGGGGCAACAGGATGTTGGCCAATGTGGCAAGTGCCAAGATTGTAACTGTGCCTGTGAGATGTAGCTGGTTTTCCTGCTCCCCTCTGAGCTTCATGAGAAGTACGTGACCTATGCAGCCATTGTTCCCTCAGCTCAGTCTACAGCATAAATCACAAACCGAGCCAGACTAGATCAGCTGAACCATAGTCCATCAGCAGACTTGAGGGCATGAGAGTAAAAATTTGTTACTTTTAAGTCCCCAAGATATTAAGGTTTTTAGCTATGCACCAAAAGTAGTTAAATCATGGTTTAGCCCATTTTCCACATTGCATCTTTGTCAATCTTTTCCCAGTGAGCACTTTCCTGCCTTCATAAGAACTCACACCTCACAACAAGTAACTAGGGTGATTATTGTAAAGACTAGAAGCTGGAGCCTAAAGTGTCTCCTTTTGGCAAATCTTAACTGATGTTCCTGTCTTCTTGGAGACAGAGGACATCATTAAACAGTCTTCAGATAAGATTTGTACTAAATGCAGCATGGATGCTTTCCTTGATGCCCAGATGCCACCCTACAAATAAGGGAAGCCCCAACATCAATCATTACAGCACAGCAAAGAGAGGGGAAAATAGCCCAGCTCTAACCCTCAATCCATGCCCTGAACCTAAAAAGAAATAGTAAACTACAGAAAGGCTAATGGGAATGCAAAGTGTCCCTGGTTATTCCTTCAGATAAGAAAAGGCAGAATAATTCAAGATGGAATCCAGCTTTGAGCTTATATCCTGAGGCATATGAGGAATGACAGAGACAAACGACTGGAGAGGCTCCCAGGTTGACTTACCCCATTCTGTTTGAATATCCCCTCTCTAAGCCAACCTGGAAAAGTCATGTGTGACCACATCACATGATATAAGTGTGAAGACAAACTAAACTCAGGTCTCCTGACCCCTGGCCTTCAGGTTCTTCCTCTGTACCTTGGTACCATTTTTAAGGATACCTAATATTCTCAATCTAAATATTAGAGGAAGCCCACTTTTCCTTGAATAATGGTCTTTGAAATATATTTTCTGCAACCAGAGAACTCTGGGTCCATGGTTCCTTCCCTGGATTCTGTGTCAGGTATGGCAGATTGATATAATAATGTCCCCAAAGAATCAGGCTTACTGGCATCTACACTATGGGAAGACCCTGTGATAGATGGACTCGTTTACCCCAAGGAAACACATGTTCTTCATCTTAATCTGCATTCCTATAGGCATGAATCTATTGTAAACAGGACCTTTTGAAAATGCTATTATTAGCTAAAGTGTGTCCAAAATGACTCAGGGTGGGTCTTAATCTATATTGCTAGAAACCTTATAAGGAAAGGACCACAAGAGGAGATGAAGGATATCACCTTGTAAAAGGCAGAGGTGCAAACCAAAGAACCCCAAGGATTGCAGGTTCTGAAGACCATCCACAACAAAAAGGCACCCCACATTAGAATCCACACAAGGCAGATATCCTCAATACCTAGACTGTGGTTTCTTTGGGTTTTTATAATTGCTGTACTTCTCTTTTACTTCAATTCTTTTCTTCTAGATTTACTTCAATTCTTTTCTTCTAGATTTAGTCTATATTTCATTGCTCTCCCATCCTTCTCCTCCTCTCCAGTTTTCATCCTCTTTCCAAAGTACTAGTTTCATTCAGAATCCATGAAGAGGACATAAAACAGAGGTGCAAGTGCATACAGGATTACAATGACATTTCCAGATGCAATACAGTCCAGACTCTTACCTCAAAGTCCAAGCCAGGCCAACACCCATTAGTCTGCAGGGTGAATCACAGAGACAGAATGAGCAAGATCATAATCAGTCTTATATGGCATGTCAAGTACTAGTTAGAATTTTAAAGGACAGTTAGAAGCCATTGCAGTCTTTAAACCAAGACTCACAATCTGATTTGCTGCAGTGACTCGAGAATAGAAAAGAGGAAACAGAGTACAGTCAGGATAATGCAAAAATAATTCAATTAAAGAAACCAATGATCCTTCTCATAGCTATGGTGATCAGGATGAAATATAAAAAAATATTTAGGAGATTTTTATAGGACCACAATTTTTACTGGCTAGGGAGAGATGAGGAATAAAGAGGAAATATTGGATGGATGGATAGATGGATGGGTGGATGGATGGATGGAAATAGAAAGAGATATAGATACAGACTTACTGCATTTTGTTGTGCTTGCTTTGCTTTATTGTACCTGGAAGATATTGCCTTTTTACAAATTAAAGGTTTGTGACAACCCTGTATCAAGCCATTTTATTGGTGCCATTTTTTTTTTCAGCACCGTATGCTTACTTTGTGTCTATGTCACATTTTAATTAAGGATATACATTGCTGTTTTTAGGCATAATGCTAGTGCACACTTAATAGACTACAGTATAGTGTAAACAAAATTTTCATATGCCCTGGAAAACCAAAAAATTCAAGTAACTTGCTTTATTGCAATATTCACTTCTTACAGTGGTCTGAAACAAAATCCACAATATCTCTGAGGTATGCCTGTAGATACATGATAGAGAGATAGGTAGGTATATAAAGATAATAGGTGATAGACAAATGGATACACACACACACAAATATATATATATAGAGAGAGAAATTGATGGTAGATTTATCAGACACTGTTCTGCACTTTGAAATGATGTGACCAAAAGCTTACAAGTGTCTGCAATTTAACTTGCCCTTTGTGTTTCTGCCATGATCATGTAACAAATACGGACAATCTAGTCCATTGGTCCTTAGGAAGGATGAAAGACATATGGAACTGTGCCACCCTACCCAATTGCATTCAGACCAGCAATCTTTCAGCTGAATTGTAGATGTGTGCAAAAAAATGATAATTGTCTTTTGCCAATGAGATTGCATAGATGCTTGTTGCACAATATGTTGCTGTAATAACTAACTATATTCAGGATATCATTGTTATTCCTGTTTCACAAATGAGGAAACGAGGCACTTAGAGGTTAAATATCTTGTCTGTTATAAATAACTCCTGTGTCTCTGATCAGAATGACCCTACAGAATGGTGGGACCATTAACCGAGTGGAAGATACTGATTAAGGAGCAGGTCAGTAGGCTCAAAAGAACTTTGGACATAGTAAATTAGTGGTGACAGCAGGATGTCCAGTGATGTCATCCAATGGGCTGCAGTATATATAACCTTAGTATTTGAATCCTAAAAATGGTTGCGAGCACTCAGAGAGAAGAAGGTGTTAAGAGAGAAGAGCCAAGGGTCTTGTGATGGTTAGGCTATTGTGTCAATTTGGCCAGGTAATTGTGCCCGGTTGTTTAGTCAAGCAAGCACTGAGCTAACTGTAATACAAGGGGATTTATGGACTTTAGTCACCATTGACTTAGTGGTAAATCATAGATAGCTGGTTATAATTATATCAGTCAGGGAGATCGTCATCAGCAGTGAGTGATGCTTAACCCAATCAGTTGACTCCCTTAAGAGGAGAAGTGATTCCAGCATTGAGGAAGAATTTTCCAGCTCGTCTTTGGACAGCCAATATCTCCCAGACCTTGTCAAGAATCTTCACTGGACTTTCATTAGAGCTCCTCATTGCAGCCTGCCTGTGGAACCTGGACTTGTGCATCCCCATGACTGCATGAGAGACTCTGATAAATATCTTACTATAGACAGATATCCCTTGTTGATTCTGTTTCCTTAGAGAACCCTGATTAATACAGGTCTGAACCTGCTGTCTGGGAATTATCTTGGTCCTGGGGCACAGCCAAGACTCAGGCTGGATTCCAGTGGCACACCTGTAAGCAGGAGGACGAAGGCCAAGGCGACAAGGCATCTTCCCTGAGACCTCAGTGAGCGTGATTTTCTATTTTTCTCCATTACTAAGATTATCTATCCAAGTTAGGGAAAAACCCAACTGTCTTTCCAGAATGTCACCTCTTTTCTCTTTCCCAATGTAGCCAGTGTTGCAATATGGATTTGATTCATTTATTGTTGATATTTGTTTTCTTAATACCATGGAATGAATGACAAATCTATGTGACCTAGATCTTAGTTCCACTTACTTTTGGTTAAGTCCAGAGATTGAAGAGTAAGTCTGAAATCTTGAGGATACACAGTTCTGTGCATGAGACACAGTCCCCAAGCTAAGCACTGAGAGAAGTTATGACAGTGAACAACAATCCTAAGAAAATGAACGTGACAACCTATAATGGCAGTGTGGTATAATGAAGAACTTGGCTAGTCTTTCAACTTGGCTGGTGTTTGTCCTCAGTTCCTGAGAAAGCAACCTTAGACTCTGGAATTTCCTGATTGTCTTTTGTTCTTCATGGTGGGTCCAGGACCATACCTGATCCTTCACATTCTAATGAGATGGCAGTTGGGGCCAGCCATTCCTGCCCCTCCAGAAAAGACCTACCAGGTAATTAGGGGGTAGGGGCTTTGAGCCACATAATATCAGCCCTACCTCCCTGGCCTCCGGGAGAAGAGGGGACTACAGATTGAGTTCAACCACCTGGGCACTGATTCCATCAATCATACCTGCATAATGAGACCCCATATAAACTCAGGGCACTTGAAGCTCTAGAGCTTTCATGATAAAGAAAATATGTCTTTGTGCCAGGAGGATAATGTGTTCTGACTCCACATTGAAAGAACACAGATGCTTGCATTTGAGACCCTCCCAGGCCTTGGCCTATGCACTTCTTCTTTTGGCTTCTTCTTATTATTATTTGTATCCTTTCAACTATAATAAAACATAAAGAACTTTCAGTGAGGTCTGTGATTCCTCCCGGTGAATTATTGGACCTGGGGGGCAGTTGGGAACTCCCACATTTGTAGCCAGTTAGCCAGAAGCACAGCTGTCTGGGCCCCCAAATTTGCAATTGGTACCTGAAGGACAATCTTGTAGTGGATTGCCCTAAACCTGCATGTTCTGGCTTCACTCCAAGTTTAGCGTCAGTATTGAATTGATTGATTTACCACAAAATTTGCAGATGGTGTCAGAAGTTGCTGAAAGCTGCTGTAGAAGCTTTTGATATCTACACAGGTAACAACATAACATGTCCCCTTAACCAGCAAAACATGTCCTGAAAACAACATATGCAGGCTGAATTTTGGAAAATCCAGACAAGCTTCTTCCTCTCTGCCTTCATCTTGAGCTCAGAGGTATGACTGGCTCGAAAATACTTTGTTCCCCAAATACCACATATCATACTCATCTTATAACAAGAAGAATACCCTGTGTGTTTTTAATCATTTCCTTTGGTATAGAAGTACTTTGTTGTTTATTCCCCATTGGACATAATGCCTATAGCTATCAGTATTGCTTAGTGGAACCTGTCCTAATGTCTTCTCTACATGCAAAGTTGCTTCTCTCAACATATACCACCAGTCAGTGAATACTGTTGCTTTAAGTTGGGCCTTTTCCTTGCTTCAGGTGACCCAAGCATTTAGAAGAAAATAATAAAAGAAATAAAGAAAATGAGTTCAGAGAAATGAAACCCAGAAAATAACTTTGGCCATATGGTTGTAGGAACGAGAATTTGGATAACAGGGTCAGGTTGTTGATGAGAAAATGTTTACCGCCCACATTTCAAATTATGATATGAATACAAATCTCAGATCATATAGATAAAAATGAAATAGCAAATAGGAAACATGTTCCTGCCTGGCTTCACCTACACCCTTTTCTCTAGCCTCCCAATTCCCAATGCTGTTAGATAGCTCTCACAACAAAAGCTACTTTCAAGGATGAGGAAAAGGGAGGGCCAGGAGACAGGTGTGTCCTAATGCATCTTCCCATTGTTTAAAACCTGAGAGGCCCACATCCCAGGCAAGTTTGAAGGACTGGATTTGTAACCAGTTTGTTTTTTCTTGCCTGCAGGCCAAGACCCTCACTCACCAAGTGATCACAGCCACACCTGGGATCTGAGTAAATGACATGAATTATCTGTCCAGTCTGGGGTTCAGGTTAAGTCTCAGGGGACAGCCAGCTATGGATGCTGAGAATTCCACTGTCCATCTGACTCTTAAATTAGACATATCACAAAACTTCCAAAATGTTCTTAAGCCCCTACCTTATTTTATTTCTTCTTATCAGACAAACCAAGCTTGTTTGTGGACTTCTGTGGTTATCTAAAACATGGTACTAGTAGTGGCCCACCCTCAGATTCACATTTCCATGTGGCACACATGAGAAATCAGATGCCCAATAAGGCAAGGACAGATCACATGGAATGTACCGTATAAAAAGGAATCACTCTCCAGTGGGGGCATACGCCACACCAGCTTGTCACCATGAGGGAGTGTCTCTGTATATGTGACTTCGTGAAACTTTCACTCAGCCCTCATTTGGCATTTCTGAAACTTAAGTTAAACCAGCACTTTGGGAAGTTTCAAAAATTCCTTCAAGTTAGATCGTTAAGCAAGGGAGGAAATCAGTGTTGGATTCTGGTATTAACCAGTTGAGTTTTATTTTCACATAAGAAATTTCCAGTTAGTAGTGACTGGCTGTTGACATGCATCATTTGAGTAACATGACATTCGTAATTCAACAGTTCCAATTCAAGATGACTTTGTCTTTAATTTCCTAAAACATAGAGAAGGTGGTGAGGTTCTCTTTACCTTTGGAGGCCCTATAGAAGAACCTAAGGGAGGCAAGACCTAAAATGCATGATCTTTCCACACAAGCCCAGGATCCTTGAACCATCAATGCATCACTTTTATCAACATGAAGAAATGGAAATTGAAGTGCCAGTGTAACTTCTACCCACCCCTCCTTTTGTTGGTTAGGAATAAAATTGCTAGTCATCTCCTTGGCATTTATTTGAGAATATCAATGAGAAATTAGTTTCCTTAGAGAATTCCTGATCAGAAAACATCATGATTATTTGGTTTAATAGTGGTGTGCCTGGACTGTCTAAGAATGAAATCCTAATGAATGGTCAAAATGCCCAATAGCTAGCCAAAATTTGAGGGGATTTTTTATCTTCTAATTGTTGGTATTAGAAAGTAGCACAATGGAGTGAAAGAACATTTTGACTAAAGTTTGAAGACAGAGGTTCTGGCCCCTTCAGTGACACTGTCTTGGGCTTATCATATCTAGATCTCAAATAGATGAAGCCACACCCTGCTAGATGCATGGGCTGCTGGCCTCCAACAAATTAGCACTTAGTAGTTGGAGAAGATACTTATTAAATTATGTAAGGCACACTCATAGATCATGTTCTAAGAACCATGCACCAAATGCCAAGTAGTTGGGTTCTAATTATAGCTTATACTGGCTATAACATCACCTTACTGAAAATTATTGGAAACCCCAGAAATTCCTGAATTAGCAATTGGTGGTGGAAAATGTGGGGAAACTGATCAGTGTTGTCTTTTACATATATCATGGATTTTTTTAAAACAGAGAAGAACACTGTGAAATCACAGTTCTTGACAGAAAATAACTGAAACCAATTCTAATTGACTTAAGAAAAAAAGGGATTAATTTGAAAGCAAATGAGATAGTTCACAAACCTGTGGTAATCCTAGATAATCAGACTTGGAAAATAAGCATAGAAAGAGAAGGGCCACAACCAGAACACAGCCATGGTCAAATTCATGAAGTGTCTGGTTAGTGTCCCTAAGTAGTGGACACCACCATTCATACCACTGCCACTACTGGTCACTGGACACTGGGTCACCTCCCCATACCCCACCCACCACTTTTCTTTAAACTTTGTCTCTTTGTATCATCTATTGAATGGGAGCATCTGATTGGCCTATTCAAGGACAGTTGTCTGTTTTCTACCTGCCAGACAGAAGGAAGAGAGGTTGTCTGGCTTTCTAAGCTTCCATGGGGAGGATGTAACTCTCCCTTCCACCTTACTTCACACAGGGATGATATTCCAAATACCTATTCAGATTCTAGATAGCTGAAAAGCTAGATTTGGCTAAGGATCCAAAATTAACATGCATTAATTAAAAGTTCTCTGGGTTACTCTGAAAGGACTTTGTTTTCTCAACATACTTCTGAGAGATGACTAGGATTGCTATATTCAAAATAGTTGAACATTCAAAGTTATTAGCAATGGTTAATTTAAAATTATTTTTATATTATGTGAAATGCATGCATATTTCATGTTATTGAGTAGTTGAGCAATTTTCAGTTGAACAAATTTCACTTCAGCATTTTCAGGGTGCTAGGTAAAATCCTAGTAACTGCATATTTGACCCAATTGGCCTCAACTCTAGCCAATCATTCCTCTTTACCTTCACCTTTAAGTACCAGGTTCGCCAAACAAGGGCACCAGTAAACCCTCCAAGAGGAAGCAACCATGGACTCCATATATTAAAGCAGTGCTTGCTGCTCATGCCCCATACCAGCCATTTACATCCCTGACACTCAAAATGGGTCCATAACTGGGCATTGACACCACCCGGGACTGTGTCAGAAACGTGAATCTCAGGTCCACCCCAGAAGACTGAGTCAGAATCTGTGTCTTAACAAGCTTTAAAGGCAACCCAAATGCACAATCGGGTTTCTGAAGCCCTGGTCCATGGTCCACCCAGACAGGAACAGGCTCTGCAAGTGCCCATCGTCCTATTCTGGGCATCACCCACCTGCTCTGCCCACCCTTGTCTCCAGAGCCTATCTCCAACTGATAGCTGGGACAGACTCAATTCAGAGATTGTTTCCCCCAGATTGTATTCAGTTTTTTACCGGGTTTTATGCCTTACTCCTATCCCCCTATGATCTGGGAGTCCTCTTGTTAAAACACCTTGCCATCTTTTCATCATCACCTTGTGAGGTTCAAGCCCAGTTTTCACTAGTGAAATTGTGAGGACTAGGGACTCCTAGATTTTTTTCTTTGAATAATACCATTTTCCCCTTCTCTTCTCTAGGACCCTTGTCTAAGAAACCAAGCTAAGAAGAATGGCCTAAAGGTAAGTGAAGTGCCCTCTCTCTGGGCAAACTCCCGACACTTCCCAGGGCAGGGATTTTCTGGTAAATTCTGAATTAGAGACCTTATCCTGCCTCTCTTTCCCTCCCATCCAGATGGCCAAATCTACTTGGCATGCACAGTGAAAACAGCCAGTCTGCCCTGCAAGTTCAGGCCTGCAGATTGGGATTGGGGTATGATTTGAAAGAGGAAAGGAGAACCATTGGACTTCCTCCTACATGGTGGAAGAGATTTGGGCCTTTTTCCAACTTTTACTCAAGAAGTGAAAGAGGAAGTGGGGAGCAGGTCCACTATTCATGATGCAGGAAGTAAAGGAGCTAAAGAAATTCCCCATTAACTCCCTGCCAAAGAGAAGGTTTTCAGGGGAAGACTCTGCTTAATGGTTTGACTTCTCTGAACCCCCAGCAACAAAGACCATGCCCTCCAACACAAGGGCAATAAAGACTATTTGTTGAATGTGTATTTAATGAACCTTTGTGGGATGTGAAGTGGATAAGCACAAAAATCTGTGTCTTGATATATTTTACAACAGGAATGTGTGCTTAGCCAATTCCAGACCAATTCCTGGACCAAGTTCAAAATTTCAGCTTCTGTAAACCAGAAAGGTCTTTTCCAATATCTGGACCCCGTTCCAGATGCTGCTTCTTCAATATCCAGCTGAGTGATAGAGCAATGCTGACAATCCCTAAATCTCTTCCTCTAAGTCTTCAATATAAGAGAATTGGCTGACAATAAAATCCTTTCCCCCTACTTTCTTCCCTTCTTACAAGGAGAAATTTAAATTCTGGAAGGAACAAAGCATGCATTTATTCAGGTCATTTAATAAGGAAAGTTGGACTAAAACTTTGAGAATTCAGATTGCTTAAGAAATCTACTTTAGAATCCCCAAGGGATTCTATGATTGAACCAAAAAGTGGTATTTGCTAATATCAATTATTTGTTTTGTTTTGTTTTAATGAACTCCTTCAGGGCAAAATCTCTCATTATGTCATTTAAAAAGGTATTATCTGCACTAATTTTTCTTACTTCTTGAAGTTTCAGCACCAAAAACTTGAGTGTGTTCTGTAGTTTACTTAGCTCTTCTGTAAAGTTTCAGGAGTTGGATTGCTTAAAGTCTTTGAGCTAGTGTAAGCCAAAAAGTTACATAAACAATTGGAAGAATGCCTGGATGCTCCTCACTCCTGGCTCCAGCTCTGATTTAGCAAGCATGGGAGATAGGGTGGGGGGAGAGGGATTCCAAGCCTCACACTGGTCACTCCCTCTTAGTACTCACTTCTGCCTCACCCTTCACCTCCAAGATCCCATCTCTGAACATGGTCCACTTCCCTCTTCTAAAAAAAGGAACAGATTTAGTTTACATCCCTTCCTGATTGGATGAGTATGAGAGATGTGCTGACCTTCCTCAAGTGTCCGTTTCAATAGACATAAAATGAATGTTTGAAGATTAAACGAGGAAGCACTCGGGGTGATAAGGAATTAAATTTCCTAAGCTCTACAATGGTCATTTTAGGAAGAAACCTATGTATTCATAGGATGACCCTTTCTGCTAAAGACCCTTTGGACTTACCTCTCCATCATAGCCCCTTGCATTAGTACCTAGCAAAGGGAATTTGGGTCAGCAGAACCAAAGAGGGGAACCAGGGCTTCAGGTTTGTAAATTATGAGTAACCTTTGATGAGCATTAGGCTTCTCAGCAGAAGCAAGTAGCAAATTAAGACAATGTTTAATTCCCATCCTGGGGAGGCCCGCTATGTTCTCAAATAGAGGGGTGAAAGTTTCCCGAGAGCATGGGTGGTGCCTAATAGTGGAGCGCAGACCAATGTGTCAAGCCCTCAGTGTTCTTGCAAGTAAATATGAATCTTGTCCTTCAAGAAGTGAAGCCTGGTGGTTGCCATGGGTCGCAAGGGAAAGGGGAGGGAGGAATAGAATAGATGGAACAGGGGGAATTTGGAGAGCAATGGAAGTGTTCTATATGATATTGCTATGATGGATACAGGCCATGTTAAATTATATCAAAATTTATAGAAGTGTGTGGTCCAAAATGTTAAACCATAATGTAAACAACTGACCATGTCTGGTAGCTATGTTTCAATATTTGGTATATGACTTTTCTGTAACCTAAAACTTCTTTGAAGACCAAATGAAAAAAGTAGGACATTGGGGGAATAAATGGAAGAATGTCACTGTATATATAGGACAACAGACCTTACAGTGATAAAGGGCAAAAATGTCAAAGAAAAATTTTTAATATTTTAAAATTAGTTTCTATTATCAAAAATTTTTTTTTAATTTTTTGTTTTTTATTTCTTATTTTTAAAACTATCATTATTATTTCATTTTCTCATTATTTGTATTTGGCTATTTTATTGGCTTCATTTTGAAGAAGTTTTGAATCACAACTGTGGCAATGCTAAATGCAATGTTGCATTAAGTGCCACACTTAGTGGCAATGCTCCAATATGTGTTCATCAATTGTAACAAATGTACCATACTAATGAAAGATGTTAATGTGGGAAAGTGTGGGAGGGGTAGAGAGTGGGGCATATGAGAATCCCCTACAATTTTTATGTAACACTTATGTAATCTAAGTATTAAAAAAAAAAAGCTAAAAAAAAAAGACAATGTTTAAGTCCACATTGGAATACTACTATAGTCTGTTTGTCACAACTCCTTCACTTCCAAATTGCTTTGAGAAATTCCATCCTCTGAGTCTATGTGGGTAACAGAAGTTTTAATTATGTATCCAGGTGTCTGGGATTTTCATAGAAGCTGCTGCAAGCTCTATTGTTTTGTAAAAATAAAAATATGTGGTAAGATGTGGGTGTGAGAGTTGTTAATACATGTGTAAGGATTGTCTTGTTCTGAAAATGTTGGTCAAGCTCGAAGGTGGAGCACAAACCCAAGCAAGCACCTGTAGTCTCAGCATTCTCATCCCTGCCCCATTTCTGGGGAAGTCATGGACACACATTCAGCGGCAATCTCCCAGCCCTTGCCTCTTCTATCATAGGACAATATTTCATTCTGTTTCCATTCCACAACCTGGGGCGAGATATTAGTTCTAGCAAAAAGACCCAACCAGACCTTAAACCCAGAAACCAGGAACAAGCAACCCCAAATGCTTATCAGGGCAAGAATTTTCAATGGCAGGGCAATTAAGTATGGATAAAATGATTCATACTCGAACAGCACAGGACCTTTCCCTTACAACGAGAAGTGGGTCATGCTGTGTTGCCATCTACCAACCCTCACCAGAGCAGTTGACCTTCCATGGAGACGGACCACAAAGGGATCTCTTCCTCTGCTCTTTTGGACCCTTTGTGCTGGGTAAGTCATAAAGCAGTCACTTCCTGAAAGTTTCTGTGAGGCTTGGGGCTCTGTTCCCATGACACATCATATAGCAACTTGCTCTACACCCATTACCTCTATGACTATCCCAACCAGAATCCCTTCCCAACCCAACCCACAGGCCTAGTAGTATCCCAGCCATAAATTTCCCTATTCACCTGGCAGGAAGTTTCAAAGACCCTCAAGTCAGAGTGGGCTCCCATCCATGGCTGCTGAAACTTTGCTGTGATGTTTGGACTAGTGGAGGATTAACTCTCTGGGAAATGAGTGTGCTTTTACCTTTAGCCATGGCTGTCAGCTTCCACTGCCTCTCACTAGAATCACCTGCAGAGATTAAAATCCTATGGATGCCTGGGCCCCAATGCTGAGAGTTAAGCCAGAATCTTGCTGTTTCATGTAATCTCCCAGGGACTTCTGATATGTGTCCAGGGGAGACAGTGAGAGAACCTCTGGCCTCAACAGGAGATTTCTCACAGAGCTCAAGCAGGCTTTGTGAGGCCACCTACGGCCCTGACACCAAGTGGGTGAAATGACACAGAGTGGAGCTGAGGGGCTGGTTCTTCCCACTCCTAGGTAAGGAGATCATTGATGGCAGAGAGCCCGGTGGGGGTGGGGGAGGGAGGGGCTGCCTGTAGTTAGCTGGAAATCAGGTCCTCTCTAACCCGGGGGCTCCAGGAGCATGCCCTTTGGCGTGTGAGCAATATGGTCACCATGGGCTGTCCTGGAGGGCCAGCCATTGGCCTTCCCTTCAGGGCCCTCCAGGAGGCTGACACATCTTCAGAGGCTGACTGGCTCAGACAAAAATAACCACAATCCCTCTGGAGTCCACAGTTCCTTTTTGTTGTTGTTGTTTAATTAGAGAAGTTGAGTGTTTACAGGAAAATTATACAGAAAATACAGGATTCTCATATACAAGTGATGTTACAAGTGATGAAACACATTTATATAATTGTGCTATCAACTATAGTCCATGGTTTAACCTAGGGTTCACTGTATAGTGTGTGTGGTCTTAAATCAATCACACTGCACCACTTCAGGCACAGCATTAGCTTCTAAATTTAAGCAGCTCTCTTGATTCAGCCATTAAATTTAAGGCCTAAAGATTTTAACTGATGGTTCAGCAAAAAGTATCACTTCCTGGGGACCCTCAGGTCTTGAAAAAAAGACTCATAAACAAAACCTCCCAAAGGACCTTAAATGTTGTTTAGAGGGAAGAAAGCACACAAAATATTTTCACTGACTTGGACATACCATCCCCACCCCTGAAGTCCCATACTCTGGACTCTATTGAACCCCAGGAGGCAGAGCCTTGTCTGCAGCAGGCCCCTGTGCTAAGGCTGCAATTTATAAGCCTGGAAGGCAACTACATCATCATCATAGATTCAGACAAGAATTATCAATATGTAATGAAACCATTGGAGAAATTAGTTGGAAAAGAGAATATTTACAGTCTCAAAGTATCTTCTCACAGTTTACTTATTGACAACTCAGGAAACATATGTAGAGAAACCTGTTTTATGTAATCTAGAGAAAACATTACCTTAAACAAGTGACCAAAGTTTCTATGCCCGGTGTGGGACAAACCAGCATAATGTGCCTCTTGATAAGATACCTTGAGAAGAACACAACATCACCCACATGGTGCTTCTGCCAAAAAAAATATATACCCTGAATCGAACCACAAGAAAACAGACAAATCCATCCAAATTATTGCAACCTAATAATACAATATATATAACACTATATTTTAAAACTAATAAAATTACAATTGTCCTCAACTCTTCAAAAATGTCAAGGATATGAAAGACAATGAGAGGGTAAGTAACTATTCCAGGCTAAAGAGACAGAGTAATTAATGCAATCTATGGTCCTGGCTTGGATTCTGAAACAGAGAGGGGGAAATGCTAGTATAAACATTGTTAGAACAATTGGAAGAATTTTTTAAATGACTGAAATTAGAATTTTTTAAGTTTCTGCATTTGTTAATTTTGTTATGTTTATGTTAAAAAATGCCTTTTTCTTACAAGTGTTTCTTCCTTAGGCAATCATATATAGGTTTATTATATATGTGCAGAGAAAGAGAAAGCAAATGTGACAAATCAAATATTAACAATTGATATATGGGTGTTTACCCATCAAAGTCCAACCAAAGAAACAGAACCAGTAGTTGAGATATATTAAGAGGCTTACTACAAGGCACTGACTTATGCAATTGCAGAGGCTGGCTAAGCAAGTCCAAAATCCAGAGGGCAGGCCATCAGGACAGGCAGACTGGAGTCAATGATCATGAGCAGAAACTGCAGTCCATAAGTGGACATTCTTCTTCTTCAGGAAAATTTCGGGTCTGCTCTGAAATCATGTCAACTGATCAAACCATGCCCTCTCTGATTAGCCAGAATTAGCTCCCTTACTTAAAGTTAACTGATTATAACTTTATTTACATCTATAGACTGCTTTCATAGCAACACCTGGATTATGATTTGATTGAATAATTGGGGTCTGTAGCCTAGCCAAGGTGACATGCAAAACTGTCTGAACTTTTGGTACTATTTTTGCATCTTTTCTGTAAGCTTGAAGTCTTTCAAAATTTTATTTTTTAAGGTGTAAAAGCCTGGATAGTTGTCACTCTGTATGGGATGGCACAGGTCTTCTTTCACTTGACTGTGTCCCTCTTGCAGTCCAGCCTTTTTTAACCAGCCTGAGCACTGGATGACCCTAGATCAGTTGCCAGGAAAGGCTCTTCAATTCCTCCAAAGTGGAGTGAATGTCTTCTACTCCACTGAATTGTTCATTCCTCCCACCAGTGAAAACAAAATAAGACAGCATATTTATGTTGGATTCAAGTGTGATTTTTTTAACCAATAGTAAGAGGATTCTATCTGTCTTCAAATGTCATTATCTTAAAATTTCGTTCCATCGTTAACTCAATGGTAGAAACTGGGTTTCCTGGATGGAGGGAGTCTTAATTATTCAGGTATGAGTGTGTGTGTTTTCACACCACTTATCCTACCCTGCAAACTTTGGAAGTATCCATGAAATGTCCAGTGGAAGGACATCATGTGTTGCCCTGACAACAGCATCCTGAAACATATTCCTTCAAACACTGCCCTGGGGCAGTCACGAGGGATGAATGAAAAGCTGTCCTTTCATTCAGCTTCATGGAATACCTGCATCTGCAGACTCTCCCCGCTGCCTCTATCTCCACCACTTTGCTACCCTGGTCCTTACTTAAGCCCAAGTAAGTGAAGGAGTCTGCCACAGGAGTCTAAGCCATCCCTAATCACACACTGTCTCTACTGATAGTACAACGGTGAGTTAAGGAACAGGCCTAATTTTCTTTACCGCCTTGAATAAATGAATTCACAGCCTTGATGACAAGATGGCATGCCTCTTTAATACAATAACCAGCCACATGAGGCAGTAATTCCAAAACTTGATTGTGCCTGTGATTCACCTGAGCATCTTGTTAACATGCAGATTCTAAAGGAGTAGGTCTGGGGTGAAGGCCTGAGATTCTGTACTTCTAAGACATTCTTGGTGATGCTGACATCACCTAGGTTTACACTTTGAGAAATAAGGACTTTCTTCCACCTTATTTGAAATGACTAATAGAGGCACCACCCATTGTTCAAAGACCCTTGTTCTAATATCTGTGAAATAAGCCATTCGCTGTCTTTTGTTAGTGGGAAAGAGTAGGATAATCTAATGAGAACCATGTATATCTCCATTCTTTCTTCTGCCCCTGGATGCTCAGTAGCTCAGAAACAAATGTCCCTGCCAATTGCAGTTTTTTCTGATAGAACCCATTCCCACCCCTCTATCCCTTAAGTACCTGGTTTTCCACCTTCAATCACAGGGCTTTATTGAATATGTATCTTGTAGTAAAGTGTCTTTATTTTTGGAAGAAGGAGAGGCATAGTTAAGTGGGCGCTAGGGTTGGTATATATCAGGAGACTTGAACCTCTGGACTGGCCATGTGCCAGCTAGGCCCTGAGCCTCAGCAGAGTTGCAACACCTACTATCTGCTTTGTTGGACTTACCCAGGTCAGCTAACAGGGAGGTGAAAATGGTCAACCATCACACCAGGGAACTGAGAATGTCTACAACTACAAGCAAAAGAATCGCATCCATCAGCCATGTGGAATCATGTAAGCCCCCTCTCAATTTAGAGGTGGAGTGGACATCACCATCCCAGGGTCCACAGGATGGAGGAATAAAATACGGATTAGAGTGGACTTACTGGTATTCTACTATAGAACTGTTGTGACTCTAGCAATGGAAGAAATTGTATCATTGATGTGGAGACAGTGGTCACAGTAGTTGCTGAGGGCCGGGAGAGGGAAGAAGAAATGTGAAGTGGAGGCATTTTCTGGACTTGGTGTTGTCCTGAATGATATTGCAGGGACAGATGCAAGACATTATATATCCTGCCATAACCCACTGAATGGACTGGGGGAGAGTGTAAACTATAATGTAAACTATAATCCATGAGGTGTAGCAGTGCTGTAAAATGTATTCACCAAATGCAAAGAATGTGCCACAATGATGAAAGAGGTTGTGGATGTGGGAGGAGCGAGGGGGGTGGAGTAGGGTATATGGGAAACTCTTATATTTTTTAATGTAACATTTTTGTGATCTATGTCTCTTTTTTAAAAAGACAATTAAATAAAAATTTTAAAATGTTTAAAAAGTTATCTCCTAAAAAAAAAATAAAAAGCAATGAATGATTATCATCCCTACCTCTAAGATCACATCGGCCCAAGCATTCTTGCCATGCCCTTCATGGATGACTACAGGCTGCACAGCCTCCACAAGCTATCAAGAACCAGAGAGGGAAGCAGACATGGTTCAGCTGATAGAGCATCTGTCTACCATAAGGGAGGGTCCAAGATTCAATCCCCAGGCCTTCATGACCTGTGTGGTGAGCTGGCCCATGCACAGAGCTGCCATGCGCAAGGAGTGCCATGACGTGCCATGCAGGGGTGCCCCTGCATGGCACTGCCCCACATGCAAGGATTGCGCCCTGCAAGGAAAGCCACCCCATGTGAAAAAAAGTGCAGCAAGATGATGTAACAAAAAAGACACAGTTTCCCGGTGCCACCAAGGGTGCAATTGGGCACAGAAGAACACATAGCGAGCTGACACATAGAGGAGACCACAAGGGTGGGGGAAGTGAGGGGATAAATAAAATAAACCTTTAAAAAAAGAAAAAAATAAATGAAATTAAAAAATAAAAAAGAACCAGGGTAATGCATTGGACCTACATTTGATCTAGCGTCCTCCCCAAAGTAAAACTTCTCAGGACTTTAATTTTATACTGTTCTCTTAGACCCAAGTGCCAGCCTTCCCAAATAGCTCTGTTTTCCAATTATTTCTTTTCTACCCTGAAAACGGGCACTAAGAGAGATGCATGTTTTAGTTGTAAGCATGCAGGCCCTGCACTGTTGTGACCAACAAGTTCTGAGCCTCTTTAATGATCCTCCCATGAAAAGAGTCATAGCTTAGGAAGGGATTCGGGTTAACACCGTCTTTGCAAAGAAAATCCTTCACCTTAGGTAAATTAGGTTTACAGTCAAGAACTATCTGCTTGGCATTGGAAATTTGGTAGTGCTCCCATTGGAACTAAATTTTCCTGGGCACATCCCTTTCGCTTCCACTTCTCATTTGCTTGCAGCTTTGGGAAGAAGCAGAATAGCTCCTGTGATAGCAGCTTTGAGTCTAGCGAATCTCATCAGGTCCAGAAAACATGTGTGGTGGTTTGAGGCTGTGTGTACCCCAGAAAAACATGTTCTTAAATCTAACCCATTCCTGTGGGTATGAATCCATTGTAAGTAGGACCTTTTGATGAGGCTACTTCAGTGATGATATGGCCCAGGTGAATCAGGATGGTTCTTAATCTTATTACTAGAGTCCTTCATAAGCAGAATAAAATTCAGAGAGAGAGAAAACCACAGATAGACAGTCAGAAGCTGAAACCAACAGAGCCCAGAAGAAAAGGGAGGGACCAGGAGAGTCACAATGTGCCCTGCCATGTGACAAGCTAAGGACAAAGGGTTGCCATCAGCCAGTGCCAGAACACTGGTCTTAAGGAAGAAAACACCACCTTGATGATGTCTTGACTTGGACATTTTTCCAGCCTCAAAGCTGTGAGCAAATAAATTCCCATTGTTTAAGTGGAACCATTTCATTGTATTTGCTTAAGCAGCCTAGGAAACTAAAATATCATGCTTCAGTTAAAATGAGGAAGAACCAGGGATGAGAACAATTCTCTCTCTAAACTAGCACTTTTCCTACCAACAACTTTAAAATAAGTGTGTTCAGAACTTGGGATTACCTGGTACATTGGTTAGGATTCTCCAAAGAAACAGAACCAATGGTGTGTGCATGTGTGAGTGTGTGTGTATTACAAAATTTGTTAAAAGGAATTGGCTGGAGTAATTGTGGGGGCTGGCAAGTCTGAATTCTGTACCTCAGGTTGGAGACCAGATATTCCCAGAGGAGTGACGCTGAAGTCTCTTGTCTGAGTCCATAGGAGCGGCCAAAGAAGGAGTGGAAGGTAAGTCTGGAGGCAGAATTCCTTCTGATTCTTGAAACCTCCAATTCTTGATTTTAAGATCTCCAACTAATGGCACTCAGCCTGCCCACACTGGAGGGTAATCTCCTGGACTTGAACTCAACTAACTGTAGTTGCTAATCCCATCTACAAAATACCTCTTAGTAAAAACTAGCCCAGTATTTGACCAAACAACTGAATACCATAATCCAGTCAAATTGGCACATGGAATTAACCATCATACCTAGATCATTTATTTAATCTGCTTTTTATCTCATTCATATAAACCCAATCTCTGCATGAGTTTCATTTCCAACAATGGCTGAGGCATCCAAAACAAGTAATAAAATGTACTGTTTTCAATCTTACTTCTTTTACTCTGTGTCATTTGGGGATTCTCCCCTCCCTGTTTTACTGAACAAATTAACTTCAATTAGATTAAATAAGACTTAAGCTATAACTGGAGGAAATATTAACATTGTTGTCTCACAAATGCCTACAAAGGGGAAGCAGACTTGGCCCAGTGGATAGGGCATCCGTCTACCACATAGGAGGTCCGCGGTTCAAACCCCAGGCCTCCTTGACCAGTGTGGAGCCGGCCCACGTGCAGTGCTGATGCGCGCAAGGAGTGCCATGCCACGCAGGGGTGCCCCCCACGTAGGGGAGCCCCACGCGCAAGGAATGCACCCTGTAAGGAGAGCCACCCAGCACGAAAGAAAGTGCAGCCTGCCCAGGAATGGCACCACACGCATGGAGGGCTGACGCAGCAAGATGACGCAACAAAAAGAAACACAGATTCCCGTGCTGCTGACAACAACAGAAGCAGACAAAGAAGAACACGCAGCAAATGGACACTGAGAACAGACAATGGGGGGGGGGGGGGACCAGGGAGAGAAATAAATAAAATAAATCTTTAAAAACAAAATCAAACAAACAAAAAACAAATGCCTACAAAGTATCTGTTATGTTCCAGGCACTAACATAGACACCAGGCATAGCAGTTAACAGATAACAATAGAAAGCAAGTGTTCCAGGGAGTAGAGAAAAAAAACAAGAATATATGTATCGCAAATCAGAAGGTGCAAAACAGAAACATAAATCAAAGAAGGAGAATGAGAAGGTGGAGAGGAGGGGTTCCATAGCAAGGTCAGAGAAGATCTCACTGAGAAGTTCACCTTTGAACAAAGATTGGAAGGAGTTGAGGGAAAAAGCCAAAACTCTATTAGAGTGAAGAGCACTTCAAGGGGTGGGAACAACTAGAGCAAAGGCCCTGACTCAGGAGTATGCTTTGCATCTTCCAGAAGCAGGAAGAAGAAAGTATGCTGGGACAGAGAGCAAAGGGGAGAATTGTAGGACAAGAGGTCAGAGTATGGGAGCAAATCCTGGAACTCAGTGGGACACTGTAAGGTCTTTGGCTTTTACACAAAGTAAGATGGGAGCCTGTCCAGTACAACAGTCACAGACCATAAGGGGCTATTGAAATTTTAATGAATTAAAATTCAATACGATTACACATTCAGATTCAGGCTCACTGCCATATTTCAGCCCCCAGTAGCCACAGTTGGTCTAGAGAGTTTTGGGCAGAAGCGTGGCATAATTTGACTTATCCTGAGCATTAGGCACAGGAAGGAAGCAAGGAAACCTGTCAGCAGCTGATTGTAACAATCCAAATGGAAGATGACAGCAGATTGCACGAGGGGTGGCAGAGGAGGCGGTGAGAAGTGACCGACAATTCTAGATTTGTTTTGAAGGTTAAGGCATCAGGATTCTCTGAGAGACTGGTATGGGTTTTAGAAGAAGAGAAGAATGAAGGGTGACTCCAAAGTTTTTGGCCTGAACAGTCAGAAATGTGGAAAGGCCATTACTGAAGTGGGGAAAGTTGTGAAAGAAGGAAGCAGAGGTAGTAGATCCACAGTGCTGATTGGGGCAAGTGGAGATGCAGGCCTAGCCATCAGCTGACATGTGATATGACAATTTTCTTAGAATTAACAAGTGAATCAAGATTACACTGCCCTTCTCCAGATAGTTGGAGAAGCACCTCAGTGATAGCACCAGGCAGAATCTAGAGCACTTAACTCGATACCTTCTAGAATTCTGTGATGGCTTGCATCACACTGTGTTAAAATAGCTGTTCATAGGTCTTTTTTCTCCTTAGATCCAGGACTTCTAAAGGAGAGAACTGAGTTTTTTCATCTTTAAAGTCAGATCTTGACATATATTGGTGTTCAATAAATATTTACTGAATGAATGAATGAATGATGAAGACAGGGACTCAGTAATTCCTTTAATGGGGGATAAATAAGACAAGGTGTCTTCACTACGGAGTGACTCAGATAAAAGGCTGTTGTGGTCACCCACTAGGGGCCACCACCGAGGGTCCCAGGCCCAGCATTTCCACAACATGGTGGACAACTGTCCTCCCAGATATTCCCAAATCAAATGAAGCACAAAATGCTGCTTTTGGCCACTGGAACTTTCTTCTTGCTACCTGGACCCAAATGAATCAGGAATGATCATTCTGGAGAACAATTTGACAATCCATATCAGGAAAATTTAAGAAAAAGCAGTCTTATACTCTCTGACCCAACAATTTCAATTCTAGGACAAAAATAATCTAAAATATGCAACAAAATGTTTTCTTATAATAATGTGTACAACAGTATTACTCCTCATAGGAAAAAAAAATGGAAAAGTCTAAAACTCTAGCATTAGAGAAAAAGTTAAACTGTGGAATAACCAGAATATGCAATAAAAGCAGAGATTTCAAAGATTATTTAACATTATGAAAACGTTCATAATATAATGACAGTGAAAAACGGTGACATCAATTATAAACACCACATGATCCCAGTGTGGTTTAAAAAAATACACATGTACACTGACCTACACATGTGTACGCAAGTAGGCACATGCCACTGGAACAATGAAATATACCCTACAGAATTGCAGATAAACTGGTTTTGGTCTAGTAGAGTTAGTTTATCAGAATGGATGAGCATATCATGCTATTATAATAAATGGACATCTGCTCCCAACTTTGTAAATTCCCCTGAAGCTTAACAACAGCAAATCAAAACATCTCCTCACTTTCTTTTGCATTTGCCATACATAAACTTCTTTCCACCCACTTGAAGGAGCTCCTTTCCATGTATGATTTGGATTCTATCTGCTTCATGAATTGTAAACTGCTCAAAAAACTCCCATAATTAATAGCTTGTCTAATATTTTTTACCACCACACACACAAACATACACATATGTACAATTTGTCTTCTTTATAATGCTCCTTATTTTTTTATTTGTTTTAATAATGAGCACAGAGTACTAATTTGATTAGAAATAACAATTATATTTTAAAAAGAACAACTTTCATGTTCAAATATGGGTGGGGCAGTTGGAAAAATCTGTTGTTTGTCTTCTGAAATCAGGTTTTTGCCCCATTAATGATGTCACCTTTTTTTCCCCTACGGGCTCTGCCTGGGGTTAAATTAAAACTAGCTTTGGGAAGCTAATGGTTAGGCCAGGCCGTCCGTCTACCACATGGGAGGTCCGCAGTTCAAACCTCGGGCCTCCTTGACCCCTGTGGGGCCTGTGCCGCTGACAACAACAGAAGTGGACAAAGAAGAATGCGCAGCAAATAGACACAGAGAACAGACAACCGGGGCAGGGGGGCGGTTTGAGGGAAGGGGAGAGGAATAAATAAAATAAATAAATCTTTAAAAAAAAACAAGACTAGCTTTAAAAGCAAAAGAGAAAAAGAGAGAGAGAGAAAGAGGATGGGGAGTAAATAACTTTAAAATGTTTTCCTCTAAATATAACTTTTCCACCCTGCTATGAGTAAGTCCAGAATATGAATCCCTAAATTCCCAGCAACATACTGTATTTTTATAATGGTTTTTATCTGTTTGCTTATTTGCCTGAAAATATAATTGTTCATCTTGATTTAGTCCTTTGAGCGTGTAGTTGTTTTTTCCCCCTTCGAATGGGCTAGGCATAGGCTCTGCCTGGTCTAAAGAGCTCTGCTTGGTACATTTATTATTGCAATAGAATCTTTAAAAAATAAGGTTAGAATGAAAAAGAAAAGATCCTCTCTAATATGTGGTTGTTTAGCTAAGGGCATGTTGGATCCTGTCTGAGCCTCTCTGTTCTGCTCAGACCATAGCCCGAGATGCTTCTCACCAGAAGTTGAAAACATTACCAGGAGCCTAATGAGATTATAAGTGTCTCAGTGCCAACCTATCCCTGGGCAGGTTGGAGAAACCATCATGTTCAAATAAATAAAGAAAAACTTTCAAATAAAGCCAGGTTTTGACTAGCTGAGCTTACAGAGTGCACAACCACCACCATAGGAAAATTACATTTTATGGTCCCGCGAAACCCTTTTAATTCCCTTTCATCCATTCTTCCTTGGCAAAGGAAAAATGTTGAGTATTAGGGGAGGTTAGAAAGATAGAAGGATAGAAAGAGAGAGAGAGAGAGGGAGGGAGAAATAGGGAGGGTGGGAAAGGGAGGGGAGGGAAGTAGCGGGGAGGGGAAGGGGAGGGAAGGGTCAGGTTAAAAAGAAGAAAAGAGGAGTAGCAGCAGTGGGGAAAAAAAACAAGAAATCAAGACCTGACCTCCTCAGGACAAACTCTTTTCTGAAATCCTGGGGGGCTTGAGACCCCCTGAGGATGCTCACTAGATTTCACTGTGATAAGTGATTTATAAAAATACAATTTTAAGCAACATGAATGAATGTCAATATGTCAGACATAAAAGTCTCCATCCTGTAGAATTCCATGCACATGAATTTCTAGAATAGACAAAATTAATCCAGTGCAGCAATTGTCTCTGTGGGTGGACCCAAATTGACCTGAAAGGAGCATGGGGGACATTTCTAGGTTAATGGACACATTCCATGTCTCATAGGGATTTGGGTCACACAGATATATGCATTTGTCAAAGTTAAGAAAATGCACACTTAAGGCCTGTAACTTTCACTATAGGCAAATTTTACAACAAATGAAAAACTGTGATATGAATTGAGTTCTAGTTAATGATTTGCATGCTAAGGTACCAGGGGAATATACTGATGTCTGCACCTTACTTTGAAATGCATTAGAAAAAAAAATGACTTGATGAATGGATAGAGCAATTGTAAAATATCAATGTCAGCATCTAGGTAGTGGGTATATAGGTGTTTGCTATAAAATTCTTCCAAGCTTGATATATGTTTGAAATTTTTCATAATAAAATGCCAGGGGAAAATGCAAATTTGGCTACAAGTTGCTCCAAACATTTAAATGTCTAATCTCCCCATCTGGTTCAGTGTTTGGGTATATATGGATGGAGTGTGTCAACAAAGAAAACTATCTGGATCAACCACAATTTGCTTTTAGAACCAAATAAATCTCATTCTTGAGCTTTCTGTGGACAGGTTTGGCCAGAGGTTGGACCTGGTGAGCATAGAGTAGAGGCAACCTTGAGGCCTGGGAGGAACCCGTGCAGGCTTTATCTCCCCTCTGGCGTGCCTATGGTGCAGCAGAAATTTCTCAGCACCTTCAACTCTCAACTTGATTATGCTGATGCAACTGTGATTGTCAGTAATGACAACAATTGCCATTTCTCCAATGCTTGCCTCTATGTAGACAACCATAAGCACTAAACATATATTATCTCATTTAATTAAAATCAATAGACCCTTAATTTCCTACTAATAATCACTGATTTTGATATATGAATTTTTCATAAAACTGCTGCAGCCTCTATCTCTGTAGAATAATATGAGGAGAATCCCACTCCCTCACCTCCCCCCATCCTCCTATACCCCTTCCTTCCTCATCCTTCCCTCTCCACCTCTTCCTTTCCCCTTTCTTTGTCCTCTGCCAGTCTCTCAGGTCAGGTTCCTTGTCTCCCACCTGGCAACAGTATTATCCCCATATTCCAAGCAACTTGGAGCAAAGTGCAGACTGACTGGTTTCTAGATCCAGCTCTTCCAGGACTGGATGGGGAAGCTGGGGCACCTTAGGGAGTATAGGGCTGTCTTGAAAGTCCTCTGACGTCTAGCTCTCACCTTCAGGGTGTCAGGTTACCATTTATCCCCTAGCAGAAACAAAAACATTTTTCCTTCCTGACTGCAATTGATGAAGGAACTGAAGCCTGGAGTTGTACAAACATGGGAGGGAAGTCACAGCAGTGATCATGGATTTGGAAGGGGAACTTGGATGCCAAAGGGATTACTTAACCCAACTCCGAGCCAACCTGTTCTCATGGTCAGCACTTCTGCAGTCCGAGATCCAGACAGATAGGCAGGGCAATCAGCTGCACACACTGGCTACCCACCCATGTCCCTGGATGCCCCCTGCCTGTCTCTCCCATGGGATGGGGGCTTTAGATACTAGATGTTTTGCTCACGGAAATAAATGGTAGCAGTCTCACCTCTTGGTATATATTCAAGCAAACTGAAAGCAGGGACTCAAACAGATATCTGCACACCAGTGTTTATAGCGACATATTCCCAGTCACCAAAAGGTGGAAGCTACACAAGTGTCCATCAGCAAATGAATGGGTAAACAAAATGTGATATAAACTCTGTGGCAGTTTGAGTCTTTTGTGGACGCCAGAAAATCCTGTTCTTAAAGCTAATCCATTCCCACGCATGCAAACCTGTTGTAGATGGGGCCTTTTGATTAGATTCAGTTAAGGGACCTTCCTTTTGATCAGGTTACTTCAGTAGAGCATGACCCAGGATGGGTCTTAGTCCTCTTACTGGAATCTTTTATAAATGGGAGAATAAAAAACCACAGAATCAGAAAGAAGGCCACAGAGACAGAGAGGAATCCAGAAGCTGAGAGAGAAGGCCCCAGGACCTGGAAGATGAAAGGAAGCCAAGTTAGCCAAAAGCTGAAAGGAATGAGACCCAAAGGGAAGGGGAGGGGTGAGCAGATGCCATTTGCCTGATTGCCCACAGCTGCAACTTAGTGATACAGCATCTCTGATGATGCCTTGATTTGGACACTTTTCACAGTCTCAGAACTGTAAGCTTTCAACCTAATAAATTCCCATTACAAAAGCAACTCATTTCTGGTATATTGTTCCCAGCAGCTTTTAGTAAACTAAAACACACTCAGTTGAATATTATTCAGCCATAAAAAATGAAGTTCTGATACGTGTTATGACATGGATGAACCTTGAAGACATCGTGTTCAGTGAAACAACCCAGACACAAGTGGGCAAATAGTATATGAGCTCACTTATATGAATACCCAGAATAAGTAAAATCATAGTAGATTACAGGTTACCAAGGGTGAAGGGTGACCTCGTGGGTACAGTTTCTACTTAAGGTGATAAAAAAGTTGAGGTAATGGATGTTGGTGATGATAACATAATATGGTGAATTTAATTAATACCCCTTAATTTGTATACCTGCAAGTGGTAAAAATGGGAAATTTTGAGTTGTATGTTGGTATGTTATGATAGCAAAAACTTTCAAAAGTAAAATGATAAAATTATCATTTGTAATATAAAGCAATGAGAGCTGTTGACAAGTTGACACTGAGCAGGAACTTTTAAAGGATTCATGGCAAAGCCATTGGATCTCAGATTTTGAGAACTTTCTGGCCTTTTCCCACATAGGCTGCCAACAGGTTCTGTGAGTATCAGCTTCACAATGATAGGACATTAATCCTCATCAGAGCCTGAAGTGTACCACCAACTTTGACACCAGTCTAGAAAGAGCTCCACATTACCCTGAGTTGGGGTGCTTGGGAGAGAACGGGAGAAGTAAGGAAGGCATGTGTAAAGAACTTCAGAGCTTGATCCCAGAGAATGCCTTGCCACTGGCAATACTTGTGAATAGCATCCAAAAGGGAGGCCCCAGCCAGTCTCAAAGCCTAACTCAGCATGTAAATGCAATGCCTTCCCCCCAGCGTGGGACATGACACCCGGGGATGAGCCTCCCTGGCACCGAGGGATCACTATCAACTAACAACTGATAATGCAACTGGAAAATGACCTTGAATTGAAGGTTCGATGCGGATCAGTAGAATATCCCTGTCTACATAGAATAATATGACTTTAAAATGCTGTTTGATCTAATGTAAGGGGGAAATAGAAAGGAGAAATGAGTTTATATGGCTATGAGTCTCTAAAAAAAAAAAGAGTCTGGAGGCTGTCAGAAGGATTTCCCTTATGCACAACTGAGCAGAGTCTAAGAGGCAGATAAAGTAGATACAATCCCCAGGTATTGGTTCCTTTGAGGGCTAAAGGGACCCACGGGTTCTACGGTCATGGCAGATAGGGTTCACTGCCATGTCAGATGGCCCTTCTATGGAGCTGGTGTTTCTGCGTGATGAAACTGGTCCCAGAGGGGATCTCTTTTCATAAGACTATCATGCTACTTTACTGGAATTGTAGTTGGTATTGGGGTTTAAGATATATTTAGGGGATTGAATCTTTTTACTGACAATATGATAGCCAGGCCCTGAGCCTCAACAGACTCCAGCTCCTACAATCTGAATTATTGGACTCACCTCACTCAGCAAAGATGGAGTTGAAGAAGGACAACCACCACACCATGGAGCCTAGAGTGCCTACAACTGAAAGCAGGAGGATTGCATCCAGTAACCATGTGGAATCTGAGCCTCCTCTTGACATAGAGGTGCAACGGACACAACCAATCCAAGGACCTCAGAGAAAAGGTGGCAATGGAGTGGGAAAAGTGGACATGGTGGCTGATGGGTATGGGGAATGGCAGGAAGAGATGAGATGTGGAGGCGCCTTTGGGACTTGGAGTTGCCCTGGATGGTGCTTCAGGGGCAATCACCGGACATTGTAAATCCTCCCAGGGCTCACTGGATGGAATGGGGGAGAGTGTGGGCCATGATGTGGACCAATGACCATGAGGTGCAGAGATACCCAGAGATGTACTTACCAAATGCAATGGATGTGTCATGATGATGGGAGTGAGTGTTGCTGGGGGGGGGGGGGGGGGTGCGGTGGGGGTGGTGGGGTCGAATGGGACCTCATATTTTTTTAATGTAATATTTTTACAAAATCAATAAAATAAAATAAAATAAAATAAAATAAAATAAAACAAAAGGGAGGCCCCAAATTTCCCATTTTGAAATTGTCCCCAAAACCCAGTACTTACTTAGTCTTAGCTACTATTACAGGCACCCAGTCTCAGTGGCTCAAACCCAAATGCTTAGAATCTCAACCCTGAACCAACTTGAAATGGTCACTTGTCATTTTTGGTGATATTTTTATGTGCTTGGTCATTGCCTTAGTTTGCCAGGATGTTATCACACATATCACATGATGAGTTGGCTTAAATAACAGGAATAGATTGACTCACTGTTTTGAGCTGGAAGGAATCCAAGATCAAGGTACTGGCAAGATTTCTCCCTGAAATCTGCAGCATTCTGGTGCTGGCTGCTGGCAATCCTTGGGGTTTGTTGGCTTATATTTCTGCTTCTTGTCACATGGCAATGTTGTCTCCTTTCTCTTCTGTGTTTCTGCTGACTTCCAGCTCTTTCCTGTGGATTTCTTTTCATAAGGCATCCAGTAACCCGGATTAAGGCTGATCCTGTTTCAGTTGAGGCACACCCTAACTAAAAATAACATCGTCAAGAGGCCCTATTTACATCGAGGGACTTGGATTAAGATTAAGAACATGTGTAAATTGGGGTACATGATTCAGCCTACACAGTCCTTTATTTATTACATTATTATTATTAAGTATCCATTTATTATTATTTATTTATTTTAAAGAACTTCAGTCAGTTCCTCACCTTAATTTCTCACTGTCTGATTTAGGTCCCAGTATCGGCATCAGCAAAAGCATGGCATTGTTCATGTTTAGAGCGTTTCCTCTCCATCTGGCAGAAGGGAAATTGAGGCTCACCGTCTAGGCAGCCATGCTTCAAGGCTTCATTCTGGATTCACTGTTTGTCCCTGAGTCCCTGAGAGCCTATCCTTAGAACCGTACCCTACAGAAATCTGGACATGGGCTAACCTGTGATTTTTAACCATGCTGTTTTAGACTGCTGGGGTTGGCTTTTACAAGGGATTAATTTTTTTGTTTGTTTTCAAATTCCTCCTTTTTAATCAGCTCCATGAAGGACATCCTAACCACTATGAAACACAACAGAATATTTCTTTCTTCCAGTATTAAAGAAGATGACATTTACAAACATTTAAAAAGAAGATCTTCTACATACTCAGGGTGGTAGTCTTAAAATGTAGAGTAAAAAATACCTTTCAGCAATCATGTTCTTGATGGCAATTTCTTGTAAGTATGTTCAGAAACTGCTTCCTAACTGTGTTAAGAAAACATTGTGTACAAATTTTTAAAATGTCCCTAGATGCACATTATTTTTTAAAAATATCTTCCCAACTAAACTTTTTTTGCCAGAACCAATAATCCTGAGAGACCAAAATAAAAAACTAGCAAAAGAAAAATACCAAGGGATTTATTAGTTCACAAGATTATATTCTGAGGCTGTGAAAATGTCCAAATCAAGGCATCTCAAGATGTTACCTTCTTCCTGAAGATGGGCTGTCGGCGATCCTGGACTCTCTGTCACATGGAAAGGCACACAGCTGTGTCTGCTGGTCTCTCCCTTCTCTTGTGGGTTTCCTTGCTTTCAGTTTCTGGCTTCCTTGACTTCCTCACTCTTTGTCTGAGTTTCATTCTCTTAAAAAGGACTCTAGTAAGAGTATTAAAACCCACTCTGGGCCAACGCTTATTCAGCAGCCTCATCAAAAGTCCCTACTTATAACAGGTTTGCATCCACAGGAATGGATGAGCTTTAAGAACATGATTTTCTGGGACCCATGTAGCTTCAAATCATCACACATGAGGAACACCACTGGTAAAGCCTGCTCTTCCCTGCTGCTTCCCACTCCTCAGACATGACCGCTTAAAAAGTAGTCCACCTCTCCAGATTTATTAAATGCAAAGAAAGCACCTACCCAAGACCATCCAAAAAGCTGGAACAGACTTCCAGCCTCATCCTAACCCCCACTTCATATCATTATTGGAGTCTGTGCTGTGGCAGAAGGCACGAAAGGCAAAAAGAAGACAATGGAACTCCTGGCTCCTGTGATCTCGTCAGATGTTCCTGTCCCCACCTCGGCCACCATCAAAGTACTCCCTCTCCTCTCCCACCCCTGGCCCCCATCTCAGCTTTTCTGGGTCTTGCCCCCAGAAAAGGTTGGGGACCCCTCAGCCTTTTGAGATATTGAGGTCACACTGTGACATATATAGTGTGCATTGCCTTGTGGGTATGCGTGCATGCTAGCATGTATGTGCATGCACATGCTTGTGCACATGTGTGTGTCTGCCTGGGCATGTGTGGGCTCACCTGGAAGTGCACATTTTCAATGGTGGTGTCTAAGCTTTCGCACCTAGGACAGAGCACACCTGGCAGCAGAGTGTCTGTTGAGGCCGAAGCCACAACATTCGCACCCACAACAGCAAAACCAGACAGACTGCCTGGATCCCTGTCGACTCTGGGGAAAGAGCCATGTCATGATGGTCCATCCAAGAACTGTGCTGTGCCCCCAAAGGACCCTATGATGCTGAGGACCCCCTGCCCCCATACATGACCTGGAGGAGGTCCCAGGGGGAGCAAATCCCCAGGTGATCTGTGAAGGGGAAGGGTTGTCCACAGTAGCCCTGCTGCCATTTGGGTACACTACTCTCCAGGATGGCCACATAGTTAAAGAACGGGTTGGGAGCTTCCCCGTGTAAATGGATATGGATAACAAGAGGGAGAGGCAGCACTCCAGCTCTGTGCAAACAAGCCTGGCCCATCCCCTGGCTCCTGTTACCCATCTGACTAAAAATTTCAGAGTCCTAGGCTTTGCAGAGCTCCATTTTTCCTGGGCAGGAGGGTTATTATAACAAGCACAGCAGCAGGGTGCACCGGAAGTTCAGAGTGGGACCCATGGGATCCCTTCCACCAACTACACCCTCCTGCCCTGAGGCCTTTCCTCCTTCCCCCCTCCCCCCTTGCCATTCTCTTCCATCTTCCTCTGGGCCCAAGGTTCAGGGTTCTCTGAGGCTCATTAATGCATCCCATGCTGGAGATCCTCTGTGCACCCACACTGGGATCTCTCTGTGGGGACGGAGAGGCATTGAATTAGGATACACACCCCTCCAAGCAGCTCATCTGCCAGGTGAGCTAAGGCAAAGCATCATGAGCAGCCTTCTTCAAAAACCTCCACTGCCCCACCAGGCAGCAAATGCCCTCCCTGTTTTGCCCGATGTATCTAGTGGAGCTCTTGATTCTAGGGGTTCCCCACTCCCAGTAGGGTCAGGCAGTAACCCAGCCTCTGGACAACTGGGTCTCATATCCTAATACTCTCTATCAACACGCATCTTCAATAATGTTCCAACATGCCAGATTCCTGCTGGCCCAGCGCATTCGTCACCTGCCCCAAGATCCCAGCAGGTGGGCTTACTGGACTGATGCTGACTTTCCCCTCAATCCCACCCAAGAGAGTCTTTTTGTTCCCTTCAAGGGCCAGAGACTTCCCAGTGCTTCTGGCAAAGCCTGCCACCTTCACCATTAAGTCACTTGCCAGAGTGTTACCTGTGGGGGCAGAAGGCAGATGGTAGAGGAGAAGTTAACCTTCCATTCACAACAGCTTCCAGCCTCACCACTCCTGGGGCTCTATGGGAGAAAGAGAGTCAAACATTGGGTTAATGCAACAACACAGGGGAAGTTCAAGGCCATGATGCTGAGCCAGAAAAGCTGCCACAGGCAGGCCCACACTGCCTGGCTCCTTTTATGGGAAGTTCTAGAACAGGCAAACATGAGTCTACAGGCTCTGACAGGTCGACAGCCTGAGGCCTAGGGTAGGCATGAAGACTGATTACAAAGACACAGGGAAGAAGCTTTCTGGGGTAAGGGAAATATTTGAGATCTTGATGTAGTTGTAATGCTGTTATGTACATTTGCTAAAATTCCTCAGTCTAGATACAAAACACAGGGACATTTTATTTATACCACATTAAAGTTGATTTTATAATTTTTCAACTCAAGTAAGTTTCCCAAGCAGTAGACAGAGGACCAAGGCCAGCAATGTGGCTCCCTGAGGCAGGAGAAGCAAGAGCAGCCTGCCACCTTGGGTACATAGTCCCTCAGCTGCCCACCCCCTTCACCCTCCTCCCCACTCCCCCCCTCACCAATCTGGTGGGGGTCTTTTTGCACCCTTCTGCTCCTGGTACCCATAGCTTGTTGTCCCCACAGCTGCCAGCAGGAGATATAGTTCATACACCTTTCTAGCTGAAAACCCTCCAGTCTACCCCAGGGCCTTTGCACTGCTCTTCCCTTTGCTCAGTGCTATCTCCCTGGTCTTGGCTGGACTTGTTGTCCTTTAGGTCTCAAGTAAATAGCTCCTCAAAGAAGCCTCCCTGACCAGTGTCACCTGGCACCCCATTCTTGTCTATCACCCCTATTTCACTTCCACCTATCACTTACCGATTTAAATAAGTAAGCACTGCCTCCCTTGGCCCCCCACACACCCCAGAGCCACCAGGCACCTCTGGCACTTGACATGGGGTCAGTCTGACTTGACAGCTGGCCATAAATGTGAAATTCACACTGGATTCCAAAGACCTACTATATACACACACAAAAGAATGAAAAAGATCTCATTAATAATTGTTTGTAGGGAAGCAGATTTGGCTCAACTGATAGACCATCTGCCTACCACATGGGAAGTCCAGGGTTTAAACCCAGGGCCTCCTGACCCGTGTGCAGCTGGCCCATGCACAGTGCTGATGAGCACAAGGAGTGCCATGCCATGCAGGGGTGTCTCCCGCATAGGGGTGCCCCACATGCAAGGAGTGTGCCCCGTAAGGAGAGCCGCCCAGTGCAAAAAAAGTACAGCCAGCCCAGGAGTAGCGCTGCACACACGAAGAGCTGACACAGCAAGGTGATGCAACAAAAAAGAGATGCAGTTTCCCAGTGCCACTGACAAGAATACAAGAGGACACAGAAGAACACACAAAAGGACACAGAGAGCAGACAACCAGGGTGGGAAGGGGAGAGAAATAAATCTTAAAAAAATAATAATAATTGTATATTGATTGTGGGGTGAAATGATATTTCGGATATATTTGGTTAAATAAAATGATTATTAAATACATGTCTTTCATCTGTTCTCTTTTTTCCTCTAACGGAGCACCTTACATCTCTGTTGGGCAGTGTGGCTCTGCATGATCAAGTTTCCAAATCACACAGGCCCAGGAAGAAGTCCAAGAAATGTTTATTGACTGAATATATAAACTAATCAAAACATACTGTGAAAAGGAGAACGCGGTGAGCTTTTCCCAACTAAAGGGTATTTCACTTGTGTTCGGCAAAACTTCTCCAGAATAGGGCGCAAATGGGCCTTCCCCAGCCTCTGAAATCGCACCCTGCTCCGGGGCTTTCCCAGAAGTCAAGCCAGCGCCTCTACGTTAGGAACCGCGGGCCGACGCCAGGAAGGCAGGACGGATATTCTTGCCTTTTCAAAGGATGACTCTGCAGGGCACCCAAGTGCGAGGACTCCTTCTGCAGGACCCGGAGGATCCGGGCTTGGCAGCGCTCAGTGAGGGCCTGGACTGAGAGGGATGACAGGCACGGGAGAAGGACGGGTCGGGGAGAAGAGGAGAACCCGGGAGGAAGGGCACTGGGCCACGGAGGGAGACACAGGGCCGGGAGAGGGCACAGCGGGAGGGGGCGGGGAATAACGGGCGGGGGAAAGGGGCGGGGCCGGGCGAGGCCGGGGGAGGGCGGGACCTACCCAGGAAGAGGCGGGGCCGAGGGCGGGCCATCCAGAGTATAAAGACGCGGCGGCCCGCCGGGCGAGCAGTCCCAGTCCCAGCTGACCATGGCCCTGCCCTTGCGCGCTGCGCTGCTCCTGCTGGCCGCACTGGCCCTGGCCTTGGCCGTGAGCCCGGCGGCGGGTAGGGACCCCGGCAAGCAGCCGCGCTTGGTGGGCGGCCCCATAGAAGCCGACGCCAAGGAGGAGGGCGTGCAGCGCGCCCTGGAGTTTGCCATCAGCGAGTACAACAAGGCGAGCAACGACAAGTACCACAGCCGCGTGGTGGAGGTGTTGCGCACCCGCAAGCAGGTGCGTCCGGCCCCCGCAGTCCTGGTTCCTCGCGTCCAGACCCGAGGAGCGGGCGGGAAGAGAAGCGGTGGCTCCCTGGCGCGCCTGGCCTGGGTGCCCGGGGCGCATCCGTAAGGGGCCGCCGGGTCACCAGGGCAGGGCCGGGGCGCAAGCCCGCTCCCGAGTGGGGCGGTGGCCACCCAGCCCTGAGCCCGCTGTCAGATTTGCCTCTCGGGAGGCGGTGACCTCGCTGCGGTCCGAGCCCCGCCCCGGCTCCGCCTCTTCCTGACAGGCCGTCCTTTCTCCTCGAGTGGGACGGGTGCCGAGTGTGAACTGATTTCATTAAATGACCATGGGAAGAGGAAAAAACGGGCCCCAGACACCTAGCTGCCCTCCCAGCTCTGCCACTTAAAGATATTTTTAAGCATTCTTGTTACCTTTTAGCATTTTATTTTGACGTAACTTCAGATTTACGAAACGGTTGCCAAAGGTTAGAGAGGACTGCCGCCTGCCCCCTGCCCTGCCAGCCTGCCGTCCTCTGCCAGATAAGAAGGGCAGACGCCTGGAGAAGGGGGGATGGGAGAGGGCAGCACAAGATGAGCTTGCCTTTGAAGGGCGGCTGGGATTCAGACCAGTGACCTGCATCCTCTTCGCAGAGCGGTGCATAGTCAAGAAACTGTATGGGATGTCAGCGTTTAGAGTTCGTGTCCACCTTCTGAAAATTCAGAAGCTGGGTCAAGACCAGGTGCCATTCCCGCCTGCCATCCCTCTGGGCAGGGCGTCTGCTCCTGTCGGCATGGTCCCCACTGGCCTGCTCCTCTCCTATCTGACTTGGAGTGAAGGACTTGATCAGGCTTGTGCCTTGTTTACAGATGGGGGCGCTGAGCCTAGAGGCCTCACACAATTGCACTGGTTCCCCAGCACAACGGCTGGAGCTCTGATTCCTCCTCGGGGTGCTTCTCCCTGGTGACAACCAGGACTGGGGGGGGAGGTTGGAGAGGGAGTTCCCGTTATGAGGGAAGGGTTAAAATATGTTCTGCAACCCCAAATGTGAAAGGCATGCAGAATATTTCCATCAAAGATAACATTGGAAAGGTAGGCATTTGAGAGATCACCTTTTCATCTAATTGCAGATTTAGAGAACAGTTGACAAAAATAAATAAATAAAGGCTATAAAAGACCATCCAGTACCCTGCCAGCTGGTTGTTTAGTATTCCTCTGGCCAAATAGAGAGGGTGGTCACCCAGAGCTGGAAAAGGAGGGGTGGTGTGCATGGAGCGTCTCATCCCCAAATTTTAAATGAGGAAATAGATCAGTCTGGGAGGAAATGAAATTCTGTATGGACAAATAGACTAGTAGCAGGAATTTGGCTTAAATGTAACCATCAGATGCTAGTCATCCTAAAATAGATGGAGTCTTCTAGAACAGAATTAACAGAGTTTAATGAGACCTTTGTGCAGGGCAAAGTGTCATCACTTTGTGCCTAAGCCCTTGCCCTGTGCTCCTGGGGCTGTTCTTTTGTCTCTGCACTGGTGGCTTTGGGGAGCTGTGTCCTCAACCTATAGCCACCAAGCAAGCCCCCCTTCCCCCCTCCAGAGTGGATTGGCTTATACCTTCTGTTTCTCTGCTTCTGCTTGGCTGTGTGAGACACCTGTACTAGCCATTGGAGTTGCTTTGTACACAAATTCCAGATGAGCACCTGAGACAGCAGCCACCCGTGCCAGGAGCCAGCAAGAAGGTGGCCCTTGTGTTCTGTGGGTGGCAACTGGGGCCACCAGAGAAATGCAGGTCCACCTCAGTGAACTAGCTGTGTGTGCGTAAAATCGATGTGGGCTGTTATAAGCGAATCCCACTCTTCCATGTGCACAGATCGTGTCTGGAGTGAACTACTTCATCGATGTGCTCATTGGACGCACCACGTGTACCAAGTCCCAGCCCAACCTGGCCACCTGCCCCTTCCATGACCAGGGCCAGCTCAGTAAGGTGTGTGCCTGATGGTGGGGGTGGGGACGGCCATGTGTGGCAGACTTAAGTGGGAATGATGGAGGGTTCCTCTGTATGATTAATTTGAATTTATTGGGGGGGGGATTGTAAACTTGGGAATTGGGGCATTGTTAGGAAAACACTGCATGCTTTTGGGGTGTTGCCTGCTGGTTTGGAGGAAGCAGCTACTCGGGGTCATTCCTGTAGAGAAAAAAGAGGCTGTTTTTGTTGTTATATCTATAGCTACCAAGCAAGCTTCCCTCCCCCTTCCAGAGTGGACTGTTTAATCCCAGCCTGGACCCACACTGCCAACAGCCTACAGCCACACTAAACAGATTAGAGGGTCTTTGCAGACCTCTGGGCAGCCTAAACCCTCTGATACCAGCCCCTCCCCATGGGCCCAAGTGGTCCATGTGAGGCCTCCGGGGTGGGTGTCACAGTGGGAAGAGTTGCACTGCCCTGTCATCTCCCACACACACACACACCCTGTCTCTTTTAAGGAACCTTTCCTGACCCTTAGTCCACCCCACCCAGATTCTTCTCTCTGAGCCTTCTTAGTTCTGACCCAGGCACTGGAGGAGGAGGGCCTTTGCGGGTAGGGAGGAGCACAGGCTGCTGCTTACAGGGACAGGCACACTGGGGCTGGACTGGGTGACATTCCTGGGGTGGGGGGAGGCAGGAGGGTAGCCACCTAAGCACATCCAGGGGAAGCCGGAGAGGAAAGGGCACTGCAGATTCCCAGAGGTGGGGGCTCAGCTTCCACTCTGAGGTCTGGTGGGTGGGAATGTCCCTTTTCAACTGTAGCACTCACTGATGGCTCCTCTCTCTTCCCTTTTGCAGAAAACCCACTGCTCTTTCCAGGTCTACACTGTTCCTTGGATGAACATTACCTCCCTAGTGAAATTCAACTGCCGTGAGGCATAAAGCTATCTGGGTTACAGGTGGCGGCGCTGTCCACCTCTTGCTCAGCAGTCCCCTCACCCATTTAGAGCATCATTCCCCTCCACTGGACACCTGCAGCTGTGCCCATAGTTTGGTAAGCCCCACCCTGCTGGATGCCACAGGCTTAGAGAGGAAAATAAAGGCTTCTCCAGGTAGTTTCAGAACAGCCAAGTGCCTCTTACCTTGTTGCTTTCTTTTCCTTGCTTTCCCCATACACCCTGCACATGGAGCACGGTCCTGCTCTCACTTGATTAAATAAAAAAGCAACATGAGCTTCTCCTTGAGTTGTTCACTGTCTTTTGGATGTGGAACTAAGGGTCTGGGCAGTTACTTTTTGAAGGACTTCCTGTCCCGTGGGTTTCTAGAAGGCAGATGAGGAGGCAAGAGCTGGCTGGGACATCTCGCTCTGCAGCCAGGGGTGATTCACCAGCAGGTCAAACAGCCAGCAGGCCTTGGACTCTTTTGGCCAGCTGCAGGGGCTCCTGGCAAATAGAAGAGGGAGTAGGGAGCGCTTGAGAACTGGCTGGCCCTGGAAACCCCATGTTTGCATTTGAAAAGAGACCTTGTACCCAGAGGACTGGGCTGGGCTGTGAGGGAGGGGAATCAAGTGGTTCCCACAGTCCACTGCCAGTTCTCAGGGGTATATTAGGGGTGATAGATTTCATCAGGCTATGCGAGTTGATCAAACTCCCAGGCTCCCTAGAAACTAACTAATGATTTGCATCTATTTCTTTTCACAAAAGGCTTTAGGCCCCAGGAAGGAAGCAAAGACTGACATTAAAGTACATGTGATTGGGGAAAATAGCAATCAGAATCAAGGTCAGGGGCAAAATAAAGGCTGAAAGCAGCACCCTAGCAGACATTGGAAAGTTGCCCCTGCTAGAGTTTTTACCCCTGGGTACTCCTGCCAGTTCTTAGGCAGGGCTACAACTTAGAGGATGTAGACTGTAAAACATAGTGGAACTAGCATCCAATAAACTTTCTTCTTTTTCTAAGGGGCTATTTGATACAGCATATCGCCTGGTGATATCACCATCCTTCCATAGAATAGTGGATATTTTAACATCCAAAATAGGGAAGATACAGTTCTAAACAAAAAACACACACATATTCACACATCTCCCTGCAATGTTCTTTAAGCTGTTTTATTCCAGAGGTGAAAACTTTCTCACAGGCTGGTTATTGCTGAGGTCCATTGTTCCCCAAAATACCTCCCACCCCCAGTGCAGCTGCACATGTGATGAGCACTGAAGCAAAATGCTCGAGGGGAATCCACAGAGCCACTCTGATCAGCCAAAACCCCAGCATGGCTCTCCTGGAGGGAGAGGGAGCAGGAGCCCTTGGGAGCAAGCACAGGAGTGTTCCTCAGGTATCCCTCCCCTGGGTGTCTGACAGCTGTGTCCTTCTCAGCTCCTTGCCTTGCCTCATTTAATTTCCACCACCCTTGGATGCAGAGCTCCCTGCAGACTGCCTTTAACAAGAGGACACTAGGACTGAGCTGGGGGCTTATGCATGGGCCCTGTCATCTCTGTGCTCAGTTCCCTGGGTCCTCAGGATCCGTCCTGCATCCTGCTTTCAGAGGCTTTGAGTGGATGGTTTGCAAGGGCTAGGCAGGGGGCATTCTGTGCTTCACAAGCCAAAGGAACAGATGATGGGCATGGTGTGAAATGAAGAAAGGTAAGTCTCACCTGGATAGAAGGTGACCTCAACCCTGGAGAAGTTGGGGCAAAGACGACTGCCTGCAGACACAGCCAGGGCTTTGCTTAAGAAAGGTCCTGGTTTCACTCCAGCAACCAAGTAACCAGTCAATTAACCCAGTGTTCTAACTCAGGGACCCATGGCTTGGATGGGACTGTTTTAGTCCAGAAGATTTTTGAAGCAGCTTTTATCACTTACCTATTAGTGCCAAGGAAAATTCTCTGTAAGCTTGAGGTTGGGCCACTTAGTTTATCAGCAAAGCTTCCTGGTGCAACACTTGCCCCAGTTAACTAAATTCTTTAACCCATTACAGATTTTACTGGATTAAAAAAAAAAAAAAAAAAAGATCAGCCAAAAATAATGATTTTACTACAACAACCTTGAACAAATATTTATTGAGCATCTTTAATATGCAAATTTCCACACCAGGCTGAGGGGAAATGAGCTAGTTCACCCACATTTGATGTACTAAGCCTTTGAAATGCAGTGTGTATTTATACTCACAGCACATCTCAGTTTGGATCAGTAATATTTCAAGTAGCCATGTGTGGCCCTGGTGGCTCCCAGCCCAGCTCTGTCCATTAACACTCTTTAAATGAAGATGGCTAAGAAAAGAGGACAAAGAGATTATATATATTTATATAGATATATATTACATACACACACATATACGTTTTATATATATATATATATATATATATATATATATATATATATATATAAAATCAAAGGATTATAGCACCCGACTGCATGGCAGTTCTATGCATGTCCTTAGGCTGGTCCATGTTTTTCCATGTAGAAAAGTGTGCATGAGAAGAAAAATCATCAAGGTTGCTATGCGAACACTGTCCCAGCAGAGGGAACGGAATAACTTTAATGGATAGAATTCTGCATTCAGCTCCCATATTATAAACCTGCCCATCAGTGCAAACTGTCTTAGCCAGTCTGGATCACCCCAGCAGTTCTGGAAATTCACTAACAAGTTCCTAGTCTTCTGACCCACATTTCTTCTTCTCACATCCCATTGCCAATTGCTCTGACTTAAAGAGGGCTGGCTCCCACACAGCCCGCCTTCCCAGCAGGCAGATCCTTGACGACCTTGGCTGCATATGAAGCATGACCCACGCTCCTCAGGTTTTCAAGCCACTCATTAGGCAACTTGCTCTTGCAGGTGGCCCATCCTAAGCAGCACTGCCGATTCTTTGTGTCTTCTGGGAGAATGACCTTGCTTTGGGCTCTGTCCCATATTGCAGCAGTCACAGGCTTAGCTAGGTTTTGCCTTTTGTTTTTGCTCCTCTGTCCACAAGTAGTTCTCAGGCCTCCTGAGGTAACTCAGAGTAACCTGCCTCACCGAGAGCCCAGGATTGCCAGACATCTGAGCACAACAAAGCTGCCCACAAGTAACTTCCCCATTTTCGGGGGACAGAGTCACATGCTATGTGGTTTGGCTCCGATGGTAACTCTGAGAAGAAAGTGCAAATAGAAAATATAGACCCAATTCCTTCTAGAGGTGAGGAAATGGGGGCCCCTGAGGATGAGGTCACAAAGTCAGCCAAGGCAGAGTTGGGCCCAGAGTCCAGAGCTTCTGGTCTAGCCTTTCCCCACCCATCGCCACCAAATACTCTGAGCAGGTGTAATTTGATCAATATCTAAAGGTTATTGGGTGCTGTCTCAGAGGCAGGCATTGTGCTAAGTATATTTATGTAGTTTATTTGTAAAATAAAATATACATTTACATTTAACACTTAAAATGAATAAATGTAAAAGTAAAAGGATGCAGGCAGCAGTCACAGGGCCTGCACCAAGCATGCCGGGTGTGATGATGTCCTGGGCAGGATGCCCCCAGGCCCTTGCTATGCAATGGGAGTGGGTGGAGAGGAGGGTAGAAGGGTAATGCCAGTCTGAGTCCCTCTGGGTGGAAGACTGTATAATACAAGGCCACTTGGCAGTGGGAGGAGGAGGGAGGAACATGCAGGGAGAAAAGAGAATTGTCATGTTTGGTTGAATCATGATAATTTGCTTTAATGGTAACTATCTTAAGTCACCACTTTTGGATTTCAGACCTAGTCTTATGATCCTAAAGCAGCCTCTGCTGTGCCATTCCCAGTGATATGGCCTCAGCTTTATCAAAGATCAGGAAACAGCCCTCTCTCATTCCCCAGGTTAACACTAGACCATCAGCTCCCAATATCTTCTGCAGGCTGAAGCTGCAGGGGAGCTTTAAACCATCCCGCCCCCCGCTCTACTTCTGGCCTAGCCATTTGGGTTATTTAAAACTCTCTAGTGTTTCCACAGTGCAGTTAAAATGAGAACCCCTGGCAAGAGTGATGATCGATTTACCAAATCAGAGTAGAACAGCAGAGAAGCAGGAAGGGAAGGAGGGGACCAGGAGGAGCCGCCATGTGCCTTGCCATGTGACAGAGGATCAGCAGCAGCTGGCTCAGAACGCCACTGTCTTCAGGGAGAAAGCATCGCCTTTGGACATTTACTGGCCTCAAAACCACACACAAATAAATTTCACAGTTTAAGCTGAACTATTTCACGGTATTTGCCTCAGCAGCCTAGAAAACTAAAACAGGAGGTGACGCTGTGTGTCTGCCTTAGTCTTCCGGCTTGTCGTAACAAAAGACCACCAATTGGGTGGCTCAAAACAACAGAAATGTATTCTGTCACAAATCTGGAGGCCAAAATTCTGACATTAAGTGGCTGGCAGGGACGTGCTTCCTCTAAAGTCTGTAGGGAAGAATCAGTTCAATGCCTTTCTCCTGGCTTGTGGTGGTGGCCAGCAATCTTTGGCACTCTTGGTTTGTGGCACCTCAACTTCCATCACATTCATCACACAGTGTTCTAGTCTGTCTCTGTGTCCAAATTTCCTGTTCTTATAAGAGCATCAGTATATAGGATTAAGGACCTACTGTACTCCAGTATGACCTCATTTTAACTTAATTAATGCTATTTGAAATGACCCTATTTCCAAATTGCACAGGTACTGAGGTTTAGGACTTCAATATATCTTTTGGGGGAAACACAATTCAACCATAACAGTGACCTCCAAAGTTTGGTCAGCTCTCATGGGGTACTCATCCTAGGGGAAGCCAATTGCCATGTAAGGTGGCCACTATCCCAAGACTGTCACACTGAACAGGGGCTCTAATCAACTGTCCCATCTGAGTTCCCTGCCATCACTAGGCATCACCTGCCAGCCAGGTGAGGACCCACCTTGGACATCGAGCCTAACTGAGCTCTTAGGTCATCAGACCTAGCTGTCAGCTGACTGTAACCACACAGAAGACTCCAAGCAAAAACCGCCAGGCTACACCCTTCCCAAATCCCTGGTTCACAAAACTGTGAGCAAAATAAAATGGTTGTTGTACCCACCATGATCTTTAGATGATTTATTACACAACAGTAGGACCTGAGACATGACTGCATATGTGTTTAAGAGTGGTAGAGTCCATGACAATGTGATAGCCAGATCCTGAGCCTCAACAGACTCCAGCACCTACAATCTGATTTATTGGACTTACCACACTCAGCTAAGATGGAGGTGAAGGACAACCACCACACCATGGAGCCTAGAGTGATTACAACTGAAAATGGGAGGATTGCATCCAGCATCCAGGTGGAATCTGAGCCTCCTCTTGACATAAAGGTGCAATGGACACAACCAATCCAGTGTCCACATAGAAGAGGTGGCATTGGATTGGGAAAAGTGGACATAATGGACAAAGGGTATGGGGAAAGGCAGGAAGAGATGAGAGGTGGAGGCGTCTTCGGGACATGGAGCTGCCCTGGATGGTGCTTCAGAGGTAATCACCGGACATTGTAAATCCTCACAGGGCCTACATGATGGAATAGAGGAGAGTACGGGCCATGATGTGAACCAATGTATATGAGGTGCAGAGGTGCCCAAAGATGTACTTACCAAATCCAATGGATGTGTCATGATGATGGGAACGAGTGTTGTTGGGGGGGGGGGGGGGAGAGGGGGGGTGGGGGGGTGGGGTTGAATGGGAACTCACATATATATTTTTAATGTAATATTATTACAAAGTCAATAAAAAATAAAAAAATTAAAATAAAAAAAAAAAAAAAAAAAAAAAAAAAAGAGTGGTAGAGTCCAGAGACCTGGAATCAAACCACAGGTATGAGTCCCAGCCCCACAACCTGTGAGCTGTGTGACCTGGTTCATTCCTCACCCTCTCTGACTCTCACTTGTCTCATTGGTAAAATGGGGCCAGTAGTAGTTGCTTTTCCGTTAAATCGGTAAAGCACTTAGACAGTGCGTGCCACATGGTGGGGTTATTTACATTTGTTAAACAAATATCTACTTTTATTCAGAACAGTCAGAATGTTCAATGTTCATAGAATTTATTCTCATGAGGTGTTTTATAAGGGTCAAACTTTATTTTTTAACTGTTATTTCAAATTTCTGTGAGGTGTCTGAATTCGATTAAGGCTTTTGGGATAGTGTTGATTGGGTGAATGTATTTTGAATGTGTGAAGAACATGACTTTGGGGATCCCGGGAGTAGATTAAATTATGAGCCCCAATTTATACATGTTCTTAATCTTAATCCACATTCCTATGGCTCTCTTGATATATATTTTTGTAATTAAGGTGTGGCCAACTGAATGAACTTGGGTTTTAATCTGAATTACTGGAGGAAGGCCTTATAAAGAGAAAGAAACCAGGAGTCAGAGTCAGAGAAAGCCACGGGGAGGAGTCAGAAGCTGGAAGTCAGCAGGGACCTGAGAGAAAGGAGAGGACATTGCCATGCGATGGGAGAGCCAAGGAACCCAAGGATGGCCAGCCAGCCAGGACACTACCCACCCTGGGAGGAAGCCAGCCTTCTGGCTTTTGAAACCATGAGCCAATAAATTCCTGTTGCTTAAGCCAAGCCATTGTGTAGTATATCCCAGAGCAGCCTGGAAAACTAAGACAGTTTCCAAGAACTGTTTCAAAAGGCCATCTATATCACATAGCAAATTTCTACAGCATCATAGGCCAGTTTCCGGATTTCAATCCCAAGTCTGGCTGGGTGTTTTTTGTCTATGCCTAATACTCTAAATATAATGGCTTTTTAATATGTTTTAATGTCTGTTAGGTAAAGACCATTCTTTTTATTCATTCTTTTCTAAACTTTATTTCCGGAATGTGTTGTATTTATTTCAGATGAAATTATTTTTTCAAGCTTAAAAAGTAGAACTTTTAACCTTTTATTTTGTTTTTTGTTTTTTTGTTTTTTTTTTAAACTTGTGTTTTGACATAAGATTACATTAAATAGGGAAATGGACTTTGGCCCAGTGGTTAGGGCGTCCGTCTACCACATGGGAGGTCCGCGGTTCGGGCCCGGGCCTCCTTGACCCATGTGGAGCTGGCCCATGCGCAGTGCTGATGCGCGCAAGGAGTGCCGTGCCATCCAGGGGTGTCCCCCGCGTAGGGGAGCCCCACGCGCAAGGAGTGCACCCATAAGGAGAGCCGCCCAGCGCGAAAGGAGGGAGCAGCCTGCCGAGGAATGGCGCCGCCCACACTTCCTGTGCCGCTGACAACAGAATCGGACAAAGAAACAAGACGCAGAAAAAAAAGACACAGAAAACAGACAACCGGGGGAGGGGAGGGGAATTAAATAAATAAAAATAAATCTTTAAAAAAAAAAAGATTACATTAAATTTATATATTCCAATTTGGGGAAAACTGACATCTTTTAATATTTGAGTTTTTCACTGTAGAATACAGTGCATCTTACAATGTGTTCATGCTTTCATTTTGTCCCTCAGTAGAATAACATAACTTTTTAGGCACCTTCCACATTTCCTGTGAAATTTCCCTGGATATTTTATATTTTTACCAGGAATATTTTCCACATTGTATCTCTAACCTGTCATTGTTGGTACAGAAGAAAACCATTGATTTTGTGTGTTTTTCTTGTCTCTGTCTTGGTGACGCAGTATTTATAGAATCTCAGAGGTCTGGGATTTTGCAGCCCATTACTGCTGTAACATGCAGAAAGGAGCTTATTATTGTTGGCAGGAGTGACCTTGGATGAGACCACAGTCTCATTAAAATGTTCAGAGAGAGGCAGCCCTTTCTGAAACCTTAGGGAGGGCTGGGGGGAGGGGGGAGAGGCAAGCTAGAGAGAGAAGGTACTAGAAGACAAAAATCAAATCATTTCTTTTCCATTATGAAGTCAGGAGAAATCCTGGGATGATGGATTCCACTAGGTTCTTGACCTTGTCACATGAAAGAATTTAAGAACATGCCAGTTTAGTTTTAGGCCAGTAAAAAGAATTTTTTGAGAACTGGGAGAAAATAACAGAGTTTATTGAGAACTGGGAGAAGGAACAGGGTTATGCACCAAGATATTGATGCAGGCTCCTCTAGGCAGAGAGAGGTTTGGAGCTTATGGGCTGCCTTTATTAAGCTGTTATTTACTCTTCCCTTTCCTAATGTTGGGGGAGGGGCCCCAGCTGTTTGCCTTTTCTGCTTGGTTACCCCACCCATTAATACCCCACGAGGTCAATGGCAAGGCCCCTTGAGGGTATCTGGGACTTGCCCTTGACCCCAAATGAGATCTTGCTCCAAATGGGGTTCTCACGGGGTGCTTCCCTCAAGGGGCTTCCAGGCAGGGTTCCTCGGCCACAGGTTGTGAGGCCATGTTTTTCTGCCAGGTCTTGACTGGTCTTCCCTTTTCCTAAACTAGCCTGCCTCAGTTATACTCTTCTATACTGTTTGAATTCATTTGTCAAATGCACATTGCTATGGGTTGAATTGTGTCCCCCAAAAAGTCCTGTTCAAGTCCTCACTGCCAAACCCACCAAAGTGATCTTATTTGAAAAAGGGTCTTTGAAGATTGTTGGAGAAAATACAGCACTTACCGGGACACTGAGACTGAAATGACTATAGATAAAGATTTATTGAGAAGCTCTCTCAATGAAGGGGGTCTGAAGAACAGACTTCAGCCCCCTCCTGGAAGGGGGGGACTTGAATTTATACAGAACTTTCCTAGGCAGGAAAATGACAGTTGGTGGGAGGGGGTCCGAGTGAGGTGCAGGGGCCAATAGGAAGCCCTAGAGGTGAAACTTTTTCCTGATAGTTATTAGAAGATAGTGGGTTAGGGAGTTATGGTTTCTTGGAATGCTGCAGGAGCAGATGTTTCTTTGTTCTGTAGGAATTTTATCTCCCTCTGATATATAGGTAGGGAAGATTTCCATTTCCCTTTACTCCTGTCTCTGTGGTTTCTTTCTTTAACCTGTGGGGAAGTGCCATGTCCTTAGGCACGTAGGCTTATGGGGGATGAGGTCAGCCTTTCCCCAGTGCATATCAGGGGAAACTGAGCTACAGCTTTGTTAATTATTGCAAATCTCTAACAAAGATGTTATAGTTAAGATGAGACCAAACTGGAATAGGGTTGATCATAATCCAATAGGTCTGGTGTCCTCATAAGAGGGGAGAATTAGACCCAAACAGAGAGACAGAGGGGAGGGTCCAGGAGACAAAAGAGGCAGAACATGATGGGCTGCCAGCAAGCCATTGCCAGAAGCTAGGAAAGAGGCAGGAAACAGTCTTCCCTGCAGACTTCAGAGGAAGTGTGGCCATACTGATGCCTTGTTTTCAAATTTCTGGCCTCCAGACCTGTAAGACAATAAACTCCTGTTTGTGGTACTTTGTTACAGCAGCTCTAAGGAACTAAGACACACAGAAAAAATGAAAAGCATTGCAGCTAGCACAAGCAATGGATTCTTTTATCCCCCAGAGCTAGTCTCACCCCTTGGCATTGGGGTTCTATATGGGTCACTTCAGGAACATATCATTTGAGGCTCATATGGCCCAGAGTCAGATCCCCCAAGGTGTCACTCAGGGGTAAGCTGGACTCTGGGTTGTGGAGATCCAGATAAGGTCTAGTTCAGGGGTGTTTAACCTTTTTTGTTCCACAGACCCCTTTGCCAGTCAGGTGAAAACCGTGGATCCCTTACTAAGTCCACACTATACTGTGTGTTATTTAATAAATATGTCACACCCACGCCAACACATCCCCACAAGAGTAATGGTTTTTTAATTTAGTTCAATCTCATTGACCCCTTATTAAGAACCCCTGCTCTAGTTGATATAACATTGCCTTGAGCTTGGCTATGAATTGCGATCACGTGGGGAGCTTTAAAGACTCCCCACCTTGAAAGATTCTGATGCAGTCAGTCTGAGATGAGACCTGAGCCCTTGGATTTTAAAATATTCCCCAACTGATTTCCCAAGGAACCACTGAACTATAATCTAAGTAGACTCCCTGTGAAAGACCGAGTCGCTTTGGAAACTTCTACAAATTGCAGAAGGTGAAATGTATAAACATCACAGTCTGCCTCTGGACTTGCTTTCAGTGTCAGATATTACCAACAGATAGCCCCCAGTATGTCCCCCTAGTTACCTCCCCACATAACCCCAAGATACCTCCCAGATAACCTTCCAATATCTCCCATATATCCCCCCAGAAACCTCCAGACATCCCCTCAGATACCCCTAGATAGCTTGTCAGATAACCCCCCTGGATATCTCCCAGATATCCCCCTGATAGCTTCCTAGATACTGCCCCATACGTACCCTAGGCACCCCCTGATATCTCCCCAGACACTGCCCCATACGTACCCTAGGCACCCCCTGATATCTCCCCAGACATGCCTCAGGTATCGCACAGATATCTTCCCAGATACCCCTACATAGCTCTCCAGATACCCCCATATATCTTCCCAGATACCCCCAGATAAACCCTCAGATATACTCCCCAGATTTCCCCAGATATCTTTCCAGATACCCCTCAGATTGCCCCAGATTTAAATAAGACACAGCCAAGAAAACCCGCTGAAAATGTCTTTAGGCCCATTGTTCTTTAGGCCAATGACTGTTACTAGCAATTTCAGGGTGGCTCAGGAGGGTCCAGTGGAGCAGTCATCTTGACATCTTCAAATGCTGCACTGAGCACTCCTGTCTTGAAATGCCCTTTACCTCATTCCCAGAGGTAATTGCCACCTGACTTGTACCCCACTGAGTCAGGGCCTCATTCCATTTACTGGTTCCTCTTTCTCTTAGCACTTCCCATTTGTCCACCTCATCCCTCCCCTCCAGAATCCCCCTGCAAATCCAAATTCTCCCTGTGTGGGATAGAAGAATTCAGCTCTCTCAAGACTTTCCCATACCCATGAAAGTGCTCAGAAAATAAAGGGCTTCCCAGTGAACAGGGACGCACCCTCTTTCTGAGGTGCTTTTGGCCGTATCTGAGAACCCTGTAAATGCAAAATGCACTGAGGATTGTTTACCCTAGGCTGTGTGTTTTCTCTGATGGTCACACTGCTCCTTATTGTGACTGACTCATAAGTCAGTGAGTGCCCTGCCTTCTTATGATAATAATAACCTGATTTTCCTGTGGGAAACCCTCCTCTCCTCTCACTTTCCCCAACCCCATCTCTCTCTTCCATGATGGGTGTGAAGAAGAGAAAACACCAGGTCCAGTACTGCTGTGGCATGTTGGAGAATGAAGCCAATTTACAGAGAATGCCTGAAGTGAGTCAAGAGAGCCATGAATAGGTGGAGCTACACGGTGTGAGTTCCCACCCCACGCAGTGCCTGAGTCAGCCCTTCCTCTGTTCCTTTTAGTTAATGGAACCAGTAATTCCCCTTCCTGGGGCCAGCTGGATCGGGTTTTGCAGCACTTAGGCTCTTTTGAATCCTAATTGATACACAGAGTCAAAGACTGTGTATCATTCAGTTCCCAGACCTGAGAGTCACATAACATTTCTTGACTGTTTCAGAAGAAACACCCCAGGTTCACCTTGCAGAAAGTGGAATTATCCGGACCTTGGGGTCATCAGCCCACTCTTCAAAGTGCAGTGTTGGCAGATGCCATTGTGGCGGAAGGATAGCCAGGGGCCCACCCGCCTCTTAAAATGCTGTGATTGGCTCTGTGTTCATAAGAGGGATTGGCTGTCGTTTTCCTTTCTGGTACTGAAGTTGGGCTCATTCATTAGACTATGATCAACCAGAGAAGGGGCTGTCTTCCCTGGGGATTGAAAGCACCAGTAAATCTAACCAGACGTGCTATTCCTACTTTATGAGGCCTTCCCCAAAACCCTTTTTGAGAATCCAGCCTCATACCTCTAGTAGATGGAATCAGTTTGGCCTCAGAAAGTTCTGAAATGTGTCCAAACAATTAATTAATTAAATTCATCCCATCAAGAAAATGAAAAGACAGTCTACAAAATGGGAGAACATATTTGCAAATCATATATCTAATAAGAGACTTTAATACTGAATACATAAAGAACTCTTACAGCCCAGTAATAAGAAGACAAATAGCCCAATTTAAAACTGGGTAATTGAATGGACATTTCTCCAAAGAAGGTACACAGACGGCCAATAAGCACATAAATGATGTTCAATATTATTAACCATTAGGGATATACAAATCACCTCACACCCACTAGGATGGCTATAATGTGCAGAAATTGTGACCCTCATACAGTGCTGCTGGGTTTGTAAAACGGTGCAGCCACTTCAAAAGACTATCTTGCAGTTCTTCACATGGTTACACATAGAATTGCCATATGACCCAACAATTCACTCCTAGTTATATATTCAAGATAAATGAAAATATATATCCACACAAAAATTTGCACATGGAAGTTCATAGCAGCATTATTCATAATAGCCAAAAAACAGAAACAACCTAAATGTCCATCTGCTTATGAATGAATAAACTAAATGTGGTATAACCAAACTTTGGAATATTATAGGACAATAAAAAGGAATGAAGTACTGATACATGCTACAACATTGATGAACCTTGAAAACATTATGCTGAGCGATAGTAGCCAGTCACAAAAGGCCACATATGTATGATTCCATTTATATGAAATGCCCATAATAGGAAAATCCATAGAGATAGAAAGTAGATTAGTGGTTGTCAAGGGCAGGGTGAAGGATGGGGATGGGAGGAAATGGGATGAGGCGTGATTACCAATGTGTGTGGGGTTTCTTTGGGAAGGTGATGAAAATGTTCTAAAATTACATGGTAGTGATAGATAAACAGCTCTGTGAATATACTAAGAATCGCTGAATTGTGTGCTTTAAACTGGTGAATTGTGTGGTATGTAAATTATATCTCAATAAAGCTGTTTAAAAAATTTCGTCCCAAAGCTACATTTACACACACCTAACATTTAGTCCTCATTTTTTTTCCTATCCTAAATAATTTCCAGCCATGTTGTCCACCAACCAAGCCACAATAAAATTAAAGAACTGTAAGTTACCTATGGTCATGGCAGATGGAGTTCAGTACCATGTCAGTTGGCCCTACTTTGGAGTTTGTGTTTCAGTGTGATGGAGCTGGACTCAAATGTGATCTTTGTCCTCAAGTCTCTCCTGTTACTTTTACTGGAACCGTAGTTGGTGCTGGGGTTTCACGTATACCCAGGGGACCTGAATCTCTGGACTGACCATGTGATAGCCAGGCCCTGAGCCTCAACAGACTTGCAACCCCTACACTCTGGTTTACTGGACTTACCCCACTCAGCTAACATGGAGGTGAAGAAGGTCAACCACCACACCAGGGAGCCAAGAATGCCTACAACTGAAAGCAGGAGAATTGCATCCAGCATCCATGTGGAATCTAAGCCCCCTCTTGATATAGATGTGGAGTGGACACAAACATTCTAAGGTCCACAGGATGGAGGAATAGAATATGGATTAGAGTGGACTTACTGATATTCTATTCATGAACTATTGTGATTAGTAATCAAAGAAAATGTGGCATTGGTGTGGAGAAAGTGGCCATGGTGGCTGCTGGGAGTAGGGAGTGGGAGGAAGAGATGTGATGTGGGGGTATTTTTGGGGATTGGAGTTGTCCTGGATGGTGCTGCAGGGACAGTTACCGGACAGTGTATGTCCTCCCATGGCCACTGGGTGTACTGTGGGAGAGTGTGGGCTATGATGTGGACCATTGACCATGAGGTGCAGCGGTGCTCAGAGAAGCATTCACCAAGTGCAGTGAATGTCTCATGATGATGGAGGAGGCTGTTGTTATGGGGGGAGGAGTGGGGGGAAGGGGTGGGGGGTATATGGGGACCTCATATTTTTTCAATGTAACATTAAAAAAATAAATAAAGGCAAAAAAAAAAAAAAGACAACATGGAAATAACCCAGACTTGACCATAAGTCCCCTCTCCCCCATTTTCTTATTCCCAGGGGAAAAATTAAAGCTCAAGATTAAACTTCCATGCGAGTTGAAGTCCTAAGAGAGTAATGTCCAAAGGAATGAAAGTCCAAAATAAAATTATCTTGTTTTTGGTGAGAGATAAAAGACCAAAATCCAAAATTCTTAAGTTCACAAACCATCGTCCACAATGTCTTCATCAGTTCAGTCTCAGCTAGAGGGAATCACAGCAGTTCTGGCAGCAGCTCTAACCTGTTTCTCACTGTAATTGGGTATAGTTTTGTAGATTGTTTTTTGTTGTTTTTTTTTTTTTTCTGAGTCAGTGATTCCCAAGGGTGATGTGCCAAGACCAGCAGCAGCATCCAGGCACTTGTTAAAATGCAAAATATTGAGCCCCACCCAGACCTGTTGAATCAGAAATTCTGAGGAATGTGACCCAGTGCTCTGTTAGCAAGCTGTGGCAGGAAGCTCTAACACAGCCCCATGATTCGCCCTTCTGGAGTCCCTGCCCTTGTGTAATTCCCTCCCCTTGAGTGTCGACGTAGTGGCTCACTTCTAATGAATAGAATGCCACAGAATAATGAAATGTCACGTCCCAACCTAGGCAACATAAAGACTACAGCTTCCACCTTGGACACTCTGGCTCTCAGGTCACCAGCTGCTCTGTCTTGAGGACAATCAGGTATCCTACAGAGAGGCTCACATGAGCAGGCACCAACCTGCCAACAGCCAGGAGAGGGAGCTTGGATGCAGCCCCATCCCCACCAATGCCCCCCATCCTCCTGAGGGACCTGAGCTCCATGCATGCAATTAAGCCACACCTGGATTTGTGATCCACAGAAACTGGGCAGTAATAAACATTTGTTGTTTTAAGTCACGACCACTCGAGTAATTTGTGATACTGCAATAGGCAAATAATTCACAAGGCTTTTGGGTGATCCTGATGCAAGCTAAAGTTTGTGCCCTGCTGCTTTAAAGAACGATTACTCACCAATCCAATCAGAATTTCTTGCTCTTTCCCTTACCTTCCAGTGAGGCTTGACTGCGTTTCTGACAGTTTCACCTGTCTCTGAGCCTGGTCCCTAATTTTCCCTAATGGATAGGGCTTGCATTATATGCCAAATTGAGCACCTTCTTTTCTTGCTTTTACTTTCTCCTTGCTTTCAAACCACACTTATTTTCTATTGTTATATAGCCCATTACATTTTGCTTTAGGGATCTCCTCCAAAGAAATCTCTTCATCAAGACTATGTAGTCTGCCAAAATCATCTGCTGCTGAATAAGTCTTGTCCAGCCTCTCTTCCTGAGATGGAGAACTGCATCCATGGTGACATTCCCCATCGGTATCTCAACTAACCTGAGCCACCTCTGGAGACTCCCCTTTCGTGGTCTCACCTCTAGCTTTGCCTTCCCTTAGTTTCCTTTAGTTTAACAGGCATGCTCCCTTGGAGCTGAAGCAAACCTGTATCTCTATCTACATTGCCTCCACCACCTGGATGACCCACCATAGAGCTCTGATAATTTGGGGTTGGTGAAGTTGGTCAGCAAATCTGGCCTGTGGTCCTCACCCCCAGCTGCACAGCCTAATATCTGGGGAGCTTCCAGTAAATGCTGATTCCCAAGCCCCACCCAGACTGCAGAAGTCACCTATGTTAGAAACTCCCTTGGTGATTCTAGATCCTAACAATTTTAGGATGTGATCCCTCAACTGTTCTTAGATCTATCAACTGTCCTTTTGTGTGTTCTCTTCTGCAGTCCTAAGAGACCCCACCCCCACCCCCGGTAGTTTCCAGGATCCTGCCCCGTCCCTCAGAGATGTCACTGCAGTTTCACTTCTCTTCACTTGGGAAGGACCTTTGGTCCTGGCCACTATTTCTAGTTCAGTAAGAGCTTAGACCTCTTTTGCCTTTTTCATGTCCCTATCCGGGACTTCAGACTCCATTTGAACTTCACCTCTGTCTCCTCTGTCCAGGTCCTTGAATTCCTAGGGAAGTGTCTCTCCTCCTGTGCCTGAATTTGTCATTCTTCCTCTCATTTTTATTTTCCCTCTGTTCCTGCTGGGAAAGCTAACCCAAAGCACGTTTTCCAAGACACTCCTGTCCCTTAACTTTCCGAGGAAGTCAGAGTCTTAGGAACAGAATGTTCCAGACATCGGTCTCTCAGTTGCCCTCGTGGCTTTACTTCACTGTGATGTCAGAGAAGACAGCAAATCCTCTTTATAATGAAGGCAGGAGAGTGCGTGCCCCTCACTGACTCACATCTCTTCTGGCCAAACACAAGTCACTTGGCTACACCCAGCTGCCAGGAGGCTGGGAAAGGGTGTCCAGGTGGACCTTTCTAGACCAAGTCATACCTCTGTAGTTCTATTATTAAAGAGAAGAATGGATTATAAGGCAGGAAGAACAGCAGGCAGTCCCAGTGTTACCCACACAAACAGAAATACAAGAGTGTTGCTGCTTTCTATTTTAAGTTATACTTCACTGCCCATGAAATTAAGCAGAACTGACCTCATGTGAATGCAAAATACATCACCGCATTTGTGAAATGATTTCAGAATCAAGGAGGGAATCTCCACCTTCAAGAAATTTCTTCCTGCTTTCAACTGTCCTTTCCTTGGGGTATGAATAGCCTTCTCCAGGGGAATCACCTTGGAAATGGCCCCTCTCTCCCTCCCTCCAGTCTCGAAACCTCCCTCTGGCGCCCCCTCTTGGCAGGGCCCTAAGGGAATATTTCCCTGACAGGCCCAGCCAGAATGTTTCCAGAATCCTCTCATGGGGCAGAAATTTCTAGAAGGGCAGGCATGCAACCCAGAGAAGGTATCACTACCAACTTGGAAATGTGATCTTAATGCCTTGTTCAAGATATTTTTAAAAACTTAAACTTCTTGCTTGTATATGAACCCAATATTTCCCACTTTTTAAAAGCCAAGTGTCCTCTTTAAGTGTGCATGCATGCATGTGCATGTGTATGTGTGTTTAAGGCAGAAAGAGAGAGGAAGGGCAGGGGAGAGAATTTCTGAACCAGAACTTCTTGGGGAGGTATAGTAAGGGATATTATCTCACTAATATTAAATAAAGTATTGTTTCCAGTAAATAGCAGAACGCTATACCTAAACAGGGTTTAATGTTTAGGTAATAAAATAAATATCTTGTTCTTGGTTAGCAGCAGCATTATGAAAATCTTGGACTTTCCTGGCTCTAACTCCAGAGACTAGAGGTGGGTCGGTCTCAGGGTCAAGGCCAGGAGTTTCTTCTAGCTGCATCTTGCTGGAGCCTGACTACTAGCTGCTTGTCTGAGGGAGGGTCCCCTGAGTATAACTGTCCCTGCAGAAGGGAACTTGGCTCCTTCTCAGTGGGCCCATTATAAAAGTCATCTTCTCTGAAAATATGAGCAGCCCACGCCACATCTCAAATCTTCTCCTATAGCAATTTTACCCCTGGCTCCAGTGATGGGTGCCTGGCAGGTAAGACACTTCACCTGACTTGGGAAGGCACATTTTGGGATTTTTTAGGAGGTATGAACCAGCACCCAAAGTGTAGACAGATGGGAGTCAGTTAAGTAAAAAAAATCACCTAGGGGCAGACCAGAGAGGGAACACACACTCCTTTCATTCCAGGTAATTTATATTCTCTTTGGGTCTACCTATTTCAAATAAGAATCTTCCTCATGGGCCATGGATTAGCTAAAACTCTAAGTAATTTTGCTTTATTTTTTTACAGACCGTATCCTTAGGTTTTGTCCTAGGACAAACAAATCAATAAAGATAAACAGCCTATTTCCATGCAAATAGCCACAACATGTTTTCCTAATTCTCTAGAGTTCTCTAGTAGTGACTTTTTGTCACTTTTTCCTTCCCATTCTTCCTTACGTTTTAAAAAATATGTGGACAGGTAATTCCTTGGCCTGTAAAATTAACAGCCCTCACTAAGACAAGCCCTCATTTCTTTCCTATGATCACTTTTCTTGCTATTTCACCCATTCTTCTTTTTCTTCCCTGTCCTGCTCCAAATGCCTTCAGCTCTTTGCTTTTCTTCTTTCTCTTCCTCAGCCCCTAGAGCCCTTATTTGCTCCTAAAACAAGGAGATTATGATGGATAATGCCCAGCCCAAGGAACAGAGTATCTGCAACTGCAAGCAAAACAGTTCCATTCATCTGCCCCATGAATCTAAGCCCCCTCTCAATTAGAAGCAGAGCAGCATCACCATCCCTAAATCCTCAAGATTGGGGAATGAACAATGGACTAAAGTAGACTTATTATTATTCTACTATAGACATTATTATTCTAGCAATGGAAAAACTGTTATCATTGATAGAAAGGCAGTGGCCACCAGAAGTTCTGAGGGATAGGAAAAGGAAGAATAGTGAAATATGGAGGCATTTTCAGGACATTGGATTTGTCCTGCATGGCATTGCAGTGACAGATACAGGTCAGTGTGTTTTGTCATAACCTACAAAATTGTGTGGGACGAAGTATAGACTATAATGTATACTGTAGTCCATGGTTGGTAGCAATCCTTCAATATGTGTTCATCAATTGTAACAAATGTACCACACTAATAAAGGATGTTGTTAATATGGGAACGTGTGGGAGGGGGTGGGGCATAAGGGAATCCCTTATATTTTTTCATGTAACATTTACATAATTTAAATCTTCTTTAAAAATAAAAAAATTAATTTAAAAATTCTCTAAATGCTTGTCCTTTCAGAGGAATCCTAATTCTACACCTCTAGCTCAAATCCCATTCCCAACCTGGATAGTTCCATGTGGATGCAGAGAAGACAGAGCCCAACTAGACAGTAGACCTGGGCAGCCACGGGAAGGGAACGTGAACATCTGAGGCCCAAGGTCCACAATGGGAAACAGAGAACAATGTCTGCCATCCCACCACCTGTGTCAGCACCAGCCAGAGGGCCACATTCTGTGTCTGAGCCATCTAAAATCAGTCTCACATGGCAACTGGGCTCATGCCCTGCAGCTGACACAACTGAGAAACTGCACTTTTATTTCTTTAATACTTTTAAGGCAGGTACAATATCATTAACTCAGGTATAGACCTCAGTTGGATTTTACCAATTTTTTTATTCTGGTAATATATATGAATATATCATAAAATTTGCCACTTAAACCATTTTCAAGTGTACAATTCAGTGGCCTTAATTATTTTCACAATCTTGTGCTGCCATCACCAAATCCCAGGACTAAGCCTTTTTAATCACCTAAAATATCAACCCATCATTGTGATAGATTGAATCATGGACCCCAGCAAATACATGTTCTTAATCTTAATCCACATTCCTGTGGATGTGAAGCCATTGTCAATAAGACTTCTCAAAGGTGTTATTTTTGGTTCTGGTGGGGCCAACTAAAGAAGGACCTTCTTCTGGGTTACTGGAGACCTTAGAAGAGGACTCAGAAGTGACCAAATGGAGAAAGGCAAGAACATTGCCATGTAATGGGAAAGCCAAGAAACCCCAAGGATTGCAGGCAGTCAGCACCAGAATGGTACAGTGTTTGGGAAGATAGCAAACCTTGTTGATATCTAGAATTTGGACCTTTTCTTGCTCAAAACTATGAGATAATAAATTCCCATGGTTTAAGCCAACCCATTGTGTGATATCAGTCATAGCAGCCTGGCAAACTAAGACACCCTTAACCAATTTCTCTTTACCCCAACCCCTGGTAACCTGTAATCTACTTTCTGTCTCTATGGATTTGTTTATTCTAGCTATTTCATATAACTGGAATCATACAGCATGTGGCCTTTTGTGTTTGGTTTATTTCACCTGGCATAATGTTTATAAGACTCATCAATGGTATAGCCTGTGTAAAAATGTCATTGCTTTTTATGGCTGAATAGTATTCCATTGGATATAGGTACCGCATCTTGTTTATCCATTCTTCTGCCAATGGACACTTGGGTTACTTCAACATTTTGGCTATTGTTAATAATACTGCTCTACAGCACTGTGCCTAGGAGTTTCCTCCTGACAACCTTCATGTTACTCAAATGTGGCCAGTCTCGAAGCCAAACTCAGCATGTAAATACAATGCATTCCCCCCAGCGTGGGACATGACACCCGGGGATGAGCCTCCCTGGCACCGAGGGATCACTACCAAGTACCAGCTGATGATGCAACTAGAAAATGACCTTGAATTAAAGGTTCAATGCAGACCAGCAGAATATCCCTGTCTACATATAATAACAGGAGTTTAAAATGCTGTTTGACCTAAAGTAAGGGGGAAATGGAAAGGAGAAATTAGTTTATATGGCTATGAGTCTCTAAAAAAGAGTCGGGAGGTTGTCAGAAGGATTGCCCTTATGCACACCTGAGCAGAGTCTCAGAGACAGATAAAGTAGATACAACCCCAGGTATTGGTTCTTTTGAGGAATAAAGAGACCCACGGGTTCTGTAGTCATGGCAGATGGTGTTCACTGCCATGTCAGTTGGCCCTTCTTTGGAGCTGGTGTTTCTGCGTTATGGAGCTGGACACAGATGGGATCTCTTTTCACAAGACTTTAATGCTACTTTACTGGAATTGTAGTTGGTGCTGGGGTTTAAGATATATCTAGGGGATTTGAATCTCTGGACTGACAATATGATAGCCAGGCCCTGAGCCTCAACAGACTTCAACTCCTACACTCTGATTTATTGGACTTACCCCACTCAGCTAACATGGAGTTGAAGAATGTCAACCACCACACCATGGAGCCTAGAGTGCCTACAAGTGAAAGCAGGAGGATTGCATCCAGTATCCATGTGGAATCTAAGCCTCCTCTTGACATAGATGTGCAATGGACATAACCAATCCAAGGTCCACAGAGAAAATGTGACATTGGTGTGGGAAAAGTGGCCATGGTGGCTGCTGGGTGCGGGGAATGGGAGGAAGAGACGAGATGCGGAGGCATTTTTGGGACTTGGAGTTGTCCTGGGTGGTGCTTCAGGGACAATTACCGGACATTGTAGCTCCTCCCAGGGCCCACTGGATGGAACTATGGGGGTGGTGGGGTTGAATGGGACCTCATATTTTTTTAATATAATATTTTTTAAAAATGAATTAAAAAATTAAAAAATAGTAATAATAATACTGCTCTATACATTGGTATACACATGTCTGTTTCAATTCCTGCTTTCAGTTCTTCAGGGTATATGCCTATAAGTGGAACTGCCAGGTCATATGATAATTCTATTTTAAAGTTTCAAGGAACTGATTTATTTACTTTTTTTTTTTTTGAGGTACCGGGGCCAGAGACTGAACTCAAGTCCTTGCATGTGGGAAACCAGTGCTAAACGACTAAGCCACATCAGCTCCCCTGAGTTGATTTTTTCATTTGTTTGTTGGTTGGTTGTTTTTGTTTTTAGGAGGCACCAGGGAATGAACCCAGGATCTCCCATGTGGGAAGCAGGTGCTCAACCACTTGAACCACACCTACTCCCCTTTATTTACTTTTAATTAATTTAAATTTAAAAATTGAAGCAGTGCAAAAGTATTTTTTGTTGTTGTAAAAGATAGCTTTATTTTCCTGGTATGACCACATTTCATTTTAACCACTGAAAATGTAGGTTCTGAATCAAAATGTGCTGTAAATATAAAACGTACAACAAATTCCAAAACTTGGTAAGAAAAAGAAAGGATCTTATTAATAATTTTATAGTGATTAAAGATTAAAACAAGAATGTTTTGACTATTTGGGATTAATATTTTATTAAAATTAAATTCACCTGTTCTTTTTACTTTGCTCATGTAGTTCCTAGGAAATGTGAGCTTTCACACATGACTTGCATTATGTTTCCACTGTATAACACTGGTCAAAGTGGTAATGCACTCTAAAATGCTTCAGCATCAATACTGGGGAAAGGTGTTTTACACAAATTGATCTCTTCAAGACATAATGACAGCTGTGAGGTCTCAGGGCTTCCTCAAGATCAATCCCTTCCCCAGGGGGCTACACTGGCACCGGAAGCCCCTAATTAGGAAAGTGGCAGATACGGTAAAACCCACCATTTTAGAAATCTATACCAGAAGGGTTCATTAGCACAAGTAGTGATGGAATTAATTTGTGGTTGTGAAAATAGTATAGGAGTTTGGCTGGACAAAGCTGCACAGAGACCCCCTTGAATGAATGCTAGTTTAGATCTGGCAAGGCCCAGGCAACACTGACAACTTGGAGCAGTGCCTAAGACCTGGGGTTGTGCTGGTCCTGTGACGCTGCTCTTGTCAGAGGCCCCCATTCCTGAGCCAAGTTCCCAGTGGACCTTGTCTGGTTCCACTCTGGAGTGAAGATTTCATGCCAAACAGCAGTTGGAAAATTGAGTCTGAGCTCCAGAAAGGGCTGCAGGACTGCTTGGTCCTTGCTCATGAATAAATGCCTGACTATTTGGAAGAGTTGGGTCTTGCTTCTGTTGAAACTTATCATTGGATGCTGAGGATGGGAGAAAGGGGAGAGCATGAAACTACCTCTTAGCTTTAACTACCAGAAATTACTGATACTGATCAAAAGAACCTGACTTTTGTTGAATAACCAAATTAGCTTAGATTATTTCACCATACTACTTCACAAGGCTGTGCAAGTTAAAAGGGTTATAGCAAGTCAAGGGATCAGTGTCTTCATTTACCAGGGCTACTGTAACAAATGCTGGTTGGATTAAGTAATAGGAATTTGCTGTCTCAAAGTTTGTGGGGTACTTAGGAGTCCAAAATCAAGGTATCAACAGGATCATGTTTCCTTTGAAATCTCTAGCATTCTGGTGGTGCCTTGCTGGCAACACATAACTCATTCTCTACCTCCATCACATGGCCATCTGTTTCCTTCTGTCTCCTGTCTCCTCCAGTGTCCAAATTTCCTCTGCTTACAAGACTCCAATCATTTTGGATTAAGGCCCACTCTGATTCAGTTTGGCTTCACCTTAACCAATACTGTCTTCACAGATCTTATTTATAAATGGGTTAACATCCATAGGATCAGGAATTAGGACTTGAACATGTCTTTGTGAGGGACATGATTCAGTTCATAGCAATTAATATAGGCACATACATTTTTATTTCCTCCCTTCCTTCTTCCAGCTCTCTCTTGTCCTCTCTTCCTCCCTCACTTTTAGTTTACTTTCTTCCTTGTTTTCTTTCTCTGTCACAAACATTTTCTTTCTCTAACCTCCTCATTTTTGTTCATGGAACCACCTCCTTCTTTATTACCTAAACTTAAAGTTACTTTAACTTCTGCATCTTTTTTTCTCATATTAAAACATTTCTAAATTCAACCAGTTGGTTCTGTTGGGGAAAGAAGACAGGACTGGGTTCTGGCTGGAGAGACCTGAAGGCAAATTCTACAACCTTAGAATTTGCCTGTGAGGCTTTGATCAGCATCTAGGACTCTTGAAATGTGTCCCGGATTAGCTGAGGCCATTTAATCAGAAAACTCTAAAGACGAGTGCCACAAAGATACTCTCCATGGGACCCAGTAGGTTTTCCAGTAATTTCCCTGTCCTTCACCCACCTGGTCTTTCTCCGGATGGAGCATCCCCTGAAGGAGGTGGGTCTCTCTTACCCCACACAATCCACCCACTCCTGGTCCCCAACTCATATCACCTGCATCTCCCTGTTGAGTCTGACAACTTCTCTGAATTCAAGAGGATGCAAAAAAGCTGAGAATCATTATCATATTTTTGTTGACTGAATGTCTGCACTTGATACATAGCGCAAATAAGCTTACAGTGGCAAACAACAGTTTCTATCTGCTTCAAATCTTTGTTCCAGGCCCCAAAACAGATGGCTTACATTTCAGTTCTTCATAACTCATCTAGATCATAGGCCTACACCAGTTGTAACTGAATTTACCAATTTTAGACAGTATCTGTCTGACCTGATAGGAAAGATAGCAATTTGTCCACCCAGGATTACCCCACCTCCAATATTTGGCATTTTTATTTTAGTACTTCTACAGATTATCTTTTAGCTTGACCAACTATGCATGGACATTGAAGAAATATATTCCAAATCTAATTCCTTGGTAGCCCACATGGGTTGCGTGAGGCTGAGAAAGATGTTGGTTTGGTCAAGAATAGCTGAAGTGCTTGGAAAGTGAAAAAGAAAATAGGCTGAACCAGGTTTTTTTCCCCCAAAAGGGAACACTATCTCAGCAAAGAGTTTACTGTTTGACGTTTCTAAAAACAGTGCCAGTGTTGGACATTTGAGGTTGATCTCTAAATAACACTCACTGAGGAAGTGGAAATTTGGCAGAGTCAATGGAAACTGCTGCAGGAGACCCACTGAGGGATCTGAATGGAGTCACTTCCAGGAGAAAGCAGCCGTTGTCCATGCCTGGATAACTTCTGAGTATCCAGTTGATTAATATTTATAATTGAGACTCGAGGAAGGCAAAGAGGATGCATTTGTCAAATGAACCAAGTCTAAAGAGACTCTTCTGAAAGGAGCAGTGGTAAACTGTGCCCAAAACTGTCAAAATGAAAAGCAGGGAGAACAATGTGCACAGTGTGTCTTAAGTGGTCTGAAATGAGACATCCTCAAATACCCTATACAGAAAAGGCTCACCACAATAAAAAGCCATTGTAGAATAAAATAAGTGTTTGGAATAAAAGGTTTTGTGGGCCTTAACAGATCATTCCATCTGTCCCATATGCCTGAAATCAAACTTGCTCCCAATAGATAAAGAAGAAATCAGAGGCTGTTTTGACTTAGGGTAGGGGAAGGAGGAGCAGTGGGTAATCTGGTAGTCAACAGTTGAGTAATACTGTGAGAGATCAGCTACATCTTAGTACATGGCCTCTCATTTAAACTTGACCCAAAACCTTCTCACAGAACAGAAAAGGGATCTTAGGAAGACTGGGTATTGCATCAAGATTTCATAGTTGCAGGGTCAGAATACAAGGACAAGGACTTGAAATCAAGCTTCTCAACATATAATTGGAAACTCAGGAGGGTGAGTTTTGGTTGTTGGAGCCTTTCAATGGGAAAACAGTCATGTTGAACTCTCAAGAATGAGTTTTCTTCAACTTGATCTGAATCAGACTGGAAGTATAAACTCAAAGCTGAACAACACCCCTAAACTGGCTATTATTGAAAAGCAGAAATTAATTGCTGGTGAGGATGCAGAGAAATTGGAAACTTTGTTCTTCGTTGGTGGAATCATAAAGTGATGCAGTCACTGTGGAAATCAGTTTGATGACTGTAGAATCAGTTTCTTTTCTTCAGAAAGTTGAACACAATTACCATATGATCCAGCAATTCCATTTCTAGGTATCTACCCCAAAGACCTGAAAATAGGAACTCAAAAAGATATTTGCAAAGAAAAAGAAAGCTCACCCCTACCTCCATCATATACAAAAATCAACTCAAAATGGATCAGAGACATAAATATGAGCTAGAAATTTCAAATTCCTGAAAGGAATCATATGGAAGCATTTTCAGGACCTTGTGTTTGGCAATGGTTTCTTATACTTTACACCCAAAACACAAGAAACAAAAGAAAAGATTAAAGGGACATCACTAAAATTAAAAACATTTCTGCCTCAAAGAAATGTATCATGAAAGTAAAACTACAGTCTACACAATGGGAGGGAAAAAAATGGAAACCACATATTTGATAAAGGTTTAATACCCTGAATATGTAAAGAAATCCTTCAAGTTAACCACAAAAAAGACAATCCTATTAAAAATGGGCAAACGGCTTAACTAGACTTTTACCAAAGAAGATACACAAATGGTTAGAAATCACATGAAAATATGCTCAACATCATTATCCAACAGGGAAATGCAAATCAAAATGACAATGAGATACTATTTCATACCCAATAGAATGGCTGCTGTTAAAACACAGAAAATAACAAGCATTAGAGTGAATGCAGAAAAATAGGAGCACTATTCATTGGTGGTGACAATGTAAAATGGTGCAGCTAACGTGACAGACAGTTTGGCAGTTCCACAGAAAGTTACATATAGAACTTATGACCCAGCAATCCCAATACTAGGCATATATCCAAATGAATTGAAAGCAGGGACTTAAACATATTGACAAACCAATGCTTATAGTGATATTAATCACAATTGCCAAAAGATGGAAGCCACCAAAGTGTTCATCAACTGATGAATTGATAAATAAAATGTGGCATATACATAAAATGGAATATTATTCATCCATAAATAGTAATGAAGTTCTGATACATTAGACAGCATGGATGAACCTTGAAGATATACTGTTGAGTGAAATAAGCCAGGCAACAAAAGGACAAATATTGTATGATCTCACTGGTTGAAACAATTAGAATAAGCAAATTCATTGAGTCAGAATCTAGAATATAAGTTACCAGGGGACAGAGTGGGGATAGGGAATGGACAGTTAAGGCTTAAAATGTACAGGGTTCCCGTTTAGAATGCTGTAATTGCTTAGGTGGTGGATGGTGGCGATGGTAACACTGTGAACACAGTTAGCAACACTGAAGTATGTATCTTAATATGATTAAAAGGGGAAATTTTAGATTGTTTATATGGTAACAGAATAAAAATGTTCTTAAAAATCCATGGAACTACACTACACAGTGAACCCTAAGTTAAACCATGTACTTTAGCGAATAGTACAATTATAAAAATGAGTTCGCAAACAAAAAAGAAAGAAAAAAATGAAAAAAAAATGAGCTATCATCAGTTGTAATCTATGTTCCACACCAATGCAAGGTGCTGGTGGTAGAATGGCATATGGGAACCCTGTATTTTATTATGATTGTTCTGTAAACCTGTAACTTCTTTAATAAAAAAAAAAAGTAAAGAAAATGGGGAAAGACTTTGAATAGACATTTCTCTAAAGATACGTAAATGGCCAATAAGCACATGAAAATGTTCTCAGCATCATTAGGCATCAGCAAAATGCAAACCAGACCACAAAGAGAAATCAGTTCACAACCATTAGAATGGCTATTAATTAAAAATGGAAAATAACAAGTGTTGATGAGGCTACAGAGAAATTGAAACCTTTCTATATTGGTGGCAGGAAAGTAAAATGGTGGAGGAGCTGGAGAAAACAGTTCAGTGGTTTCTCAAAAAATTAAATATAGAATTATTGTATGACCTGACAATTAACTTCTAGGTAAACACCCAAAAGAATTTAAAGCAGGGACTAAAATATATAACTCCACAGCTATTATTATTATTCACAATAGCCAAAAGATGGAAGCAAACCAATGGTCCATCAATGGATGGATTTTTTTTTAAATGTGGTATATACATAAAATGGGAAATTATTCATCCATGAAAAAGAATGAAGTTCTAATACCTGTGACAACATGGGTTAAACTTGAAGACATAATATTGACTGAAATATACCAGAAACACAGGACAAATATTGTATGATTCCACTCATATAAAACATCAAGAATCTGCAATTCCATGGAGACAGTGCTTGCATAGTATCTGGGGCAAGAGGTGCTGAGCAGCTGGGTGGTTGAGAATGGGGAGTTATTGACTATTGAGTACAGAGTTTCTGATTGAGGATTAAAGTTAGCAAATGATGGTGAATGTAACTAACATCACTGAATTGTATGCTTGAAAGTGGTTAAGACAGATATTTTTGAGTTGTGCATGTATTACTACAAATACAGTTTAAAGAACACCAAGGTAAAAACAAATTACAGAAGACTTCACATAAAATTAATATTACTGGTACAAAACCATAAATCATGGTGGCCTTTTACTCTTTCCTTAGCAGCTCAATTGCCAAAAGTGACATTAACAACCATGGTAGAAGAATGAAACATGCATTAAATTTCCTGGTAAAAGTAAATTAGGTATCCTTTTGACTGAAAAGATCATCCAAGTGTGTTACTTCATTTTCATAAGGAAAAAGGTGCAGTTCTGTGCAGTGCTATATACAATTGTCATGACTTGATAGAAATAATTATATTTTCTTACATTAGCACCAGCCCCAAAGCAGAGGCAGCCCCTCGGCCCTGCTCCCTAGACCCAAACACCTGGGACAGCAGTGGGAAGAGCAGAGGCTTGAGCTTCACTTATCCTCTGGATTCCGGGGCGCCCCCAGAGCTGCCGATGGGCCCTAAGAGGTCCAGGTGTCTGCGGGAGTCTGGCCTGGCGCGTGGACCCGGCGGCCTGAGGGTCGCGAGCGCCTCGACCCCACCCACGCTCTCCGGGAGTCTCGAGGCCAACGGTCACTGGAGTGCTGTCCGCTTCGCCTCCTGCCGCGACCGCAGATTCAGACCTTCTGAAGCGGAATCCCTGCTCGAAGGATCAGCCCCGGCACAGCGCTGTCATGGGCAGCTACCTGGGCACGCCCAAGCCCACACCTGCAACCCCAGTCCCACTGCGCAGGGCCCCGCGACCCAAGCCCGCCAGCCCCCGGGCAGCCCCGGCTGAGCGCCCGGTTCTCCACGTCCACCGTCAGCTCTTGGGGCGCACCCGACCCCTGCCCCAGATTCCGCCGGAATGGGAGCACGTCAGTCTCCGGAGGGTGCTGGTCCCCGAGGCCTGGAGGCGCTTTCCCAGCAAGCTGCCCCCGCAGACCATCTCGGGGCCGGATCTGACCTGCGCATGGGACACTTACATGAAGAGGAGGCTTTGGAATGCCCGGAACCCCAGGCGGGTCTGGAGCCCGGTCACCATCAAAATCGCTCCTCCTGAGAGCAGAGGGAGCCGCTTTGCAATGTGCCCGCCGCCTGAGAAGCCCCCAGACCCCTGTGCCAGGGAGGACTGTGCTGAGGGCGCTCAGCCAGCGCAACAAAGGCAAGAGGAAGTTTGATGAGCCCCTCTGGTTTGAGAGTCCCCACCACAAGAGGAGGAAGCACAGCCCCGAGGCCAGGCCGTCTGCCTTCAAGCCTGTGCTGAGACGCGGAGTGGCCCCTCCCTTTGTGCCCAGGCCGGGGCCTCTGAAGAGAAGACCCCGCGGCAGGAGAGAGACTGTCTGCCAGGAGAAGGCTGTCCCCAGGCCTGCCGTCCAGCCTTCCCTGGCTGCCTCCCAGCCTGCTGCAGGCACAGCGCCAGCCAGGGTCCCAAGCCCTCCTCTGGAGAGGTGGGTGAAGATGCAGCACTCCCAGGACCCCCAGCCTTCCTCCAGTGCACGGGAGCAGCGCCAGTGGAGCCCATTTGCCCCTGGACACACCCAGTCTCCTGGAGTCCTTGGCTCCTGAGAGCCAGGGCCCTGCACCCACCCCCAGAGACTTTAACCCACAGCAGCTTTCTTCCTCCTGACCCCTGTTCTCCCTGACACGAGACACTGTCACCACCAGGTCACCTTCTTCCCCTTCAGCCAGCAGGACTGCCAAGGCCTCAGACCCCTGTCCATACTCTGCCCATCCCACTAGGAAAAGTATTTTGTAAGAAATGATAGAGCCCCAAGTTCTCACCTTCCTGCTTCTGTATCTACTGTGGCCACTTCTGCCCCCCAGATGGAACCCACATTGAAGTGCTGTAAAAGGGGAGGTGGTAGCCCCTGGTGCACCCAGCCCAAATCACAGCTGCAGCAGCTCCCATGCCTGCCCTTCCCACGACTCTCAGCCCTGACTCTCACCTTCAAGCAGATCTCTGCCAGCCCCAATCCTCACCTCCCTGAAGAACCACCTGTGCTCCCCATCATCCTCTCCCAATCTGGACCTCAGTGCTGCTTGCAAGCCTCTGACCTCTCTATATGTCTCCCTTTGGCACATCCTGCATTTCTGGCTGAGTCATCAAGCATATGTTAGTCACCCTGGGGACTCCTTGCCCCCCTTTTTGGTAGAAACTGGCAACCCAAGGCCTGTGTGGCAGGTGAAGGCTGAGGCCAGGCAGACTCCTAGGATATGGACTCTGCTATGTCCACACTGAGAGATGCTGTACAGACCAGAGCCCTTGCCTTTCCCCACAGCCCACTCCTCCCAGCCTTTACCCTGTGAGCAGATTGCCCAGGAAGGCATACTCCTTCCCCACTGCCCCAGTTTGAACATTATTATGAATAAAGATTACTTCGCAGTTTTTGAAGAAAAAAAAATGACTGCCTTCTTCCTGATTTTTTTTTTGCTGGAAAAATCACTTAGGGGATTTATATGTAATAGACATAAGTCTTGTTATATTCTTCCTATTAGATGTTAAAGCCACATGCAGTAAAAGTGGTCCTCAGACTTCTGTCTGGATAAGATGATGCTGGTGACTTTGAGGAAATTTGAAGTTCCCTGCAAAATGCAGTGAAGACACAGAGGGAGAGAGTGTGAACACATACACACACACATACACCAGGCTGGGCCAAAAGCTTGGAGAGAATCCTGTGAGGTTATTAGCCACAGAGAGAGAAAAAGAATGAAAAGTCAAGTAAAGAATCACAGAAGAGCCAGAGACTAAAGCCTGTAAGGGAAACAGGCCACACAATAAGGAGGTAGGAAGCTCTGGATGTGGACACATTCATTAAGAGAGGAAAGGCCAGAGAGGAAATTATTTCAGAGAGGATAAAATAGTTGTAGATCCTATACCTGATAAAGGTTTAATATCTAAACTACGTAAAGAACTGCTACAACTCAACAACCATAAGACAAACAGCCCAATTTATAAATGGGCAAAGTACTTGAATAGACCTTTCTCTAAAGACTATATAAAACTGGCTAGTAAGTATATAAAAATATGTCCAGCATTGTTAATCAACAGAGAATTGCAAATAAAAAAACGCAATGAGATATCACCCCACACCACTTGGATGTCTATTTTTTTTTTAATTGAAAAATAACAAATAGTGAAAATGGAAAGAAATAGATGTGGGAAGGTAAAACATTGAAGTTGCTGTGGAAAAGTTTGGCAGAAAACAGTTTTGAGGAACAGTTAAGTTCCTCAAAAACTTAAACATAGAATTACCATATGACCTGACAATGCACTTCTAGTTATATACCCAGAAGAAATGAGAGTAGGGACTCAAATAGATATTTGTACACCAATATTCATAGCAGCCTTATTCACAATAACCAAAAAATAGAAACAACCCTGGTGCCCATTGACAGAGAAATGGTTAAACAAAACGTGATGTATATTCCTGAATAAGAATATTATTCAGCTATAAAAAGGAATGAAGTTCTAATACATAATACATACAAAATCACATGTAACAAGTCATACACAAAGACAGATATTGTGTAACCTAACTGAAGACATCGCATTGAGTAAAGTAAATCATATACAAAGACAAATATTGTATGATCTCACCTACATGAAATAACTAGAATAAGTAGGTTCATAGAGATAGCAGATTACAGGTTACCAGGAACCAGGGGGTGCTAAGAAGGAGAAATTATTGTTTAATGGGTAGAGTTTCTGTTTGAGTTGATGAAAAGCTGGGGTAATGGATGTTGATAATGGTAGCACAGTATGAATATAATTAATACTCCTGAATCTTGCACTTGAAAGAGTTAAAATCAGGAATTTTTATTTGTATATATGTTACTAAAATAAAAAGTTAAAAAAAAAAAAAAAGAAAGAAAAGCTGAACAACCCACAGTCTTATTTCCATTCCTGTGTCTATTTGGTCCCAGGGGACCTGGTGACGGTTACTGAGCCAGGGAAACCTCTGCTACTTTCCCTCTTCTGCACACCTCCCCATGCATGGCTCAGAATGTTTTGTGTTCAGCTTAGCTCTTTTGCAGAGCTGAATATTTGAGGAATGTTAAAAACAAGCTTGGCTCACAAGGGGACATTTCCAATAATCATTGATAATAATAAGCTCCATAATTACCATTTATTGCATGCCTGGTTCTGCCAGGCATTCTGGTAATACCTTACATACATTTATTATTAATTTTCATTGCAACCCCTTGCAGAAGACACCAACCAATTCTAATTTTATGGTTGTGGGAACAGAAGTGCCCACGATGTAAAAATGTGCCCCAGGTAATGGAACTAGCAAGAGGTGCAAATGTGACCCAAGCTCAGGTGTGTCCAGCTCCAGAGATCCCCTCATCTCCTGCCTTGCTACCCTCGGTGGTTTCCATAAATGACAAAATACTGACCACAGCACATCCCTTAAAAAAGCAAGGCTTGGGAAGTGGACTTGGCCCAATGGATAGGGCATCCGCCTACCACATGGGAGGTCCGCAGTTCAAACCCCGAGCTTCCTTGATCCATGTGGAGCTGGCCCATGCGCAGTGCTGATTCACACAAGGAGTGCTGTGCCATGCAGGGGATGTCTGCTGTGTAGGGGAGCCCCACTCACAAAGAGTGTGCCCCGTAAGAACAGCCACACAGCATGAAAGAAAGTGCAGCCTGCCCAAGAATGGCGCCGCACATATGGAGCGCTGACACAGCAAGATGATGCAACAAAATGAGACACAGATTCCTGGTGCCACTGATAAGGATGGAAGTGGTCACAGAAGAATGCACAGTGAATGGACAGAGAGAGCAGACAAATGGGGGCGGGGATAAATAAATAAATAAATAAGCAAGGCTTTATAAGTGGTTATGATGATGGTACCATTTCTTCACCATCAGCCAAGAGCCCCCAGTGCAGCCCTCCTACAAATGCCTCCAGAGCCTTTGCCCAGTTCTGCACTTTCCTGGCCCTCTATGTCAGGAAGGCACCCAGTATCTCCCTATACTCCTCCGGGTAAGTCCTTGTATGTATCAAGAAGGGAATTCCAGCTTCCCCAGGAAGGCAAGCTCCTTGAAGAATAAAGCCACAAAAATTGAGAGAAGAATAAAAGAACAAATCTCATGTCTCCAAGTGATGTAGGAATGGATTTCAGCTTGCCAGGTAGGGCACTGTTTTAGTTTCCTGGCTACTCAAGCAATACCATAAAATGGGGCAGGTTAAACAATGGAAATTTATTTGTTTATGGTTTTAAGGCTAAAAGGAAGTCCAATTCAAGGTGTCATCAAGGTGTTGCTTTCTCCCTGAAGACTTTGACAGTCTGGGGCTGGCTGCCAGCCCTACTTGGCTCCTCTGACCATGACAAGGCAGATGGCAGCATATCCTGGTCTCTTCCTTCTCTTCTGGGTTTGGCTTCTTGCCTCCTGTGACTTTCTCTCTGTGTGTCTAAATTTCATTCTCTTATAAAAATTTTAAAAATAAAATAAATTTTAAAACTCTAGTAATAGGATTAAGACCTATCCTGATTGAGTCGAGTCATACCTTACCTGAAGTAGCCTCATGAAAAGATTCTACTTACCATGGTATCACACCCACAGGAATGGATTAACTTTAATATAGGTTGGTGCAAATGTAATCGTGGTTTTGCATTGTTGAGGTCGGCTCTTTGATATTGCCATACATTCTTAAATAAATTCGGTTATGTTATACATCATTTTAATGTGCATTTATCACTTTATGGTTTTTTTTGCTAATGACTTATTACTTGCTGTTGATTTTATATTTATTTAGACTATGGAAATGATGTTATACAAAAAGCAAATTCAAGAGATTTTCTTATTTGAGTTCAAATTGGGTTGTAAAGTACCAGAGACAATTTGCAATATCAACAACCCATTTGGCCAGGAACTGCTAATGAGCATACAGTGTAGTGGTGGTTCAAGAAATTTTGCAAAAGAGATGAGAGCCTTGAAGATGAGGGGCACAGAGGCCAGCCAACGGAAGTTGACAACGACTAGTTGAGAGCAATCATCGAAGCTGATCCTCTTAAACTACACGAGAAGTTGCTGAAGAACTCAATGTCGACCATTCTATGGTCATTTGGCATTTGAAACAAATTGGAAAGGTGAAAAAGCTCGCTCAGTGGGTGCCTCATGAGCTGACCAAAAATCAAAAAAATTGTCATCATAAAGTGTTGTCTTCTCTTATTCTATGCAACAACAATGAACCATTTCTCAGATTGTGGCGTGCAACAAGTGGATTTTATACAACAACCAATGATGACCAACTCAATGGTTGGACTGAAAAGAAGCTCCAAAGCACTTTCCAAAGCCACCTTGCACCAAAAAAAGGTCATGGTCACTGCTTGGTTGTTTGCTGACTGTCTGATCCACTACCGCTTTCTGAATCCCAGCGAAACCATTACATCTTAGAAATATGCTCAGCAAATTGATGAACTGCACTGAAACTGCAATACCTGCAGCTGACATTGGTCAACAGAAAGGGCTCAATTCTTCTCCACAACAATGCCCGACTGCACATTGCACAACCAACGCTTCAAAAGTTGAACGAATTTTGCTACAAAGTTTTTCCTCATCCACCATATTCATCTGACCACTCGCCAACCAACTACTACTTCTTCAATCATCTCCACAACTTTTTGCAGGGAAAATGGTTCCACAACCAGCAAGATGCAGAAAAGGCTTTCCAAAAGTTCGTCAAATCCTGAAGCATGAATTTTTATGCTACAGGAATAAACGGATTTACTTCTCATTGGAAAAAATGTGTTGATTGTAATGGTCCCTATTTTGATTAATAAAAATTGTATTTAAGCCTATTTATAAAGATTTGAAATTTATGGTCTGAATCCACAATTCCTTTTGTACCAAACCTAAATAACTTGCTTTTCTGGGGTACATACAACTTCAAACCATCACAAGCATTTGAGATAGCATCAATATCAATAGCAATGATTAATATGTGAAGTCCTTCTACAAATGTGGGATCTAAACCCAAACCATGCAACCCCAAAGCCTGGGCTTAGCACTGACCACAGAGGGTCACAGGTCAACAGCTAAAGAGAGTGACCAAGAATTAGGGACCAGTACCAGAGAGCGGTTCACCTGGCAGGCAGGGCCAGGAAGCATGTCCTGGCTTGTATGTGTTTCGGCTTTTTCCTCCCTTTCCTGGCCAAGGTAAAGTGAGCACTTCCTTATTTTCTTGGGCAAATGCCTCCCTTCACCCAGACTGCACAATAGGAGAGAGACTTAAAAGGCCCAAAAGTAGTTTACAATGGACAAGCCACAGAAATCAGAGGGTAAAGGAAGTACCAATCCATAAAGTGCGCTGGAAAGGCACTTGTACATTCAGGAGATCAGACCCTCAGCTCCCTACCTCATACCACATGCACACACACAACCAGATTCCAACCAGATTCCACACCTGCATGGGACAAGCAAAGAAAAACAGCACAGTTGGAAGAAAATCTAGGAGAATACAGGAAAGAATATTTTAAAACAGAATATACAAAGCAAAGCCTTTGAAAAAAGATTGGACTGTGATATATATGTATATCAAATATATATATATATATATATATATAATCATTAGCAAAGCATTCGCTAATGGAGTTGAAGAGGAACTATGCCATTTTCCAGCAATTTTATTTCTGGAGCCTACTCTTAAGAAGCTCTCCCATGGAGACCAGAATGAACATATCCATTGCAGCCCTGATTTTAATAGAAAAACAGTAGAAACCACCTAGGGTCACTCAGTTGAGGTCATTTAATGAACTTAGGAATTTGATGAAGCCCAGTACTTTCAAGGAAGAAACTCACCAACAAGGGCCAATGTCAGTGACTCTCACAAATATAATTTGAATAAAAATATCAAGTTATGAGAAAGGCAGTATACTATTTATGCAAAATGTTATGCAAATGTTAAAAGCACACAACAAAATAACACGTATCATTTTCATTTACCATGTCTATGTACTGCTTTAATGGGCTAATGCATTGCAGAATCTAGGGCAGGCCTATGGGAATTAGCAATTATCCTTAACACAACATAGAAATAAATGTCCAGCTAGTTGTTTAGGGTTTCTGTGATACTGAGACAAATGTACACTTTACCTAGTACAACTGGTGTTATAAGACTCTGGTGCTTTTTTATTTACTTGAAATATTTTAAATATTTTAAAGTTAAAAAACTGAAGTGTATAGGAAAGAAAAATAGGCAGGGTTATAAAGGAGAGAATCTAGCACCCTGTATGTAGCAAGCACCCAATGGATACTTGTGAAGGAGAGAGGAGCTGAAGGACTGTTTTAGGCAAAGGCAAGGGAGGTGGGCTTTGGAAGGAAGGAAAAGACATTTTAATAGACAAAGATTTCAGCAACAGCCAACAAAGCTGTATCAAGAATGCCTGATTTTCTCTCTCCTTATTTTAATCTTCAATTCCACTTTGCCCATCTGTAGCCCAACATTAAACAGAAGCCTTTGTTTTCATGTGAACAAACAATAAAAGGTGAGACCCATGGCTTCATCAGAGATGGAAAAGCTGGTTCTGCCCACTTGAAAGAAAGAACAGTCTGGAAAGCCTGGGTGGGGCAGCACTTCCCCTTTCCACCAAGGCGGTCAGGTCTGGGAGCTCATCCTAAGTCACATGGAAAGAATGGGGAAAGGCTCTCCATGCCATAAAAGTCGGGGGAGAGACCAGGCTGGACCAACAGGAAGGAAAAGAAAACTGCCTGTGACTTGAGATCCACACAGGGTGCAAGCAATTCCGCATTTTGCACTCATCTATTCTGTGGTAATGTTTGTATTTTGACTTTTCCTTTTGCCAGTTTTAGAATTCAATTGTTCTTTTTTAGTTTAAATTTGCTGGAAGTCTGTATGAATCATCCCTTCAATTATCAAAACACAAAGCCATGTGATGACTGAGCTAGGAAGAGCCCTCCAGTTGGAAGAAAGGGGAAGTGGGATGGAGAGGCGGACCTGGAACCGTGCAGTAGTTTCTGCATCCTTCTGGAACTGTCTTCTTTGACTCTCCTGCTGCTCCAAATCCTGGGGTTCCCTCTGCTCACATTTAGTTCTTTTGATCCCCTGGTCTCAAAACCATCTTGTTTTTCTGCACGTGGGAAACCTGGAGAATCTTGGGTAATCTGAGTAAGGTCCCATAAGAGACTGTCCAGCAGGAAGTGCAGGGGTGTGAGGAAGTGGTCTGGAAGCTGAGCTCCCCCATCCTAGGATTTAGCATGCCCTGGCCAGCCTGGAGACAGGAATGGTCAAGGTCAGACAGGATGTGGCTACATCACGCTGAACAAGGAGAAGACCAGCCAGGATGGTGGCCGGTCATGGGGATGGCATTGAGCTGTGGGGTCCAAGGGAACCCAGAGGAGTGGTAATAAATCCATAACAGAGATGTTGGCTTCTCTTCCACAGCTGCATTAAGGTCCCTCATCTGTCTCAAGAGAGACTTTACCTGTAGTTTCATTGAGATAGGCTAGTGGTTTGGTCCTGGCCATTGCCAAAATTGTATTGTTCAAAGGTTATGTTTTCAGAAATGAAGAGCTTTGTCTACAGGAAATCAGGTTCGTTTCAGTTACTGAGACCTCTTTCATGCTAGAGAGGATGCTGCATGCCAGGAATACAAAGATGGCATGGCAGAAGTCCTGCCTCTATTAGAGAGATGGACAAGTCAAGCAAGGACACACAGCTCACAAGAGTCAGGGGCAGAATTCTTCCAAGAGGGGCAAAGACAGGTTTTAGAGAAATGCTAACTTTGGCCTGGGCATTGAAGGATGCATAGGAGCCTCTAGGGACAATACAAATGGAGAAAAGGCATCTCAGGTGGAGCTGATGGGCAACCATGGGCTCCTCAGCCAAGTACTCCCTCCCTTCTGGTTTCACTGGGGCCTTGGAAACAGAGTCATACCCTCAGAGCTCCAAAGGCTAGGTCAGGGCCACATTTGCTTTTCTTTGGCTGGCTCATCTCTTGGCACTCTGGTCTCTCTCCATCTGGGAAAGGAGGTCATTGCAGACCTAGACACAGCTATATCTGTGCATACAATGGTCATAAGTCTGGGTATGTGATACCCACCTTCCCCCCTAGTGTGGTTGTACAGTGAAGTCATATCCTATGTCCAGGGGTCAGTCATCCCTGTATAAAGGAGTTTATAGACATCCTCTGAAATTTACAAGGTTATCTGCTCTCAGAACAGGGTTCCATTGGTCATTTGCAAGGGAGGCCTGTGTCCTGTGAACCCCTGGCTTAGCCAAGTGTGTCTTCCTTGAACTGTTGTCCCAGTTTGTGTAGATCCATTTACAATCCACTCAGGGTTATCAGGAAATCTAGTTCTGGCATGTCTTCACAGCCTGTTTCTCCCCAGACACCCACACAGATCTTGCTGTAATTGCAGAGGAAGCCACCTTCCCACCCCCAAACTTGCACAAGCATTTTCCAAATAGGAATGTATACGCCACTAAGTTTTGGCTTTTGTTTTTGTGGATTTTAAACCGTCAGAGACAAGATGCAGTTGTTTGGGTAGAGCTTTGCCACCATCAGGTTGATCCCAGGACTGATTACACAGCGTTGCTTATTTAGTGCAGATGACACGCCCCAGTCCCAACATTGCCCTGCCATGCTCAAGCTGTTGTCCTGGAGACATCAGAAGAGTGACCATAGCAATGGCCCTGAAAACAGACCAACACAAACATACAAGGAGGACAAACACAACAAGGAAGTGCAACTCTCCCTTAACAGGAAGACCAAGGATTTCAGAGAAGAGCAAGAGCTGGGTGAGTAAACTAGGGGCATTTATGATGATTTAACCCCTTCTTTTGTCCAGTGTGCCCCCTTGAAGCCATTCTCAAGCTCTCTCCTCATGCCCTTAAGATGAGCTACTTCTCAGGTCTGAGTATGGCCCATGTCCACACCAGGAGCTACCCTAACTCTGCTGTACTCAAAGTACAGTCCACTGGCCAGGAGCCTCTCCACCGCTTGGGAGGTGGTTAGCAATGCAGATGCTCTGGCCCCACCCCAGACCTGCTGGGTCGGAATGTAGAAGAAGGACCCTGGGACCTGGGTGTTAACAAGCCTTCCAGGAGATTCTCTTGCCCTCTAAATTTACAAGTAGGTGCAGATAATGCTGAAGGGATATTTCACGGGGCAAAGCTGAAGTCTTTTCTGTTGTGTAATCATCCCAGAGCCTCATTTGCTGCTGGAGTTGGAGGCCATGAAGTTGTGTTTTCTAGAGCCCAACTCTCCAGGCAGGGATTGTGGTTGTGAACTGCTGTGGCCACTAGAGGGAACCCACGATCAAGCAATGGACAGAGGCAGCCCTAAAGAGGAGCTTCTCTATGTCTAGCTTTGTCTCTCTTCTTTCTCCAAGCCCCGTGTTCTAATTGCAAGAGGTTACGCCTCCCCTGAACTCCTTTGGAGGGAAGGAGCTTACACCATCCCAGCCGCAGGAAGGGGGCTAGGAGGACAGAGAACAGAAAGGTTTAGAACATCCCTCCTCTAGGAGATAATTCATATGAATACCAAGTAGAGAGAAGAAGACATCTGTAGCCTACACATTTCATGATGTGCTGAGATGTTGTCAAGGAAAAAAAAAACTGCACAAGACTGTAGGAAACAGGAACAGATGACTCTACCATGGTAGGGGCAGAAAGAATAGAACTCAACTCTACCCAAAGTAAAGACTCAGTCTTTTTAAGGGCTGGGAGTGGGATGGAGGGTAGGGGTTGATCAGGAAGAGGCTTGAGGGATTTCCTGAGATTGCTATTAGGACCACTTGGTTGGGAGTATTTTCCTTTGTGGTATAAGGCCACTTGGAGTCTGTGAGGGCTGGGAGAAAGGAAGATGGAGATAAGGAATTGTCTAGTTAGGAACCTCTCAGGCACCTGGGTAGCTTAAAGGCCTGGGGAAGAGGTGGAGGGAAGTGGGAAATTAGGGTAAGACCGATATTTAGAACAGTGATGGTTTAAAGTTGTCTTTTTTCCTTTTTTCTTTTCTCTGCAAACCCATAGCGGCAAAATTCATTTCAGGTTAGTGGGGGTCTGGGGGAGGAAGCAGGCAGGGCACACAAGGAGCAAAGCCAGCAGCTTGGTCAAAAGAAAGGAAACAGTCTGGCCAATGTTTGCATGACACTACATTGAAATGTCTTTCTAAACACCACGGGTGTGGGGGCGGTGTGTGAGTTAGGAAGGCTGTGGTTGGGAGTCAACTCTGACTGCCCTCGCGGATAAGGCAGAGGCAGAAAGTCCATCTGGGTCAGGCAGGAATGCAGAGCCTCTGTGTCTTGGGACAGAATGTCCATTGTGGGATGGGAATTTCCATTGTAGGATGGGACCTTCCATTGTAAGGAGGGAGCTTCCATTGTAGAATGGGAGTTTTCATAGTAGGAATGGAACCTCACAGGATTGCTGGAGGAGCTGGGGAGCAAGGGCAGAAAGGCAGCCAGAAAGACCAGAGAAGAGTCCTTCACCAGGCTTTCTGAAGTCCTGGGGTGGGGGGGCCAGGCCCTTGGGGCTACAGGGGGGAGCCAGAAGAGGAGCCAGGGGAGGGGTTGCCTGGGACTGGGTGGACCTGATCAGAAGGGCAGGAGCTGAGCTGCACTCAAGTGGGAGAAAGAAGGACCAACTGGAGCCCATAGGACTCTGAACAAAAGGAGTAAGGGAGGCCGTGATGTTGGCCTCATCCAGGTCTGTTAAAAACCATTAGCCCCTGCATGCCCCCTCTTCCTAAGCCTGTGGAGCACAGGGAGATCCCAGGTGTGGATTCTGAGCATGTGAAGGTGAGGAAAAGGACCAGGTCTTGGAGGAGGTCCTGCAGCAAGGCCTCTCCACCTTCTGGCCGGCCCTCTCCAAACTGGGCTATGATTAGGAAATGACACTTCATGGAGTGAGGCCACCAAGACCTGGGGGTTCCTGTCCAGCAGCTGGTTGGCCCCCCATGAACTCCCCTGAGTTCTTCTGGGAACCACGGGGCACCTGGCCTGGGTAGCCAGCCCAGCTCAACCTTACTCTATGTGTCCCTACCGTCTATGCCTCATTTTCCCATTTCCCACCAGAGATAGGAGGTCCATGCCTTCCCAAAGGCATGTTATTTGGGGGCATGAATTGGGGTCATGGGGTGGAAGTTCTACATTATCTGGAAAGTTCCATTCCCAGGCAGGAAATTATTCTACACTGTCACTACCTCATTATCTCTGCTATGGGTACATTTGGAACTTCACAGCATCTGGACCTGGGCCACAGCCTTGGGGACAGAGCATTAAGGCAGGGCTTGCTGCTGCCCCAGAGAAAGACAGTCAAGCATAAATTCCAGGAGTTATTTTCACTCCTGTGATGATCAAAATATATCCTTGAGTGTCCGCCAGGGAAGGCACAACAAATAGAGGGGAGCAAGAGCACTGAGTCTGCTCCAGAGCAGAGGGTCAGTGTGGGATTTTATATTATACCTAAGGTTATAATCCAATACTGCTTTATTAATTTTTTGGCATAAATTGTTCCAGCTTTGACCATTGGAAGCTCTTTCAGTTTGCTTCATTGTCCCTTTGATGTATCCTCATCATGGTTTCTTCTTTTTTCCCCACTTCCTTATTTGCTGGCACTACAAGATAAACCAAGCTTATATTGTGTTTACCCTGCCCCAGTCCAGAACCAGCTGTTTGTCCATGAAGTATAGTATTAGAAACCAAGATCTGGGCACCAGTTGTGATCACTACTACTGGGTTTGGCATTGATTCTAGCCTCTCTCAACTGACAGCACATAAATATATGTGTGCATTGTAACCCACATATATATACACAGATCTATAAATATCTCTATGTGTAACCATCTGTCCCCTTACCAGTTGACCTCACAATAAAACTCTTTCTTTTTTCAAAATCCCAATGTTATGGTATTGCTTGTTGGACAACAAGTCCTTGCTCAGTAACAATTCCTTCCCTTGTTTATCTGTACCCTCACACTCCAGGAGTAAGAAACCTGGTTTCCACATTCCACCATCCATTTACTTAATTGTTCCATTTCAGTACACAAGTTTTATTGGTTTCAGAATAGTTGACTTATATCCTGATGGGAGGCAACTTTATCAACTAGAATATCATGCTTAGATAAAGCTACTTTTGGTTTTAGTCTTACAGACGCCACTCATTTCCAAATTACTTATGTCAGCACCATTTTCTTCCATCCCTTTCAGTGAGGTTGTTTCATGCATTTTTATAGTACAGTTATATTCTTTTATCACAGTCTGCATTCCACTCTGGGATCCTCTAACCTTCCAAATATCTATTTATTTTATTTGTTTATGTAAGCTTCATTCTTTGTGCTATAAAGTCCTATGGGCTTTGATAAATGCATAGTGTCATGTATCCATCATTACATCATACAGAACAGTTTTACTACCATAAAAATTCCCTGTGCTTTAGCCAGTCAATCCTCCTCCCCCAAATCCCTGACAAGTGATCTGTTTACTGTCTCTATAATTTTATCTATTCCAAAATGTCATATAAATGGAATCATACAGCATGTAGCCTTTTCAGACTGACACTTTTCACTTTGCACAGTGCATTTAACATTTCTCCATGTCTTTTCATGGCTTGATAGCTCATTTCTTTTTTTTTTTTTTTCATTTTTATATTTAATTGATTCAAATGATTAAAACTATTGGAAACTTTTGACAAAAAATAAAGACAATAAAATTTTCACAATAGCTTTACAGAAAACATTGTACAACAGCATTCATCAAAACATGAAAGAATATAGGAATATTCAGAATCTTCAGTGAGAAAGTTAACTGTACAATATTCAAAGTTCTTCAGATAGCTCATTTCTTCTATTGCTGAATAATATTCCATTGTATGGGTGTGCCACAATTTGTTTATCCTTTCACCTATGGAAAGGCATCTTGGTTGCTTCAACTTTTGGCATTAGGAACAATGCCGCATTAAACATTCGTGTGCAGGTTTTAGCATGGATATATAAGTTTTTAACTCCTTTGCTGAGTCATATAGTAAGCCTTTAGCTTTGTAAAGAACTGCCAAACTGTCTTTCAAAATGGCTCTACCATTTTGCATTCCCACATGCAATGAATGATTGTTCTTGTTGTTTTACATCCTTATTAACAATATCATCAGTTATTGAAGTTTACTCCTTTGATAGGTGTGTAGTGGTATCTCATTGTTTTAACTTTCATTTCCCTTTTGTTATATGATGTTGAGCACCTTTTCCAATGCTTATTGGTCATCTGTATATTTTCTTGGTGAGGTGTCTGTTCAGTAATTTTGTTCATTTTTTGAGTTGCTCATCTTCTTGTTTTTAGTTTTAAGAGTTCTTTGTATATTTTGGGTACAAGCCCTTTAATGGGTGGTTTGCAAATATTTTCTCCCAATCTGCATCTTGCCTTTTTATTCTCTTCACATATCTGTCACAGAGCAAAATTCTTAATTTTAATAAAGTCCAACCTACCCATATTTTTCTTTCATGGATTATGCTTTGGGGCTGCATCTACAAACTCATTAACAAACCAAGGTAATGCAGATTTTCTCTGCTTTTCCTTCTAAAAGTTCCTTAATTTCTGTGCCAATTGATACTCCTCATATTTTTTTGTCTCCCCTCATGACTTTGGGTTTCCCTAATACTCCACCTCAGAAAGAATCTGGGTCTTAGAGATCTTTCAGCTGTAAAACTCTAGGGTATTCAAGTTAAGCTAAGTATCATAATACTAGCTGGAGGAACAGCTAGGAAATATTTAATTTCTGTTACTGTTCTCTTCATCTTTGTTTGGTTCCTTTTCATAATACCCATCTCTCTACTGATATTAATTTATTAATTTATCTTTGTCCTGATTTCCTTTATCCCTTGCTCATACCCATTTATGATTAAAAAAAAAAACAAAAACACTCATAGACTATAAATAGAAGGGTTACTTCCTCAACTAAAAATATCTACCAAAAAACCCTCATCCAACAACGTACTTAATGGAGAGAGACTAAACACTTTCCTTCTAAGATGGAGAACAAGGCAAGGTGTTCTCACTCACCACTTCTATTCAACATCACATTAGAAGTCCTACCTAGTTCAATAAGACAAGAAAAAGAGACTAAAATCATATAGATTGGAAAGAAAGTAAACTATCTTTATTCACAGATGGAATTCCATGAATAAGTGAAATTTAGTACAGATATGGAATTCTGGTTCAACATTGAAAAATCAAGTTAGTAAAATCAAGTATGTGAAATGGATGAATAAGAAAAATAATTTGAAATGGTTGCTTCTAGGACTGGGGCAGGAAATAGGAAATATACAAAATAAGCCTGGAGCATCTTGTAGTGCCAGAAAGTAAGAGAGTGCTCAAAAGACACACACACACACACACACGCATGCATGAAGGGGGTGTGTGACACAGGTGTCAACTGAAAGAGCTCCCAATGACCAAAGCTGGAACAATTTGAACAAAAACAAAACAATATTGAATTATAACCTTAAGTACAAAGAATATCCATAATGATATAAATAATTGAAGAAAGAAAGAAAGAAAGAAAGAAAGAAAGAAAGAAAGAAAGAAAGAAAGAAAGAAAGAAAGAAAGAAAGAAAGAAAGAAAGAAAGAAAGAAAGAAAGAAAGAAAGAAAGAAAGAAAGAAAGAAAGAAAAAGGTAAATCTCCCATGCAGAAAAACTCCACAGAATTTATTTTGATATCCACATTCAAAGATATGGAACATTGTTGCCAAAATCATAGTTCACTACCTGATGCACATGGTACTCAATATACTGACACCATTGCTTCAGAGAGAGAAAGCGCTCTAGTACAAGATCAATTGTCATTAGAGAAAGAGCCCCTGGGCTCAAATCTGTCTCCCCAGGTCTAAGGAGTTTAAGATGTTTATGGATTCAACCAAGGGAAAGTGGAGTTGTTACTTTTACAATAACAAGTATAAACAAATATAGTATCATGTAAAGGAATGGAGCTAAGATAAAATAACCATTACAATAACAAGTATTAACACTATAGTCAGTGGTTACAACATAACACTCTTGAAAACATGGGCTGCATAAAATGACTTCCTTCCCAAGTGTACTGTGTGGAAAGCAGGAAAAAGATTAACTTTATACTGGAGAAACCTGACAAAAACTGCCTTGATCAGGTGGTTTTATCAAGGTTTTCAAGATCATATTGACCTTAATAAGGTTAAGTCACGTTGACATATGTACCCTACAAGTGATGTGATGAGAAGAGCACTTTATCTCTGTGGTCCTCCTCCCCCAAACCTTGGCCCCAGTCTAATCATGAGGAAAGCAGACAAATACCAACTGAGGGAAATTCGACAAAACTTGATCACTACTCCTCAAAAACAAGTTATCAAACCAAGGATGGCCCAAGAAACTGTCATATCCCAGAGACGCCTAAGTAGACATGAAGACTAAAAGTAACATTTTATTCTGGATGGGATCCTGGCACAGAAAAACAAAACAAAACAAAACAAAAACACATTAGGGTTAAAACTACGGAAATCTGAATAAAGTACTGACTTTGGTTAATAACAATATATCAGTATTTGTTCATTAATTGTGAGAAATACACCATACCAATTAAAGATAGAGGAAACTGGATATGGAATATATGAGAACTCTGTTTTTCTGTAAATCTAAAACTATTTCAAATCAAAAGTTTATTTTAAAAATCAGTTTACTATATTTGTATGTGTCTCTCTCTAAGATCTCTATTCTGTTCCATTGATCTATGTGTCTCTTCTTTCACCAATATTGGACTGTCTTAATTACTGCATGTTTATAGCATGAAGGTAAATACAAATTAAAGGATTTAATTCTCCCTTTTGAACATAAGTAAAGATACTTCCTACTCCCTTTCATTTCTCTTTTCATTTACTTCAGAAAATGTGTAAGTTCCATTTCTTTGTCCTTTTAAAAGGTTTGTAAATTTATAATGTAGAAGATTGAATGAATCTCTTGCAAATTTCACCAGACAAGGTCTCCATTTCTCCATGATGTAATCAAAGAAGATATAGCTCCTACCTTCCAGTTTCCTGGGGAAAGTTTAGGATAACTTCAAGGGTGAGGGGACCTAGACCCAAATTGTAAATCTACCTCTGAAATATCTTAAGAATGTGTATGTAATGGGTTGTTTCCCATTAACCACATAAAAAAGGGCGAGCTCTCTTTCTGTCTTTGCAATCTTTCTGCAGAGTGCCTGCGATGTATCACATTCTCTTCTACATTTGTGGAGAAGTTTCCTGTTTTGGAAGAAGACTTAGTTTTTATTTATATTTTCCCAACAATAGGCAAGTCTTGAAGTTGGTGGTATGAGTCTTCCAAGGGTTCTTCTTTGGTATCGTGTTGCAAATTCTAAATCCTTCACATTTCCATATAAAATTTAGATGTGGCTTCTAAAAATATACCATTTAGCTTGATAGGATTTTGATTAGGATCTAAAATTATTTATCAAGTTGAGAAGAACTGGCATAGTAACAATATTGACTCTTCTGATATTTGTTAGATTTATACCTAAGTACTTCATTTGTTCATTGCTGGTATATTGGAAAGCAATTGACTTTTGTATATTTACCATGTATCCTGCAACTTTGCTATACTCTTTATCTCCAGGTTTGTTATTTTTAAGATTCTTTGGGGATTTCTAGACAATCATGTCATCTGTGAATAAGGGGAGTTTTATTTTTTCACTCCCAATCTGTATACCTTTATTTTTTCTTCTTTTATTATACTAGCGAGGACATCCAGTATGATGTAGAAATGAATGATGATAGGACATCCTAGCCTTGTTCATGAAAGTTTTTCTTATTCAGTCTGTTAATATGTTGAACTACATTGATTTACAAATATTGAACCAGCTTTGCTTTCCTGGAATGAACCCCACTTAGTTGTGATACATTACTATTAGCAAACACTCTGGGTTCTGGGTTCTGGTTTCTAGACTCTTGGTTATGTTGCATAAAGGAATTTAAGGACACACCATAGGATAGACAAGGGCATAAAGACTTTATTGAGAAATGAGAGAGAGAAAAGAAAAAAAGTACACAGCCCCAGACCTGGGTACAGGTGTGCTACAGGGTGAGACATGGGTGGGGCCCCAGGTTAGGCCTTTTTAAAACCTTTCTTTCTCCCCTTTCCTAATGTTGGTTAGGGGCCCCAGCTCTTTGCTGTTTTGATTGGCTGACTTATGATCCCCACCTGTTGGCTTTCTGGGGATGAATGATGAGGCCTATTGTTTAGAGTTGTCTGAAACCAATGGAGATGCATGTTTGGAGTTATCTGGGGCTTCCTCTTGACCCTGGAAAGAGTTTCAAATGAGATCTTCTGGCCAGGGTCTCAGCAGGATCCATCCACTATTGTTCTTAGTAACAGCCTTCCCTGAGGGGGTTTCCAGGCAGGGTTTCATGGCCATGTTCTCATTCAGGTCCCAGCTGTGACTCTTCTTCCTTTTTCCCTATACTAAGCTGCCTAAACTACTTAATCCATTTTCTAAGTAACTAATGGACATGCCTGTGAGATAAAAGAATGGCTTTCTTAAGTACTGTCTTTATTTTGCTTGCCATATGCTTGTCTTGTTGTTGTCTATACTGTCTGTGAGTTTGTCTAGGGCAGTGCCTCTCCTCCCTCTCCCAGCTGTCCTAGGCATAACCACCACCATGGGAACTGGGATTAGCAGTTTATAACAAGCCCAGCAGCTCTACCACAATCTCTCCTTAGAGTCTAGAAGTCTTAGAAGCCATTAGACAACAAATAGACTCCCTTTCTGCTGTGGTTCTGCAAAATCATAAAGCCCTAGACATGCTAACAGTGGCACAGGAAGGAATCTGCCTGTTCTTCAAGGAGGAATGCTGTTTCTATGTAATTATTCAGAGTAGTCCTAGATGACATTTGAAACCTACAAGATCAATCCCATCAATTTCTGGTGGATGCAACCTCTGGGGGCACCTGGCCTTTCTCACTCTTGTGGTCCAGTATGTCATGGCTGCCCCTCTTTTGGGGACTGCTTACCACCGTCTTCTTTATCCTTTTAGTAGGACCATGTACCTTCAAAATTCTAAGTTTATTTCTTACAGAATCAATGCCTTCCAGAAGAAGGTATTAGTCATATGGGGATTTCATCTAGATCCAACCATAGTGCCAGACTAGCCTTCCCTCAACTTCAATCGAATAGCCAGAGATTTTCACACCCTGTCAGGCAAGGACTACTGCCCCTAACCAGCAGGAAGCAGCTATAGAAGAATTACCATCACCCTTCAGTTTCCCCTTAACAATAAGGGTGTAAACTCTCTGGGGGTTGGGGGCGGGGGGTGTGTTGAGGCAGGTTAGTATAGGGAAAGAGGGAAGACTGAATCATAGCTGGGACATGGCAGAGAAAATGGCTGTGACCCCCCCTCCTGGAAACCCCTTGAGAGAAGTCTGCTACTAAGAACAAAGGCAGAAAGACCCTGCTGAGACCCTAACCACAAGGCCCCATTAGGAAGCCCTGGATAACTTCAAACAGGCCTCCCCAATGGTCCTGGAAAACTCCAAACCAAAGACCTCATCATTGGTCCCCTGAGAGCTAACAAATGGGGACGGAAAGGCAACCAATCAGAACAGCAAACATCTGTGGCCCCTCCCCAACATTATTAGGAAAAGGGAGAAGGAAAGGTCTTAAAAAGGCCTAATCTGTGTCCCCACATGTGTGTCTCTCCCTATAGCACACCCACACCCAGATCTGGGGTTGTGTACTTTTTTCTTTTCTCTCATTTCTCAATAAACTCTGTACTCCTTTGCCTAGCCTATGCATTGTATCAACTAAAGGGGTGCTGATACAAAATACCAGAAATCTGTTAACTTTTATAAATGGGTATTTATTTGAAATAGAAGCTTACAGTTAACAGACCATAAAGTATAGGTTACTTCCCTCACCAAAGTCTGTTGTCACGTGTCAGAGCAAGATGGCTGCCGACACCTGCAGGGTTCAGGTTTCCTCCTCTTAAGGATCCATGGGCCCAGCTTCTTCCAATATCAGCTGTAGGCTGGGATAAGTCTCATCTCTCTCCTGGGGCTCATTTCCCTCCAGACTCAGCTGCTCTGCTCACTGTACAATGCCAGTTGTAGGCTATCAGGTGAATGGCTCATTTCTCTTCCCAGGGTCTCTGCTGTGTCTAACGGAACTTTCTCTCTTTCCTCACATATCTGCTTCTCCATGTATTTACTTCCCAGGCTCCAGGATCAAAATTCCAACCTCCCTCCTCTGCAGTGCAGTTTCTCTGTGAGTCCCACCCACCAAGGGAGTAGGGACTCAACATCCTACTGATGAGGCCCAATTAACACTTTAATCATTATTTAATCAAGTAAAAGTGAAACCTCTGAATCCAATCCAATCTAATATGCCCAGAGGGAGAGACCAGTTCACAAACACAATCCAATATCTATTTTTGGAATTCATAAATAATATCAAACTGCTACAGGCATGTTCTTAAATTCCTTTATGTGACATAGCCAAGAACCTAGAACCCAGAAATCATAGCATTCCATTAACATTATCACTTTTATATATTGATGGATTGGATTTGCTAATATTTTATTAAGGATTTTTGTGTTCATGAGAGATACTGGTCTGTAATTTTCTTTTTTTATAATAACTTTATCTGATTTTAATAGAATGAGTTGGGAAATTTTCTCTCTGCTTCTATTTTGTGGAATAGACTGTAGATAATTGGTGTTGTTTCTTCCTTAATTGTTTGGAGAACTCACCAGTGAAACCATGTGGGCCTTGTTCTTCCTTTTCTGAAATCTGGCTACAAGGTGGGATGTGTTTAACAGTGGTTTTTTTTGTTTTGTTTTGTTTTGTTTTTTGATCAATAGGTACAAGAGATTAACATTTCTCTAATGTGTGCATGTGTGTTGTGCCTTCCCTTCTTAACTATAGGGCTTTCCTGAGTACTGGTCCTCAGAGAGAGTCCCTGACCTGCAGTTCTTTTGGCTATAATCCTTTGTTTTTCTACTGGAGCCTTGATGGTGTGGCAGAAGGGTAAGGAGGAACAGTGTTCTATAATATGCTTATCAAGCCTCAATGTTTTAGAAAGTCTGTGTCTCAGGGTTGTGACTTTCACAAATATTTGTGTTCCTCCAGTGGTATAACCCCCACCCCCACTTCCTACTTCACTCCATGGTTGCAGAGTTCCTGAAATGCTGTTACCTGTTGACTTTGAGATATTTTCCCACTTAGGTGAGCCTTAAAGCCTGGGGAAGGCGGGAATGGAAGTATTTCACTTTCATCGTTCCTCACCCTCCAGTAAGGTTTCAGAACTCAACTCTGGTGAAGTCCTCCACTGGAAAGTAAGTCTTCTCTATGGATTAAGACTCTGGGGTGTTTCACAAAGGTTACTTTTGCCCTCCCCCTTCCAGAATCAGGAGGAAAGTTCACCTTAAGAACCTAGCGGGATTCCTGGAGGGAAAGCCCATGAAAGTATGTGGGCCCCCATAAGACCCCAGAGTTTCTCACTCTCTCTCTAGTCTATACTCAGCCTCCAGCAATTGGTTAAAGTTACATTTGAGTGTTCCTACCAGTTTTTGCCTCCAAAAGCCCTGGAATCTCAGTTTACTGATAGAACCTAGAAGAGTCTTTGGTTTTCATTTTGTCCAGCTTTTTCTCGTTGTAAGGATAGGAGACACGATTTCCAGGAGCTGCAAATGAAAGTCTGTGCCAATGCCTTCCCAGGTTAAAACCTGGTTAAATTGGCAATGGCTTGCCCAGTCTTCATAACCCACCTCTATGCTTGAAGAGTGATGGAGAATCAGCAATGCAGCTAATGGGGAAGACAGGACCATAGCATTCCCATCCTGTTGTACTTTTCACTAAGTGATGCTCCCCAGCACCCCCTACCTTGAGTTCTGGGAGAGAATGAGGTTTACTGGACAGCTGGTGGGGGGGGAGGGGTAGGGGAGACAGGCTTGAGGGAATCTGGAGCCAGTTGCAATCCAGCTGAGCTGCAGAACCTCCCTGTCCACAGCTTCCCAGTCTGGGATGTGCAGGCAAGTGCCTGGCCTTGGGGCCTGGCTGGGATTGTGTAAACTCCCTCCAAAGGTATTCAGAGGAAGAGTGTGGTACTTTAAGGCTTTTATGGACCCCAGTAAAGATTATGTCCTTTGGGTCAATTCAAACCTATCCTGGATGGGGCCTTTTGATTGAAGTACTTCAGTACTGTGTGACCCAGGGCAGGTCTGAATCCTCTTACTGGAGTCCTTTATAAATGGGATGAATATAGAGAGACAGACACAGAGAGACAACCCCAGAAGCTGTGAGAGAAAGTCCCGAAAGTCAGAAGCTGAAATCAAAGGAACACAGAAGCACAGAGAAAAAGCCACTACAGCAGAGACAGAAAGCCACAAAAACAAGGAGCAAAGTCAGTGGAACCTGGGAGAAAGGAAACTAGAAGCTAAAGCAATGATGTCTGAAAGAGAAGGGAGGGACAAGCAGATGCCTCCATGTGCTAGTCTTCAGGAAAAAATCATTGCCTGATACCTTGATTTGACATTTTTCTCAGCCTCAGAATTATAAGTTTAAAAGTTAATATAGGGAAGCAGACTTAGCCCAGTGGTTAGGGCATCCATCTACCACATGGGAGGTCTGCGGTTCAAACCCCGGGCCTCCTTGACCTGTGTAGAGCTGGCCCATGCGCAGTGCTGATGCGCACAAGGAGTTATGTGCCACGCAGGGGTGTTCCCCGAGTAGGGGAGTCCCACGCACAAGGAGTGCACCCCATAAGGAGAGCCGCCTAGCGCGAAAGAAAGTTCAGCCTGCCTGAGAATGGCACCGCCCACACAGAGAGCTGACACAAGATGACTGCAACAAAAAGAAACAGATTCCCGTGCCACTGACAACAACAGAAGCGGACAAAAACAAGAGCGTGCAGCAAATGGACACAGAGAGCAGAAGGGCGGGGGGGGGGGGGGAAGGAGGGAGAGAAATAAATAAAATCTTTAAATAAAAAAAAAGTTAATATATCCCCATTGTAAAAGCCAGTTCTGGTATATTGCCTTGGCAGCCTTAACAAACTAAACCAAGGGGTAACCTCTTGCAATTAGAGGAGGGAACTTGGAGAAAGAAGCAGAGACAAAGTTAGACAAAGAGAAAAGCCCCTCCTGAGGGTTGCCTCTACCTGCTCCTTGATCGTGGGTTGCCTCTAGTGGCCATCACAGCTCACAACCACAATCCCTGCCTGGAGAGTCGGGCTCTAGAAAACATAGTTTCACGGCCTCCAATTCCAGCAGCAAATGGGGTTCTGGAATGACTACATAACATACTCTTTCCAGAAAAGACTCTCTCCAGAAATACACCTTCAGCCTTTTGTGCAGCTACTTATAAATTTAGAAAGCAGCAAATCCCACGGAAGGCTTGTTAACACTCTCCTTCTACATTCTGACCCAGCAGGTCTGAGTTGGGGCCAGAGCATCTGCATTGCTAACTGGCTCCCAGAGGGATGCTCCTGGCCAGTGAACTACACTTTGAGTAGAGCAGCATTAGGGTAACTCCCTGGAGAGGATATGAGTCAAAATACAACTGCAAAGTAGCTCTACGTCATAGACATGGGGAGGGGACTCTGAAAATGGCTTTAGCAGGACACAGTGGATAAGGGAAAGGCTTAGAACAATAGGCTGGGTGATTTTTTAAAAATGGAGAGGTTCTCAGACCCACAGCCAGCAATAGCCTGGACTAGCACCCATGGAGAATGTCTTAGTTTACCAGAAGTTGCCTATGCAAAAATATTGGGAATGGGTTGGCTTCTATAAAGGGGATTTATTTGGGTTAAACCTTACAGTTCTAAGGCTGTGAAAATGTCCAAATCAAGGCATCATCAGAGATGTTTTCTCACCAAGGATTGTTACTGGCCGATCCTGGCACCCTGCCACATGGTGAGGCAAGATGGCAGGTCTTCTGGTCTCTCTCTACTTTCTCTTGGAGCTCAAATGTGGGCGTGCTCCAGGAACTTTGCGTATAAGGTAACGGTAATCAGATCAGGCATATATCCCTGGGCCTCAACTTCTTGAGCATCTTAGGGCTTCTCTATCTTTTCTGCAGCTGTAAGTGAACCTGGAGTCCTCTTTCTCCACATAGTCACATGGCCACATGGCGGGATCAAAACGGCAGAGCTCTTTTTTCTGTGTCTCTTTCTCTCTGTGTGTTTTTGCTCTCAGTTCTCAGTTTATATAAGACCCAGTGAAGCATGGAGCCTAACTGACATAATCCAATCAAAAGCCCTAAAATGATGTAATCAAAGGCTTTTAATTGAATTTAATGAAAAGGCCCCATTTACACCATGTTTATAGGCACAGTTATGGGTTAGCTTAAGAACATAACTTTCTGGGGTCCACAAAAGAAGAACCAGAACATTCCACCCTTTGGGCCTCCAAAATACATGTTCTTTCCATATGGAAAATACATTTACTAAATCACAGTATTTCAAAAGCCTTAAATCACTTCAGTAACAATGCTAAGGCATGCAGTCTGTCTTAGAGCAAAGTTCCCCTCTGGCTATAGACCGTGAAATGTACAAAACAAGTTATCTACTTCCAATATACAAAGGATAGACAGTCGTAGGATAAACATCTGTATTACCATAGGGAAAAATTGAACAGAGAAACAGAGAAGGCTGTGTCTTAGTTGGCCAGTGCTTCAGTGACAAATACTAGTGGACTTAAAAAGAAGAATTTTTGGCTCAAGTGTTGGAAGTCCAAAATCAAGGTCCAGGCAATCCAGAATCTGTAGTGTTCGGGTGGAGGCTCAAGCTCTGCTTCTGTCACATGACCATCTGTCTCAACTGTCCTCACCTGTGGCTTCTACTTTCATGTCCAAATTTCCTTTGTTCATAAGGACTCCGGTCATATGGAGTAAGGCCTACCCTGATTCAACTGGCCCTCATCTCAATAGAGTTGAAGATCTTTTTCACAAATGGGTTCTCACCCACTGGACAAGGGAGGAAGACTTGAACATGCCTTTATGGGGGATATGATTCCATCCCCAACAGGTTGCTTTCAACCTGACAGTCATCACCTCCACTGCTCAGTTTCCCTCAAAGCCCATGGCCACTGAAATGCATTCTTATATTTAGCCAATGTTCAAATGTTAATTTTTAGGGTTTTTTCCCCTAATTTTTAGCTATTATGAGCAATGTCATAATGAATATTCTTCTTTATATCTATTTGTGGGTATATCTGATTACTGTTACCTTATACGCAAAGTTCCCAAAAGTGAAATTACACTTTCAATACTTTGTAACTCCTTAAGGATGTGTAATATACACTACTAAACTGTACTCCAGGATTGATCTTTACTATTCGGTTTTCCATTTCTGGTTTCCTGGTGATTTTCTGTCTACCTTGGAAGATCTAGAATTTAAGCTATTAGTCCACCCTCTAATAAGCCCAAGGTCCACTCCCCCTGCTTGTCAGCCCTACCATGCACCAGCCCCCACCCTCATCCTGAATGACCCCTCCAAACGAGAAAGGCAGTACTGGGTGACTGGTTGCTTGATCCTAATTCTCCCTCGATCTGATCTGACAGCCTTTGCATCTCACAGAACTTCAGCCATCCTTTATGCTGCCTAACAGTGCTTCCATTTTGTTGTTATGAAGGCATTTTTATTTTTTTCTTTATTCTGACTGAATAAAAATTTCAGCAGAAAGAGGAGGGCCACAACTGTACTCATTCTTTCACTGTGAGCCTGAAACCCCACTCATTTTGCAGGACTCCAGAAAAAGATCTACATATCTCTCCCCAACTCTCCACACTGCAGGTTTTTGTTCTGGGACTATGTGAGAGTAACAAAGAAAATTGATCAGGGTAAAGACCCCACTAGCTCAGATGTGGTTCCTGTGTATATTCCAGTACATCCTCTACTCTCTGCTCCCCCCACCCTGGCTTCAGTCCCATCAGCTCTTTGTCCATTCCCAGGGGAGAGGCCCTTGGAATCTGCTGTGACCTCCCCAGCTTCTCCAAGTCCTGGTCTCTTGGTGTTCAAGTCCTGTCTCACTCTGTACATCACTTTAAGTAAATATGATATGAATAGGGCGTAAGAGTATCACTGTGGAAGGGAAAAGGTTTTCTGGTGGATGTGTGGGAGTGCTGTATATAATATATATACATTGCTGTGGTCTAGGACTCCTGTGATGAAAAGCTGAATAATTAGGGGGGGGGGGGGGGAAGAAAAAGATAGGATGTGGAATTTTTTCAAGTCAACATTCTTTATCTAAGTTCTTTATCTAACTTTATCCAAGTTCTTTATCTATCCTTTAAGCTCATCGCTATATGCCATTCCCTAGTAAGGGACCATGAAATTATATTGGGCTTCAAATTTCGGGGAGTTCTGGATCACAGAGTGTTTCAACAATGGCAATGGAGGGATACTGGTATGGGGTACCAATGACAGGTGATATATGGCTGACAGGGAGCTGTACAGAACATATGTCCAGGGTGCATGGTAATGTTTGCATATACTCATAGTGGCAACAATTAAAAACCACAGTAGGGGGGGTACTGGGTTCCTGGCCAGTGGTGCTCTGTCGTGGTCCCTAGGGGAGCAGCGACAGTCTCCCAGGTACAGTGGCGGGGACCGGGAGGGAGTGAGGGTTCAACAGTGAGCCCCTGATGCTAATGACTATGCTTCTGAGCTGATAAACCCAAAATAAGAACAAGGCCTAGAACAACTTTGTGCCTGGGAATTTCCTCCTGTCAGCCTTCATGTTACTCAAATGTGGCCAGTCTCGAAGCCAAACTCAGCATGTAAATGCAATGCCTTCCCCCCAGCGTGGGACATGACACCTGGGGATGAGCCTCCCTGGCAACGAGGGACCACTATCAACTACCAACTGATGATGCAACTGGAAAATGACCTTATACGGAAGGTTCAATGCGGATCAGCAGAATATCCATGTCTACATAAAATACCATGACTTTAAAATGCTGTTTGACCTAAAGTAAGGGGGAAATGGAAAGGAGAAATGAGTTTATATGGCTACGAGTTTCTAAAAAAGAGTCTGGAGGCTGACAGAAGGTTTGCCCTCATGCACAACTGAGCAGAGTCAGAGAGACAGATAAAGCAGATACAACCCCCAGATATCGGTTCCTTCGAGGGCTAAAGAGACCCATGGGAGTTATGGTCATGGCCGATGGGGTTAACTACCAGGTCAGATGGCCCCTTTTTGGAACTGGTGTTTATGTGTGATGAATCTGGACTCAGATGGGATCTTCCTTCATAAGACTTTCATGCTAATGTGCGGGAGGTGCAGTTAACGTTGGGGTTTAAGATATATTTAGGGGATTTGAATCTCTGGACTGACAATGTGATAGCCAGGTCCTGAGCCTCAACAGACTCCAGCACCTACAATCTGATTTATTGGACTTACCACACTCAGCTAAGATGGAGTTGAAGAAGGACAACCACCACACCATGGAGCCTAGAGCGATTATAACTGAAAGTGGGAGGATTGCATCCAGCATCCATGTGGAATCTGAGCCTCCTCTTGACATAGAGGTGCAATGGACACAACCAATCCAATGTCCACATAGAAGAGGTGGCATTGGATTGGGAAAAGTGGACATGGTGGCTGATGGGTATGGGGAAAGGCAGGAAGAGATGAGAGGTGGAGGCTTTGGGACATGGAGCTGCCCTGGATGGTGCTTCAGAGGCAATCACCGGACATTGTAAATCCTCACAGGGCCCACTGGATGGAATGGAGGAGAGTATGGGCCATGATGTGGACCATTGACTATGAGGTGCAGAGGTGCCCAAAGATGTACTTACCAAATCCAATGGATGTGTCATGATGATGGGAACGAGTGTTGCTGGGGGGGGGGGGGGGGGGGGGAGAGGTGGGGTGGGGGGTGGGGTTGAATGGGACCTCACATATATATTTTTAATGTAATATTATTACAAAGTCAATAAAAAAAAAAAAAAAAAGAGACCCACGGGAGTTATGGTCATGGCCGATGGGGTTAACTACCAGGTCAGATGGCCCCTCTTTGGAAATGGTGTTTATGTGTGATGAATCTGGACTCAGATGGGATCTCCCTTCATAAGACTTTCATGCCAATGTGCTGGAGGTGCAGTTAATGTTGGGGTTTAAGATATATTTAGGGGATTTGAATCTCTGGGCTGACAATGTGATAGCCAGATCCTGAGCCTCAACAGACTCCAGCACCTACAATCTGATTTATTGGACTTACCACACTCAGCTAAGATGGAGTTGAAGAAGGACAACCACCACACCATGGAGCCTAGAGTGATTACAACAGAAAATGGGAGGATTGCATCCAGCATCCAGGTGGAATCTGACCCTCCTCTTGATATTGAGGTGCAATGGACACAACCAATCCAATGTCCACATAGAAGAGGTGGCATGGGAATGGGAAAAGTGGACATAGTGGACGAAGGGTATGGGGAAAGGCAGGAAGAGATGAGAGGTGGAGGCGTCTTTGGGACATGGAGCGGCCCTGGATGGTACTTCAGAGGCAATCACCGGACATTGTAAATCCTCACAGGGCCCACTGGATGGAATGGAGGAGAGTATGGGCTATGATGTGAACCTATGTATATGAGGTGCAGAGGTGCCCAAAGATGTACTTACAAAATCCAATGGATGTGTCATGATGATGGGAACGAGTGTTGTTGGGGGGGGGGGAGAGGGGGGGTGGGGGGATGGGGTTGAATGGGACCTCACATATATATTTTTAATGTAATATTATTACAAAGTCAATAAAAAATTAAAAAAATTTAAAAAATAAAATAAAATAAAAAAAAGTCCTGTCTCAGCTGTGTCTCCAGGACTGCATCTGGCCCTAGCATCCCTGGGAACCAAGAGGAAAGTGTCTGTATGCACCTCAGGCAGATGGGTGGAGGTCCATAATGCAGAATACAGAGCCTGCATGGAGGGCATTTTATAATTAAAAAAAGAGATGTCCTTCCACCTCCACATTTGAATCCCAGCTGCAAGGTCTCCCAAGCAGACATTGTCACTCCACATGAACAGCCAGAAGAAGGCTGAAGAGCTAGGAAGGCACAGAATCCTGATATAGACTCCCAGTTCTGGGGAATGACTCAAGTCCCAGCACTGCCCCTCAGCATTTGGCCCCTGTCCTCATCTGGGGCTGAGGCCCAGCGATGCTGCTGACCATGGATTCCAATACACTCCTGCCCCTGCTCCTCCATCACACTTGCCCATGGGACCCATTCACCTCCTTAATAAACCTGATTCTTTAACACCCAGATTCTGGAAGAGGGAAAAAGACCCGGTGGGTTCCCAGGAACCAGGCACAGATGGGCAAGACAGGAGGGGTCTTCCTATGGGAACAGGCCCCTCAACACAGATCCCTCCCAGCCCATGAAGCCTGGGCACTCATCACTTGTCACACAATGCTCAGGACCTTGGGACGCTGTGGGGACCATGCAAGACTCAGACATCATGGGAAAGACACTCTGAGCATGAAGGACAACTGAGAAACATGCACTTGTGTGGTCTAAGGAGCAGGATGAATGCATCCATGCCTGGGGCCAGGTTGGGGACACTGGGCTTGTTGGCTTCTCTCTTCCATGCCCCAATGCAGAGGGCTTGGCTCACATGGGACACTGGCCCCCATCTCCCTCCTGGCTGATCCTGCAGGAGATCATCTGCAAGAAGAATTACCTAGGAAATGGTGGTGGGGTGGAGCAACTAGGGTGGACCTCTTTGGAAAAAACATGTTGAAATCACGGTGAGTAAAGGGGCCTCCTCTTAACTTGTTCTTCTGCTTGAGCCATGTCCAGGCAATGACCCAAAGTGGAAGTAGACAAGAGAGGGGGTAGGAGGGTCTTATTTATTCACATGTGGGAACAAAGCCAAGGCAGGGCCTTATGGGACCCCAAGATCAAAAGGGGAGAAAGAGCAAACTGTGTCCAGCCTCAGCAGATGCACTTTAAGGAACCTCCATTCCCACCACCCCAGGCCCCACAGCATGGCCTCGCTAAGCCTCCCTCCACCCACTGCCCTTCCCATCTCTCCAGAAACCACCACACACAAGACTTCTGAGAATGCTGCTGTTTAATGACCTATTCTACACGATCAAACTGGAGAAGTGAAGAACTCATTTTACAAGATCCAAACTGGTACCTGTATGGCCCCAGTTAGAAACCAAAGAAACAAGCAGAACAGAGAGCCCCAAACCCTTAGCCAAGTAGAGAGAAGCGCTGGTTCTGAGGAAAGTAGTAGATCACGGGCCAGGCCTGTAGAGCGTTCACTAGTCAGGATTAACTGTCCACACAGGTGCTGTTCAGGAGATGGAACACCGTTTCCCAGGGCTGCGGATGGATGGCAAAAAAGCAGCTGATGGTCTGAGGGAGAAATGAAACAAGCAAGCACATGATGGAGGAGGCTTGGAAAGCTGGTGGCATGAGCATAAACAAATGGCTGCCCCTGCATCCACAAGGGCATAGCCTGTTGCCAGGACAAGCTCCTCGAGGTGCAGCCCCTGCCCTGAGCCCTGGATGCTCCTGAGCTGCAGCCTGATGGGGACCCTCTCCTGGCCTGTGGCCTCTAAGGGAATCCCCAGGTTGCCCTGGGTAGTCCATGGTCCCAGCAATGTGCTGAATCACAGAGGGGCCGGTCCCAGCACCAGGCTCAGTTTGTCCTTGTGCCAGAGGTTCCCAACTCCAGTTCTGGCAGCTCAGCAGGGACCAGTGTGGGGGACTGGGAGGGAGAGGCATGGCACCCTCTCCAGAAACTGGGAGCCTCCTTAGCCTCCATGCCCCATGGGCCGTGGGTCAATGCCAGGGCACAGCCTGTGATGGATCTTCTTGGGCTCCTTCCCTTCTTGGGAAGGGAGTCAGAGACGAAGACCAGAGAGTGGGGACATCAGGAACTCAGGACCCAAGGGCACCCAGAGCAGTGTGGACCTCCATGTGGCCAGGGGTCGAGACAGCCTTTCTAGGGAAAGCTGTGCCAAGTCAGGGACTTTGGGACCAACCAGGGCCTGCCAGGGAACACCCAGCCTTGCCTGCTCAGGTTGGGAAGATGCCTATAAATTTGCCCCATGAGGCATCTGCAGCTTAATAAAAACAACTGGAGGTTAGTTTAGAGTCTTACATGGCTCCCTGGTGGGGGTTGAAAGGCACAGTTTTGGATGTCGTCCTCGAATTTTCTACACATAGTCCGGCTTAGCTCCAGCTCCAAGGCGATTATCAGTCTGGAACCATCCTATGGACCAGTTGTACATCCATACATCAGCCTGGAGACACCCCCTTTAGCATTTAGTGGCTGCTAGTGTCAGTGTGTTACGTGCAAGGAGGGGCCCACCCCTTCCACCCAAAAGGCCTGGCCTTTGGCTCCCTGGATGTCAAACACAGGGTGGGGTGCATCTGGTTTGGGGAGTTGTAAACAAAGAAGTAGATGGGGCACGATGGCAGCCTCCAGGGAAGACAGTCACACACACAAGTGATTCATGGCATCCATCTTCTCCCTCGTGCCCATGGTACAAGTTCCCCTTTCCCGTTATCAAGTGAAGCTTTAGTCGCATTCTCAGAGGACAGCAGCTGCTACTGGTGCCCCCTTGCCTGGTAGGGGCTGGCTCTGCCAGACTTCACCCAAGAGAGAAATGTCTATAGCATTGCCAAACCTTCCACCTGGACCTAAGGCAGGAAATATGTCATACCTGGGGCACACGTGCATATGTGCTCATACACCTTTGGAAAGGGTTTCAAGAAATGTTTTTCCCTATGACAAAACAGGCTGAAATTCTCTTGACTTTCCTTCTCCATTCCATCCCATGCCATTCTATTCCATGATCTCCCACCCACTTGTCTGCAATTCAGCAACTGCACAATGGGCTGCAGGCCAAGCTAGAAAACCAGGCCGCAGAGCCATCCAGTAATACTGAGAACCAGAACTGGAGTCTGCAAAGGCTCCAGGAGCCCTCCAGACCATGCAGGCTTTGGCACAGAAGATAAGAAGGGTTTCTCTAGGAGGACAATTTCCTGGCTAATGCCTGAGGCCCAGGTGAAGGCTGCATTCCTGCAGAATTCTGCAGTGATTCTCTGAAGGACAGAGATCTGCAGAAGAGTGTAAATTAGCCTTCAGCTCACTGAGGAAACCGAAGGCAGAGATCACTGCCAGGGTTCCTAGCAAGTGGGGATTGGTGACTCCACCTCAAGAGCCACAGGGAATCCTTGTCAGTCCTTGAATCCTCAGGTGCGCTCCCTTTGTCCCTCCTTCCTTCTCTCCCTCTCTCCCTCACTCTTTCCCCCTCCCCCCTTCTCTCACTTCCTCTCCCTCCCTTGTTTTCTCTCTCCCTCCTTCTCTCCTCCCTCCCTCCTCTCCCTCCTCTCTTTCCCTCTCTCCTCTTCCTTCCTCCCTCCTTCTCTTTCTTTCCCTCCCTTCTTTATTCCTTTTCTCTCTCTGTTGCTCTGTCTTTCTAATTATATCATTTTATTTCCTTTAAATATTTTTTCAATCTATGACTGTGGATTTTTTCTCTCAAGCTTTTTACCTTACTCACCATTGTCATTTACTTAATATTCAGTATTTTGAAGTCATTCTTCAATTAATGTCATTAAACTGATGGAGACTGAAAAATATATCTTGCATGTGAATAAAACATAAACAGAATATTGAAAAATCTTCAAAGATCAATCTTTTACAAATATCGAAAAGAATTGAATTAAATTGCAAATTCACTTCAAATAGTGAACCAAGATGCCTTGGTAATACCTGTCCCCCACCCATTGATGTCAGAGCAGATCTGGGCACATGGAGCAGGAATCAACCTGTGACCTACCTTTTCTTTCCAGTACTTTAGGATTCGCACCAACCTGTAGGCATAGGGGTCCTTGCTGTGAAGATTGAAGATGTACTGGGCAAACTCCACTGTGGCTGGTAAATAATAGTGAATTTCTAGCTCTTCATTATGCTTGATTTCCTCTAGGGTGCGCTGGGCATATGTCCCTAGGAGCTGGAGCCCCAGGAGAAGTGGCAGAAGCCCCCAGGGCAGAATCCGCACCAACTGCCCGCTGGGCATGGCTGAACTGCCCGACAGCCTTGGTCTTAGCACCAGTTCCCACAGGTGCGTTCCCAGGCAGACGTCCGTCACTTGACTTCATATCCTCCAGCACAAGCTCCTCCCTCCAGGGCCTTCCTAAATGTGACCCCACCTCCTATATGCAAAGCTGTTTAAAGTCCCCTGCTGTCCAGGAGGAAGGGAAGAAGCATTAATAGGAGGGAGGGGCATCTGGAGACCTGATCCAGCTACAGGGCACACACCCCCACCCCAGTGCACCAATGGACTTGGGGGAGTTAAACTTGCATCAGATGACACCCAAGACTCAGATGCTAAGACAAGGACACAAAGCAAGAGGATCAGGTGGAAGGTGAACCTGGGAGCACCAGCAGGGAGAGGAGCAGCAAGCTGATCAAGAGGCAAAGCCAAAGGGGTTTAGCTGCCAAGGCCTACAGGCAACCAGGTGGCTGGGAAATGGTCCTAACATCTCCCTGTGATGGGTGTGGGCTGAGACTTCTCCAAGCTTTCCTTCCTAGCACTTCAGACTGGCAACAACAACAAAGCATCTTGGCACCAGAAAACTGGAGAAAAGATAAGAGGCAGGTGGGCACCTCTGTGCCCCCTGCAGATCAAGAGGCCATATGACCCACATGCCAAGGGGAAGTCAGGGACCCTGACACAGAGTGGCAAAATGATGCCATATGCTCAGTGACCTGATTGCTTCCATCCAGTGCACGGGGACATCAGGTGCAGCCTGTGCTTTAGACGAGAGAGTGAGGGAGGCCATGACAGTTGGCCTCATCCAGGCTCATGAAACACCCATATACCCCTGCCTGCCCCTCTTTCCAGGCCTGTGGGACACAGGGAGAACCCAGTGGGGATTTTGAATCTACAGAGGTGAGGAAAGGACCCAGGGCCTCCAAGTGGCTCCTGCAGCCAGGCCTCTCCACCCTCTGGCTGGCCCTCTCTACCCTGGGCTGTGATTGGGAAACGACACTTCATAGTTTAAGGCCACTGAGACCTGGGGGTTCATTTCCAGAAGCTGGTTGGCCCCCATAAACTACCCTGAGTTCTTCTGGCAACGCAGGGCACCTGACCTGGGATACCCAAGTGCCACCCAGCTCATTTGCTTCCCTGCCATCTGTGCCTCAGTTTCCCACTTCCCACTCGAGATAGGAGGTCCATGTCTTCCCAAAGGCATGTTGTTTTGGGGCATGAATTGAGGTTATGGGGTGGAAGTTCTGTGTTAGCTGGAAAGTTCCATGCCCAGGCAAGGAATTATTCTACACTGTCACTACTTCATTATCTCTGCTACGGGTACATTTGGAACTTGCACATTTGTAACTTCACAGCATCTGGACCTGGGCCACAGCCTTGGAGACAGAGCGTTAAGGCAGGGCTTGTTGCAGTCACAGAGAATGACAGCCAAGCATAAATTCCAGGAGTTATTTTCACTCCTGTGATGATCAAAATGTACCCTGAGTGTCTGCAAGGGAGATCATAGCAGATACAGGGGGGCAAGAGCACAGAGCCTGCTCCAGAGAAGGGGATCAGGGCAGAGGGATACCCAGCCCCTCCCCCCTCTCACGCTCCCTTCTTGGTCACCCTGATGCATTCTCCTCACTTCACGTGGAGCAAGCCCATCCTCCTGCACCTTAGGGTATGGTCTCCCCTTGACACTCATTTTGAGTCATTTCTGTCCTTAACTATAGAAGTATCAGGTGCAAAGAGCAGGTTTCTCCCTCAAGTTAAGACAGGGATGGTTAAACTCACCCCTTTCTAACAAGAATACCATAAGTACAGAAATCAGTAGCTCACATTAAAAGGCCTTTATTGGGAAGTGGATGTGACTCAAGCAATTAGGCTCCTGTCTACCACATAGGAGGTCCAGGGATCAATGCCCAGGGTCTCCTGGTGAAGGCAAGCTGGCCCATGTGGTGAGGTGACCCATGTGGAGTGCTGGCCCGTGCAGAGTGCTGGTCTGTGTGGAGTACGCACAGGAATGCTGCCCCACGCAGGAGTGCTGCCCCACACAGTAGTGCTGCCCCACACAGGGGTGCTGACCCACACGGAGAGCTGGTACAGCAAGATGACACAACAAAAAGAGACACAGAGGAGGAATAATTAGAGGTGCAGCAGACCAGGGACTTGAGGTGGCGCAAGAGAATGATTACCTCTCTCCCACTCCATAAGGTCCCAGGCTTGGTTCCCAGAACCACCCAATGAGAATATAAGCAGACACAGAAGAACACACAACAAATGGACACAGAGAGCAGACAGTGGCAGGGGGAGTGATGTGTAAATAATTAAATAAATAAATTTTTAAAAAATAAAATAAAAGGCCTTTATTTATTGCTTTTCACTTGGATGCTTTTGCTAATATCCATAGTCAAATGACAACTAAAGAGATGTTCTTACAGCAGTAGGAATGTAGCCCATGGTTGGAGCTAATGCTGAAAGCAATAAAGAGACAAGTGATACGACAGAAAGACAATCCATCGCAAAGTCATAATAGTCACGAGCCTGCACACAGATAACAGTATAACAGAACAATTGATATTTAAGGAAAAAAAGCAATTCCATGATCACATTGGGAGCTTCTAAAACAAACAGAGAAGCTGGTATCAAGCAGGCTAAGCATTATAAAGTATACAGTTAAGTTGAAAAATTAGTCTACTTCAATGGTTTTCTGTAAATCCCTTTACCCAAATATAGAATAAATTTTTTAAAGCAGGGGCTCTTTACCAGGGGCCCATGGACCCCTAAAGATTTTAGGGGATCTGTGAGCTTGAATTGAAAAAAATCAACTTATTATCTTTGTTTTCTCTGAACTCTAACTGAAATCTAAAATTTCCTTCACTTATGAATGTATGCAATAAATTACAGTAGTATTCATTTCATTACAGTTGTTGCATATCTCGAAAAATCACTTATGCTCATCCATACATCAAAATTATGGTAGTTGTCAGACCAGATGCTAGTTGAGTGTCATAAAATTATCTGCTGCTACATCCTGAGAAGGGGTCTGTGGTTCTCAGACTGGCAAAAGGGTCTATGGAACAAAAATGGTTAAGAACCCCTATTTTAAAGAATGATCTGGTAATAATGAAATTAAAGTGCCAAAAAATGACAAAGATATTAGCAACCCAACAATACAGCTAATTGTAGTTCTTGGTGATAATGTAATCAAAGTAGTAGTAAAAAAGTTAGTAGTAAATTACCATTAAATTAGTAAAAAATTGACAGCAAAAAATAGTAACATTTTAAATATTTTATCCAGAAATTTTTGGTTTATTTTAGGAGGGTCCTTCAGGATATCTCTTCTGCCATATTTTTGGGACTAGAAGTCAATCTATCCCCCTTGGTCTTAGATGAAAATACCCAATTACATTGTTAGTCTCTAAGTATGGATGGATTTTTCCACAACTAGATTATTTGAAAGGAATAGCTCACATTTTAAGATTCTTTAAAATTCTCTGAAAAGTCTAGCAAAAAGTTTTGCATGTGAAAAGTGCTTAGTAGATTTGAATGTGTCGTTGAGGCAGGTACCATATTCTCTTTAGGTTGGTATGTGGGTCCCTCTAAAACGTGAACATGTACAGCCATGACAATGAAGTTCTATTTGAGTGGAAAAGATGTGTTACTTTCGTATTGAATATGAAATTTAAAAAAAAATAGTAACACAAATCGCTAATAAATTATTAGTAAAAACAATTGTAAATTTATGTGTAATTAAAATTAAAATAAGTAAATAATCACTATTTTATACCAAAATAGTAAAAATACAACTATAGCATGTTGTTATATAAGTTAATACCCTACCCTCAAAGAACTCACTAGTTATATTTTTTAAACAGATATAATACATTTTAAAATTTGTAAATTAGAGCAAATGTAGTATTACCAGGAAATGTACTCATCAATGCATTTATTAAAACGCAAGAGATGATAAAGAACATAATCTTAAATAAAGTAAAAAGGTAAAATTCACGATAAAACATCAAAATTTTAAAAGAAGAAAATGTAAAGTAGTGAATTAAAACAAATATCAAGGGAAAAGACTAGCAGAAGCAGGCAAACATTTAGCAAGAATTATCAGGAAAACCAGAGAGATGGGAAAGGGAGAGAAGGAAAATGCATGCTTTCTTTCTCTCTCCTGCACATGTAACTTGAAGTTACATGAAATACAAAATGCAAAAGTATTTCAAGTCAGGGAACATGTAAGAGGGAATCACCTCAGATTCCAAAATAAGCACCATTGGAAGAGAAATATCAAGGAGAGCTGCCTACCTGTGCTGGATTAAATGGGTGACTACTAAACCTATGTTGTGTTAAGCAACTGAGATTCAGGGGGCTATTTCTTCCTGCAGCATTTTTTATCCTGTTCTGACTAATACAAATATCTTACCAGAATTGGACAAACTTTCGGAAAAGGATCAAGTTCTAATATATACTTGTGAAAAAATACATACTCATTAAAATCTAAATATTCTAACAGCCTTTAAATAACTTGAATCTATGACCTACAATTCTTCCTGCCCCTCCCTTAAAACAAAATCAATGCCTTCCTAAGAGTCCTGGGCAGGAATATTTCTGTGGAAATCCTTGGAAGGACACTTTCAAAGCAGCCAAACCCTCAACACCTTGTAGAAAGCTTCCACAATGTTCAGAGTAATTAAGGGCCTTGGTCCTCTAGTTAGTTATCCAGAAAGAGCTATCAGTGAAAATTAATTTGCACTCAGAGATTGGAGAGGTGCATAAACAAGCTCACACTGATTTCAGTTTTTGGGTGGCAGATTGTCCCTCTTAGTAGATGAATTAGGCAGCAAGTGCCAATGCTATAAACAAGAATTACACTCTCACCATCAACCCCCAAAGAACACACAAAAATCAAAAAGTCCACACACATAAAAATGAAGTAAATGAGTTAGCATGTTGTTTATATGTCTTCCAAGTATCTTTTCTTCTTCTTCAAAATGGAAGTAAGCATTGTAGAATGTGCTTGAAGACAATTAGATATCATGGCATTGTTGTTTCAACATAGTGAGTTCAAATTTCCAAGGTTTGGATGCAACAATAAAGGTGCAAATAACCATCTAAAATAGACAAGAAAATACTAAAAATCAGCTTACATGAAAGAAAAAGGAACCAATAAAAACAGAAAAGTTTCCTCTTTTCAGGGGCCAGGATTTGGTTTGGAGAGGACAAAAATGTTGTCTGGGTCAGCCATTTGCTCTGTGGTTCAAGGAGTTATAGACCTAGACAGAACCTGATGACAGAGTTACCCTAACTCACTGTTCCTTGTCAGTCACTATCCCTCTAATCTGAGCCAGAATTGGAGCCCAGGGGACAGTAATCCTTGAAAATTCCCTGTCTCCACCCCTAGCGCCCTTCATCCAGGCACGTCAGCTTCCCTTTAGACCATAGAGACCCCATGTTGCATGAAGAACCCTCAGGTTCTGCCCAGGTGAGGCTCAGTAATAAGGATAGTACAGGGTCCTGAGAGCAATAGGGGAAGGGGGTCAAAATCTGTCCAGAGGCCAAGAAGAAAATGTTGCAGTGGGGAAAGATACATAGATCTCTTCTCAAAGTCCTGCAGAATGAGTGGGGTTTAGGGTTCATGGTGACAGAAGGAGCACACTTGTGGTCCTCTTTCTCTTAAGATTTTTATTCAGTTAGAATATAAAATGAAAATGCCTCCATAACAAAATGGAAGCACTGTTGGGCAGTATGAAGGATGGTTGAAGTTCTATGAAGTATGAAGTCTATTGGATCAGATTAAGGGAGAAAATATGATCAAACAACTAGCCACCTCGGTTCTTCATGGAAGAACTGAGTGCTGCCTTCCTTGGGGCACCGAGGCTGGAGGGATATCCAAGATGAGGGTGAGCCTATACATGGCGGTGGCAGGAAGCAGGGAGAGTGGTCTTTGATTTTATTAGAGGGTTGACTAAGTGCTTAACTTACAGATCAGTCACAGTAGACAGAAAATCACCAAGAAATAGAGGAATTGAAAAACCTAATCCTAGAGGACATTTTTAGCAATGTGTATTTAAAATCTTTAAAATGTGTCAGGGTAAGGGATTAGTAATTCAAACTATAGGAACTTTGCTTATAAAGAAATGACACAAATAGACATAAAGAAGAATATTTTTACAACATTGTTCATACTAGTTAAAAATTAGAAAAGCTTAAATGATCAATTCTTGGGGAACGGTTAAGTAGTACATGAACCATAGAACCGTAAAATGAAATTAAATTGTTTCATTACATGATGCTTAGGTTTTATTATTAAATGAAAATCTAGATTATAAAACAGGATAAACCCAATGATGCAAAAATAAAATATAAAGTATGAAAAACTAGGATATAGAATAGTATACTGACTGTGGTACACTTTACATAAGGGTATTTATAGTTGATTTTCGGCTAATTAATATTTTGGAAAAATTCCAAAATTTCTACCATAATAAATCAATCAAATAGCTAGTCAAAATAATATCATATTTTAAATTGGGGTTCCTTCTAAGGAGCCCAAGTATTGATCCTTTCTTCTTTTCTAAATCCCCTCAAAAATAAATCAAAGAAAATAGATGAGGTCAAACCTAGAGGAGCTCTGTGAACCAGGAAAGGACATCATGCAAGGGTGGGGATGGGGAAGGGTCTGCTCCTGGTAAGAGGCACCTGTGAGCAAGTTGATGGGTATAAATTGAGTGCTGAGCACTCAGTATGGAGGCTGGAATCATAAGAGAAACTCCAGAGAGTAAACTGCCCACAAACCTCTTTTTTAAAATGGGTTCTACATTATTAGAAAGATTAACATTCACACTAGAGACCACAAAAAGAAATGAACATAATCTTGCAAATCTAGAACAAAAAAAGTAAACTTCATGGTAAGGGATTCTTAAACTTTCAAAGAGTAGAGAAAAAAAAAGAAAAGAAAAATTGAGAATTATTTAAGACAGTGTTCCTCAAATTTAGCGCCTTTTAAGACATATTCTTGACTGAGGGAGCTGCAAGATTTCTATTATAATTTTTTTTATTTTGATGGTAATCTAAATCAAATTAATATACACTCATTCAGGATTACCTGGACAAGCATTTTATATAAGAATATTAACATGATTGCAACATCAGCACTTGTGTCTCTAACCCCTGTGGCACCAAGTGAAAATGAGCAGTGCTTAACTTTTCATGCAGAGTTTCTCAACTTGGGCTCTCAGATATTTCATGGAATTGTTAAACATTTGCCATGAGAACTCTATAAATTGTCAAGATTGAGAACACTGACTCAGGGCAATGATTCTCAATATGGGATAAGGTGGAGTGAAGATGGCAAAGGGGGATATGCATGTTGTTTGGGAAAAAAAGCACATTTAAGAAGCTATTGATGTCATAATGCAAACTCTAGAAAGTCAAGTGCAGCAAAATAATTTTGGCTGACGAGCAGTACCAAAGACCAAACATAAGTTCATCCTGGAGGGCCTAGAACAACCATGGTTGTGGTTGAGGCAAACAGTTAGGTGACCAACTTGCCCCGGCTTGCCCAAGACTTTCCTAACTGTAGCGCTGAAAGTCCTGCATACCAAGAAACCCTCAGTCATGAACAAACCAGGACAGCTGGTCACCCACCATTTGCCCTGTGGAGAGCATCTGATAAGAATTGGAAAGATGCCTGACCAGTGCCCACTTCCCCCAGCTATGTCAGCCATCCCGACTGAGGCAATTGGTTGTGTGAGTAAAGAAGCCATCTGGAATGTTCCTGCTCCAGCAGATATCACAAGGGGTAGAATAGTTGCCCAGCAGAACCCAGCCCAGATTGCTGAATAGTGAAAAATAACGAATTGTTGTGGTAAGCCACTAAGTGTGTATGTGAGGAGGGGTGGTGATACAGCAATAGGTAATATAAACAGTGTCCCATATCAAGAACCTGGTCATTTGCAGTCCTGGATATGATCAGAATATGGTTTAAAAATGAAATAAAACCAATGTAAGGACAGTTCCATCCATTTTCTTCATCTGGTACACAAACCTAACAGGGCCATTTTTCCCTTTAGGTCTCAGCCACATACCTTTTGCATTTGCGGATCGTGTTGAAATAAGCAGTTTTCATTTTCTCCTGAAATTTTCTTGCACATTGTACGAGCAATTTTGACTTTAATATAGTACTCCAAACTGTCTGTGACCTGTCAATGAGCAATTTAAAAGTTAGATGTCATAAAAAGAAGACTATACTGTGTCCATTGCCATGTCTGATAAGTAAACATGCCACTGATTGCTTAGGACAAAGAAAGTTTCCCTCCCTTCCCTTGATCACTCTCTCCTACAACTTCCTTGATGGAATTTTTAGGGTAATTTGGAGTTCTTACTTCAGTAATTGTGTGTGTGAGAGTGTGTGTGACAGTCATCCACAATTAAAGTAGCGGTTATCACAACTGAGTGGATATCAGAATCACCTGGAAGTCTTATTAAAACAGGGTTCTAGATACCTCTCATTATTCAAATATTGTAGAACTTCACTGATAAAAAATAAGCAAATTCACAGAATCTGAATCTAAATGCAGGTTTCTAGGGGATGGAATGGGTGTAGAGAAAGGGGACCCTCTGACTCTAGAGTCAGAGACAGGGAAATCAGAGATTTGAAGCATAAGAATGATTCAATGTGCTATTGTTAACTTAAAGATGGAAGTGGTCATGAAACAAGGAATGTGGGTGACCTCTAAAAGCTGAGAATGGCCCCCTAGATGGCAAAAACAAGAGGACATTCATTCTACAATCACAAAGAACTGAATTCTGCCAATGACAAGAACAGCTTTAAAGTGTTTTGGTTTTTTCCAGCAGAGCTTCCAGAGAAAAATTCAGCTCAGTCAGCACTTTGATTTCAGTCTTGCAATACCTCGAGCAGAGAACCTAGCCACACCATGTTGGATGTTTGAGCTACATACAGAACTGTGAGCTAAAAAGTAGGTGTTCATTTTGAAGTAATTTGTTATGCAGCAGTAAGAAACTAATACAATGGGCTAGAAGAAACCTTCCCTGAGAAGTTAAAACCAGCTGTGTATGTGCCAATTAATATTCAATAAATATGACACCACTAATTCATGGTAAAAGAACAGACTTCTTAGAAGACGGTGGTAGGAAAAATGATTCACTGCATGGAGAAAAATAAAAGGTTCCTTACATACTAAAGGGGAAACCAGAAGGATTAAAGATAAATATAAAGGCAAAACTGTAAAGAAGCAAATATAGATTACCTTTGTGAGCTAGAGTTCATGAAGAATAATGGGGAAAAAATGAAGAAAAAGAAGAATTTGACTACATTAAAGTTAAGCATTTATTTTCAAAAAAGGACAGCATGAACAAAGTTAACAAATGATTGATTGGCAAAAGGTATCTGCCATGTCAAGAACTGACAAAAAACTATCAGCTAGTATATACAAAAATGTCTGTAATAAAGACAAGGACCACAAGAGAAAACTGGCTAAAAGACATGGTCAATTATTTCACTGATGAGGAAATTCAAAAGTCTAAGAAACATGCACAGACATATTCAAACCAGAACTTAAAGAAATGTGGGTTAAGTCAACAATTTTTCAATTTAACAAATCAGAAATTGAAAAAAAAAAAAACAGAAAACTACTAAGTGTTGGTCGAGAAGTGAGATACAAAAACTTTTTGTGTAATTTTATGGTACGTGATTAAATTAAATACATATATGCCATCTGAACCAGGATTCCCATGCCTGGGCATATCCCAGAGATATCTTCACACAGGTCAGGGGCATATACAAGAAAGCTCACAACAGCATTACCTGTGATAGCAAGAAGATGGAGTTCAGGAAGATATTCATTGTTTCGGGAATAGAAAAGATAAAATAGATATACACCATAGAACATTATAGACCAGCTAGGAAATTAAAAACCAGATGCTTTCACAGCAGTATAATCAATTCCAAAACATAGAGCTAGAGAAGCGGCTGTGGCTGAATCAGCTGGGCTCCCGTTTACCATATGGAAGGCCCTGGGTTCGCATCCTGGGGCCTCCTTGTGAAGGCAAGCTGGCCCATGCACTGTGGAGAGCTGACAGCCTGTGCACAGGGGAGAGCTGGCACAGCAAGATGACACAACAGGACTTCCGGCAAGATGGTGGCTGAGTGAGCTTGCCTTGCCGTCTCTCCTGGGAAGAGGCAGCTGGGCACCGCTGGAGGTTCTCCGGGACCAGGCTTTTTCAGGATTTTTTCAGGGCAGGAAGTGTCTGGACATCGATTTGGTGGGAAGGTAACAGAAAGGACTGGTCTATAAGATATAATTTGGGACTTTTCAGGAGGGGGAGGCAAGATGGCGGCTGAGTGAACTTCCCGGTTACTAGCTCCTGGGGGGAATCGGCTGGGAGGCGTCGGAGACTCTTTGGGACCGGCTGCTTCAGGATTTTTCCTGGTCCGGAGGTGTCTGGACATCGATTTGGAGGGAAGGTAACAGAGAGGATCCATCTGTGAAATATACACGGAGATCCCAGCTACGTGTGGAGGACTCCCTCCTTGGGTAGGCGGAGCCGAGGCAGCTAGCACCGCGCGGAGCCCCGGCGGGCGGCGGCCAGGGTAGCCTAGCTGGGCCGAGGTGGGCAGTGGGCGGGGGATACGAGCCATGCCACGGCGGGCAGCGGGCGGGAGAGCCGAGCCGAGCAGCGTTGCACCGCGGCGGGTGGCGGGCAGGGGAACCGAGCCCAGCCGAGCCCAGTCGAACCCAGCCGAGCCGCGGCGGGCCAGGAAGCCGAGCCCAGCCGAGCCCAGCCGCGCCGCGGCGGGCGGCGGGTGGGAGAGCCAAGCCGCGCTGTGCCGTGGTGGGTGGCGGTTGGAAGAGCCGAGCCGCGCTGAGCCGCCCAGGCAGCGGGCGAGGGACCGGAGCCCAGCTGAGCCCAGCCGAGCCTGGCGGCGGGGTTTCTGTTCTTTGGTTTTTTTTTTTTATTTTTTGTTGTTGTTGTTGTTCTTGTTGTTCTTTTTTTTTTTTTTCAATCCTCTCTTTCTTGTCCCCAATATTCTTCTTATACTATTTTACCTTAACAATACAAAAGGTCCTACAGGAAATACCTCACATTTGCTGGGTTTCCTCACCCTCCACTGCCTCATTTCTCTGTGAATAGATTTAGCCTATCTACACTATCCCCTTTCCCCTACAACTTGATATCCTCCACCATCTGCTATCTCTCCTATATTCCATCTCCCTTTCTTTGATCCACAAAGTGTCTAACTCTTAATTTCTAATACCTTTGTTTAGTTTTCCATCTGGTATTCGTCCCTGAAACTATTACCTTTCTTTTCTCTTTCCCTCTCTCACGAAAACAATAGCCTCTTAGTACGTACCGCATTCCTCCCATATTCAGTCATCTACCTCATTATAGGTACTTTCCTACTACTATAACTCTACACAATTTACATGATCTAACCTCCATCCTCCCAGAACTCATATTGTTGCTTTGTAAACATATATAACCAATACTACTTCACACTTTTTCCTTCCTTACACAATTGACTTTCCCCAGCACTAATACTTTCCTTTAAAGTGAGCTTAACTAGCAATAAGAAATTGGAATAAGAAGAACAAAGTGACAAAGAGAAGATATAACACTTATGCAAAAACAACAGCTAATTAATCTCCAAGACTAGACAAAGAAGCTAAGGAACTGATTAAACCCGTCAAGAAAAAATGTTGACAAGACAGCAACAAAAATCTACAAACCAAACCAGTAATCAGGAAAACATGGCTGAATCCAATCAACAAACTGAAAATCAGGAAGGGGGGCAGGACTTCGCACAAGCAATGAAAGATCTCAGAACATTTATCACCGACAAATTTGATGAAGTAATGAAAGAGGTTAACAGGGTGAAGACAACACTTGGAGGGGAAATTGCAGACATGCGCAAAAAAATAACAGATATGATGGAAATGAACACCACAATTCAAGAAATCAAAAATACACTTGCAGCAAATATCAGCAGACTAGAAGAGGCAGAGCAGAGAATTAGTGATGTGGAAGACAGTGCATTGGAAATCAAACAGATAGTAGAAGTGGTCAATAAAAAGGTAGAAAAAATCCAGATAGGACTTAGGGACCTGAATGATAACGCAAAACGCTCAAACATACGTATTATAGGCATTCCAGAAGGAGAAGAGAAGGGAAAGGGGTCAGAAGGAGTGTTGCAGGAAATAATGAATGAAAACTTCCCAAATCTACTGAAAGAGACAGATGTACATATCCAAGAAGCACAGCGCACTCCACTGGTCATAAACCCCAACAGGCCCACCCCAAGACATATACTTGTCAAATTATCCAATGCTCAAGACAAAGAAAAAATTCTAAAAGCAGCAAGAGAAAAGAAAACCATCACATACAAGGGAAACTCCATAAGATTAAGTGCTGATTTCTCATCTGAAACGATGGAGGAAAGAAGGCAGTGGTATGATATAGTCAAGGTACTAAAGGAAAAAAATCTCCAACCAAGAATACTCTATCCAGCTAAACTAGCATTCAAAAATGATGGAGAGTTCAAAATATTCACAGATAAACAGAAACTGAAAGAGTATATCAACAAGAAACCTCCCCTTCAAGAAATTCTTAAGGGAATTCTGCAGGAAGAAAGGAAAAAACAGGACAGTCAGAGATGGAGGAGAGTGTAAAAGCAACAAGAAAGACAAAAATAGAAGGGGAAAATAAAATGATACAAACAAAATATAACAAACACAAATCCAACCAAAATATGGCTACCATAAATAACTCTCTAAATGTAATAACACTGAATGTCAACGGATTAAACTCACCTATCAAAAGATTCAGACTGGGACACTGGATAAGGAAATACGACCCATCTATATGCTGCCTACAAGAGACACATCTTAGACCCAGAGACTCATGGAGGTTGAAAGTGAATGGCTGGAAAACAATCATACAAGCAAACAACAACCAAAAAAAGGCAGGAGTAGCTATATTAATATCAGACAAAATAGACTTTAAATGCGAAACAATTGTGAGAGACAAAGAAGGATACTATATTTTAGTGAAAGGGACAATTTGTCAAGAAGATCGAACAATCATAAATATTTATGCTCCTAACAAGGGCGCCTCTAAATATGTGAGGCAAACGCTGGAAAAACTAAGTGAAAGAATAGATGCATCTACAATTATAGTGGGGGATTTTAATACACCACTATCAACTCTGGACAGAACATCTCAAAAGAGAATCACTAAAGAAACAAAACATTTGAACAGTATATTAGAAGAGCTGGATCTAACAGACATATATAGATCATTACACCCAAACACAGCAGGATATACATTTTTCTCAAGCGCACATGGAACATTCTCCAAGATTGACCATATGCTAGGCCACAAAGAAAGGCTTAATGAATTCAGAAAGATCGAAATCATACAAAACAATATCTCTGACCACAGTGGAGTCAAGCTGGAAATTTGCAAGGGACAGAGACCCAGACTTCACACGACAATTTGGAAATTAAACAGCACACTCTTAGAAAAACAGTGGGTCAAAGAGGAAATCTCAAAAGAAATCAATGACTACCTTGAAACAAATGATAATGATAACACAACATACCAAAATTCATGGGATGCAGCAAAAGCGGTACTGAGAGGGAAATTTATAGCCATAAATTCATATATCAAAAAAGAAGAAAGAGCAGAAATTGAAGAATTAACTGCACATTTGAAGGAATTAGAAAAACAACAACAAAGTAACCCAACAGGAAGAAGAAGGAAGGAAATAACAAAGATAAGAGCAGAACTAAATGAAATAGAAAATAAGAAAGCACTTGAAAAAATAAACAAGACCAAGAGCTGGTTTTCTGAGAAGATCAACAAAATTGACAAACCTTTAGCGAGACTAACAAAGAAAAAAAGAGAAAAGATGCAAATACACTAAATAAGAAATGGGAAAGGTGATATCACCACTGACCCCACAGAAATAAAGACTATCATAAGAGGATACTTTGAAAAACTATATTCCAACAAAAATGACAATTTAGAGGAAATGGACAAATTCCTAGAAATACATAAGCAGCCCATACTGACGAAAGAAGAAATTGATGATCTTAACAAACCAATCACAAGCAAAGAGATAGAATCAGTCATTAAAAATCTCCCAACTAAGAAGAGCCCAGGGCCAGACGGCTTCACAGGTGAATTCTACAAAACATTCCGGAAAGAACTAACACCAATCCTGTTGAAACTATTCCAAAAAATCGAAACAGAAGGAAGACTGCCTAATTCCTTCTATGATGCCAACATTACCCTAGTACCAAGGCCAAACAAAGACACCACAAGAAAGGAAAATTACAGACCAATTTCTCTAATGAACCTAGACGCAAAAATACTTAACAAAATACTTGCTAATCGTATTCAACAACACATTAAATGAATTATACACCATGACCAAGTGGGATTTATTCCAGGTATGCAAGGATGGTTCAACATAAGAAAATCAATCAATGTAATACACCATATAAACAGATTGAGAGAAAAAAACCACATGATTATATCTATAGATGCAGAAAAGGCATTTGACAAAATACAGCACCCCTTCCTGATAAAAACACTCCAAAAGATTGGAATACAAGGAAACTTTTTGAACATGATAAAGAGTATATATGAAAAACCTAAAGCCAACATTGTTTACAATGGCAAAATCCTGAAATCCTTCCCTCTAAAATCAGGAACAAGACAAGGATGCCCATTGTCTCCGCTCCTATTTAACATTGTCTTGGAAGTACTGGCTCGAGCACTGAGACAAGAACCAGATATAAAAGGCATTCAAATTGGAAGGGAAGAAGTCAAAATTTCATTATTTGCAGATGACATGATCCTATATATAGAAAACCCTGAGAGATCTTCAACAAAGCGCCTAGAACTCATAAATGAGTTTAGCAAAGTCGCAGGTTATAAGATCAATGCGCAAAAATCAGTAGCATTTCTATACACCAATAATGAGCAAGATCAGGAGGAAATCAAGAAACAAATACCATTCACAATAGTAAATAAAAAAATCAAATACTTAGGAATAAATTTAACTAAAGAGGTAAAAAAACTTATACATCGAGAACTATACAAGATTGTTCAAGGAAATCAAAGAAGACCTAAATAAATGGAAGAATATTCCCTGTTCATGGATAGGAAGACTGAATATTATTAAGATGTCTATCCTACCAAAACTGATCTACACATTCAATGCAATCCCAATAAAAATCAACACAGCCTTCTTTAAGGAACTAGAAAAACTAACTGAAATTTATTTGGAATAGAAAGAGGCCCCGAATAGCCAAAGACATTTTGAAAAAGAAAAACGAAATAGGAGGAATCACACTTCCTGACTTCAAAACATACTACAAAGCTACAGTAGTGAAAACAGCATGGTACTGGCATAAGGAGAGACACACAGACCAATGGAATCGAATTGAAAGTTCAGATATAGAACCTCATGTATATAGCCATATAATATTCGATAAAGCCACCAAACCCTCTCAACTGGGAGAGAATGGCCTATTCAACAAATGGTGCCTGGAGAACTGGATAGCCATATTTAGAAGAATGAAAGAGGATTACCATCTCACACCTTATACAAAGATCAACTCTAGATGGATCAAAGACCTAAATATAAGAGCCAAGACCATAAAGACCTTAGAAAGCAGTGTAGGGAAACATCTACAGGACTTTGTAATAGGAAATGGCTTCATGAATATCACACCAAAAGCACGAGCAGCAAAAGAACAAATAGATAAATGGGACTACCTCAAAATTAAAGCCTTCTGCACCTCAAAGGAGTTTGTCGAGAAAGTAAAAAGGGAACCCACACAATGGGAGAAAATATTTGGCAACCATATATCTGATAAGAGACTTATAACTTGCATATATAAAGAACTCATAGATCTCGAAAACAAAAAGATAAACAACCCATTTAAAAAATGGGAAAAAGATTTAAACAGACACTTCTCCAAAGAAGAAATACAAATGGCTAAAAAGCACATGAAAAAATGCTCCAAATCCCTAGCTATCAGGGAAATGCAAATCAAAACGACAATGAGATACCATCTTACTCCCATAAGATTGGCAGCCATGAAAAAAACAGTAGAATACAAATGCTGGAGAGGATGTGAAGAAAGGGGAACACTCATCCATTGCTGGTGGGAATGCAGAAGGATCCAACCATTCTGGAGGACAGTTTGGCAGTTTCTCAAAAAATTATCCATAGATTTGCCATATGACCCAGCAATACCACTGCTGGGTATATACCCATCAGATCTGAAAACAAGGACACAAACTGATATATGTACACCAATGTTCATAGCAGCATTGTTCACCATCACCAAAAGTTGGAATCAATCCAAAAGTCCATCAACAGATGAGTGGATCAATAAAATGTGGTATATACACACAATGGAATACTACTCAGCTGTAAGAACCAATACACTACAATCGCACGTGATAACATGGATGAACCTTGAGAATCTTATGTTGAGTGAAGCAACCCAGGCATTGAAGGACAAATACTATATGACCTCAATGATATGAAATAAGTTAACTGCCTCAGAGAGCTAGAGTCTGGAAAAGTGGCTTACTGGAAATCGGAGGTGGAGGAAGGATGTGAGTTAATGTCTGTAGGGGTGGAATCTGTGATGAGCTGGGGGTAAGTATGAGCACAAAGAAGGGACAAAATGGGGGCAAGGGGTTACCTTCGGGTGGGGTTTTCTGGGTTTGAGGGGGGCTGGGGATGGGAAGAGGGGTAATATGGTCCAAGAAATAGGTGGGAGGGAGGGGCAACATACAAACATGGGAGAGTGCCAGAAGTTCGTTGAGAACTAAATGTTGAGTAAAACGTATCAAAGTATAAGTAGGAGGGTTACCTGGTTAGGACGCTCAGGGGGTATGGTCTGATGCGGGACGGACTCCGGAGGGAATAGCTGAAGGCTCATTTTGCCAAGGTGGGTTCTACCATTGGGTGGGGTGGACCCATATCCTGGGGAAGACTAATGCCGTCGAATAGAGAGAACTGTATCTCTCGTGAGAAAGGACGGCTCCCAGGGCATTAGATTGGCAGGCGTTGTGGGCCCTAAGGGGAGGGGAAAATGGACGTGCAATGGATGGAACAAAGGTAAATAAGGGGGCAAAAGAGGAGTTATGTGAGAGTACACGAGGATGAATATAAAACAGCTAATATTACACCAAAAACATATAGGGGACGACAGACTATTAATGAAAACCATAAGACAAAACATAGGATAACTAAAAAATTTAGAAAACTGTACAACCTAAAGTATGGACCACATAGTAAGCACAAATGTTACCTTGTTTGAAAACTATAGTTTCGGAATCTGTACATCAGTTTCAGGAAATATGATATGAATAAGTTAAAAGATTATTGCTGTGGAAGGGAAAAGGTTTTATGGTGGATCTGGGGAAATACTGTATATTGTATATATGAATTTTGGTGATCTAAGACTCTTCTGAAGCTGACATTATGTTGGGATTCACTTTACGGGAAGTTTTGGATCACAGAGTGGTTCAACAATGGCAGCGGAGGAATACTGATAAGGGATGTTATTGACAGGATATATATGGTTGACAGGGAGTTATGCAGGGCATATGCCCAGGGTATATGGTAATGTCTATATATACTCATAGTGGAAACAATTAAAAACAACAGCTGGGGGGGTCCTGGGCTCCTGGCCGGGGGGTCACTGTTGTGGGCCCTGGGAGAGCAGCGGCAATCCTCCAGGTGCAACGGCAAGAACCAGGAAGGAAGGAGGGCCCAACAGTGGGCTCTTGATACTAATGGCTACACTTTTGAGCCTATGCACCTGCAATAAGAACAAGGCCTAGAGTAGCATTGTGCCTGGGGGTTTCCTCCTGACAGCCTTCATGTTACTCAAATGTGACCACTCTCACAGCCAAACTCAGCGTGTAGATGTGATGCATTCCCCCCAGCGTGGGACACGACACCTGGGGATGAGCCTCCCTGGCACCGAGGGATCACTACCACATACCAGCTGAAGAAGCAACTAGAAAATGACCTTGAATTAAAGATTCAATGCGGAACAGCAGAATATACCTGTCTACATATAATAACATGACTTCGGGAAGCGGTTTGACCTAATGTAAGGGGGAAATGGAGAGGAGAAATGAGATTATAAGGCTGTGAGTCTCTAAAAAAGAGTCTGGAGGTTGTCAGAAGGAATACCCCTATGTACAACTGAACAGAGTCCAAGAGACAGATAAGGTAGATACAACCCCAGGTATTGGTTCTTTTGAGGGATAAAGAGACCCACGGGTTCTATGGTCATGGCAGAAGGGGTTCACTGCCATGACAGATGGCCCTTCTTTGGAGCTGGTGTTTCTGCGTGATGGAAATGGACTCAGAGGGGATCTCTTTTCACAAGACTTGCATGCTACTTTATTGGAATTGTAGTTGGTGCTGAGTTTAAGATATATGTAGGGGATTTGAATCTCTGGACTGATAATCTGACACCCAGGCCCAGAGCCTCAACAGACTTCAGCTCCTACACTTTGACTTATTGGACTTACTCCACTCAGCTAACATGGAGTTGAAGAAGGTCAACCACCACAACATGGAGCCTAGAGTGTCTACAACTAGAAGCGGGAAGAGTGCATCCAGTACCCATGTGGAATCTAAGCCCTCACTTGACATAGGTGTGCAATGGACACAACCAATCCAATGTCCACAGAGGAAATGTGAAATGGGTGTGGGAACGGTAGCCATGGGGGCTGCTGGGTGTGGGGAATGGGAGGAAGAGATGAGATGTGGAGGCGTTTTCGGGACGTGGAGTTGTCCTGGATAGTGCTTCACGGACAATTACGGGACACTGTAGATCCCCCCAGGGCCCACTGGATGGAACGTGAGAGAGTCTGGGCTATGATGTGGACCATTGACTATGGGGTGCAGTGATGCTCAGAGATGAACTTACCAGGTGCAATGGATGTATCACGATGATGGGAGAGAGTGTTGCTGTGGGGGGAGTGGGGGGCGGGGGCGGTGGGGTTGAATGGGACCTCATATATTTTTTTTAATGTAATTTTAAAAAAATAATAATAAATAAATATTAAAAAAAAAAAGATGACACAACAAAGGGAGATAAGCAGATACAGAAAAAACATGCAGCAAATGGACACAGAGAAGAAACAGCAAAGAATGGAACAAGCCGCAAGCGGGAGGGGGGGCGGAATAAATAAATAAAATAAAAACAGAGATCTAAGTAGGGAAAAAGTTTCTATTATCTGCTCCTTTTTTCTTTTGGAACACTCAAGTGGAGATTCTGTTTCCATCATTCTTATCAAGTAAAGGAACTAAGCATTGCAGAAATACGAGGAGGCAAAGCAAGTAAAATAAAAGACAAAATTGATTATTTTGGAAAAGGTGAAAACTTTTTAAAGAACTCTGTTGCACATTAGGGAAAAAAAATTATAGGACATTATAAGATCGAAAATATAATAATTAAAATTAAGAATTCAATAAGCAGATTACATACCTGAAGGGATAAAATAGTTAAATAGAAGACACTTCAAAAGAAAATCTGCAGAATTGAGCATGCAGAGACAAAAGAATAGAAAACATGAAAAAGGAAAATATAGTAAGAGACAGAGAAGATATGTAAGAGACATGATCAGGTCTAGCATATGTGAATTGGAGTTCCAGACAGAAAGGAAAGATGAGCAGAAAAAACTTTGAGATTATAATGGCTGAGAATTTTCCAAAATTTATAAATGTCTTCTATCCATTGAACTAAACCTAAGCAGGATAAACAAAAAGAAATCCATGTCTAGACCCAAAGTACTAAAACTGCAGAAAAACATAGACAAAGAGAATATACTAAAAGTAGCCAGAGAAAAGACGCATGGCCTTCAAGGGGTAACATTAGGCGGAAAACAGATTTTTAACAAAAACAACAAAAGTCAAAAGTCACTGGAAAAAATATGCCGTGTAAGAATTCCATACCTCCTACAAATATCCTTCAAAAATGAGAATGGCAAATATATTAAAAAAAAAAAAAAAGGATGACATGAGATGATGTGCACTAAAAGAAGTACTAAAGGGTATTTTTCAAGAAGTAGAAAGATCTTAGAAAATCAAAGGTATAAGTAGTGAAAAACCGTGATAATAATAAAATGTGGGTAAATCAAAATGAGTATTAATTGTAGAAAAACTGATAATAAAGTCTGTAGGATTTAAAATGTTATTTTCTGGAAGGGTCATTGTTTTGACTTTCACACTTAGTTCTGTGATCCATCTGGAATTGGTCTTTTGTTTGTGTGTAGGATGTGGGAAGGAAATCAGGGTTCGTTTTCTCCCATATGATTATTCAACTGACCTAATACCAGTCATTAAAAAGACTATACTTTCCTCATTACCTTGCAGTGGTACCTCTATCCAAATCAGGCAGTCAAATTTGCATGTTTTAAGTATGATCACATGCATGTGACAGGTTCAGGACCCTCTTTTTTCAGTTCCATTGCTCTAGTTTGTCTATCCATGTACTAATACCAAAATGTTATAGTTACCTTTGCTCTATAAGAAGCCTTGATCTCTGGTATATATGTTTTCTTATTTTATTTTTATTCTTGCAGATTATCTTGGCTATTCTTGGCCTTTTCCATTTTCATCTAAATTTTACAATCAGCTTATCAACTTCTAATAAAAGAAGTCTTCCAGAAATACCACTGCTGGGAATATACCCAGCAGAACTGAAAACAAGAACACAAACCAATATATGTACACCAATGTTCATAGCAGCATTGTTCACTATTGCCAAAAGTTGGAATCAACCCAAATGCCCATCAACAGACGAGTGGATCAATAAAATGTGGTATATACACACAATGGAATACTACTCGGCTGTAAGAACAAACACACTACAAACACATGTGATAACATGGATGAATCTTGAGAACCTTATGTTGAGTGAAGCAACCCAGACATTGAAGGACAAATACTACATGACCTCAATGATATGAAATAAACAAGCTGCCCTAGATAGCAAGAGACTGAACGATAGGCTTGCAGGAAATCGGAGGGTGGAGGAAGGATATGAGCCGATGTCTGCAGGGGTGGAATTTAAGACGAGATGGTGGTAAGTATGAACACAAAGAAGAGATAAAAGGGGGGCAAGGGGTTGCCTTTGCTTGGGGCTTTGCGGGTTTGAGGGTGGCTGGGGAGGGACGGATGGGTAACGTTGCCCAAAAGTGGGGGGAGGGAGGGGTAGCATACGAACCAGGAGAGGGTCAGGTGTTGGTGGTGAGTAAAATGCCGAGAAAATCATATCAAAATATAATAAAGAGGGTTACCTGTTTAGAATGCTTGGAGGGGAGGGTCTGATGCAGGACGGGCTCCTGGGGAATGTCTAAATGCTCATTCTGCCAGAGTGGGTGACACCATGGGGTAGAAACCCAAGTAGTGAGAGTGGGGGTGGACCCACATCCTGGGGAGGACTAATGCCATCCAATAGAGGGAACTGTATCCCCCGAGAGAAAGGGTGGCTCCCAGGGCATTGGGGCAGTTGAGCAAGTTAGGCCCTGAACACTATTCCATCTATCTCTGGAAGTGGCTCCTCAGGAAACGGAGGTTGGCTATCACTGAGGGCACCAAGGTGGAAGGGAAAATGGACGTTAAATGTGTGGAACCAAAGTAAATGGGGGGTAAGAAAGGAGTTTCTTGAGAGTACACAAGGATGGATATAAAACATGTAATATTACACCATAACATATAGGAGATGACAGACTGATAATGTAAACCATAATGTAAAACATAGGATAACTAAAAATGTAAAGAACTGTGTATCCTAAAGTATGCACCATAATGTAAGCACAGATGTCACCTTGTTAGAAAGCTAATGTCTCAGACTCTGTACATCACTTTAAGTAAATATGATATGAATAGGGCGTAAGAGTATCACTGTGGAAGGAAAAAGGTTTTCTGGTGGATGTGTGGGAGTGCTGTATATTATATATATACATTGCTGTGGTCTAGGACTCCTGTGAAGAAAAGCTGAATAATTAGGGGGGGGGGGGAAAAAAAAAAAAAAAGAAAAAAAAATAGGATGTGGAATTTTTTCAAGTCAACATTCTTTATCTAAGTTCTTTATCTAACTTTATCCAAGTTCTTTATCTATCCTTTAAACTCATCGCTATATGCCATTCCCTAGTAAGGGACTATGACATTATATTGGGCTTCAAATTTCGGGGAGTTCTGGATCACAGAGTGTTTCAACAATGGCAATGGAGGGATACTGGTATGGGATACCAATGAGAGGTGATATATGACTGACAGGGAGCTGTACAGAACATATGTCCAGGGTGCATGGTAATGTTTGGATATACTCATAGTGGCAACAATTAAAAACCACAGTAGGGGGGGTACTGGGTTCCTGGCCAGTGGTGCTCTGTCGTGGTCCCTAGGGGAGCAGCGACAGTCTCCCAGGTACAGTGGTGGGGACCGGGAGGGAGTGAGGGTTCAACAGTGAGCCCCAGATGCTAATGACTATGCTTGTGAGCTGATAAACCCAAAATAAGAACAAGGCCTAGAGCAACTTTGTGCCTGGGAATTTCCTTCTGTCATCCTTCATGTTACTCAAATGTGGCCAGTCTCGAAGCCAAACTCAGCATGTAAATGCAATGCCTTCCCCCCAGCGTGGGACATGACACCCGGGGATGAGCCTCCCTGGCAACGAGGGACCACTATCAACTACCAACTGATGATGCAACTGGAAAATGACCTTATACGGAAGGTTCAATGCGGATCAGCAGAATATCCATGTCTACATAAAATACCATGACTTTAAAATGCTGTTTGACCTAAAGTAAGGGGGAAATGGAAAGGAGAAATGAGTTTATACGGCTACGAGTTTCTAAAAAAGAGTCTGGAGGCTGGCAGAAGGTTTGCCCTCATGCACAACTGAGCAGAGTCAGAGAGACAGATAAAGCAGATACAACCCCCAGATATTGGTTCCTTTGAGGGCTAAAGAGACCCATGCGAGTTATGGTCATGGCCGATGGGGTTAACTACCAGGGCAGATGGCCCCTCTTTGGAAATGGTGTTTATGTGTGATGAATCTGGACTCAGATGGGATCTCCCTTCATAAGACTTTCATGCTAATGTGCTGGAGGTGCAGTTAATGTTGGGGTTTAAGATATATTTAGGGGATTTGAATCTCTGGACTGACAATGTGATAGCCAGATCCTGAGCCTCAACAGGCTCCAGGACCTACAATCTGATTTATTGGACTTACCACACTCAGCTAAGATGGAGTTGAAGAAGGACAACCACCACACCATGGAGCCTAGAGTGATTACAACTGAAAATGGGAGGATTGCATCCAGCATCCAGGTGGAATCTGAGCCTCCTCTTGACATAGAGGTGCAATGGACACAACCAATCCAATGTCCACATAGAAGAGGTGGCATTGGATTGGGAAAAGTGGACATAATGGACAAAGGGTATGGGGAAAGGCAGGAAGAGATGAGAGGTGGAGGCGTCTTCCGGACATGGAGCTGCCCTGGATGGTGCTTCAGAGGTAATCACCGGACATTGTAAATCCTCACAGGGCCCACTTGATGGAATAGAGGAGAGTATGGGCCATGATGTGAACCAATGTATATGAGGTGCAGAGGTGCCCAAAGATGTACTTACCAAATCCAATGGATGTGTCATGATGATGGGAACGAGTGTTGTTGGGGGGGGGGGAGAGGGGGGGTGGGGGGGTGGGGCTGAATGGGACCTCACATATATATTTTTAATGTAATATTATTACTAAGTCAATAAAAAATAAAAAAATTAAAAATAAAAAAAAAAAAGAAGTCTTTTGGGATTTTGATTCGGACTTTGTTAAATATACAGAACAATTTGAGGAGAACGTCACTTTTGTGGTATTGAGTTTTCTAATCCATTAACATGGTATATCTATTTGTTTATTTAGATCTTCCTGAATTTCTTTCCATTATGCTTTTAGTTTTCTAAATAGAAGTTTTGTGTATATGTTATACTATTTGTTTCTAGTTATTTAATATTTTAATTGATATTGTTAAAATTTTAAACTTTATCTGATGAAAAGATACTAATATAAGAGAAAAAAGAAATTTGCATGGCACCGATCTGAATTCATATCCAGAATATATCAAGAACTCCTACAATAAAGAAAAAGACTTAAACAGAAATTTCACAGTAGAGAATGCCTGCATAAGTATGTTAGTCACCAGAAAAATGTCATATAAAGTAAAAAATGACTAGTAGATATCCATTGGAATGGTTAAAATTTAAAATAATGATAATACCAAGTATCAGGGACCCTTACGCATTACTTGTGGAAATGTAAATTAGTTCAATCATTTTGGGGAAGTTGTTTGCTAGTACCTATTACCATTAAGATGTTCATGTCCTTTGGCCCAGCAATTCAACTTCTCAATTTATACCCAATTTCAAATGCATGCACATGTTACAGCTATGTTCATCAAGTTACTGTTCATAAGTCAAAATCTGAAAACAACCCAAATATCCATTAACAATAGAAGGGACAAATAAACTGTAGTATATTCATATAATGAAATACTGTGCAACAATAAGAATGAGCACACTATTGCTACATGCACCAACAAAGATGAAACTCATAAGCATAATGTTGAAAATACAAAGCCAAACCAAAATAATACATAATGTAAGATTCCATTTATATAAAACTCACAAACAGGTAAAACTATAACATTGATGGAACATGCGTAGACAGAGAAAGAAAAGTAAGGCAGTGCTCATAGCAAAGGTTAAAGGGAAGATAGTGGAGAGGAGATAGAGCTTGCAAAGGAGAAGAAGGAAGGTCCTGTCCTAATGGTATCCAGAGGCCTCAATGAGCTAGCTCCAGTGTACCCCTTTTCACTCTCTCCCAGTCCTCTTCATTCATCCAACCCAGCAGTACCCTGATCCAACGCCCATTCTTTGATGCATCCTGCTTCTTCCTACCTGGGGCTGTGCATATGCAATTCTCTTGTGTTTTTAATTCTATGTTGTTAATGAAGCATCAGATTTCACCTCATACTCACTGTTTGGTAGGTCATATATTCTCCTGCATAACCACAATACACTCATCTTTCTCAGGAAATTTAACATTGAATGCTCTTTTCTATTACATAATCTATTTTCAGATTTCCACAATCATCCAAATAGCACCCTTTATAGATTTTATTAACTGATATCTAATCAAGGACCATGCATCCCATTTATTCATCATGTTTCTTATATTTCCTTTAATCTGCAACAGCTTTCCAGCATTTTTTCTGCCCTTCATGACAACTATTTTTAAGTTGTCTTATAGAATACCCAAGTGCTCCTTGTGATTAGATTCAGGGTATACAATTTTGGCAAGAAAACTACAGAGGTGGCGGCGGACTTGGCCCAGTGGTTAGGGCGTCCATCTACCACATGAGAGGTCCGAGGTTCAAACCCCTGGCCTCCTTGACCCGTGTGGAGCTGGCCCATTCGCAGTGCTGATAAGCGCAAGGAGTGTCGTGTCACGCGCAAGGAGCGCGCCCAGTAAGGAGAGCCGCCCAGCGGGAAAGTGCAGCCTGCCCAGGAATGGCGCCGCGCACATGGAGAGCTGACACAACAAGATGACGCAACAAAAAGAAACACAGATTCCCGTGCCGCTGACAACAGAAGCGGACAAAGAAGACGCAGTAAATAGACACAGAGAACAGACAACCAGGGTGGGGGGGTGGGGAGGGAGAGAAATAAATAAATAAATAAATCTTTAAAAAAAAAAAAAAACTACAGAGGTAATACGTCCTCCTCAGCCAAGCATAGATCAGTGAGTATTTGGAGATGGAGGTGTTTCCTTCCCTTGAATCACTTATTGTAAAGGTATCTTTACCCCTTTCTAATGGATAGGCAATCCCTTCAGTGGCTGTTTCCCCAACAAATCTCTCACCCAAAGGCTAATGCACCATTGGTGAACTTTCCCTGACTCTATTACTATGTTGATTGCAAAATGTGATTTTATAGCCAAGAAATTTTTACATCTATTAGTAGATATGGTTCTGTAAAGAAGAGCCATCCCTTCTGCCCCAGCTCCCTTCTTCAGTGCTAACTGGACTTGCAATTTCTTTGCTTGCTCACTGTGTTATAATCCACCCCACCTTTACTTACATCCATGCTCTAATTGTTTTAAACTTGCCCCCTAAGAGCCCCTTCCAGTTGCCTTCTGTGTTCTCACCTATACTTTCTGATGTGACTATAATCAATTTTAAGTTAGTTTAATGGATATCCTATATTCCAGATCCATTTCAAAAACAATGAAGCATCCTTAAGTACAGTTAAGTTTCTTCCAAAACTCTCCAATATAAAATTAATATTATTTTTAGCTAAAGACAACTCTTGGCTGTGTTTTCCATTCCCTGTTTCTATAGCCATCCATGGACACTAGGGTCTCTGCCCCCACCTCTTGGGTCAGAACAAGGAATGAAAAAGCAAGGAGCGAATGCTGCACCAACCTGCTCCTGAGACTTGAGAATCTCCATTACGCGGAAGTTGTGCTTGTCCTTGCTGGCCTTGTTATATTCCTTCATAGCAAACCAGAGTGCCTGCTGCACGTACACGTAGTTTTCAGGGATGTCTTGGAATTCCCTCACCACCTTCCGTGAGCTCCAGGCGTGGACGCTTCTGGGCACAAGCATCACAATGGCCACGAGGAGCAACAGGGTCTGGCAAGGTCTGGCCATGCTCCTCAGGCAAAGGGGCACAAGCTGAAGTCCTGCTGTCCTTCCAGGATGGAGGCTGAATGTGGGTGGGCTGGCTCCTGCTACCTCTGCAGGGCCCCACAATTCCTCTTAGCACTGCTAGGGTTTGAAAGGAGTGAGCTTCTCTCACAGTGATCTTTTCTGGCTTCTCCCTCTCCTTCCGCCAAAAGAAGCTGACTGTGAAATAGGCAGTTTCAACTCAGCCTATTGTCCCTACTTGGTGTTTTCCTTTCTGGAAGGATTCATACATCCATGACCTCACACATGGGAGCCAGCATGCAGGTACACACACACCTGCATACATATACTCATGCACATGTGTGCTTGACATACATATGCACATGTACACATGTTCACACTAACACATGCATGCACACACACACTTGTACAAATGCACACATGCATCCTTCTTGTTCTCTATCAGGTATAACTCCTACTTCCTTCCTGGGCAGGTCTCCCCACACTCAGTAAAGGAAACTACCTGTGTCAGGTGTGAATGCACACACAAGCACCAGCTCCTGCAGTGGAAGGACTTCCACTGGATAACTCATCTTATTTTCCCAAAGCCTCCCTAAGGTAGACAGGACAGTCCTCACTTAGTGTCCAAAGCCTTCAGGCAGGCTTCAAAACTGTGCCCCTGGCACTTGTCCCCTCTCTGGTCAGGCTCTTTACTAACAGCACTGGCATCTATTACTGAATATTATTGAGTATTACCAGGCCCTGTAACAAGCACTTTCCATGGTTTCTCTCATTTAATCATTGCCATTTCCCATGAAGGCCATAGAATGAGTAATGGCTCTTATATGGGAGGAAAATGAGACTCCTAGAAGTCAAGTAAATGCCTGAGGCTAATTACTTGATTGAAGCTTCACACTCCCCTCTACCCCCACGTTGATCTAATGAGCATTTATGTTTGATCACAACTTGTCATGTGCATTTTCTTCTGAGGATACTCAGTTGTACTGTAGAAGACAAATCAAGGTGTAGTGTATAAGTCATCATCTAAACACTTAGGATTGCTAAGTCAAGATGATGAATAAGCAAATAGCTTGAGACAGGCAGAATTTGTGGTAACTAAAGATCAGTGGTAGGTAGAATCTATAGAGGTTGAATATAGAACATAATGGCAAAACTAAAAGACACATGGTATTCCTCTGGCACTGAACATATATGAGACTCAGGCAGTACAGACCATCCATGAGGTCTCAATTTGGTCACTCACTGGGGGCACCATTCCGCCTGATGTGTGCTCTTCCCCTCACAAGGCAGATAAAGCCCAAGATGTGCTCATCTATGAATGACAGCAATGTCTAAGCAGACTTTCCTGCATCTTTTCTGCAGAACAAGGTACTCACAGACCCCCAGCACCCTTTGTCTGGAGTTTGGCCCCATGCTAGCCCTCATAATTTCACCATCAGTAGGAAGGCTGATGCAGCAGAGAGAGACAGGTACAAGACCCTGGAGACCCCAGGGTCCAGGTATGTGGTCTTCCTACCTCCACCCTGCTTGCATCCTGGATCTTAATAACCTACTTTCTTTGCCTTGTTTCTTGCACTATGTTTTAAATAGGCTGAACAAACTGTGGGATTTGATCATCCAAATATGCCCTGGAAACTTTGGAATAACTTGCCTGGGGGCGTACTCAGAGTCCTGGAACTCCTGGTCCACTCCAAACCCCAGCCACACTTGGTTCATGCCCTGTACCTGGCCAGGGATTCAGTCCACCCTGAGCTCTGGGCTCCTTTTGTCCTATGACTCCAGTCCCTGTATGTGGTCACACCCAGAGCCCCTTTGTGAGGTAACCTGGCACCTCTGCTGCTGCCCAGGTGAGGGGCCTCTGACAGGGATCCTGCCAGCCCCCAGATATCCACAGGGTAGGAGAGCCAATTTTGTCTCTGCTCAGTGTGGAGGCTCTCAGCCCTTTTGTCCCTCCTGATGGATACATCTCAGCTTTGCAGTGAATGAGTAGGAAGCAAAAGCACCTCCATGTCCCTTTCTGTCAGGTCCTACTATGTGACCCCACAGTCTTAGAGAAGGAGGAGCCACCAAACAGTTAGACTCAATGAATCTGAACCAAGAGGTCGTCAGGAGGGGAGGTGGTCAGTAGTGCCTGGGACAGGACCAGGAGGCCCTTCCAGCCAAGTCTATTCTGTCTGTAGGCAGCATGCCTCTGTTGAATGAGTGAATCAGTGAATGACTGAACGACTGAAAGAATGGATGAGGGTGCCCTTACCGATCCCAACTGGCCTTTTTAAACTTATCTACCCCCATCTTTAAACTTGTCCCAGATAAGGATTCCTAATCCTACTTGCCTCACCCTTGTTGGAGTTTCCTGTTTTTGGTTCTCAGAACCTTGCCCAAGCCAGTACTCATGTCTTAATGCCTGCGTGGAGACAGTTAGGCAAATCTGAAGACCTGGCATGTTTGGAGATTCATAGTACCCTTTTCAAGTTAAAAGACAGATACTCACAACATGGACCATACCCCAGACACAAAAGATTCCCAAACAGAAATTCAGAGTCACAGACCCACAAGATCTTGGAGTCACCTGGTTAGAAGTTTACATATTTGCAACAAAATCAGGAACATTAAACAGTATTAGCCTTTCTCAGTATGTGCAAAACACAGATGTCATAATGGAAAAGAATAATAAATTCAGCCACATATTTTGTATAACAAACACATACCACAAAGGAGAATACAGGATAAATTATTTGGAACACACTTGGCAAAGGATTAAATTCCTTTTTATGGAAAAAATCTCTTTAAAATCCAACTGAAAAAGACAATTTACTTCATTGGAAAATGAACGAAGAATTTGAACAGACAGTATACCCCATCGCAGTCTTGACTACATATCTGTTGTTTGAAGACAGCTGCCTTTGGAGGGACCTCTCTCCACCTGCTCCTGTTGGTGCACCTTCTATCTGACATCTTGTGTCTTAAAGTTATCCAGAGAACATTTTACAACACAGAACCATGTCCTTCCCTGAGAATTCCACATGTCTGGGCAGGAAAATTGGTATTTGTGAACCCACACCTTTACCTAAGGAAGGTAATCCTGGGGAAAGTAAAGAGGAGTAGTGAGTTGGGTTTCTGAATTCTATGATGGGTATGGACAAAAGTCTGAAAGAAAATGATACCTCTTATGGGCCTCAACCAGGACCAAGATTGAGCCCTGAGCAACTCCTCTTCAGTAGTAAGGAGGGACCCCAGAGACTCAAACACTTCCACTGATGGTCTGAGGAAGCAGGCAAGAGAACCCTATATGTAGGATCATGTCATCTGCAAATAGGGAAAGTTTTACTTCTTCCTATTCAGTTTGGATGCCTTTCATTTCTTTTCTTGTCAAATTGCTCTGGCTAGAACTTCTGGGAAAGTGTGGAATAATAATGGTGACAGTGGGCATCTTTGTCTTGTTCCTGATCTCATGGGGAAAGCATTCAGTCTTTCACCATTAAGAATAATGTGACTATGGGTTTTTGTACATCACCTTTAATATCCTTCTATTCCTAGCTTTCTGAGTGTTTTTATACAACAGGTTGCTGGATTTTGTCAAATGCCTTCTTGTGTCAGTTTAGATGATCGTGTGGTTCTTTCCTTTATTCTATTAATGCATTGTATTATATGAATTGATTTTCTTATGATGAACCAACCTTGCCTAACTGGGATAAATCCCACTTAATCATGGGGTGTAATTATTTCTGCGTGTTGTTGGATTCGATTTGCTAGTATGTTGTTGAGGATTTTTACATTAATATTCATCAGAGATGTTAATCTATAATTTTTTCTTGTGGTATATCTTTATCTGGCTATAGTATTACAGTGATATTGGCCTCAAAGAATGCATTAAGAATTAAGATCTCCTCTTCAATATTTTTGAAAGAGTTTGAGCAGGATTGTTGTGAATTCTTTTTGGGATGTTTGGTAAAATTCACCAGTGAAACCATCTGGTCCTGGGCTTTTCTTTATTAGGAGGTTTTTGATTACTGAGTCAATCTCTTTACTTGCTATAGACCTGTTGAGCTCTTTCTTCTTGAGTCAGTGTAGGTTGTTTGTGCATTTTTAGGAATTTCTCCATTTTAACTAGGTTATCTAATTTGTTGGCATAGTGTTGTTCATAGTATCTTCTTACAATCCTTTTAATTTCTGTAGAGTCAGTACTAATGTCCCCTCTTACATTTCTAACTTTAGTTATTTGTGTCCTCTCTACTTTTTTCTTTGTCAGTCTAGCTAAAGTTTTGTCAATTTTGTTGGTGTTTTCAAACAACCAACTTATAGTTTCATTGATTCTATTGGTTTTTATTCTCTATTTCGTTTATCTCGCCTCTAATCTTTATTTTGTTCCTTCTGATCACTTTAGTGTCCTCTTCTTTTTGTAGATCCTCCAGTTGCAAAATCTGGTCTCTAATTTGAAAACTACCTTTTAAAATAGGCATTTAAAGGTATAAATTTCTCTCTCAGAACTGCCTTTGGAGCTGGTGTTTCTGCATGATGGAACTGGACTCAGATGGGATCTCTTTTCACAAGACTTTCATGCTACTTTACTGGAATTGTAGTTGGTGCTGGGGTTTAAGATATATCTAGGGGATTTGAATCTCTGGACTGACAATATGATAGCCAGGCCCTAAGCCTCAACAGACTTCAACTCCTACACTCCGATTTATTGGACTTACCCCACTCAGCTAACATGGAGTTGAAGAATATCAACCACTACAACATGGAGCCTAGAGTGCCTATAAGTGAAAGCAGGAGGATTGCATCCAGTATCCATGTGGAATCTAAGCCCCCTCTTGACATAGATGTGCAATGGACACAACCAATCCAAGGTCCACAGAGAAAATGTGGCATTGGTGTGGGAAGAGTGGCCATGGTGGCTGCTGGGTGCGGGGAATGGGAGGAAGAGATGAGATGTGGAGGCATTTTCGGGACTTGGAGTTGTCCTGGGTGGTGCTTCAGAGACAATTATGGGACATTGTAGATCCTCCCAGGGCCCACTGGATGGAACATGGGAGAGTATGGGCTATGATGTGGACCATTGACCATGAGGTGCAGCGATGCCCAGAGATGTACTTACCAAATGCAATGGAGATGTCATGATGATGGGAGAGAGTGTTGCTGTGGGGGGAGTGATGGGGTGGGGGCGGTGGGGTTGAATGGGACCTCATATATTTTGAATGTAATATTTTTAAAAAATGAATAATAAAAAAAAACCATAGGCAAATAATTACATAGGAAATATTATCTTAATTGAAAAAAAAAAAGAACTGCCTTTGCTGCATCCCATTCTGGTAATTTGTGTTTACATTTTCATTTGCTCAAGATATTTCCTAATTTTTCCTGTGATTTTTTATTTGATTCACTGGCTGTTTAAGAGTGTATTGATTAATTTTCACATATTCATGAATTTTCTGTTTCTCCCTCTGTTATTGATTTCTAGCTTTATTCCACTCTGGTTGGAGAAGATACATTGTATGATTTCAATATTTTGAAATTTATTGAGATTTGTTTTGTGACCTATCATATGGTCTATCTATCCTGGAGAATAATGGACCATGGGTACTAGAGAAGAATGTATATTCTGCTACTATTAGGTGAAGTGTTTTTATATATGTGTTGGGTCTGGTTGGTTTATAGCATTATTCATGTCTTCTATTCCTTTATTGATCTTCTGCCTTGTTGTTCTAGTCATTGTTGAAAGTAGTATATTGAAGTTTCCATGTTAATATAGAATTATCTATTTCTCCCTTCAAATATGTAAATATTTGCATCATATTCTTGGGCACTGCCATTTGGTACATACATATTTATACTTGTTATGTCTTCTTGTCATTTGGACCTCTTCCTTTTTTTTGACCTTCTTTTTCCCTTTTTAACAGTTTTTGACCTAAAGTCTATTTTATCTGATATTAGTATAGCTACCCAGTTCTCTTTTGGTTACTATTCACATGGTATATTTTTTCCATCCTTTCACCTTCAACTTACCTGTGTCTTTGAATTTAAGGTGAGTACCTTGAAAAGAGCACATAGTTGTGTCATGCTTTTTTAAAAAATCCTTATTGGAGAAGTTGTGGGTTTACAGAACAATCATCCATAAAATACAAGATTTCCATATACAATCCCACCACCAATACTTTCTGTTGGTGTGGAATATTTATTACAATTAAATATAGCACATTTTTATAATTACACCATTAATTAAATCCCAAAGTTTACTTAGTGTACACTATGTAGTGCAACTCCACAGATTTTTTAAAAATACTATTCTTACCACATATACAATTCAACATTTCCCCTTTCAATCATATTCAGATATATATATTTCAATATTGTTAATTAGTTCACAATGTTGTGCTAGCATCACCACCATCCACTACCAAAATATTTCCATCATTCCAAATAGAAACTGTGTGCATTTTAAGCACTAACTTCCCATTCCTCATGCCCTCTCCTGGTAACCTATATTATAGATTCTGACTCCATGAGCTTACTTATTCTAAATGTTTCAAATAATGATATCATGCAATACTTGTCCTTTTGTGTTTGACTTATTTCACGCAACATGGTAGTTTCAAGTACCATCCATGTTGTTACATATATCTGACTTCATTTCTTTTTACAGCCGAATAATATTCCATTGTATGTTTACAACACATTTTATTTATCCATTATTCAGTTGATGGGCACTTGGGTTGCTTCCATCTTTTGACAATTGTGAATAATAGTGCTATGAACATCAAATATCTGTTCAAGTCCCTGTTTTCAATTCCATTGGGGATATACATAATAGTGGCATTCCCAGGTCATATGGTAGTTCTATACTTAGCTTTCTTAGGAATGGCCAAACTCTCTTCTTTACATATAGTAGATATTAATCCTTTATCAGATATGTGGTTTCCAAATATTTTCTCCCATTATGTAGGTTGTCTTTTTACTTTTATGATAAATTCCTCTGAGGAACAAAAGTTTTTAATTTTAATGAGGTCCCTTTTATCTATTTTTTTCCTTTTGTTGCTTGTGCTTTGGGTGTAAAGTCTAAGAAACCATTGCCTAACACAAAGTCCTATTGTTGCTTCCCTACATTTTCTTCTAGGAGTCTGATAGTTCTAGCTCTTATATTTAGGCCTTTGATCTATTTTGAGTTTATTTTTTGTATATGGTGTGAAGTAGAGGGTTCTCCTTTTGCTGCAAATGGAGATCAAGTTTTCCCAGCACTATTTGCTGAAGAGACTATTCTTCCCAATTGAGTGGTCTTTGCCATCTTGTCAAAAATTACATAAATGTGAGGGTTGATTCCAGAGCTCTCAATTCTATTCCATTGGTCTACATGTATGTCCTTGTACCAGTACCATGGTTTTGAGATTGGGAAGTGTGAGTCCTCCAACATTATTCTTCTTTTTCAAGATGGTTTTAGTTTTCAGAGCCCCTTACCCTTCCATATAAATTTGATGATTGGCTTTTCCATTTCTGCAAAGAAGGTTGCTGAAATTTTTATTGGGATTGCATTGAATCTATAAATTGGTTTGGGTAGTATTGACATCTTAATGATATTTAGTCATCCAATCCATGGATATGGATTATCCTTCAATTTATTTAATTCTTCTTTAATTTCTTTTAACAAGGTTTTGTAGTTTTCCATGTATAAGTCCTTTACAATATTGGATAGATTTATTCTTAGCTATTTCTTTTTTTGGATGCTATTGTGAATGAAATTTTTTTATTAATTTCTTCTTCAGATAATCCATTGCTTGTGTAAAGAGTGTCATTTTTGTTTTTATCCATTCTACCAGTCTCTGCCTCTTGACTGGACAATTTAATCCATTTTTATTTAAAGTAACCACTGATAATAAAGAACTTTCTTCTGCATTTTACTATTTGGTCTTTGTAAGTGTTGTATATTTTTTGTTCCTCAATTCTTCTGTTAATACCTACTTTCATAACATGACTTTAAAATGCTGTTTGACCTAATGTAAGGGGGAAATGGAAAGGAGAAATGAGTTTATATGGCTACGAGTCTCTAAAAAAGAGTCTGGAGGCTGTCAGAAGGATTGCCCTTATGCACAACTGAGCAGAGTCTGAGAGACAGATAAAGCAGATACAACCCCCAGATATTGGTTCCTTTGAAGGCTAAAGAGACCCATGAGAGTTATGGTCATGGCCGATGGGGTTAACTACCAGGTCAGATGGCCCCTCTTTGGAACTGGTGTTTATGTGTGATGAATCTGGACTCAGATGGGATCTCTCTTCATAAGACTTTCATGCTAATGTGCTGGAGGTGCAGTTAGTGTCGGGGTTTAAGATATATTTAGGGGATTTGAATCTCTGGACTGACAATGTGATAGCCAGGTCCTGAGCCTCAACAGACTCCAGCACCTACAATCTGACTTATTGGGCTCACCACACTCAGCTAAGATGGAGTTGAAGAAGGACAACCACCACACCATGGAGCCTAGAGTGATTACAACTGAAAGTGGGAGGATTGCATCCAGCATCCATGTGGAATCTGAGCCTCCTCTTGACATAGAGGTGCAATGGACACAACCAATCCAATGTCCACATAGAAAAGGTGGCATTGGATTGAGAAAAGTGGACATGATGGCTGATGGGTATGGGGAAAGGCAGGAAGAGATGAGAGGTGGAGGCGTCTTTGGGACATGGAGCTGCCCTGGATGGTGCTTCAGGGGCAATCACCGGACATTGTAAATCCTCACAGGGCCCACTGGATGGAATGGGGGAGAGTGGGGGCCATGGTGTGGACCGTTGACCATGGAGTGTGGGGGTGCCCAGAGATGTACTTGCCAAATGCAATGGATGTGTCATGATGATGGGAGGGAGTGTTGTTGGGGGGGGGGGGGAGAGGTGGGGTGGGGGTGGTAGGGTTCAATGGGACCTCATATATATATATTTTTAATGTAATATTATTACAAAGTCAATTAAAAAAATGAAAAAAAAATACCTACTTTCATATGTATTTGATTTTTTTTGTAATATCCCATTTTGAGTCCCTTCTCATTTCTTTCTGTATATATTTTTCTGACATTTTCTTTGTGGTTTACCATGGACTAAATTTAGTCTCCTAAATATGCAACAATTGCATTTGTTTTGATGCCCACTTAACCTCAATAGCACACACACACACTGTTAATATACCCCTCTGTCACCCCACAAGTTATGAATTATGTCTTTATATATTGTATGTCCAAAACCATAGATCTAGCATTGTTCTCCATGCTTCTGCATTTAGAACCTCATTATAGGGGGAAAAAACACAAACTTAGAACCAAAAAATAAAATACAATAGTACTGGCATTTAAAATTACCCATGTGGTTACCTTTACCAGAAGTCTTTATTTCTTTATGCTGCTTCAACCCACCATCTAGTGTCTTAGGGCTGGTCTAGTGGTGGCAAACTCCATCAGCTTCTGATTATCTGGAAATGTCTTAATCTCTGCCTTGTTTTTGAAAGGCAGTATCATTGAGTATAAATTTTTTTGTTGGCAATGTTCTTTTCTTTCTGCCCTTTAAATATTTCTTCTCACTACCTTCTTGCCTCCATGGATACTGATGAGAAATCAACACTTAATCTCATTGTGACTCCCTTGTACTCAACAAATTGCTTTTCTTTTGCAGCTTTCAGAACTATCTCCTTGTCCTTCACCTTCACTGTTTGATTATTATGTGTTTGGGCCTGGTTCTCTTCAAGTTTATCCTGTTTGGGGTTCCCTGGTCTCCTAGAATATGTATAGTTATGTCTTTCATTAAGTTTTGAAAATTTTCTGCCATTATTTCTTTGAATATTCCTTCTATCCCTTTTTCTGTTTCTTCTCCTTCTGAGCACCCATATTGAATGTATTGGTACACTTTACGTTGTTCCACAGGTACCATAGGTTTTGTCCACTTTTTTTCATTCTTTTTTCTTTATGATTGTCATCCTGAATCATTCAATTGCCTCATCTTCAAGTTCACTGATGCTTTGTTCTGCCAGCTCCAATGTGATTTTGAAATTGCCAGGGAATTTTTCATTTTAGTTATTGAGTTCTTCTTCAACTTCAGGATTTTTGTTTGGTTCCTTTTTTTTCTTTAAATATCAATTTTATTATTACATATTAATAAAGCAAACAACTTATCCAAAGAGTGCAATTAATCATATTTGGTTAATCACATAGTTGTGCATTCATCACTTCAATCATTATTAAAACATTTTCATTACTTCAATAATAATAATAATAAAGCAGAAGAACAAACAAGAAAATTCCTCATCTCTCAATCTGTTTCCCCTGCTGTATATAATGACTATTTCTGGCTATTACTGCACAATTATTTGTTTATTAAGCAGTTATACTGAGATATATTCACATACTTTATGATCTATCCAAAGTGTGTAATAAATGGCTTTTTTTTAGATGTTAGAAAGTCCTTTATTGTAAAATTGTAAAATAAATAGAAAAATAGATCAAAAGAAATTATTACAAATTTTAAAAGAGAGCGCAAAGCCAGGTTAGATTTAATATAATCTACTATAAAAAATGGCAAAGTAACAAACCTTTATAAATGTAAATAATAATTCAAATATAATAGAAATTAATTATAACATAATTTAAATTACTATATTACAGCTCTAAATATTGGACATAATAATCTCTAAGAATGAAATAAATTATTGGTTGAGCTTTTTAATTTCCATTTAGGCCATAATTCTTTTGAGATAATCAAATTTCTGTTTTGGAATTCTTCACATCTTATTGGAATGAATTACAGTAGATAAAAATTTGCCAGCTCATAATTTTATGATGCAGAAAAAATCAAAATCTTGTTCAACAATAGTCATGCTAAATCATTATTGGTCCAGATAGATTATTTTAACTAGAAAAAGACCTTAAATGAAGGGGGAAATGGTAAAGACAAATGAGTTTATATGGCTAAGAGACGTCAAAAGGAGTCAGGAGGTCATCAGAGGGGTTGTGCTTATGCATGTCTCAGCAGGATCTCAGAGACAGCCAAAGTAGATACAACCTCAGGTAGTGGTGCTCCTGAGGGCTACAGTGACACCCAGGTCCTACAGTCATGACAGGTGGCTCTGGATTTCAGTGCCTTGTCAGTGACCCTTACTTTGGAATTTGTGCTCCTGAGTGTGATAGAGTTGGACTCAGATGTGACTTCTCTACACGTGCCTCTTTTGTCACTTTTACTGAACCTGTGGTTGGTGCTGGGGTTGGTGTATGCCCATGAGACTTGACTCTCTGGGCTGGCCATGTGCCAGCTGGGCCCTGAGCCTCAGAAGTGTTGCAACACCTACTCTCCAGTTAATTGGATTTACTCAAGTCCGCTAACAAGGAGGTGGAGATGGTTAACCACCATACCAAGGAACCAAGAGAGTCTACAACTGCAAGCAGGAGAATCACATCCATCAGCCATGTGGGATCTAAGCCCCTTCTCAATTTAGAGGTGGAATGGGCATTGCCATCCCAGGGTCCTCAGGATGGAGGAACAAAATATGGATTAGAGAGCACTTACTGGTATTCTACTAGAGAATTATTGTGACTCTAGCAATGAAAGAAACTATATCATTGATGTGGAAACAGTGGCCACAGGAGTTGCTGAAAGCAGGGAGAGGGAAAAGGAGGTGTGATATGGGGGCATTTTTGGGACTTGGAGTTGTCCTGAATGATACTGCAGGGACAGATGCAGGACATTATATCCTACCATAACCCATTGAATGGACTGGGAGAGAGTGTAAACTACAATCCATGCTGTGTAGCAGTGTTCCAAAATGTATTCATCAAATGCAATGAATGTACCACACTAATGAAAGAAGTTGTTGATGTCGGAGAAGTGGAGTGTGTGTGTGGAGAGTGGGGTATTCAGGAACCTCTTATATTTTTTAATGTAACATTTTTTGTGATCTATGTATCTTTTAAAAATGAAAAAAAAATTTTAAATATGAATAAGATGAATAAGAAGGGTTAAAGGAAAATGAAGTATCCAAAAATATGTTTCTTCTGCAGTCCTCCTCAATTAAAAGCAAGTGTTTATTTTTGTGTGAAAAAAATTACAGATTACTCATCACAGGAACAGTTTTCCAGTTGCACTGAGTAGTAATTATTGTTCATGTACTTTTTTTTTTTTTTTTTTTTGCTTTTAACCTGTTTGTGTCCTTATGTCTGAGGTGGGTCTCTTGTAGAAAATGTATAGATGGCTCATATTTTTTTTATCCATGCTTTTAGTCTATGTCTTTTAATTGGGGAGTTCAATCCATTAAACTTCAGTGTTATTACTGTAAAGGCATTATTTACTTCATCCATTTTGTCCTTCAGCTCTCTGTTGTCATATCATTCTATTATCTTTCTTCTTATCCTTTAGTTTATTCTTCCTAATAATCTTCATTTCTAAACTCTTCTCCAATTCTCTTGCCCTTGTTTATTCCTTTCAGGCTGCAGCACCCCTTTTATATCTCTTGCAAATCTGGTAATTTGGTAACATATTCTATCAGTTTTTGTTTATCTCTGAAGACTTTGAACTCACTCTCATTTTTGAAGGACAGTTTTGCCAGATACAGAATTCTTGGCTGGCAGTTTTTCTCTTTCAGTACATTAAATACATCATAACACTTTCTTCTCTCCGTGGTTCCTGATGCAAGGTCAGCACTTAATCTTATCGCATTTCCCTTGTATGTGATGCTTTGCTTTTCTCATCCTGCTTTCAGAATCCTCTCTTAATCTTTAATATTTGTCATTCTGAATAGTAGGTGTCTTGGGGTAGGTCTATGTGTCTTCTTAATATCCTTTATTTCTTTATTCACATTTTCTTTAAATTCTTTGAAGTGATTTAGGAGAGTTGTGTGATTATCACTGATTGTCTTAAATCCTATATCTCTTCAGGATATTTGATTTGTTCTTTTGGCTGAGCCATTTTTTCCTGTTTCCTAATATGACCTATACTTTTTTGCTTATGTCTAGACATCTGAATATGTTGGTGAATTTACTCTAATGACCAATTTCTCTCTCGTCTATTGCTTTTTTTTTTTACAGCTCCTCTTTTGTATTTGGTTCAACTTATTCTCAGTCTTTAAAATTGCCCAGCTTAGGTTTTCAAAATCAGAACAGAGGTTCACTAGTGAGGTGCAGATTTTCTTCCAGGGAATAGATACAAAGAGCCCAAACAGTTTTTGTCTGTGCAATTTCCAAACATACCAGGAGATAACACTAGTCAATGCACCTTTCCACAGAGGAGTTTTAGTCTCAGCATTCCTGTGTTCTTGTGTTGACTCTCCAGATCACAGATTCAAAGTGGGTTCTGCTGGTCAAATTCACTGAAGAAAAGCACCCCAACCTCCTCTCCCATTTCCCTCAAAACAGCTGATATGGGGGAAGATGTCTGTTTCCCTCTCAATTGGCTGTAGTGAAGCAAGGGTTTTACCACAGCTTAATATATTGGAGGTGGGGGAGGAGACCTTCCCTCCCACCACAGGGTTTGGTAACTCACATATGTCATTTAGGCTTCTTCGTCTCTGTCCCCCACCCTCCTGGGAGTTGTATAGCACTATCCTGGTCTGTGGACCCCCAAAGCAGATCCCTTAGACAGCTTTTGGCTCTTTCTCTGTTGTTTTTGTGAGTGCATTCTGCTCTGCCTGTTAGTCCATCACCATCTTCCCACAATCCTCTGGTTGCTTTTAAAAATCTCTGTCTCTTTACTTAGATTCTCATATTGTTCATTCATCATTTCCCTGATACCTTTTGTTCTTTCTCTATGTTTTCCTTCATCTCTTTTAGCATATTGAAGACCATGTTTTTAAAGTCTTTTCCTGAGATGTCTAAAATCTGGTCTTCTGTGTTAAGGTTTTCTGAATTTTTATCTTGTTCCTTTGAATTGGCCACCACTCTCTCTCGTTTTTCTGGTAATATTTTCTTGCATGCTATGTATTTTAATGTTTTAAAGTATTATCTCTGGATTTAGTCCCTGAGCTTTCTGTTCTACACATATTTTTCATCCACCTAATCATATGACATATTTCCTTGAGTACCATATCTAACAATAATATGCAAACCAATGAAAGTCACATTTCACAGTCTTTTCAAATTAGCTCTGCATTCTCTGCTGCTCTCCTTCAGCAGAGAATCCTACATCAACAGGATTATCCAAAGGCAAAAGTGAAGTAGAGTCCTCCCCATCTTTTCTGAATCTCTGTCCTGTCCTGGTCTTTTCTCAAACTTGTGCTTGCTTGTAGCCTTAAGAATGTTCCCATTTACAAGAATTCAGACATCTCCTCTATTCCCTATTAATTAGATTTCTCCCACTCTGGACTGCTCTAAGATATGTCTTAATGCAGGTAATCCTTTGCTCTAGGCTGCATTGATTTAATTATTTTTATACTACTTAGCTGACCATAAAGTTCTTCTTCCTACAGTGGACACTCTGAGAAGACAAGCCCGAGATGAGTTTTCTGGTTCAGATAGATGGCACTTGCATATGGGCATTGCAGTATGTGTATAGGGGTTACCCTGCTCCCTCCAGAACAGTGTCATGGATGCATAATGGGACTGCAGACTGACTCCACACCTTGCCATGAGGGGATGGTGGATGAATTAGCAAGGACACCCTGAGTTTCTCCTACCATTTTTTAAAGTTACGCTTCCTTGATTCTGCACTCCCAAGTTACTGTGACTCTGGCTGAATTCTGGAGTTCTGAGGAAGATGGCTCTTCCAGTTTTGCTAGTTATTTAAAGATTCTGTGGGAGAACAGAACCCTGGAGCCCCTAAAGTCCCCATCTTGGTCAACTGGAAACCATCTACATAGATTTGTTTCATACTGTCCTTGACTATAGCTTTAGCACAAGTCACCAAATGTGAATTTCTTTTTTTTTTTTTTTAAGATTTTTATTTTTTTCTCTCCTCTTCCCCCCACCCCGGTTGTCTGTTCTCTGTGTCTATTTGCTGCGTCTTCTTTGTCCGCCTCTTTGTCCGCGGCAGGGGAATCTGTGTTTCTTTCTCTTGCATCATCTTGCTGCATCAGCTCTCTGTGTGTGCGGCACCATTCCTGGGCAGGCTGCACTTTCTTTCACGCTGGGCAGCTCTCCTTACGGAGCACACTCCTTTCGCGTGGGGGTCCCCTATGTGGGGGACACCCCTGCATGGCAGGACACTCATTGCACGCATCAGCGCTGCACATGGGCCAGCTCCACACGGGTCAAGGGGCCCCAGGATTTGAACCACAGACCTCCCATGTGGTAGGCAGACACCCTATCCACTGGGCCAAGTCTGCTTCCCCAAATGTGAATTTCTGAGTGAGATTATATGATTATTTTTAAAGTTTAAATACAATATATGCCATATATATGAAATACAATATATGTTAAACTCTTATCAGCAGTATATATAAGCACATTTTATTATTTTGGCAGTTAGGACAATAAATTTTTTAATTAAAAGGTAAAAATCTTAAAAGCTTGGAATCAGAAAGACCTCTATAAGCATGACATGATATCCAGGTACTGTGAATAAAAATATTGATAATTGATTGTGCAAATAATCAATTTTTTTAAAAAAGACTTTAAACACCAATATAAAACTTGGATAAAGTTCACAAAATCTTCATAAATCTTTGGGAAAAAAAAAGCATGAAGGTCTCTAATAAACATGTGAAAATAAGCTTAACCTCCTCAACAATAAAAGTTCAATTATCCAACAATGAAATGTCACTTTTGCTTACACATTGGGAAAAAACTTAAACACAATGACAATGTTGTCAGGCACCATTGGGCATTTTAAACAGTGTGGGAATCAGTCAGCCTTTGTTAATAGTGATTTAGCAATCTCTGCTAAACTTTTAAAAGTTACATATTCCACAACACAATGTTCTACTTCTAGGACTTTATCTCACAGAAATTCTTGCCTATGTGCACTAAATTAACTGAAAATTATTCACTGCAACACAGTTTCCAATAGCTAAAAAAAATAATAAAGGAAGGGGATGGGGGAATAGCTAAAATATGTGTCAATAGTAGACTACTAAATAAGGTATGTAATGTCTATGAAAAGAGATCTAAAGAAATTAGCCAAATTATGTGTATGTACTGACAAGGAAAGATAACCTTCTGTATCTAAATTTTTTAAGTAAGTTGCAAAACAATATGCAGAGAAGGATCCAAGTTTTGGAAATAACAAAGATAATGATATATTAGGTTCACAGAAAATGAATCTGGAGATTTCAAACCATTCAGAGACTTACAGGGGAATTTCACTTTCTAAGTTAATTTTTTTGGTAATGCTTGGTCTCCTAATAAACAGAATTATCTTTATAAATTTTTCAAAGTTCCATAGTAAAATTCAAATAGCAAAGACCTTAAAATGATGAAAAGCAAGTGCTCACCCCACTTCAATAACGGTTGAGTTACAGACCCCAACAAATTCATGATCTTAAGCCACATCCATGTAGGTATGAACCCATTGAAAATAGGATTTTTTGAAGATTTATTTTTAGTTAAGTTATGAACCAGGATGTGCCTTAATCGAGATTGCTGGAGGTGGTATAAAGAGAACCAGGAAGTTACAGAAACCCAAAAGGGAAGACATCACCCAGTGAGGGAGGACAGAGGTGCAAGCCAAGGAAACCCAAGGATTGCTGACAGCCAGCACCAGAACATTACCATCTTCGAGGAGAAAGCAAGCCTTGCGATATCTTTATTTTGGACTTCTTTTAGCCTCAATAGCTTGAGCCACTAAATTCCAGTTGTTAAGCCAAAACCAGTTTGTGATATGTTTGAGGGCAGCTCAGGCAAACTGAGATACCATTCCAGTTTCATTCCCTAAGAATCATGAAAATATAGTGTGTTTTTTGATAAGAAAGATGAGAATTTAGTTCACATACTAGCTGTTTATTCTTCCCTTTTCTTATCACTGTCAGTGCACAGATACATAGAAATTGCTTACTTTTTAAGTTTAAAAATATCATTAAGCCTGTCCTTCGGATCTTTGAGTAGTTCCTCGTGAATCTCTGTAGGATTAAGGATGATAGCAGCTCCATCTTTTCCATCCCCATGCCCCACCTTCTGTTTTCAACAGCATCATCTATTCTACCTCCTACAACTATGCTTTGCCCACTGGGTTGAAATGTTGAAAATGAAAAAATAAACAGGTAAACACAGAGACCTAGAAAACTGATGTGGTATGATTTCTTTGATTTCTAAAATTTCATATCATCCTTTGTATGAGGACAGATGATTGACTGAGGGTAAAACTCTATTGAAATACTGAGGTTGAGAGAAGAAGGTGGCCTCTACTGCGGTGTGAGCAGAGGGGAGAAGTGAGTCTGGTCTGGGGCTATGAGTTGATTGAGCTACCATGTGGTCTGGAGGAGGTGTTACAGGTCACTTTCAGAAAATAACTAGCTTAAGCTGTGATGGTGGCAGCATGTACCCAGGTGGATATGGGGTGAAGAGGGTCTGGACAAGAAATGTGACGAGTTAAATGTGGGGCAAACAAAGTGGCTGGTACATGCAAGATATACCTGGTTCAGGTAGTTCTCATCATACCCACATTCTCAATCCATCTCTACCCCATGACCTCATTTTATATTCTATTACCACTTATGAATATTGGAAATAGCCATATTTATTTGCTCATTGGTCTGTTTTCTGCCCCCCCCCCCCCCACATTATATAAAGAGGAAATTGTTCATCTATGATGGCTAAATAATGTTCCCTAACCAATTTAGCCCAGGTCCTATTCTGATCATGTGTGTTGTTTGCAGTATTACTATTATCATCAAAGTGTAATGATTATTCTGTGCATACTGCCTTGTTAATACCAGCTTCTTGCTTAGGACAAATTCCAGAAAAATGATATAGTCAATTCATATGTAAATTAGCAAGTTGCATCTCCTCCAGCTTTGCGAAAGCAAATGTGTGTGCATCTGTCGTGTGTGAATGGGGGAAGGGTGGGGGAGAGGTGTGAGAGAGAGAATCTACAAGTACAGTGCATATAATTCGATTGACTATATTAGATGTCAAAAAATCAGGAGGCGAGTATCTTTAACTAGACCTAAAGATTGGCATATACCTCAATCACAGGTGAAAGCCTATAGAGGTGAGAGGTGTGTGGAAAAAGAATTAAGGGAATAAGCTAAGAGAAAAAAAAAAGTAAGCCCACTGGGAAGATAGGAGGAAAGAGAGCGGTTTTATGGGAGGCAAGGGTCAACTGAGGCAAGTGAGTGAACCCAGAGAAGGACAAAGGAAGGGTGGATCATGGGCACACTGAGGGCTTCAGCCCCCCTCCCACTTCTGTACCTTCTAAGGCCTTGAACTTTTATCATTCCCCTCCCTGGGGCTGAGGGGCTGAGGAGCTGAACTTGCTGCTTCCTGCGGCTTCCTCCTCCCTGCCTCCACCCACACCCTAGGTGGGTTAATTTAATGCATGGTCCATTCTCATTCATCCACCAAAGTTCCTGAAGAATCAGCCCCTGTTCCAGAAACCTCCCCAGGACTGGGCATGGAGCTGGACAGATAAGCCTCACTGGTTTGGGGTCTCCTTGTTCTCATTTACTATGTGTAAAAAAAAAAGTATCCCTTTCACAGGGTGGTGGGTTGGTTGTCAGGGCCACCTTGTAATTCCATCCATTTTTGCTTTCTCTATTTTGAGGCACATATAGAATTTCAAGTGCATTTGGGTTCAGGATTATTTTATCTTCAAAGCGAATCACCCTTATGACATTAAATGCTGGCTTTCTTTGTTTATTATTTCCAAGAACTATTTCCAGAGGGCCACCTGTGGGACCCGTGCTTTTCTAAATACAGTGGGTGAAGGCGGGGCAGCCACAGAACCTGGAAGGTGGAGGGTCACCCCTGAGCAGGATCTGCCTTGGATCCACGCCCCTGAATATTCCCTTTACCAGAGTCTGGTGGGTTTTCCAGGTGAGCAGTCACACCCAAAAAGAGATTATCTCCTCTTTTGTAATGTCTACACAAGCTCTTATATTTCCTTGCTTCACTGCATATTCTGAATCGTTGGAGACAGACTGGCAGCTGGCCCAGTTCCTGAGACTTGTGTTCATCCAAGGATTTATACGTCATCTTTCTTGGTCATTTTTTTTGAGTTATCCCTTAGAACATTAGATTATGAGGTCATGGATCCTTAACGAATATGAATTTTTTTCTGTCTTTTAATAGGGGAACTTAATTCACTCACTTTTTGTGACTGGTAATTCTTTTTTAAAATCCATATATACAGCTAATTTATTTTCTTTCCTTTTAATTATGATTTCCATTTTTTTCTTTTTCCCATAACTGGTGCTTGCCAAATTAAATGGGGTTTTTGCTTGATTAGTGGGTTTGGATCAGTTTGGTTTGCTCTTCTAGTGAATTGGAAGTTCTCCATCATAGTTCTCTTTTGTGTTAGTAAATGTATGTATGTTCATTGTGAATGCCACTGATTTCTCAATAGCTGTAGCTTCTTTTCAAACAAAATTAGAAGGATTTTACTTTTTCTGCTCACCTACCAGCCTACTCAAATCTAAATGTTTTGTGAAAAATCACTGTTTCTTATAAATAATTAAAATTTTTTAGATAACACTGACAGCAGTTATATTGTCTTAAGTATAACAGGTACTGGCTCCTTCGATAGCTACTGCATCCCTGAGTTGTATCCTCTATATTTTTTTAACTGTTTGTATCTTTCTAATAATCTGTTCATGTTCTTTGTCCATTTTACTACTGAATCCCAGGACTTTTTCTAAAACTTTTTTTTTATTAAACTTGTTTTTATTTTAAGGTCTTTGTCATTCCACATCAGTTGCAAGAAGACGGAGACCCTGAGTACCTTTGACCCATCTTACAAAATGATTGCCCATGAATACAGTTGATATAGAACAATTTCCTCACCATACTCACTTCCTCCTTCCCCTTTCCCCTTCTCAGTCCCAAATAACCACTAATCAGTTGTCCCTTTCCATAATGTTGTTATTTTCACAGTGGAAGCATTGTTTATTCTTTTGAGGGCTTGGCATCTTTTCCCCCAGCATCATTCTCTGGCGCTCCATGCAGGTAGTGTGTGGATCTCTAGTTTTGTTCTTTTTTATTCCTGAGTGGTATCACATTGTATGGATGTACCAACTTTTGAAAAAGATCTGCGTTGGTTCCAGATTTGGGCTATTCTGGATAAAGTCGCTAGAAACATTCATGTATAGGTTTTTGTGTGAATATAAGTCCTCATTTCACTGGGATAAACTGCCCAGGAGTGCAAATTTGGGGTTCTGTGATAATTGCATATTTAGTATTTAAAGAAAGTACTAAACTGTTTTCTAGAGTGGCTGTACCATTTTACATTCCCTCTAGTCTCTACAGCTTCTTTTTTGGCAATGTCACTATTTTTTATTTCAGTCATTCTGATAAGTGTGTAGTGATATCTCATTGTGCACTTAATTATAATTCCCTAATAGCTAATGATGTTGCGCATCTTTTCACATGCATATTTGCCATCTATATATCCTTTTCAGTGAAATGTCTCTTTATAACTTTTGTCCATTTTCTAATTGGATTGACTTTTGTAATGTTCAGTTTGAGAGTTCTTTGTATATTCTTGACACTAGTCCTTTGACAGGTATGTAGTTTGCAAATATTTCTCCCACTCTGTGACTTATCGTTTCATCCTCTTAACAGGGTCTTTTGCAGAGAAAATGTTTTTAATTTTGATGAAGTCCAATTTAGCACTTTTCCCTTTTATGGACTGTGCCTTGGAATCAGGTTTGAGAACTCGTTGCCTTGCCCTAGATCTCAAAGATATTCTCCTATGTTTTTGTTCAAAATGTTTTATAATTTTACATTTTATACAAGCTTGTGATCCATTTTGAGTTAATTTTTGTGTAAGGTGTGAGAGTTAGATTGAGGTTCATTTTTCTGCCTTTGGATGTCCAATTGCTCCTGCACCCATTTGTTGAAAAGGCCATCTTTTCTCCAGTGAATTGCTTTTGCACTATTGACATAAATCTCTTGGGCATATTTGTGTGGGTTTATTTCTAGCTTCTCTATTCTATGTATATAGAATCTATCTATGTATCTATTTCCCTGCAGTACCACACAGTCTTAATTTTGGTCTCTGTGTAGTAAGTCTTGCAGTCGGTAAGTTTTGCTTCCAAAAGACATTTTCCCCAGTAAAGCATTCAGGCATCTCAACTCCCCACCAAAAAAATTTTTCATCAATATCATGTTGAAGCAGGCTAGTGAGATAGGGAATCAATAGACGGATCTGGAACCTGGCAGAAAGTCCACGGGGACATCAATAACCCCCAAGATGGCTGCTGGAAGACCCCCACCCTCAAGATTCTGCTATCCAGAACAAAGACTTCTTCTGAAACTAGGAAAAGCCCCAGATGTTCCCTAGGGACTTTACCACTGGGCCCTCACAGGGAATTGATGGGTAGGGTAATCAATCAAAACAGCAAACAGCTGAAACCCTTTCCCTGCCATTAGCAAAGGGGTGGAATAATTAATAGTTCAAAAAGCCAAGCAGGGCCTAAACAAGCGCTCTTGCTCTCTGCTTTCTCATCTCTGGACCCACCCTGCCCTCTGTTTGCTGCCACTGTTGCCATTTTTCTCTGGCATGTGACCATGCAAGTAAACCTAGGCATTTATAATCTATAATGGTAAATTGTAACCTGTAAATCAGCCCACTTTATTACTTCTCAACCCCTTCCTCTCTCCCTGGGACCCCTGATCTGTTATTTTCTCCCATTTCTCTTCCCTCCCTACCTGAATAAATTACTGGCCTAACTCACCCAGCATGCTCTTGAAATTCATTTCTGCAGTATAGCCAAGAATCTAAACAAAATCTGGTAACAATGTAAGTACATAAATAAAATAACCTGTGGTTTTAACTCCTTTCCTGACCAGTATCCAAATGTCTTAGCTTTAAAACCTCCTTTTCCTGGGTTCCTGGGGAACAGTAGTGGTGGTAGTGATTTTAAATTTAAATTCAGCTTAAAAGGCCATTTGTTTTGACAGCAACCAAAAATCACCTATTGTTCCTTTCAAGCAAAGACAATTCTTGTCTTCTAAAATTTTGTTTCAAGTTCCCCATAAGAACACCTCCAAGTATAAATTGAAAAAATATATTCATTATTTCTAGCTCCATTTTTACCAGTGAATAACTTAAACCCTGCAGGGCTAGCATCTGTTAGTAGCATAATTTTAACTAGAATTTTCCATCTTCCAAGGTGCCTAAAGTGCAGGTTGGGGGTGACTAGAGGACATGATGGAAGGAAATCCTTCTCCTTAGATGCTTATCACTGAATCAAAACCAAGATCAAAGGTCAGCATGCGTAATTTTTCCAATTAGAATATTGCAGATGTTTCCTCTTTTATCGGCAAAAGCACCAAGCTTGAATGTTGTGGGGAACCAGGCACAGGGTCATTAAGTTGTTGACATCAGAAGTTCTGGCTCACTAGGTCCCCAGGATTTAATGACCTGTGATACCAAGAAGGACCAGTGAGAAGGTGGCAGGATATGAGTCCTTCCTCTGCTACCTCCTCCTACTAGTTCGCTGTAGACCTTGTCCCATCAAAGAGTTACAAAATGTTAGTTCTACCGTCACTTTTAATCATAACCTGACACGGACTTTGATTTTTGCAACTTCAAAGTAGGCCAGGGACAAAAGAGGGAGTGCAGTGTCGCTGTGAAAGAACAGAGGGTTCTCAGATGGGTAGAGAAGAAGGACTCAAGTTAGGAAGCTCCCAGCTTTTATTTAACACTCAGGACTCTGCAACGTGGACAGGAATGGGAGTCTGGGGGCCACTCTTGGGGAAAGAATTGCTGGAGGGTAATGATATTGTTCTCTTTCTCCCCTTGGCCCATGTCTCCTGCCACCCATACCCTCTACCATGGACCTCTTAGGGACAGATCCCAGAGCTTTCCAGCATAGCAAGCTCATCCCAAGTCATGCCCAAGTGCAGGGACCCATCTTGTACTGCTTCTGGACCCCCACCTTCTGCTCCTAGCCAGGAACTTTGTGCCCACAGTTAGCCCCTCACAGGAACCAGTGCACACACAGACTGGATATGTGCCTGCTAGAGTTCATTGGCACCACTCACTCAGTCTTGTCTTCCCAGGTAAAAAGAGCAGGACTGCAGAACTCAATCCTTCACAAAAAATGAGGAACTTGACACCATGGTGAAAATGTTTCACCTTGCTCAGTAGTGGTAGTGAACTTTGTCCACCAGGAAAGTAGGCCCAGAGCTGGCTGCAGATCATAATAAGAACTACTCAAAATCCAAGAGATTAGGCCTTCTCTCTGCCTTGGCTAAGTGGCTGGTACTTAATGGATCCATGAAAATTGTGTGATGAACCATTTTCTTTCCCAGGCTCATTTGTTTTTTAAAGGGTATTAATCCAAAAGTAATACCATGCACTTTGAGCATCACTGGGGACCTCTCCCTGGGACACAGTGCTTCATCCCTGCCTCTGGGCAGATCCTCCATCCTGCAAGCATAGAACAACTTTAGGAGGATTGGGGAGAGCTTTGGGGGAGGTTTGAGTGGAGGGGCAGGGACATGGAGAAATGAATCACTTATTTCATTAACTTTACCTGTGCCCTACAGCCTGAGGTAGCTCCAACATTTCTACAGTAGAAAGTTTCATCCAAAGCAGTCTGATGGAAGAGAAACCAAAGGGCTTGTCATGACTCTGCCTTTCCACAATTTAGATGAGTGAGAAAGATTCACTTGTTCATATCTGTACATGGAAGGAGATGCTGATGGGTCTGATCATGGGGAAAGGTGCTGAGCCCTCAGTTCACACATTGGGTCCAAGTAGACCCACTAAGGCCCGCTGCATATCATTTGGACCATTTTCAATGTGATTCTGCCTCCCTAAGTGCAACTTCTAATGTAGGTTGTGATACTTCCCCTGCACCAACTACCCACTGGGTATCCCTCCTCCTCACCTAAATCCCACCTAGTAGGTAGAAATGGATTTGTGCTGACAAAGTCAGTAAAGATGTTGGCCACTATCTTGTAGACAGTCCCAAGCACAACCTATCCCAAAACCCAGTCCCACCACTACCATCTGTCCCAGGGCCATTGCCCTGACCTGATTCTATCAGGGAGTTACAAGTAAAGGTATCTAAATGTATCCATACTCAAGATAGGGAAAAATGGCCACCACTGTATGATTGTAGGGAGAGGACCTTGCTCCATATGCTGGCCCCTCCACCTCCATGGCTCCAGCCCAGTCCCATAGCTACTGCAGTGATCCAGACCCCTTCCTCCTCTCCTCATGCCCCCTTGTCCTGGCCCTCTGTTCTCTGCTCTGCATGGTTTCCTGGAGCTCTAGTTCTCCCATGGCCCAGGCCAAGCCCAGCTGACCTCAGGTGAGGATACTTTCCATGTGATGGGTCACAGGAAAGAGAGCAAAGGAGGGTGGAATCCTTGTCAGGGAGAGGACAAAATATCTCTGATCAGGGGTGAAAGTCATGGCCAGTGAAGATCCCAACAGTGGTGGCAGTGGTCACCCCCAAGAGCAGAGTTCACAGAAAGAGTTATCCAGGTGCTGGTGAATGACATTCATCCATCTAGAGAGAGGAGGGACCGATATGAGGGGCTGAGGAGATTCTCTAGTCCGCCCCATGCAGGTCAGTGACTTTGAACTGATATAGTCACATATGTCCAGCAGAAAGTTGGGGAACAGGAGATACAATTTATTTTTGTTAGTTTCATTGGTCTACAGAAGAGACCAAATGACTTGTAAGTGATGAAAATGCACTAAGTAATGAAAGGAAGGGAATGAGAGAAGGGAGAAGGAGAGGGAGGAAAAAAGGAAGAGAAGAAAGAGGGAGGACAGAAGGGAAAAGGAGGAAGGGAAAGAAGAGGGAGAATAGAGAGGGGAGGGAGGGAGGACATTCTCATGGATGATGAGACCAGAACCCTAAGTCATTTCTGAAGCAACTACTCAGAGCTAGTTGTGGCTGAGAATTCCTGGGATCCTGCATGGAGGGCACTAAAGAGAAAGGCAAGCAAAGCCAGAGATAAGACTAAGGAGTTAGCATGGGGTCAGATCCCCAGGTGTGAGTGGTAAGAATCAGAATATTAGCATGAAGACTTTAGGGAGTAACTTTATCTACAGGGATCTATGTGGTTTCACAGATGAAGTCTGCAGGAAACCATCTGGTTCTTTTGGTGCAGTTTCAGAGTTCTCTGAAGAATGGAGCAGAGGGAAAGGAAGGAGGAGGTCTGAAAGTCAGAACTAAGGGACTGAAGAGTTTTAAATCCTGGATCCATGCAACCCTAAATGCTTCTAGGCAAGAGAATGAGGTTCTTCTAAAAATAGCTTCCCCCAAGGGCAAGAATCCTTGATAATCTTCCCTCTCCACCTACCTATAGTCCTTTTGTTTCTTGATCTGTCCATCTTATTTTCCAGTAAATTCTAAACCCTCTGAATTAACCGCCAAAGGAATCAATGCAAATCCCACTCACTAATCTAGGAAGTAAAAAAAAAAAAAAAATGCGCCAAATCCTCATATCATAAAATTCACCACATTCTCCAGTAGGAACCACAAGAAGCTGGGCAAGAGGCAGCGGGGGGGGGGGGGGGGGGGGGGGGGGGGGGGCCGGGGGGGTGTTTATAGAACCTTTGTAAAAAAATAAAATAAACATTGCATGATTTATGTAATTTAACAAAATCAGACATCCTGAAAATGCCAATCATCCCTCAAATTAATTTATAGAATTAGAGGACTTATCAATATCCAGGAGAAAATTTTAACAAGTTAGGGCACTGCTCCTCATGCTTTAATGTGCAACACAGATCATCTGGGATCTCATTAAATGCCAATTCTGACTACGAGAGTCTGGCTATGACTTGAGATTCTGCATTTCTAACAGGCTCCTAGGGGGCACACACTTGGGGCCTGGAAAACATCTTATTTTCCTTGGGGTCCAGCATAGTGAGGTCTTTCCTTAGGGGAAGAGCAAGAATCGGGGGTAAATTATAGTACATATAGCCCCACACTCACCCCCAACATTTCACGCTGTACTCATTGGACCATTGGCTGGGTTTTTAAGGTGGATGCTGACAAAGATGAGGTAAAGAGGGTTCTGTTTATCTTTATTTTTAAACATCAGTAGTTACTTTCTTAGTTTGCTACAGGCTGCCAAAGCAAAAATGAGTTGGCTTTTATAATAGGAATTTATTAAGGTAGAAACTTACAATTCCAAGGCTGTGAAAATGCCCAAATCAAGGCATCATCAGAGATGCTATTTCACCAAAGTCAGCTGCTTATGAACCTGGACTCCTGCCATATGGCAAGGTACAATGGTGGGGAGTCTCTGAGCTCAGCTATGAGTGATCAGGTACCTGGCTTGTCTCTCTCCTCACCTCCTGGCCAGGCAAAATGGCAGCTGGTCTCTCTCTCAAGCAGTCCTGGAGTCCTCTTATACATGGCAGGGTAAAGTGGCATGTATCTTTCTCTGTGTTTCTGCATGTTTCTCTGGTTTATAAATGACACCAACAATAGGGCTGAGATCCACCCTGGGTCATGCCTCACTGAATACTCCAATCAAATGCCCCAGCTGAATACAAACCAATGAAAGTGTCCTACATGCACAGGAATGGACCAATTGAAGAATATAATTTTCTGGGGTTCACCAAAGATTCAAACCAATATAGACATTTTATACTTTTTTCCCTAATATCCACTAACAAATATGGATTTAACATAATTAGAATAAAAGGGTCTGCCTTCCAGAAGGCCAAATCTGAAGCACCTGAATTTCATTCGGCCCCCAGAATTGTGCCTGGCCCTAGACAAGGTTGGCATTTGCCTACCCTGGCCAGTGAGGCTGCTTAGAAGACCCCAGCCTCAATCCAGAGTTTCCAGCAAAGAAACTGCAAATTGAGGGCTTCCAGTGAGGGGAGGGTGAGCCTCCTTCCTGAGCAGGCTTCATCTGTTTCTCTGTCTTTTCCAGAAGTAGTAGGAGTGCTTCCTCACTTTGGAATCTGTGCCATTACTCTTAGGCAGTTCACAGATCCTCTTAAAAATTCTATAGACATTGGGGTATCCCACAGCAATAGCAAAAGATCTTCAGATGATGCTGAAGCTTCCAATGTTAAATGTGGAGTCTGTGGAGAGATCCACCTCATAGCTCTCCCTGTGCTAACCCAGAGTGGGACAAGGTGCAGTGAGAGTCCAAGGACAAATGTGACATCTGAGTATGTAGAACTCTGGGAGGTTCATGTGGAAACTGTCAAAGTACAATTTTGAAAAGCTTAAAAATGCAATCCACTTACAAATGCAGACTCAGTAAAGAGAGAAGGACCAGGCTCAGAGAAAAATTAAAATAATCATGGTTATTGAACATGCGAAAGGATATTGGGGGACAATTTCAGATTAGTTGCAAAACTGGCTAATTTCCTACAGAACAATTAAAACTTAACCTCTCAGAGATCTTTTTTATTCTCTAGACAGAAATGATTTATATCTTAAACAAAAAGACCTATATAGTAAACTTAACTTCACAAATTATTGTCCTTTAATCATTAATAAATAGCAAGTCAAAGAAAAATACATTCCCCTAGTTAATAAACCTTGGGTAGGTCCTAGACAATGTTTCAAAACAGCATTAGAAGGCTATGCTGAGTAGAGAAGGTGTAGCTCAGTGACTGAGCACTTGCCTTGAATGTACAAGGTCTTGAGTTCAATCCCCAGTACAGCCTAAAAAAATTTTAAAAGACATGCTGATAACTGAGGAAGAAATGAGAGAGACTGCCTTGCCACTGTACATACAGGGCAACACCTATTACAGTGATAAAAGGCAAAATGGCAAAAAAAAATTTATGATATTTTTCATTTTTTAATACCCCAATTTATTTTTTACTTTATTTTAGTTTTTCTAAATTATTATGTATTTTATTTCCAATCTTTAAAACTATCATTATTATTTCATTTTCCTATTAATTGAATTTGGCAAAATATTAGGCTTCATTTTTTAAGAAGTTTTGGATCACAGAGGGGTTCAACTATGGCAGGAGGGGAGCAATGGTGTGGAGTGTCGTTGACGGGGAATGCATGGATGGGAGGGAGTTCTCCGGGGCATACATAAAGGGTATACAGATAGGTACAGATGTTCATTGGGTATTGACATAGTGGGTAGAGTTTCACACAACAACTGAAGGAATGCTGAGTTCCCATCCTGGTGAGTTCTGTCACATTCCCCAATGGAGCAGCAACAATCTCCCAAGTGCAAGGACAAAGACCAGTTTAGAAGGATGGCCCAATGATGGGCCCTTGATACTGCTGACTATACTTATGAGCCTGTGTGCTTGAAATTTCAACTAGGCCTAGAACTGCAGGGGGCCTAAGAGTTACCTCCATGAGCGTCCATGCTGCTCAAATGTGGCCACTCTCTAAGCCAAACTCAGCATGTAAATGCATTACCTTCCCCCCAGCATGGTACATGACTCCAGGGGATGAGCCTCCCTGGTGCCAAGGGATTACTACCAAACACCAGCTGGTGATGCAACTAGAAAAAAAACTTGAATAAAAGGGGAAAGTGGTCTAGACAAATGAGTTTATATGGCTAAGAGACTTCAAAATGAGTTGGGAGGTCATCAGAGAGGTCGTGCTTATGCATATCTTAGCAGGATCTCAGAGACAGCCAAAGTAGATACAATACTAGGTAGTGGTATTCCTGAGGGCTACAGACACACCCAGATCCTATGATCATAGCAGATGGCTCTGGAGTTCAGTGCCTTGCCAGTGGGCCCTACTTTGGAATTTGTGCTCCTGAGTGTGATGGAGTTGGACTCAGATGTGACTTCTCTACACATTCCTCTTCTGTCACTTTTACTGAACTTGTGGTTGGCACTGGGGTTTGTGTATGCCCATGAGACTTGAATCTCTGGACTGCCTATGTGCCAGCTGGACCCTGAGCCTCAGCAGAGTTGCAACACCTACTCTCCAGTTTTTGGACTTACCCAAGTCATCTGACAGGGAGGTGAGGATGGGCAACCACCACACCAAGGAACTGAGAGAGTCAACAGCTGTGGGCACAAGAGTCCCATCCACCAGCCATGTGGGATCAAAGCCCCCTCTCAATTGAGAGGTGAAGTGGGCATCACCATCCCAGCATCCTCAGGATGGAGGAATAAAATATGGATTAGATTGGATTTACTGGTATTCTACTATAGAATTAGCATGACTCTAGCAATGTGAAGAAATTATATCATTGATGTGGAGACAGTGGCCATGGGAGGTGCTGAAAGCAGGGAGAGGGTAAAAGAGGTGTGTTATGGGGCATTTTGGGGACTTGGAGTTGTCCTGAATGATACTGCAGAGACAGATGCAGCACATTATGTATCCTGTCACAACCCACTGAATAGACTGGGAGAGAGTGTAAACTACAATATAAACTATTATCCATGCAGTACAGCAGTACTTAAAAATGTATTCATCAAATGCAATGAATGTACTACACTAATGAAAGAAGTTGTTGATTTGGGAGGAGTGGGGGGTGTGGGGAGTGGGATATATGGGAATCTTATATTTTTTAATGTAAAATTTTGTGTGATCTATGTATCTTTACAAAAAAGTAATAAGGAAAAATAAGATGCTCTGACTTCTTGTTGCCTTTTTCCATTCCCAGGTAATTCTTCTTCACGGTAGAGGGCAAGGGTAGGCCCTTCTCAGGGATAGTAATCCCCATCTGCCACTCTCCATCCTCACCTCCACCCCCACCCTCGCTAAGCTTCCTATCACTCCCACAGTTGTGGAGGGACTCAGTTCCCACACAAGCAGCTCTGGAACTGTCTGGAGGCTCTAAATTGGAAATTACTCAATAAGCCACTCCCATTGCTTCCCATGCCTCCCGACCTCTCAGTTGGTAGTGGCTCTTCCCTAGTTTTTGGTGCACACACTGGGGGCTGAATGAAGTGGTGAAGGCCCTAGTTTGAAAGTGTCAGAGCTGGGACAGAATTCTCATTTTCTGAGCCTTGGCCGGACTCTGTCCTTTGTGGAGAGCTTACTGACACTCCCCCTGGTTTGTACCTTGTGTTTTGTGCTTCAGAGCTTCATGCTCTGAGTTCCTGACCACAGCTGTCATTGTGGCCTCCAAAAAGCAGACCCCTGGCCCCAGCAGGCCCTACCTCTGACATCACTTCACACAAGACTGTTGGGTCCCCATGGCCCAGCCCAGGATTTTGCCAAATGTGATTGCTTTTTCTTATACCCAATATGGTCATCACTGATATCACCAGGTGGATAGGCCATGCAGGGAAGGGTAGGTTGCTAGTGTTCACGTCCACTTCCTTGAGATCACTGCCCTGCCTGGTCCCTGTGGCCTCTCACACCACAGGCTTTGATAGAGCTTGGCATCCAAGGTCATGGACAGGTTTTTACCAAAACCTCACTGAAGCTGCAGGTCCTATACAAAGGGCTTTGCACTGGAAAAGGGCTGGGCAGTATTTTTATGTGTGTTCACGTGTGTATACATGTATAGGTGTTAATGTTTGTACAAGTATGCATGCATGTGTGCATATGGGGATACTTGTGTGTTCCTGTAACTTTTTAGCAAAAGGGATATTAAATCCAAAATGGGGAAAGTGAGACCTACCTTGCATTTTTATTTTTATTCAGTTGGACCATGTTTAGTGAAAGAGATGAGTAAATTAAATCAAATTGTGGTACAAATGAAAACATGCTTCAAGACAAATTGTGTGTATAATAACTGTACATGGCATGTCCCTAGGCCCATGTGGGAAGCAGACTCATCTAGGCTGGCCACACACTGCATACTATCTGATGCTCTGGATATCTGATTCCTGGGGGTTCCCACCCACCTGTCCATAAGGAAAGACAATCCACAACGTTGGTCCCTCATGCCATCTTTCCCTACAACACATGTGCCCTGAACATGTTTGAAGAAGCCAGATATGACACCCAGAGCTGTAGTGGATCTAGCTACTGCAAGTTCACAGATGGCAGGGCACAGTTTTCCCCTTACCTGCTAATTCCACTAGACCATCCTACCAGTGGGCCTGAGGAGTAGAGGGAGCAATTTTGATGAAAAATAGTTTTTAAATTGGGGTAAGTGTATTAAGCTCAATAATATAAATATATGCTTCAGATCCAAACCATGGCCTCATAATTTGGTGAGGATCTTGAGAAGATGAGAAAGCACAGAAGGGGCCTCATTTGAGGGAAGAAGGGGGTATAAAGATGAAGTAGGATGGAGAGTGTGATGGTTAGGCTAATGTGTCAACTCAGCCAGGTAGTGGTGTCCAGCTGTTTGGTCAAGCAAGCTCTGGGCTAATTGTAATATAAGGACATTTCATGGACTTTAACATCAGTGAGCTAATTATATAGATGGCTGATTACATATACAGTCAACCAAGGAGATTGCCATCAATAATGAATGAAATCTTATCCAACTAGGTGAAGGTCTTAAAAGAGGAAGTGATTTCAGCATTCAGAGAGAGAATTCCCAGCCCTACTTTGGACGTGAATGTCTCCTGGGAACTCATCAAGGACCTTCATCAGAGCCCCTGCTTTGCAGCCTGCCCTGCAGAATTTGGATTTGTACATCCCCAAGGTCACGTGAGAGAATTTTATAAAATCTCATACTATTTACAGATAACTCCTGTCAGTTCTGTTTCCCTACAGAACCCTAATACAGGGAGGAATGAGAATTCCAGGCAGAGGCTAGAGAGGAAGAGATGAGACAGGGCTCTCCACTTGTCATTTTGTGACATCAGTTAGGCCAAACAGGTCAAACCAGAGGACAAGTAGTTGGCCTTTGGGTTTCATGGCCTCATCCTGTCTGGGATGGAAACATCAAAGTCCACCTACGGGCCATGTGAGGAGAAACCTGGCTCATGGTTGTATATTTGAAGAATAATTGGCCTCTGTTGGGGATGAATCATGTCTACCACAAAGGGCATGTTCAGGTCCCAACCCCTGGTCCTGTGGGTGTGAACCCATTTGTAAATGGGACTTTTGAAGATGTTATCAGTTAACCACTGAAGGAGAGTGAGCCTTAATCCAATATGGCTGAAGTCATTTATTCACACACACAAAAAAAAAAAGCAGAAGAAAGAAAATGCTGAAAGTTTATGGAACCTAGAAGAGAAAGGAGAAGACACCGCCATGTGCATTGCGATGTGACAGAAAAGCCAAGGACACAGGATTACCAGCAGTCAGCCCTGGAATGTTAGACTCATAGGAGACAGCATTGCCTTGCTGATGCCTCAATATGGGACTTCTCCTAGCTTCAAAACCATGAGCCAATAAATTTCCATTGTTTAAGACAAACCCTTGTATAATTTTAGTATCAGAAGCCAGGAAACTAAAACAGCCTCCTAAATATTATCAATACAACCTTTAAAATAGACATGTCTATTTTTAATGATTACTTTCAAGTGCTTTTTATTCCTACTATCCTTCCTGTTCACTTACTTCCTTCTCACATTCCCTAACATCCTTCCATATCTCTTTCTCTCTGCATCACACACACACACATGCACACACATACCACATGTGCCTTACTCTTGAGGTTTTATCACCTTCTCCTTTCTCTTTTTGCAACAATTATTTAAATTTATTTTAAAAAAAAACACAAAGTCCCCCAGTTCATGGAGGTATCATGAAGAAGACTGCTGGCCCACCAATGGAGTCTTCCAGCTCAGGTGCCCTCTCCATTCAGGATTCTCAGACAGGAAGGAACCTCACACCAAAGATGGCTTCTAAAGGTACCTCTTAAGTTAGCACCACAGGGTGTCAGACCTCCTTAAGTGGCTCTTACCCAATTACATGGACTTCAGCCTCAGTTTTTATGGTGAGGAATGAAATCAGACCCTCACTCCATTCTTTGTAATTGGTGACAAAAATCCCTGGGGGTACAGTCAAGCTGGAAAGAAGGAGTGACCACTCTGGATGCCAGTAAAGAAGAACTGGACATTCCCATTATTACTGACCATGTAACAACCTGACACTTGAAACCAGAAAGACAAGCAGAGAGGAATGTGCAACGAAAGCATATTGATAACAGCCTTGGTGAGCCATTGCTTTTTTCAAAGAGAATGTAGAGACAATGGTTGAACAAATGCTTCAGAAGCCAGTTAGGCATCTGTACATTGTTTCTTCATCACAGTGAACTCGCCATTCCAGGGCAGTGCTCCTACCAAAAAGTTGCAATTTGCTTTCTGAAAAAGAAGACAACAACAAAAATCAGTGGTGTACAACAAGAAATAGAAAAATGTGTCCCATTGTTAGTTGTCAGCTCTGGAATGTGCTAGAAGTGAGTCACCTTTAAGAAATGGCCCCAGGAATCTTCTGAGCCAGGGATTTCAGAGTTTCAGAGCCTTCAGCCATTTCCCAGTGGGATCCTTGTTCAAATCTTAACCACAGACAGACAACGTATATTAACTATCATAATAATATTGGTGGGAGATTAGATGTAAACAATTTTAATACTTTTTATTATTGCCCACAATGTAAATAAGGCAAATTTGTAGAAGATTTAAACAAATGTATATTATGTTAAGAATTAAGTCAGGATAAAAGCAATTTAGATGATTCTGGGGCCCTACTATGTATTTTGTTTCAAAGAACCTTCAAAATACTATTGAAATGGCAAATGAATTATTGTGTGTGTGATAAACAAATGGATGGATGGATGGATGGGTGGATGGATGGGTGGATGGATGGATGGAAGGCAGACAGATAGCAGCAAAGTCTATCTCAAATGACTGGAGACATTGAGGCACTACCAAGAGCTAAGAGGCAGATGGAGTCAGAGAGAAGAAAGGAAGGAATTTTGATCCTTGCTGAACATTGGACACATGCAAAGGAGGATTGGGGGTGCCTCCTGTCCCAATCAAGACAGTTTTCCAGGCAAATTATATTTAATTTTGGGAACTGAGGTTTGGTCTTTGGATCAAGAACAAAGAAAAAGATGGAAAACCCCATTATCACTATGCCAGACCAGCAAAATCCCATGACCAAAATGTGGCAAAGAAATAAACTCACCTAGTAAATAGGGAACAAAATACTAGGGAACTAAAGCCAATTGCCCATTATATGATTACTGTCCTTAATGCAGCTATTTCTTGACCACTGATATGAAGTACCTGTGCTGTTTGTACCTAGAAATACTGCAATGAAACTTGTGTAGGTACATATGTTTATGTACACGTGCACAAGTGTGAGTATGTGTGCATGTGGGGGGGGTCATTGAGTACCTGTATGAATATATGTACACATGTGTGTGTGTATCTTGCCAGTGTGTATATATGTGTAAGCATGTACTTGTGCATAAGTGCATGTGATTGTGTGTACGTGTAAGAGTGTATTACAAGTGTATATGTATGTACATACATGTGCACAGTTGTGAGTGTGTGTGTATGTGTTTGGTTTATCACTTGCTTCAAGTGATACTTAACATCAGGGAAGTTTAAGAATACTTAACATATAAAATCAAAATGGGTGAACCTGGAGAACATTATATTGAGTGAAGCAAGCCATACACAAAGGGGCAAATACTGAATGATTGCACTATTGTGAACTAAATATATTGTGTAAATTCATGGAGTTAATAATTAGAATATAGGTCACCAAAAAATAGAAGGACAGTAGAGAATGGAAAACTAAGGTTAGTCTGTGCAGAATTGGTAAAAAAAAGAAAAAAGGTTGTTTGTAAATCTTTGAATATGAATAGAAATGGTTAAAGCATATCATGGTTTTTGTAACTGGCAGGACATTGTGTTGGTATGACAGTAGTTTTAAGGGAAAGTCTACGGTCATATATGTTACTGGAAGGAAAGCTAAAAACTGTAACATGGAACACTATAAGATAGTAAAACCTCATGTAAAACATGAATACGGGTGATATTGCATATATAAGACAGTTTTTACAAAATATAAATACAAATAGACTAGAGAGAAGGAAACAGAACAGCAGCCATGTATGGCAGGGGAAGCATAGAAAGATTGAGAGGTGATGAGTTTTGGTTGGTTGTTTTATTTTTTTATTTTTATTATTGGAATAATGAAAAAGCTCTAAGAATGATTGAAGAAATGAATGCATGAATATGTTTACACTGATTACCATTAATTATACACTTTGGATGGATTTATGCTTTATTAATATGTATCAATAAAATTGATTTGTTAAGAAAAAAATTCCTAAATAACCTAGTGGCCTACTGAACCACACGGCATGCTAAAAGACATTCCAGAAATGTAAGAGACAGTTCAACACTAGGGAATCTAATGCTTTTATTAATTATATTATTAGCTTAAAGTAGGAAAATTATTCAGTATGCTTGGGATATGCTGAAGGAATATTTGACAGAAGAAACAAAGTTTTTAAAATAACTCAAATAGGGAGTCAAAAGAACTTCAGAAATCAATGCTTGATATTTAATAATAGTATATAAATACTGCAGATATTCCAATGAATGTCAGAACAAAAAAAGTGCTCAGAATTATTACTCTTCAGCATTGTTCCAAAGACTTGAAGAGAAAGAAACATAGTTTTTATTATTGGAAAATAAGTATGTGTGCCTTAAAATCCAAAAAGATCCTCAGAAACCTCAGACATGAGAGGCCCCATGCAGGCCAAAACCAAGACACACAGGCAAAAAGTAACAGCCCTATAGACCAAAGAGCCCTGCAGAAAATATAAATTCAATTATCTTTGGTCCTAAAAACAGTAAAACATGAAGTAGCCTAACATAATCATAAAAGACTGAGTGGCATTAGAACATGCTCACAGCCTAAGTGCTTGTCCTGGTGGGCTACGAGTGGGAAACAGTTAAGATGTGTTTCACTTGCGCATACAGGGGCGGTTTAGGTCAAACATAATAGAAACAAATTGTCCCTTACACTTTGCAGTGCCGCGGCCAGTTCTCAATTGCGGTCCCTGGGCTAGCGGCAGAAGCCTGACCTGGGATTTTGTTGGGAGTGCACATTCTTGGACCCCATCCCAGAGCTGCTGAACCCGACCCTCTGCAGGTGAAGCCTGGGTACCTGGACTGTACCAAGGCCTTCTGGGGATTCAGACACTCACATGGGAGAATAGCCAGTACAAAGAAAGGGGCTGAGGCACACCAAGGTTCCCTGCTGGCAAACTCCAGAAAGCCTGGGCCATTTACCAGGCTTTGGACTTACCACTCTGAAAGTGAACAACCTGGACCAAGTCAGCCCTTGGATGGGGCGCTGGACTTTCCTGACCTTATTTTGTCACCTACCTTTTCCAGCTTGGAGTTTTCTTGAATGGCACAGTTTTCACTGACGTTTAAAGGCTTTCTGCAATTGGTGCGGGCAATTTCGACGTCAATAAAATATTCCATACGATTTGTGACCTGTCAAGCAGCAATTGTGCAATTTTATTTTTTTAAAAAGTTTTAATTTATATCAGAGTCTTAGCAAATACCAAAAAAATCACTCTCACTCTTGTACTTTCCCCTTTTTTTCCTTCCCCCTCTCGCCTCCTTCTCCCTTTCCTCCCTCTTTCTCTCCCTCTTTCTCCCCAGACATATCTTAAGGGGAAGGCAAAATGTACTGACTGCTTTGTGTCCTTTGTATGCTGAGACTAATTGTGATCTGGAGCCGGATACTGAAAAGGCTTCTTTCCAGTGTGGGGCTTCCCCAAAGCCAAATAAAGAGGAGGGGAGGAAGATGGTGCTGCCAGAATCATTGGCTTTCCTGGGCCCTAGATGCGACAAGTTCCCCATTTCCTTTCTCTCACACACACGTGCACACACAAACATCTCTGGTCACATCTACCGTGGTGAAAGCACCTGCTCTCTTGGGCTTTCCCCATCCGAGCCCCCTCCTACCACCTTAGTGCAATGGTCCGCAAGGGGTCATTCAGGCAGGGGTTTGCCCTTCTTGTTCTCTTTGAAGTCTTTTATGAGTAGAGCAGCAGCTGGTTTATACTAAGAAATCAGTATTTGCTGAATCTATTCATGGTTGAATGCCGGTTACCGCTACACAGGACAAGCACTTTAATCTGCGCTCATCTGGTCTTAAATGATTACAGGAGGCAACAAAGAGTAACAAAGCTAGACCTTTGCCCACCACCAAGGGAGCCCATGGTTCTGGTGAATCCCGTAGACAAGCCACAGCTCCACTCTAAAGTTCCTGGCATGCTTGTACAGTGTCATGGAAAACAAGAGCTATCTCTGCAAGGTCTAATATTCATGTGCTTAGTCTTCAGGTATTCTCTGAAATTTACATCACCCAGTGACACAGGTGCCTTTTTTCATTTCATATGTCCCACTAAATTTACTCCTGTGTGTTTTTACAAGTTTGTTTCAGATTTGCTTTGCTTTGTTTTGTTTTGTTTTGTTTTGTTTGGATGCGACTAGGAATATGATTGCCTTTTAGATGATAGATAGAATATTTTCCAGTCATCTCTAGCAGGTGCCAGGGAAACCATTGACTTTCCCATGTGTTTTTGCCGCTTTACTAATCTCTTACATTTATATGCACAATGGATAAATAATACACTCTGAAAAAGAGGATACATCATTGGGTACCATGGAAAATGATGACTTGTCCCACTGAATCAGGAATCACAAGGAGAGTACATATTTTATATTCTTTGGGGGAAATATATGTGTGTTTATATATTTATATATATGTATATATATATAGCTTTTTCTTTTTCTTTCTGTATTCACTCATTTGGTAGGCAATACCAGTCTATTCCAACTCATCCAGCTGTTGCTGCTGAGCAGTCAAATAAACACCAACAAATAAACCAAAGGCAGACATTCCCTGAGTAATAATAACCAACAAAGAAATGCAAATTTACACATGGCATTAGTACTAGAAAGTCACAGAGACAGAGACTTCAAAGTCAGAAGTGACCTATAACTGACCAATTTCAGCTGCCCCTGAAACTCCCATCCACCCACCAAGCAGTGTGGTCCCTTACTTCAGAATCTGCTGACTTGTGCCCTTCTCTGACTTAAAGTGGGGGGGACCGTTAGGGCAGGAAGGAGGGCTCTGTGTTGGCACAGAGCAGGCTTCTCTGGGAAAGCACCATGTACCATCTGCCTTTAGCAGTAAGCACCTTCTGTACCTCACTGTCACCAGAAAGTCCTACAAGTTATGCTGGCATGAAATGTCCTCCCAACCAGCTCTCTTTTTAAAGGACAGGACAGTCCTTTGGTTCATCCTGTCTTAGGTAAGAATTGCCATTGCTCTGATAGTGTCAGAGTGGCCTGTGCCACGAATACAGGAAGGAGAACAGGAAGGCCGTCACGGAAGCTTCTCACTGTTGCTATGGATTGAATCATGTCCTCAACAAAGACATGTTCAAGTCCTAATTTCCAGTCCCATGGATGTGAATCCATTTGTAAATGGGATCTTTGAAGATGTTATTAGTCAAAGTAAAGCCAAACTGAATCAACATAGACTTTAAACCAATATGTTTGGAGGCCTTAAAAGCAGACGAAATTTGAATTGGTAGGAAACAGAAAGAACAGAAGGAGACAGGTGGCCATGGGACAGAGGCAGAAATTAAGTTATGGATGGCCAGCATTCCAGCACCAAAACACTAGAGACCTCAAAGGAAGCATCTTCTTGCCAGTATCTTGACTTTGGGTTTCTAACCTCCAAAACTATGAAACAATAAATTCCTGTGGTTTATTCCAGCTAGTCCATGGTGCTTTGTCACAGTAGCCCTGGCAAACTAAGACAAGTGTCTAGTAGACCCAAATATTTCCATTTTTATGCGATCATGGTAGACAGAATTTTGACCCTCTTAAAGATGTCCGTGACCTAATCCCAGAAACCTGTGAATATGTATGTTACATGGCCAAAAGGACTTGGAGATGTGATTAAATTAAGGATCTTAAAATAAGGAGGCTATCCAGGACTAATGGATGAGCCCAATGTAATCATAAGGATTCTTATAAGAGGCAGGAGTAAGAGAAGGACCTGTGAGTACAGAATGCAGGGATGCTTAGAAAATAACTCAATTCAAGGTATGAGAAGTATTTTCAATCTTGTCTCTGAGATGTGAGAAAAAATTAGTATAAACATACATAAATGTTGGTGCATATTTAAATATATTTACATTTTATACATTTTTACACATTCATTAAAATAGTGTATCCTTATTTGGCGAGATTACACTTTTTTTTTTAATAACTTTTTTTTTTAAGATTTATTTATTTATGTATTTCTCTCCCCTTCCCCCACCCACCCCGGTTGTCTGTTCTCTGTGTCTATTTGCTGCGTCGTCTTTGTCCGCTTCTGTTGTTTTCAGCAGCACGGGAATCTGTGTTTCTTTTTGTTGCATCATCTTGTTGTGTCAGCTCTCCGTGTGTACGGCACCATTCCTGGGCAGGTTGCACTCGTGGCACGGCACTCCTTGTGCACATCAGCACTGCACATGGGCCAGCTCCACATGGGTCAAGGAGGCCTGGGGTTTGAACGGCAGACCTCCCATGCGGTAGACAGACGCCCTAACCACTGGGCCAAGTCTGCCGCCCACACTTTCTTTTAATCACCTTGATCCACTGGAAGATACTTGACTTTCTCCTTACTGTCCAATGTCATACCATAAAAAGAAGCTCCCTGATGTGGGCACTTCTCAGAACCCCCTTCTGGAATGAAAGACATGATCCAACAGCTACTGATAGTGCCATTGGCAGACAGTTCACATGGGTCAGCTCCCCTCAGAGATGGCCTTGCTGAAGAGAGAGGCCTTACCTAAGATCACGCCCTTCCTGAGGTGGCCACCCAATGACACCCCTTCCCAGGCTGGCCAGCATCCAATAGCTGATGTGTTTGACTTCAAAGCTTTGCCTTCTCACTCCAACTTGGGAGAACTCTGAAAGGCCATCTACCTTCTGGCTACCCCGTGGGGTGGCTGAGGTTGCTAATGAGACAGCATCATGGATACATTCTCTCTCTTTCAGTCCTGCTTCCCTCTGGGCTTATCCCCAGGTCTCCCTGAGAAGCCTCCTGCACATTCATCTCTATCTCCCAGGACTCCACCTGGACACTCCTCTTTCCCACTACACTTTCTAACATCGTTTGCCATGGCTCAGAACATCTAGGATCTCCCAGCAGTAGGTCTGAAGTCTAAAAGGAAGGCTTGCCAAACCAATTAAGCCCAAAATGTAAGTGTTCACTTTCAAGCATCTGAACTAAGAAAAAAAAGAAGTGCTTTTTAATCCATAATGTAGGGAAAAAATGTGATTTCTCTTATTAAATATTTACAAAGTTTTCATTCCAGCACATCTTCTTGATTTGATTTGCTCTCAACACCATTCAAGTTTGGATAAGTATGTGTCGCCTGTGTTGTACCGATGCTCCTCATGGCTGAGAGGGTGGATGGGAGGAGTTGATGGAGAAGGAGCTTTCCCAGGACAGGTGGAATTAGATGTGTCTGCACATTAGGTCCAAGTTCACCTGGACTCACCAAATCCTATCAAGCCCTCAAATAAATTGGTGTGAAGTATTAGCTGTGCTACAAGGAACCAACAAAGGGGAATTTAGGGAGAAGATAGACAAATATCAAGAAGTGACAAGCGGAACTACAGGCCAGATTTGGGAGCTAAGTTTGTAATTTTTAAAGAACCTTGAAAATAGGTGAAGTCACAAATCAACAGAACTTTCCATTTGTAATAGTAATAACTCTCAGCAAGGACTTGCTCTCTGTTGAGCTCCATTTTAAGTGCTTTGATGCAATTCATTTAATCCTCATACCAGCCTCTAGGTAAGGTTGTCAACTCCTTAGTGTACAGGTAAGAAAGCTGAGGCCCAGAGAGACTGAGTAACTTGCCTAAGTCACACTCCAGCCAGTGGCAGAGCTGGATTCTAATGGAGGCCCTAGCCAAGTGCCCCCATCCTTAATACTATGCTGAACTGCTGTGTACATACCCACTGTCTCTGCTCACCCACTGTTAGGGATTGAATCGCCCTGGTCCCATAGGTGTGGACCCTATTGTAAATAGTACCTTTGATGAAGTTATTAGTTAAGGTGAGCCCAAACCGGGTGAGGGTGGGCCTTCATCCAATATGACTAATGTCCTAATAAGCAAAGGAAATTGGACATGTAGAGGGAAGCCACAGGATCAACCAGAAGTTGGAATTTAATGGAACCCATAAGAGAAAGAAGATGCTACTATGTGCATTGTCAAGTGACAGAAAGGCCAAGAAGCCCCAAAGATTGCTGGCCAACCAGAAGAATTGACACTGGGAGGAAGTAAGCCATTGAACCTCTGGAACTGTGGACCAATAAATTGCTTTTGTGAAGCCTACCCATTGTATGGTATTTGTTTTAGCAACTAGGAAACTAAAGCAACCAGCCACAGAAAGGCAGAGGAATCCCTAAATGCTAATTCCAGGGAAACCTAGAAGGCAGGAAGTTTTGAAGCAGGAGGCCATCTGCCCATGTGGACACCCCTTGTTCTAAAAATGAGTTTACCAGAATGACAGTTTTAAAACCCAAACCTGGTGGCATGAATCCTAAAATCTTCTCAACATAATGTCTTTTCTGGCCTTTTAGGGCTCATAAGTTAAATAAAGGTCATGCCCAAGGCTCTAGGGCTAGAAATGGTCTTGTCCCTGTCCACCTCTGACTGCTGATGGTTGCTCAAATGGACCATGCTCCTTCTCACTAGGAGCCTGGATCCTCTTCATCACCCCAATCTACTCCCCTCCTATATCAGATGCTGTGAGTAATGTCCCACACCACACTGCACCCAAACACACTGCAAGTTCCCATGACTCCCTGACCAAGGGTTTCCACCTACCAGCAGGAGTGAAGGGCTCCTGGAGCAGTGTTTAGTCAATGACTTATCAGAGTTGATGGATAATTATCCCAGCTCCCTCGCCTGCAGGGTGGTCAACTCTGAAGCAGGATCTACACTGTCTTCCTGAGGTCTCCAGAAAAGCTGAGTACCATTTGTCCATGGTGGGCACTTGCTCATTAACTCACCCTGTATTGGCTGCCTTCCCTACCCTTCTCTCACACCTTCTGTGCCCTCCTGGTACTTCCTGGGATGGCCTCACAAACTACTTGCAATTGAATTTTAGGCTTCATTCCAAGGAAACCCAACCAAAACACTTCCCATCAACCTCCTTTCCCTGTGTGGCTCCTAATTAGTCTTCAGGTTTTATCTTCAACATCATTTCCTAAACATCACAAGAGCAGTCCCTAAAAAGTGGTGGTTCTCAGCCGTATTTGCATGTTGAAATCATCTGGAGAGTTTTGGGTCCCAGCCCAGAGATCTTCATTTCATTAGAGAGGGCACAGCCTAAACAGCAAGACCTTTCCAACTTCCCAGGTAAGAAGAAGTGTTAAAGATTACCCTAATGCTTGGGCCTCTATGTACCATGTCATTACAGGGATCACAACTCTCATTTTTAGTTTAGGATTCTTCTTTCCAGCTATACTGCTGACTCTTTCTAAGGACCACAGTTATTCCTATACATCTCACCATTGCATCTACAGCAGCTAGGACAGCAGTTGGCTCCTTAGGAAGCATTTTGTAAGAAAGCTGTTGAATGCATATGGTAGTTGGGTACCAAAGAAAGAAAACGGTGATCCAAACTAGGAAAGTTACAAGATCCAGGAAACTTATCATTTTGTACTTTGTACTTGGTCCTTCTGGCCCAGAATCCATTCCCTCATTTCAAAAGGCCACAGGAGGTTGTATTTGTTGTAGGTGGGGAGTGTGGCAAACTGAACCTAATCAATGTAGGGCACATAAATCAGCAGCAGCATAAGGTAGTGGAAATTCAGTGCCGATGACTCATTTTACCAAGGAACTGGGGATATGAGTGGCAAAATGTAAATGGACACCTCTCCTGCTACAGGAGGCATCATTGGGAGCATAAAAGTTTAAATAAGCTCTTCCAACAATGGTCTATCTGCTGAGTCATTTTCAACCCCATCCTGCAAGTTTCACGGAACAATTACAAGCTATACCACCAACCATTTGACTGAAGCTGGGAATGACAGTCAACTGAAATCTCAACACTGAGGGCCTTTTATTGACCATAACAGGCAGGGTCGCCAGTTTGCAAACTCCAGGGAGCACCACGCACTTAGCAATCCATATAAGAAATGCTTCCCAGAGCTGTGGAGAAGGATGCATCTTATAAACAGTAGACTAGTATGCCCCACTTCCACTAAAAAATGTTGGATTAAAAGAATTTAAAAATACAGAAGCAAGAAGCAGATGTGGCTCAAGCAGTTGGATGCCTGCCTCCCACATGGGAGGTCCTGGAATTGCTTCCCAGTTCCTCCTGAACAAATAAAAACAAAACAGCAAGCAAAACAGATGAAAAAACCAACTCAGAGAAGCTGATGTGTCTCAGTGGTTGAGCACCAGCTTCCCACACATGAAGTCCCACATTAATCCCTGGCCCCTGGTCTCAAAATATATATATGTAGGAAGAGGCACCATGTCTCCCTTCCACCCTACATTCTGGATTACTTGGATAGGTTTAAAAGCTGCCCATGGTGACATTATTGCAAAGTGTTCATAGCACTCAGTGTTTCTCCAGACCTTAGCCAAAGCAAGTCATGAATATTTGATTTGCAGAAAGGGGGTTAAATGAGCTAATATAACATGTATCATACTAAAAACAGTCCAAACATACAGAAAGGAAAGTGCATATGCATGCACTGTATTTGCTATTACTCTGTGAGCATGTATGTTCTTAAAATCCCAGCACATTAGGATGTTCACACATCACCCTTCCTCTCACACATGCCCACTCTTTCAATCTGGCTTCCATCTAACTGCCCTTTACCCATGTCCCACATGGGGAGAGCACCTTTACCTGCATTTGGGCCTGCAGTATCTTGACCACCTGGAAGATGTACTTGTCCTCACTCTTCTTGTTGTACTCTTGCATGGCAAACCACAGACACTGCTTCACGTTGGCATTCGAGGAGTTTTTGAGGTTTATTTTCCTCAATGCCTTCAGCTCATTCTTCTGAGGGTCAGTGCTGGCAGCCAGGGCCACCAGCATGGCCAACAGAAGCAGGGAAGACCACCAGGGTCTGCTCATGGTCCCCTAGCAGTGGGCACAGGCCAACCTCCTCCTCATGCACTCAGGACTGCAGCTCAGGAGCTGGGAAGGCAAGGGGTAAGGGGATTGGGAGTGCAGGGCCTCTGCCACTGTGGGTGCAAAGATCCTACCATACCAAGCTACCTTCTCTCACCATCAGCCAAGCTGTGTTTTAGTGGGAGCCTCTGGGGTCACCCTTGATGGCTCTCGCTTTCTTTCCCTAAGGATACCCACTCAGTGTTTGTTTTGGGGGATTAGGGGGTCTCTACTATGACACTCCACCCTCTTTCTCCTGATTGTGGTCTTGCTTTCAGGGAAAACCACATTTCCACATAGACCCCGAGATGCCACTGCTGCCCCTATGTGCCTCACCACCCACTACTGTGAGCTGGATCTTGGTCCCCTAAGAAGTGACCATGAATTCTTGCTGGGTGAGAGCCCCACCTCAGGACAGACTGTACTTCCCACTCCAGGTCTCCCACCTCCAGGCCTCTCATGCACCTCCCAACCTGCTCTCACTCACTGGGCTTCCCTTTCCTTCTTAGATTTGGACTCTGACCACCAGCCCCCTGGTTTTCCTGCATCTCCAGTTCATGCCTGTGCCCTAGTCAGGCATCTGGAGGTCACCTGCAGCCCCTTTATGATGTAATCCCAGCACCTGTGACCCGCCTCAGGGAGGGCACCTCTTACCTTGTGGCTTCTGGTCTTTGGGTACAAGTGACTATCAGAGGGCCATGGTCAACATGCAAATAGCTGCCTGCCTCTGCCCTCCGAGTGAGGTCCTTTGGGAGTCTCCCCCAGTTTTTCCAATGTCTGGCCTCAGACTGCTCCTCCCCACCCTGTCACATGCCCCACCCCCTGGACTCTCAGAGGTTCTGCTTCTCTCTCCAGCAAGTTCCCAGAGGGGAAGGAGGTGGGCATCAGTCCCAAGCAGTGAGGACTTGGCCTCTTGCCTAAGAGGAGGGGTCATGTATAGGAAATCTACTTCACAAATAAGGGGTGAAGCACATTCTAATGTGTGTATGCACCATGTTTTATGTTAACTATCTGCCTATTGATGTATTTTTCTGGTTCTCATTTTCAGTTAATCAGAACTGTAGTGAATAACAATTTTCCAGTATCTTTGTGTAAATTACACAAGCATTTCCATATAATGAAAGACTAGAAGTATAGTTGACACCTGTGCTTTATATAAATTTAAATTTAATATATACTGAAATATATATATGTATAGCCAAATTACTAGTCACTTATAAACCATATGTTAATGATTTTCTAACTTTTCTGCATATTAAAAGGGCAAAAGGAGTTTAAAGAAGAGCCTGGACCACACCCAATAAAATCAGAATCTCTGAAAAGAAGGCTATGTTTCAGTATTTAAGTTCCCTAGGGGTCTGATGCATAGCTGTGCATTGGCTTAGAGTTGTGTACCCCAGAAAATTATGTTCTTAATCTTAACCTGTTCCTCTGGATATGAACCCATTGTAAATAGAACCTTTCAGTGGGGTTAAGGTGTTGTCCAACTGAATCAGGATGGTCTTAATCCTATTACTGGAGGCCTTACAGAGAAGGCCACAGAGAGACACACCACAGAGAGCTTCCAAAACATGCAAGTCAACGAAACCTAGAGGAGAAAGGAGAAGACACCACCATGTACATTGTCACCAGATGGAAAAACCAAGGAACCTCAAATATTGCCAGCAAACCAAAAGATACTGACCCCAGGAGGAAGCAAGCCTTAAAGCCTCTGAAACAAGGAGCCAATAAATGGCTTTTGTTAAGCCAACACATTGTATGATGTTTGTTTTAGGAGCCAGGAAACTCAAACAATAGCCAAGTCTGAGAACCAATGAAACATATCAGTGCTTCTCAAACACTGATGTGCATATGAACCTCTGGGAGATCTTGTTAAACTTCAGATCCTGATATAAAAAGTCTGTGGTAGGGCCTGAGATTCCTCATCTGTAATAAGCTCCTTGGAGATGTCCATGCTGCTGGCCCATGGACCAAACTTTGAATAGCAAGGTGTGAAATTGTGCCAACACCTGCTCCTCCATAACTTTGCCTTCAGCCTAGTTGTTCTGATTTATTTCACTCAGGCTGGATAGCAAAACAATTATGCATCACTAATGTTTTATTTGCATTTGTGTAATTAGTCAAGATTAAATATTTTGGAAATTTGATATTATTTATGAATTCCAAAAAGAGACATAGATTATGTTTGTAAACTGGTCTGTTCCTCTGGGCATGATACCCTTTTATTGTATTAGATTAAACTTAGATGACTTTGATTAAATTATGTTAAGATTAGGGCTTTCATTCAAACACATTAGGGTGACTGGTTTGAGTCCCTGCCCTCCCTTCATGGGCCATATAAATGGATGCTCAATCAAGAATGCAGAGAAGTAGGTACACAGAGATGAAGAACACAGAGGAAGAAAGATAGTTGCATGGACACAGCAGAGGGCCTGGGAAAAGAGATGAGCCTGATAGTTGGCAGCCAAAGAGAAAAGAACAGCTGAGAAGCCCTGAGAGATGAGCCTTATGCCAGCCTACAGCTGAGATGGAAAGAAACTGGGTCCACAGAACCTTAAGAGGAAAAAGGAAGGCTGAACCTTGCAGACATCACCCACCATCTTCCTTCAATATGTGGTAAATGTCTTTGGGTGAGAAAGTACCTCTTTATGGTACCTTGAGTTGGACTCTTTAAGACCTTGTGACAATAAGATTCTACTCCAAATAAATACCCTTTATAAAAGTTGACAGACATCTGGTACTTTGTATCAGTACCCCTTTGGCTGACTAATACAAACATGCTTTCACAGTGTTGTAGAATTTGAGAGAGGTTCAATTATTTGCGTATAGAGAGGCCAGGACTCAGGAATGATTTTGAGAAGGAAAAATGGTTTATTGACAGCCAGCCAGACTCGGGAGCTTTCTGTTTCAATCCCGAGCCCCAAACAAGACTTTCGAGTTTCTTTTATACAGAGAGGAAAGGCCAAATGGTCCCTTTGTTTCAGTTCTCAATAGGCTTCAATTAGCATGTATATATTCCACATCTTAGGTAAGCTTTTAGCATGGACTTCATACATTCTAGATAAGCTTTTAGCATATTTTGTTTTCATTTCCCCTAAACACTTAAAGGTTATAGACCTTGCATTGTTAAACTGTTTCCTGGGACTGGAGTCGTTGCCATGGTCACTGCAGCCTCTTACTGTCTCACACCCACAAGTCAGACAGCTTAGGTTATCTCTGAAGAGACAAAGAGCCTCCCACCCATAGCCCACATCAACAGAGACTGAGTATTTCTTCTATTCATGTCTCCTTCACTGCTCTTATCTTTGCGTAGCAGGGCATGTTTCCAATTTATCATCCATTTTTTAAATTTATTCATATTGGATTTTTGTTTTTAATATTTTTGATAAAAAAGTTTTAAATTGTATATATATACAAATTTATCCACCTTTTTCTTCATAGCTTCATTCCTTTTTTTATTAATTTAATTTATTTATTTATTTCTCTCCCCTTCCCCTGGACCCCCCCCCACCACGCCCTGGTTGTCTGCTCTCTGTGTCTATTTGCTGCATCTTCTTCTTTGTCCACTTCTGTTATTGTCAGTGGCATGGAATCTGTGTTTCTTTTTGTTTTTATCATCTTGTTGTGTCAGCTCTCCATGTGTGCGGCACCGTTCTGGCCAGGCTACACTTTCTTTCACGCTGAGCGGCTCTCCTTACGGGGCACACTCCTTGCGTGTGGGGCTCCCCTACGCGGGGGACACCCCTGCGAGGCAGGGCACTCCTTGCGCACACCAGCACTGCACATGGGCCAGCTCCACACGTGTCAAGGAGGCCCGGGATTTGAACCGCGGCCCTCCCATGTGGTAGATGGACGCCCTAATCACTGGGCCAAGTCTGCCACCTGTTAACTTCATTCTTTTGTAACAAATTTTTTTTAAAGTCTTTTTGACTTTAAAAAATTTAATCCATTCACTGTGTACATATTTTTATAAATTTTAAAATAATAAAATATACCTTACATACTCCTTATGGGAATGTGAAATGGTACCTTCTTTTTTGAAAGACAATTGAAAAAACTTATTAAAACCCTTGAAAATTTCCATGTTGCTTGACCCATAAATGCCAGTTTAAGTAATTTTAAAACTAAAATGAAATGAAGTTAAAAATTTATGTTATCTATGGATGAACCTGAAGGACATTATGTTGAGTGAGCAAGTCAGACACAAAAGGACAAATACTATATGATAGCAGTAAATGAACTAAATATATTATGTAAACTCGTGGAATTAATAACTAGAATATAGGTCACCAGAAAAAAGAAGGAGCATAAAGAACAGAAAGCTGATGGTTACTCTTTGCAGAACTGGTTAAAAGGTTTTTTGTAAATATTTTGGAAATGAATGGAAATGGTGAGTGAGAGTACATTATAGTGTTTGTGACTAGAACTATTATATGGGTATGAAAGCGTTTGAAAAGGAAAGTCTAAGGATATGTATATTGCTAGAAGGAAAACTAAAAACTGTAACATGGGACCCTATAACAAAGTGAATCCTCATATAAAATGTGAATATGGGTGATATTGCATATATAAGACTGTTTTTACAAAATATACATACAAATAAACTAGAGAGGATGAAACAGAATAGCAGGGTGAAACAGGCTATTAAGATAGGGAATCAATAGATGGATCTGGAACCTGGCAATAAGTCCACATGGACATCGATATCCCCAAAATGGCTGCTGGAAGACTGCACCCCACCCCCAAGATTGCACCATTCAGAACAAGATTCCTCCAGAAGAAGGAGAAGCCCCAGATATTTCCCAAGGACTTTATCATTGGGCGCTCATGGGGGATTGATGGGTGGGGTAAACAATCAAAACAGCAAACAGCTGTAACTCCTCTCCTACCATTAGCAAAGGAGTACCATTAGCAAAATGGTTCAAAAAGCAGGCACAAGGCCTGAATGCTCTCTTGCCTTTGGACCCCAGCTCTTGCCTTCGCCATGTCCCAGTGCCAGTTCTGGTGCCTGTCTGTGTGCCTGTTCCTGCCCTCTGCATTCTTCTCTCTCCATTTTCCCTCTGCCATGATGGCCACACAAATAAAACCTGGACATTTATAATCTGTAATGGGGAAATGTAGTCTGTAAATCAGCCCACTTTATCATTTTTCAGCCCCTTCCTCTCTATCTTGGACCCATGATCTGATATTTTCTCCCATTTCTCAATCCTCCCTACCTGAATAAATTACTGGCCTAACTCATTCAACCTGCTCTTAAATTCATTTCTGCAGCATAGTCAAGAACCTAGACAAAATCTGGTATGATTTTTGTTTGCTTGGGTTTTTGTTTTTCAGTACTATTATTATTACTGGAAAAACAGAAAATCTTCTAAAAATTATTGAAGTGATAAATGCACAAATATGTGATTACACCAAACACCACTGATTGTAAACATTGGATGGATTCATTCTTTATTAATACATATCAATAAAATTAATTTCTAAAGAAAAAAAAATGGTAGGAGAAGCTCTTGGCACCCTTGCTGGACCTCCTTAGCATGGTGGGGAGCCAGCATGCACTCCCATTGTGGGTCACTGGTCCTGTTCCAGAGGGAAGAAAATAACTGAGCACAAACTACAGAACCTGTAAACGAGAAAACTCCTCTCTGGCTCACCCTCTCAGAAATTATCCTGCAGGCAAAAGTGGTTTGCAAACAGCTATAGCACAGTAGAAGCAAGTCACTAAAAAATAGCCTGGGGCAAAGGATTACTCACTTTTAAGACTTACAATAGAGTACTCAAGAGGGGGAGAGAGGCTATTTCATTCAGAGTAGAGGAGACATTCAAATTCCTGTGAAAGGGGAAATTCCTAAAGCCATGCATGAATAAGTACAAGCTTAACAAAAGATGCAAGCTCAGAAAAGCTGAAAAGCGCCCTATACTTCAAATGTGCTCTGGCTCACCTTCTTAATGGTAGGGTAAATGCTGAAGGAGAGTACCAGTGATGTGGGCTATGGGTGGGTGGCTCTTTGTCTCTTCAACGATAACCTAAGCTCTCTGACTTGTGGGTGTGACGGTAAGAGGCTGCAGTCCTGCCCTTGGCGACAATGGCAACGACTCCAGTCCCAGGAAACAGTTTAACAATGCAAGGTCTCTAAACTTTAAGTATTTAGGGGAAATGCAAACAAAACATGCTAAAAGCTTATCTAGAATATATGAAGTCCTTGCTAAAAGCTTACCTAAGATGTGAAAGATATATATGCTAATTGAAGCCTATTGAGAACTGAAACAAAGGGACCATTTGGCCTTTCCTCTCTGTATAAAAGGGATTCAAAAATCTTGCTTGGCTGGGGATTGAAACAGAAAGCTCCTGAGTCCGGCTGCTGTCAATAAACCATTTTTCCTTCTCAAAATCATTCCTGAGTCCTGGCCTCTCTATATGCAAATAATTGAACCTCTCTCAAATTCTACAACACCAGCCAATGCAGACCTTACTTGCAAAGATAGTATGATGTGATTTTTTTCATGGTTTTGTTTACTACTAACACTCAAAGAAAGCTCTTGACATATCACTAGCTGTGTACAAACTTAAGCTACAGACAGTTCAGGGACTAAATCCCAGAGTAAACACTTGAAAATATTAAAATGTACAGTATGCAATAAAAGATTACAAGATAAACAAAGAGACAGGAAATGATGGATCCTTCCAAAAGAACAAGATAAAAATCTAGAAACCATCAATAAAGAAGATCAGACATTAAACATCCCAGATGTAGATGTTAAAAAATAATTCTCAATATGTTCAAGATGATAAAGGAAAGCACAGAGAAGTAACTAAATGATATGAGGAAAGCAATGAAAATCACAAAAAAGAGAGAGATTTTAAAAGGAATCAAACAAAAATATTGGACTTAAAGGCCCCAATAACAAAAATGAAACATTCTCTAGAGGTTTTCAACAGCAGATTGGACTTGGAAGAAGGAAGAATCAGTGATCTTGAAAAGGAGACATTTCAAGTGATTCAGCCTGAGAAGCAGGTAAAAAAGGAATGGAAAAACTAGAAAAGAAAACAGAGCCTAAGAAACATGTGGGGCAACAGCAAGCATACCAAAATGCACATGATGGGACTTTCAAAAGGAGAAAACAAGGACAAAAGGAATATTCAAAGAAATAATAGCAGAAAACTTCCCAAATTTAACAAAAGACATGAATATGTACATTCAAGAAGTCCAAAGAGTTACAAATAGGAAAAACTCAAAGAGAATGATGCCCAGACACATAGAATGTCAAAGGCATGGAGAGAGTTCTTACAGTTGCAAGAGAAAAGCAATGTCTTGTGTACAAGGGCGTGCAATAAGATTAAATGCAAATTTCTTATCAGAAACCATGGAGGCAAGAAGTTAATGGGATGAAGTATTTCAATGACTGAAAGAAAACAATTGCCTACCAAGAATTTTATATCTAGCAAGACTCTCTTTCCAAAATAAGGGAGAGATCAAGATTTTCCAGATAAACAAAAGTTGAACAAGTTTGTCATCCCTAGGTCTGCCCTATAAGCAATACCAAAAGGAGTTCTTCTGACTGACAGCAAAGGACACTAGACAGTGGATCGAAGAGGCATAAAGAAATAAAGATGTCCAAAAAAGATAACCAACAGGTAATTTTAAATGCCAGTACTACTATATTATATTTTTTATATATAACTCCACTGTATACTTCTTAGAGGTTCTGAAGTATGAATGCATAAAAAGTAATAATATATCTATGGTTTTGGACATACAATGTATAGAGACATAATTTGGAATAAGTAGTACAAAAAAGTGAGGATTTGGAGGGGTTTAGGAAAAATGTATGTGTTGTTATTGAAGTTAAGTTAACATAAAATATGATTCACACTAATGAAAGATGTTGTTAATGGGGGAAAGTGTGGGAAAGAGAGGACATAGGGTATACGGGAATCCCTTACATTTTCCATGTACGTCATCTAAAGTTCCATTTAAAATAAAGGAAAAAGATATATAAATAAATAAATGAAATTTACTTTTAATGCTAAATATTTTAATATTAATACTTAATTTTTAATATTTTAATATTTAATATTTAATAAATATTACCAAGCACCAGCTGGTGATGCAACTAGAAAAAGACCTTGACTAAAAGGGGGAAATAGTAAAGACAAATGAGTTTATATGGCTAAGAGTCTTAAAAATGAGTCGGGAGGTCATCAGAGGGGTCATACTTAATGCCCAAGTAGATACAAGCCCAGGTAGGGGTGCTCCTGAGGACTATGGAGACACACAGGTTCTATGGTCATGGCAGATGGCTCTGGAGTTCAGTGCCTTGTCAGTGGGCCCTACTTTGGAATTTGTGCTCCTGAGTGTGATGGACTTGGACTCAGATGTGACTTCTCTACCTGTGCCTCTTCTGTCACTTTTACTGACCTGTGGTTTGCCCTGGGGTTGGTGTATGCTCAGGAGACTTGAATCTCTGGACTGCCCATGTGCCAGCTGGGCCCTGAGCCTCAGCAGAGTTACAACACCTACTCTCCAGTTTGTTGAACTTACCTGGTCAGCTAACAGGGAATGGAGTCAAACAAAGTCCAATATTTTTATTTGATTCCTTTTCAAATCTCCCTCAGACAACACCAGGGAACCAAGACCAAGAAGGAGAATTTCATCCATCAACCCTGTGGGATCTAAGCCCCTGCTTGATTTAGAGGTGGAGAGGATATTGCCATTCCAGGGTCCTCAGCAAGGAGGAATAAAATATGGATTAGAGTGGATTTACTGATATTCTACTATAGTATTATTGTGACTCTAGCAATGAAAGAAATTATATCATGATGTGGAGACAGTGGACACTGAAGGTTTTGAGGGGAGGGAGTGGGAAAAACAGGTGTAACATGGGGGTATTTTTGGACTTAGGAATTGTCTTGAATGACATTGCAATGACAGATACGGGCCATTATAAATCTTGCCATATACTTACAAAATTGCATGGGAGAGAGTGTAAACTACAATGTAAACCATAACCCATGCTTAGTGGTAATGGTCCAAAATGTGTTCACCAATTGTAACAAATGTACCACACTAATAAAGACGTTGTTAATGTGGCTAATGTGGGAGGGGGAGGGGCATATGGGAATCCCCTATATTTTTATGTACATTTATGTAACCTAAGTACCTTTTAAAAAAAATAAGAAGTGTATTTAAAAAAATTTATATGGAAAGGTAAGGGGCCCAGAATAGACACAGACATCTTGAAAAAGAAGGATGAAGTTGGAGGATACATACTTCCCCATTTTAAAATATATTACAGAGCTAAAGTAATCAAAACAGTATGGCATTGACACAAGGACAGATACATAGACCAATGGAATTGAATTCAGAGTTCAGAAATAAATCCTCACATTTATGGTCAACCTTGAAAAGTCATGTGGAGTAAAATAAGCCAGACACAAAAGGACAAATATATGATTCCACAGATATGACATAATTAGAATAATTAAATTCATAGACCTATAAACTTGAATACAGGTTACCAGGGCCTGGGTGAATGTAGCAAATGCAAAAGTAATGTTTAATTTGTATAGCTTTTCTGTTTTTGTGATAGTGTTTATGGTAGCACAAAATTGTGAATGTAATTAACAACACTGAATATTATATTTGAATATGGTAAAGGGGGATACTTAAGTTGTATATATGTTACTAGAATAAAAACTTAAGTAAAACAGGACTGTACAATGCAAACACTGAAATCTAATGTAAACAACGAACTGTAATAGTATAATTATAATACTATTGTTTAATCATTTGCAACAAAATTACCTCATTAATACAAATTGTTAATACTGGGAAAATTCTGTGGGTAGGTGGAGTATTTATGAGAAACTTATATACTCTGCACCATTTTTCTGTAAACCTATAACTCTTTTAATTAAAAAGAAAGAAAAGAAGGGAAAAAATGTTGAAGGATGGCTACCACAGCCTTAATGGCTAAAACTTGGAAACATTTAAATATCCATCTTTAGAAAATATATAAATAAATTATGATATGAATAAAAGAATAGATGTTGACTTAAAAATGTGTATTTGAAGAACACTCAATGGTGCTGGGAACTGCTCATAAGAAAAACTGTTATTCAGAGGGTATAAAGCAGTATGGATGATCTGATTTTGTATAAATGAAAATATTTTATGAAAAACAGCAGGAGAATATTTTACACAATCTGATTGTGTGTGAGTTGGCTCTTCCTCACCTCTTCAACCACATCTCCAACAGCTTCTCCACTGCTTGCCAAGAGGCAGGTCATCTACTTACCCTTTGTGCTGCAATGCCTCTGCTGGAATATTGTTCCCTCACCCCCACATACCAGTTTATCCCATCCATCAAGTCTCAACACAAATGTCATTTCCACAGATGCCCCTCATCTAAAGTGATTCTCCCAGCTACTCCCAACTACTCCCCAGCTACTCTCACAGTTCATCATCTTGTTTATTTCCTTCATATAATTTATCATAACCTGCAGTTATTGCTTGGGGAATTTCTTTGTTGTCTCTACTTCCCCCACAAGAAATAAAATAGACTTTCTGAGGGTAGGGAAATTACTCCATTGGGGTTTCATTACACCCCAGAGCCTAGAACAAGACCAGGCATGACATATGTGTTCATACTTGTAGAGGGAGTAAGCAACAGTTTTGCTTTGGAGAAAGAAAAAATTATTCATTTCTGATTTGTTTTTTTCCTTTTTGCATATTTTTCAAATTTTCTATGCTAAATGCATATTACTCCAATAATCAGAAAAAATAGAGAAAAATGTTAGCTGTGAGTATTATATTGTGTAAATAAAAGCAGTATTAGATTAAAGTACATTTCTGAGAATAAAAGAAGTGGGGACCCATGAATGTGCTATACATGACTTTTCGCTAATTTGTCACTTCTAGGGATTTTTAGGTAGTAGGATCCTCTATCCCTTCTGCCTCTCATTCTTTTGCTCCTGGGATAAGGGCACATCTGGTAGGCACTCCAAGGGACAGGTCAATCTCCAGGGACTCAGGCACCCCCTTCTGACAGACCCCCTAGGGAGTCAGTATTCCTGGATCCCCATTCCAGTTCTATCATTTCCAGGGGTTCAACGACTCTGCTCTTCAGCCTCCATTTCTTTAAAATTGGGACAAGCCTTCTCTCATCCTCAATGGCTCCCATGACTCAGGGAAATAAAGGTGAGGAAGTGCCCCTCAGGTGTGCAGGCCCTGTGCAGAACTGGGAGGCAGCCCCGAGACCCTCACTGCTTCCATCCTGCCCCTTCTGGTGGCTTGAGAGATACTTTGAGAGTCATTCATAACTCCTCAGGCCAAGTGACTCATCAAGGGTGAGCTTAAAACAGGAGCCCAGTTAATTTCAGCCAGTTTCAGAACCTTCACAGAACCTGTGAGAAATGCCACACCCACACAAGACTACTAAGGCTGGACAGCTGGGAGTAACTCCATCAACTGCCCCTCAGTGCTTTTCTAATAAACAACCAAATTCAAAACATAGTTAAATATCTTATATTGTATTGGCTATATCAGACAACATAGACTTTAAAACAAAAAATGTTACCAGAGATTAAGAAATTTAATAATGATAAAAGTGTCAGTCCATTAAGAATTTACAATTATAAACATGTGTGCACCTAACAGCAGAGCCCCAGGGTGTGGTGGTGGGGGAGGGGGGGGGAGACTGACATAATTGAGAGGAGAAATAGAGAATTCAACAATAATAGTTGGAGATTTTGTTGTAGAGAAGTCGGGTGAACCCAGTATCGAAGGCCAGGACAGGAGAACTCAGAGAAGGAAGTTGATTTATTTCGACTGGCCGAACTCGGTGGACTCTTATCCTAATAAAAACCGAGCTCCAAGTAGAATTTTTCAGTCCCTTTTATACAGAGGAAATAAGAGTAGGGAAATAAATGGTGTTTGTATGCAAAAAAACTTTTTGTTAGTTTCTTCAAGTGTTTTATCTGAGTATTAGATAAATTATTTCCTGCAGGTAAGTTTGAATTAATACATATTCCCCACATTCCAAGCCAGCTTGAATTTAGCATATCCTCCACATTTCATCTGGATGCAACCTTGAATATACATTCAGTCTTACATCCTTTCTGAACATTCAAAGACTGTAGGGCCTATATTATTTATTTGGATTTCTAGAGACTAGGTACACTTGGAAAAATTTTGAATTTATGCACAGGCTATATTAACTTCAATATCACCTTTTGATAATGTAGGGAACAACTAAGCAAAGATCAAAAGGAAATCAAATCCTTGAACAGAAACCACACTTAACAGAATCTATAGAACACTGCACCCAACAAGAGTACAATACACATTCTTTTCAAGTACACATGGAAGGTTGTCCATGATAGACAATATGCCAGACCACAAAACAAGCCCCAGAGTTGAAAGGATTGAAATTGTACAAAGTATGTTCTCTCATCACAATAGAGTGAAATTGGAAATTAGTAACAGAAAGGAGTTTGAGAAGTTCACAAATACATATAAATTAAATGAAACACTCCTAAAAAGCAGTGGTTAAAAGAGGTAATCACAAGGGAGATTTAAAAATACTTTGAGATGAACGAAAATGATGATATATCATAACAAAACTGTATTAGTCAGCCAAAGGGGTGCTGATGCTAAGTACCAGAAGTCTGTTGGCTTTTATAAAGGGTGTTTATTTGGGATAGAAGCTTATGGTTACCAGGCCATAAAGTGTAAGTTATTTTCCTCACCAAAGCCTGTTGCCATGTGTTGGAGCAAAATGACTGCCCATGTTCAGCCTTTCTCTTCCTTTTAAGGCTCCACAGTCCCAGCTTCTTCCAATATCAGCTAGAGGCCATCAGGCTCTCTAGGCTTTGTCTCTCTTCCCAGGGCTCGATTCTCTCTGGGTTAAGGCTTGCTTTTCTCCACAAGTCACCATCAGGTGAACAGCTCATCTCTCTTCCCAGGGTCCTCTGCCGTGTCTGTGGAACTCTATTCCTGTGGAGCTCTCTCTATTCCTCTATATTCTTCTCCTCTGTGTTTACTTTCCAGTCTCCAACTCAAAACTCCAAATTTCCTCTCTGCCATATGGTTTTCTCCATGAGCCCCACCCATCAAGGAGGTGGGAATGTGACATCCTACTGATGTGGCCCAATCAAAGCCTTAATCATTATTTAATCAAGTAAAAGTGAAACCTCTGAATCCAATATAATCTAATATGCCTGGAGGGACAGACCAGGTTACAAACATAACCCAATACCTATTTTTGGAATTCATAAAAAATATCAAACTGCCACAAAAACATATTGGATTCAGCTAAAGCAGTGCTGAGAATGAAATTTACAGATCTAATTGTCTACATTAAAAACGAAGAGCTCAAATAAACAAACTGAATTTCCACCTTAATACACTGTAAAAACAATCTAAATTTCCACCTTAATACACTGTAAAAAGAAAACAAACCCTGAAACAAACATAAGGAAAGAAATAATAAAGATCAAAACAGAAATTAAATAGAGAATAGCAAACCATAGAGAAAACTAATGAAATCAGAAGTTGCTTCTTTGAAAAAATCAGCAAAATTGACAAAACTTTAGTTAGACTGATCAAGAAAAAAAAGAAAGGAAAAACTCAAACTATTAAAATCAGAAATGTTGGGAAGCGGATGTGGTTCAACAGACAGAGCATCCACCTACTATATGGAGGGTCCAGGGTTCAATCCCCAGGGCCTCCTGACCCGTGTGATGAGCTGGCCCATGCACAGCACTGCCACATGCAAGGAGTGCCGTGCTATACAGGGGCGCCCCCACATAGGGGTGCCCCACATGCAAGGAGTGCGCGCCACAAGAAAGAAGCACAGGCCACCCGGGAGTGGTACTGCATACACAGAGCACTGATGCAGCAAGATGACACAACAAAAAAGAGACACAATTTCCCAGTGCCACTGGATAATGCAAGCGATACAGTCAAACACACAGTGAATGGACACTGAGAGCAGACAATGGGGGGGGGAAGGGGAGAGAAAGAAATAGCATAAATCTTTAAAATAAATTAATTAAAATAAAATCAGAAATATAAAGTGGGACATTATTACTGACCTCAGAGAAATTAATTTACCTTTAAGAAATTAAAGGGCGGTGGACTTGGCCCAGTGGTTAGGGCGTCCGTCCACCACATGGGAGATCCGCAGTTCAAAACCCCGGGCCTCCTTGACCTGTGTGGAGCTGACCCATGCGCAGAGCTGATGCACGCAAGGAGTGCCCTGCCATGCAGGGGTGTCCCCTGCGCAGGGGAGCCCCACGTGCAAGGAGTGCACCCCGTAAGGAGAGCCGCCCAGCACGAAAGAAAGTGCAGCCTGCCCAGGAATGGTGCCGTACACACAGAGAGCTGACACAACAAGATGACGCAACAAAAAGAAACACAGATTCCTGTGCCGCTGACAACAACAGAAGCGGACGAAGAAGATGCAGCAAATAGACACAGGGAACAGACAACCACGTTGGAGGAGAAAGGGGAGAGAAATAAATAAATAAATAAATATTTTTTAAAAAGTTAATTAAATCTTAAAAATTTAAAAAACAAAAACGAAACCAAAAAAAAAAAAAAAGTGACATACTGGTATAAGGATAGACATAAAAACCAATACATTAGAACTGAAAGTCCTGACATAAACTTTCATATTTACAGTGATTTTCAACAATAATGCTAAGACAATTCAATGAGGAAAGAATAGTCTTTTCAGCATAGGTTTTAAGACAGACAAAAAATGAAGTTGGATCCTTAACTCATACCATATACAAAAACTAATCCAAAGTGGATGAAAGATCTAAATGTAAGAGGTATAATTACAACACTCTTAAAAGAAAACAGGTATAAATCTTCATGACCTTGGATTAGGCAATGTTTTGTGAGATATGAAACCAAAAATACAATGAATAAAGAAGAAAATAAACTGGATTCATCAAAATTAAAAAACATCTGTGCTTCAAAAGACACTATCAAGAAAGTAATAGGAAGAGGATGTGGCTCAAGCAATTGGGTTCCCATCTACCAAACGGAAGGTCCAGGGTTTGATTCCTGGGGTCTTCTGGTGAAGGCAAGCTGACCTGCACAGTGAACTGGTCCAAGCTGGCCCAAGTAGAGTGCTGGCCCACACGGGAGTGCTGGCCCCCATGGCAAGCTGGCTCAAGGGGACAGCTAGTGCAGCAAGATAACACAACAAAAAGAGACACAAAGGAGAGACAATAAGAGATGCAGCAGATGAGGGAGATGAGGTGGCGCAAGAGATGGAGCACCTCTCTCCCACTACAGAAGGTCCCAGGATCAGTTCCCAGTCCTGCCTAAAGAGAAAACAAGCAGACACAGAAGAATGCACAGCGAATGGACATAAAGAGTAGACAATGTGGGTGTGTGGGTGTGTATGTGTGTATGTGTGGAATGAATAAGTACATCTTAAGAAAAAAAGACAAGCCACAAACTATGTATCTGTTAAGAGACTTGTATTTAGAATACATCAAGATCTCTTAAAACTCAATGTTAAAAAGACTAATAACCCAATTAAAAGATGGACAAAGGATATGAATAGACAGATTTCCAAACAAGATTTACAAATAGCCAATGAGCACATAAAAAGATATTTAGCATCATTTGCCATCAGGGGACCTGAAGGAGGAAATTCATTGCGCAAATTTGGTGGCAGGAAATGGGAGGAAATTTGGAGATTGAAGAAAAGGTGGGTGAATGCAGACAAAGAGATACACATAAAAGGCATAAGAATGATTGCCTAAGAAGAAGAGAGGCAAGGAACTGGAGTGTTAGAAGAAAAGAGAATGAATGAATGAATGAGCAAAGAAACCAGACAGGGTCATTAAATAAACAATGCAGATTGCTTGTCACAAACTGAAGAGTGTTTGTAACAACCTTGTTATAAACCAGTGTCACTGCACAAAGACATTCCCCACCCCACCCCAAAATGGCTCCCTCGTCTGTTTTCTCATTGTTTTTGCTCATTGTTTTTTTGCTAGTTGTTTGCAATCTGTTGTCTGCTTGTTGCTTTTGCTTGTTATCTACTCCTTGTATGTTTATTTTTTTTTCTTTTCAGGAGGTATCAGGAACCAAACCCAGGACCTCCCATGTGGGAGGGAGGCACTCAACTGCTTGAATCACATCTGCTCCCTGCTTGTTTGTTTTTGCTCATTGTCTGCTTATTGTTTTGCCCCTTGGTTTGCTCATTGTTTTTTTGCTTATTATCTGCTCATTGCTTTGCTCATTGTTTACTTGTTTTACTTGATGTCTGCTCATTGTCTGCTCATTATTTGTTTGCCTCCTTTGGAGGCACCAGGAGCCAAACCCAGGACCACCCATGTGAGAGGTGAGTGCTCAACTGCTTGAACCACATCCGCTCCCCACAATTACATTTTGAGGGGAGGAACAATGTAAAGTACAGAATCTCTCATACACACAAAGCATTATGAGATGCTTTTATTTCCTTCTGGTGCCTGCACAACGATTAGGGAACCATTACCTCTAGATTAGGAGGGAATCACAGCTTTGAAAAGATGGAGTCTCCCTCCCAGAGGAAGGACCTTCTTGCACACATAGATGCACAAGGAGGACCAGTTATTCCGCATTCTGGGTGTTTACAGCAAATGAACACCCAGAATGGGTCCTGAGGGGAGGAAAGAAATAAGACAAAAATTAAAATATGCAACCTGTAAGAATTACCCAGCACTGTGCTTTCCTGAAATAACAGCTCAAGTCACATTGACTACCATTAGCATTGAAAGAGGAAAACGAAATAGACACACCTCTGAGTTGTTCAGGGAAGCAGACCCTGGCTTCTGCAAGTTTAGGGCATGGGAAGGCTCAACAGAGTCCTGGGAAGCTCCATCTGGGGTAAGTAATCAGTAGGATAAGGCTGGACAAGAGAGAAGTGGGTTGTTCCCCTAGCCCTGTAGAACATGAGCATAAGGAAAGAAAGGACCACAGGGAAAACACTATCTGCTTGAGCCCCAGGGGACTCAGTGACTCAGGGTGTGAGGGCTCCAGCAAGGAAGAGAATGTGGATACCTGCAGGTCACCTGCAGTTTACCAGCTGACCCAGGGGTGGAAATCTATTGCAGCTCAGGAGGCTCCACTCTGTCCATGTGTATCTCAGTCTACCAGGGCAGCTATCACAAGCACCATAGAATGGGCTGGTTTAAACAACTGGAATTTGGGAAACGGACTTGGCCCAGTGGATAGGGTGTCCGTCTACCACATGGGAGGTCCTTGGTTCAAACCCCGGGCCTTCTTGACCTGTGTGGAGCTGGCCCACGTGCAGTGCTGATGCACGCAAGGAGTGCCGTGCCACACAGGGGTGTCCCCACATAGGGAAGCCCCACATGCAAGGAGTGTGCCCTATAAGGAGAGCCGCCCAGAACAAAAGAAAGTTCAGCCTGCCCAGGAATGACGCTGCACACACAGAGAGCTGGCACACAAGATGACGCAACAAAAAGAAACACAGATTCCCGTGCTGCTGACAACAGAAGCAGACAAAGAAGAACATGCAGCAAATGGACACAGAGAGCAGACAATGGGGAAGTTGGGGGAGGGGGAATGGAGAGAAATAAATTTAAAAAATGAAATCTTAAAACAACAACAACAACAACTGGAATTTATCATCTCACAGTTCTGGGGGCCAGAAGTTCAGCATCAAGTTTTCAGCAGACCATGCTTTCTCCCAAGTCTGTAGCATTCTGGTGGTGGCTTGCCAGCAGCTCATAACTCCATCTCTGCCTCTGCCACATGGCCATCTCTTTCCTGTCTCCTACTGTGTCCAAATTTCCTCTACTTGTAAGGTGGCCAGTCATATAGGACCAATGTCCATCCTGATTCAATTCAGCCCATCCAAAGACCACATTTACAAATGAGGTCATGCAGGAGACATAATTCAAGCCACCCACAGCCCACAATGCCCTGTCTCTCTCCATTTGGGCGATCAATGGATCCAAATCAACCTTTAGGCATATACCTCACTGCTGAGCTCACCAGTCGAAGTCAGGCAAAGTTAAATGCCAGGGTATTAATAGCCGTTCAACTACATATCTGCCATGCTGTCACCTCCTCATTAAATCCAGGACACATCAAAATGGGGTGCCCAGGACAAAAAAAGGGTCTGGAGGAACAGCAGTGCTGATTGGAATAAGGCTGTCCACAGATGAGGATGGAGGCGTGAGATGGTAGCTCCTGTTCTCAAATCACTCTCAGCTCTAGATACCACCTAAACAACCTCCATCTCCTACCCTCAGCCCTCAGGGGTCCTGAGCTGCTGACATTCTCTCTGATGATCAATGTCTCAGTATGTCCTCCCCTCTCCCCATCTCATCCCTTCCATATAATCAAACACAAGGCAGAGTAGGAGGCCACATTCCCCACCAGTGCCCATATTCTTTTCCCAAAACCCTGGACCCAGGGACATGAATCAATGCACCCATTCCCTGCACATGCCCAGGGATGCTACTCCTGCCCCAGCCTGGCCTTGATAAGGACCCAGGGGGGGCTGTACTGCTCTGGCCTTTCAGCAGTGCATCCAAGGTCCAGTAGGGTCACAGGGACTCTGAATAATAACTGGGCTCCCTGAGACCTGGGGAGAGGGGAATCTACCCATGACCTTATCATCACCAAGGACCCCAAGGAAAGCATTAGGTGAGGGAGCATCAGGTGGTTCATGAGAGTACCATCTCCTCCCCCTGCTTCCACCCATTTTCCACAGGGCACCTGCTGACTGAGCTCCCCATCCTCCCATCCCCACCCTGAGGTCTGTCAGCAAGTGATAGGGGTTTCTAAAGTCCTGGGGTGGGGAGAAGGCATGGACTGAGAACACCAGGAAAAGAGGAAACTGGAGCCCCAGGCAAGAGTTGTGCTGGGGTCAGTGTAGGCAGCAGACAGGGGCATGAGGAGGGGTCAGAGCTGGGAAAAATGTGTGTTTCCATGATGCTCAGACTCTCTCTAGTCTCCTGCCCACAAAAAGGAATTGACTTATGATGCCCCCATCCCAGAGAGCCTCTGGGGAATAAACAGGGTGATGGAAGGGAGAGGGCAGGCAGTAGGCAGGTCCACATGATTGTGAGGTCATATCAACCCGGTCTTCATGTCACTTGTACACTGTGATCTCAAAAATGGGGCCAAGGTCAGAGGAACACGGCCTTGGGGACAGGTGGTGGGGCTGGACTAGATCTAGCACACGTAGTGACCAGGGTGCTGAAAGCACAAACCCACCTTGGCCCCCTTCCTCCTCGCGTATCCATTTACATTGATCACATAGTGTGTAATGACACAGCAGGCCTTAGGAGGAGACATAGCAACCTGCCAAAGAGTGTGCCCAGGTTTCATTGTCATGTGCACACACCCTAGAAGCTGCAGACCCCAACAGTTGTTCTTCTTCAGCATCACTGCATCAGGTTGATTTTTCTATCCCATTGTTAACTCTGAGATCTGCAGGATTGGAAGTAAGGCCCCTTTTATTCCTGATGTGGTAATTATGAGTGCTTTCTCCCTTCTAGATTTCCCTTACCAAGGCTTACCAATTTAATTAGACATTCAAAGAATCAACTTTGGGCTTTCTTGATCTTTTCTACAGAAACTTTGTTTTCTATTTGATTAATTTCTGCATTTCTCTAATAATTTCCTTTTTTCTACATTATTTTCTGAATACAAGGTATAATTATTAGTCTAATTTCTTGAGAGAGAAGCTTGAGTCACTGATGCTACTGTAGCATAAAATTTCCACATCTCCTTGACTGGCTATCTCTTCCTTGGGAAAAGATTATAGGGGGTGGGGACAGGCAACTGCTCCCTGGTAGCATTGTCCTGCATTCCTGTCAGGTAGAATGAAAGAAAGGGGTGGAGAGACAGGAGAATGAATGATTGAAGGAATGAATGAACAAATGAGGACTTCCGGCAAGATGGTGGCTGAGTGAGCTTGCCTTGCCGTCTCTCCTGGGAAGAGGCAGCTGGGCACCGCTGGAGGTTCTCTGGGACCAGGCTTTTTCAGGATTTTTTCAGGGCAGGAAGTGTCTGGACATCGATTTGGTGGGAAGATCCTACAGGAAATACCTCACATTTGCTGGGTTTCCTCACCCTCCACTGCCTCATTTCTCTGTGAATAGATTTAGCCTATCTACACTATCCCCTTTCCCCTACAACTTGATATCCTCCACCATCTGCTATCTCTCCTATATTCCATCTCCCTTTCTTTGATCCACAAAGTGTCTAACTCTTAATTTCTAATACCTTTGTTTAGTTTTCCATCTGGTATTCGTCCCTGAAACTATTACCTTTCTTTTCTCTTTCCCTCTCTCACGAAAACAATAGCCTCTTAGTACGTACCACATTCCTCCCATATTCAGTCATCTACCTCATTATAGGTACTTTCCTACTACTATAACTCTACACAATTTACATGATCTAACCTCCATCCTCCCAGAACTCATATTATTGCTTTGTAAACATATATCACCAATACTACTTCACACTTTTTCCTTCCTTACACAATTGACTTTCCCCAGCACTAATACTTTCCTTTAAAGTGAGCTTAACTAGCAATAAGAAATTGGAATAAGAAGAACAAAGTGACAAAGAGAAGATATAACACTTACGCAAAAACAACAGCTAATTAATCTCCAAGACTAGACAAAGAAGCTAAGGAACTGATTAAACCCGTCAAGAAAAAATGTTGACAAGACAGCAACAAAAATCTACAAACCAAACCAGTAATCAGGAAAACATGGCTGAATCCAATCAACAAACTGAAAATCAGGAAGGGGGACAGGACTTCGCACAAGCAATGAAAGATCTCAGAACATTTATCACCGACAAATTTGATGAAGTAATGAAAGAGGTTAACAGGGTGAAGACAACACTTGGAGGGGAAATTGCAGACATGCGCAAAAAAATAACAGATATGATGGAAATGAACACAACAATTCAAGAAATCAAAAATACACTTGCAGCAAATATCAGCAGACTAGAAGAGGCAGAGCAGAGAATTAGTGATGTGGAAGACAGTGCATTGGAAATCAAACAGATAGTAGAAGTGGTCAATAAAAAGGTAGAAAAAATCCAGATAGGACTTAGGGACCTGAATGATAACGCAAAACGCTCAAACATACGTATTATAGGCATTCCAGAAGGAGAAGAGAAGGGAAAGGGGTCAGAAGGAGTGTTGCAGGAAATAATGAATGAAAACTTCCCAAATCTACTGAAAGAGACAGATATACATATCCAAGAAGCACAGCGCACTCCACTGGTCATAAACCCCAACAGGCCCACCCCAAGACATATACTTGTCAAATTATCCAATGCTCAAGACAAAGAAAAAATTCTAAAAGCAGCAAGAGAAAAGAAAACCATCACATACAAGGGAAACTCCATAAGATTAAGTGCTGATTTCTCATCTGAAACGATGGAGGAAAGAAGGCAGTGGTATGATATAGTCAAGGTACTAAAGGAAAAAAATCTCCAACCAAGAATACTCTATCCAGCTAAACTAGCATTCAAAAATGATGGAGAGTTCAAAATATTCACAGATAAACAGAAACTGAAAGAGTATATCAACAAGAAACCTCCCCTTCAAGAAATTCTTAAGGGAATTCTGCAGGAAGAAAGGAAAAAACAGGACAGTCAGAGATGGAGGAGAGTGTAAAAGCAACAAGAAAGACAAAAATAGAAGGGGAAAATAAAATAATACAAACAAAATATAGCAAACACAAATCCAACCAAAATATGGCTATCATAAATAACTCTCTAAACGTAATAACACTGAATGTCAACGGATTAAACTCACCTATCAAAAGATTCAGACTGGGACACTGGATAAGGAAATACGACCCATCTATATGCTGCCTACAAGAGACACATCTTAGACCCAGAGACTCATGGAGGTTGAAAGTGAATGGCTGGAAAACAATCATACAAGCAAACAACAACCAAAAAAAGGCAGGAGTAGCTATATTAATATCAGACAAAATAGACTTTAAATGCGAAACAATTGTGAGAGACAAAGAAGGATACTATATTTTAGTGAAAGGGACAATTTGTCAAGAAGATCGAACAATCATAAATATTTATGCTCCTAACAAGGGCGCCTCTAAATATGTGAGGCAAATGCTGGAAAAACTAAGTGAAAGAATAGATGCATCTACAATTATAGTGGGGGATTTTAATACACCACTATCAACTCTGGACAGAACATCTCCAGATGAATCACTAAAGAAACAGAATCACTAAAGAAACAAAACATTTGAACAGTATATTAGAAGAGCTGGATCTAACAGACATATATAGATCATTACACCCAAACACAGCAGGATATACATTTTTCTCAAGCGCACATGGAACATTCTCCAAGATTGACCATATGCTAGGCCACAAAGAAAGGCTTAATGAATTCAGAAAGATCGAAATCATACAAAACAATATCTCTGACCACAGTGGAGTCAAGCTGGAAATTTGCAAGGGACAGAGACCCAGACTTCACACGACAATTTGGAAATTAAACAGCACACTCTTAGAAAAACAGTGGGTCAAAGAGGAAATCTCAAAAGAAATCAATGACTACCTTGAAACAAATGATAATGATAACACAACATACCAAAATTCATGGGATGCAGCAAAAGCGGTACTGAGAGGGAAATTTATAGCCATAAATTCATATATCAAAAAAGAAGAAAGAGCAGAAATTGAAGAATTAACTGCACATTTGAAGGAATTAGAAAAACAACAACAAAGTAACCCAACAGGAAGAAGAAGGAAGGAAATAACAAAGATAAGAGCAGAACTAAATGAAATAGAAAATAAGAAAGCACTTGAAAAAATAAACAAGACCAAGAGCTGGTTTTTTGAGAAGATCAACAAAATTGACAAACCTTTAGCGAGACTAACAAAGAAAAAAAGAGAAAAGATGCAAATACACTAAATAAGAAATGAGAAAGGTGATATCACCACTGACCCCACAGAAATAAAGACTATCATAAGAGGATACTTTGAAAAACTATATTCCAACAAAAATGACAATTTAGAGGAAATGGACAAATTCCTAGAAATACATAAGCAGCCCATACTGACGAAAGAAGAAATTGATGATCTTAACAAACCAATCACAAGCAAAGAGATAGAATCAGTCATTAAAAATCTCCCAACTAAGAAGAGCCCAGGGCCAGACGGCTTCACAGGTGAATTCTACAAAACATTCCGGAAAGAACTAACACCAATCCTGTTGAAACTATTCCAAAAAATCGAAACAGAAGGAACACTGCCTAATTCCTTCTATGATGCCAACATTACCCTAGTACCAAAGCCAAACAAAGACACCACAAGAAAGGAAAATTACAGACCAATTTCTCTAATGAACCTAGACGCAAAAATACTTAACAAAATACTTGCTAATCGTATTCAACAACACATTAAACGAATTATACACCATGACCAAGTGGGATTTATTCCAGGTATGCAAGGATGGTTCAACATAAGAAAATCAATCAATGTAATACACCATATAAACAGATTGAGAGAAAAAAACCACATGATTATATCTATAGATGCAGAAAAGGCATTTGACAAAATACAGCACCCCTTCCTGATAAAAACACTCCAAAAGATCGGAATACAAGGAAACTTTTTGAACATGATAAAGAGTATATATGAAAAACCTAAAGCCAACATTGTTTACAATGGCGAAGTCCTGAAATCCTTCCCTCTAAAATCAGGAACAAGACAAGGATGCCCATTGTCTCCGCTCCTATTTAACATTGTCTTGGAAGTACTGGCTCGAGCACTGAGACAAGAACCAGATATAAAAGGCATTCAAATTGGAAGGGAAGAAGTCAAAATTTCATTATTTGCAGATGACATGATCCTATATATAGAAAACCCTGAGAGATCTTCAACAAAGCTCCTAGAACTCATAAATGAGTTTAGCAAAGTCGCAGGTTATAAGATCAATGCGCAAAAATCAGTAGCATTTCTATACACCAATAATGAGCAAGATCAGGAGGAAATCAAGAAACAAATACCATTCACAATAGTAAATAAAAAAATCAAATACTTAGGAATAAATTTAACTAAAGAGGTAAAAAACTTATACATCGAGAACTATACAAGATTGTTCAAGGAAATCAAAGAAGACCTAAATAAATGGAAGAATATTCCCTGTTCATGGATAGGAAGACTGAATATTATTAAGATGTCTATCCTACCAAAACTGATCTACACATTCAATGCAATCCCAATAAAAATCAACACAGCCTTCTTTAAGGAACTAGAAAAACTAACTATGAAATTTATTTGGAATAAAAAGAGGCCCCGAATAGCCAAAGACATATTGGAAAAGAAAAACGAAATAGGAGGAATCACACTTCCTGACTTCAAAACATACTACAAAGCTACAGTAGTGAAAACAGCATGGTACTGGCATAAGGAGAGACACACAGACCAATGGAATCGAATTGAAAGTTCAGATATAGAACCTCATGTATATAGCCATATAATATTCGATAAAGCCACCAAACCCTCTCAACTGGGAGAGAATGGCCTATTCAACAAGTGGTGCCTGGAGAACTGGATAGCCATATGTAGAAGAATGAAAGAGGATTACCATCTCACACCTTATACAAAGATCAACTCAAGATGGATCAAAGACCTAAATATAAGAGCCAAGACCATAAAGACCTTAGAAAGCAGTGTAGGGAAACATCTACAGGACTTTGTAATAGGAAATGGCTTCATGAATATCACACCAAAAGCACGAGCAGCAAAAGAACAAATAGATAAATGGTACTACCTCAAAATTAAAGCCTTCTGCACCTCAAAGGAGTTTGTCAAGAAAGTAAAAAGGGAACCCACACAATGGGAGAAAATATTTGGCAACCATATATCTGATAAGAGACTTATATCTTGCATATATAAAGAACTCATAGATCTCGAAAACAAAAAGATAAACAACCCATTTAAAAAATGGGAAAAAGATTTAAACAGACACTTCTCCAAAGAAGAAATACAAATGGCTAAAAAGCACATGAAAAAACGCTCCAAATCCCTAGCTATCAGGGAAATGCAAATCAAAACGACAATGAGATACCATCTTACTCCCATAAGATTGGCAGCCATGAAAAAAACAGTAGAATACAAATGCTGGAGAGGATGTGAAGAAAGGGGAACACTCATCCATTGCTGGTGGGAATGCAGAAGGATCCAACCATTCTGGAGGACAGTTTGGCAGTTTCTCAAAAAATTATCCATAGATTTGCCATATGACCCAGCAATACCACTGCTGGGTATATACCCATCAGATCTGAAAACAAGGACACAAACCGATATATGTACACCAATGTTCATGGCAGCATTGTTCACCATCGCCAAAAGTTGGAATCAATCCAAAAGTCCATCAACAGATGAGTGGATCAATAAAATGTGGTATATACACACAATGGAATACTACTCAGCTGTAAGAACCAATACACTACAATCACACGTGATAACATGGATGAACCTTGAGAATCTTATGTTGAGTGAAGCAACCCAGGCATTGAAGGACAAATACTATATGACCTCAATGATATGAAATAAGTTAACTGCCTCAGAGAGCTAGAGTCTGGAAAAGTGGCTTACTGGAAATCGGGGGTGGAGGAAGGATGTGAGTTAATGTCTGTAGGGGTGGAATCTGTGATGAGCTGGGGGTAAGTATGAGCACAAAGAAGGGACAAAATGGGGGCAAGGGGTTACCTTCGGGTGGGGTTTTCTGGGTTTGAGGGGGGCTGGGGATGGGAAGAGGGGTAATATGGTCCAAGAAATAGGTGGGAGGGAGGGGAAACATACAAACATGGGAGAGTGCCAGAAGTTCGTTGAGAACTAAATGTTGAGTAAAACGTATTAAAGTATAAGTAGGAGGGTCACCTGGTTAGGACGCTCAGGGGGTATGGTCTGATGCGGGACGGACTCCGGAGGGAATAGCTGAAGGCTCATTTTGCCAAGGTGGGTTCTACCATTGGGTGGGGTGGACCCATATCCTGGGGAAGACTAATGCCGTCGAATAGAGAGAACTGTATCTCTCGTGAGAAAGGACGGCTCCCAGGGCATTAGATTGGCAGGCGTTGTGGGCCCTAAGGGGAGGGGAAAATGGACGTGCAATGGATAGAACAAAGGTAAATAAGGGGCAAAAGAGGAGTTATGTGAGAATACACGAGGATGAATATAAAACAGCTAATATTACACCAAAAACATATAGGGGACGACAGACTAATAATGAAAACCATAAGACAAAACATAGGATAACTAGAAAATTTAGAAAACTGTACAACCTAAAGTATGGACCACATAGTAAGCACAAATGTTACCTTGTTTGAAAACTACAGTTTCGGAATCTGTACATCAGTTTCAGGAAATATGATATGAATAAGTTAAAAGATTATTGCTGTGGAAGGGAAAAGGTTTTATGGTGGATCTGGGGAAATACTGTATATTGTATATATGAATTTTGGTGATCTAAGACTCTTCTGAAGCTGACATTATGTTGGGATTCACTTTACGGGAAGTTTTGGATCACAGAGTGGTTCAACAATGGCAGCGGAGGAATACTGATATGGGATGTTATTGACAGGATATATATGGTTGACAGGGAGTTATACAGGGCATATGCCCAGGGTATATGGTAATGTCTATATATACCCATAGTGGAAACAATTAAAAACAACAGCTGGGGGGGTACTGGGCTCCTGGCCGGGGGGTCACTGTTGTGGGCCCTGGGAGAGCAGCGGCAATCCTCCAGGTGCAACGGCAAGAACCAGGAAGGAAGGAGGGCCCAACAGTGGGCTCTTGATACTAATGGCTACACTTTTGAGCCTATGCACCTGCAATAAGAACAAGCCTAGAGTAGCATTGTGCCTGGGGGTTTCCTCCTGACAGCCTTCATGTTACTCAAATGTGGCCACTCTCACAGCCAAACTCAGCATGTAGATGTGATGCATTCCCCCCAGCGTGGGACACGACACCCGGGGATGAGCCTCCCTGGCACCGAGGGATCACTACCACATACCAGCTGAAGAAGCAACTAGAAAATGACCTTGAATTAAAGATTCAATGCGGAACAGCAGAATATACCTGTCTACATATAATAACATGACTTCGGGAAGCGGTTTGACCTAATGTAAGGGGGAAATGGAAAGAAGAAATGAGATTATAAGGCTGTGAGTCTCCAAAAAAGAGTCTGGAGGTTGTCGGAAGGAATACCCCTATGTACAACTGAACAGAGTCTAAGAGACAGATAAGGTAGATACAACCCCAGGTATTGGTTCTTTTGAGGGATAAAGAGACCCACGGGTTCTATGGTCATGGCAGAAGGGGTTCACTGCCATGACAGATGGCCCTTCTTTGGAGCTGGTGTTTCTGCGTGATGGAAATGGACTCAGAGGGGATCTCTTTTCACAAGACTTGCATGCTACTTTATTGAAATTGTAGTTGGTGCTGAGTTTAAGATATATGTAGGGGATTTGAATCTCTGGACTGATAATATGACACCCAGGCCCAGAGCCTCAACAGACTTCAGCTCCTACACTTTGACTTATTGGACTTACTCCACTCAGCTAACATGGAGTTGAAGAAGGTCAACCACCACAACATGGAGCCTAGAGTGTCTACAACTAGAAGCGGGAAGAGTGCATCCAGTACCCATGTGGAATCTAAGCCCTCACTTGACATAGGTGTGCAATGGACACAACCAATCCAATGTCCACAGAGAAAATGTGGAATGGGTGTGGGAACGGTAGCCATGGGGGCTGCTGGGTGTGGGGAATGGGAGGAAGAGATGAGATGTGGAGGCGTTTTCGGGACGTGGAGTTGTCCTGGATAGTGCTTCACGGACAATTACGGGACACTGTAGATCCCCCCAGGGCCCACTGGATGGAACGTGAGAGAGTCTGGGCTATGATGTAGACCATTGACTATGGGGTGCAGTGATGCTCAGAGATGAACTTACCAGGTGCAATGGATGTATCACGATGATGGGAGAGAGTGTTGCTGTGGGGGGAGTGGGGGGCGGGGGCGGTGGGGTTGAATGGGACCTCATATATTTTTTTAATGTAATTAAAAATAATAATAATAAATAAATATTTAAAAAAAAAAAAAAAACAAATGAAAAAATGATGAGAAATGAATGATCCTGCAAAAAATCTGAGTTGGGCAGACACAAGCCAATGAGAACTGCCTGACCAGAAGTGAAGGCTTTGATTTACTCAAGACCTTGCACCAGTAGCCAAAATAAGCACAACAAAGGCAAGAAAATCCCCATTATTTTTACTGCACAGAGACATCCATGGAAGCCAAAGGAGAATTGAGAGTGCAGCAGTGCAGGGGCCTGGAATGCACTCTGAGATGTCTTTATTCCCCAGGTGCCTGCACACACTAGGACTACAGAGCTGACTGTGGCTCCCACTGAAAAGCACCATGGCCCCCTACTCCACCTATTGCTCCACACAGGTGCTATTCAGGAGGATGAACTTGGACTCCCAGGGCAAGGTTTCAACCAGGAAAGTGCAACGCAGCTGAGAAGGAGAAAGAATGAGAGAGAATTAGAAAGGGTGACTCATTGGGTGCAGTACCTATAGGACATAATGGAGCTCAGATTGCACCCAAAATTATAAAACCAAAGAAAACAAACAGTATCTTTGTCCTGGGAAAGCTCTAAGCAGTACCAGAGGAAGGAACAGAGGTTCCTGGCTCCTGACTATGCCCACCTGAGCCCAGGGTTCCTGAGAACTGGAACTGGCTGGGGGTACCTGCATTCGACAGATTCCTGTCCACTCACAGCCTTCCCAGGGCACAGGATGCTGGTGGAACCACACCCCATTTCTCCTGGGAGAGCTTACTACCTAAGGGGTGCACCAGTGGGACCTCCACACACCTCACAAACTGAGGATAAACATTGGCACGAGGCTGCAGGCTGGAGGGAGAGGCCAGCTCTACAAAGGGGGCACCCTCACTGAGGCCTGTCCTTCACTTCCAGAGGCCCCTGTGCCAGATTCAGCTCACAGGAACATGACATCAGAACTCTGCTTGGATGAGAAGCACTCCTGCATTCAAGAAAAGTACTGAAAGGGGAAGGAGTGATCAGATAAACTACGCAGTTCCCCCAGCACAGAGGGACGTGTGCCCAAGAAGGGCAAGGACCATAGGTAGAACCATGGGGCACAGAAAATGAAGAGGCTGGGACCTGAAGTGAGGGCTTTGCCCAGAGGAAGGGAGGTCTATTCCGGCAGGTCACCCCTGGGCTCCTGGGCTCTCAGCTCAGAACAAGCACATTCTCTTGTCCAGCACAGAAACCCTGAGACCTGCTGAGAGAAGGGTCAGGAAATCCTCATTCTACCAGGAGCATCTCCTGACAACTTTCCTAAGCATTCCCACAATGGCCCTCTAGATTATCCTTTTGATTATCAGCAGACTTGTGATGCTTTGGGGTCAATTTTATTTACCAACCTTTTTTTCTCCTGGGCCTTCTTGCAAGGGGCAGTTTTCAAGGTCTTCCTCATGCTTTCTGCAAATTGTGCGGCCTAATTCCACGTCCATTAAATACATATGCGAATTCCTCTGTCAAGAAATTGCAGCAAATACTATGAAAGAACTACTTTTCAGGAAAGAGAAAATGACAGAGTCCATATAGAAAAGGGAGTAAAAGACCTGGATATTCATATGCATATAAATTGGGATATGCTTAGTGAATTAGTCAAGGGTGATGCAAAATACCAGAAGTCTGTTAGCTTTTATAAAGGGTACTTATTTGGGGTACGAGCTTACAGATACCAGGCCATAAAGCATAAGTTACTTCCCTCACCAAAGTCTACTTACATGTATTGGAGCAAGATGGCAGCCAACATCTGCCAGGGTTCAGACTTCCTGGGTTACTCCCTTCTCAGGTCTTGCTTCTCTCTGGGCTCAGGTCCTCTGTTTTCTACACAGTCAGCTATAGACTATCAGGCAAATGGCTCTGTCTCTCCCCCCAGGGTTTCTGCCATGTCTAAAGAGCCATCTCTATTCCTTTGTGTTCTTCCCCCAGCTCAAGTCCTCTCTTCCCAGAGCTTGCTTCTCTTTCCTCTTTGTGCTTACTTCCCAGGGCTCCAGTTCAAGAATCCAATGTCAAACTCCAAATCAAAACTCCAAATCAAAACTCCAACATCAAAATCCCCAACTCTGTCCTCTGCCATGTCTTTTATCTGTGAATCCTCACCCACCAAAGGGCAGGAATCAACACCTTACTGAAGTGGGCCAATCAAAGTCCTAATCACAATTTAATCATGGCCAGGTACAGACCAGTTTACAAACATAATCCAATATCTATTTTTGAAATTCATAACTATATCAAACTGCTACACTTAGAATGTGCAATATCTTTTATTTCTCTCTTTTTAATAAATGTTTTATTACTTTTTATCAATTCTTTTATAGAAGGTGTTCACATAAGCACCTAAAAAATGTTCTAGAATATTCTCTTTGGCCCTCCTCCTAAAGACCCACCCCTGGAAATCACATCGACAGTTCATTAAATATATTAGGTGTGGCATAGCCACACAATCAAATACTACACAGAAATGAGCCCAAACACACTATGGAATCATCTATAACTATGATGAATCTCTCAAACATATCAATGGTGTACACAAGTAATCATACCTAAAGGGAATATTCTGAATGATTTCCATTACCTAAAGTAGGGAAACACTCTCCATGCTATAAGAAATCAGTGTCATGTCCTCACTTGTAGGGAGAAGTGTCCCTGGGGATATGAGGGACTCCTCCAAGCCAAGAATCTTCTATCTTCTCAATAGTTCATGCTACAAATGCTCATTGAGCCAGTTGAAGTACTATGAGTTTATTAGGTTTCTACAATAAATTATTAAAAGATATCATTTTCCCTTCCTTAAATATAGATCCAGGATAATGGGAGGACAACTCAGAGACAAGCACATCCATCCAGGAACCCCTTATACCCCAGGGATCACTTCTTTCTCTGGACTGAACTGGAAAGTGTCTAAAAAATTGACTCAACCTGGGGCTCAGTTGACAGATGATACCACAAACTCCACCTTCAACCCACAACTCATACCCACCTTCCCTCCTCCCAGGGATAAATAGTCACTAAGCTAGGACAGGAGGTCAGGGGGCTGAGGCAGTAGCAGTGACAGCATCCACACCCAAGGGGGTCCTGCTGGCCTCCCAGGATGGAGGCCAGGGGCTGCAATCCAAGGAAGAGACAGATGGTCAATGAAATGGGGGAAAGACTCAAGGAATCCAGCAGATTCTGGGCAGGGATGAATGGTCTAGAGAGAGCCTCCTCTTCAGGAAAGTGTGGTGGACATGGGGTCCCCTTCAACAGAGTCCCTGCAATCATGGGGCCTTGCTCAGGGCCATTCATTCAGGATGAAATTTTGGGGATGCAGAAAATTACTCCTTCATGATTCCACCCAAAGGAAACAGTAAGTAAAAAAGAATAAAAATCAGCAGAAAAGCTGGCAGAGCTACACTAAAGATACCTAAATTTATATTAGGTTCAAAAATTCCCTACCATTCAGGACCTATCACAACCTCCTCCACCTCCTATCCACTGGGATAGTCAAGGATACTAAGCGTGATAGGCTTTGCCTGATTCGCCTCACTTCTCCCCTCCCTGCTCTCTTGCAGTTGTCATCTTCACAATTGATAGGTTCACAGTTCACCCATGAGCTCAGGTGAAATGCCCGGGACCACCCTGAATGTGCCCTTTCACTCCCAAGTATATTAACAATTCAGACTGCTCCAACTGCAGGAGGATCCAGAAGCCCACCAATCAGCAACTGCCATGCCCAGGTTTTTGCGTCCTGCCCACCACCATGAGATTTGCAGGGCAAAGTATTCAGGGTGAAGCTTGTGATCTCCTGATGCATGACTTAGGTCGCGTCCCTCCACTGTGTTCCACCATCCATCGGACACCCAACCTGCCAGCCCCACCACTCTGCATACCTGCCACTCAATACATCCCTTCCCAAGACACATATTCAGGGATATTCAAGCCAATCCCTGAATTCCCCTCACTTGGCCCGTCTCAGTTCCTTTCTGTCCAGCTCTTACAAAACTACTTGTGTCTTGGTCCTTCAGCTTGTCACCTTAATGAGAGGTATTCCCTGCCCACCTGTCCAACAGGCCAACACATTCCAATGTCCTCACTTCCCCATAGCCCCTTTATTGCTCTGAAGCTTACAACCTAGCCTGTACCTTGACATTCAGGAATTTGGAGCTCATGTATGTCCCTTGCCCAGGCCCCAAGAGAACACAGCCTTTTGTCATCTTTCATGCTTACCACATAGGCCCTTAAAGGGTGGGCTCACAGGGAAGTTGAACCATCTTCCTGAATGACATCAACTCAACCTGGCATGTCTGTCCCCACTGTCCAGCCAGTGTGCTCCTTATATAGCAAAGCCACGGACAGAGCCAGTCCCTTTATCATCTCAAGTGCCCCCACATTCTGGGGAGGCCCTGCTGCATCTTCTCTGCTTAGCTCATCTCCTTGGGGTATCTTCCCTTAGCCTCTCTCCTGCTTGTCTGTCTCTGCCCTTCTTTCTCTCCACAATTATCTCAGGATCAACTCTGTGTCTGTCCCCCTCATGCACTAGCAGAATTTCTGATGATAATATAATATTTAGTCCCCTGCATACCATCTCTCCTTCTACCCTGTCTTCAAGATCTCTGCTCCGTAAGGAAAGGTGAAGAATCTCTGTTGGATCTTTCATTTTTTAAAAAATGTCAACCACATTAAATTAGCACTGACTGTTTTTTTCTGGTATGGGACTCCCACCTTTTGGCCTGGTTCCGGGAGGGGGGGGGTGCCTGGGACTGCAGGAAGCAGGGCAGTGGCCACTCACCTTCCTCTGACTCCGTCTGATCCACTGCAGGTTGTAGGCAAACTCATCCTCACTCTCCTGATTGAACTGGAACACCGCAAACTCCACCGACATGAGGAAATACTCCAAAGTTTTGCTAATGTCATAAAACTCCTTGCGAAAGGTCCAGACATGACCCACCAGCACAATAAGTCCCAGAAGCAGAGGCCCCAGGGGAGCCATGGGTGCACACCCAGTCAGTGCCAAGTCTGAGGACAGGGTATACCGAGAGCTGCCAGTGACAACACCCGTCACAGCTCTGGACAACATGCAGCCCTGCCCCTAGAGGACCCAAGCTTAGCACCTCCTTCTGCCTTGGACCAGCGCCTGGGTCCAGCTCCCTCCTCTTCCCTTTTTGTTCCAGGGACCCCTTTGCCAGTCAGGTGAAAACCATGGACCCCTTACTAAGTCCACACTATACTGTGTATTATTTAATAAATACATCACACCCGCACTAACACATCCCCACAAGAATAATGTTTAGTTTTGTTTTTTAATTTCGATTCAAACTCACGGACCCCTGGTTAAGAAGCTCTGCTCTAGTATCACCAAATGCACAGCTGAACAGGGGGCCACATCCCACCCTCTCACCACCCCCCTTGATGTCCATATCCTCTTACCAAAACTTTGGACCCAAAGGACACACATCACCGCACCTACCCTCTGTGTGTGTCTAGGGATACTCACCATGCCCAGACCCTGAAAAGACCCAGGGGTGGAGGGGCTGCACCCATCTCACTGACCTCCCAGTAGTGCATGCAAGATCCAACAAGGTCATGGGGACTAAGAAGAAATTGGATTTCCCAAACCACAGGGAAAGGAGGAAGAAAACAGATGTGCTTGTCACCTTGTCTGTGCCCATGACCCCAGGATGAGGAAAACAGAGAATACAGGGGACTGGGGGGCTTGGGTCTGGCCCGTGATAGTACTACATCATCCATTTGCTTCGGCTGATTCTCAGGGACCCCCTACAGAGCCTGCTGACTAACCCACTACCCCCCACTCCCACCATGAGTCCTGACAGTGATGGACAGGGGTTTCTCAAGTCCTGGGGTGCACTGAAAACCCCAGGAAAAGGGACAACTGTAGCCCTGGGCATCAGATCTGCTAGAATCAATATGGACAGCAGTGAGGGGCATGAGAAGGGTCAGGGTGGGGAAAACATGCAATGCCATGGTGCTTGGCCCCTCTCTGGTCCCCTGGCCTCAAAGAGGCATTGACCCATGATGCCCCCTTCCTGGAGAGGTGCTGAGGAGTAAAAGGGGTGATGGAAGGGAGAGGGCAGGCAGCAGGCAGCCACAGACGCATGTGAGGATGCACTGACCTGATCACAGTATCACTTGAACGTTGTGATCTAAAAAATGAGGCCAAAAAAGGTACAGCACTGAGGACTGCAGAAGGCACAGGAAGTGGTGGGGCTGTGGAGAGGCGCCCTCACCCAGACCTCTTTTAATGTCACATGCGAAGTGATGCTGACCACACAACAGAACCATCCAGCTTGACAGAGAGGTGCAGCCACCTGCTGCAAATGGCATCCAAGCCTCAGGTTTGCACACACCCCAGAAGCTGCAAAGCCCAGTGCTTTCTCTTCTTCAGCATTCCTGCATCATCATTCATCACCAACAGAATAGGTAGTGAGGCCCCTTTAGTTCCTGATGTGGGTATGGCTGGCATCTCCATTTTTAAGCTACTCTTGCCAAGGCTTAGTAATTTGACTGGACCCTCAAGGAACCAGATTGGAATCTCTTTGTCCTTTCTAGGGAGCCTTGCTCTCTATGTCATTCACTTCTGCATTTTTGTTATATTCTCCTTCCTTATGTTCTCTCTGGGTTCAATTTGCCATTCCTTGTCTGACTTCTTGAGAAAGAGACTTGGTTCTCTGATCTCAGCTATTTCCCTTCAGCAGCATCTGCATTTCCAGCTCTCCTGTCTGTCTAAACCCAAAGCCAGTTGCAGTCCCAATGTGTGTTATGCCAAAAGTTTTTCATTATTTCCTTTAAAATATGTGATTCACCAGTGAGACATTTTCCTCTAGCCCAAATATTATTTAGAGATTCATAAATAAAACTTAACTCTTCCACCTGCCTAATCACAAAAACCTAAGCTAGTTTCTATGTCAGGAAAATGCTGAACTAGCCCAGAAAAACAAATTTAAATACAGCCAATTAGTTACCATCAGCTAATTTTATCATTCCTAAGCAAACACTGCCTCCCCACTTTATAAGACACCCCAAAGTAAAATGGAAACTTCATGTCAGCCAATCAGAAAATTTCTTCACTTTCTTCCATATTTGCCTGTAAAAGTTTAAGTTGCCTCTTTCCACCCCGATAGAGCTCCACTCCACTTTCTGAAAGGTATGCTCCCCGATTCACTGATCACTTGATAAAGCTATGAGATCTTAAATTGCATGAAAAGTGTTTCAATTCTCAAAATTGTAGTAGTTTGAAATTATTTTATGAATCCTAAAAAGAGAAAAATTACGTTTGTGGGCTGTTCCACTTCTGTGGTTCTGAGAACTTTTTTCAATTGGACTACCTCAGTGAGGTGTGACTCAGCTTGAGTCTCTGCCCTTTTGCTGGGCTAATAAAAAATGATGACACACAGGAAAGAGAGCTCTGCCATATTTGATGCTGCCATCTGACAGAAAGAAGCTCACGAAACTGAGGACCTGGGGAGAGATGAGCCATTTACCTGATAGCTTGCAGCTGAAATCAGGAAGAAAGCAGAGTAGCCAAGCCTAAGAGAAGGTAAGAGAAAAACCCTATGCCTGGTTGCCCACAGCTGAGCTCTGGAGACAGTACAGTCTGGAGGGAAGACAAAGACCAGGCAGAGATCACCTGCCATCTTGCTTCAACATGTGGCAGCTGCTTGAGTGAGAAAGAACCTCTTACGGTGCCATGAATTGCACCTTTCATGGCCTTGGAGCTCTAAACTTTTACCCCAGATGAATAACCTTTATTAAATCCAACACATTTATGGTCCTTTGCATTGGCAGCCCTCCTGCATACTAAAGCAAAGACATACTGCTGAATTTCCAAACATTTTGTGTGTTTCAGGAAAGAATTTTCTTCTGAATTTCAACACTAAATCACAGGGTGGCCAGACAGAAAACTGTAACATCAGCTCTGTGAAATTCATAGAGACTTGCTTTATGGATGAAAATCTTGTCAATTTTAATCAATGTTCTACCAGCTCAAGAAAACAGGCATATTCTGCAGTTCTTGGGAAAATGTTCTATAGAAATCACAAAGTTATATTTGTCATATATGTTCTTAATTCTTACATATACACCTTGGTTTTGGTTGCAGAGTTTCTAGAATGGCCTGAAAGAGGTGCTTCAAATTCCTCAACTAAGACTGTGAGAGTAACTGATTTGCTTCTTCTGTCCTTGTCAGATGTTGCTTTATACTATCCGGCTGTAATAAGACATGGCTCTGCAGATAGAGTCATTGTGACTTCTAAAATCAAAGCAAAGTGTGGCCTTAAGTTTTCCCCACAGCCATTTGTTTTTATTCCATATTTGTCTGAGTCCTAAACCCAGGAGAAAAACCACATTCAGAACTGCATGATTGTTCACACACTAGCACCCAAGCTAGAGGCCTGCTGGAATCATCGATGAGGGCCTTAAAATATCCTGTGTCTGAGTTTCCATGCTGGAGGTCATGGCACAGGGACAGGGAACCAAGGCCAAGACCTTCTATGCACTTAAGGTACATTTGAGCTTTAACCTAGAGCTTGAAGTAGAAAAGGAGCAGGGCTCTGGGCTTTCCTGACATGTAATGGAGGCAAGATGAAAGGGCTTCCACCTGGGAACACTACTGACACACATTCATATATCAGAACTGGCTTCTGCAGTGGTCTTTGCACTGTGCCTTGAGCTTTTGTGCTGTGAAGCAGAGGTGCTGCCTGTTACCAAGGGAAAGTCACTCTGGAAGTCCTGTGAATCAGGACTCAGTTGCTCCATTCAGCAGCATTCCTACTCTATTGCCTGAGTGGCCCTGCAGGATAAGGACTGCTGCTCCTGAATGAGCCTGGGTCCTGGAGCGGGAGACAGGTGTATTCCAGTGGCTGCTTCCTAGATATATATATACATATATTTGCATTGCTGTTGAGTTGAATGGGAGAGCTTTACGGAGAGGTTGGAAAATGAATAATGGATGGATGGATGAATGGTTGAACAAATGAGCCTACAATCAAACCTAAGAGGGCTGGATGTGAGCCAGTAAGGACTGCCTGACCTAAAGTGAAAATGTTGATTTTCACTGCAGAGACATCCATGGCAGCCAAAGGAGAAGTGAGAGTTCAGCAATGCAGGGGCCTGGAATGTGCTCTGAGATGCCTTTATTCCCAGGTGCCCACACACATTCGGACTACAGAGATGACTGTGGGTCCTGCTGAGAAGGGCCATGGCCCCTCACTTCACCTGTTTCTCCACACAGGTGCTGTTCAACAGAGTGAACTTGGTGATCCATGGCATGAGGTCCACCACGAATGTGCACTGCAGCTGAGAAGGAAAAAGCATAAGAGAGAATTACAAAGGGTGGCATGTTGGGCGCAATACCTGTAGGACCCACAGGCACACAAGAGGCACCAAAAATTGCAAAACCATGAAAATCTAACAGGATCATTCTCCTGGAGCAGAGCTGGGAAAGCTCAAGGCAATGCCAGAGGAAGGAGCATAAGCTGCAGGGTTCAGCCACCTAATCCTGGGCTCCATGAAGGATCCCTTTCTCCAAGGGATTCCTGTCCACACGCAGCCTCCCCAAGGCACAGGATGCTGGAGGGCCCCACGCCCCTTTCTCCTGAAGGAGCAGTCTGCCCAAGGGGTGCTTCAGCAGGGTGCTCACCCATTGAACAGTTAGGAGACAGGTGCCTGCAACAGGCTGAATGCTAGAGGGAGGTGTCAGCTCTACAGTAGTGGGGGGCCCTCCCCAAAGGCTCCTGTGAGAGATTCAGCTTGCAGGAACATGACATCAGAACTCTGCCTGAACAAGAAGCTCCCCTGACTTCAAGAAAAGTACTGAAAGGGGGAGGGGTGATCAGATAAACTAGGTAGTCCACCCCAGCACAGAGGGGCGTGTGCCCAAGAAGGGCAAGGACCACAGGGAGAACCACAGGACACAGAAAGTGAAGAGGCTGTGACCTGGAGTGAGGGCTCTGCCCAGAGGAAGGGCAAGTGAACTCCTGCAGGTCACCCTGGGCTCCCAGGCTTTCTTTCTGTTCAAAACGAGCACATTCTCTATCCAGCACAGGAACCCTGAGACCCACTGAGAGAAGGGTCGGGAAACCTTCATGCTGCCAGGAGCATCTTCTCACGGTTCTCCTAAGCCTTCCTCCAATGGCTCTCTAGATTGTCCTTTTGATTTCCAGCAGATTTGTGCTGCTTTGGGATCAATTTTATTCACCAACCTTTTTTTCTCCTGGGCCTTCTTGTAAGGGGCAGTTTTCAAGGTCTTCCTCGTGCTTTCTGCAAATTGTGCGGCCTAATTCCACATCCATTAAATATACATGAGAATTCCTCTGTCAAGAAATTGTAGCAAATATTATGAAACAACTTCTTTTCAGGAAAGAGAAAATGGCAAAGTCCATATAAAAATGGGAGTAAAAGAACTGGATATTCATATGCATATAAATTAGGATATATTTAGAATGTGCAATTTCTTTTATTTCTCTTATTTTTAATTCATGATTTATTATTTTTTATCCTCTTAATTATCAATACCTCTTATCAAATACATTGATATGTGCAACTAAAACTTGTTCTAGAATGTTCCCTTTGGCCCTCCTCCTAAAGGTCCACCCCTGGAAATCACAGCAACAGTTCATTAAATATATTAGGGGTGGCACAGCCACACAATCAAATATTACACAGCAATGAGCCCAAACACACTATGGCATCATCTAAAATTATGATGAATCTCTCAAACATATTGTTGGTGTACACAAGAAATCATATCTAAAGAGAATATTCTGAATGATTCCATTACATAAAGTAGGAAAACACTCTCCATGCTATAAGAAATCGGGGTCGTGCCCTCACTTGTGGGGGCAGTGCCCCTGGGGACATGAGAGACTTCTTGGTGCCAAGAACCTTCCATCTTCTCATAGGTTCATTGGCAACTCAAAAGTAAGAGTTCATGTTACAACCACTCATTGAGCCAGTTGAAGTTCTGTGAGTTTATGAGGCTTCTATAAGAAGTTATTAAAAGATATTCTTTTCCCATTCTTAAATATAGATCCAGGAACAACTCAGAGACAGGAACATCCATCCAGGACATCCACACACTCGCAGGGAGCACGTCTTTCTCTGAACTGACCTGGAAAGTTTCTAGAAAGCTGACTTAACCTGGGGCTCAGCTGACAGATGGGCCCACAAACTCCACCCACAACCCACAACTCACACTTCCCTATCCCTCCTCACAGGGACAACCAGTACCCAGGCTAGGACTTGAGTTCAGGGGCCTGAGGCAGCAGCAGTGAAGGTGTCCACACCCAAGGGGGTCCTGCTGGCCTCCCAGGATATAGGGCAGGGGATTCAACCCAAGGAAGAGATAGATAGTCAAGGAAATGGGGGAGAGACTGGAGGAATCCAGCAGGCTCTGGGCAGGAATGTATGGTCCAGACAGCCTCCTCTTCAGGAGAGTGTGGCACACGTGGGACGCCCCTCATCAGAGTCTCTGCAGGCATGGGGTTTTGCTCAGGGCAATTTATCCAGGGGAAACCTTGGGGATGCAGAAAATTACTCCATAATGATTCCACCCAAAGGAAACACTGAGTAAAAAAGAACAAAAATCATTGGTAATGCTGGCAGTGTTATGCTAACAATACTTAAGTTTATATCAGGTCCAATTTTTCCTTACATTTCAGACCCTATGAAAACCTCCTCCTTCTCCATTCCACTGGGATATTCAAGGGTACTGTAACCATGATAGACTTGAACTGGCTCATGTCATGTCCCTCCCCCTCCACCCCAGCATTCATCATCATCACAGGTGATAGGTTCTCAGTTCACCCATGTGCTCAGGGCAAATGTCCAGAATCAACTTAAATGTTCCCTTTCAGGCCAAGCACACCAACGATTCAGGCTGCTCCACCTCTGGGTGGATCTAAATGTCAGAGCTTCCCCACCACCCAGCACCTGCCAAGCACAGGTTTTTGCATCATGAACCCCCAACTGTTCTCAACCTCCACCACCCCCATTAGATTTGCAGGGCACTACATTCAAAGTGATGCTTGTAAAGCATGACTTAGGTCATGTCCTCTACTGAGTCAAAACCTTCATCAGATTTCTGACACTATAGAGAAAATCCTATGTCCTCCACCCTGTCAACCTCACCCCTCTGCACCCCTGCCTCTCAGCACCTCTTTTGCCAAGACTCAGGTTCAGGGACAGTAAAGCCAGTTCCAGAGCTCCCCAGTCTTGGCCCATCTTAGTGCTTCTTAGTGGCTGCCTGTCCTGCTCTTGCAAACCTACTTGTGTCTGGGTTCTTTGATTCATCACTCTGTTGAAAGATCTTCCCTGTGCACCTGTCCTACAGATCAGCCCCTTCCAATGTCACTTCCTTCCCTGCAGCTCCATAACTGTTGTGAAGCTTACAACCCAGCCTGCTCTATGACATTTAGGAATTTGGAGCTCACATATTCCCCTTACCTAAGCCCCAAGAAAACACAGCCCTCTTGACATCGTTTCTGTTACTACACAGGCCCCAAAAAGCGTGGGTTTACAAAAAGGGTGAACCAGATTCCTGAATAATGTCAACTCAACCTGACACATCAGTCCCTACTGTCCAGCCAGTGTGCTCCCTATATAGCAAAGCCACAGACAGGGCCAGCTCCTTTATCATCTCAAGTGCCCCCACACTCTGGGGAGGCCCTGCTGCACCTTCTCTGCTTGGCTCATCTCCTTGGGTTTTCTTCCCTTAGCCTCTCTCCTGCTTGTCTGTCTCTGCCCTTCTCTCACCCCACAATTATCTCAGGATCAAACTCTATGTCTGTCCCCCTCATGCACTAGCAGAATTTCTGATAATATTTAGTCCTTCACATACTTTCTCTCCTTCTACTTAATTCAAGATCTCTGCTCCTTAAGGAATCCTATGGAAATTTGAAGAATTTAAAATAAATCTTGTTTTTCCTTAAATGTTGACCACATTAAATTAACACTGAGTGTTTTCTTCCAGTTTGGGACTCCCCCACCTTTGGCCTTGTTCCAGGGGGACCTGGGACTGCAGGAAGCAGGACAGTGGCCACTCACCTTCTGCTGACTCCGAGTGACCCACTGCAGGTTGTAGGCAAACTCGTCCTCATTGTCCTGATTGAACTGGAACACGGCAAACTCCACTGACATGAGGAAATCCTTCCAGTTTTTGTTAATGTCATAAAATTCTTTGTGAACAGTCCAGACATGACCCACCAGCAAAACAAGTCTCAGAAGCAGAGTCCCCAGGGAGGCCATGGGTGCTCACCGCACCAGTGTTGAGTCTGAGGACAATGTGTCCTGAGAGGTGGTGGCCACAGCTGCCAGCAACGCCCATCTTGGCCCTGCCCCTAGAGGGCCCAAGCTTAGCACCTCCTCCTGCCTTGGACCAGCACCTGGGTCCAGCTTCTCCATCTCATGGCCCCACCTTGTCCCCATGATAACACCAAACGCGTGGTCAAGCAGGAGACCACATCCCACCCACTTACTTCCCCCCATGGTGTCCATATCCTCCTCAACAAACCTTGGACCCAATGTATATCAATGCACTCATCCCCTACACACATCCAGGGTGCTCCCCCTGCCCCAACCAATCCCTGTAAAGGACCCAGGTGGGGGCTATGCCCACCTCACTGAACTCCTAGCTGTGCACACAAGGTCCAACAAGGTCACAGGGACTAGGAAGAAATTGGGTTGCCCAAATCACAAGCAAAGGAGGGAGGAGGCAGACCTGCTTTTCACGTTAGCTGTGCCCATGACCCCAGGGCCAGGATAACAGAGCATATGGGAGGGGGTGGATCATTGATGGAGCCCATGGTGGTACCATTCCCTCATCTACTTCTGCCCTTTCTCATAGACCACCTAAGAAGCCTGCTAACCAACCCACCATCATGTCATCCCAAACCCAAGGTCTGACAGTGACAGACAGGGATTTTCAAGTCCCAGGGTAGAAGGAACCCCAGAAAATGCGACAAATGGAGCCCCAGTCATCAGGTCTGCCCAAGTTAATGCAGACAGTAGCTGGGGACATGAGGAGGGGTCGGGTTAGGGAAGACATGCGTTGCCATGATACTTGGTCCCCCTCTGGTCCCCCAGTCTCAAAGAGGCATTGACCCATAAAATGGGCGATTGAAGGGAGAGGTTAGGCAGCAGACAGCCACACGTGCCTATGAGGATGCACTGACCATAGCCTTGTGTCACTTGTACATTGTGATCTCAAATATGAGGCCAAGGAATGCACAGCACTGAGAACTAGGGAAGGCACAAGAAGTGGTGGGGCTGCAGAGAGGGCACCCCCACCCAGTCCCCTTTCATTGTTACGTGTGATTTGATGCTTACTGCACAATAGAGCCATCCAGCTGTAGAACGACACACAGTCATCTGCTGCGAATTGTGTCCAGGCTTCATGTTTGCGCACACCCCAGAAACGGCAGACCCCAAAGCGTGTTCTTCTTCAGCATTCCTGCATCATCTTCGTCACTGACAGGATAGGCCTCTTCAATTCCTGATGTGGGTGTGTCCACCGTCTCCATTTCTAGGCCACACTTGCCATGAATTAGCAATTTTATTAGACCCTCAAGGAATGAGTTTGGAATCCCTCAGTGCCTTTGCTCTCTGTGACACTCATTTTTGCTTTTTGTTATAATTTCCTTCCTTCTGATTTCTCTGGGTTCAATTTGTGATTCTTGTCTGATACTTGAGACAGAGACTTGCTTTTCTGATCTCTACCCTTTCCTTTCAACAGCATCCACATTTCCAGCTCCTTGTAAACCCAAAGCCAGCAGCAGCCCCTACATGTGTTAGGCCAAAAGTTTTTAACCATTTCCTTAAAAATATAAGTGAATCTCCACTGGGACTCTTTCTCTAGCCTATGTGTGATTTAAAATTTGATAAATAAAACTTAAGTTGCCCGTCTACCTAAACACAAAAACCTAAGCTAGTTTCTTTTCCCAGTAAATGCCAGGTTTGCCCAGAAAACCTAATTTAAATACAGCCAAATAGTTATCACCAGCTGACTATCTCATTCCAAGGAAACCACCACCTCCCCACTTTGTAAATCCCCCAAAGTAAAATGGAAACTTCATGTCAACCAATTAGTATATTTCCTCACTTGCTTCCATATTCGACCTATAAAAGTTGCTTCTTTCCACCCCCTTACTACGGCTCCCTTCTACTTTCCAAATGGAATACTGCCCAATTCACCAGTCACTTGATAAAACTGTAAGATCCTAAATTGCATGAAAAGTTTATCAATTATGAAGATTGTAGCACTTTGAAATTATTTTATGAATCCCAAAAATTGAAATTATTTTAAAAATCCCAAAAAGAGAAGGATTACATTTGTGGGCTGGATCTCTCCTGTGGGTGTGAGAACTTTTTTCAAATGAACTACCTCAGTGAGGTGTGACTCAACTTGAGTTTCTACCCTTTGCTGGGCTAATAAAATACAATGACACACAGGAAAGAGAGCTCTGCCATATTTGACGCTGCCATCTGACAGAAAGAATCTCACGAAACTGAGGACCTGGGGAGAGATGAGCCATTTACCTGATAGCTTGCAGCTGAAATCAGGAAGAAAGCAGAGAAGTCAAGCCTAAGAGAAGGTAAGAGAAAAACCCTATGCCTGGTTGCCCACAGCTGAGCTCTGGAGACAGTACAGTCTGGAGGGAAGACAAAGACCAGGCAGAGATCACCTGCCATCTTGCTTCAACATGTGGCAGCTGCTTGAGTGAGAAAGAACCTCTTACGGTGCCATGAATTGCACCTTTCATGGCCTTGGAGCTCTAAACTTTTACCCCAAATGAATAACTTTTATTAAATCCAACACATTTATGGTCCTTTGCATTGGCAGCCCTTCTGCAAACTAAAGCAAAGAAATGCTGCTGAATTTCCAAACATTTTGTGTGTTTCAGGAAAGAATTTTCTTCTGAATTTCAACACTAAATCACAGGGTGACCAAACAAAAAGCTGTGACATCAGCTCCGCTTTATGGATCAAAATTGGTCAATATTGATCAATGTTCCCCCATCTCAAGAAAGCAGGAATATTCTGCAGTTCTTGGGAATCTGTTCTATGTAAAAAACAAAGTCAAATTTGTCACATGTGTTCTTAAATTCTTCCATATACACCTTGGTTTTGGTTGCATAGTTTCCAGAAAGTCCTGAGAGAGGTGCTTCAAATTCCTCAATTTAGGACTGTAAGAGTATCTGATTTGCTTCTTCTATCCTTGTCAGGTGTTGCTTTATACTCCCTGGCTATGATAAGACATAGCTCTACAGATAGAATCACTGTGGCTTCTAAAACCAAAACAAAGTGTGGCCTTAAGTTTCCCCAATGGCCATTTTTTTTTAATCCCATATTTGTCTGAGTCATAAAACCAGAAGAAAAGCCACATTCAGAATTGCATGATTGTTCACACACTAGCACCCAAGCTAGAAACCTGATGGAATCATCAATGAGGGCCTTAAAATGTCCTGTGTCTAGGTTTCCATGCTGGAGGTCATGGTGCAGGGACTGGGAATCGAGGTCAAGATCTTTTATGCACTTAAGGTACATTTGAGCTTTAACCTAGAGCTTGAAGTAGAAAAGGAGCAGGGCTCTGGGCTTTCCTGGCATGCAATGGAGCCAAGGTGAAAGTGCTTCCACCTGGGAACACTACTGACACACATTCAAAGCATATCTGTCTGTCCTTGTTCAGCATGGGATCTGTGAGCATGCCTCCACCCTTCAGCCTTCTCTTCATTGGGATAACAGGCCAGCCTTGCTTACCTCACAAACTTACCCATGAGTATTTATCCATGTCCCCAGCTTCTGCAGCTGTATTTGCACTGTGCCTTGAACAATTGTGCTGTGAAGCAGAGGTGCTGCCTGTTACCAAGGGAAAGTCAACATGGACTTCCAGAGAAGCAGATCCATTTGCTCCATTCGACAGCATTCCTGCCTGGCCTCACAGGACAAGAGTGCCCCTCCATGAGCCAGGGTCCAGAAAGGGAGACAGGTAGATTTCAGTGGCTGCTTCCTATCAGTACTTTTTTTTTTTTTTCACATTGCATTTGAGTTGAAAGGGAGAGCACTTTGGAGAGATTGGAAAACGAATCAATGATGGATGGATGGATGGATGGATGGATGGATGGATGGATGGATGGATGAAGACAAACAAGCCTACAATCAAACCTGAGAGGGCCAGAAATGAGCCAGTAAAAACTGGTTGACCTGAAGTGAGAGGACTGATTCACTCAAGATCCTGCACAAGCATCCAAAATAATCACCATTATGGTAAGAAAACCCCCATTGATTTTCATTGCAGAGACATCCGTGGCAGCCAAAGGAAACATGAGTGTGCAGCAGTGCAGAGGCCTGGAATGTGCTCTGAGATGCCTTTATTCCCCAGGACTATAGAGGTGACTGTGGCTCCTGTTGAGAAGGGCCATCTTCCCTCACTTCACCTATTTCGCCACACAGGTGCTGTTCAGGAGAGTGAACTTTGTGATCCATGGCTGGGCATACACCAGGAATTGGCAGTGCAGCTGAGAAGGAGAAAGGAGAAAGAATTACAAATGATAGCACATTGGAAGCACTACCAGTAGGATGCATAGGAGCCCAAGAGACACCAAAAATTACAAAACCACAGAAACCATACAGGATCTTTCCCCTGGGGAAGAGCTGGGATAACTCAAGGCAGCACCAGAGGAAGGCGCAGAGGCTGCTGGATCCTGATCTGCCCACCTGACCCCTGGTTCCGAGGATGCCTAGCTGGGTTTCCCCACCCCAAGGGATTCCTGTTCTCTCACAGCCTCCCTGGGCACAGGATCCTGGTAGACCCACACCCCATTTCTCCTGGGGGAGCTGACTGCCCGAATGATGCTCCAGCAGGGTCCTCATCCACTGTGCAGTCTGAGGACAGGCTCCAGCATCAGATTAGAGGTTGAGGGAGATATCAGCTCTACTGGGGGAGGAGCACCCTCAATGAGGTCTGTCCTTCACCTCCAGGTCCTTGTGCCAGATTCAGCTCATGGGTGTGAGACATCAGAACTCTGCCTGTAGGAAAAGTGTCCCTGCCTCCAAGGAGAGTACAGAAAGGGGGAGGGGTAATCAGATTAACTAGGCAGATCCTCAGCACAGAAGGACATGTGATCAAGTAGGGAAGAACCAAATTACACAGAAAGGCTGGGACCTGGAGTCAGGGCTCTGCCCAGAGGAAAGGCAGGTCAACTCCTGCAGATCACCCCTGACTCCCAGGCTCTGGGCTCAGAACAAGCACATTCTCTGTCCAGCACAAGGAACCCTGAGACCCGCTGAGAGAAGGCTCAGGAAACCCTCATTCTGCCAGAAGCATCTCCTGACAAATTTCCTAAGCCTTCCCCCACTGGCCCTCTAGATTGTCCTTTTGATTCCCAGCAGATTTGTGCTGCTTTGGGGTCAATTTTATTCACAAACCTTTTTTTCTCCTGGGCCTTCTTGCAAGGCACAGTTGTCAAGGTCTTCCTTGTTCTTCCTGCAAATTATGTGGCCTAACTCCACTTCCATTAAATATATTGGAAAAATCCTCTGTCAAGAAATAGAAGCATGGGAAATGGACTTTGGCCCAGTGGTTAGGGCGTCCGTCTACCATATGGGAGGTCCGCGGTTCAAACCCCGGGCCTCCTTGACCCGTGTGGAGCTGGCCATGCGCAGCGCTGATGCGTGCAAGGAGTGCCGTGCCACGCAAGGGTGTCCCCGCGTGGGGGAGCCCCACGCGCAAGGAGTGCGCCCGTGAGGAAAGCCGCCCAGCGTGAAAAGAAAGAGCAGCCTGCCCAGGAATGGCGCTGCCCACACTTCCCGTGCCACTGACGACAACAGAAGCGGACAAAGAAACAAGACGCAGCAAATATTCCTAACAAGGGCGCCTCTAAATATGTGAGGCAAACGCTGGAAAAACTAAGTGAAAGAATAGATGCATCTACAATTATAGTGGGGGATTTTAATACACCACTATCAACTCTGGACAGAACATCTCAAAAGAGAATCACTAAAGAAACAAAACATTTGAACAGTATATTAGAAGAGCTGGATCTAATAGACATATATAAATCATTACACCCAAACACAGGATATACATTTTTCTCAAGCGCACATGGAACATTCTCCAAGATTGACCATATGCTAGGCCACAAAGAAAGGCTTAATGAATTCAGAAAGATCGAAATCATACAAAACAATATCTCTGAACACAGTGGAGTCAAGCTGGAAATTTGCAAGGGACAGAGACCCAGACTTCACACGACAATTTGGAAATTAAACAGCACACTCTTAGAAAAACAGTGGGTCAAAGAGGAAATCTCAAAAGAAATCAATGACTACCTTGAAACAAATGATAATGATAACACAACATACCAAAATTTATGGGATGCAGCAAAAGCGGTACTGAGAGGGAAATTTATAGCCATAAATTCATATATCAAAAAAGAAGAAAGAGCAGAAATTGAAGAATTAACTGCACATTTGAAGGAATTAGAAAAACAACAACAAAGTAACCCAACAGGAAGAAGAAGGAAGGAAATAACAAAGATAAGAGCAGAACTAAATGAAATAGAAAATAAGAAAGCACTTGAAAAAATAAACAAGACCAAGAGCTGGTTTTTTGAGAAGATCAACAAAATTGACAAACCTTTAGCGAGACTAACAAAGAAAAAAAGAGAAAAGATGCAAATACACTAAATAAGAAATGAGAAAGGTGATATCACCACTGACCCCACAGAAATAAAGACTATCATAAGAGGATACTTTGAAAAACTATATTCCAACAAAAATGACAATTTAGAGGAAATGGACAAATTCCTAGAAATACATAAGCAGCCCATACTGACGAAAGAAGAAATTGATGATCTTAACAAACCAATCACAAGCAAAGAGATAGAATCAGTCATTAAAAATCTCCCAACTAAGAAGAGCCCAGGGCCAGACGGCTTCACAGGTGAATTCTACAAAACATTCCGGAAAGAACTAACACCAATCCTGTTGAAACTATTCCAAAAAATCAAAACAGAAGGAATACTGCCTAATTCCTTCTATGATGCCAACATTACCCTAGTACCAAAGCCAAACAAAGACACCACAAGAAAGGAAAATTACAGACCAATTTCTCTAATGAACCTAGACGCAAAAATACTTAACAAAATACTTGCTAATCGTATTCAACAACACATTAAACGAATTATACACCATGACCAAGTGGGATTTATCCCAGGTATGCAAGGATGTTTCAACATAAGAAAATCAATCAATGTAATACACCATATAAACAGATTGAGAGAAAAAAACCACATGATTATATCTATAGATGCAGAAAAGGCATTTGACAAAATACAGCACCCCTTCCTGATAAAAACACTCCAAAAGATCGGAATACAAGGAAACTTTTTGAACATGATAAAGAGTATATATGAAAAACCTAAAGCCAACATTGTTTACAATGGCGAAGTCCTGAAATCCTTCCCTCTAAAATCAGGAACAAGACAAGGATGCCCATTGTCTCCGCTCCTATTTAACATTGTCTTGGAAGTACTGGCTCGAGCACTGAGACAAGAACCAGATATAAAAGGCATTCAAATTGGAAGGGAAGAAGTCAAAATTTCATTATTTGCAGATGACATGATCCTATATATAGAAAACCCTGAGAGATCTTCAACAAAGCTCCTAGAACTCATAAATGAGTTTAGCAAAGTCGCAGGTTATAAGATCAATGCGCAAAAATCAGTAGCATTTCTATACACCAATAATGAGCAAGATCAGGAGGAAATCAAGAAACAAATACCATTCACAATAGTAAATAAAAAAATCAAATACTTAGGAATAAATTTAACTAAAGAGGTAAAAAACTTATACATCGAGAACTATACAAGATTGTTCAAGGAAATCAAAGAAGACCTAAATAAATGGAAGAATATTCCCTGTTCATGGATAGGAAGACTGAATATTATTAAGATGTCTATCCTACCAAAACTGATCTACACATTCAATGCAATCCCAATAAAAATCAACACAGCCTTCTTTAAGGAACTAGAAAAACTAACTATGAAATTTATTTGGAATAAAAAGAGGCCCCGAATAGCCAAAGACATATTGGAAAAGAAAAACGAAATAGGAGGAATCACACTTCCTGACTTCAAAACATACTACAAAGCTACAGTAGTGAAAACAGCATGGTACTGGCATAAGGAGAGACACACAGACCAATGGAATCGAATTGAAAGTTCAGATATAGAACCTCATGTATATAGCCATATAATATTCGATAAAGCCACCAAACCCTCTCAACTGGGAGAGAATGGCCTATTCAACAAATGGTGCCTGGAGAACTGGATAGCCATATGTAGAAGAATGAAAGAGGATTACCATCTCACACCTTATACAAAGATCAACTCAAGATGGATCAAAGACCTAAATATAAGAGCCAAGACCATAAAGACCTTAGAAAGCAGTGTAGGGAAACATCTACAGGACCTTGTAATAGGAAATGCCTTCATGAATATCACACCAAAAGCACGAGCAGCAAAAGAACAAATAGATAAATGGGACTACCTCAAAATTAAAGCCTTCTGCACCTCAAAGGAGTTTGTCAAGAAAGTAAAAAGGGAACCCACACAATGGGAGAAAATATTTGGCAACCATATATCTGATAAGAGACTTATAACTTGCATATATAAAGAACTCATAGATCTCGAAAACAAAAAGATAAACAACCCATTTAAAAAATGGGAAAAAGATTTAAACAGACACTTCTCCAAAGAAGAAATACAAATGGCTAAAAAGCACATGAAAAAATGCTCCAAATCCCTAGCTATCAGGGAAATGCAAATCAAAACGACAATGAGATACCATCTTACTCCCATAAGATTGGCAGCCATGAAAAAAACAGTAGAATACAAATGCTGGAGAGGATGTGAAGAAAGGGGAACACTCATCCATTGCTGGTGGGAATGCAGAAGGATCCAACCATTCTGGAGGACAGTTTGGCAGTTTCTCAAAAAATTATCCATAGATTTGCCATATGACCCAGCAATACCACTGCTGGGTATATACCCATCAGATCTGAAAACAAGGACACAAACCGATATATGTACACCAATGTTCATGGCAGCATTGTTCACCATCGCCAAAAGTTGGAATCAATCCAAAAGTCCATCAACAGATGAGTGGATCAATAAAATGTGGTATATACACACAATGGAATACTACTCAGCTGTAAGAACCAATACACTACAATCACACGTGATAACATGGATGAACCTTGAGAATCTTATGTTGAGTGAAGCAACCCAGGCATTGAAGGACAAATACTATATGACCTCAATGATATGAAATAAGTTAACTGCCTCAGAGAGCTAGAGTCTGGAAAAGTGGCTTACTGGAAATCGGGGGTGGAGGAAGGATGTGAGTTAATGTCTGTAGGGGTGGAATCTGTGATGAGCTGGGGGTAAGTATGAGCACAAAGAAGGAACAAAATGGGGGCAAGGGGTTACCTTCGGGTGGGGTTTTCTGGGTTTGAGGGGGGCTGGGGATGGGAAGAGGGGTAATATGGTCCAAGAAATAGGTGGGAGGGAGGGGCAACATACAAACATGGGAGAGTGCCAGAAGTTTGTTGAGAACTAAATGTTGAGTAAAACGTATCAAAGTATAAGTAGGAGGGTCACCTGGTTAGGACGCTCAGGGGGTATGGTCTGATGCAGGACGGACTCCGGAGGGAATAGCTGAAGGCTCATTTTGCCAAGGTGCGTTCTACCATTGGGTGGGGTGGACCCATATCCTGGGGAAGACTAATGCCGTCGAATAGAGAGAACTGTATCTCTCGTGAGAAAGGACGGCTCCCAGGGCATTAGATTGGCAGGCGTTGTGGGCCCTAAGGGGAGGGGAAAATGGACGTGCAATGGATAGAACAAAGGTAAATAAGGGGGCAAAAGAGGATTTATGTGAGAGTACACGAGGATGAATATAAAACAGCTAATATAACACCAAAAACATAGGGGACGACAGACTAATAATGAAAACCATAAGACAAAACATAGGATAACTAAAAAATTTAGAAAACTGTACAACCTAAAGTATGGACCACATAGTAAGCACAAATGTTACCTTGTTTGAAAACTATAGTTTCGGAATCTGTACATCAGTTTCAGGAAATATGATATGAATAAGTTAAAAGATTATTGCTGTGGAAGGGAAAAGGTTTTATGGTGGATCTGGGGAAATACTGTATATTGTATATACGAATTTTGGTGATCTAAGACTCTTCTGAAGCTGACATTATGTTGGGATTCACTTTACGGGAAGTTTTGGATCACAGAGTGGTTCAACAATGGCAGCGGAGGAATACTGATATGAGATGTTATTGACAGGATATATATGGTTGACAGGGAGTTATACAGGGCATATGCCCAGGGTATATGGTAATGTCTATATATACTCATAGTGGAAACAATTAAAAACAACAGCTGGGGGGGTACTGGGCTCCTGGCCGGGGGGTCACTGTTGTGGGCCCTGGGAGAGCAGCGGCAATCCTCCAGGTGCAACGGCAAGAACCAGGAAGGAAGGAGGGCCCAACAGTGGGCCCTTGATATTAATGGCTACACTTTTGAGCCTATGCACCTGCAATAAGAACAAGGCCTAGAGTAGCATTGTGCCTGGGGGTTTCCTCCTGACAGCCTTCATGTTACTCAAATGTGGCCACTCTCACAGCCAAACTCAGCATGTAGATGTGATGCATTCCCCCCAGCGTGGGACACGACACCCGGGGATGAGCCTCCCTGGCACCGAGGGATCACTACCACATACCAGCTGAAGAAGCAACGAGAAAATGACCTTGAATTAAAGATTCAATGCGGAACAGCAGAATATACCTGTCTACATATAATAACATAACTTCGGGAAGCGGTTTGACCTAATGTAAGGGGGAAATGGAGAGGAGAAATGAGATTATAAGGCTGTGAGTCTCTAAAAAAGAGTCTGGAGGTTGTCAGAAGGAATACCCCTATGTACAACTGAACAGAGTCTAAGAGACAGATAAGGTAGATACAACCCCAGGTATTGGTTCTTTTGAGGGATAAAGAGACCCACGGGTTCTATGGTCATGGCAGAAGGGGTTCACTGCCATGACAGATGGCCCTTCTTTGGAGCTGGTGTTTCTGCGTGATGGAAATGGACTCAGAGGGGATCTCTTTTCACAAGACTTGCATGCTACTTTATTGGAATTGTATTTGGTGCTGAGTTTAAGATATATGTAGGGGATTTGAATCTCTGGACTGATAATATGACACCCAGGCCCAGAGCCTCAACAGACTTCAGCTCCTACACTTTGACTTATTGGACTTACTCCACTCAGCTAACATGGAGTTGAAGAAGGTCAACCACCACAGCATGGAGCCTAGAGTGTCTACAACTAGAAGCGGGAAGAGTGCATCCAGTACCCATGTGGAATCTAAGCCCTCACTTGACATAGGTGTGCAATGGACACAACCAATCCAATGTCCACAGAGGAAATGTGAAATGGGTGTGGGAACGGTAGCCATGGGGGCTGCTGGGTGTGGGGAACGGGAGGAAGAGATGAGATGTGGAGGCGTTTTCGGGACGTGGAGTTGTCCTGGATACTGCTTCACGGACAATTACGGGACACTGTAGATCCCCCCAGGGCCCACTGGATGGAACGTGAGAGAGTCTGGGCTATGATGTGGACCATTGACTATGGGGTGCAGTGATGCTCAGAGATGAACTTACCAGGTGCAATGGATGTATCACGATGATGGGAGAGAGTGTTGCTGTGGGGGGAGTGGGGGGCGGGGGCGGTGGGGTTGAATGGGACCTCATATATATTTTTTAATGTAATTAAAAAATAATAATAATAAATAAATATTTAAAAAAAAAAAAAAGACGCAGCAAATAGACACCAAGAACAGACAAGGGGGGGCGGGAATTAAATAAAATAAATAAATCTTTAAAAAAAAAAAAAAAAGAAATAGAAGCAAATTCTGAATTAACTACTTTTCAGGAACAAGATAAAGACAGAAAACCATATAGAAAAAGGGATGAAAGACCTCGATAGTCATATATATTAAATTAGAATATACTTAAAATGTGCAATTTTTATTTGTCTTATTTTAACAAACATTTTATTACTCTTTATCCTCTTAATTATAAATATCTCTTACAGAATCTCTCAAACATATCATTGGTACAAACAAGAAATCATATCTAAAGAGAATATTCTAAATTATTCCATTACATAAAATAGGAAAACACTCTCCATGCTATAAGAAATTAGGGTCATGCCCTCACTTGTGGGGGCAGTGTCCCTGGGGACATGAGGTACTCCTTGGTGCCAAGAATCTTCGATCTTCTCATAGATTCATTGGCAACTCAAAAGTAAGAGCTCATGTTACAAATGCTCATTGATCCAGCTGAAGTTCTATGAGTTTCTGAGGCTTCTATAAGAGATTATTAAAAGATATTATTTTCCCTTTCTTAAGTATAGATCCAGGCTAACTCGGGAACAACTAAGAGACAAGTACATCCATCCAGGACCTCTGCACACCTCGGGGAGCACTTCTTTCTCTGGAATGACTTGAAAAGTGTCTAGAAAGATGACAAACCCTACAGCTCAGTTGACAGATGGTCCCATAAACTCCACCCGCAACCCACAACTCACACACATCCATCCTACTCAGGGACAAACATTCACTGAGCATGGACTGGGGTCAGAAGCTAAGGCAGCAGCAGTGGAGCCATCCATGGCCAGGGAGTTCCTTTGACCTGCCAGAATCAGGGCCAGGGGATATAACCCAAGGAAGAGACAGAGATAATAACTTAGCTCGCATCCCTCTACTGAGTCACAACCTCTATCAGATTCCTGACACTGTGGAGAAAATCCTATGTCCTCCACCCGGTCAGCCCCACCCTTGCACACCTGCTACTCAACACATCCCTTACCAAGACTCAGATTCAGGGATACTCAAGTCTGTCCCTGAACTCCCCTCACTTGGCCAGTCTCAGTGCCTCTCTGTGGTTGCCTGTCTTGCTCTTGCAAACCTACATGTGTCTGGGTCCTTCAGCTCGTCACCCTGTTGAGAGGCCTTCCCTGCCAATCTGTCCAATAAGCCAGCACTTTCTAAGGTCCTCACTTCCCCTTAGCCCCATTACTGCTCTGAAGCTTACAACCCAACCTCCACCTTGACATTGAGGAATTTGGAGCTCATGTATGTTCCTTGCCCAAGCCCCAAGAAACACAGCCCTTTATCATCTTTCCTGCTTACTGCACAGGCCCTCAAAGGGTGGGCTCACAGGGAAGTTGAACCATCTTCCTGAAAGACATCAACTCAACCTGGCATGTCTGTCCCCACTGTCCAGCCAGTGTGCTCCCTATATAGCAAAGCCACAGACAGGGCCAGCTCCTTTATCATCTCAAGTGCCCCCACACTCTGGGGAGGCCCTGCTGCATCTTCTCTGCTTGGTTCATCTCCTTGGGGTTTTTTCCCTTAGCCTCTCTCCTGCTTGTCTGTCTCAGCCCTTCTCTCTCCCCACAATTATCTCAGGATCAAACTTTGTGTCTGTCCCCCTCATGCACTAGCAGAATTTCTGATGATAATATTTAGTCCCTCACATACTCTCTCTCATTCTACCCTAATTCAAGATCTCTGCTTCTTAAGGAATCCTGTGGAAAGTTGAAGAATCTCTCATGAATCTTGTTTTTTTTTTTTAATATCAACCAGATTAAAGAAGCATTGAGTGTTTTCTTCCAGTTTGGGACTCCCCCACCCTTAGCCTCATTCCAGGGGGACCTGGGACTGCAGGAAAAAGGGCAGTGGCCACTCACCTTCTGCTGACTCCGAGTGACCCACTGCAGGTTGTAGGCAAATTCGTCCTCATTGTTCTGATTGAACTGGAACACGGCAAACTCCACCGACATGGCGAAAAACTTCCAGTTTTTGCTAATGTCATAAAATTCTTTGCAACCAGTCCAGACGTGACCCACCAGCAAAATAAACCCCAGAAGCAGAAGTCCCGGGGGAGCATGGATGCTCACTGAGTCAGTGCCGAGTCTGAAGACGCGGAGCACCAGAAGGTAATGACCGCTGCTGTCAGAGATGCCTTCCACATGCTCTGGAAACCATGCAGCCCTGCCCCAAGCTTGGAGGCCCCAAGCTTAGCAGCAATTCGTGCCTAAGACCAGCACCTGGGTCCAGCTCCTCCTCCACACTCCCCGGCCTCTGCCAAACACAAGGTCACCAAACACAAGGTCAAGCAGGAGGCCACACCCACACCCACCCCCCACACCCATTGTGTTCATATCCTCCTCCCAAAACCTTGGACCCAAGGACACACATCAATGTGCCCATCCCCTGCACATATCCAGGGTTCTCTCCCTGCCCCAGCCCAGCCCTGAAAAGGATCCTGGTGGGGGCTGCACCCATCTCACTGAACTCACAGCAGTATACACAAGGTCCAGCAGGGTCACGAGGATTTAGAAGAAATTGGATTGCCCAAACCATAGGGAAAGAAGGAAGGAATCAGTTCTGCTTGTCACCTTGGCTGTGCCCATGACCCCTGGGCCAGGATAAGAAAGCATGGGGCAGGGGGAAGAATCACTGCTGTGTCCATGGGGGTACCATCTCCTCCATTTGCTTCTGCCCATTCCCAGGGCCCTCTCTGGAGCCTGACGTCCAACCCACCATCCCCCTATCCCCACCCCAAGGCCTAACAGTGATGAACAGGGGTTTCCCAAATCCTTGGGTAGACTGAACCCCAGGATTTGTAGGAACTGGAGTCCCAGACATCAGGTCTGGTGTGGTCAATGTGGACAGCAGTTGGGGAAATGAAGAGAGGTCAGGATTAGGGAACACATGCCTTCCCATGATACTCAGCCCCTCTCTGTCCCCTGGCCTCAAAGAGGCATCAACCCATGATGCCTGCTTCCCAGAGAGCCGTTGGGGAGTAAAAGGGGTGATGGAAGGGAGAGGACAGGCAGCAGGCAGCTCCACAGCAAGTGAGGATGCACTGACCTGAGCAGCAAGTTGCCTGTACATTGTTTTCTCAAAAGTGAGACCAAGGAAGGCACAGCACTGAGAACTAGGGAAGGCGCGGATAGTGGTGGTGCTGTGGAGAGGGCGCCCCCACCTGGACCCCTTGCATTGTGCCATGCGAATTGATGCTGATCACACAACAGCACCATCCAGCTGTGGGATAAGACACGGTCACCTGCTGCGAATTGCACCCAGGCCTCATGTTTCCACACACCCTGGAAGCTGCAGTCCCCAATGCTTGGTCTTCCTTAGCATCCTCTCATCGTCTTCATCACCAACAGGATAGGTAGTGAGGCTCCTTTGGGTCCTGATGTGGGTATGGCTGCTATCTACCTTTCTAGGCCACTCTTGCCAGGAGTTAGCAATATTTTATTGGACATTCAAGGGACCAGTTAGGATCCCTTGGTCCTTTCTGGGGTCCATCAGTTCTCTGTGACACTCATTTTTGCATTTTTGTTATAGTCTCCTTCCTCCTATTTTCTCTTTGACCATTCCTTGTCTGCTTCTTGAGACAGAAACTTGGTTCTCTGATCTCAACTCTTTCCCTTCAGCAGCATCCACATTTCCAGCTCCCTGTAAACCCAAAGCCAGCAGCAGCCCTGACATGCGTTATGCCAAAATCTTAATCATTTGCTTAAAAATATATGCAACTCTCTATTGAGAATCTTTCTCTATCCCACGCATAATTTAGAGACTGAAAACAAAAACCTAAACTAGTGCTTATTTCCTGCAAATGCCAGACTTGCCCAGAAAACTGATTTTAAATACAATCAATTAGCTATCACCAGCTAACTTTCTCATTCCTAAGCAACACCACCTCCTCACTTTATAAACCCCCCCAAAGTGAAATGGAAATTTCATGTCAACCAATCAGAACATTTCCTCACTTACTTCCATATTCACCCTGTAAAAGCTGCTTCTTTCCACCTCCTTGGTGGAGCTCCATTCACTTTCTGAATGGGATGCCGCCCGATTCAAAGTAAATCTGTGAGATCCTAAATCACCTGAAAAGTTTTCATTTATCAAGATGTATTGCTGAGGCAACCAATGCGAACAGCAAATAGCTGAGGCCCCTCCCCAATGTTAGGAAGGGAGGAGGCGAGGTCTGAGAAAGGCCTCACCTGGGGCCCCACATGTGCATCTCGCCTTGAACCTTGTGCTATGTCTCAGGTTGTGTACTTACATCTTTTCTTGTTTCTTAATAAACTCTTTACTCCCTTGTCTTTAAAAAAAAAAAAAAGCATTGTATTGCTGAATTTCCACTTATTTTGTGTGTTTCTTGCTAACTCTTTTATCTGAATTTCAATGCTAAATCTCACTCTGACCAAAGAACCCACTGTGACATCAGCTCTGTGAAATTGAGACTTGTTTTATTGATCAAAATCTGGTCAGTTTTGATCAATGTTCCATCAGCTCAATGTGGAAAAAGTGGCCACAGTAGTTGCTGAGGGCAGGGAGAGTGAAGAAGAGATGTGATGGGGACATTTTAGGAACTTGAAGTTGTCCTAAATGATATTGCAGGGACAGATGCTGGACATTATATATCCTGCCATAACGCACTGAATGTACTGGGGGAGAGTGTAAACTACAATGTAAACTATTATTCATGGGGTGCAGCAGTGCTCCAAAATGTATTCACCAAATGCAGTGAATATGCCACAATGAGGAAAGAGGTTGTTGAGGTGGGAGGAGTGGGTGGGGTGGGGAGTGGGGTATATTGAAACCTCTTTTATTTTTTAATGTAACATTTTTTATCATTTATGTATCTTCAAAAAAATACAATTTTTTTTAAAAAGCAGTCATATTGTTCATTTCTTGGGTAAATGTTCTGTATAAACCACAAAATCAAATTTGTCACATGTCCTTAAATTCTTCCATATGCTCCCTGGTTTTGATTGAATAGCAGTTCCTGAGAGAAGTGCTTCAAATTCCTCTCCATGGATGAATGTGCCTGATTTTCTTCTAACCTTGTCAGGTGTTGCTTTATACTGTATGGCTATGATAAGAGGTGGTTCCACAGATATAATCATTGTATCTTCTCAAATGAAAGTAAAATGTGGCCTTAAGTCTCCCCTAAGGCCATTTTACTTATTCCATATTTGTCTGAGTCTTAAAACCAATAGAAAAGCCACAGTCAGAACTGAGCAATTCCCATTACACACTAGTGCCCACATTTGAGGCCTGCTGGAATCATCAATGAGGGCCTTATAATATCCCACTGCTGGAGGACACAACACAGAGACCATAACTAGAGACCCTGCATGCACTGAAGGTGCATCTGAGTTTTAATCTGGAGCCTGAAGTAGAGAAGGAGCAGGACACCAGGCTTTCCTGGCATGAAATGGGACCTGAAGGTGAAAGTGATTCCACCTTTTAGCACTACTGACAAATGTTCAGGGAGTATTCATCTGTCCTTGCCCAGCATGTGGTCTGTGAACATGCCTCAGCCCTTCTGAGCCTCCTCTCCAATGGGGATAACAGACCAGCCTTGCTAACCTCACAGACCTATCCTTGCTTATTAATCCATGACCCCATCAAATTGTGGTGGGGATGAGGGCAGTTACAACCAACACATGGATTGGTCCAAAGAACCAGTGTTAGCTTCAGCAGTGGTCTTTGTGTTATGCCTTTGACCTTTTGTGCTGTGAAGCATAGGGGTTTCCTCTCACCAAGGGAGAGTGAACTTGAAGGTCCTGGGAACTCAGGAGCTAGCAGAGAAGCAGGACCCAGTTGCTCCATTCAGCAGCATTCCTACCCCCATGCCTAAGTGGCCCCACAGGAGAAGGGCTGCCCCTCCGTAAGCCTGGGTCCTACAGAGGGAGATGGGGGATGCCGGTGGCTGCTCCCTCGCAGCATTTTTTTTTCATCCCTATTGAGTTGAAAGGGAGAGCAGTATAGAGAGAGTGGAAAATGGGTGGATAGATGGATGGATGGATGGATGGATGGATGGATGGATGGATGGATGGATGGATGGACAAATGAGCTTGCAAACAAACCTTAGGGTGCTGGATATGAGCCAATAAGGACTGCCTGACCTGAAGTGAGAGCATTGATTTACTGAAGACTCAGCACAAGCCAAGGAAAAGAATCAGCATAATGGTAAGAATCCCAGCTGCTTTTCACTGAGTGCAGCAGCATGTGGTGCTCTTTATTCCCCAGGCACCTGCACACAATAGGACTACAGAGCTGACAGTGGCTCCTACTGAGAAAGGCCATGTGTCCCCCCCTCCAACTATTTCCCCACAGAGGTGCTGTTCAGGAGGGTGAAGTCAATGAACCAAAGCCAGACATCCACCAGGAAAGTGCAGCACAGCTGAGAAGGAGAAAGGAAGAGAGAGAATTACAAAGGGCAGCATGTCATGAGCAGTACCTGTAAGTTGCACAGGACCTCGAGAGACACCAAAAATTATAAAACGACGGAAACCAAACAGGATCTTTCTCCTGGAGAAGAGCTTGGATGACTCAAGGCAGCACCAGAGGAAGGCGCAAAGGCTGCTGGATCCTGATCTGCCCACCTGACCCCTGGTTCCGAGGATGCCTACCTGGGGTTCCCCCCCCCCAAGGGATTCCTGTCCTCTCACAGCCTTCCCAGGGCACAGGATCCAGATAGACCTGCACCCCATTTCTCCTGGGGGAGCTGACTGCCCAAACGATGCTCCAGCAGGGTCCTCACCCACTGTTCAGTCTGAGGACAGGCACCAGCACCAGGCTGGAGGTTGGAGGGACATGTCAGCTCTACTGGGTGAGAAGCACCCTCAATGACGTCTGCTCCCCACCTCCAGGATCCCCTGTGCCAGATTCAGCTCACAGGAGCAAGACATCAGAACTCTGCGTGGACAGGAAGCATCCCAGCATCCAAAGAAAATATAGAGAGGGAGGTGATCAGATAAAGTAGGCAGCTCCCAGCACAGAATATTGTGCACCCAAGAAGAGCAAGGACCATAGGGAGAATCTGATGTGCCTGGACCCCATAGGGCACAGAAAGGGATGAGGCTGGGACCCTGGATTGAGGGCTCCGCCCCAAGGGAGGATCAGATGGATGCCTGTAATTCACCTCTTTACTCCTTGTCTCACTGTGAACACAGGACTCCCTAACACCACCAGGAGCTAGGCTTTGTCTGCTTAATATGTCCATATTGTCCTTCCAATGGGGGAGCCCAGAGACCCACTGGGAGAAGGGTCAGGAAACCCTCATTTTACCAGGAGGATCTCCTGACGACTCTCCTAAGCCTTCTCCCAAAGGCCCTCCTTGAATTTACTTTTCATTCCCAGCACATTTATACTGCTTTGGGGTTTTTATTCTCCAACCTTTTTTTCTCCTTGGCCTTCCTGCAAACAGCAGTGGTCAATGTCTTCTTCATGCTTTCTGCAAATTGTGTAGCCCATGTCCAAGTCCATTAAAAACATCATTGTCCACATCTGTCAAAAAGAAATTACGCAGGGAAGTGGATTTGGCTCAAAGAATAGAGTATCTGTCTACCACATGGGCGGTCCAAGGTTCAAACCCAGGGCCTTCTGACCAGTGTGATGAGCTGGCCCACACGCAGTGCTAATGTGCATAAGGAGTACTGTGCCATGCAGGGCTGTTCCCCACATAGGGGAGCCCCATGCACAAGGAGTGCGCCCCATAAGGAGAGCCACCCAGTGTGAAAAAAGTGCAGCCTGCCCAGGAGAGGCACCACACACACAGGGAGAGCTGACACAGCAAGATGATGCAACAAAGAGTCACAGAGTCTGGGTGCCACTGACAAGAATACAAGTGGACACAGAAGAACACACAGCAAATGGGCACAGAGAACAGACAACTGGTGCAGGGGGAGGCAAGGAAGGGGAGAGAAATAAATTTTTAAAAAACAAATTACACAAATGACTGCTAAACATTTGCTCTCCTAAATGATAAAAGCACAGAGAACTGACTAGAACAAAATGGTAGGCAAAAGATTAGAATAAGTTTATACATATCAATGAAGAGGTATGTATCATGTGTGATTTCTCTATAGGTACATAATTTATGAGAAAGTTCATAAGCACACCTAACACATGCTCTAGAATGATCTCTGCAGTCCTCTTCCTAATGAACAACACCGGGTAATGACACCAACAGTGTACTGAATATGCATGGTGTGGCACTTTCACACAATTGAGTGCTGCACAACAATAAAACTGCACACAGCACTGCATCACCAAACAATCTGATTAATTTCTCATATGTATTATTGACCAGCACAAACCACACACAAAGAATAATACTAATGAATTCCATTTACAAAAGCGTGGGAATCACATATGTTTAATCAATGGGATTAGAAATCTGGGTCATGGAGTGAGCAAGATGGTAGAGCAAGGCACACTTAGCTAATGCCCCTTAAACACACACACACACAGAAGAACCCTGGAAAAAACACACAGAATCTGTCTGAACCAACTTGGTCAGACCTCTGGAAAACAATCAAGGTTAAACAACAGTCAAGCAGACACTGATTCAGGGGGGAAAAAAAACTCAAAAAGGTAGGAAATCAGAGGGTTGCTTTCATTTGCCCTAGCCTCACCCCAGAATTGAAGGGAGAAATGGGCAGTTCTAAAATAATAGTTGGAGACTTCAACTCATCTCTTTCAGTAAGGGATAGAACATCTAGACAGCATATCAATAAGAAAAAATAAGGTTTATAACGTTGAACAATATTATAACCCAAGGAGGCCATAACAGACATATATAAAACACTCTACCCAATAATAGCAAAATACTCATTTCTCTCAAGCAAACATGGGATATTCTCCAGTTAGACCACATGTTAAGTCAAAATTAGTTATTGCTTTTTTTCTAATATTTATTTATTATTTTTTTAATTACATTAAAAAATATATATGAGGTCCCATTCAACCCCACCGCCCCCGCCCCCCACTTCCCCCACAGCAACACTCTCTCCCATCATCGTGATACATCCATTGCACCTGGTAAGTTCATCTCTGAGCATCACTGCACCCCATAGTCAATGGTCCACATCATAGCCCAGACTCTCTCACGTTCCATCCAGTGGGCCCTGGGGGGATCTACAGTGTCCCGTAATTGTCCGTGAAGCACTATCCAGGACAACTCCACGTCCCGAAAACGCCTCCACATCTCATCTCTTCCTCCCGTTCCCCACACCCAGCAGCCCCCATGGCTACCGTTCCCACACCCATTCCACATTTTCTCTGTGGACATTGGATTGGTTGTGTCCATTGCACACCTATGTCAAGTGAGGGCTTAGATTCCACATGGGTACTGGATGCACTCTTCCCGCTTCTAGTTGTAGACACTCTAGGCTCCATGTTGTGGTGGTTGACCTTCTTCAACTCCATGTTAGCTGAGTGGAGTAAGTCCAATAAGTCAAAGTGTAGGAGCTGAAGTCTGTTGAGGCTCTGGGCCTGGGTGTCATATTATCAGTCCAGAGATTCAAATCCCCTACATATATCTTAAACCCAGCACCAACTACAATTCCAATAAAGTAGCATGCAAGTCTTGTGAAAAGAGATCCCCTCTGAGTCCATTTCCATCACGCAGAAACACCAGCTCCAAAGAAGGGCCATCTGTCATGGCAGTGAACCCCTTCTGCCATGACCATAGAACCCGTGGGTCTCTTTATCCCTCAAAAGAACCAATACCTGGGGTTGTATCTACCTTATCTGTCTCTTAGACTCTGTTCAGTTGTACATAGGGCTATTCCTTCTGACAACCTCCAGACTCATTGCTTAATGAGTACAGAGTTTCTGTTTGGGGTGATGAAAAGTTTTGGTAATGAACAAAGGTGATAGTAGCACAACATTGTGAATCTAATTAATATCACTGAATTGTACGATTGAAAGTGTCTGAAGTGGGAAATAATTGTGTTTACATTTACCACAATAAAAAAAATTCAAGTAAAAACACTAAAAATAATTATTGGGGAGTCCACATAAAACAACCATCGCTAACCAGAGCTGATCAACCTATCATGGACACTTTCACCATTTCCTTAAGAAATTGGAAAAAGTGACATTAACAACCATTGTAGAAATATGAACTTCACATCATATCTACCGATAAAAGCAAGCTATTTGTTTTTCCTTCAAAATGCATTCATTTTGGGAAGCAGACTTGGCCCAATGGATAGGGCATCTGCCTACCACATAGGAGGTCCACAGTTCAAACCCCAGGCCTCCTTGACCAATGTGGAGCTGGCCCATGTGCAGTGCTGATGCACACAAGGAGTGCTGCGCCACGCAGTGGTGTCCCTGCATAGGGGAGCCCCACACTCAAGGAATGCACCCCATAAGGAGAGCCGCCCAGCGTGAAAGAAAGTTCAGCCTGCCCAGGAATGGCGCCGCACACATGGAGAGCTGACACAAAAAGATGATGCAACAAAAAGAAACACAGATTCCCGGTGCTGCTGATAAGGATAGAAGCGGTCACGGAAGAACACACAGCGAATGGACACAGAGAGCAGACAACTGGGGGGGGGGGGGGGAAGAGGGGGAAGGAGAAGAGGGGAGGGGAAGGGGAGAAAAATAAATAATAAAAAATAAATAAATCTTTTTAAAAAATGCATTCATTTTTTCAAATATGCTGAAAAATATTTAAGTTTTTCTCCTAAAATTCTTTACTGGTCACTTTCTAAAAATAATTAAGTGAAATGCTCAAAGTTTGTTTTATTTTAAGTGGTGTTTTTTCAGATAAACTCTGAGGAGAAACATTCAGTTAGTCAAAAATACATACTTCTGTAATCGTGGAATGCCTCTGTGCTTTCTTTGGTACATCCCTGAAGGAGATGGCCATAAATATAATACTCTCATCTGTGAATATTTTTAATGTAATCAAAATAAATGTGGAGAAAAAGCATCCAAGTGTATTATGCTCCTTTTTACAATGATGAAATAGAGTACAGTTCTGTGGAGTGCTGTCTACAATTGTCACAACCTGGGAGAAACGAGTATATTTTCTTACATTAGGAGTCAGCACCGAAGCAGAGGCAGCCCCTCAGGCCCTCTCCCCAGGACCAAGCACCTGGGTCAGCAGTGGGAAGAGCAGAGGCTTGAGCTTCCCTTATCCCCTTGATTCCCATGAGGTCCCTGAGCTGCCACTGCGCCTTAAGATGTCCCAGTGTCCACGGGACGCTGGCCTGGCACGCGGACCAGGCGGCCTGAGGGTCCCGAGCACTCTGACGCCCCGCGAGCCGTTCGGGTGCCCTGAGACCAACGGTCACTGGAGCCCTGAGCGTTTCGTCCCTTGCCGCCTCCACAGACTCGGACCTTCTGGAAGCGGAATCCCTGCTCAAAGGAACGGCCTCCGCCACACCGTGGTCATGGGCAGCTACCTGGGCAGCTACCTGGGCACACCAGAGCCCGCGCCACCGCCCCCCGCCCCGGAGCGCAAGACCCCGCCGCCCAAGCCCGCCAGCCCCCGGGCAGCCCCGGCTGAGCGTCCTGTTCGCCACATCCACCGTCAGCGCTTGGGGCGCACCCGACCCCTGCCCCAGATCCCGCCGGAATGGGAGCACATCAATCTCCGGAGGGTGCTGGTCCCCGAGGCCTGGAGGCGCTTTCCCAACAAGCTGCCCCCGCAGACCATCTCGGGGCCGGATCTGACCTGCGCATGGGACACTTACATGAAGAGGAGGCTTTGGAATGCCCGGAACCCCAGGCGGGTCTGGAGCCCGGTCACCATCAAAATCGCTCCTCCTGAGAGCAGAGGGAGCCGCTTTGCAATGTGCCCGCCGCCTGAGAAGCCCCCAGACCCCTGTGACAGGGAGACTGTGCTGAGGGCGCTCAGCCAGTGCAACAAAGGCAAGAGGAAGTTTGACGAGCCCCTCTGGTTTGAGAGGCCGGATGACAAGAGGAGGAGGCACAGCCCCGAGGCCAGGCCGTCTGCCTTCAAGCCTGTGCTGAGACGCGGAGTGGCCCCTCCCTTTGTGCCCAGGCCGGGGCCTCTGAAGAGAAGACACCGCTCCAGGAGAGAGACTGTCTGCCAGGAGAAGGCTGTCCCCAGGCCTGCCGTCCAGCCTTCCCTGGCTGCCTCCCAGCCTGCTGCAGGCACAGCGCCAGCCAGGGTCCCAAGCCCTCCTCTGGAGAGGTGGGTGAAGATGCAGCACTCCCGGGACCCCCTGCCTTCTTCCAGTGCTCGAGAGCAGCGCCAGTGGAGCCCATTTGCCCCTGGACACACCCAGTCTCCTGGAGTCCATGGCTTCTAAGAGCCAGGGCCCTGCACCCACCCCCAGAGACTTTAACCCACAGCAGCTTTCCTCCTTGTGACCCCTGTCCTTCCCCAAACTGTGGCACCGATACCTCCAGGGCACCTCTCTACCCTCTGGCCAATAGGCTTGCCAAGGCCCCAGACCCCTGTCCATACCCTGCCCCTCCCACCAAGCAAAGTATTTTGTTAGAAATGATGGAGCCTCAAATTCCCACCCTCCTGCTTCTGCATGTACTGCAGGCACTTCCGCCCCCCAGATGGAACCCACACTGAAGTCCTGTAAATCAGGAGGTGGTAGCCCTTGGTGTGCCCAGCTCAAGTCACACCTGCAGCATCTCCCAGGCCTGCCCTTCCCACAACTCTCAGTCCTGACCCCCACCTTTAAGCAGATCTCTGCCAGCCCCCAAGACATCAACCCCCCGCCCCCACCCCAAGGCAGTGCCTGTGCTCCCCGTCACCCCCTCCCCAATCTGGACCTCAGCGCTGCTTACAGAGCCTCTGCCACTCCACTTCTCTCCATCAGACTTTCCTCAGATTTTTGGCTGAGCCACCAAGGAGATGCTGGTCATCCAGGGCACTCCTTGCTCCTCTTTTGGAAGAACTTGACAGCTCAAAGCCTCTGTGGTAGATGAAGACTGAGGCCAGGCAGAATCTTAGGACATGTACTCTGTCCACCCTGGAGAGAGGGCGTACAGAGCAGAGCCCTCACCTCCCTCAGCAGCCCCCTCCTCCCAGCCTTTACCCTGGGAGCAGACTGGCCAGGAAAGTGTGCTCCTTCCCCACCACCCCAGTTTGACCAGTTATTATAAATAAAGATTAGTTCACATTGGTTAAAAAAAAAAAAATGCCTGAAGTTACATCAGTTCTTCCAGTACAAGAAGAAGGGGACCTAGGCCTCCATGAAGTTCTTTGTTACCTTCTCTGGGATTCCTTTTTTTTTTTTTTTAAAGATTTATTTATTTCTCTCCCCTTCTCCCCACTCCTCCCCCTCCCCCCCGCCCCAGTTGTCTGTTCTCTGTGTCTATTTGCTGCGTCTTCTTTGTCCGCTTCTGTTGTTGTCAGCAGCACGGGAATCTGTGTCTCTTTTTGCGTCATCTTGCTGTGTGAGCTCTCGGTGTGTGCGGCGACATTCCTGGGCAGGCCGCACTTTCTTTCGCGCTGGGCGGCTCTCCTTACGGGGCACACTCCTTGCGCATGGGGCTCCCCTAGTTGGGCAACACTCCTGCGTGGCACGGCACTCCTTGCGCATCAGCACTGCATGTGGGCCAGCTCCACATGGGTCAAGGAGGCCTAGGGTTTGAACTGGTTACACTGGGCCAAGTCCACTTCCTCTCTGGGATTCTTATGAGCCCCTATTTCAGAAATCTATGTCTTCTTTAAGTCTTTGTCTTCTCATTAGTTTCAAAAGTACTTTTGGACTTAGCAGTTTGTCTCAACACAGTTTGCTAAGTGTAAACCCAGTTTAGGCTGGGGATTAAAAGGATGAGGAGGGCACATAGGAATCCCAGTGAAAGATGGGAGTTCCACAGAGTGGGTTGCCGGAAAGAGGCAGGAATGGGTGCACGGTTCAGATAGCACATCCCTCCCCAATATCCTTCCTTCACCGTCCCTATTCAAACCTGAGCAAATGCTGCAACGCTGACTAATTCATTTTCTCTTCATCGATTTCATGTCTTCCACAGCTCAGTCTCTTACCCCAAAAACTGAAAAGGTCTGAGATCTCAGTGGTTTGCATTTCAGACCATGTGTTTCTCCCCCAATCTGGTTTTCAGGTTTCAGTGTGCCTAAGAATCACTCATGGTCCATCTCCAACAATGTTGACTCCACAAGGTCAGGCAGAGAGCCAGGGCAAGGACACCAAACTTTCAGAAACCCTTGCTGGTTGAGAAAATATCTAACTGGCAAGAAGCAGGTCAATGCAAATAATAATAATAAATCAAGGGAATAAAGAAGCACCAGCTTCAATGAATTTAAAAATACCTGCTTTCTTCTTGCTGATGTCTGCTGGGAAAGCTACTTGGGGTCATGTATGTAATAGGCACAATTCTGCTTATATCCTTCCCAATGGGTGTTAAAAGCAGGTGCAAAAAATGTGCCTCTGGGGTTTCTGTTGGGAAAAGATGATGCCGGTGCCTTGGAGAGGTTTGAGACTCCCTACAAAGTGCAGTGAAGACACCAAGAGAGCTTGAAAATGCACATACACACCAGGCCGGTCCAAAGCAAGAAAAGTACCTCGTGAGGTTATTATGCACAGAGAAAGAAGGAAAGAGGAGTCAAGAGTCATGAAGAGGCAGATGCCAAGACCCATGAGGCAAACAGTCTGCCTGGGACAGCAGGGGAAAGGCAGGGAGGGCGCCTCCTGGTTGCTCGTTTAGAGAGGAAAGAATTTAACAGCCTTCTCCTCGGTCTTCATCTAAGGCACCATGGTAAAGGGACAGTATTGGTGGATTTTGTGACCCTAAGTGCTAGTTCATGAGCACATCTGGGTGACCCTGGGATTTGAGGCCAGAACACCATCTTCATTGGGAGAAATGGGCAAGGATAAAGGCTCACTGTATTTTTAAGGGGGATTGATCACTTCACCCAAATGGGAAATGAAGCTTGCCAGCTACAACCCATCATCAGGGAGCCAGCTCTGGGTGTGCATTCCAGTGGGAATTCAGTTTGCCTGTCACTCTGTGAAAAACTGCAGAAAGATAAGAGAACCATTTATCTCTACTGCCAAGGGAAGAAAATACAGGGGGTTTGCTCTCAGTAAGGTGCCACTTGATAGCTTTCAAAAGCACTTCTGCACATCCATCAACAGATATTCCATCAACTTCGTCCATGAACAGATAAATGAATGAAAGTTTCTCTATCCATAGTTTTGGCAAGGCATGGTGGTGATGGTAGTAGCATTTTGTGAATGCAATTAACACATTTGAAAGTGGTTGTATCATAAAAAAAAAAAATCACAAAAAAAGGGGGAAAAAAGAGTGGTTAACATGGGAAATATTTATTTTATGTCTTTTACCATTATAAAAAGTTTTAAAATAGAAAAGAAAGAAAAGAAATCCGGGCCATGCTAGCCTTGCAGAGGGCCATGCCTTCAGTGAAAAGTGTTCTGTCTCTGATTGTAGGTATGTAAGAGTCCATTTTGCAAACACTCATTGAGTGCCCATTATGAGTCAGATGCTGTTCTGGGAGTATATTAAGCTTCTATAAGAAATTATTAAACTATTAAAAGATATTATTTTTCCTTTCTTGAATACAAATCCAGGATCACTCTGGAAGAACACAAACAGAGAGAGATAAAAATCCAGCCCACTCCTCTCACTGGGCTGCCCTGGAAGCTGTCTAGAAAGCTGACTAATCTGGGGCTCAGGCACTCATGCAACTGGCAGGTGGTACCCACAGACAGCGTCCGCTCACCTCCACGCACACACTCCTGTTCCTTCTAGTACACTGGCCCCCACACTAAGCTGGGACTGAGCCTCCAGGGACTGGGGCAGCAGCAGTGGAGGTGTCCATGGCCAAAGGGGTCCTGCTGGCCCCCCAGGACATAGGCCAGAGCTGCAACCCAAGGAAGAGGCAGAGAGTCAAGAAACTGGGCAGAGATGAGTGCTCTGTGCAGGGAGGGCAGGTCCACAGAACCTCTTCTTCAGGAGAGTGTTGTACATGTGGGACCTTCCTCATCAAAGTCCCTGCTGACATGGCAACAGGCTCAGGGCCACTCAGGCTGGGCATGATCTCTACAGAGGGACAAAATTACTGCCACTCACCTTTTGCTGGCCTCGCCCAAACTCCAGCAACCTGTATGCATGCTCTTCCGTATTTTCATGTTTGAACCGAGCCACGGCAAATTCCACAGATGCCACAAAATAATCCAGGCTCTTACTAATGTCTACAAATTCTTTCTGGATGGTCCAGACATGAGACCCAAGAACAAGGACTCCCACAAGCAGAGGCACCTTCCAGAACACGGCTCTCCTCTGCATCAGCTGTGAAGGACTAGGGACACTCAGGTGGAGGGTATGGTAACAGCAACTGCCAGAGACACTTTTCACAGCTCTGGACCCCACTCAGCCCTGCCCGTGGAGGCCCTGAGCCTATCACCTCCTCCCTAGACCAGCACTTTGGTCCAACTCCTCCCCACTCCCCCACCTGGTCCCTCCCTATCACTAAGCACAAGGCAGTGCCAGAGGCCACATAAGCCTGGGACCCACAGCCTTTCATGCAGCAGTCCTGTTTCCTGCACATTTCCAGAGCTGTTCCTGGTGGGCAGGAGGTGAGTCGCCTTGCATGTCTTCCCAGGGATGCATCAAAGGACCACCGTTCACAGGAATTTCCAGGCACACCAGTGACCCCCATTCTTGGGAGTTGAGGCAGAAGCCAAGTTAGCCTGTCATTCTGAATGGATTCCACATTGGAGCCCATATCAGAAGAGAATATTGGGGGGTATGACATGGAGGGGGGTGTCTTTCCACCTACCCTGACCCTAACCCGCCCTTGTCCTCCCAGTCTGATATGCCATATATTCTTTGCCCTTCCCTGGAAACATTTCCTTGCTTCCATTGTGAAGTCTTTTTGGATCTGTAAGTTATTTAGAGGTGTAAAGATTAATTTCCAACCATAGTAAATCTTCTAATCATTACTCTTCTTATTAATTTCCAAGTCAAGTCTAGTATAGTCAGAAAACATCCTTTCTATGATATTCCTTCTTTGAAATTTGTTGAGATTTGTTTCAATTCCCAGAATATGACCAATACTTTATGCAGTCCTGAAAAGAATGTATATTCTGCACTTTTTTAGGCACAGAGTTATATATCTATATATTTCATTAAGGTCATTTTATTCAAATCTATATATTCACTCTTTTTATTTTGTTCTATTTTATTTTTTATTTTGTTCTCAGTCTTCTTTATCTGTCAATTACTGATAATGCATTAAAATCTCCCACTATGATTTTGGATTTGGCCACTTTTTTGACAATTTTTGTTTCATATATTTTATGTATTTTTATATATTTTGATGCATATAGAATCATTACACCTTTGTTGTGGGTGACCATTTTATCATTATGAAATGTTCCTTTTCATCTCATGTAGTAATGCTTCTTGCTCTGAAGTCTGCTTTGTTTGATGAGTACATCAGCATTGTTTTAATTAATATTCTCATGATCTATCTTTTTCTCTCAACTTCTCACATCTTTTTACTCTCAAAGTACTTGTGTCTTCATAATTAAGATGTGGCTTCATAAGCAACAAATAGTTATTCCATTTAAATCAATTTAACAGACTTCTTTTGGAGTATATTTTCCATTTACAGTCACTCTTATTATTGTTTACTGATGACTAATATTACAGTTACTGATAGTTTGGGTTCAAATCTACCCTCTTGCTTTTTATTTTCTGTTCATCTCATTTGTCTCTGTTCCTTTTTTTCTCCTTTCTTGCATTATTTTGGCTTAATCAAGGTCTTTTCATTATTAATTTCTTCCCCTCATTTATTTATCCATTCTTTTATTCTGTTAAAATAGTAACTGTAGAGATTTTAATTAGCATCAGTGCCTTATTTGAGTCTACTCTTAATTAGTACCTTTACCATTCTAATATGGTGGAATGACCTTATAATACTATTATTCCTTATACCCCTTTCTATCATCTATGTTATTTTTGTCATCTGTTCAAATTCTACATATTTTGAAGCCCATAAAACTATACCATATTGTTGTCTTGTACACTCACTATTCATTTAGATTTACCCACATATTTACTCTTCTTCTGTGTTTCATTCCTTCAGTATTACTTTGATTCCATCTGGGATCATTTCTTTCCCCCTAAATAACTCTTTTTTTTTTCATTCCCCCTGAGATAGCTGCCTTATCTGTGTGATCGTTGTCTGTTTTTCTTCTTTAGGAGGCACCAGGAACCAAACCTGGGACCTCCCACATGAAAGGCAAGTGCCCAACCACTTAAGCCATTTCTGCTCCCTGCTGGTTGCAGCATCTGCTAGTTGCAGCAGCTGCTTGTCTTCTTTAGGAGGAACCAGGAACCAAACCCAGGACCTGCCATGTGGGAGGTGGGTGCCCAATTGCTTAAGCCACATCCACTTCCCCTAAATAACTCTTTAATATTTATTTTGGATTGTATTCCATTGATGCTTCTCATAGCTTTTATCAAATCTGTCTCCCCACTAAACAGTTCTACTTCCATGGAAGCCTATCCTAGGCATTCAGCTTGGACTTCCTACTCTATTTTCTCTGTGTCCTCCAAACATTGTCAATACAGAGATGTATGACTATAAATTTATCTCTAAACTCTGTTTTAGCTGTGGCCCCAAAGTTTTTATCTATATGTTCACTATCTTTCAATTCAAAGTGTTTTTTATTTCCTTTGTGATTTGTTCTTTAATCCATGAATTATTTAGAAATACATTGTTTAATTAACAGGCAGCTAGGGGTTTTCAGTCTCTACTTAGTTGTCTAGTATAGATAGAGAACATATTCTGAACAATTTAAGTCTTTTGATATTTTTTAGGTTTCTCTCTGTTTTATCTGGAAATGTTTTTATTTTGCCTGCATTTTGGAAGACTATTTTTGTTGGTTATAGATTTCTAAGTTATTGGCTATTTTCTTCCCATCCTTTAAAGATTCTAAGGTGGGTTTCATCAGATCTGACCCTTGGTGGTCTCCAGTGATATTCCAGGATATCTACTACAGTTCTTCTGTTTTATCTGAAAATGTTTTTATTTTGCCTTCATTTTGGAAGACTATTTTTGTTGGTTATAGATTTCTAAGCTGTTGGATATTTTCTCCCCATTCTTTAAAGATTCTAAGGTGAGTTTCATGAGATCTGACCCTTGGTGGTCTCCAGTGATATTCCAGGATATCTACTACCGTTCTTGGCAGGTCCTGAACTCCAGCTTTTGTCCCCATAGTCAAGACTAAGAAAATGCCTGTCACCACCTCTCTTTCTGCCGTTCATGCCCCTGGTGCCCCACACCCCCTCTCTCCTCTCCTTCCTCTGAGTCTTGCTCCAAGCCAGGCAGGACTAGATGAGACAGGGTGAGTTTCCATCACTGCAATTTCCTCTCAGGAGCAATGAATAGTGTCTGCTACCAAGTCCTCACCATCAAAACCAGAAGAGGAATTTAAGCATCAAGGAGTAGGCAGGGGACGTGGTAAGTTCAACTGCTGTCAACAGAGATTATCCACAGTTCTGGTGGAGGCTTTTTTTAACTAATAGGCAGCCACCAGTGCAGAGTGCCCCTGGTGGGGATCTAACAGAAGGCCAGACTCTCCCTTGACCACTCTCCACTTCCTCCCAGGCCTGGGCAAGGCCCCTCTGGAGAAGACCTGGACCTCATTAGCCTGGGTAGCCTGAGCCTGAAGCAGACATGATGTGGTCATTGCTTCCTGGGAAATTCTCCTTTACCTTCAGGAGGTTTGTGTGAAAAGAAAAAGGCTGGGTTCCATTTGAAACAGCATTGAATTTTACAACATGACACTGCACTTAAGGGTTCCCCATTCTGTCCCTGGTTTCTGAGGCAGGATCCTGCACTGCCCTTTGATGGTCAATGGGGCCATTTTACCCTCCTCTCTGTGGCATTCAGACCCCAAGGACAGCATCAGGTTACCAGACCTATAGGAAAGTCATGGACAAAGCAGAGAGCTGGCTGGTGGGACCAAAGAGTCCTGCTAGTGCCTGGATACAAAATCAGGGGGTTGGGAGAATTTAGAATCACAAAAGGAAGAAGACTGTGACTTCAAAGGCAACTTGCTGGCCGTAATGCCCTCTGGCATTGCCCTCTGGAGGAAGACTAAGAATTCCCAATCGGGCAGTAGGATAGAGCAGAAGGGAAGAGCACTCCCTTCCCCAAACTCAACCCCAACTTCTGACCTGCTCAGTGTCCTCTGATCAACAAGCTGACCTGAGAATTGCTGCCTCTTTCTAAAGCATTTATGTTGTCAAAAAGGCATCAGGGCTCATGTTAGCACCTCTCAAAGCTGTGTCTGCCCATTGGACTTGTGCAGATTTCACCTTTTTAATAACACCCAATGCCTTTCCAGGGGTTGACTCCAAATATCGTATCACATTTGAGATCATTTATTCCTAGGGAACAGCCATTAAACCCAGAAGAACACAGCTGAGTTGCCATCTGATAGTAGTAATGTATGTTAGGATATTCTATCCTCTTGAGAGCTCTGAAAAGTTTCTAGATAGAAGAGCAAAAACTGATGCAAAGAAAATGTCTCTTCTCCAATCATCCATCCATAAATCAAAAATAGGATCAAGCATCACTGTACTCATTTCATCCTTTGAAAAATTGTGGGTATCTTCTTCCCAATGTCAGGCATACATTTTTGTGGATATTTAAGGGAACCTTTCAGGAAGGGAATGTGGATGCTGGAAAAAAAAACAAAAATGCTATTAAAGCTAGGGTTTAAATGCCTCGGGAATCTCAGCTGCCTGTCCCATGTCTCTGACCTTGTTGTTGGATAATAAGACAGTGAAGAAACATTTTGCTACAGGGACAGTCTTAATCCTTAGCTCTCAAAGGGTCTGATTGTTACTATTTTAGAAATTAGGAAGGACAAAGACAGCTTGCAGCACACCCACTAAAGAACAGATGTTCCCTTTCTCAAATGGACTAGGGATTGGGAAATGGAGCCCTCAGAAGCCCATGGCTGAGGCACAACTCAGGAACAAGCAGGAATTAGAGATGTGCTTTAACAGATGCTGGTGGGCACAACAAAGGAAAGGGAGACTCAGCACTGGGAGAGAACTTACCGAGATGCCATCTTAATAGATTAATATAAATATAGGGAAGTCTAAAATATAATGGCCTTTAATCTCCAAAGAGCATCAAGTTTGCAAAGTGTCCAAGGAAGACTGAGAAATTATTACAGACTGAAATAGAGCAAATGCAACAGCTAATTCTGAAATAGATTATTTTTTTTTACAAAGGTCAATTGGCGACACTTTTTAAAAGGGATCTGAGGAACAGATGGGAGTGATGTTTCTGTGCTAATTCCCTGAATCCAATGGTTGTGTTGTGGTTAGGGACATGTCCTAGTTTGCCATGGATGCCATAATAAAATACTACAAACTAGCTGACTTAACAAAAATTTGTTTGGCTCACAGTTTGGAGGCTAGAATCCAACATCAGGGTATTGGCAGGTCATGCTTTCTCCAAAGTCTGTAGCATTCTTGTATTGATTTGCTCAAACTCTGCCTCCATCATCTATTTCCTTCTTTCTCTTTCTGTGGCTTGTGTTTCCACATCCAAATTTCTTTTGCTTATAAGGACTCCAGTCATTTAAGATTAAGGCCTGCCCTGCTTCAGTTTGGCCTCATCTTATTTGGATTTTCAATGATCCCATTTTCAAATGAGTTCACACCTAAGGACTTTGAGTTATGTACTGCAATCAAACATGCTCTTAATCTAAGCCCACTCCTGTAGGTGTTGCCCCATTGTAAATAGGACCTTTAGATGAGGTTGCTCCAATAAAGGTATAACCCAACTAAATCAGGATGGGTCTTAATTCTATTACTGGAATCCTTATAGAGAAGCCCACAGAAACAGAGAACATGCAGAGCAGCCAGAAGCTAGAAGTCAATGGAACTCAGCAGAGAAAGGAGAAGATGCTGCCATGTGCATTGCCATGTGACAACCAACCCAACCAGATGACAACCAGGCCCAGAACCCCACAGTCTTCAGTGAGAAAGCATTGTCTTGCTGATGTCTGGGTTTTGGGATCCCCTAGCCTCAGAACCATGAGCCAAAAAATTCCCACTGTTTAGACCAACAGTGGTATTTCCTTTGCTAGCCAGGAAATTAAAACAGGGGGTTAGGACTTGAACATGTCTTTATGGTGAACATAATTCAATCCACCACAGGAGATGTCTTTGCTTATATAAATAAACACTAACATATTGGAAGTGATAAAGCATCATGTAGGCAATTTCTCAAAGGTTTCAGGGGATAAAGTTTTTTGACTCATAATTACAACATTTCTGTAAATTTGAGATTCTTTTAGATAAAACTTAGTTTTTAAAAAACATCCACAGTCTGGGACTGTCAGTCCAGGAAGTTTGCTGCTCTCTACAACAACCAGTCCAGAAAGCCAAACCATAATCCCTGTAACAATCAACCCAAGGTAGCAAATATTTGATCAATACTTAACAGCTTCCCTAATTTTTACCCCTGCTTCCACCTTAGGACCAATTGGAGAAAGCCAAATATTCTCCTTTACCCAATCATATAGGGTGTCCTGCTTCTAGTTAGCCCACCACCAGCTTCCCCATGTCAATAGCTGCCAGTCACAGCATACCTGAAGTCTTCCACTTTTTCCACTCTTCTGCCTGCCTTTGAGTCTCTGCCAAATGCAAGTGATGGTAGTTGACTCCCTTGCAGTATCAAGTTCTGAAAAAATAGCTGTTGGTGCTTCTCATTTAAGTGGTCTTCATTTGTTTCCACATAAGTGAGGGCCCATCATCTGATAATACCTGCAGGTGTTATTAGTGTCAAGGAAGCACAGGGAGTGGAGAGTGAGGGATGAAGGGAAGGAAGCCATCTCAGGATGTACTTAGGAACAGATTGCTGCTATGGGCAACTGGGGCTCAGTCCCACACCCACTCTGGAGACAGTGTGTAGCATGTGCCTCAAAGATTCTCATCTAAGGGGCAAAGAAGCAGGGATATTGAATCCCTAGTCCCTAACTGTCATCTACAGAGAGCTGTTCCCAGGCACATAAGTAGCGTGGCGCTTTTAGTCTCTTCTGCCTGTGGGTAAACATGCAGAGAAAGCCCTGCGGTATATTGGCCAAGAAAGCAAAAAGACAACTTACAGAATGGGAGTTGCAAATCATATATCTGATAAGGATTTAATATCCAGAATATATAAAGAACTCCTACAATTCAGCAACATAAAGATCAGAGCCCAATTAAACAATGGGCAAAGGACTTGAATAGATACTTCTCCAGAGAAGATAAACACATGATCAATAAGCACATGAATTTTTAATGTAATGTTTTGTGTGATCTATTAACTTTAAAAAAAGATAATGAAAAATTAAATTAATTTTTTTTAAAAAAATAAGCACAAGAAAAGAGGCTCAACATCAGTAGTCATCAGGAAAATGCAAATCAAAATGAGATACCACCTCACACCCACTAGGAATGGCTATTATTTAAAAACATGGAAAATAACAAGTGTTGGTGAAGAGGTGGAAAAATTGGAAGAAGGAGGAGAGGTATGCTGTTCTGGAAGTCTCAGCACACATTTCCTAATCCTTTACCATTGGCTGGGATGAGGAATACATACCCACCCTTGCATGTACGTGTACAAGGTTGATTTGCACTGATTGGTCTGGTTCAGGCAGACACCATCCTTTGTGGTGTGAGTAGGCTCAGTCTCTCCTAAACACATGTCTGGAGACAAAGAAAGAGGGTGGGTCACCAAAGGAAAGTCATAATTCTACTTTTTTCCAAAAGATGTTCAGTGCCAAAAGAAGGGAAGGGGGAGAGAGAGAGCATGGGAGAATAAAAAAGGAAAGGAAGGAGGGGAAGGGAGGGAAGGGGGGTAGAAGGGAGGAAATATGTCCTCTGCAGTCTCTTCAGAGTGGTCAGTATCCAGAGGAAAGAAGAAAAGCCTGAAACCCCAGGACAGAGCCCCACCTTGGATGTATGAGTGTTTGGTGGGGAAAAAGTGCTGTTCAAAAAACAGGAAGATGTAAAGAACTGTGTATCCTAAAGTATGCACCATAATGTAAGCACAGATATTACCTTGTTAGAAATCTAATATCTCAGACTCTGTACATCACCTTAAGTAAATATGATATGAATAGGGTGTAAGAGTATCGATGTAGAAGGAAAAAGGTTATATGGTGGATGTATGGGAATGCTGTATATTATATATATGCATTGCTGTGGTCTAGGACGCCTATGAAGAAATGCTGAATAATTAGGGGGGGGGGGGAAAAAAAGGATAAGATGTGGAATTTTTTCAAGTCAACATTCCTTAAGTTCTTTATCTAACTTTATCCAAGTTCTTTATCTATCCGTTAAACCCATCGCTATATGCCATTCCCTAGTAAGGGACCACGACATTATATTGGGCCTCAAATTTCGGGGAGTTCTGGATCACAGAGTGTTTCAACAATGGCAATGGAGAGATACTGGTATGGGATACCAATGACAAGTGATATATGGCTGACAGGGAGCTGTACAGAACATATGTCCAGGGTGCATGGCAATGATTGGATATACTCATAGCGGCAACAATTAAAAACCACAGCAGGGGGGGTACTGGGTTTCTGGCCAGTGGTGCTCTGTCGTGGTCCCCAGGGGAACAGCGACAGTCTCCCAGGTACAGCGGAGGGGACCGGGAGGAAGTGAGGGTTCAACAGTGAGCCCCTGATGCTAATGACTATGTTTGTGAGCTGATAAACCTAAAATAAGAACAAGGCATAGAGCAACATTGTGCCTGGGAATTTCCTCCTGTCAGCCTTCATGTTACTCAAATGTGGCCAGTCTCGAAGCCAAACTCAGCATGTAAATGCAATGCCTTCCCTCCAGCGTGGGACATGACACCCGGGGATGAGCCTCCCTGGCAACGAGGGACCACTATCAAATACCAACTGATGATGCAACTGGAAAAGGACCTTATATGGAAGATTCAATGCGGATCAGCAGAATATCAATGTCTACATAAAATAACATGACTTTAAAATGCTGTTTGACCTAAAGTAAGGGGGAAATGGAAAGGAGAAATGAGTTTATATGGCTACGAGTTTCTAAAAAAGAGTCTGGAGGCTGGCAGAAGGATTGCCCTCATGCACAACTGAGCAGAGTCAGAGAGACAGATAAAGCAGATACAACCCCCAGATATTGGTTCCTATGAAGGCTAAAGAGACCCATGAGAGTTATGGTCATGGCCGATGGGGTTGACTACCAGGGCAGATGGCCCCTCTTTGGAAACGGTGTTTATGTGTGATGAATCTGGACTCAGATGGGATCTCCCTTCATAAGGCTTTCATGCTAATGTGATAGAGGTGCAGTTAACGTTGGGGTTTAAGATAGATTTAGGGGATTTGAATCTCTGGACCGACAATGTGATAACCAGGTCCTGAGCCTCAACAGACTCCAGCACCTACAATCTGATTTATTGGACTTACCACACTCAGCTAAGATGGAGTTGAAGAAGGACAATCACCACACCATGGAGCCTAGAGTGATTACAACCGAAAATGGGAGGATTGCATCCAGCATCCATGTGGAATCTGAGCCTCCTCTTGACATAGAGGTGCAATGGACACTACCAATCCAATGTCCACAAAGAAGAGGTGGCATTGGATTGGGAAAAGTGGACATGGTGGACGATGGGTGTGGGGAAAGGCAGGAAGAGATGAGAGGTGGAGGCGTCTTTGGGTCATGGAGCTGCCCTGGATGGTGCCTCAGAGGTAATCACTGGACATTGTAAATCCTCACAGGGCCCACTGGATGGAATGGAGGCGAGTATGGACCATGATGTGGACCATTGTCTATGAGGTGCAGAGGTGCCCAAAGATGTACTTACCAAATCCGATGGATATGTCATGATGATGGGAACGAGTGTTGTTGGGGGGGGAGAGGGAGGGGGGGGTGGGGATGAATGGGACCTCACATATATATTTTTAATGTAATATTATTACAAAGTCAATAAAAAAAAAAAAGAAAAGAAAAAAAAAAAAAAAAAAAACAGGAAGAGGGAGTTCTGCTTTCAGGTAAAATGAATTAGACACATGCCATCCTGGCTTTTCCAAAGAATGTAATTATTAAACCTGGATAGAATGCAGAAAGCGGCTCCTTGAGGACTCTGAAACATGTATGAAACAGAAAAATTGGATAAGAAGACCAGAATTCAAAATATCACTGAACCAGTTAGGGTTTTACCATTTCTTTCCCTCTGATATCCCCACCCAGGACTAAAGACAGCCAGAAACCTGGAAGTGGGTACAAAGATGCAGACTGAGAGAGCTCTAGGAGATTCCCTCTGGCATGACTCAAGATGCAGAAAAAGAGACCCATAAAGCTCATAGAGAGCAGGAACAGCCTCCTTTTTGCTCCATTCTCAATCCCTTCTTGCCCCAGCTCCCAGCCAATCCTATAGTGGAAGCCATGGCAGCACCAGCAGAGCCCATGAGGGCTTTCAGGCACTGCAAATTTGGAGGTAGGGGAGTGTGCCTCTCAATCAGAGAAGTAGTAGCTCTGAAAAGTGGGGATTTTTCCTTTCTGCCACCCTGTTGTTTGGCCCCAGAATTGGGTATAGATACGGGACTGTGACGCAGATCAGAACAACTAAACCTCCAGCATTCTGGCTGTTAGGACTAGGAAGAGGAAGTTCAGAGAACTCAAAAACCCTGTAATATCACAGAGAGTGAAAAGTTAGGAAAGTGATTGTGGTGATTTGAAGCTGAATGGACCCAGAAAAAAACATGTTAATAAATCTAATCCATTCCTGTGGGTGTGAATCCATTATAAGTGGGACATTTTGATGAAATTATTTCAGTTAAGGTGCTTGTGGCCCACCCCAATCAGGGGGGATCTTAATCTTATTACTGGAGTCTTTTAAAAGGGAATGAAATTCAGACAAAGAGAGAAAGTCACAGGATGCAACAGGCTGGACATCAAGGGAAACCAGAAGAGAAGGGAGAGGCATGCCACCACATGCCTTGCCATGTGACAGAGGAGTCACTAATTGCCAGCAGTTAGCTCAGAATACTACAGTCTTCAGGTAGAAAGCATCATCTTGATGATGCCTTGGTTTGGACTTTCTTTTAGCCTCAAAAGCATAGCTAATAAATTCCCATTGTTTAAGCCAACCCATTTCATGGCATTTGTTTGAGCAGCCTAGAAAACTAAAATGGTGATGCCTGAGCATACCATGTGTGGATAGAACCCTAAACAGCATACCAAGGATTTTAGAAGTGAACCTAGCCTACTGGCTACTGGATGGTATACACCCAACACATATCCAAATAGGACTTAAAAGGCTTTGAAATGAAACTGGCATGGAAACTCTAACCTACAGAAGGCTGGTCCAAACTCACAGCCTGAACTCAATGGAGTAAACTGCCTGCTGAAACAAAAATATCAACACTCTCCGTAAGATTTCAACAAGATGCAGAGTCTCATAACATAATTTTCATTATGTCCAGGATACAATCCAAAATTACTCAGCATATGAAAAAAAATTTTTTTTCAACACTCATGGGAAAAAAAATCAATAGATACCAGATATTGGACTTATCTGGCAGACTTTAAAACAGCTATTATCAAAATGTTCCAAGAAGAACGAAAAAGTAGGAAATATCAGCAAAGAAATAGAAAATGTAAAGAAAAATCAAATGGACATCTTATAATTGAAAAATACAAAACCCAAAATAAAAATTTTTTAAACTCATTGAATGGGCTTAAAAGCAGATTGGATATGTCAGAGGAAAGAGTTTGTTAACTTGAAAATAGACAAATAGAAATTTTCCACTCTAAACAGCAGAGAGAAAAGAGAGATTTAAAAATGAAAAATGAATAGAGCTTCAGAGACCTGTGGGACCATATTACAAGATCTAGCATTCATGTCATTAGATTCCCAAAGCAAGAGAAAGACAATAAAGCAAAAGAAATTTGAAGCTACATGTATGAAAATTTCTAAAATTTGTCTAAAGACATAAGCGTATTGGTTCAAGAAGCTCAGAAAACTCCAAAGAGGATATACCCAAAGAAACCCATCTCAAAACACATCAAATCCAACTTCTGAAGACTAAAAACAAAAATCTTAAAAGCTACTAGAGGAAAATAATACTACTTATGAAGGAATAAAAATTTGAATGGCTGAAGATTTCTCATAAGAAACCAAAGAGGCCAGAAGGAGGTAGAACAAGATTTAAAAGTGCCAAAAGATAAGAACTACTAAATCAGAATTCTATATTCAATGAAAATATACTTTAGGTATGGTACTGAAATAAAGACATTATCAAATGAAGAAAACTAAGATATTTCATTACCAGCAGACCTGGTATAAAAGAAGCGCTAAACAAAATGCTTCAGACAGACAGAAAATCATACCAGAAGGCAACTTGGAACAGCAGGAATACAGGAAGTGGTATAGATTAGTGATATTGACCAGACTCAGACTTTGAATATAGTTCCAATTGAGAGCTTTATTAGCTGCGCGGAGACTGTCTCATCCTAAGCAGAGGAGAGAACAGCCCCAGTCTCAGGGAGGAGGTGTTTTTACAGCCTTTTAGGAGGGGGAGGGGGTTTACAAGCAGGCACAGAAGCGGAACACTGCGGTTAGCTGAAGATAGCATATCTATTTTTTTTTTCTAAAAGCCCCATGTTATTTATTGGCACTTTTCTTGTGGGCAGTTCTGAGTTATTTATTGGCACTCTCCTTGGAGGCTGCCTTAAGTCATTTACTGGCACTCCCCTTGGAGGCTGCCTTAAGTCATTTATCTATCTGAAGGCGCCTGCAATTCCCACCTCCCAATGTTGTTTTATTCCTATTTTCCCAATGTGGCCTTACCCTTACAGAAGAGCAAAAGAAATTATAAACATATGAACAAATAAAAGAGACAATATTCTCCTCTTGGGTTCTTCAAAATATATGTCATAGTTGAAAACAAAATTTAAACATTTTAGTGGCATTTTCAATGTATGTAATTTAATAAATAAGATAGCTCTAACAAAAAGGGGGAGGAAAAAGAGACTCATATGATGGTAAGATTTCTACATTATACTTAAAATAGTGAAATAGTGATTCCAAGTTATCTTTAAAGATTAGAAATGTACATATTAAAATCCTGAGCCAAGGCAGTGGAGCTGGAAAGGGGCAGTGGCAATGACTAGCAGCAGTGGTGGGAGCAGAGAGGAGATAGTGCCTGCCTACTGGAGAGAAAACTGACAGACATCAAGGGGTTTAGGACACCAGGTGAAGGCTGGACACCACTGAGAGGAGGGGCAAAGGAGGGGAATTGCAAAAACAAAACTGTGAGTTGAAATCAGTGGGGGCTACTACCCCACACACACTAAAGACACTTTAGAATTCTCGGGCCTCTAGGCATGTGACTACAGACAAAGTGGGCTCCAGGGATCTACCACCCCAGGAAAGGGAATAGAGAGGGACACAGCCTAAGGCTGACTCAGCTTTTGATTCACAAATTTGGTCTGCTGTGTCCCACCAGCCCTTCCAGGCTGTGTGGGGCCATGCCATTTTTTGTCTTGGGAGCCGCAAGGGGCTAAAGATACAGGACCCTACCAATCTCCTCCTTTTCTAAGCAGAATTGATTGTTGAGGACTCAGAAAGGAGTGGAAATATTTCCTACCTGGAAAAAGGGAGAGGGATGCCAGAGAAGGCTGGAGAACTGTAACTGAGAAAGTACAAGCCTCTTAGCTTCCAGGCAGGAAGATCTATCACAATAGATTTGGTCTGTGTGGCAACAAAAACACTCTAACCAGGCATTGAACTGAGAGCTGACAAAGAGCTCCATATGCTGCAGACCAACAAAGTGCTTGCAAGAAAATTAAAAATAAGTATAATAACAAAGGTTTTTCTGACCTTTATGACTTCCCACCCCAAAGCTCTAGGAAGTGGGTCTATAACCAATTACGGAGTCCAGAGCCCAGTACTGAGCAACTAGCAGAGACAATCCTAACAATCCAGGTCGAACCAAGAATCAAGGAGCAATAGTAACACACAGCCTCCTGCCACTAAATCCCTACAAAAGAGAATAAAATTAAGTATCTGAGTAAACTACATCCTAATCAGATACCTAGACATCAGCAAAAAATTATGAGCCATACTAAAATAATAGAAGACATGATCAAAGAAAAGGAATATATCAAAGCCCCAGAAGAGACACAGGATTTGAGAGAACTAATTAGCAAGGTGTGCACAAATTTCCAAAATCAAATTAATGCTTGAAAGACATATGGCTAAAGAGATAAATAACATCAAGAAGACATTGAGCAAGCACAAAGAAGAACTTGAAATCTTGAACAGAAAAGTAACAGAGCTCGTGGGAATGAAAGACACAATAGGTGAGATCAAAAACACATTTGAGGCACACAAGAGCAGATTCAAATAATTAAAGAAAGAATAAGTGATAGTGAAGACAGAAGCTGAAGTTGAAGAAAGAAAAGAAGAGAGAGAGAAAAGAATGGGAAAAATTGAACAAGGGGCACAGAGACTTGAATGACAACATGAAATGCAACAGCTCATATGTCAGGGGAGATCCAGAAGAAGAAGAGAAGAGAAAAGAGGCAGAAAGATTATTTGAGGAAATAATAGCTGAAAATTTCCCAATCTCATGAAATAAATGAACTTACATATCCAAGAAGTACACCATACCTGAATCAGAATAAATCCAAACAGACCTACTTCAAGACATATACTACTCAGAATGTCAAATGTCAAAGATACAGAGAAAATTCTCAGAGCTGCAAGGGAGAAGCAAACAATCACATATAAAGGACACCCAATAAGATTTAGTGCAGATTTCTCTTCAGAAACCATGGAGGTGAGAAGATGGTGGTATGATACAATGAGGATACTGAAAGAGAAAAACTGCCAACCAAGAATTCTATATCCAGAAAAATTGTCCTTCAAATATGAAGGTGAGTATAAAATATTTACAAACAAACAGAAATTAAAGGAGTTTGAAAAAAAGAATGCTTCTTTGCAGGAAATATTAAAGGAAGCCTTACAACCAGAAAGAAAAAGACAGGAGAGAGGCCTGGAGGAGAGTATAGAAGAAAAAATAACAGAAAGAATAACCAAAAGAGTAAAAAGCAGACAAAAATATGATATGACATATGAAAACCAAAGAATAAAATGGTGGAAGTAAATAATGTATTTATGGTAATATCATTGAATGTGAATAATTTAAACACCCTAATCAAAAGATACAGTCTGACAGAATGGATAAAAAACATGAGGCATCTATACGCTGCTTACAAAAAAATTCACCTTAGACCCAGGAATACAAACTGGCTGAAAGTGAAAGGTTGGAAAAAGATACTCCATGCAAATAGTGTTCAAAAAAGAGCAAAGCTGAGTGCCCACATGGTGAGCCAAGTGCCCACACGAGTGCCTGCGTGGCAAGCCATGTACCCACATGGTGAGCTGAGTGCCCACATGGGTGCCCACATGGCAAGTTGAGTGCCCAAATGGTGAGCTGAGTGCCCATGCAAGTGTCCACTTGGGAAGCCTTGGAGGTGAGCCGAGGGCCTGCACAAGTGCCACATGGCAAGCCAAGTGCCCACGTGAGTGCCTGCACAGTGAGCCAGTGCCCATGTGGTGAGCTAAGTGCCAGTACAGCAAGCCAAGTGTCCACACAGGGAGCCAGTGCTTGCACAAGTGAGTCACACAGAAAGGTGATGACACAACAAAAGAGAGACAAAGGGGAGAGTCAAGGTGAAGCACAGCAAAGACCAGGAACTGAGGTGGCACAATTGACAGGGAGCCTCTCTCCACATCAAATGTCCCTAGGTTTGAATCCTGCTGAATCCTAGAGGAGAGAGAGGAGAAGTGAAAACAAAAAGAGAAATAGATACAGAAGATAACTCAGCAAATGGACACAGACAGTAAAAACAGCAGGGGAGAGGAAGGAGGAAAGAATAGGGGTGACTATGCTAATATTGAATAAAACAGATTTTAAATGCAAAATGTTATAAGAGATACAGAAACCCATTATATATTAATAGAAGGGACAATCCACCAGGAAGATATAACAGTCATAAGTATCTGTGCACCTAAGCAGGGTGCCCCAAAAAAATGAGACAAACTCTGCCAAAACTGAAAGGAGAAATAGACATCTCTACAAAAATCGTTGGAGAATTCAACACCCCACTCACATCATTAGTTAGAACAACTAGATGGAAGATCAACAAGGAAACAGAGAACTTGAACAATATGGTAAGCAAGTTAGACTTAGCAGACATATACAGAATGCTGCATCCAAACTCAGCAGGTTATATATTCTTCTCAAGTGCCCATGGATCTTTCTCCAGGATAAACCACATGTTAAGGCACAATTCAGCTCTTAATAAATAGAAAAAAATTGAAATTATACAAAGCACCTGGTCAAATCATAATGGTATGAAACTGGAAATCAATAATAGACAGGGAAAAAGTAAATTAGCAAATGTGTGGAGGCTGAACAACACACTCCTAAATAATCAGTGGATTAAAGAAGAAATTGCAAGTAAATCAGTAAATATATTGAGACAAATGAAAACAAGAACACAACTTATCAAAATTTATGGGATACTGCTTAGGCAGTCTTCAGGGGGAAATGTACAGCCCTAAATGCCTATGTTAAAAGAGAAGAAAGAGTTAAACTCAAAGATTTAACTGAACAATTAGAGAAATTAGAAGAAGTACAGCAAACCAATCCCAAAGCATGTAGAAGGAAAGATATAATAAAGACTAGAGCAGAAATAAATGAAATTAAGAAAAAAACAATAGAGAAAATCAACAAAACCAAAAGCAAGTTCTTTGAGAAGATAAAAAAAAATTGACAAACCCCTAGTTAGACTAACAAAGAAAAAAGAAAGAAGATGCAAATAAATACAATCAGAAATTAAAGGGGGGAAGTTACAGCTGACCCCACAGAAATAAAAATGATCTTAAGAGGATATTATGAGAAACTGTAAGCCAACAAATTAGACAACTTAGATGAACTGACAAATTCCTAGAAATGCACAACCAACCTACACTGACGCTACAAGAAATAAAAGAACTTAACAAACCAATCACATTTAAAGAGTTTGAATCTGTCATCAAAAATCTCCCAGCAAAGAAAATTCCAGAATCAGATGGCTTCATAGGTGAATTCTACCAAGCGTTTTGAAAAGAATTAACACCAATCTTGTTTAAACTCTTCTTAAAAATTGAAGAGAAGGGAAAATTACCCAACACATTTTATGAAGCCAACATCACCCTAATACCAAAGCCAGATGAAGATACTACAAGAAAAGAAAATTACTGACCAATCTCTCTAATGAACATAGATGCAAAAATTCTTGACAAAATACTTGCAAATTGAATCCATCAGCATATCAAAAGGCCAACTCAAAATAGATCAAAGACCGAAATATAAAAGCTAGAACCATAAAACTACTAGAAGAAAATGTAGGGAAAAATGTTCAAGACATTGTAGTAGGTGGTGGTTTCTTGGACCTTACCCCAAAGCATGTACAACTAAAGAAAAAATAGGTAAATGAGACTGCTCCTCACAGGACTTTGTCAAAAGGGTGAAAAGGCAGCTGACTCAATGGGAGAAAACATTTGAAAATCATATATCCAATAAGGGTTTAATATCAGGATATATAAAGAGATGTTACAACTCAATAATAAAAAGACAAACAATCCAATTTTAAAATGGGCAAAAGACTTGAATAGACATTTGTCCAAAGAAGAAATAAAAATGGCAAAAAAAAAAACATGAAAAGATGCTCAACATCACTAATAATTAGAGAAATGCAAATCATAACTACAATGAGACATCATTCCGCACCTATCAGAATGACCGCTGTTAAAAAGACAGTGAACTACAAGTGTTGGAGAGAATGTGGAGAGATAGGAACACATTCGTTGTTGGTGGGAATGCAGAATGGTACAGCCACTGTGCAGGACTGTTTGGCAGTTTCTAAAGAAGTTGAACATAGACTTGCCATGTGACCCCGCAATATCACTACTGGGTATATATCCAGAAGAACTGAGAGCAGTGACATGAACAGACATCTGCACACTGAAGTTCATAGCAGCATTATTCATGATTGCCAAAAATTGGAGACAACCCAGATGTCCATCAAATGATGAATGGATAAACAAACTGGTGTATGTTTATTATGTAATATTATGCAGCTCTAAGAAGAAATGAAGTTGTAAAGCATATGAAAACATGGATGAACCTGGAGGATAGATTCATGGAACAAAATAGAGTCCAGATATAGACCTATTGATACCCAACTAATTTTTCACTTATGGGAAAAGGAAATTCAATAGATAAAGGATCACATTTTCAATGACTAGTGTTGAATAATTGAACTTCCATATGCAGTAGAAACAAATCTCAAATTCAACTCCATACCTTATATAAAAATTAACCCAAAATGAAACAATGTCTGCAAATGTAAAATTATAAAAGTTTTAATAGAAACCTTAAGAGAAACAAGTAATGACCTGGTGTAAGGTAAAGCATTCTTAGATATGACACCAAAAGCATGGTCCATTCATTTTTTTTTTTTATAGTTCATTAATGTTTTACTCACATGTTCAAATTACAGCTCATTTCCTCCCTTTACCAGAGTTTAACAAATTTGTAGTTTAACAGATTGGGAGTATGGAAAGGGCTTTCTGCACAGCATACATCCCTCTCATGAGGAATGATGTATATCCTCATTACATAGTTGTCTGGATAAGAGGGCCAGCTCTGGCCTGACCTTTCAGTCCCAGCTCAGCTCCCACTACCCCTCATCCAGCAAGGGCCCTCTTGGTGGGATACTAGGCAAAAACCTCAGGTCTAAGTCCCTTCTGCAAAAGGGACCCTCGTGAACTACAGGAAGCCCTCTCTTGTGTCAACTGATAGGACTTCAACAGCTTGGCTTAAAAGGGGAAGCAGCAGCCCATCTCACTATCCTCCACCAAGAGGGAGAGGGAATCACTTCATATATATGGTCTTCTACTTACAGATTGGGAAAGTGCTGAAATAATGGTGTGGTTGCAGGACAGCTCTGTGGCCTTTTTTTTAAGGTTTATTTATTTATTTATTTAATTTCCCCTCTTCCCCTCCCCCTTTCTGCAGTCTGTATCCATTCACTGTGTAATCTTCTGTATCTATTTCTCTTCTGGTCTTGTCATTTTTTTCTCCTCTAGGATTCAGCGGGATTCGATCCTGTGGACCTCTGATGTGGAAATAGGTTCTCTGTTGGCGGTGCCACCTCAGTTCCTGGTTTCTGCTGCACTTCACCTCGACTCTCCCCTTTGTCTCTCTTTTGTTGCATCATCACTTTTCTGCGTAACTCACTTACATCGGCACTGGCTTACCACACGGGCACTCAGCTTGCCATACAGACACTAGCTCACCACGCAGGCATGCTTTCTTCTCTTCTTTTTTCACCAGGAAGCCCCAGAGATTGAATCTGAGTCCTCCCATATGGTAGGCGGAAGCCCTATCACTTGAGCCGCATCCGCTTTCCATGTGTCTGCTTGATAAACCCTAGGGAAGGTATCTAGCCCCAAATGTGGAGAATTCTCACTACAACAGGTTTCTTAACACCTCTTCATCCTTAGCTTTCAGTCCTACTGGCAAATTCTGGCAAATGATCATGAATTCCTCGATTTATGGGTATAGTGCAGACTCTACTGAAATCCAGGGAATTATCCAACATGGCATTTATCCTTCAAAAGATACTGTCATTGCTACATATGGAGAGCACAAGTGCTTCCTGGTTGTCCCAGAAATCTTTGGTCCTTCCCGTTTCATCTTCCTGATGAAACCAGGTGTGAATTCCAAGCCCCTGGCACACAGCAGGGACGTGCTCAGTCACCAAGGCCCTGCGCCCACACTCCTCCTCTTCCAGGGAGCCTGCAGGCAGAGGGCCAACCTGCGTGCCCCTGGGCCCACCTTCCTCCCTGGTCTCCAACAGGTGAACTGGCATTAGACCTACAGCTCCATGTGCTGAAAAGGAGGACACAGGTACCTGGGGATTCTGGAAAGTTGGCCCGTTCGTTTTTCAAAAATCAATTAAGGAGGTGGGGCAAGGTGGCATCTGAGTGAGTGCATCTTATAATCTCTCCTGCAAAGAAGCTGAGTAGGGTCAGAGTCCTGCTGGAGTGTGCTGCTTCCAGGACTTACAGTGCAGGAGGTGTCTGGACATCGATTTGGTGAGACAGTGACAGAAGAGTTTCTTGCAAGAGGTAGAATTTTGGGTTTCTGACACGGAGGTCAGAAGTTGTGGGCTGGATCCTTCTCCCTAGGATTGGCAGCTGGGCCATTCCTGAAAACTGTTTGTTGTGCTGCCGCGTTCCCAAACCCCATGTTTACCAGATACGTGGTTCCCAGGTACGTATCCCCTAAACCCCCATAAACCCCCATAGCCCATGCTTCACAGACTCACCTACCTTGAGTCCACAATATCCCGGACTTCCCATTCCTAAATCCAGTGGGCCCTGAGGTCCCTCTAAGGTCCTTGAGTACCCTAGCCCTCCGCTTTTTTTTTTTTTTTTTTTTTTTTTTGAGCTCAGAGGAGCATACCAGCTGGCTTGGGGAGAGACTGGGCAGAAAGGAGAGGTGAATCTGCTGAAAAAGTGCAATTTACCTAAATGCCCTGGGATAGGAAACTTGGTGTGGGAGAAGGTGGAGTCAGAAAATCAATGAGCCCTCCCCTAGCACACCTAAGGGGGAGGGACTGTAGAACGTGCTTTCCAAGCTTCCAATAGCATATTTGGTGTTTCTGGTGAGGGGTAGGTGCTCTCTCGCTGGAAATAAAGAGTCATTGTCTTCTGTGTTGAGTTGGTTCACCAAGGACCCACTTGAATCTCCTACTGGACACCTCATGCAGCTTTCCTGCTGCCCTGGGAGAGAGGGAAGTGAGGAAAGGAGAAAGGGGGAATGTCAGATCCCTAAGCATTTTATTTAACTGCAAAGAGGATTCCTAGCTTGAAACTTTGGTTTTTGTTGCTGTTGTTGTAGTTATTGCTGCATTGTTTCCTGGGTTTTTCTTCCTCTTTATCCGCCCAAGGCCCTTTTCCTTTTCTTTAGTTTTTTTCTCTTTTTCTTGCTTGCTTTCCCTCCCCCTTTTTTGTTCCCATCCCTTTTTTTCTTCTCTTTTTCTTCCTTTCTCTTCTTTTTATTTTATTTTATTTTTTATAATAGGTGCTGCAGGGAGTACTTCACATTTGCTGTGTTTCCTCATCCTCCATTTCCTCTTTTCTGTGTGTACTGATTTTGGCCACCAACACTATCCCCTTTCCCCTACATCTTTCTATCCTCCATTATCTATTGTTTCTCTTACATTCCACCTCCCTTTGTTGGCCTCCAAATTGTCTTTTTATTTCTAATACCTTTGTTATGCTTTCTGTCTTTTAGTCACTCTTTATATTATTGTCTTTTTTTTCTCTTTCCCTCTCTCATGAAAACACTGGCCTTTTAAATCATACTATATTCCTCCCCATATTCAGTTGACTGTGTCATTGTAGGTACTCTACTTACTATTATAACTCTACACAGCTTACATGAGTCTAATATCCATTCTTCTAGATCTCACATGGTTCCTCTGTTAACATTTATTATCAATACTACTTTATACATTTTCTTTTCTTACTCATTTTGCATTCCCTGGCCCTAAAATTTTTCTTCAAAGTGAACTTAGCCAACAACAAGAAAACAGAATAAGAAGAACAAAGTGACAAAGAGAAGACATAACACTTATGCAAAAACAACAACTAATTAAACCCTAAGACTAGACAAAGAAGCTAAGGAACTGATTAAACCAGTCAAGATAAAAGATGACCAGACAGCAATAAAAAACTACAAACCAAATGAATAATCAGGAAAACATGGCTCAATCCAATGAACAAACTAAAAAACAGGAAGAGGAGCAGAACATCGAATAAGTAATTAAAGATCTCAAAACATATATTAGCAATCAATTTAATGAAGTAAAGGAAAAGATTAAGAATATGAAGAAAACACTTAAAGAAAATACAGAAGAAATTGCAATCATACACAGAAAGATAACAGATATGATGGTGATGAATAGCACAATCCAAGAAGTGAAAAATACACTCTCAGCAAATAACAGCAGATTAGAAGAGGCAGAGAAGAGAATTAGTGATGTGGAAGACAGTACATCTGAAATCAAACAGATGGTAGAATTGGTTGATAAAAAGATAGAAAAACATCCAGCTGGGACTTAGGGACCTGAATGACAGTGCAAAACACTAAAAAATATGCATTATAGGTATCCCAGAAGTAGAAGAGGAGGGAAAGGGGACAGAAGGGGTGATGGAGGAAATAACGGCTGAAAACTTCCCAAATCTACTGAGGGAGATAGATGTACATGTCCAGGGAGCACAACATACCCCAAACAGCATAAATCCCAACAGACCTACCCCAAGACATATACGTGTCAAATTATCCAATGCTCAAGACAAAGAGAAAATTCTGAAAGCAGCAAGAGAAAAGAGAACCATCACATACAAAGGAGGCTCCATAAGATTAAATGCTGATTTCTCATCTGAAACCATGGAGGCAAGAAGACAGTGATATGACATAGTCAAGGTACTAAAAGAAAAAAATTTCCAACCAAGAATAATCTATCCAGCTAAGCTGGGATTCAAAAATGATGGACAGTTAAAAATATTCATAGATAAACAGAAACTAAGAGAGTATGCCAACAAGAACCCTGCCCTTCAAGAAATACTAAAGGGAGTTCAGCCAGAAGAAAGAAAAAAAAACAGGAGAGGCAGAGTTGGAGGGGAGTGTAAGAGCAACTAAAAAGACAAAAAGAGAAGAAAAAAGCAAACAAAATATGACAAACACAGGTCCAAAGAAAATATGGCTAGCATAAATAATTTCTTGAAAGTAATAACACTGAATGTCAATGGATTAAACGCACCTGTCTAAAGATTCAGATTCGAAGATTGGATAAGGAAATAGGACCCATCTATATGCTGTCTACAAGAAACACACCTTAGACCCAGGGATTTAAGGAGATTGAAAGTGAATGGCTGGAAAACAATCTTACAAGCAAACCATAACCAAAAAATGGCAGGAGTGGCTATATTAATATCAGACAAAGTAGATATTAAATGCAAAAAAATTGTGAGAGACAAAGATGGACACTACATATTAGTGAAAGGGATAATCTTTGAAGAAGAACGAACAATCATAAACATTTATGCTCCTAACAAGGGTGCTTCCAAATACATGAGGCAAACACTGGAAAAACAAAGTGAAAGAATAGATGCCTCTACAATTATAGTGGGGGACTTTAATACACCACTATCAACTTTGGACAGAACATCTCAAAAGAGAATCAATAAAGAAACAAAAACTTTGAACAATATATTACAGGAGCTGGACCTAATAGACATATACAGAACATTTCACCCAAATACAGCAGGATATACATTTTTCTCAAGTGCACATGGGTCATTCTCCAAGACAGACCATATGCTAGACCACAGAGAAAGTCTCAATGAATTCAGAAAGATCAAAATCATACAAAATAATTTCTCTGACCACAGTGGAGTGAAGCTGGAAATCTGCAAGGGCCAGAGACCCAGATTTTGCACCAAGGCAATGGAAATTAAGCAACACATTCTTAGAAAAACAGTGGGACAAGGAGGAAATCTCAAAAGAAATCAATAACTACCTTGAAGCTAATGAAAATGATAACACAACATACTAAAACTTATGGGATGCAGCAAAACAGTACTGAGAGGGAAATTTATAGCCATAAATTCATACATCAAAAAAGAAAAAAGAGCTAAAATTGAAGAACTAACTGCACACTTGGAGGAATTAGTAAAAAAACAACAAATTATCCCCAAAGGAAGAAGGAAGAAGGAAATAACAAAGATAAGAGCAGAACTAAATAAAATAGAAAATAAGAAAGCACTTGAAAAGATAAACAAAACCAAGAGCTGGTTCTTTAAGAAGATCAATAAAATTGACAAACCCTTAGCTAGACTAACAAAGGAAAAAAAGAGAGAAAATGCAAATACACAAAATAAGAAATGAGAAAGGAGATATACCACTGACCACACAGAAATAAAGACTATCATAAGAGGATACTTTGAAAAACTATATTCCAAAAAGAAGGACAATTTAGAAGAAATGGACAAATGCCTAGAAACACATAAGCAGTCTTTATTGACAAAAGAAGAAATTGATGATCTCAACAAACCAATCACAAGTAAAGAGATAGAGTCAGTCATTAAAAACCTGCCAACTAAGAAGAGCCCTGGCCCAGATGGCTTCACAGGTGAATTCTACAAAAATTTCTGAAAGAACTAAGGCCAATCTTGCTGAAACTCTTCCAGAAATCGAACCAGAAGAAACATTGCCTAACTCATTCTATGATGCCAACTTTACCTAATACCAAAGCCAAACAAAGACACCACAAGAAAGGAAAATTACAGACCAATGTCTCTAATGAACCTAGAAGCAAAAATCCTCAACAAAATACTTGCTAACCGTATTCAACAGCACATTTAAATGAATTAGACACCATGACCAAGTGGGATTCATTCCCAGTATGCAAGGATGGTTCAACATAAGAAAATCAATCAATGTAATGTACTGTATAAACAGATTGAAGGGGAAACTCACATGATTATATCTATAGATGCAGAAAAAGCATTTGACAAAATGCAGCACACTTTCTTGATAAAAAACACTGCAAAAGATTGGAATACAAGGAAATTTTCTGAACATGATAAAGAGTATATATGAAAAACCCACAGCCAACATCATTTACAATGGCGAAATCCTAAAATCTTTCCCTCTAAGATCAGGAACAAGACAAGGATGCCCACTATCACCCCTTCTATTTAACAATGTGTTAGAAGTACTTGCTCAAGCACTGAGGCAAGAACCAGATATAAAAGGCATTCAACATGGAAAGGAAGAAGTCAAAATTGCATTATTTCCAGATGACATGATCCTATACATAGAAAACCCTGAGAGGTCTACAACAAAGCTTCTAGAACTCAAAAATGAGTTTAGTAAAGTCGCAGGTTATAAGATCAATGCACAAAAAATCAGTAGCATTTCTGTACACCAATAATGAGCAAGATCAGGAGGAAATCAAGAAATAAATACCATTTACAATAGTAAATTAAAAAAATCAAATACCTAGGAATAAATTTAACTAAAGATGTAAAAAACTTATACACAGAGAACTACACAAGACTGTTCAAGGAAATCAAAGAAGACCTAAATAAATGGAAGAATATTCCCTGTTCATGGATAGGAAGACTAAGTATTATTAAGATGTCTATTTTACCAAAACTGATCTACACATTCAATGCAATCCCAATAAAAATCAACACAGATTCTTTAATGAACTAGAAAAACTAGCTATGAAATTTACTTCGAAAGGAAAGAGGCCCCAAATAGCCAAAGACACATTGGAAAAGAAAAATGAAATTGGAGGAATAATACTACCTGACTTCAAAACATACTACAGGGAAGCGGACTTGGCCCAATGGATAGGGCATCTGCCTACCACATGGGAGGTCCACAGTTCAAACCCCAGGCCTCCTTGAACCATGTGGAGCTGGCCCATGAGCAGTGCTGATGCGTGCCAAGGAGTGCCATGACATGCAGGGGTGTCCCCGCATAGGGGAGCCCCACGTGCAAGAAGCGCACCCCGTAAGGAGAGCCGCCCAGTGTGAAACAAAGTTCATCCTGCCCAAGAATGGGGCCACACTCACGGAGAGCTGACACAAGAAGATGAAGCAACAAAAAGAAACACTGATTCCCGTGCCGCTGACAACACAGAATCGGACAAAGAAGAACACACAGCAAATGGACACAGAGAACAGACAACTGGGTGGGGGGAAGGGGAGAGAAATAAATAAAAAATAAAAATAAATATATTTTTATAAAAATTAACCCAAAAATTTCAAAAAACATACTACAAATCTACAGAGTGAAAACAGCATGGTATTGGCACAAGGATAGACATACTGACCAATGGAACCGAATTGAGAGTTCTGATGTAGATCCTCATATATACAGTCATATAATATTCGATAAGGCCACCAAACCCTCTCAACTGGGAGAGCATGGCCTCTTCAACAAATAGTGCCTGGAGAACTGGATATCCACATGTAAAAGAATGAAAGAGAATCAACTCACACCTAATACAAAAATCAACTCAAGAACAATCGAAGACCTAAATATAAGAGCAAAGACCATAAAGACTTTGGAAAGCAATGTAGGGAACCATCTACAGGACCTTGTAATAGGAAATGGCTTCATGAACTTCACACTCAAAGCACAAGCAGCAAAAGAATAGATAAATGGGACTTCCTCAAAATTAAAACCTTCTGCACCTCAAAGGAGTTTGTCAAGAAAATGAAAAGAGAGCCTACACAATGGGAGAAAATATGTGGTGACCATACATCTGATAGGTAACCATATATCTGATAGGTAACCATATATCTGATATCCCACATATATAAAGAACTCCTATACTTTGTAAATAAAAAGACAAACAACCCATTTAAAAAATGGGAAAAAGATTTACAGACACTTCTCCAAAGAAGAAATATAAATGGCTAAAAAGCACATGAAAAAATGCTCCAAATCTCTAGCTATTAGGGAAATACAAATCATAACTACAATGAGATACCATCTTACTTCTATAAGATTGGCAGCTATGAAAAAAAACAGAAGACTACAAATGCTGGAGAGGATGTGGAGGAATGGGAACACTCACCCACTGCTGGTGGGAATGAAGAAGAAGCTAGCCATTCTGGAGGACAGTTTGGTGGTTTTTCAAAAGAACTAGCTATAGATTTGCCATATGACCCAACAATTCCACTGCTGGGTATATACCCAATAGAACTGAAAACAAGGACACACCGATATATGCACACCAGTGTTCATAGCAGCATTGTTCACTATTGCCAAAAGCTGGAATCAACCCAAATGCCCATCAACAGATGAATGGATAAATAAAATGTGGTATATACATACAATGGAATACTACTCAGCTTTAAGAACGAATACACTACAAACACATGTGATAACATGGATGAATCTTGAGAACCTAATGTTGAGTGAAGCAACCCAGGCATTGAAGGACAAATACTACATGACCTCAATGATATGAAATAAGTAAACCAAGCTGCCTCAGAGAGATAGAGACTGGATGATAGGCTTAAAGGAATTTGGGAGGTAGAAGAAGGTTGTGAGGTGACACCTACCTGGGTGAAATCTATGATAAGCTGGAGGTAAGTATTTGTACAAGGAAGGGATAAAATGGGGGCATAGGGAAACCTTTGGGTGGGGCTTTGTGGGCTTGAGGGGGGCTAGGGATGGGAAGATGGGTAATATTGCCCAAGAAATTGGGGGGGAAGGTGGGGAAACATATGAACATAGGAGATTGTCAGGTATATGGTTGAGAGTATAATGTTGAGAAAACTTTTTCAAAATATAATAAGAAAGGCTACCTGTTTAAGATGCTTAAAGGGGAGAATCTGACACAGGACAGGCTTCTAGGGAGTATGTGAATGCTCATTTTGTGATAGTGGGTTATATCATTGGATGGAGACCCATACAATGAGAGTGAAGATATACCCACATCCTGGGGAGGACTGATGTTCTCGAATAGAGGGAATTGTATCTCTCGAGAGAAATGGTGGCTCCCAATGCATTAGGTCAGTCGAGCATGTCAAGCCCTCAGCATTGTTGCAAGTATCTCTGAACATGGCCCTTCAAGCAATGAAGAGTGATTGTCACTGTGGGCCCTGAGGGGAGATGGAAAGGGGTATTGAATTGATGGAATCAATGTAACTGTGGGGTAATGGAAGTGCTTCACAAGATTATGCACGGATGGATACAGGACATGTTAAATTGCACCCAAAAATGTATAGGGGCCTATAGGCTAAAATGTAAAACGTAATGTAAAACATAAGATAACTGAAAATTTGGAAAATTGTATAGTCTAAAATACAAACCACAATGTAAACCCAAGTATAACCTTGTTTGAAAGCTATTGTCTCAATATCTGTACATCATTTGCAGTAAATATAGTATGAACAAGTAGAGAGATTATTGCTAGGGAAGGGACAAAGTGTTTTATGTTGGATATGTGGGAGTACTGTATATTGTATATATGAATTACTGTGATTTGAAAATTTGGGGAAGATAAGCTTAATAACTAGGAAAAAGAAAAAGAAAAAGAAAGGACGTAGACACTGAGGAAGAGATGGAAGAAGTTGCCTTGCCAATTTGCAAACCGGCAACACTTATTGCAGTGACAAAAGGCAAAACATCAAAAACAAAGCTTTTACATTTTTTAATTTTTTGATATCCCAATTTATTTTTAACTTAATTTTTCTCAGTTAGTATGTATTCTATATCTAACCTTTAAACTCATCACTACATTCCATTTTACTATTAACGGCACCTAGCAATACATTAGGCTTCATTTTTTAAGAAGTTTTGTATCACAGAGAGTTTCAACAATGGGAGGAGAGGAATACTGGTGTGTGGCCCATGATCCCTCCCTCCATTTTTAAAGCACAGTATCTTCAAATCCATTTGTGCTTCTGATCACCTTGCCTTTCACTGCCTTCTTGTTGCTGGCATCTGGGTTTCTAGGTTCTTGGCTACATTGCATGAAGGAATTTAAGTGCACACCACAGGGTAGGCAAGAAGTAAAGAGTTTATTAAGAAATGAGGGTGGCGGACTTGGCCCAGTGGTTAGGGCGTCCGTCTACCACATGAGAGGCAGTTCAAACCCTGGGCCTCCTATACCTGTGTGGAGCTGGCCCATGTGCAGTGCTGATGCGGGCAAGGAGTGCCGTGCCATGCACGGGTGTCCCCCGCATAGGGGAACCCCATGCGCAAGGAGTGTACCCTGTAAGGAGAGCCGCCCAGCATGAAAGAAAGTGCAGCCTGCCCAGGAATGGCACCACACACACAGAGTATTGACACAGCAAGATGATGCAACAAAAAGAAACACAGATTCCAGTGCCGCTGACAACAACAGAAGCAGACAAAGAAGACGCAGCAAATAAACACAGAGAACAGACAACCAGGGTGGGGGGTGAGGGGAAGGGGAGATAAATAAATAAATCTTTTTTAAAAAAAAAGAAAGACATGAGAAAAATTGAGAGTACACACTCAAGATATGAGTGCAGGCATGCTCCAGGCAAAAGACACACAACATAGAGCCTCAAGGCAGGCTTTATTAAATCCATTCTTTCCTCCTTCAACATGGGGAAGGATTTTAGCTATTTGCTATCCTGAGTGGTTGCCTTTCTGCCTTCCCATTGGTTTATACTATGGACCAGTCAGGTTGCACATGTTTAGCTTTCCAGGAACCAAAGTATAGGCCTTTTTGTTTGGAGTTACCCAGGGCAAATTTTGAATTCAGGAGTTTCAAATGGGACATCATGACCAGGTTCTTGATGTAAGCTTAGAGCTTTCTTTTTGAGTGTCCGCCTTCCCTCAGGGGTTTCTGAGCTGGGTCTCATTGCCATGTTCTTTGTGAGGTCTCAGCTCTGGTGATTATGGTTTTATGCTGACCAGCTGCCTTCCCTCATTTCTTATACTAACCTGCCTCAACTACCCCCATCAGAGAGTTTACACCCTTATTCCTAAGAGAGAGCTGAAGGACAATGGTCATTCTTCTGTAGCTACTTCTTGCTGGATAGGGACAGCAGTCCCTACTTGGCAGAGTATAAAACTCTCTGGATATTCTATTGCAGTTGAGGGAAGGCAATTCCAGTGTCATAGCTGGAATTGGTTGAAATCTTTACATGAGTAATATTTTGTTCTGAAAGGTGTCAATCATGGAAGAGATAAACTGCAATAGAAATTATAGAACATAGGGGCCTATGAGAAATTAAAAAAAAATTTTATAAAGGACACAACTGGCCCCAGGAGAGGGGCTAATCAGGGAAGATGAGGGAATCAGAAGAGGCTTGGGTTACCACTTTTTGTGTTCTCATGTAGCTAGGTTGCTCTTTTTCCAGAAACCATATGTTGTCTTGAACTTGGGCTGACTGACTGACATAGAAGCAGCACTCCTCTCCAAGGTAGGCACTTGTGCCTCCTTGCACTGCTGCCAGCATATCAAAGACCTTCTGATTTTGGAGAACAACAGTAGCCAGGGAATTTAATTGGGTTTGGACAAGGCAAAGGCTCACCACAGTGTTTTCTAAGCTTGTAGTTAGCTCTATCGAGAGGTTATGATGCACCTACTGTGCCTGGATGAGGCCTGCTATGCTAGCCACAATTTCCCCACCACTGCTGAAGATTCCTGCTAGGAGAGATATAAGAAAGGGGATTTCCCTATGCTCTTGAGTGAATGCAATAGGGTGAAACAGAGGGATAGGAAGGTTTTGTTCTCAGGTTTATATTTAAGCTCAGGGAAGGTATATATTAGGGTGCAACTTCTGGACAACCAAGGTAGGAGAGTAAGATAAGTTTTATGTCCACTGAGAAAGAAGAGACCCTGATTTGTATCCAGCAAGATGCTGAAGGTGATATTTCCAATTGACTCAGAGAGAATGTAGGCACTGCCTATTTGAGTGGCTTCTAGATAGAATTCAATTTACTTGTGTGCTAATCTCGTTCCACTGGTGACTAATCAGGCAAGGGTCGAAGGCCTGGGAGGTAAAGTCAAAGATAATTCCTTGAGCCTTGTCCCATACTAACACAGACACCCCAGTTTTGTGCTTATGGAACTTGACACGCTACCCTTAGTAAATGTGGCCATTAGTACTTGCAATTTGCAGAACTTGGCTGGTCGGCTATTACAAACCCATTTGGTCCCCTTTGGAAATGTGTTACATTGTTACCCAGTAGTATGACTTGGCCAGGGCCAATGCTAATTTTTAGGGAATATTCTCAAGATTTTAGGACAAAGGCCTATCATATATAAACATCGATGGCCTACTAGGAGAAAGTTTGCGGTGGTGAAAAATTAATCCAGAAGGTACAGTTGCACAGGGTGTTATTCATAGTCCCCAGAACTATGCCATTTTCAGGACTTGGAGTTGTCCTGAATGATATTGCAAGGACAGATGCTGGGCATTATGGTTTTGGGGTGTATAGAATTAAAGACATAATGGGACTAAGGTGATATAAGGTGATAGACAGGTATCTGATGAGATGGGGCTGGTAATGAGGGGTCTAGCAGGCTCCTGGGAGATATTAGGGGCTTTGAGGCCCTGCAGGAAGGATCAGAGTACTTAAGGTATTTCCTGGAAGGGGTCACCCGTTAACAGGAAGGTTCCCCACCCTCTCTTAAACTGAAGGTGGGAAACATTGTACATGTGGAGGTACACTCAGGGCCAAGGATCTGCTGACCAGGCTTCAGACTTGTCCAACATTGGGGTACAGAGCCAGCAAAATGGCAGGTTAAAAAGGGTGACAGCTCTTTGGACAAGGTTGAATAAAGAGTGTTTTAGGTTAGCCTGTGCCCTGGGGAGAGCTAGGGATACAAGACAGGCTAAGAGAAATGGTCACATAATGGTTAAGGGAACAGCTCTAAGAACTAAGGAAGACAGATTAGAATGATTACTATGACGGAGGCTGTAAGAAAATAACAGCATCAGCAAGAAGTTCAACAACGTAATGGTTGACTAGGTGGCAGGAGTAGGTATTAGGTAGTGATTATCTTTGTTTTTGTCTTCTTTTGTTTTTTAATATATTTTTATTTATTTTTAAAAGATATATAGATCACACAGAATGTTACATTAAAAAATATTGGAGGTCCCCTTATGCCCCACTCCCCACATCCCCCACTTTTCCCATATCAACTTCTTTCATTACTGTGGTACATTCATTGCATTTAATGAATACATTTTGGAGCACTGCTACGCAGTATGGATTATAGTTTACATTGTAGTTTACACTCTCTCCCAGTCCATTCAGTGGGTTATGGCAGGATATATAATGTACTCTGTCTGTCCCTGCAATATCATTCAGGACAACTCCAAGTTCTGAAAATGCCCCCATATCACACCTCCTTTTCCCACTCCCTGACTTCAGCAACTCCTGTGGCCACTGTCTCCACATCAATGATATAATTTCTTCCATTGCTAGAGTCACAATAATTCTATAGTAGAATACCAGTAAGTCTACTCAAATCCATATTTTATTCCTCCATCCTGAGGGCACTGGGGGGCAATGCCCACTCTACCTCTCAATTGAGAGGAGGCTTCAATCCCACATGGCTGGTGAATGGGACTCCCATGCCTACAGCTGTAGACTCCCTTGATTCCTTAGTGTGGTAGTTGTCCATCCTCACCTCCCTGTCAGCTGACGTGGGTAAGTTCAACAAATTGGAGAGTAGGTGTTACAACTCTACTGAGGTTCAGGGTCCATCTGGCACATGGACAGTCCAGAGATTCAAGACTCCTGGGCCTACACCAACCACAGTTTCAGTAAAAGTGATGGAAGAGACATGTGTAAAGATGTCTGGAAGTCCATCTGGAAGTCCAACTCCATCACACTCAGGAGCACAAATTCCAAAATAGGGCCTACTGGCAAGGAACCGAACTCCAGAGCCATCTGCCATGACCATAGGACCTGGGTGTCTCCACAGATATTCCAGGCCGTCTAATGGCTGGCACTCAAATGACTCATCAGGTGTCTCTGGCAAATTGAAGTTTTCCTGGACAATGGATTTCACTTGAAATAACACACAGTGGGCAATTCCTTCAACCTTGAATGAGGTGGAAATGACAAAGGATCACAGGATAAGGTCCTTTCCATTTTGGTTCTAGTTGGGAATGAGGTTTATTTTCCTGTCAGGTTTTGACCTGTGCTTGTCTCAGGGTTTAACTTAAGGCAGTTTTAAGTCACAGTTGGAACTAGGGAGGATTTCGTTTCCAAATCTTGAATGATTTGTTGTGTTTCCTAGGTTTATAAAATATTTGGTTAACTCTTGGGTTTCTTGATTTAGTACTAGGTCCTGAGTGAGGAAGAATCACCCATTAACCATTTCAAAAGGGCTAAGCTGGAGTGGGTTTTTGGGGGGCTATATGCAGCCTTGACAAAGCAACTGGTAGATTGGCAACCCAAGGCGATGTAGTGTCTTGGCAAAGTTTGGCCAGAATTTGTTTTAACATCTGGTTGGCCCTTTCTATTTTCCCTGAGGACTGTGGCCTCCAGTCACTATGAAGATGATATTTAATCCTGAGGGTGGCAGATAGACCTTGGGTTGTTTTGCTAGTAAAGGCTGGCCTGTTATAACTTTAGAGGGACTTAGGCAGTCCAAACCTGGGGATGATTTCCTTTAGAAGGGGTTTACCCACCTCGTTTACTATTTCTCTTCTAGTGGGAAAGGCTTCCATGCATCCAGTAAAAGAATCTACTAGTACTAAGAGATACTTATACCCCAGGCAGGATGGTATATGGGTGAAGTATACCTGTGAGTCCTCCCCAGGGTATGATCCCAGCAGCTGGAAAGGAGGATTTAAGGGAGGAAGTCTGTTAAGTCTCCTGTTATTTGGGTTATTCATTGTACATAAGGAACAAGTTTTGGTGACCTCCTTGATTGTTTTTGTCAGACCCTGGGCCCCAAAAACCCATTTGGCTAAAATGAGTGGCTTGGTGGAGTCTCTGAAGGATTTTCTATTGCACTGCTTTAGGAAAATTAACCTGGGATTCCTTTATGAGCCACCACTATGTTCTGGGGTGAACCCTAGACTAGCTGCTCTGGTTTTCTTTTCCCTGGTGTATTCCAGAGTTTTAGATAGTGGGACTGGCTCTGGGATGAGGGCTAGGAGGGGCTTGGGTTTGTACTGTAACCTTAGTTCCTGCATCTATGTGAGTGTTTCCTTTAGCTATGGCTGTTCTTTGGTGTCCCAGGAAGTATATGACTGCTCTCTCTTGGGGCAGCAGGAAAGCCTCTAATAGGTTAAGAATTTCTTGACAGTGTTTTAAGGGTGTCTTGCTCTTAGCAAATAGGCCTTATTCTCACCATACTGAGGAGCTGGCATTGAGGAGAAGAAAAGTGTATTTAGAGTTTGGGTAGACATTGGCTTTCTTGCCAACAACTAGGGTTAAGCTGTGAGTAAGGGCAATGAGTTCTGCCTACTGAGCTGAAGTCCCTGGGGGGAAGGCTTGGGCCTCTGTGTTTCAAATTGAGAGACTACTACATAGCCAGCCTCTTTAAATTCCTCCCTCATAAAGCTCCACCCATCAGTAAACCACTTAAGGTCTGGGTTTTCCAGGGGTTCATCTTTTAAATCTAACCTTCTTTGAAATAAGGCTGGATTATTTTTCCTGCCCCTGAGTAATTTCCCTGGGCCTACTCTAACTAACTATTTTGGTAGTGCACTTCCTCATACCTTTGAGGAGACATGTGGTCATATGGTTTCTGGCCCTCAGATATTCCTGTCCTGTCCTTCCCTCTTACACAAAAAGTCTAACTGGAATCAGGTTCTCATTCAGAGACCATTTTTTAGCCATTCTCGAATTTGTATTATGGCCACACAGTGTGGCAGGAAAAGATTAGCTTCTTCCTTTTTGGACCATCAATAGGCAGATTGTCCCAATTCCTGAGAAGATATCCCAATGGGGAGTTTTCTGGAATGCTGGAGAAGCTGCCCATTATCCTAGGGGAGGATAAACATGCTCATCAGACTTTGTGGTGTCCCAATCCTAGACCTGAAAGAATAGAAAGTTCTCAGCACCCCAGCATCCCAGGGCTTGGAGCTCTGCTCCCCATTCTGATGTCCCAGGAATGAGGACTTCCTTGCCAGTGGACATCCCCAGGGCTGTAGAGGTCTTGGGAGACATCTTGGTCCAGTTCCCAGACCAAATCTACCAAGCTGGACTTCCTCATTGGGAAAGGGGCTGACTAAGGACACCCTTCTTTTGGCCCACTATTCCAGACATCTTGAGAAGTGGCTGTGAGAGAGAACTCATTTTATGCCCACTGCCAACGTTCAAAGTTTGCAGTTAAGCCAGACAATAAGAGGCCAGAGATTGATTGTTCTGCAGCTTGCAGGCCCACAGCCAAGGAGACCCCAGAAGTAATGGATTAACAGGAATTTAACGTCCCCAACAGACTGAGAAAGAGACAAACCACCAAGCATGGCCAAGGGTTGGAGTCTTGAGGAGCCTCATTAATAAAAGAAAAGAGACACAGCTGGGCATTGATTAAAAGTCTAGATTCACTAGTATTTGTCAGGAGTTGGGAAGTGTTACTTGCCTCCTTGATTCCTGGGTGGCTCATCAAAGATGTTGCTGACACCTGGGTTTCTAGGTTCTTGGCTACATCACATAAAGGAATTTAAGGGCACACCATAGGGTAGGGAAGTAAGTAGTTTATTGAAAAGTTAGAAAAAGCAAGAGTACACACTTGAAACATAGTGCAAGTGTTCTCCAGGCAAGAGATGAGCAAAGTGAGGCCCCGGGGTAGGCTTTATTGAGGCCGTTCTTTTCTCCTCCAACATGGGGAAGGAACCTAGCTATTTGCTGTCCTGGTTGGTTGCCTTTCTGCCTTCCTATTTGTTTATGCTATGGATAACTCAGGTTGCACCTGTTAGCTTTCAGGGAACCAATGGGGAGGTCTTTTCGTTGGAGTTATCTGGGGCCTCTTTTGAGACTAGGAGTTTCAAATGGGACCTCATGACCAGGTTCTTGGCAGATTTTTGGTGTAATTATTATGGCTTTGTTTTTGAGCAGCTTTCTTCCCTCAGGGGGTTTCTGGGTGGGTTCTCATGGTCATGTTCTTTGTGCGCAGCTGTGATGGTTACAACTTTGTTCTGACCAGCTGCTTTCCCTCATTTCCTATACCTGTCTCATTCTGACCTTCCTATCTCCCTCTTATGAGGACCTTGAAGATTGCATTGCCCCCTCCCCAGGATCATCAGGATAATTCCCCATCTCAAGATCTTTAACTTAATTGCATCTGCAAAGTCCCTTTTGCCAGGTAAAGTGACATTTTCACAGCTTCTGGGGCTTAGGACAAGGACAACTTTGGACACTTACAGGGTAAGATACAATTAGAGCCCAACAAAGAATTCATGGACCAAAGAAAAATTATTCTCAAATTCAAAAGTTTACTAGGTGATCAGTAGTAAAGTTCTGCTGTGCAGAGCCAAGTTAATGGCTGAGAATATCAAAAGAAGAAAACAACTCACACTCATATAGAAATGAGAGAAATAGAAGAGAAAAGGCTGAGAGAAAAGAGGCAGAAGAACTAATGGGCAAGCAAGAAAATAATAGGGAAGCTCCAGGAGAAAATGCTTCTGGAAAGGGAAATATAAAGGGTAAATAAATAAAACTTCTAGAAAACTAGAGCCTGCAGATCGGAAGGGCTTCCCAAGTCCCATGCCAGGTTAATGAAAAAGGCACATATCTGAACCTATGATGGTGATATTCTCGAATTGCAGGTGTAAGCTGAAAGTCATGCATACTTACACAGAGCAAGTACAGGGTTTTTACAAAGGAAACAGAATCAAAATAGCATCAAAATTTTTCAGGAGCTACTCAAAAAGCAAGATATTGACTGCTAAGAGAAAAAGACCACACCCAAGCAGTTTATAACAAACCAAGATATCATCCCTTACTGGAAAAAGAAAGACATCTGCAGATAATTCAGCATTCCAAAGATCAGCACCCACATGCTACTTGAGAGGAAAACATTCAAGAAAGCCCTCCAGTCAAAGCACAATCAGAACAAAACAGAGATTATCAAGGAAATAGAAAGCAAAATGGGGAAGCAGATGTGGCTCAACCAAACTGAGCTCCCATCTACCATATAGGAGGTCCAGGGTTCAATACCCAGGGCCTCCTGGTGAAGGCAAGCTGGCCCTGTGGAGTGCTGACCCATGCAGGAGTGCTGCCCCATGCAGAAGTGCTGGCCCACGCAGAGAGCTGATGCAGTAAGATGATGCAACAAAAAGAGACACAAAGGAGATGTAATAAGAGATACAGCAGACCAGGGAGCTGAGCTGGTGCAAAAGAATGATCACCTCTCTCCCACTCTGGAAGGTCCCAAGATCAGTTCCTGGAGACATCTAATGAGAACACAAGCAGACATAGAAGAACACACTGCAACTGGACACAGATAGCAGACAATGGAGGGAGCAGGGGGGTAAATAAATAAATATTTTTTTATATTTAAAGAAGAAAGAGAAAGCAAATTGGAGACAGTGTTGAACAATAAATTTCATGAGACATATAATTAATCTAAATTAAATCTAAATGTCAGTGCAGCAGTGCTACAAAATGTGTTCACCAAATGCAATGAATGTGCCACAATGATAACAGAAGTTGTTGATGTGGGAGGAGTGGGGGGGTGGAGGAGGGAGTATATGGTAACCTCTTATATTTTTTAATGTAACATTTTTTGTGATCTATGTATCTTCAAAAAGAACAATAAAAAATTAAAATAAATCTAATTGATTAACCCCACCGTAACTCAGAAATTTTAATATATTAAGACCTCTTGAAAAGAAGAAACATTTGTGAAAATAAATAGACCAAAATAGAGTTACTCTGGCTAAGAGATTTAAAATGCAGTCTGGAGGTCATTCTGGAGGTTACTCTTATGCAAATCTCAGCCAGATATCACAAACTGCCAAAGTAAGCAAAGCCTCAAGCAACAATGTTCCTCTCGCATAGAGAAATTGAAAGGTGAGGAATTTTCTTGTCTGTTTTTTGTTTATTATTATTACTATTATTGAAATAATGAAAATGCTCTAATAATGATTAGAGTGATGAATGCACAACTATGTGTTTATACCAAATAGCATTGATTGTACACTTTGGGTGAATTCTATGTTTTGTTAATACGTATCAATAAAATTGATTTGTTAAAAAAAAAAAAAAAACCCTAAGGACAGCTGGACACAATAAGCAAAGCACAAAATAAATGAGTAAACTATCTAACCTGAAGGATATTTGGAGGGCCCCAAATATCCACCAATCACAATTAATGTCATCTTTTTCTTTAAAAATCCATGTTTGAAAATTCGAGACATCACAATTTGGTTGCTACCTGAATCTGTGCTCCCCATATTGCAATTCTAAGACCCCAAATTAATACCTTTGTTGCTTTGCAGCTCAGTTTGTTACTTCTTAGCCAATACATTCTACAAGTGAAACAAATCAGTAGTTTGGAACCAAAAGTTTTCAACTGCCTCATCAAAATTTTGGTTTTAGAAGGAGGAGATATGGAGGGAGAGGGAGATCAAAATCATCCCTCGATGCTCATCTTGGGGGAAGGAAAGGGAAAGAAAATAAAAGAAGTCTAAAGACTTCATCTTTTGGGAAAGAAGGAGGGAACAAATAGCAGTCCTGTTAGGGAGAGAGTGTAGTTATTTTATTTTTATATAATCATGGGAAAATACATTTTAATTGGGGTTTGTACTGTTACCAGGTTTTGTTGAGGTTCTTGACTATGCTGCAGAAATGAATTTCAAGAGAATGTCAGATAAGTTAGGCCAATAATTTATTCAGATAAGGAGGGACAAGAAATGGGAGAAAATAACAGATCAGGGGTCCCAGGTAGAGAGGAAGAGGCTGAAAAGTGATAAAGAGGGTTGATTTACAGACTACAATTCCCCACTATAGGTTATAAATGCCCATTTTACTTGCATGGCCACAGGGCAGCGGAAAAATGGCAAGAGCGGAAAACAGAGGGGAGGGCAGGACAGGGGTTCACGGGGGGGGGGGGGAGGGGGGGAGAGAGAGCGAGCGCGGGCTCAGGCCTCATGCCTACTTTTTGAACTGTTAATTATCCCACCCCTTTGCTAATGGCAGGAGAGGAGTTCCAGCTGTTTACCATTTTGATTGATGATCTCTCCCATCAATCTCCCATGAGGGCCCAATGATAAAGTCCTTGGGAAATTTCTGGGACTTCTCCTGGCTTCCAGAGGAAGTCTTTTTCTGAGTGGCAGTATCTTGGGGAGAGTCTTCTGGAAGCCATCTTGGGGTTTTTTATGTTCACATGGACTTCTTGCCAGGTTCCAGACCCATCCATTTTTTTTCCTATCTTACCAGCTGGCTTCAGTACTCTGTGTTAGATTGCCAAAGGGGCTACAATTCTTTAATCCTCCTTATACCCACACCTTTTTCAATGTAAACATCTTTGTTCTTTTAGCAGCCTGCCACCATGTGGGAAATGCCTGGGTTAGACTACTGTGGGGAAGAATTTAGTCACCCCACTAGTCCCATCTGGGGCCCCAGACACGTGAGAGGACTGAGTCAAGATCAGCAGAACCAACCACCTATCACTGACCACAGATAAAGGAGCCCAGCCATTTGACCTGCAGGCTTATAAACTAAATATGTGTATGTTGCTTTAAGTTACTAAAATATGGCATAGTTAGTTACACAGCATTAACTAACTAATACACCATGAATACAAAATCCAAGGATTAAAAAGTGTTGAGATCTGGAAAAGAGAAGGTGAAATTATCATGAAATGCTGATGATATAATTGCAGATATGGACAGACTGAAGAGAATCATCTGAAAAACTATCTGAGGCAGTAAGGGAAGTCATTATAGTGACTGCATCTATACAAAAGCTGGAACTTCAACAAACAGAAAATATCATGGAATATCCTATTTACAATGGCAGGAAAACAAAACTGCCTAGGAAACAAACTTAAAGAGAAATAAGCAAGGGAAGTTCATTTGAATAATTTCATTGCAACTTGATCTATAAGAAATCTAGAATTTGTCTGTTCTTTTCACCTACACCTAAAAGCAAACTTGGAAGAAATTCGAAACTGTTCTTTTTATATACACATGCTTTGTCTAGCTTTTCAAAAATAGGGTGTATCTAATTAATTAAAACATTTGCAAATTTTACTAACTAGAATATAATAAAAAAGAAATAAATAAAATGTATATGAAGAAATATTTTAACATATCAAGAGTTATGAAAAGACTTGAGACAACTGAAAGTGTAATGTTCCATACTCTATTTAGTTTACATATATAATATGTATATATGTGTATGTGTATCCCTTCTACAAATCAATGAGGAAAATATTGGTGACCCAACAGAAAAAGAAGAAAATGAAAGAAAGGAACAGGGAAAAAGAAATTCAAATGACTTTCAAAGAGATGAAAAGATGTTCAATTTTTCTCATAATAAAAGTCTAATGCTACATGACCCCTCTGATATGAAAAAAGCAAACCAAGCTGTCTTGGAGAGCTGGAGACTAGATAATAGGCTTACAGGATATTAGGGCGGAAAGGAAGGTTGTGAGCTGAAATTTCAACTAGACCTAGAGCTGCAGGGTACCAAAGAGTTACCTCCTGAGAGTCTCCATGTGGCCAAATGTGGCCACTCTCTAAACCAAACTCAGCATGTAAATGCATTACCTTCCCCCCCAGCATGGGACATGACTCCAGGGATGAGCCTCACTGGTGCCAAGGGATTACTACCAATCACCAGCTGGTGATGCAACTAGAAAAAGACCTTGAATAAAAGGGGGAAATGGTAAAGACAAATGAGTTTATATGGCCAAAGGACTTCAAAATGAGTCCAGAGGTCATCACAGGGATCATGCTTATGCAATTCTCAGCAGGATCCCAGAGAGAGCCAAAATAGATACAACCTCAGGTACTGGTATTCTTGAGGGCTATGAAGACACACAGGTTCTGCAATCGTGGCAGATAGCTCTGGGGTCCCGTGCCATGTCAGCAGGCTCTACTTTGGAATTTGTTCTCCTCAGTGTGATGGAGTTGGCCTCAGAAGTGACCTTTCTACATATGTCTCTTCTGTCACTTTTACTAAACCTGTGGGTGGCACTGGGGTTGATGTATGCTCAGGAGACTTGAATCTCTGGACTGGACTTGTACCAGCTAGATCCTGAGCCTCAGCAGAGTTGCAACTCCTACTCTCCAGTTCATTGGTTTTACCCAGGTCAGCTAACAGGGAGTTGAAGATGGTCAACCTCCACATCAGGGAACTGAGAGTACCTACAACTGCAAGCAAGAGAATCGTATCCATTAACCATGTGGGATCTAAGCCCCCTCTTGATTTAGAGGTGGAGTGGACATCGCCATCCCAGGGTCCACAGGATGGAGTAATAAAATATGGATTAGAATGGGCTTACTGGTATTCTACTATAGAACTATTGTGACTCTAGCAATGAAAGAAATTGTATCATTGAAGTGGAGAAAGTGGCCACTGTAGTTGCTGAGGGCAGGGGAGGGAAGAAGAGATATGATGTGGGGGCATTTTTGGGACTTGGAGTTGTACTAAATGATATTACAGGGACAGATGCTGGACATTATATATCTTACCATAACTTATTGAATGGACTGGAGAGAGTGTAAACTACAGTGTACACTATAATCCATGTGGTGCTCCAAATGTATTCACCAAATGCAATGAATGTGCCACAATGTTGAAAAAGTTTGTTGATGTAGGAGGAGTGTGTGGGGTGGGGTGTGGTATATGGGAACCTCTTTTATTTTGTGTGATCTATGTATCTTTTTTAAAAAAGACAATTCAAAAATAATAAAAAATAAAATAAAAATCACAAGAAGTCTCTATTTTTATCTATCATTTTGACAAAAACAAAAGCATTCGCTAATACCATTGATCAGGTGTGGGTACACAATGCTGGTGACAGTTTGAAGTGTTCCCATGACTTGGAAAGATAGCTGGGCAATTTCAACTTTTCCATGACAAATCCTTTTCAGGAAATGCAATTGCACAGGTGCATAGAGTGGGTGCACAAAGATGTTTATTGTGAAAGTGGAATAACAAAAGGCCAGAAGCAAATCGAATATCTTTCAACAGGGAGTGGTAAAATACATCATGATGCATCCTTTAATGGAATGGGTAACAGTCACTTAAAATAATCTACATATGCAAATGTGGAAAGATACTGAAAATATATTATTTTGATATGTGGAATAAAAAGCAGGAGGCAAAAGAACATATCTGATGTATTACCATCTGTGTTATGTAAATAAGGAAATAAATACCAACTAAAAGGAATATGTTGTTTTAGATTGCCAGGATTGCTATGACAAATACCATAGGATTGGCTGGCCTAAACAAAAAAAGTATATTGGCTCACAGTTTTGGCTGCTAGAAGTCCAATATCAAGGCATCCCCAAGGCCATGCTTTCTCCAAAATCTGTAGCATTCTGGTAATGACAATACTCCATCCCACAGTTATCTCTTTCTGTGGCTTCTCCTACTTCTGGCTTCTATTTCCACATCCAATTTCCTTTGCTTGTAAGGATTTCAGCCAATCAGATTAAGGCCCGCCCTGTTTCAATTTGGTAACCCCCCCCCTTAACTCACAGTAGCATCTTCAGAGATCCTGTTTACAAATAGGTTCTCATCCACAGGACTGAGGGTTAGGACTTGGACATGTTTTTGTCAGTAGACATGATCAATCCCCAATGTTCATATTTACATTTCAATATATGCCATGTTGTAGTGTTTGGATTTTTTTAACCACAAGCCTATTTCCTTCAAAAGCAAAGAAAAAGACACATTGGGGCTGACAGTGCTAGGCAAAAGAATCACATAGAGAATATTCACCTGCACCTGGAATCTTTCCTTGGGCATATATGAAGGACCCAGCCAGTGTGGATTCAACAGTGGGAGGTCTTTTGAGTGGGCTGGAAATGAGGGTGAATCAGGGACTGCTGAAGTAGCCATGCCTCTTCTGTCCTTTACTGTGGTGCCTCCTCAGCTGGCATGACTGCATACCCCAATATTAGTGACACTCCTGCAGGACCCTTGGACTCAAAGAGGGGTGAAACCTCCAGGATAAGCCACTAGTCATCTAACCCTATAGAGATGGTTGTCATCTAACCCTATAGAGTGAAGACCGGGCCACCTGCTGGGACATGGGATCAGATTCTAGAAGGAGGGTCAGAGGGCAAATTCCATTGAGGCCCAGGGGCCATCAGAGTCCCAGGTTCCTAGGGTGGCATCCAGGCAAAGCTGAACCATGTTCTCCCTGAAGACATTTGCACCCTCAAAGGATTTGAAGCCCTGCAATTCTAGGAGCCCTCCTCCACTATTGCTGGGTTCCTGCAAAAGCAAATCCTGAACACGGATGGAGATGCCTACTGCTTATTTGGGAGATGGCCCCAAAAAGCACAAAAGTGGGGAAGAGGCCTGACCTCTGTCCAGGGATACAGCAGAGCAGAAAGGATACCTCATCCCTACTCCAGCATCCTTATGCAAAGCCAGGGCATGGGGTATGGATCCTGCTTCCTGAGCTGGGCGTGGATGTATATGGCACTTTCCAAAAGTTCACCTGAAAACAGATAATTCTGCCTGTAATCTCATTCTGCAACTGTTCCTGTCCCAGTTATAGACACCTTGGAGTTCTTGGTGGTGATCAAGAATTCCCATGCCAACACAGAAAACCTCAAGATGAAGAAGAAAGAAAACTGACAAATATCCACCTTGAAAGAGGTACAAATACCCCTTAATACTCATCACACATTTCATAAGTTTTTCCCTGGGGGAAAATAACAAATTGCTATTAAGCAGTCTTTCAACATAAATCACATCGAGATCTGGGTACCTCTTCCTCCAAAAGACAAATGTTGCATAATTGCAACAGATTTCAGTTCAGAACTTGTGCCAGGTAGTTGCTAACAGCTGCTAAGAAGAGAGAGGAGCTTGCCAACCACCTTAAACAAGGTGATGGAGTCTTCTGGGTTTACCTGCCCAGTCACTGCCCTCAGCAAGATTCTAAAATGGTGTGGTAGTGCCTTTGACACAGTCCCCACGTGTAGTCTTTGCTGGGACTGCATCCTCCCCTGGGACACAGCAGGCTCCAAATCACAGGGCCTGCTGCTCCCTAGTTAGGGAATCTGCATTGACTCTGGGGTTGACCCCTATTAGCAAAGTGGAGAAGGCGGTGTGTTCAGAGACAGTGGTGCACCTAGCTGGACCAAGGAGGATCACCTCAGCTCTTGTAGGGTGTCAGGTATCACAAGAAAATAGAACCTCATTTTTAATAGACATGAGCAATCCATTAAAGAATAGACCATAATGTACCTAAGAATTCCCTTACTGGCACATTTAGGCTGGGTCCAGTTCATTTGCATATTTTAAATAATTTATTGAAATCCCTGCTGTCTTAGTTCTGGTTCTCCCAGAGCCAGACCCTTTAATACTCATCACACATTTCATATGTTTTCCTCCAGGGTTTGGGAGCATGTGGTTGTTAAAGGAACTTTAAATTGACCTTCAGGCTTGGTTACAAAATGGCTCCAGGCAAAGGAGTTGCACAAGGTGAATGCCCTAAGCGGACACCGACTTCAAGAATGTGCAGCTTGGGTTTTTGATGTTGGAGTTTTGATGTTGGAGTTTGATGGTGAAGCCTTAAGCTGGAGCCCTGGGAAGTAAGCCCACGGAGGAAAGAGAAGCAAGACCGTGGAAGGGAAGAACCCAGGAAACCTGCACCCTCACAGATGTCAGCAGCTGTCTTGCCCCAACACGTGAAAATAGACTTTGAAGTGCACAAGTTGACAAAGGAAAGCATAGGAGTTTCCATTTTGTCTGAAGACTTGATGTTTTCTGTTCTGGTTTTGGCACAAAGTCTCATCTGCATTGATATGCAACGATGAAAAGCAACAGGCTAAGGATGGCGGAGGAGGAAGAGAGAAGGAGCCTGGGCCTTTGACATCATGCAGCTACTGCTGAGCCCTGGATGGCCTGTCTCCAGACTTCTTGTAATGGGGAGATGGAGACGCTAAAGGCAATCTGATGCTTGGGACAGCAGCCTTAATCCTTTGGTTGTTTGTTACCTGATTGTTCTTCTTAGGAACATTGGAGTCCACTCTCATGATGATCCACTTCCCCTTCATGTCCAGCTTGTCCAGAGTCAGCTTGTTGGAAAGAGACATCTTGGTAATACTTCCATTTAATTTCACTTCTTTGGAACTCACCTCAAATGCCAACTCAAGAGTTTTTACTTTTCTACTTTAATCCCTGAGTAAATACATGGGCTTATTTTTTTCATATTGTTTAAATTATCTTTTATCAGCAAACTATTGCATTATGAATCTGCATTGTAAATTTGATGTGAAAGCTAAAAGCAAAAGTTTTAATAACTGAGTAGTCCATATGAATTAAATTGAAATTTGGCAACATTATTTTTCCTACTGTACATTCAACATATGCTGTGGACATGGTATAAAATAATCAGTTTTTATAGCTAGAAAAACAATGCTGTACACCATTTTTGTCAACCTTGAGTGTTTCTTATTTCCTAGAGTCTGGGAAAGAATTTCTGATCCTTGAATTATTTTAAATCATATTTTAAAATATGATATATAGAAATAAAGGACATGAGAAAAGGAAAAGGAAAAATGTTCTGAGAAAAAAATGTTCTGAGAAATTATAAAATAATTGTGCAGGAATTTTAAATTACATTTGGAGTATTAAAGGGAATGACAATTTGATTTTAATTAAGCCTGAAATTAAAGTAAAAAAAGAAAAAAGAAGAATGTGCAACTTGGAGAATGAGACTTATAGGAAATAAAACAAGAAAAAAGGTCTAAACTCTGACCAATCAATTTCAGACGAGTTCCCTTCTCCTTGATGTTCCAATAAACTGCTACAACAGATCTCACCTGACAATCACCATTCCCTTTTTTTTTTTCACTCTAAATTCCCAATGCCCCTTTAACACTTTGGAACACCTGCTTTTACCTGGTGTTGCCCAAGTTGTGAACTGTTACACTATTAACAAAGTTCTTTCTATCTGCAGGACCACTTCTTTTTGACATGGTTCATTTGGGAAGTGATGCCAGGAAGCTCCTGTAGTGGGAAGTGAGACTGGGGAGGGTGACTTATGGTGCAGATGACCACTGTGGAAACAGGGAGTTGGGTTTAACCAGGACCTTTAGAAGGCTGTGGAGCTCACACCTGAATGATGCCCCATGAGAAATGACGGGGCTGGGGTATACGTCAACCTCCCAGCCACTCTGAAGGGCTGCTCCCGATCCTCAGGCCTATCCTGCACACAAGGGCAAAGCAAGCTCTGGCAGTCAGAGAAAGCCTTCAGGCAGAGACACATGTGCTGGAAGACAGACACAAACTGCTAGCAAGGGCCTCTGTGCTATGGGCACACCCCATTGGTGTCAGCTCCGCATGCATATGCATAGAGTAATTTCCCAGTGTGAGATTTACTCAAATCAGAAAGTATCTGTGTCTTTTAAATGACAGTGAAAGAGTATAAACCTGTCTAAGATGAAAGCTCAGCCTGAAAAAGAAAAGTCCCATTAACCGCACTGAGAGGCCAGCCACAGATAAGGCAGCTGCACCATTAACAGGAATACTGTTTCTCCCAAGGGCATGCAGCAGCTGTAAAATGCCACAGCACCCCCCTCTTTGAGTGGCCACTGTTTTTTAAAACCAGTGATGCCCTCACACTCTATTTGCTATACCCATCTGCTCCTGGGGGCATCCTTCCCTCAGGAGAGCACCAATCCCTCCTTCATCCCACTTCTTCTCACTTCACCTCCAAAACAGCAGCCAGCCCAGGACTGATGCCTTCTGGCCTTATGCCAGCCTCAGAATCGTTCAAGAGAAGCCCACACCCTAAGAAAGATGCCCCTTCTAAAGAGTGGCTTTCCACAGAGCTCTGAGTACCTTTCCTTGTTGCATCAGGCCAAGAAACCTACTTCAGTCTGCAGGCTGGTGCCCATGGTTGGATTAGGTTTTAACAGTAACCATTGCCAAATCCTTCATAATCTTTCACCCTTTTCTTCTCCCACCAGAAGTGCCAGTTTCCTCAAACTCCCATTTGTCTTCATTTCTTTCATCATGAATGAGAGTGGCATCTCAGATGGTTTCTGGTCATTTGTGTTGTTTGTAGTCTGCAAATAATCTGGTTGTATCTACTGCACATTAGACTTGCCCTTCCTCTCTGGGGTGGACCAAATTTTGAATTTTTTTTTTTTCTTATCACAGAGGAAAAGACCAGGAAACCAAAATACAGAGCTTGGCTAACAGAGTTTTCCATTCGTTTTATCCTCTGCAAAGAGCAGGTCAAGTCTTAAGTCAGTCTTCACAGCAGCTTCTTTGATAATGGTCCCAAGAAGGAGAAACAGCCCCAGTGTCTAGGAACAAGAAAATGGTTAACCATGGTGGTAGCTCCACTCCGCAGGCACGTGAGGCACATGGGCTGGGAGGAGTCCGGAGAGTAGGGCCCGAGGCCCAGGGAAAAGGATTTTGCCTGTGGCAGGAGTCCAGAGCAGGAGCTTCACTCCAGGTTTTCCCATGTGCAGACCTCCAGCGGCTGTGCACATCTAGGCCACCAGGAGGCACACCTGAGCGCTACTCTGAACCGGGAGAGTGGCCACAGGAGGGTTCTCCGGCGGAGGCAGCAAGGAAGAAGTGGGACTTCCCATGAGTGGGGGCACTGTGGCTGATGCCTCCCAGATGGATATAAATTCATTTGAGACTTGGGAGGTATTCAGCAGAATAGCAGGGTTTGGGGAAATCAGCATTCTCATAGCAGGAGTGTAAACTGGGTAAGCAACACGGAGACCATGCCGAAAATATAAGCAGGCTACAGGCTTTCAAGGGCGCTGCAGTCCTGGGAAGGTGACTGGGGGGTCAGGGTGAGGGCACAGTGGATGCCGGAGGAGAAGGACTTACATGAGTCCAAATGGAAGGAATGAAGACTTGGGCTGGGGTGAGAGTGGTGGGAAAGTTTGGGGGAAAGGATTTTGTTAGTTCACTTATTCATTCATTCATTCGATGTGTTTTTTATTTCATACCAGGCACTGAGGATACAGCTGTGAGTAAAACAAAGGCCTCTCCATGGCATTTACATTCCAGGGGTTCTTTGAGAGGCATTGTGAAGAGCAATCCAAGTCTGACCCAGTAACCAACTGCAAGCAAAGGATAAGCAAGAGTAAAGAACCCAGGCAGCAGACTTGGCGCAGTGGTTAGGGCGTCCATCTACCACACGGGAGGCCTGCGGTTCAAACCCCAGGCCTCCCTGACCCATGTGCAGCTGGCCCACGCGCAGTGCTGATGCGTGCAAGGAGTGCCGTGACACACAGGGGTATCCCTGCATAGGGGAGCCACACACACAAGGAGTGTGCCCCATAAGGAGAGCCGCCCAGCATGAAAGAAAGTGCAGTCTGCCCAGGAATGGCGCCACACATACGGAGAGCTGACACAACAAGATGATGCAACAAAAAGAAACACAGATTTCAGTGCCACTGACAACAACAGAAGCGGACAAAGAAGACGCAGTAAATAGACACAGAGAACAGACAACCGGGGTGGGGGGGAGGGGAGATAAATAAATAAATAAATCTTAAAAAAAAAAAAAGAGTAAAGAACCCACGCTTCACACTGTCAGTACACATGTAAGTGTGTTGTGATTGTGTGTGTGCATGTGTATGCTTGTGTGTGTGCGTGTGAGCATACATATGTGTGCATGGGAGTGTGTATGTGAGCATGCATGTATGAGTATATGTGCCCATGCATGTGTGTGCAGGTACATGCATGTGTGTATGCATATGTATGTATGAACACGGCCAGTCATTCATTCAACTTCAAGAACTGCACCAGGAGTCAGAGATGATGATGATGATAATGATAATGATAAGCATAGCTAAGCTTTCTTAAACATTGTTCGAAGCTCTTTGCCTGAATTATCTCATTTAATAATCACAAAAACAGCACAAGATAGGCATTATTGTTATACCCACTTTATAGATGAGAAGACTGAGGCACATCAGATATAAGTAACCTGTCCAGAGTCACCTAACTGGTGAACAGCCAGGAGGCCACCCAAGAAGGTCTGACTTTGCTGCCCCACAGGGCTTATGTCAAGTAGCAAAGACAGACCTAAAAAGCAATGAAGGACAAAGCATGGGATGGTATAGCACAGGGGATCTTGTGATGGAAGAAGGACTGTGGCTAACAGACTAAATATGAGAACATTCTCTCATGAACTATAACAAATATATAATACTAAAACAGGGTGTTAAAAATTGGGTGAGTTGAGGAAAAAGTACACCAAATGTAAGCTATTGCCTATAATTAGAAGTAATATTTTGAAGATTCTCTTTCATAGTTTGTAACAAATTTCACAACAGTGAAAAGTATTGGTGGTGGGGGGAAGTATGGGAGCCCAGTAGACTGAGCTGAAGGAAAGTATGTGAGGGGCCTGGGCAAGGGGCAGATCTGGTGTCCCCAGCTGGCTGACCTGGGCCCCTGCAAATCCCATGCTTCCGGGGCTGTTCCCACTTTGAGAGAAGAGGCTGCAGGCTCTAGGAAGAGGTGCAGAGGGGTGGCCCCAACTATTCAGCCTCTCCTCTGCAGTCCCAGCAATTTCATTTGACCCCAGATCCACAAAATGAAACCCAGCCAAACGAAAGTCCTGAAGGATACTGGAGCTGCTTTAAAGGGTTTGGGAACCTACCCCTCTGGGAGGAGCAGCTGGTAAATATGACTTTCTTATTCCCACCCTAATTCAGCGATAAGCTGGTGCTCCTGGAAAATGGGCATCCTGGGAAACTGCCCGATTAATCCCCCATTTTAATCCCTGCTGAGCCCAGGGAGCAGCCATAAGTTCTACTTGGCTCAAAAGAGCAGTGTCTACAGGGATCAGGAGACATGAAGGATGAAGGCCCTAAACCACGCCTGCATCTACTGGGAGGTTGATGCATCAGCTTTAATTGTGGAAAGCCATGAGGAAGGGTTAGGAGGGCGGGGAATCCTTCAATTGAGACGGGAGACCTTACAAAATTACTGGAGTTGATGAATGGGTAAGGAATTTTAGAAACCAGCTAATTCAATTTCCTCAGCATGTTTATCTGAGATGACAGATTAGGGGCTGATCGCATCTTCCAGCAGAGAGACTCAAAGCCTGAGGCTGCAGGCACATTAGGCAAATACAAGTAACCTTGAAGTTAATATTCTGTTCAAGGTTGAGCAGAAAGCTGGGAGTTACAATTCCTTACATTTTAAATATCAGCATCTATGCCAGCTCTTGGTGGAATTTGGAAAGCTGCTGCCAGGAAGAACAGATTTTTTGTAAGATCAATGTGCTACAAATTACATCCAAAGATGCATATCTCTTCACAATAAATCTATTGGTTCATATTGCCCATGAAGTATCTGTGGCAGGGATGGAACTGAGAGAAAGAATGGCAGGGTGGGACTTGGTGGCTGGCTTTGGGACCTCCAGGCACAGGAAGAGGGAGATTGATGGAGCTATTGACAGAATGTGGAACCCAGAGTGGCAACACTGGGAGATGATCTGGAGTCAGTCTTAGGTTTGAGGTATTTCAGCTCATGGAGGAACTTTCAAAGAAATTTGCAGCAATCAGTTGGACTTATAGGATCAGACCTCAAAACAGGGACCTGGGATGAAGGTAAAAATAGGGGTGTCACATCCTATAGAAGCAAGGAACATGGATGAACTCTTAGTGCTTGAGACTGTTAGAAAAGGGTTTCTTAATTCAGGGTCCATGCCAATAGATGTGACTCGGGGGTCTATCAAATCCCTGAAGTTCAATACTTTATGTAAATGGAGCCATACGTTTCAAATGGAATTTTTGACTTAGATAGATTTCCAAGAGAAGTGCCAGATAAGAATGCAAAATTTTTCATCGCAGATGGAGAAGACACTAAATCATTCACTGAGATTAAGGAAACGCCCAGGAGTTGGATAGTAGAGTGGAAGTTTGAGAGAAGTCGTGTCACATCTGACTCTCACCTGAAAAATGTTAACAAAGCGTAGCAACTGCCTCCCTGCCTCCCTGGCCAAGCCAATAAGAGGAGCTAGGTTGAGATCTTCCTGAGCTGAGAGCAGCCGGGGAGGGAGGGCTGTCAAGAGGGTTTCACATCCCTTAGCAGAAAGAAACCAGAGAATGCGCAGGCCTAAAAGGAAAGCAACCAATCAGCCAGAAGAGAGAAGGATGTGTGTCACCAGCAATAGGCAAAATAACAGCAACCTCCCATGCCCCTCCTCCCCTTAAAACCTGTGAGTATGATACCTCACATGGCAAAAGGGCTTTGCAGAGATGATTAAATTAAGAGTTTGAGATGGAGAGATTTCCAGATTATCCAGGTGGGTCTAATATAATCACCAGGGTTCTTATAAGAGAGGCAGCTAAGAGGGTCAGAGTGACAGTTTGAAGCTGGGTGGACCCCAGAAGATGATGTTCTTAGATTAATCCTTTCCTGTTAGTGTGGACCTATTGTAAGTGGGACCTTTTGATTAGGTTAGTCCAATCAAGGCATGGCCCAGATTGGGTTTTAATCCTCTTACTGGAATCCTTTATAAACAAGATGAATACAGAGAGAGACAGAAAGAAAAAAAGCCACAGGAGAGGAGAGCCAAAGGAAGCCAGAAGCTGAAGCAAGAAACCCAAAAAGAGAAGAGAGAAACCAGCAGATGCCACTGTGTGCCTTGCCATGAGGCAGAGGAGTCCAGGATTGCTGGCAGCTGGTTTTTAGGGAGAAAGCATTGCCTAATGATGCCTTGATTTGGAGATTTTTCTTAGCCTCACAACTGTAAGTATAAAGCAAATAAACCCCCATTGTAAAAGCCAAACCATTTCTGGCATATTACATTTCTGTAGCCTAGCAAACTAAAACAGGGTCAGAAAAGGAGATGTGATGGCAGGAGCACAGTTCAAAAAGAAAAAGGGAGATTTAAAGATGCTATACTCTCAGCTTGGAAGAGGGAGACAGCAGCCATTAGGCAAAGCCTGCAGGCAGCCTCTAGAAGCTGGAAAACACAAGGCGATGAGTTCTTCCCTGTGGCCTTCAGAGGGGACACAGTCCTGCTGACACCTTGATTTGGGGGCTTCAAACCCTCAGAACTATATGACAATAAATTCATATTGTTTTAAGTCACTACGTTTGTGGGCATTTGTTATTACAATAGCTCTGGGAAGCTAATGCATCTGTCCAGAAGCCTACAGGGGAGACGTCCCTAGCAATGGAGGACAGGGGAGAACCAGGAAAATACCATGGCCAAGTTAGCTCTAAACTCTGCTGAGGTCAGGAAGCACTGAAACAGGAAACTTTCTGGTTTCCTTACCTCTACCTCCTCTCCAAGTCCCTTCACTAAAAGACTCCACAAATCATGGTTAGAGAAGATAGGGGGGAAGGAGGAAAAGGGGTATGTGGAGTTAAAAAAAAAAGAAGGAAAAGAAAGGCCCATCACACCTCCTTCCTCAAATGCAAGTATCCAGCCTGGAGGAGGCTCCCAGCGAGGGGAAAGGAAGAAGGCTCAACTTTAAAACATCTTCTAGGTTTCGACCTTCTCAGGAGACTAAGCCTCTTAATTTTTTATTTTAGCTACTGAATTGAGACTGTTTGTGTTGCCTGAGAGTGACTCGAAAGTCCATGGGATTGCCTGAACCATCATCCGGGGTGGAGGAGTAAACTGCATCACTGAGAACCTCCAAAATGACAGGGTAGTGGACATAAAGGTATGACCACACCCAATGATGGGAGCCCGCTCCCCAGGTTGCATCCTCCACTCACTGGGAAGAGAGCCACAGTTTTCAACATCTTTTCCAAGGAGGCCATGCATCCCCAAAGGTAAAGGATGATTCACATAGAGACAGAGGCCAAGGTCTGGATTTGAGAGAGAGCTGATATTCTGGGTGTGGGGGAGGGCCAAGAAGAAGAAAAATCAGGGGAAAGGAGGAGGAGATCAAGAATGCAGGCAGGATGTGGTGTACCGCACACTGTTCAGCCAGTTCTGCAGCGGCCACAAAGGAGAGTGGGTGACAGGAAGGGAAGCCACTGGAATGCTGGTGAGCCTGAGCAGGAGGGAAGGCTGCAAGTTCATCATTGTGGAGGAGGGCCCCCTCCACCCCCATCTGGGTTCTATGGTTCTTCCCTTTGCCTTGTAACCTGGGGACTGAGAGAGTAAGCTGTGTGTGAGATGATTGGGGTGGAAGTAGAAAGGGGCACCACACTGAGCTCAGGAAAGGAACATTGCTCAGTAAGAGCACCGGGGAGGCCATCCAAGATCCAATCCCCAGCAGGCATTGACAGGAAACGTTCTTTTTCAATGCCCACCCCCACCCCAGGAGCTGGATGCTTACAAATACTATTCCTAATCTTACAGCAACTCTGAGGTATAATAAATATGTCTAGATTATGAAAGTCCTAAGATGGACAATAGGAAACAAAATTTCATAAATATTATCGAGACCATTGCACAATAATCCCAACATCCATTAAGCACTTAATTGTGTTTCAGATACTGTTCCAATTAGCAATAGTGTGTGGCCATGAGGATTAGAGACCCAAACTATAGCAGCTTAAATACACGAGATCATTTTCTCCTATAAAAGAAGCTCAAATGATAATAGAGGGCATTAAGAAATGATCAGGGGGAAGCAAATTGGCCCAATGGATAAGGCGTCCATCTACCACATGGGAGGTCCGCAGTTCAAACCCCGAGCCTCCTTGACCCGTGTGCAGCTGGCCCATGCGCAGTGCTGATGCGCTCAAGGATTGCCGTGCCACGCAGGGGTGTCCCCCACATAGGGGAGCCCCACGCACAAGGAGTGTGCCCCATAAGGAGAGCCACCCAGCGCAAAAGAAAGTGCACCCTGCCCAAGAATGGCTTCACACACATGGAGAGCTGACACAGCAAAGATGATGCAACAAAAAGAAACACAGATTCCCAGTGCCGCTGATAAGGATAGAAGTGGTCACAGAAGAACACACCAAGAATGGACACAGAGAGCAGACAACTGGGGGGCGGGTGGGGGGAGGGGAGAGAAATAAATTTAAATTTTTTTTTTATTTAAAAAAAGAGAAGAAATGATCAGGGTGCAAGGTACCAGCCTTCTTCCATCTTTCTGCTCTCCCATCCTCAAAGCTGATTTCTGTCCTCCAGTTTACTTCATGTTTCAAGATGGCTGCTGGAGTACCAGCCTTCATGTCCTTGTTACCATCAGCAGGTAAGGCAAAAGTAACTCTTCCCAACTGAGTCAGCTCTTTAGGGGGTTATTTCCTAGAAGTACCAAACAACGATTCCACTTATACCTAGGTTACATGGCCACACCCCGCTGTTAAGAAATGTAGGTTTTATTGCAGGTAGCCACATGCTCAGAAAAAAAAAAAAAAATACGGTTCTGTTTCTGAGGAAGAAGGGAACAGGCAATCCCCATCACTGATTCTTTATATCCTCAGAGAAACCCTACAGGACATCCCACTTCACAGGCAAGTGAAGTAGACTCCCTATTGAGTCCGTGAGTGTGCGGGGGGGGGGGGGGGGGGGGGGGGAGGGGTGCTTGTATGTAGGTGTGATGTGTCTATGTAGGTGTGTCTGCTTCTCATTTGTTGTTTGTGTGTTATATGTGTGTTCTATGTGAGTATAGACATGTGCAGGGCTGTAAGGAGGTGTGTGTGTATGTGTAGCTTCTGTGTGTCTGTTTTTCATTGTGTGAGCAGGACTGTTTTTCACCACATGTGTATTAGTCAGCCAAAGGGGTGCTGATGCAAAATACCAGAAATTGGTTGGTTTTTATAAAGTGTATTTATTTGGGGTAGGAGCTTACTGTTACCAGTCCATAAAGCATAAGTTACTTCCCTCACCAAAGTCTATTTTCACATGTTGGAGCAAGATGGCTGCCGATGTCTGTGAGGGTTCAGGCTTCCCGAGTTCCTCCCTTCCAGGGTCTTGCTTTTCTATGGGTTCAGGGTTCCTCTCTTCCTGGGACTTGTTTCTTCCTGGGCTCAGGGTTCCTCTCTTCCTGGGGCCTTCTTCTCTTTCCTCTGTGTACTTACTTCCCAGGGCTCCAGCTTAAGACTTCAGCCTCAAACGCCAACATCAAAATTCCAACATTAAAAACCCTCAGCTCCATCCTTTGCCGTACCTTTTATCTGTGAGTCCCCACCCCTTGGTGACTCACTGATGATGTGGCCCAATCAAAGCCCTAAGCGTCACTTAATCATGCCCAGGTACAGGCCAGATTACAAACATAATCCAATACCTATTTTTAGAATTCATAACCATATCAAACTGCTACAACGTGTCTGTGCATAGCTGGGTATATGTCTTTGTGCTTAAGTGTGTGGATGTGGGTGAAAATGGGGGTGTGTCTGTGAGAGCATGATTTTTTGGGGAGGGTTTCAGGGGAGAGATCCTTGTTTCCCATCACCAGCCTTCGTGCTGGCCCTGGGAGGCTCATGGTAGAACCTTGCTGGCCCTGGGTGGAAAGGCCTGAAATAGGCCTCCTGCCTCCCAGGTGCCCCTTACCTGGGCTCACCTGCATCTTCATGTGTTCCCATAACCCAGGAATCCAGCCCTACACACCCCTTTCCTTTGCATTTGACCAAATGCCACCCTAACTGACTTTATATCAATAATGTGAGAGCACAATTGAACTGAGCCTTGAGCTCTGCATGGACCTCAGGCAGAGCCACAGCTCATCCCACCCACAAGCACTCCCTTCTCCACGTGACTGCCAGGTTTGGGAATTCCCTTGGGCCTGATCTTCATGAGACAAGCCAGCCCTTTGTTTTTTTTGTGTTTTTTTTTTAAGATTTATTTTTTATTTATCTCCCCTTCTCCCCAACCCTCCCCCCCCATTGTCTGCTCTCTTTGTCCATTCACTGTTCTTCTGTGTCCACTTGTATTCTTGTCAGCAGCACCAGGAATCTGTGTTTCTTTCTGTTGCGCCATCTTGCTGTGTCAGCTCTCCATGTGTGCAGCACCATTCCTGGGCAGACTGCACTTTCTTTCATGCTGGGCGGCTCTCCTTATGGGTGCAATCCTTGCATGTGGGACTCCCCTATGCAGGGGACACCCCTGCGTGGCACGGCATTCCTTGTGTGCATCAGCACTGCACATGGGCCAGCTCCACACGGGTCAAGGAAGCCCGGGGTTTGAACCGCGGACCTCCTGTGTGGTAGATGGACGCCCTACCCATTGGACCAAGTCCGCTTCCCCAAGCCAGCCCTCTGCATCTTGCAACTGAAGGTCCATGGCCTCCATCTGGCCTCTTTCCCACCTTCTCTGTCTCCAGACACTGGGGACAACTTAAGGTCACTCTCAGGATTCAGCAACACTCCAGTGGCATCGACAGTGGAAGTAAGAAGCCCTTAGTTCACACTTTTGTGCCTGGTCCCCCTGCTAATTTGTCCTTTGAGGCAGTGCTATTGGCCAAAATCGGCCCCCAGGAGCAGGACAAGGTGAGACAGGCCTTCCGATGCTGACAGCCCTCCCTGTCCCACCTTCCACTGCCAGGGCCATGGGCAGGGGCCAAAGCCACAAGCCCACTGTTCATGCTTTGGCTCCTTGTGTCTCCACCACTTCCTGTCTCTCCAGACCTCCCACACTCATTCCCCTGAGACGAGCTCAATGGACAGAGGCCCCTGCCTGGCTTGGGCCAAGATGTTGCTGGAGCAGCAGGAAGGAATGTGTTGCTGAGGAAGCAGGCCCCCCCCCCCAAAAAAAAAGAAGACATGCATGTTTGCGTGTGTGTGAGTATATGTACAAGAGACATGACCTTGTGCAACAGCATGGAAAGGAAGGCAGACGTGAGGGTGCCAGCCCCTGGCAGCTCCCCAGCCACACGCCCCTCCTTGTCTGTGGGTGTGGCTGCACATAAAGACGGGGAGCAAGAGACGAGAGCCATCGTGTACCCTGCTCTTAAATCCGACCAGGGCAGGTGAGGGAGCTGCCAGCTACTGGCCAGCCCCTGGGAGGGCGGGGGGGGCCCCTCCAGTTCCTCTCCAGTGGAGCCATGGCCAGTGGAGGGGCCATGGCCAGACCTCAGCAGGCCCCGCGGCTCCTTCTGGCCATCCTGGTGACCCTGGTGGCCTTTTCCTATGAAGCAAGGAAAAAATCCTTTATCATGGTCTATGAAGTGTCTGCAGTGGACACCTACGCGGCAGATACTATAGAGTTTACGATCAACAAGTTCAACAAGGAAAGTAACGACGAATACAATTTTCGGGTCGTCCGAGTCCTGAAGCTCCTGAAGCAGGTCAGTGCACAGCTTTCCCCCTCATTCCTCACAGTGTCCACAGCAGGGGACCGTTGGCACCCTCAGGGAAACCCCACCCAAGTGGACTCCAATTTCATTCTGTTTAAAGTGGGCATTTGGAGAGAAACACAAAGTCACCAGTGTGGATCGAGTTGTCGCTTCAATGACACCCAAGATCAGGGGTCAGCAAATTACAACCCAAATCTACCTGCTGCCTTCTCTTCTTTCATAAGCATCCGACCACTGGCATCCATGTACATATTGTCACAGCTGTGCTCGCGCTAAAGGCAGAGTTGAGTAATTGCAACAGAAACTGTGTGACCTGCAAAGACTAAAATACCATCTGGCCTTTTGCAGAAAAAGTTGACTGGCTGTTTCAGCTTGCTAGGGCTACCATAACAGGGGACCACAACAAGGGGGACTTAAAATAACAGAAATGTATTAGCTCACAGTTCTGGAGACCAGAAGTCTAAGCTGTCAGCAGGGCCACATTTCCTCTGAAGTCTGTAGGTTTTGGAGGTGGCTGGCAATCCATGGCATTCTCTATCCATAAGACTGACCCCTGCCCAAAATAACTAATGTCATTTGTATTCTCCAAGGGGTAGCCTTGCCCATTGAGAAAGGACCATATTTCTGTGGTTTCCGGTGACTTCTCAAGTGACAAAAGACAGGGAGTCAGAGGGGAAGGGGAGAGAGGAGCCCACTGACCCATACAGGACTTGGGTCTCTTGCCCTTAAGTAAAGAAGTAAAGGAACCCTGTAACTGAAAGCTACAGAAAAGGGAGAGAAGTCCATTTTAAACTCCATGTCACTTGCTTCCCATAGGTCACGGATCATATGGAGTTTATAATGGATCTTGAAATGCGGCGGACCAAGTGTCTCAAGAAAGAGTCCCACAACTGTCCCTTTCAGGAAGGGAATCTTTACAAGGTATTGGACGAAAGCACATTAACTTAGAAACAACTCATTTTTTCATTGGGGTTTTCTGTGGTTGTAGGATGAGGTGGGGGAGAATCACCTGGGATTTTTTAAAGCTTGGCTTAAAAGGAATGCACAGATAAATACACCTTACTCTCAAAGAGGAAAAGTAAAGGAGAGAGTGAAGTGAAGTAAGGTCCTTCTCCACAACATAGTTCCTTTGTTGCTGGAAGGATGTCACTGAATGGAGTGGCTGAGCCACGGAGGGATGCTCTAGGGCAAAAGGAAATGGCTATTAATACTATTTCATCAGCCAGCAGGAAGGCACTGTTGTGCCAGGATGAATCTCTCGAATGTGCACTCAACCTGTATGGGCAATGAGAAAGAAGAGGTAAGAAAGTGAGATCAGAAATAACTCAGCTGGGGTGGGGAGGCAAACCTGCAGCATGTGAGCTGCTGGGGAGTCCCCACCTGTAGGCTAGTCCCCGTCATGCCTCATACCCACCCAAGTGTCACCACACCTGAAGGAGGCTGAGTGGCCCATCGTCCCACCAGTGCAGATGTCAGGGTAGGTCCAACATATGGAGTGGGCCTGTGGAAGAACGCAAGCCCTAGCAGCCCTGCTAATCAATTCACTCTAGTCAAGTGATTTGTGCCTAGCTTCATGTAATCCCTGTGAGCATTCTCTTTTGCTTACAATGTGCCCTGGTTTGGTTTATATATTATATGGTCATCCTGGTCATAAGAGCCTGGATGTTCCCAACACAGAAATGTGGTCATCCATAGGCTCCCTGCTCACTTTCTACATGGATAATTCTTCAAACTATGGAAGGTGGACATTTTGATTCCTCCCTAGAGAAGATTCTGAAATCTCTGGAAAAAAATAATTGAAGGTCACAGTAAAGTAAAATTAAAGGAATTTTATTGATGAGGGAGACTGATTGGTGGAGTTAGAGATCTGTTTTTATTTCAAGAGAAATGTAAATGTTTAGGCTTCCCACCCCCCACTCTGAGGTTTCAAATGAAAAACAGGGCAACAAAATCAGAAAAATAAATGTTAGTCACTAATATTCAAAATATGTTTAAAATATTTATTTTTAACTATGAGAGAAAAGGGCAGTGAGAATAAAAAGGGAAATCTCAAGGGAGAATAGAGATGAGGATAAAAGAGAAAGAATGCAATAAATGGGTGGATGGATGAAAAGAAAGAAAGGAGGAAGGGAGGGAGGGAAGAAGGAAGGAGGAAAGAATTTGATAACAGGAAGGTGGATGGAAGGAAGGATAAATGGATGAATGAATATAAAAATGGAAATGGAGAATTGGATGAATGATGGGTGGATGGGTAGATGGAAGGATGAATGGAAGGAAGGTGGATGAGTGGATGGATGAATTTATAGAAGGTGGATGGGATGGGTGGATGGGTGGAGCTACTAGAGACAGATTAAGAAAAGGTGTGAAGTAAAGTACATGAGTAACGACAAAGAGGGAGAAAAGAATTAATAGCTCCCATGGTGAACATGGGCACTTAATTCATATTTTCCAAATCTGACTACAAACAGAAAGTTCTGTGGTAACAGAAATCAAAATAAAATCAAGTCTGATCTGGACTGAAAGGATGGCAAGATGTTGGTGATGTTTCCCCATCCTCTTGTATGATAGCCTCTAGTTTCCCCTTTTAAATTTTCACCACTCATGTTGCTCTTCTTTAAATATTGAGGTTTTTTTTCTTTTGTTTTGTTTTTAGCAAATCAGGTGCAGTTTCACAGTGTTTACTATTCCTTGGTTTGAAAAATACAAAATTCTGAAGAAAAACTGCACCGATGTCTAGATTTCCTGGAACAAACATCTATAGTCACTGTACTTGAGAATGTCGTTCAATAAACAATAATTTTCAATATAGACAATAAATATTTGTCAACCCATTCTCTTAATACTCTTGATGTGTGTGACTCCACCCTTTTTTCTTTTCAAATACATTAGCTCATAGCAATAAAATTGAAAGATCTTCTGGGCCAGGGCAGTTTTATAGTCCTAATGGGGTGACATGAATAATTCTTGGACTTATAGCCTATACCTCCATAATAGCAGAATGTCAGCCCTGTCCTCATATCAAGTAGTATTCTTTAGATACTAAAATAAAATGAAAAGGTAGAGAAAGAAATTAAAGAAGAAGGAAGAAACACAAAGTAACTGAACAGCCAAGAAATATTTGCAAGAATGCTATATGGTGGCACCTCTGAGAAGCCTAATAAAGAGTAGTATCCCCTTCCTTGCTTCAAGTGGGAAACCAACGGAAATAATACAGAGAATTAAGTAAGATGAAGGCCTTTGTTATATATAAAGATTAGGCTGGGAGAGGTGGCTTTTTTTGTAGGCAAGTGTGCTTTCTAATACTGAAGCCCCAAATTAGACTTCCACCCACACGCACATTCTCTGGATCAGAGAAGGTCCTTGGAGGGATTCAGTTACAGGAGGAGCCAAGGAAAATATTTGCCCCCTGCAGGTAAAAGAAGGACCTGGAATAAAATGCCCAGTTTATTCTTCCCAAATACATTAATCAGATTAATTCCTCCAGGAGAGGAAAGTTTGAGTCTGGGGGGAGGCCAGGAATGGCATATTAAAGGGGCTTCCCAAAGATGTACTTACCAAATCCAATGGATGTGTCATGATGATGGGAACGAGTGTTGTTGGGGGGGGAGAGGGGGGGTGGGGGGGTGGGGTTGAATGGGACCTCACATATATATTTTTAATGTAATATTATTACAAAGTCAATAAAAAAAAATTAAAGGGGCTTCCTCCCCCTTTCAATTAGAGGGGGAGTGGACATCATCATACCAGAATCCTCAGGACTGGGGAATAAAATATGGACTTAAGTGGACTTACTGGTATTCTACTACAGACTTATTGTGATTCTAGCAATGGAAGAAATTATATCATTGATGTGGAGACAGTGGCCACTGGACTTGCTGAAGGCAGGGGGAGGAGAAAAGAGGTGTAATGTGGGAGCATTTTCAGAACTTGGAATTATCCTGAATGATATTGCAAAAACAGATACAGGACATTATATATCCTGCCATAACCTACAGAATAGAGCAGGAGAGAGTATAAACTACAGTGTAAACTATAATCCATGCTCTTTGGCAAGGCTCGAAAATGTGTTCATCAATTGCATTGAATATACCACACTAATAAAAGAAGTTATTAATGTGGGGAAAGTGGGAGGTGTGAGGAGTAAGGGTATATGGGAATCCCTTATATTTTTTTATGTAACATTTTATGTATATTTTTAAAGTATAGTTTTTTAAAATAAATAAAAGAAAGGGACTTCCTTTCCATGGATGGAAACATCAGTAGTGGAAAATAAGCATTCCCTCACCCCAACAGCTTGATGCAGGGTCAGAAACAATGTCACCAGGCTCATCTCTCCACTCTACTCCTCCGTGTGGTCTCAAGGTGGCTGGCAGCAATTCTCTGGGTCACATCTACCTTCATTCATATTCAGTAAGAGAGAAGTTCTCATCCTCAAGAACTCAGGCAAAAGTCCTGGGATTTAAACCCACCAGGAAACGCTAGGGACCCTGTAACACACACATAGCATTCATCTACCAGAGGGGAGAGGGTGCTGGACTATTTGTCCACCAGCTCTAATCAGTTACTGGTTGAGGGTGACTCCTAGACAGTATTAATTCCCTGGAAACTCTTGCCTGGCGTGGCTCAAGGGCAGAACATGCAGCCAGAGAAAGCCCCTAACGAAAAGAGATGCAGGTGCTGGCCTTTGTAAGTCAAGTCGCGCCCAGAAAGCATAACACCTGGAAGGACATGGGCATAGCACCAGCAGGATATTCCTTGCCCTCGTGAATTGTAAACTGAGATGCCTCGTGGTCACACCAAAACTCCATCGGTTGGATATAGCAGGGAGACAGCTTTGAAGGAACAATTTTTTTTTGGCTTCTATTCTCCCCTTTAGGGTTCTGCAGTACTCAGGACCCTGTTTCAAGTGGGGTCCCGGTGGGATTCCAGCAATTATCTGGTCATATTCCTCATCTTTAACCGATAAAATAACAGCACCAGCTTCTTGGCAGTAAAAGTTTAATGATAATGCATGAAAATGGCTTTACACAGTGCCCAGTCCAAAGCAGGTGCTCAAATAAATGTCAACTATGAGTAGGAATACTGTCAATAGCATAATTAGTAATGTAATATTAATCAGTATTCAACCCTTTCTGGCATTTTGGCTACTTTGTTCCTAGGGGAGAAATAAAAGGAAAGTAGGTTATTTGTACCTATTAATTTCTTGAATTTATCAGCCCAATGGCTTTCTTTTAAGTTTTCATTTTGAATAATTATACTTTCACAGTTGCAAAGGAGATACAACTGTATCCTTCATCCAGTTTCTCCCAATGGTTACATCTCTTGTAAATATAGAAAAATACAACCAAGAGATTGACTTTGGTACAATATGCATATATATCCTATATCATTTTATCACATGTGCAGATTCATGCAACTACCCTGCAATCAAGATACAGAACTATTCCATCCTACAAAAATCTCCATCATGCTATCCCTTTATATTTGCATGCATCCCCCAACCCACCCCCATCATCTCTAACCTTCAGTTATCACTAATTTGTTCCCCATCTGAATAAGTTTTTCCTTTTTATTGCTCAGTAATAAGCCATGGTATGCAGGTACCATAGTTTACCTTTTTGTAGGACATGTTTTTTTGAGTTTTTTTCTATTACAAATAAAGCTGCTGTGAACAATCTTGTATAGATGTTAGGGTGAACACAAGTTTGTATTTCTCTGGGACAAATACTGAGGCATACAATTGCTGGATCATATGGTAAAGCATATATCTGGTTTATTTTTGAAACTGCCAAACTATTTTGCAGAGTTGCTGTATCATTATGTAATGTCCTTCCCTGTCCCCAGTAATTCTCTTTGTTCTACTTTATCTGATATTAATATATCCACTCCTGCTTTCTTTTGATCAATGTTTGTACAGTATATCTTTTTTATATTTGAAGTTTCTTGTAGACAGCATATAGTCAGATCATTTTCTATTCACTCTGCCTATCTTTATCTTGTAATTGGCTATTCAGACCATTTACAATCTAATTGTTGATATGTTGGGACATAAGGCTGCCATTTTAATATTGTTTTCTGTTTGCTCTGGTTTTCCTTTGTTCTTTTTCTTTATTCTTCTTTCCCATGGGTTACTTGAACATGTTTTTAGAATTTGATTTTTATTTATTGGGAGTGTTTTTAAATATATCTCTTTGAGTAGCTGTTTTATTGGTTGCTCTTGGTATTATATTACGTACACATAAATTATCAGTCTACTGGTGCCAATAGTTTACTAGTTTGAAGTATAGAAATCTTACCTCCACTTTTTTTTTTTTAAAGATTTATTTATTTATTTAATTTCCCCCCCTCCCCTGGTTGTCTGTTCTTGGTGTCTATTTGCTGCGTCTTGTTTCTTTGTCCGCTTCTGTTGTCGTCAGCGGTACGGGAAGTGTGGGCGGCGCCATTCCTGGGCAGGCTGCACTTTCTTTTCACGCTGGGCGGCTTTCCTCACTGGCGCACTCCTTGCGCGTGGGGCTCCCCCACGCGGGGGACACCCTTGCGTGGCTGGCACGGCACTCCTTGCGCGTATCAGCACTGCGCATGGCCAGCTCCACACGGGTCAAGGAGGCCCGGGGTTTGAACCACGGACCTCCCATATGGTAGACGGACGCCCTAACCACTGGGCCAAAGTCCGTTTCCCCTTACCTCCACTTTTATCTGCTCACTTTTATAAGTGTCTTAAATACTTCTTTTACATACATTGAGAAGCACGCTGGACAGTGACAATGCTATAATGTTGCTCCAACCATCAAACATAATTTAGAAACCCAAGAGAAGGAAATCCCATTGAATTTAGACAGTATAATGGATTAATTTTGTCCCTTAAAAAGGTATGTTAAAGTGCTAACCCCTGGCACCAGTGCATGTGGCTATATTTGGAAATAGGTTCTTTGCAGATGCAATCAAGTTGAGATGGTGAATTAAGATGGGCCCTAATCCAATATGACTAGTGTCCTTATAAGAAGAGGAGGAGAGAAACAAGGAGAAGATGACTATGTGATGATGGAGGCAGAGACTGAAATTATGAAGCTACAAACCATGGAATGCTAAGGATTTCTAGTCACCACCAGAAGCTAGGAAGAGGCAAAGAATGATTCCTCACCTTGAGCATGACCATGTCAACACCTTGACTTTGGAGTTCTAGCTTCCAGACCTACGAGAGAATATATTTGTTGTTTTAAGCCATCAGGTTCATGGTACTTTGTTATGGCAGCCCTGGGAAACTACCCATATTTTTAGTTTTTCTGTACTTTCTTCATGTCTGATGTTCCAAGATTCCTTCTTTTATCATTTCATTTCTATTTAGAGAAATTCCTTTATCTGTTTTCTTCTTGAAGGACTGCTGGAGACAAATTCTCCTAGTTTCCTTTCCTCTAAGAATATCATGCTTTTCCCTTCATTCCTGAAGGACATTTTTGCTAGATATATGATTCTGGGTTGACAGGGCTTTCTTTTCAGCATTGAAAAATGTTGTGTTACCTCTGGCTCCATGATCTGTAATGAGATATATCTTGTCATTCAAGTAGTTGTTCTCCTTTAGGTAAGGTGTCATTTCTTTCTCACTGCTTTCAAGATACTTTGTCCTTAGTTTTCAAGAGTTTCATTATGCTATATCTTGATATGGATTTCTTTGGGTATATCTTATCTGGGATTTACTCAGTTTCTTGGATCTGGAGGTTTATGTCTTTTGCCAGACTTGAGAAATTTTTAGCCATAATTTTTTTCAAATGCTTTCTCAGTCCCACCCTCTTTTCTTCTCTTCTTCAGGGACTCTGATAGTATGACTATTGGATCTTTTGTCATACTCACAGACATCTCTGAGCATCTCTTTCTTTTTAATCAGTCTACCCTCTCTGTGTTGTTTAGATTGGGTAATTTCTATTGTTCTGTCTTCCAGCTCACTGATTCTTTTCTCTGTTTTCTCCTTCTGCTGGTGAGTCCATCCATTGAGTTTTTTAGTTCAGGTATTGTATTTTACAATTCTAAAATTTCCATGTTTCTTCTGTACATCTTCTATTTCTTTGTCTCAACAATTTATTGTTTTGCTGAGACTTTCGTTTTTTTTCATTTGTTTTAAGTATGTTTGTATTGCTCATTGAAGTATTTTTATGATGGCTGCTTTAAAATCCTGGTCAAATGATTTTAACATCTGTGTCATCTTCATGTTAGCATGTATTGATTATCTGTTTTTAATCATGTTGAGATTTTCCTAGTTCTTGGTCTGATAAGTAATTTTCTATTAAAATCTAGGCATTTTTTTATTATGTTATGACTCTGGATCTTATTTATATCTTCTGTTTTTAGCAGGCCTCCTCTGACTCTGCTCCAGTGGGAGAAGAGGGGTCCCACTTCATTACTGCCTGGTGAGGGTGGAAACCCAGGTTTTCCACTCAGCCTCCATGACACAGGTGAGTGGGGAAGAGTTCAGGTTCCTCTCTATGCCTCAGCTTATAGCACCTTGACTGGGAGGAGCAGGCATGAGTCATCACCGTTTCCCATATGGCCCTACTGGTACCACAGGGGACCCTGTTATCTTTGGGTGGGGCAAAAGTCCCCAGCTCTCTACCAGGCCTCTTCAGATACCACTTGAAGGGAGAATAATTGGAAATCCAGTCTCTCTCCATGAGGGGTTCTTAACCTTTTTTGTTCCACGGATCCCTTTGCCAGTCAGGTGAAATGAATACTACTGTAATTTATTGCATACATTCATAAGAGAGGGAAATGCTAGATTTCAGTTAGAGGTAGGAAAGTAAAGATAATTTTTTTCAATTCAAGCTCATGGGGTGCAACTCATTCTGGAACATGCCTGCAATCCACACTTTAGATTATGTATACTTATCTCTTTTCTTGTTTGCTAATAAACTCTTTATTCCCTTTAAAAAAATCAAGCTCATGGACCCCCTGAAATCTTTCCACAGACCCCTTGGGATCTGTTAAGAACCCCTGCTCTACATAGTCTCCACTAACACCACAGGAAGGAGAGGTCCTTGTTACCACCAGTGGGGATGAAAGTCCTAGTCCCCTACTTGGCCTTTTCTGACCCCATCCCAGCAGGGTTTGGGGTACTTCATTACAGCCTGGAGCTGAATGTCTAGCCTCCCTATTCATCCTTGCCAGGGCGGGGGTGGGAGGGAGTTGTGGTTTTTGTCTAGAGTTAAGCCATTATTTTCCAAAGGTTCATTGTCTTGCTGGGCTGCCTCTTTCCTGGTCTTTTGGCTAGAGAGAATAGACTTTAGGGGAAGGTGGGGTTGTTTTTTTTTTTTTTGCCTGTGTCTGGTGGTGTGGTCTGGGATATATGATGCAAACTGATAACTCAGCATATTCATTTCCCATCATTTCTGTAACGAATTACCACAAACTTGGAGGCTTAAGCCAATAGAAATTTATTTTCAAACAATTCTGGACTCCTGAAGTAAAAAGTCAAAGTTTCAGGAGGTCTTCACTCCCTCCAGAGATTCTAAGGAGAATCTTTTCCTTTTGCCTTCCAGCTTCCAGCAGCTTCTGGGCTTGCCAGACTTGTGGCTGCATCACTCCAACCTTTGCCTCCGTCTTCACATGGCTTCTCTGTGTGTCTATGACCAATCTCCCTCTGCCTCTCATAAGCACACATGTGATTGCATTTAGGGTCTACCTTGATAATCTAGGATAAGTTCTTCCTCTCAAGATCCTTAAATTAATCATATTTTTTGTCAGATAAATATTCACTCTTTTACCATATAAGGTAATACTCATGGGTTCCAGGGATAAAGAATAATTTATCTTTGGGGGACCATTTTATCAGTCTTTCACACCCAGGGAACTCACCACCAGGTCCAATCCTTGGATTTTGAGATTCCTAGCCAATCTGCCTTCTTCTCTCTACCTTTCAGAGTCTCATTATGTTTGCTTTATATACAATGTCCAGAGATTTTGACTGTAGGAATCAAACTAGGAATAGGAAAATGGATGTCTGTTCCATCTTTCTGGAAGCAAAAGTCTCAGACCAGTGAGTTTTAAGGCACCACTTTCTGCCTTTTCTTGGATACCAATCAGGGCCCTGGCAGGGGACAGAAGTCACCAACTGGGTAATTGTGGTGGGTTTAAAGCTGTATGTACTCCAGAAAAACATGTTCTTAAATTTAATCCATTTCCATGGGTGTGAACCCATTGTAAATTAGACCTTTTGATCAGGCTACTTAAGGCATAACCCACCTCATTCAGGATGGAACTTAATCCTATTATTAGAGTCATTTATAAATAGGATAAATATGAGAGAGAGAAAGGCGTGGAAGTAAGAAGCTGAAGTCAACAAAACCTGAAAGAGAAGGGAGAGAACACTAGATGCCACCATGTGCCTTGCCATGAGACTGAGGAACCAAGGATCACCAACAGCTGTTCATTGGGGAAAAAGTATCACTTGATGATGCATGGATGTGTACATTTTTTTTTTTTTTGGCCTCAAAATTGTAAGTTAATAAATTCCCATTAAGTCAACCCATTTCATGGTATTTGTTGCAGCCTCCTAGGAGGCAAAAACAGTAACTGAGAGTAAATAAAGGGACAATTTACAGGGTATGGGCACAGTATAGGGAAACTACAAGGGAGAGTGCAGTACAAGGGGCTAGCAACATTGAGGAGCTCTTATCACTACTGGACTCAAAAGGGAAAGGGAGGGGAGGTTAACAGAGCCCAGAGAGAGAAAACCTCACCAAGAGGGCCACCAGACAGGAGCTTTTCTAAGGGCCTCTGCCAACTGCCAATGACCCAGCAAGGAAGAAGCTGGGAGAAGGACTACCCCAGCCCAGTGGTATGTTGGTAAGTGTTTAACAAACAGCTTTCCAAAATTTGAATTAATTAATTAACCAAAAAGGAGGAGGGACTAACTTGCAGCCTTTGCTGGTTCCCATGGTATAAAGTCTCCCAACAGCCAACGTGGTATCACTGGATGTAGAGGGAAGAAATGCCCACAGTCGGCTAGGTCCACTCCTTGCCCCCCATCCTCCCATCTCTTGTTGCTGCCTCTACTGCCCAAGCCCAGCCAGAAACCAGAGCAACAAGGAAACCTGTTGCAGTGGGCTGTGCATGCACAGCAGCTCCAGGGGCCCAACATAGATGGTGCAGGTCAGAGAGAGTCTCTGAAGAGGCAAATGAAAACAACCAGCCCCTCTTGTATGCTGATTTTAGATCCTGAGGTTCTCTGGGGGCAAGGGACATCTATACCTTCATCTCATGGTGGGGAATCTGTGATAAGGCTCACAGTCAGGGCCCATCAGCACTCAACAAACTGAAGGAGTCATTCTACCAAAGCTCATTAGACAGGCACACACATGTTCATTCTTTTTATATAGCATATTTCCCATTTTAACCATTTTAAAATGTACACTTCAACGGCAGGTATTAATTCCATTGACAATGCTGGGCTACCATCACTACCCTTGCTGACCAAGACTTTTTCATTACCCAAAAAGAAACTTTTTACCCATTAAGACATTAACTCCCCAATATCCCTTCACCATGTCCCTGGTAACCTGCGATCTACTTTCTGTCTGTATGAATTAGTGTGTTCTAGATATTTCATATAAATGGAATCATACAACGTGTGTCCTTTTTGTCTGGCTTATTTCACTCACCATGTCTTCAGATTTCATCCATGTTGTCACCTGTATCAGCACCGCACTCTTTTTTATGGCTGAATAATACTCCATTGTATGGATATGCCACATTTTGTTTATCCATTTACCAGTTGATGTATATGTTTATTCTTCATAGCAAAAAGCTGGAAACTACCCAAAAGCCTATTATGAGTAGAACAGATAAATAAATTGTGGTATAATTACATGAGGGAATTCTACATAATGATAAACATGAACCACAACCTCACACAACATGAATGTCAGATTCATTGAGTGAATGAAGCAAGAAACACAAGAACATATACTGTAAGATTCCATTTCTAACTTCAACAAATAGGCCACACTAAGATAGGATGTTAGGCTCCAGAGAGAGGTGACCTTCAGAGGGGGAGGAGTGAGGGAGTGGGCCCGAAATGGGTGGGTGACATTCCCTTTCCTGGTCTGAGGGCTGTTGCTCCATTGTGAAAAGTCTTTGAGCTGTACAATCTGCATCTGTGCACTTTCCCACATGCATGTTCAATTTCGACCAAAAGAGCTGGTGGCAAAGCGAACTGAAATGGACAAAGGAAGAGGCGCATCTGGAGGAACATCTTGCTCTATGGTTGGCTCCAGTCTGTTGTCTTCTGTCACAGGACAGGAGGTGGGAGGTCCTGAGGTCAGTATCAGAGGTCTCCAAATGAGGTTGCATCCACCCCTAAAGCTCCAACCTTCCCAAAAGTCTTAAGCATCTTATATCATCAGTGGCCTACTGAGGAGCTGCTGATCCCTTTTCAGCTAAGGCAATTTGAAAATAGACTTGTGATGGTTTGAATTTTATGAATCCCAGGAAAGATTATGCATTTGAACTAATCCATTCCTGTGGGTGTAAGATCTTTTGAGTGCATTCAGTTTGGTTAAGGGACCTTGATAGATCACTTGCTTGGATCAATTTTGACTGGATTACTTCAGTGAGGCATGTCTCAGTTGACTCAAGGAGACTAGGCCCAGGGAAAGATTCCTGATCACCCACAGCTGAGCTCCTGGAGAAAGTCAGAGAAGACTGGCAGACCCACCATCTTGCCTCACCACGTGGCAGGATACCAGGATCACCAGTAGCTGACTTGATGATGCCTTGATTTGGACATTTCATGGCCTTGGAACATAACCTTTTATCCCATATAAACCCCCTTTATAAAAGCCAGCCATTTCTGGTAATTTTGCATTGGTAGCTTTGGCTAAGACAAGGCTGTTTTAATCATTCCCTTCCATTGCTGAGCTTATCATATCAGGGCCTAGTGTATGCAGTAGGGGAAAGTCAGGGTAGAAGAAAAAACAATTAATTCAGTGGCTAACCCTTAGGAATTTCAGCCAGGTTTGAAGCAGCAGAGACCTGAGAGTGTCCCCCATGTGGGACTTTTTAGTGGGAAACTGCTTTTAACAACAGCTTCCAGTTTCATGGTTCAGAGCTGGGGCTTTACTACTGCATGAAGACTGGGTTCGAATCCCCACCCCACCAATTACTAGGGACAGAGGAGTTGGGTCAATTATTTAACTTCCTTAGGCTTCAGACTCTTCTGTAAAATGGAAGCAAAAGCAGCCATTTCACAAGGTTGTCGGGATGATCAGAGGAGATACTAAGGGCAGCAGACTCAGGGCCTAACACATAGAAGCAGTCGGGGCCCCTTACCTGTCCCAAGCATTTGCAACCAGAGAGAGTTGGAAGAGATTAGCAGAACTGTTGCTTCCAGCTTTCCTCTCCTTTGTTCAAGAGCTTCACACTTGCTTTAGTTCCCCTGGCTGCCAAAGCAAATACTATAGGACGGATTGGCTTAAACAACAGGAATTTATTGGCTCATGGTTTTGAGTCTAGGAAAAGTCCAAATTCAAGTCATCAGCAAGGTGATGCTTTCTCCCAGAAGACTATGATGTCCTGGGGCCGGCTTTTGGGGATCTTTGGTCCTTGGCTTTTCTGTCACCTGGCAACACACATGGCGGCCTCCCCTGGCCTCTCCCTTCTCTTCCAGGTTTTGTTTAATTTCAGCTCCTGTCTGCTCCGCCCGTGGCTTTCTCCTTCCATGTCCAAATTTCATTCTACTTATAAAGGACTCCAGGAATAGATTAAGGCCCATTCCAATTCCTTTGTGCCAGACCTTAACTGAGCCACCTCATCAGAAGGTCTTATTTACAATGAGTTCATGCCCAGAGGAACGGAGCCAAGTTTAAGAACATGTTTTTCTGAGGTACATAGCTCCAGACCACCACACCACCTTTTAGCTATTTTGCCTCCCTCCTCCCTTTTCCCTTAGGCCTCTTAGGCAAATTCAAGGTTTATGCTTACGCATTAACTCTTCTCACTTAGAAATCCTCTCTCAAGTTGTCCTTATGGCAGCATTAGAGGTGCTGATCCCTGGGAAGGAGACCAGTGGTCAAGTGTAACCAGGTGCCCTCAGCCCACGCCCTCGCTTCTGGTCTAAAGCTCACCGCCCCCACTTGGCTGTGAGCCGCACACAGGCAGGGGCCCTGGGCCGCTCCACCAGCCATGAGCACACGGGAGGCTCAAGACTCACTGCACAGAAGACACAGACCAGCAGGTCTGCTCCACAGTGCTCAGAAGGGCCCCCTCACGGGGTCGGCCATGTGGGCATCTGGGAACTTGACTGATAAACAGCTCCCTACACTGATATAAAACCTCCCCTGACTGAAAATGGGGTTCCCTGTGCAAAGACTATATGCAAAGTGTAGTGTATGCTCAGCACCTGCTTTCCTTCTGGGAGTCTGGGATTTGGGGACATGCCTGGCAGAGGGCGCCTACACGACCCACCTCCAATTTAAAAAAACCCAGGTGCTGCATCCCTAGCCAGGTTGCCTGGAAGAGAACAATTCACACATGTTGTTACTATTAGATGCTGGTGTCCAGGGTGACTCCCCGAGGAGAGGGCTCAAGGAGGTTTGTTTCTGATTTCCTCTAGGCTTTGTCCTTGTCTCTTTGCTGATCTTGTTTTGTGTCCTTCTGCTGTAATTAATCTTTAGCTGGGAGTGGATGCTAGGGTGAGTCCTATGAGTTGTCCTAGCAAATCACTGGACCTGGGGGTGGTCTTGGCAAACCCCAGCATGCTCACAAACCCTCAGTGTTGCATACATGTGACCAAGGATCAGGGATGTGCCTGAATCCAGGAAAGCCCTCAAGAAAAGGGCTGACGCACAAAAAAATCACAGAGTCCCCTCAAGAGTCAACAGTGAACAATCCTCTGCTCAAATTCCATCAACCCCTAAAGACTTTTGGGCAAGAGATACAGAATGTGTGTGTAGTTCTTAGCTACCCTGCACCTCTAGGCCTAGTTGAAATATCAGGTACACAGGCTCATAAGCATAGTCATCAGTATCAAGGGCCCACCATTGGACCATCCTTCTTCACTGGTCTTTGCCCTTGCACTTGGGGGGTTGTTGCTGTTCCAATGGGGAATGTGACAGAGCTTCCCTGGCTAGGAAACCAGCACTCCCTCAGTTGTTGTTTGTAACTCTACCTACTATGACAATACCCAACGAGTATCAGAACATTTTTACATACCCTATATACATGCCCTGAGGAACTCCCTCCCAACCACTTGTCCCCCATCAATAACACCCCACACCAGTGTTCCTCCCCTGCCATAGTTGAACCCCTCTGTTGTGACTCTAGCAATGGAAGAAATTGTATCATCGGTGTGGAGAAAGTGGCCACATCCCTGAGGGCAGGGAGAAGGAAGAAGAGATGTGGGGCATTTTCAGGACTTGGAGTTGTCCTAAATGATATTGCAGGAACAGATGCTGGACATTATATATCCTGCCATAACCCACTGAATGGACCGGGGAGAGTGTAAACTACAATGTAAACTATAATCTGTACGGTGTAGCAGTGCTCCAAAATTATTCACCAAATGTAATGAATGTGCCACAATGATGAAAGAAGTTGATGTAGGAGGAATGAGGGGTTGGGGTGTTGGGGTATATGGGAACCTCTTACATTTTTTAATGTAACATTTTTTGTAACCTATGTATTTTTTTAAAAAAAAGACAATTAAAAAATTAAAAAAATAATATCAATATCATGACATTAAAAAAAAAGAGAATGTGTGTGTGTATGGAGATTCTAATGAGAGAGCTACGATCTTTTTAGAATTTTATAAGAGAAAACGCACAACAAGCTGCCCGAAGGCTGCAGTTGAGGGTCTTTCCACTAACTCACTTAGACCTCCAGACAGGTATGGTTCCAGAGCTGGTAATAGTTCATCCAGGGCACAGTGTAGATCATAAAATCACAAATCAAATTCTGTGGAAAGAGAAAGAACAGACAATTGTCTTTTGGCCATATCTTTTTTGAAGCCAACAAAACTGTGCTGCCCTCCAGGCCCGGCTCCGGAAACTCTGGAGCCATTGTGCGGCTGTGTGCGCCGATCACGTGGGTGGAGCAGGGTGGGGGGTCCAGCCCATAGCAAGGGTCCCCTAGGTTTCTCCTGCCCAGCAGGATCCCGGAATGCAGGCTGGGCAGGACAGCTAAGGGGCAGCAGCATTGCCTGCCCAAGGCTCCTGCACAGACACCCCAGGCAGAGGTGGAGACACTCCTGGCTTCCAGCTTTTGGGTCGTGGCGAAAGAGGGGGACCGGGAAAAGTAAGAGGGGGCAGGCGGACAAGGAAATCAGGGAGCAAAGTGTCCATTCCTCAGACACCTGGAGAGTGAGCTCGGAGGACCCCAAAGAAAAGTAAAACTACTTCAACCTAAGAGACAGGGGAGGGAGATCGGGTGGGAGAGGGGGTTCCATGCTGGGGTGCCACAGGGGGTCCGGTCACTCAGAGGCTCGTCTGTCCTTCAGATGGTGGAGGGCTAGACCAGGACTGCCCACCTCAAGAGCCTGTTTTCTGCCCCAGAGGTGCTGCGAAGGTGCCAGGCAGCCCGGGAACTGTGCCCTAACCCCACCCCCGTCCAAGAGGCCACAAAAGCTGTTCGGATTCAATGAATGGTTTATCGTTTGTTTTTCGTTTCTAATTTGCCCGTTTCATCATGAGTTCATCCTCTACTAATTTTCACCACCTACCTTTTTTAGCTTGTTCTGGCTTTGAAGGGGACAGGAATGAGTGTCATTGCTGTCTCTCTTGCATTTAGTCCGGCTAATCTTCACCGTGACCAGGTACTCCACTCCTGTCGTCAGCTACTGAGAAGCATTTGTAGTTAGTTTTGACTCCAATTGCCCAATTCCTGACCCTCCCCAGGAAAAGTTCAGACAGTGAACTTTTCCCCCATCAAAGGCGCGGCACCCTCCCCCTCCTGCCTGGGGAGCACAGTGAAGGCCAAGCCCCCTCAACAGGCCCAGGCGTGGGCTCCAAGCGGGGTTGGCTGCTGCAGGCACAAGTCGCTGCCCACCTGTTTCCTTTCCATCCCCAGGACCAGAGGTGGTGCCAAGCCTAGTTGCCTGGCAACCACAAGCCACTCCCAAGTCTGCACACCTGGTCCTCATAATGCACGAAGACAGGGACCCACCCTCAGCCCTTCCAATCCATTCCTTCTCCTCTTCTCTCCCTAATCTCCTTCACAACCAACAGCACAGCTAAAAACAGGAGCTTTGGAATCTCATTGATTTGCAGCCTGGGTTCCCCATTCATTAACTCTGAAAGCTTGAGCTAGCTGCCCAACAACCTCAGCGACATTTACAAAGGTCCAATAGTCATTGTGCCAGCTCATGGAGTTATGATAGGGGTGCAATGAAAGCACACATAAAAGCAATTTAGCAGAGTGTGTGAAGCATTGTTAGAGCACATGAATGTTAGCTGTCAATGCCATTACTATCACTCAGAACTGGCTAAGGAGTTGGAATAATGGCAGAATAGGAGTCAGAAGAATAGTGCTCAAGTTCTAAGTTTATTCCCTGCCAATGCAGTCATCACCTTGGAAAAGTCCCTCTACCTCAATGAGCCTCAGTTTCCTGGTCTAGTGAATGGGGTCAATAATGCAAATGAAGGAAGAAGGTACAGTCAAGCTGCTTGCCAAGGGCTCCCCCTTCAAAGTGATTTCTCTTTTTTGACTCGTCCAAGCCTGAGGCTTGGGTATAAAGAATATGAAAGCCCTTTGAGGACAGAAAGGTCCCACACCCACCAGTGAGATCCAAACAAGGAGTTGTGTCCTTATTGTTCCCTGTTGGAAACTGAACTGGATTCCTTTAGCATATGTGTGGATTAGAGAGTTCTGAGCTGGTGAGGTGAGAAGTTCCTAGAAGCGTCTTGCCTTCTTGTCCAAAAGTGACTGGCCCAACCAAAGGAGATGGGTTAGGACTCTGGGGAGGTGGCAGAGGGAGTGAGCATTGATGCGCTCCACAGAGGAAGGTGCCTTCCGAAGACTTCAACACAGGGCAACAAGGATTTTGAGGCTGAGGGTAGCTGAGATCCTGGTGTCAGCATCAGCAAGAAGGACCCCATGGGGCAGGCACTCCTGTGCTGAGTGTGCTCTTTAATCAGGAAACATTCCGTGCTATGTGGCATCTCAGAGATCATGTGTCCAGCACTACCACACCAAGCATTTTATTTATCTCCAAAGCACCCTGGATGAAACTTAACACTGGTCATAAATTTAACTAATATTTTACATTCCAGTGTGCTTTCTTCTTCACTGTTAGACGTGATTGTTAAATATTAATAGGATCAATCATAATAACAGCCACGTATGTTGGCTCTGTGCTTCACTCTTACTCTGCCCACTTTGCAGATGAGGAAACCGAGGCTTAGAGAGGCTGGAGGACTCTCGACCAAGATTCCACAGTTTGGAGAAGAGGGAGTGATGTGCTGCTTGTCTAGCCCTCCATGAGGTATTAAGACAGTCACAATCATGCTGAAATGGGGGTGGGATGCCCAGAGACCCTTGCCCAAGATTGTCTAGCTACCAAGGTGCAGACCCACTCTGTCCACTCCTCAATTTGAATTACATCAAAGTTTGTTCCTAAACAATTCTTTTACAGTTAACTGTTAATGTTAACAGATTGATGTCACAAGACAGGCCTCCTAGAATTCCCAGACTTATCCTTGGGAAGACTAATCAGAGGGAACAAGCCTTCAAGAGAACTGTTAGGATAGATGGCCGCCCCTTTGTGGCCACTTCGGGCACTGTTCCTGGTCATGATGTTGAACAAGCCTGCCATCTTGTGGCCAGAGTGGATAACTGAGACAGGCACAGGGCATGTCTGCATGATGTGCTGAGGAGTCCACGGTCTTTGTCACGCTATCAGGACCTGCCCCACCCGCCTTCCGATTTCTCCTGCTCCAGTTTTCCTTCTCTCTGGCTGGAGCATTTTTTTACCTAGTCAATATTTTTTTGGAAAATCCAGTAAATCAAACAAAGATGTGTTATCACCTCTGACCTAATTTACATAATTTACTATTTGAACTTAGCAGAAGAGGAAGGGGGCAGACAGGAGAACCAATTAAAGTAGTTTCCAAGTAACTTTTCTTTCCTCTATCACCCCACAATTAATGCATTTCAGAGAAAACTTATACATACAAAGATAAAAGTGGAGGTGATCTCCTTGAAATCTATTCCTCACTCTCCCCACACCCCCAAAAAACCCTGTGTAATTCCAGGTTTCCAAAGAACACAGAAAATCCATCCTTAGATTTTACAAAACTGAAAATTGAAAGAAGTATTTTTTAAGGAGAACCTATGGAGAATTAGCAATGCTTGTGTTTTGCCAAATAAGACCATTAAAGAAGAAAAAACGATCCTCATTTGCTGTCACTGTGCTTCCTTGAAAGGAAGGAGGGCATAATTTCAGAATGAGAGACAGTTCTTCTCAAGGAAGAACAGTGGACAGCCTCCTTGGACATTTTTGCTTCAGATTAGTAGCTGCTAAGCTAGGGTTTCTCTCCAGTCTTTGGACTAGCATCTAGGAAGTGTGGCTAAACCACCTCTCAGGCCTGAATATGCTTGCTCCAAGTTGAGCTGCTCCCTACTTGGTGTTACCATTGACTGGCACTATCTGGTAGCCATATCTGAAGAAATGAGGCACAAACCTGCATCTGAGATCGAAGCAGCTTGTTGATTCGAAATGCGTAGGTATCATTGCTGGCGTTGTTGTAGGCTTGAATGAAGTAGCCGAGGGTCGAGTTCATGTTCTTCTTGCTCATGGGCTTCTCCTGGAAGCCTTGCCACCTTTGCAAGTGGCCCAGTCTGGCCACCAGCACCAGAACAACCAGCAGCAGCAGAGGGTTCCTCATGCAGCCAAACCTCATCTCTGCAGCCTCGCAAACTTGTCCAACTGCACGTTCTAGCACAGAAGGCACCAGGCAACAGCTCACTCACCTGGGGGGCAGCCTTTGCCAATACCGGGTTTCCTAGGAGACCAACCTGCAAAAAAAAAAACAAACTTTAAACCTGACCCTTCTCCTTCCCAGGCTCCCCCTGCCCCCCAAAACATACACACACACATACCTCTGACCCAGACACTAGCTAGCAAAATCTGCCTGCATTGAAGTCAAACCCACCCTCCACTCGTTTCCCACACATTCAAACCCCCATTTGGTTCTTTGGTGATCTGGACAAGCAGAATTTCTCAGTCTCCACCAAGGGGTACAAGACCCCTTCCCCACCTTCATACTTAAGAGGGAAGACAGCCTCCCAGTTAGACCATTCCAGCTCCAGCTGGCTTCGGGGACTGAGGCCCATCATTTGTGGAACTCAGGGAAGGCTTGTGGAGAAGGTAATATTTGAACTGGGATAAAAGGAAAGAAGACATAGCAGAGAGGTGATACATCTATCTGGAATTCCAACTGTCTCATTAAACCATCAACTGTTTCTTGTGCTTCCCCATACTCACCTGCCTCCTACTGGCCACAGATTTCTGTCTGCTGGATCCTGCTGTACCTGCACACTCTAGCGCTTGCTCTTGCCATACTGGTGTGACCCCAGCAGAGCTTTGTGAGGTAACCCCAGCCTCCCTGTGAGGGAGGAATAAGGGGTGAGGCTTACTTAAACAGAGATTAATTCTGCAGCCACCTGGAGGTTAGGGGTCACCTACACCCAGAAATTTATGAGAACTCCCTACTTTTGAAAAATTACTAAGGTGGGAGCCTGGAGGGGCTTCTGCTCTAGAGAAAGAACACTATGGGGATATATTAGCCAAAGGGGTGCTGATGCAAAGTACCAGAAATCTGTTGACTTTTATAAAAGGTATTTATTTGGAGTAAAAGCTCCATTACAAGTCCCTGAAGAGTCCGACTCAAGGTTCCATAAGAGATATTTTCTCACCAAAGTCTGTTGCCACGTGTTGAAGCAAGATGGTTGCCAATCTCTGTGAGGTTCAGCCTTCCTCTTCCTCTTAAGGCTCCATGGACCCAACTTCTTCCAATCTCAGCTGTAGACTGGATGGGCCATTTCTTTCCAGGCTTTCTCAGCTACTCAGGGCTCTGGTCTCTTCAGCTGCAAACTATCAGACAAATGGCTCAGCCTTCCCCAGCTTTAGCTGTTAGAGCCTTCTCCTTTCTGTCACATGGCAGGACCAAAATGATCACGTTCTCTCCTCTTCTGTGTATCTTCTTCTTCTGTGTGTGTGTCTGTTTCTACAGCCTATCAAGGGAGCAGGTTCTCAACCCTGAGTCAAACCCTACTGACATGGTCGTATCAAAGGCCTAACGATTTAATCAAGTAAACATAAAACCCTTGAATTTCATACAATCAAAGGGTATCATGCCCAGAGGAACAGACCAGTTTACAAACATAATATCTTTATTGGAATTCATAAATAATATCAAACTGCTATAGGTTGGAATTCATAAATAATATCAAACTGAGTGGAGTCTGTAACTTAGCTAATAATTGTATTATGCAAATATCGACTTCCTAATTTTGACCATGGTGGTGTGGTTATGTAAGATGTTGACATTTAGGGAAGAAGACTGAAGGGTATATGGAAACATTTGGTGCTATTTTTGTCACTTTTCTGTGAGTCTGAAGTTATTTCAAATTAAAGTGTATAAATGTCCGAAAAGAAATACTATATTGGTCAGTGAGAGGCAGCGTGGTATGCTGGGGGAAGCTTGGCCTTTCAAATCTAATAGTCCTGGTTCAAATACCAGCTCTGCTGCTCACTTCCTGGGTGACTTGGTGAGTTATTTAATCTCCCCAAGCCTTGATTTTCTCATCTACAATATATGAATAGAAACAAATGCTCATTTTTGGGTTGCAGTGGAAGATCTGTGGTCCCACCTTCTTCCAATCTCATCTGTAGACTGTGCTAAGTCTCATCTCTCTCCCAGGCTCCTTTCTCTCTGGGCTCAGCTGCTCTGGTCTCTCCACAAGGCCAGCTGTAAACTATCAGGCTCTCTCTCTTCCCAGGACCTCTGCCACGTGTATGGAGCCATCTCCATTCCTCTGTGTTCTTTTCCTGTGTGTTTACTTCCTGGGGCTCCAACATTAAAACTCCAATGCTCTCTTCTGCTGTACTGTTTTCTCCGTGAGTCCCTACCCGCCAGGGGGCAAGGACCCAATGTCCTATTGACATGGCCAAATCAATGCCTTGATCATAACTTACTCAATTAAAAATGAAACCTCTGAACTTAATAAAATCAAAGGGGAACACACTGAGAGGCGCAGACCAGTTTACAAACATAACCCAATATCTATTTTTGGAATTCATAAATAATACCACACTGCTATACTGGGCTTGATCATATTCATGAATAAGGGTACATATGGAATGGGTCGTGTCCACAGAATTAAGAGAAAATGGGGGCCTGGCTATGTCTATGCATTAAGAAGAAACTTCATCCTGATCATGTCCTGGACTAGCAAAATGTAGAGGGAAAATAGAAGCCCTACATATCCAGGAAGAGGAAGGAAATTGGAGACATGGCCACAGGCATGGCAAGGGAAACAGGGTCCTTAGTTATGACCCTTTGATAGAGGAAAATAGAGTCCCTGGTCGTGTTAATGAAATGGGGAGGAAATCAGGACGCAGTTATATCCATGAAATGAGGGGGAGTAGGGTCCCAGTAAAGTAATGGAATAACAAAAAAATACAGCCTCTGGTCTTGTCTGGTAATAAAGGAAAATAGGAAATCAGGTCATGTCCATGGAGTGGGGTGGGGGAGGAGTTGGGTTAAAACAGGGAGTCTGTCCCTGTCCCTGTCCATGGAATTAGGGGAAAGTAGGAGTCTCTAGATATTCCCATTGAAGGGGGAAAATAGTGGCCCTGGTCTTATTCTTGGAACAAGGAGGAAATAAATGATCCATTTATTTCCATGGAAAAATGGAAACAAACAAGTGGTTATAGCCACAGAATAAGAGGAATAAGCCTGACCATGGAATGGGGGTAAATTAGGCATGCTAATTATAAAGAGAAAATAGAGCCCTGGTTAGACCAAGGAATAATAGGGAATATAGGGGCCTGGTTATATCCACAGAATAAGGGAGGGAGAGAAGGAGAAATTACAAAGGGCATGAGGAAACTTTGGGTGAGTGATAAAAGTGTTCATTCTGTGGGTTGTGGTTTCATGTGTGCATCTATGTCAAAACTCATCAAATCATAATAAAGCTGTGTGAATGGTAGAATGCATGAACAAACAATGGGGGTGTGGCCTTAAGCACAGTGCCTCCTGTGAATGGATCCTTAGCCTGGGGGTTCACTTCCACTCATATGCCCATTTCCCACCCAGTGTCTGGAGCATTTTTGAGGAAGGGGCTGCACTCCCACCTCTCTCACCAAGCTGTGGGGTTTCCCAGGACCGAAGGTGCTCCAACAGAAGGGAGCCAGCTAGGGCATTTCTTCAAACAGCCCATGCAGAGCGCCACCTGGATGGCAAAGGAACCCCAAGGAACCTACCAGAACCCAGGACTGAAGGGGAGTCAGACATGGCCAGGTGGAGGAGGATGACTCCTCTGAGAACCGGAGGTGCAGGGTCTCCACGGAACCCACAGGCTCCAGGTTAGCCACCTCTTGTCCTCACCGAGGTCTCCATGCCAGGAAACAGCATATGAATCTGGAGAGATAGTTCTGGTACCCCTACCCTGTTCCTCTTCCTCACCTGGTTTTGGCAAGGACAGACAGGCTGAAGGAGGAGAAAAGGGTAAGAAGGGACCATTGTTACTGGATTTTATTTAGGTTCTTGGCTATGCTACAGGAAAGAATTTTAAGAGATACCAGGTGAGTTAGGCCAGTAATTTCTTCAGGTAGGGAGAAAAGAGAAATGGGAGAAAATAACAGAGCAGGGGTCCCAGGTAGAGAGGAAGGGGCTGAAAGTAACAAAGAGGGCTGGTTTACAGGCTACAATTTCCCATTATAGGTTATAAATGCCCAGGTTTTACTTGTGTAATGATCCTAGCAGGGGAGAAGGCAGCTGGAGTCCAGGTCTAGAGGCAAGAATGAACTTAGGCCTGGCACTGCTTTTTGAACTATTAATTATCCCACCCCTTTGCTCATAGCAGAGGAGGAGTTCCAGGTGTTCATTGTTTTGATTGCTTATTTCTCCCATCAATTTCCCAGGAGGGCCCAATGATAAAGTCCTTGGGGAATATGCAGGGCTTCTCCTGGCTTCTGGAGGAAGTTTTCTTCTGAGTGGCAGAATCTTGGGGAGGATCTTCCAGCAGCCATCTTGGGGTTATTGCTGTCCATGTGGACTTCTTTGCCAGGTTCCATATTCATCTATTAATTCCCTATCTTACTAGCTGGCTTCACCATGACCTGCCCGCATCTGGCCCCCATGAGCTGCAAGAGGGGAGGCAAGTTTTGGGGTCATGTGATGACCATACCTGCCTGAGCTTTTCAATGCTCCCAAATGTGCAGGACTTTTGACTAAGAGTAACAAAAAAAGCACACAAAAAATGAATGAAGGGGCAAGCCAAGATTTCACCCCAGAGTGGGAAGGAAATTGTTCAGGAAACAAATATAAGGAAGAATGAAAAAAGAATGAGACAGCTTTTTGTTGCTAATTAACCTAGAGGGTTCATTCAGGAAGGTGGGTGGGCTCTTAAAACCTCACTGAGCACACCCAGAGGCACAGGCCAGTTGCTTCCATGTCCACTTGTTCCTTAGGGTGCCACTAACTTAGGGTTTCTTACGTAATGGGTGAAGTGAGTTTTGGTCCTGGTCCCATGAAACCTGGCAAGGCCTTCGGCATAGACAGGAAGGCCAGTCTTCTCTGATTTGGCCAGATTCCATGGAACATTCCTGCCATGCATACATTCAAATTGCCTGAGGTTCCTGGGGGTCATGTCGGTTGCCACAAGGCAGGGTGGTGGATGGTGGCTGATTGAGTCATGCACCCCAGAAGAAGCATGTTCTAATCTTGTGTGGGTATGATCCCATCATAAATAAGACCTTTTGGAGATGTTATTTGTGGGTAGGGTGTGGCCCACTGAATCAGGATGGGTCTTGATCCTATTGCTGGAGACCTTATAAAGAGAAGACCACAGGGAAGAGCCAGAAGCAAGAAGTCAACAGAACCCAGAAAAGAGAGGACATCGCCATGTGACGGGAAAGCCAAAGAACCCAAGGATGGTCGGCCAGCCAGAACGCTACTGACCCCAGGAGGAAGCAAGCCTTCCAGTCTCGAAAACCATGAGCCAATAAATTCCCATTGTTTAAGCCAACCCACTATGTGGTGGTTGTTATACCAGCTGGGAAACTATGACACCAAAGGTGGCTAGGAGTAACCAGTGTAGTTAACTGAAACCTGAAACCAAATTCACAGGAAGCTGGACACTCTACCAGGAACATGTGGTTTATCTTAGGCTTTTTTTTTTTAACAAATCAATTTTATTGATACATAGTAATAAAGCATAAATCCATCCAAAGTGTACAATCACATAGTATAATCAGATAGTTGTGTGTGCATCAATTCAATCGTTATTAGAGCAGTTTCATTATTCCAATAATAATAAACAAAAAACAAAACTCATCACCTCTCAATCTCTCTATGCTTCCCCTGCTGTACATAGCTGCTATTCTGTTTCAGCTTCTATAATTTATTTGTATTTATATTTTGTAAAAACAGTCTTATGTGTGGAATATTCTCTATATTCATATTTCACATGAGGTTTTACTATGCTATACAGTCCTATGTTATTTTTTTTTACCTTTCCTTCTAGTAATATGCATGTCCTTAGACTTTCCCTTTCAACCATTACCATACCTATGTAGGTATGACTAGCTCTGCTAGTCACAAACACTATGATGTGCTCTCAAGATTTCCATTCATTTCCAAAGATTTACAAACATCCTTTTTACCAATTCTGCACAGATTAACCCTCAGGTTTCCATTCTCAGGCCTCATTCTATTTTCTGGTGACTTACATTCTAAATATTAACTCTGTTAGTTTACACCGTATATTTAGTTCATAGTAGCACAATCATACAGTGTTTGTCTCTTTGTGTCTGGCTTGCTTCACTCAACATAATGTCCTCCAAATTCATCCATGTTGTCATATGCTTCACAATTTCATTTCTTCTTACAACTGCATAATATTCCATTATGTATATACACCACAGTTTGTTTATCCATTAATCAGTTGATGGATGCCCGGATTGTTTCCATCTTTTGGCAATCATAAATAATGCTCTTATGACCATCGGTGTGCAGATGTCTGTTTCTGTCACTGCTCTCAGTTCTTTGGGGTATAACCCAGTAGTGGTATTACAGGGTCACATGGCAAGTCTACATTCAACTTCTTTAGGAACTGCCAAACAGTCCTTCACAGTAGCCATACCATTGTTTGTTCCCACCAATGGTGAATAAGCTTTCCTTTCTATCCACATTCTCCCCAACACTTGCAGTTTTCCAACTATTTTATATTGGCCATTATATAGGTGTGAAATAATACCTCATTGTAGTTTTGATGTGCATTTCTGAAATTGCTAGTGATATTGAAGATTTTTTCATGTGTTTTTTCTGCATTTGGATTTCTTTGGACAAATGTCTATTAAAGGCTTTGTCCATTTTTCAATTGGGTAGTTTGGTCTTTTTATTGTTGAGTTGTATTTCTTTATATATCATGATGTTAAATGCTTATTGGATATGTGATTGTCAGATATTTTCTCCCATTGAGTTGTCTACCTTTTCACCTTTTTGACAAAAGCCTTTTGGGGTGTGAAAGTGTTTAATTTTGAGGAGGTCCCGTTTATCTACTTTTTCTTTTGTTGCTCATGCTTTGGGTGTAAAGTTTAAGAAACTACTACAGGGGAGCCAATGTGGCTTGAGTAGTTGAGTTCCTGCTTCCCACATGGAAGATCCTGGGTCCAACTCCAGGTGCCTTCTAAAAACAAAACAAAACAAACAACAAACAAAACAAATGAAAAAACTAACTCAAGGGAACTTATGTGGCTGACTTCCCACATGCAAGGCTCCCAGTTCAATCCCTGGCCCCGGTAGGAAGGAAGGGAGGTATGGAGGGAGAAAGAAGGCCTACCACAATATCTTGAAGATGTTTTCCTACATTTTCTCTTTGGAGTTTTATGGTTGTCATTTTTATATTTAGGTCCTTGATCCATTTTGAGTTAATTTTTTTATAAGATGTGAGACAAGGGTCCTCTTTTTCTCTTTTGGATATGGATATCCAGTTCTCCCCAGAACTATTTGTTCAAAGAACTGTTTGGGCCCACTGGGGAAGGCTTGACAGCTTTGTCAAAAATCACTTGACTGTAATGGGACTAATATTTCTGAGTTCTCAGTTCAATTCCATTGGTCAATCTGTCTGTCTTCATGCCAGTACCTTGCTGTTTGTACCACTATAACCAAGTAATATGCTTTAAAGTCAGGAAGTAAGAGTCCTCAAATTTGTTCTTTTTTAGGACATTTTTGGCTATTCAGGGCCCCTTACCCTTCCAAATAAATTTGATAATTGGCTTTTCCATTTCTGTAAAAAAAAGGTTGTTGGGATTTTTACTGGTATTGAATTGTATCTGTAAATCTGTATATTGGTCTGCCAAAGGTGTGCTGATGCAAAGTACCAGACGTCTGTTGGTTTTTTGAAGGGTATTTATTTGGGGTAAAAGCTTGCAGTCCCAAGGTCATGGAAAGCCCAACTCAAGGTACCATAAGAGGTACTTTCTCATCAAAGTCAGCTGCCACATATTGAAGCAAGATGGTGGGTGATCTCTGCCTGGTCTCTCAGGGCTTCCTATATCAGTCTCTGCCATATGGCATTTTTCTTTCTGGGCCTCCTCAGCTGCTCAGCTGCTCTGTTCTTTTCAACTGCAAACTATCAAGTGAATGGCTCATCTCTCCTTGGGGTCCCAGGATCAAACATGACAGAGCTCTCTCTCTTCCCATGTGTCTTCTTGAGTGAGTGTCCATTTATATCAGCCCACAAAGTAAGCAGGGACTCAGCCTGAGTCATTCCCTACTGACATGGTCGAATCAAAAGCCCTAACTTATTTTTATCAACTAAATATAAACCCTTTGAATTTAATATAATCAAAGGCTGTCACACCCAGAGGAATAGGTTAGTTTACAGACATAATTTTTCTCTTTTTTGGGATTCATAAATAATTTCAAACTGCCACAATCAGTTTGGGTAGAATTGATGTCTTAACAGTGTTTAGTCTTCCCGTCCATGAACTCTGAATATCCTTCCATTTATTTAAGTCCTCTTCAGTTTCTTTTAGCAATGTTTTGTATTCTGAATACAGGTCTTTTATATCCTTGGTTAAGTTTATTCCTAAATATTTGATTCTTTTAGCTACTATTATAAGTGGAATTTTTTTTTCTGATTTCCACTTCATAATGCTCATCAGTAGTGTATAAAACGCTATTGATTTTTACATTTAAATCTTGTATTCTGCCAGCTTGCTAAAATCATCTGTTAGTTCCTAGTAGCATTTTTATGGTTTTCAGAATTTTCTAGATATAGGATCACTTCATCAGCAAATAGTGAAAGTTTTACTTCTTCTTTTCCTATTTGGGTGCCTTTTGTACTTTATCTACCCTAACTGCTGTAGCTAGAACTTCTAGCACAGTATTGAATAACAGTGATGACAGCAGGCATCCTTGTCTTGTTCCTGATCTCAGCAGGAGAGCTTTCCGTCTTTCATCATTATGTACAATGCTAGTTGTAGGTTTTTCATAAATGCACTTTCCCATATTGAGAAAGCTTCCTTCTATTCCTATCTTTTGGAGTGTTTTTTATCAAGAAAGGATACATATTTTGTCTAACACCTTTTCTGCATCAATCAAGATGATCATGTGATTTTTCTTCTTCAATTTATTAATGTGATTTATTATGCTGATTGATTTTTCTTTCGTGTTGACCCACCCTTGCATACCTGGGATAAAACCCACTTGATTGTGGTATATAATTCTTTTAATGCGTTTGTACCCAGTTTGCAATTATTTTGTTGAGAATTTTTGCATCTATATTCATTAGACATGTTGGTCTGTAATTTTCTTTTTTCATAGTATTTGTATCTTGTTTTTGTATTGGGGTGATGCTGGCTTCATGGAATGAGTATGGTAGCTTTCTTTCCTGTTCAATTTTTTGGAAGAGCTTGAGAAAGATTGGCATTAGATCGTTTTGATGATTGGTAGAGTTCACCTGTGAAACCATCTGGTCCTGGGCTTTTCACGTTTGAGAGGTTTCTGATGACTGTTTCAATCTCTTCACTTGTGATTGGTTTATTGAGCCTACTATTTTTTCTAGGGTCAGTAGGTGGTTCGTGTGTTTTTTGAAATTTGTCCATCTAGTCTACATTGTCTATTTTTTCAGCATACACTCGTTAATAGTATCCTCTTATGATGTCTCTTATTTCTGTGGGATTAGTGGTAATGTCGGCCGCCAAACACACTGTTTCTGATTTTATTTATTTGCATCTTCTCTCTTTTTTTCTTTGTCAGTCAGCTGTTTGTCGATTTTATTGATCTTCTCAAAGAACCAACTTTTGCTTTTTTTTATTCTATTTTTTGTTTTGTTCTCACTTTCATTTATTTCTGCTCTGATCTTTCCTATTTCTTTTCTTCATCTTGGTTTGGGTTTATTTTGCTAATCTTTTTCTAGTTCCTCCAGGTGTGCTGTTAGAGCTTCCATTTTAGCTCTTTCTTCTTTTTTTATGTGTGCATTGAGGGCTATAAACTTCCCTCTCAGCACTGCCTTTGAGGTGTCCCCTAGGTTTTGATATGTTGTGTTTTCATTTTCATTTGTCTCAAAACATTTACTAATTCTCTGTCGTCCACTTATTATTTAAGAGTGCGTTGTTTAATCTCCATATATAGCTGAATTTTTCCCATTTTCTGTCCATTACTGATTTCCAGCTTCATTCCTTTATGATCATAGAAAGTGTTTTGTATAATTTCAATGTTTTTAAATTTATTTAGTTCTGTCTTGTGCCCCAACATATGGTCTATTCTGGAGAAGGATCCATAAGCACTTGAAAAGAGTGTATAAACTGCTGTTTTGGGGTGTGATGCTCTATAAATCTGTTAGATCTAGTTTAGTTATCATATTATTTAAGCTCTCTGTTTCTTTATTTATCCTCTGTCCAGATGTGCTATCCTATACTGACAGTAGTGTGTTGAAGTCTCCAACTATTATTGTAGAGACATCGATCTCTCCCTTCAGTTTTGCCAGTGTATGTCTCATGTATCTTGAGGCATCAATGTTAAGTGCATAAATATTTTGTATAGTTATTTCTTCTTGGTAAATTGCCCCTTTTATTAAAATATAATGACCATCTTCATCCCTTATAGCAGTTTTGCATTTAAAATCTATTTGTCTGATATTAGTATCACTACTTCAGCTTTTTTTTTTTTTTTTTTGGTTATTATTTGTGTGGAATATCTTTTTCTAACCTTTCACTTTCAACCTGGTTGTAGCCTTATGTCTGAGGTGGGTATCCTGTAGACAGCATATAGATGGCTCATATTTTTTATCCATTTTATCAGTCTGTATCTTTTGATTGGGGAATTCAAGCCATTAGCATTCAATGTTATTACTGAAAAGGCACCACTTATTACATTCATTTTGTCCTTTGGCTTTCTGTTGTCATATCGTACCATTGTCTGTCTTTTTGCCCTTTAATTTACCCTTCCTAATAATCTTCATTTCTCTACTCTTCTCTAAGTCTCTTGCCCTTTCTTTTCTTTCTTTTTTTTTTTTTTTTTTTTCCTTTCAGGCTGCAGAACACCCTTTAGCATCTCTTGTAATTCTGATCTTTGGTTGCTTACTCTCTCCCTTTTTTTTTTGTCTGTGAAGACTTTAAACTCACCCTCACTTTTGAAGGACAGTTTTGCTGGATACAGAATTCTTGGTTGGCAGTCTTTCTTTTTCAAGTACCTTAAATACATCATACCATTTTCTTCTTGCCTCCATGGTTTCTGATGAGAGGTTGGCACTTAACCTTATCTAGGTTTTCTTGTATGTGAAGTTTTGCTTTTCTCTTACTTCTTTCAGAATCCTCTCTTTATCTATGATATTTGTCATTTTGAATAGGAGGTGTCTTGAAGTAGGTCTATTCAGATTTGTTCTGTTTGGAGTGCATTGTCCTTGGATATTGACATTATGTCTTTCATAAGGGTTTGGAAGTTTTTGGTCATTATTTCCTCAAATATTCTTTCTGCCCCTTTTCCATTCTCCTCTCCTTCTGGGACACCAATAACATGTATACTTGTACATTACACTTTGTCATTCATTTCCCTGAGACCCTGTTCCATTTTTTCTATTCTTTTCTCTTTCTGTATTCCTGTCTTTTCCAGTTCAGATGTTCTGTCCTCAAAATCACCAATTCTGTCTTCAAGCAATTCATATCTGCTGTTATGTGCTTCTAATTTATTTTTTTAGGCGGTATTGGGGATTGAACCCAGGGCCTTGTACAAGGGAAGCAGGTGCTTAACCAGTGAGCTACATCTACGCCCCAATGAGAGTTGGTTTTATTGTTTTTTGTTTTGTTTTGTTTTAAGGTGGTACCAGTGGTCAAACTCAGGATCTTGTACATGGGAAGCAGGTGCTCAACAATTTGAGTTATATCCACTCCTCTCTAATGCATTTTTAATCTCATCTATCCTGTCTTTCAGTCCCAGAAACTCTGTTACTTTTCTTTGCAGACTTTCAAACTGTTCTTTTTGTTCACTCAATGTCTTTTTAATATCCTTGTAGCAGTTTGATATGGTTATGAATTCCAAAAATAGATCCTGGATTATGTTTGTAATCTGGTCTGTACCCAGGTATGATTAAGTTATGATTAACTTTGATTGGGCCGCATCATTAGGTGTGGCAAAGGACAGATTTGAGGGTTTTTTTTGTTGTGTTTTTTTTAAGATTTATTTATTTAATTAATTCCCCCCCCCCCCCAGTTGTCTGTTCTCTGTGTCTATTTGCTGCATCTTGTTTCTTTTGTCCACTTCTGTTCTCTTCAGCGGCACGGGAAGTGTGGGCGGCGCCATTCCTGGGCAGGCTGCACTTTCTTTCGCGCTGGGCGGCTCTCCTTACGGGCGCACTCCTTGCGCATGGAGCTCCCCTACGCAGGGGACACCCCTGCGTGGCATGGCACTCCTTGCACACAGCAGCACTGAGCATGGGCCAGCACCACACGGGTCAAGGAGGTCTGGGGTTTGAACCGCGGACCTCCCATGTGGTAGACGGACGCCCTAACCACTGGGCCAAGTCCGTTTCCCCCAAGTTGAGGGTTTTTGATGTTGGGTTTTTGATGTTTGAGTTTGATGCTAAAACCTTAAGCTGGAGCCCCAGGAAGTAAGTTCACAGGGGAAAGAGAAGCCATACCCAGGAAGAGACGATCCCTGAGCCCAGTAAGAAGCAAGCCCTGGGAAGGAAAGAACCTTGAAACCAGAGAGAAGCAAGGCCCTGGAAAGGAGGAACCCAGGAAGCCTGAACCCTCACAGTTGTTGGCAGCCATCTTACTCCAACATGTGAAAATAGGCTTTGGTGAGGGAAGAAACATATGCTTTATGGCCTGGTATCTGTAAGCTCCTATACCAAATAAATACCCTTTATAAAAACCAACCAATTTCTGGTATTTTGCATCAGCACCCCTTTGGCTGACTAGTACAATCCTTTATCTCTTTAGTCATGTTTTCCTTCAATTCTTTGAATTGATTAGGGAGATTTCTGTGGTTATCATTGACTAGTTGTCCTAAATCTTGTATCTTGCCAGGATATTTGGTTTGTTTCTTTGGCTGGGCCATCTCTTCCTGTTTCTTATTATGGCTTGTAACTTTTTGCTGAAATCTAGGAATCTAAATACATTGATGAATTTTCTCTGATGGTCAATTTCTCTCTTGCCTAGTGTTGTTTTTGTTTTTCCACAGCTCTTCTTTTATTTTTTTGGTTCCACTTATTCTAAATCTTTAAAATTGCCCAGCTTAAGTTATCAAAATCAGGCCAGGTACTCACTAATGAGGTGCAGATTTTCTCCCAGAGTAAAGAGCTACCTAAACACAATTTTTCTCCTTGCAATTTCTTGGCTGGCCAGCAGATGGTACTCATGAGTGAACCATTCCACCCGAATGTTTCTTTCAAACTCTGCTTTCCTGTGTTTTTGGTCTGGCCAGAGTCAAGATTCAAAACAGGTTCTGTTCGGCAAATTCACTGAAGAGAACCCCTCCAAATGACACTCCCTCTTACCTTGTAACAGCTGAGAGGGAGGAAGACATCTGTTCCCCTCTCAGTTGACTGCAGTGAGCCAGAGGTTTTATCCTGGCTTAATGTCTTGAAGGTGGGGGATGGGAGCCCTTCCTAGCCACCACGGTGGTTTAGTAACTCTTGTTTGTGGTTTTGGGTTCTTCATCTCTCTGTCCCTTGCCCTCTGGGTAGTTGCATAACACTTTCCTGGTCTGCTAATCCCCAAAGCAGTTCCCTCAGACAGTTTTTGGCTCTTTCTCCATTGTTTTTGTGAGACAGTCTTAGCTTTTAAATGCTGAATATGTATCCTAAGACACTGTTTGCTTTGAAAAGCAAATCAAGGTGTTTACAGGGGACTAAGAAAAATGGAAAACATTTTATTTTGTTTTCAGAACACTGTAGAAGTAAATTACTAGATGAATATATTTCTACATGTAACTTTGGTCTTTCTATACACACTAAATGTATACACTGAATAAGTGTGAACAAATATTATTTGAACACCAGTTTAAGAGCCAAACTAACCCATTGGAGATCCCCAGGGGCCTCTGTTTGTTTTGGAGGATGGGATACAATCTGCACTGCAGTTATTTAAATGAAAATCCTTTCCCAAGAGCCCCAGCCACCCTGCCCTGCCATCTCATCAGAGAGTAAGGTGACAACACCACGCTGACCTAGCCAAAGCAGCAAGTGGGCAAGATGCATCTTAGATCAGCACACAGGCTATGTGGAGTGGGAGTCCAAGAACAGCCCTCTCTAAGTTGCACAACTTCATGGGTTTTCCTGTTACCAACAAGGCTTGGGATTCCATTGCTAGCACTGATTCCCAGTGGCAAAAAGGAGAAAGCAAACAAAAAAGGGTATTTTCTGTGTTGTTACTTTCAGCAGCAAGGCTCTGCTAATACTGAGTTATGGAATCAAAAGGTGTGGGAGTTGGCTGGCTCCAGTTTTTTGATCCAAATCTTTGAACATTATCCTGGTCCTACCCTTGTCATTGTCCCCTACCCTGGGATGCACATCTCCATCTCTTCTGTCCTGGTTCATTTTTTGTGGACCCCAGAAAAGATCATGTTCTTTTTTTTCTTTTTGGATTTTTTTGAAGACACATAGATCACAAAAAAAGGTTACATTAAAAAATATAAGAGGTTCCCATATACCCCACACTGCTCTGCTCCCCACTCCTCCCACATCAACAACCTCTTCATCATTGTGGCACATTCACTACATTTGGTGGATACATTCTGGAGCACTGCTGCACCGCATTGATTATAGTTAACATTGTAGTTTACACTCTCCCCCAGTCCATTCAGTGGGCTATGGCAGGATATATAATGTCCAACATCTGTCCCTGCAGTATCATTTAGGACAACTCCAAGTCCTGAAAATGCCCCCACATCACATCTCTTCTTCCCTCCCTCTGCGCTCAACAACTACCATGGCCACTTTCTCCACACCAATGCTACAATTACTTCCATTACTAGTCACAATAGTTCTATAGTAGAATACCAGTAAATCCACTCTAATCCATATTTTATTCCTCCATCCTGTGGACCCTGGGATGGTGATGTCCACGCCACCTCTATATCGAGAGAGGGCTTAGATCCCACGTGGCTGATGGATGTGATTCTCCTGCTTATAGATGTAGGCACTCTCAGTTCATATTCTTAAACTAATCCATTCCTGTAGGTGGTGGGCCCTTTGATTGCATTAGATTCAGTTAAGGTAAATTTGATTAGATTACTTTTAATTAGACTACTTTAGGGTCTTTGATTGGACCATGCAGTGAGGCATGACCCAGGTTAGGTCTCTGCCATCCTCTAGAGTCATATAAACCAAGAACTGACTGCAGAAACACACAGAAAGACCCCTGACATTTTATCCCATTGTGTGAGAGAGGACTAGAGAAGCCCTGAGAGGCTGAGAGTGGCTAGAGGCTGGAATCAGTGGAGCACAGAGGTGCAGAAAGAGGCCCCCCAGAGGCAAGGACCACAGAGCAGCTCAGAGCTAAAGAGATGAGCTCTGCCATGTACTTGATCACCCACAGCTGAGCTTGGGGATAAAGTGGCCTGGAGAAGAAGGACTCAGATGTAGAGCCACCATTTTGCCTTGCCATGCAGCAGGAGTACAGATCCAGCAGCCAGGCTTTGGGTGAGAAAGCATCTCTGATGAGCCTTGATTTGGACATTTTCACAGCTTCAGAAATGTAAAATTTTCCCTGTAATAAATTCCCTTTACAAAAAACAACCCATTTCTGATGTTTTGCATTGGCAGCCTTAGCACATGAAATTGCCCTATCTGCAGACTTGCTTCTCAGAAGCTCTTTCTGCCCTCTTTGTCCTGGTTCTCTGCCCTGAAACTCTCCACTCCTTCCAACTTTCATTCATGCTCAGTCCCCCACTGCACCCCTAGAAGGGCAGATAACTCCTACTCATCTTTCAGAACTCAGCTTCAAATGTCACCTCCACAGGGAAGCCCTCCCTGACCACTCAAACTTAGTCAGGGCACCCCCTGGGTAACTGGATAGAGCATCCTCTGTCCAACAAGCTCCAAAACCCGGACACCCAGGCCCATTATTCCTGGTGGCATTTGGGGTGTCTGGGTTACTGAGTAGCACAGGGAGCATCAGCAGACCATGTAAGTAGCCTTTCTTTAAAATTGAGATAAAATTTGCCATTTTAATCATTTCAAAGCATACTCGTCACCAGCATTAAATACATTCACAGTGTTATATAACACCACTACCATCTAATTCCAGAGCATTTTCATAACCCCTAAGGGGAACCCCATACCCATTTGCAGTCACTACCCATTCCCCCTTTCCCCAGCCTTTGGCAATTCTAATCTGCTTCCTGTCACTCTAGACTTGCCTGTTCTGGACATTCCATAGAAATGGAAGTGGAAGATGTCTTTTTCACTGGCGCTTGTCCAGTTGCTTTACCTTCTGAGCCTCTATTTCCTCATTTGGAAAATCAATATAATAATAGCAAATATCTCACAGATGACTGTGAAAACTAAATGGTAAAACACACAGGTCCAGGGGCCATGGTGGGGAAGCAAGTACCGCTGCCCTTTGGCCTCCTGCTATTTCTGGGAAGCTCCTCATCTCCTCCTTTCATGTCCACTATCATTGACGTCGATTCTAATTGACTTTCACTAGCAGAAAAGGCATTGGGCAGTACAGCTTCCCATCAGCCTACATCTGATATTCTATGCTTTCTCTTCTCTGTGGGGAATAAGATGTCTTTTTAAACAACAAGACTGATCTCAGTTGTTTTCTTCTCTCTACCCTCTTACAACTGGAGGGATAGGAAAGGTTGTACAATCTGATAAGTCTTCTTTTTCCCCTACATTGGCTACTGGCCTGGATGTAACTCAGGCAGGAAGAAAATTCTCTTTGAGACCCACCATGTGGAACTTCTTGAGCAGTCTCCCAAGTGTGGCTGTAGGGGAGCTTGCCAAAGCTGCCCCCAGCCACCCTCATTGCAGCCCTGAGCCCTGAGCTGCTGCAGGAGGACTTGGCTGACCTCACCTAGAAATGTACTCTGTCCTGGGGAGGAGGAGGCCAGCAGCAGGCATACAGAATGTCAACAACAGCACGGCACTGCAGACAGCTCAGAGTTGGCATCCTCCTAAAATGCCCAGTGTCCATTTTCTCTTTCCCAACTCAGAAACCTAAAAAATGGAGAGGTTCGGAAAGTTGGAAAGGATCAGAGCAGTTCAAAGGGTCCTCAGAAGATCCTCACCTGGGGAATTGAGAGATGGAGTGTTTGTCCCAGACAAATGTCCTCTTCCAGCTTTTGGGCTCAGAATTTTACACAACACAATATTGGTCTGTGGGCTCCCAAACAGGTTACTACATTTACATAGCTGCCAAGTCCAATTAGAAAGCCAATAAAAGACACACGGTTTGGCAGGGCGCTTTTTTTTCCTTCCAGCAATGAGCAGATGTCTGTCCTACCAAAGCAATGAACTGCAAAACCTCAAGAGGACAAAAAGGTTGTACAGAACTTCGAGACTTCAAGTTCAAGTGCCCATTTTTCTAACTGGTTGTTCGTTTTCCACTGATTTGCACCATTTCTTTACCCTTAATTATTCTTTGTGAATATATGTGGTGCAAATATCTTTTTTCTGGGTTGTGGCTTGTCTGTTCATTTTATTTATGATATTTGATGGAAAAAAATTCGTAATCTTAATGTAGAGAATGTATTGATTTTTTTCTTATATGGTTTGCATTATTGATATCTTATTTAAGAAATCAAGGTCATAGAGCTACTTTCCTGTGGTTTCTTCTAAAATTTCTAAAAGTTTTAAAGTTTGGCATTTCACATTTATGTCTATAATTCTTCCAGACTTTTCTGCATGGTGGGTTAGTCAACGTTTGGTTCAGAATTTTTGCATCTATGTGAGTGATGCTGGTTATGATTTTCCTTTCTCTTTCCTTTTTCTGATTTGGGCTTTGAGATTATACAGGACTCATACAATAAGCTGGGATGCACTCAAGACAGGAAATGTTGCTTTAGTTTGCTAAATTGCCAAAAGCAGATACCATAAAATGCATTGGCAGGAAGCAGACTTGGCCCAATGGATAGGGCGTCTGCCTACCACATGGGAGGTCCACAGTTCAAACCCCGGGCCTCCTTGACCCGTGTGGAGCTGGCCCATGAGCAGTGCTGATGCGAACAAGGAGTGCCGTGCCACAGAGGGGTGTCCCCTGCATGGGGGAGCCCCACGCACAAGGAGTGTGCCCTGTAAGGAGAGCCGCCCCGCGGGAAAGAAAGTGTAGCCTGCCCAAGAATGATGCCGCACACATAGAGAGCTGATGCAAAAAAAAAACAAGAACAAAAACACAGATTCCTGGTGCCGCTGATAAGGATAGAAGCGGTCACAGAAAAACACACAGTGAATGGACACAGAGAGCAGACAACTGGGGGGGGGGGGGGGGGAAGAAATAATAAATAAAATGCATTGGCTTTAAAAATGGGAATTTATTAGCTTTCAAGCTTACAGTTCTGAGGCTGTGAAAATGTCCTAACCAAGGCATCATTAGGCAATGCTTTCTTCCCAAAGACCAGCTGACAGCAATTGTGGACTCCTCTGTCACATGGCAAGGCACATAACTGCACCTGCTGATCTCTCCCTTCTCTTGCAGATTTCGTTGCTTTCAGGTTCGGGTTTCCATGGCTTTCTCTTCTTCTCTCTCCATATTCATCTCATTTATAAAGGACTCCAGTAAAAGGATTAAGACCCACCCTGGGCCATACCTTAACTGAAGTAACCTCATCAAAAGACCCTACTTACAATAAGTTTACACCCAGAAGAATGGATTAGCTTTAAGAACATGAGTTTCTGGAATGCATACAGTTCCATACAACTACAGACATTATACAGGATTGTCTACAAGCAGGTATTTACAACAGGGTAGGTATGATGGACTCATGGGGCAAAGTGCTGTCCCTTGAAGCCACTGGCAGCCATGCTAGCACTCCCAGCCTGCAAAGGTGAGAGGAGAGATCTAGAAGGAGAGTTGGGTAGTGTCAACTGACCACTTTGTAGAGAGACCAGCCAACCCCTGGTATCTTTACAGGGAAAAATGAAGGCAATAAATATTCTGACTTCACTATTGGGAGTTGAATCATGTCTCCTCCAAAAGACATGTTCGAGTCTTAATCTGAGTTCCTGTGAGTGTGAACTCATTTATACATAGGACCTTTGAAGATATGATCAGTTAAAAGTATAGACTCATTTTGAATGGAAGCTTCAAAGATCCCATTTAGATGAAGCCAAATGGAACCAAGGTGGGCCTCCATCCATGTGACTACAGTCCTTGGAAGCAAAAGGAATTCAGATGCAGTGAGTCACTAGAAGACAGAAGTCAGTGGAAACCAGAGGAGCAGACACAAAGTGAGAGAGATGGCCATGTGATGGAGGATTGCTGGGATGCTACAGACACTGGAAGGAAAGTTCTGCTAAGACTTTGATGTTGAACTTCTAGCTCCACAAACTATGAGATGACAAATGCCTGTTGCTTAAGCCAACCCACTGCACAGTATTTGTCTTAGCAGCCCTGCCAAACCAAGATACTTGCCATCCACCTCCCACCTCCAGCCTGGGCACCCTATTGGCAGAGGGCAAAGAGCCTCACCTAAGGAGTATCCAAGGGCAGGAAGCAGGAGAGGGAAGGGTAACAAGTGGAACTGGAGGGGCAAACAGAAGCGACCCAGCTCGAGGAGCTTTCCTCTGTTTTAATTTTCTGGAAGAGTTGCTCATTTTTCACTGTTATGCTCATTTGGGGAGGGGGAGAGGAAATTCTATGATTTGGTTTTATTTCATTTTCATTATGCAGATACCCTCCCTGTATATGTTCCATGCCAGTCACTACAAGGCAGAGTGGGGAGGTGATGACTCAGTGCCTTCAGGGCACTGGACCAGCACCATGCCCTAAAAAAGGGTGGCCCAGTGACAGGAAAACTCCTCCTGCTTTTCAGGGCAGACCTGCAAGGTGCTAATGATACCAAATTTGATGCATCCCAAATATGTCACAACATGAAAGTGTTTTGTGAAATTTGGTGTCTTGAACTGGTAGCTATTAACAAATAATTATGAAGACTTTGTGGCAACATAGAAAACTCATGTTTCAAAAACAAACAGTAAAAAACTATAAACAAATATACACCCAAATGATACCTTCACATTTGTAGATTTGATGAATAAAATTTGCTAGGAGCACATAAAAATAAGAAATAAGAACAGCTTCACTGGGTTGGGAAAATTATGGGTGAAATTTTTCTTTCCTAAAATTTCCTTTATGCTATCTTTAACAATAATATGAAAGGAAATCAAGTGTCAGTGAACCATTTTTCCCTTTAAAAAAGTGAGCCGCTATCTCAGAACCATAATTTTGAGAACTATATGGAGTACAGGTAAGAAAAGTTTTAAACTATATTATATAAATAAAAGTTGTGCCATCCTTATATTTATGCCCATTTTTAAAAGCATCAAGTTACTCAAAACTTGGTTGTATAACTTCACATCAACTAATGAAAAGAATAACATTAACTAGTGGCATCGACATGTATTTTCTCATTAGTATTTATTTTAACTCGATTGATCATTTTCTGTGTTTCCTCTAACAGATTTATGTATTTTTAATTTTACCTTTCCTAAATTTTTTATCTAAATTTTAGAAAATAATTTTTAAGGAAATATTAAATATTAGCAAAACTTCATTTGAGAATATTTGTAGCAAATTTGATATGGTATAAGATAAATTAACACCCTCTCCCCAGCATACACAAACTCATATTTTCTGGAGAAAACACTTTTTTTTGGCTTTTACAATGGAAATTTACTAGGTCGAAATCTTACAGTTCTAAGGCTATGAAAATATTCAAATCAAAGATGTTGTCTCTCCAAAGGCTGGCTGCTAGCAGATGCTAGCCTCCTTCCACATGGCAAGGCACTTGTAAGCATCTGCTTCTCTTCTGGATCTGGGTGCTTCAGCTTCTGGCTGCTCAGTCTGTGGCCTCCTTTCTCCAGGGTTCCTCTCTGAGCTCCTGGGATCCTTCTCTCCAACTCTGTGCCTTTTTCTCTGTGTGTCTCTGCTTTCAGTCCTCTGTTTATAGAGACCCAACCTCGATCACGCCTCACTGAAGCAATCCAATCAAAAGCTCCCCTACTGAATCCAGTCCAATCAAAGGGTCCCACCCCCACAGGAATGGATTAGCTCAAAGAACATGATCTTTTCTGGAATCCACAAAAAGCATCAAACTGTCACAGGTGCTCTTGATGAATTGACTCTTTTATCATTGTGAAATGAACCTTTATGACTGGTAATGTATTTTTGCTCTGAAATTCATTGTTGCTGATATTAATATAGCCATTCCAGACTTTATTTGATCAGTGTTAGTGCAGTCTTTTAACCTACTTTTTTTCTTTATATTTGAAGGATATTTCTTGTACTCAGTATATAGTTTGGTCTTGCTTTTATATCCAATTTAACAATTTCCTTTAATTGGGGTATTTAGACCATTTCTATTTAATGTTATTACTTATATAGTTAGGTTTGAGTCTACTAACTTTCTAGTTTTTTCATTTAAAAATTTTATTGAAGTATATCATTTATACATGAACCTACATAAACAATTAGTGTATAGTAAAAACAGTGAACTTACAAAACAAACATGCATATCATCATACAGGGCTCTCTTACATCTCCCAACAACTAACACCTTGCATTGTTATGAAACACTTGTTACAAACTATGAAAAAGCATCATCAAAATATTACTACTAACTATAGCCAATATATTACATTTGGTGTATTTTCCCCCAACCCAACTGATTATAAACACCCTGTATTAGTATTATATATTTGTTAGAGTTCATGAGAGAACATTTTCATATTTGTTCTATTAGCCACAGTCCATCTTCTACCACAGGATTCACTGTTATGCACAAACTCATATTTTTAAAAAAAATTTTTTTAAATTCTTAATAAAAACACATATTCCTGGGCACTGGATGTGGCTCAAGCAGTTGGGCACCCATCTACTACCTGGGAGGTCCCAGGTTCAGTTGCCAGTGCTTTCTAAAGAAAATGAGCAAGACAGCAAGCTGATGCAATGGGCTGGTATGGCGAGCTGATGTAACAAGATGGCATAATGAGATGATGCAATAAAAAGACACAACAAGGAAACACAATGAGAGACACAAGAAGCAGGGAGCGGAGGTGGCTCAAGCAACTGGGCACATCTTTCCCACGTGGAGTTCCCAGATTCAGTTCCTGGTGACTCCTAAAAAGAAGACACAACAAACAGATACAGAGAGCCAATAGCTGGGGGTGGGAAGAAAATAAATCTTTTAAAAAATAACATGTATTCCTCTGAACTTTGCCACTCAATGCTGCTGGATTTGCAAGCCCATGAGGAAAATTAAAAGAACCACTATGAATCAAATAATTAAATTCTATCCTTAAAACTACAAAAAGGGCAGAAGCCCAACCTCATCAACAAAAGTGGAGAACATTTGTTTTCATTCGGGACTTTAATGATTTTGCCTAAAGCTCTTTCAGGAATCCACCACTTTCTTCCCTGCACACTGAGCCTGATTTGGTCTTTGTCAGTGCTTTTAAGACAATCTTAGGGATACAGACCAAGAATCCAGGTGGAGATGTCCTGGGAGAAGGTCAGCCAAAGATGTGGGCAGGGTTTCTTAGGATGTTGTAGGACCATGGCAAAATGAGAGCAGACCAGGGATGTGGGCCTGGTTCACTGTAACCTCACTGGGTTGATATGCAATATCTGCAAATCCTTCAACACTTTCCCACCAAGAGGTGGAATCTAATTCGCCTTGCCATGAATATGCATGGGTCCTGGTGATGGTGATTCATTCAGTAAAGCAGAAGTGATGGCTCACAATTTCAAAGGCTAGTCTTAAAGGGTGATACAGCTCTGTCTGGTTCACTTTCCTTCCACCCTTTCCCCAAACCAACCATGCACTGCCATGTAAGAGACCACACAGAGACAGAAACAGATACTGAGTTCTTCCAGCTGTTTGAATTTTCATAGCCACCAAACATATCAGTGAAGAAGTCTTTGAATTCATTCTAGCTCCATCTGACTGAAAGAATTGTTCAGCTCAGCCCAGCCAACCTCTTGAACCATAAATGATAATGTTAAAAAAATTTATTTTTACACCACTAAGCTGGAAACTGGAATACTGATGATGCAGAGTCATCAATAGGTGAGAATGCCAATTCATGAATTTACAATGAATGATTGTCCAAGTGAACCAGAATATGCCTATAGGTCTTCACTTGCATCTTCACCTGTCTTAGCTTGCATCTTCATAGGGGCAGACCTTGAGATAAGGATTCCAGGGAAAGCAGTTTATTGGGAGGTGAGCCCAGGCAATACCAGTAGGGTTGTGGGGGCAGGGAAGGGAAGGCAGCCAGTAAAGGATGTGGAACAAGCAAGTTTCCACTGTGGGCAACTGGAGCTCAATCCCAATTGGGACCTCTGGGAAAGAATGTAGACTATGCTTCAGAGTTGTAATACCAGAGAGAAAAGAAATCTGGGTGTTTGTCCTCCAGGTTCCTAACAGTCATTGATGGTCAGCTGCTCCCAGGAGGTGAAGAGGCATTACTTCCCCGTTGATGAAGTTAATGAATCCCCCTGCCTCCAGTATTCACACAGAGGCCAATGCGAACCCCCAGGGGAACTGCAGGTGCTGGTAGCTGGCACCAGCATGCATGGCACTATCAAGGGCTAATCACAGAAGTTTCCTACTGACTGTGGAACCAGGGATGGGTCGGGGGATAGATGGCAGAGGCATCCCCGCCCTAAGTGAGCTCAATAAATGGTAGCTGCTTCTGGACCACTGAGTCATGGGCACTGTGGGAGATACTTGTACCTGCTCTGGCCAGTCAGGACACCAGCCCTCGGCAGTCCCAGAGGTGCACTGCCTTAGCACTCTCTGCACACTCCCCCATGACTGACTCCAGGCAGAACCCTCTCCTTGCTGCACCTTCCCCCTTCTATGCACAGATGCTTCTACATACGTCATCTCCTGACCCTGCCTCTCTTAGAGCCTATACTCAAATGGCTTCAGCCCTACCTTTGTGGATCACCTCTTGGGGTAGAGTGAGTAAACACTGGATATTCTAATCTCTTGGGTGCTGATTTGGTCTGAGTGCCTGTGTGTCCACCCTCATCTGCTCACCAGAAAAGGTCAGCAGGTTCTGATTGGTTCCACCTTGTTTAGGGCACAGGGTGCTCCTTTCCTGCTCCATCTTTTCAGAAAGTGTCTGTTATGAGTTGAATCGTGTCCCCCAAAAAGACTTGGTCCAGCCCTAATTTCTGGTCCTGTGACTGTTCCTTATTTGGAAATAAAAGTCTTTGAAGATGTTGATTAGTCAAGATGTCAAACTGGATTAGGTTGGGTCCTAATCCAATGGGACTGGTGTCCTTATAAGAAGAGAAAAATTTGGACACACAGGCAGGAGAGAAAGCCACTTGAAAACAAAGGCAGAGATTAATGTGCTGCAGCTTGCTGCCAGCCAAGGAACACCAGGAATGGCCAATGAACACCAGAAGTTAGAAAAGGCAAGGGAGACTGCTGCCCTACAGGTTTCAGAGGGAGTGTGGCTGTGCCAGCACCTTGATTTCAGAGTTCTAGCCTCCAGAATGGACACAATACGTGTCTGTTGTCCTAGGCAACCTTGTTTGCAGCACTTTGTTATAGCAGCCCTCAGAAACTAGATAGTGTCTTAAGCCTCTTTTCCACTTTACTGACAAATGTCTGAGGATGCTGATAGGCAAGATGTTGTAGGAAACTGGCTTATCTGTTTGTTATTGTAAATGTTACACCCGTTAAATGGAGCAGTTGTTAGATGTTGCAGTTGTTCCCTGTTATTGTAAATGATGTTGCAGTTCAGATAGCAAACAGCTGTTTGGTAGTTTCCCAATAAATGTGATGGGACAACTAGGGTTGGGGCTCTCAGTTCCAGAAGCTGTGAGTCCCCTGGTCCCGGGTTTGTCTCCCCTCTTGTGTCTCTACCTTTATGTCTGCATTGCCTTCCCTCTGAGCCAACCTATTGTGAGCTGAATGTAGCAGCAAGATACGTTGTAGGCCAGCACTGTCCACTAGAACTTTATGTAAGGGTAGAAATATCATATTTGTGCAGTCCAAAATGGTAGCCACAAGCCACATATAGCAATTGAGCACTTGATGCAACCCAATGTGGGTTAAAATATCACTGATGAGGAATGGGATTTGTTACACTGTGAACATTAATTAATTTAAGTGTAAATCTCGATGGCTACGTGTGGAAAGTGGCCACCACACTGGACAGCATAGGTTTAGGCTCTGGGTCCTCTGCATCTACTCTAGGATGGCTTCTCCCCCAAGGCACTTTCACTCCCTCCTGACATGGGCACTTCCTTTTCCTCCTGCTCGCAGGATTCCTCATCTGTCTCTCCAGCCAGTCCTTATTCTGTTTGATTTTTGTCTCTCTGTCCTGCCCTGCCCACTCCACTCACCTGGCCTCTAGGAGAAGCAAGCACAGTCCTCCATAGAGCAATGAAATCTTGGATACATCTCCCCCACTTTGGTATGGACTGGGGGGAAGATGAGAGTGGCCTCAGGTTTCCTGTGAGAAAGAACAGAGAGAGGAAAATATCCAGAAATAACCAAAAATTCCAAGATACAACCCTGCCACTTGAAATTGTGAGTCTAGCTTAGATGGGCCTGTCCATTCTAGCTCCTTTTAAGCTGACAACAGATTTGAGTGGTGGGGCATTATGTACAATTCCTAGAATCTGGGAGAGGAGATCCTGGTACAAAGCTAGCAGCCTAGGGGTCAGTATTTTCCTGAAGTTCCCCGAGAATTTCTGAGGTGAGCCAGGTTTAGTAACTGCACTCATCTACACACCAAAGCATTCAGTAGCTTTTTAGTTGGCCTGTCCACTTTATTCCCACAGATTGCTCAGCTTTTCAAATGCTTATGTCCTGTTTTTCTTTTTTTTTTTAATTTAATTTTTCACTTTACTTTTGCGTTTATTGCCACCTCCAATTTTCTGCTTCCTTCCCCCATGCTGCTCCCAAAGCACATACCTCAAAATTAGGTTTTTGAAGTTCTAATAATACAAGCGGTAATAGTAAATAAGCTCCGCATGAAGATCTGAGATTTCCTCCTGTATGTAGTGTCTTGTGATGTATTGCTTTTTTTTTAACATGTTTTTTTTAAAAAGATTTATTATTTATTTATTTATCCCGCCCTTACCGTTTGCTTTCCTGTCTGCTCTCTGTGTCCATTCGCCGCGTGTTCCTCTCTGTCTGCTTGTCTCCCTTTGTTGGGTCATCTTGCTGTGACAGCTCTATGAGCGTGCGGGCCGTCTGCTCTTCACAGGTGTGGGCCAGCTTGCCTTCACACGGAGGATCTGGGTTCGCTTCACAGGGCCTCCCATACGGCAGACGGGAGCCCAATCAATTGAGTCACATCCGCTTCCCGGAATGTACTGCTAAGTAAAATAAAATGGCTGCCTGCATTGCTCAGGGCAGGGAGGGACCCCTCTCTCAGAAAGGATTTTCCAGAAGACACAAACAATTGACCAGCAGGGACTTTCTAAGAAAATGAAAACAATGCAATGCACCCTATAGAAATGCAGATAGATAAGCAACACTTGGTGATAAACCAATTTCTGTCCAGTACGGTTAGCTTATCAGATGGATAAGCTTACCATACTAACCACTGCTCCCCCACCTCCCAAGTAAAATAGAAACTTACCATCAGTCAATCCAGACATTTCCTCCCTTGCTTCCCCATTTGCCCTAGATCAGCTCCCTTTTTCCACTCCCTGGGTGGAGTGCCTTTCCCTGTGCGGTTGGATGCTTTTGGGTGCTGCCTGATTCATGAATCATAAATTACTCAAATCCCACAATTAATATCATTTTTTATAATATATTTTAAAAATTTTTTAAAGATACTTAGATCACACAAAATGTCACACAAAAAATGCAAGGGATTCCCATATGCCCCACTCCCCACACCTCCCACCACAATATCTTGACTAATTTTTTTTAACGGTATGCTCTCTGCAACACAGGCTTTATCTTTCTTTCTAGGAGTTTTGGTCCTTCTTGCCTTGCTCTTTAAAGACAGGCTTCACTTTCTTAGATAAAGTTTGTGTGCCAGTGCCCAAACTATTAATAAATAGTTTGAAATTGTCAAAAATTCTCATTTGGCAGAGATTTTCATATTTGCTCTCCACCTCTGCTTTAGCATTGCCAAATGTAAACCGTCTAGACATAGAATTAAAAAATAACTCCCTCAGGACCAAGTCTGGAAATCCCTGGCACAGGATTGCAGCAATCTACGGATACTTCCCCTAGGATATTAGAACTTCTCCTCGAAGGCAAGAATTTTGTCCCAGAAGACCTACCTCTTATGGGCAGCATTATGTAAAGGATAAGGGAACTCAGTGTGGCACACAGAATTCAATCAATATAAAGAGTGGATTATACATAGTAAATGACAATTTATAACCAAGGAAGAGAGGACTGAAAGTTGAAGTTTGAGGAGACTTAAAAATAACTCTGAATTTCTGCTGGGGGAAGATGATAAATGCTTAAATATCTTGGAAATAAAAACTGACTCTTTCTGCCAGCTGTTGCCTTTTTGGTGGGCGGATGGGAGCATCACATGGCTGATGGAAGTACTTTCGGTGCCTGCATTAAAAACTGAGATTCTTTGGGGGGGGGGGGGACTTGCATCTCGGTTGGGAGTTCCTATCGGTATCCCCTGATCCTTCTGCCAAGTCTATTGTCAGTCGGCCAGAACCAGTATAATGCTTCACGTTTCAGGTGGTCTTTACTGGAAACTACGGCTCATTTTCCAGAGAAGAGAGTGGTGAAGCCACTACCAGAGGAAATGTAACGTCCAACTCGCAGCACACCCCAAGCACTAAAGTCCACCTAGGCCCAGGATTCCCTCAGCAGGTCACACCCTCCTCCCCAAACCCGAGAGCGGGGTCTGAGAACTTGGATCACCCTGCCCATCTCTGTGGCCTTCTGGGAATTGTAGTTGACCCCTCACGGATCCAGGTCGCCGCGGTAGCGCTACGGACTACAACTCCCGGCAGACCGTGCGAGCAGCGCCTGCGCACCCGGGTAGCGAAGAGGAAGGGTGGCAGTGTGGGGGCGCGTCGCGAGCGGGTTGAGGGAGCTGTGGTGGCGACGGTGGCGGTGGCGACATGGACAACGCCGGGAAGGAGCGTGAGGCGGTGCAGCTGATGGCGGACGCCGAGAAGCGAGTCAAGGCCTCTCACTCTTTCCTCCGAGGGCTGTTTGGGTGAGCCCCAGTTTGCGCAAGCCGCGAGGGGTGACCGTCGCCCTTCCCCTCTGGTCTCCTCCACGCGCGGTCCAGGACCCCCTCGCACTTCAGATACCCCTAGCCTCCATTCGCCCCAAGAGACCCCCTAGACCCTTTCTGAGTCTCCCGGGGCCCTCAGACCCTTACAAGCGCCCCAGGGCTTCCTCGAAGCTTTCTAGGGGCTCTAAGCCTCCATGTACCCCACCGCGAGACTCCTAGGGCCCTTCCGACCCCACTGGGATCCCCAACATCCCCTGTCCCACACCCCCACCCCTCCGGGCCATCGCTGCCCGCGCGTTGGGGTGGGGATCCCTCGGCCCGCTCTGCTACCGGCCCGAGACCGCTGTGCTCCTTGGGCCCGGGGGCTGCAGGAGGCCAGTCCGGGAACCTAGGCGGGCGCCAGGGCGCGCCGGTGGGGGTATCCGGTTCGCTACAGAGGCGGGCTACATTGAGGGGAGAGGGGTCGTGTGCCTGTTGGCCTTGGCACCGAATTGTCACTTAACTAAATATTGGTTGAATAGACGGATGCATTTTCTCAGTATAGTATTTTTCCTTCATTAGAAATTGATTTAATAGCCAGGTCCTGTTGGATGAAGGACAACGCAGCTTATGCTTAAGTCACCTTCTTCCTCGTTGATCTCCTGTAATACTTCTGTAGTCTACTAGGGAAGGTTTAAATTCCGGACCTCTCAAATAAAGCAGAGCCCGCACTGACAGCACTGGGAAGAATTCTGGGCTGTTGAACATCTGAATGATTCAGCTATTTAGGATGAGAGAGGATGAAATTCCATGTGTTTTTCACTCCCTTCCCTTTGAAAGTGAACGTCTCTGTTGACACCAAGAGCAGATTATTTATTCCTGAGAAGAACCAACCATTGAGTTTTTAGACTCAGTTTTATTTCTGTACAAATCCAATTTGGAATCTTATTTCCAAAAGTACATGTGAGGGACTCCTGACTAGTGCCACCTTCATTCTTTTGGCCATAACTTTCCAGTTATTGCTTTACCTCCAGGAGATGCTTGAGTGCACATTTATGCCACGTTCAGTAGTGTGGGATGCAAAGATAGGTAAAGATAGGAGTCCCTGTCCCCAAGTACCCCTCAGTGGGAGGGCATTTAGTCCAGCTGGTTTCTTAGATGTCTCACCTGATAGGTACTTTAAAAACATAAAAGTGAATTAAAATTTTGTTTCCTCTTTAAATGTTATGACAATGCATAGAGAACACTGCCTAAACACTTAATGCTGACACCAAACATAGCTCCTTTCTCTGATTCATAAAACGTTTAAAATTTATTCAGATAAAATTTAATGTCATAGCACCTCATGCCAGGAGGTGATCTTAATGTCACAACATATTTCAGATTAGGATGTGCTTCTCTGGGAGGGAATCTACACTTGGTAAAGGAGAAAAGCTCAGCCTGACGACACTTGATGCCTGTCTCAGGCTGGCACTCCTTTTTGTGAAGAGATGTTTTGTTATTTTTGTGAAACTAGGCCAAATCTTGAGCCAATAATACTAAAAAGGTTTTTGAAAAGCCCTTTTGTTTTAAAGAAACATCTTTTTCTCCACGGACTGTTGATCCTCTGTTTCATAGAGAGGCTGTCCAGGAAGACTTTGATCTTCAGTATTCACGTTAAGTTTGCACTAAAGGTATCACATCATGTATCTAACCTAGATACAAGTTGGGGGTATTAGCTTTGACTTAGGGCATATGGCTTGGCCTCTCTAAGTTTCCTTTGTTGTAAAATGGGAATAATATTAGTATATCTCACAGTTGTGAGGATTCAGTTAGTTTATATATGTAAAATGTTTAGAATTGTACCTGTTGGGGATGATGACTATGAAAATATTCATTATAATAGTTATCAAAATTGCCAGTCTCACTTATTTATCAAAGAAGCAACTGAGTGCCAGACAGATTAAGTGGCTTTTCCAGAATTTCAGAGCCAGAGACCTTTAGGACTAGATAGTTGGTCTTTTATATAAAATAAAACATGTGAAAAAGCTTTGTAACTAGTTAAAATACTATATACATGTTAAACTATGAGGACAGTGTTACTTCCCTTCCATCAATACTTGGCTCCAGGAAATCCTCAGGGAAGAAAAATACTCAATTGATTATTCATGAGAAGAGGGTCAACCACTAAACCTTTGTGTGAGACTCAAGTCCCATGCCTTGTGTGAGTTTAGATAGTATTATACACATGTTTGAAATAAAAAGCCAGCCTAGTTTCTCCATAAATTACTATAGGAAAACAGAAATGTTCCTTGATTCAGGTAGTTAGAATCCTGAAATACATCTGGCATCATCACTCGCCTGCCATCTTTCCCATCTAGGTTACCTCCACTCCCCATTCTCTAGCTGTAAAATTTTCCCATCTTCATTACTAATGATCTATACATTATCTTTTACTCAAACCTCAGTGCATTTCATCTCTATATCAGACTTCTTTATTAAGCAAAACCACACATTTCCTCCTAAAATATGGACACTGAATTTTACTCACGTTCACATTCAAGAACTGACCAGATTGTACTTTATAGGGGACAGGGGATACTCTTTCAAGGATGTGGTCATCATTAAAAGATGTTCAGCATATTGCAGATATTTCTCAGTATCTGAACTGGAGAGTAAAGCTTATCGTGATTTCATCCACTGCTTCCTTCAGTGTTTATCTACCACCTACGCTGGTTTTGTGGCAGTAATGTATTCTTAGTTCTAGTCTATATAGCTCCTTTTTTGTTGCTTTCCGTAAAGTCAGATGAAAGTATGCCATCGCTTATTCATGAGAAGGTGCCAGCCACATATTTCTTGTGCACATGGGCCCTTGTCTGCTTGGTGTGTGAGGTGCCAGGGATCTTCCCGCATTGGTACCTGCAGAAAAAGAGCTTAAGTGGGGAGCAAGCACTACAAGGAACCAACAAGGAACCACTGTGAGCTACTAGTTGGATAAATAGTGATATATCTTTGTATTTGTGGAATTAAATTAAAACTTAGGCTATCTGAAGTATAATAAAACTACTCCTAAAGAGGAGTGTTGTCAAGTACTTTGTGGCCATAAATAATTTATAGAATTTTGTAGTTAATTTCGAATTCTAATTTAGATCTTGATAAACTGCTAGTAGATTTTAAACTGGCTTGGGAATGACATTAGATAGGTTTGAATTGCAAAGGGTTCTCTGACTAGCCTCTCTGTCCTGTCACTAGGAAACCACAGGTTGCAGATCACCTAAAAATGTGCCTCTAAGAAAGTAGCTGCTTGAGAATGGCAGTGAAAGTATGTTTAATGATTAATCCTATCATCCCTTGAAGGCTCATAAGAAAGCCTTAAGTCTGACAGTCTCAGTGTAAATTTAAAGAAGGCCCTAGTGGGTTACCTTGTAATAATTTTGAATCTATGATTTATTAGCTCTGACAATCTGGAATATTCCTTAGGCTGTTAATTGTTTATCAGCATTCTTCACTCAGCTGAGCTTCACTTTGACAAAGATGAAGTGTTTAATTTTTGCCAAAATACAGTGGGGCCATGGGAGATAGTGTTTGTTAAGCATTTAGGTATTCTCCAGCTACACTTGATATTCAAATGCAGATTGAATATTTTAAAAATCATTATGCTCATAGATTACTTACAGAGAAGGTGCTATACTAAAATATGTCTAATATAGTAATAGAAAAAACAGAATGGTGTATGTAGTGTATATTATTTGTGTGTATTATATAATATATTTAATAAGTATAATATGTATGTTAAGACTAAATATGGACTCCAGTTTCTCTCTTTTACTAGTTTGATGACCCTGGCCAAGTAAATCATACTTGGACTCCTGGTTTTTAGCTTTGAAATGGGCAGAGCAACAAAAGCTACTTTTCAGGATTGTTGTAAGGATTGAATGAAATGTCAGAATGCTTATTAAGCTGCACAGCACTTTATTGCCATTAATTATAATGATTTAGTTTTCTAATTTGAGTGTCAAGTTAGTTTGTGTATCAAATGATACATTAGTACCAGATTGATTTTTTCCTGTTAAAAGTTTTGCAGCATTCACATATAACCTCTCATTCTTAGCCCTGTAAGATGTAGTGTTGTTAGAAGAGGTTGAGGACCCTGTGGTCGTGCTTGGCTCTAGAATGGAAGGTCCTTGAGAGCTTATTGACTGTGGCCCAACATCTCACCCAGCTTGTGGTGAGTAGGCACTTGGTGATTACTGCTGGAGAGAATGAATGTGTTATGCTAGTACAAATGCTGACCATTTTTTCTTCTACTCTTGTCTAGTTTTCAAGAGCAAATCCATAGAAACTCAAGGGGAGTTCACATCACTTTCTTCCATATTTTACTTCAATATTTATTATTAAAGCAGTAGAAAAATGTATGGATTACAGGTAGATTTCCGTTGAGAAGTAAAATTCTTCCTGTCTTCCCTTTCCTAAATTTCACTCCCCAGAAGTGATCATTTTTAACTCTTTCTTTTTAGTTCTTCTGATGGTTATCATCGTAATCTAAATATTTTAGAACACTTCTCCTTTTTGATTTATTACTTTTGGACAGTATCCAGTCTATTTCCTAAAAATGATAAGGAATTTAGTATAACTTATATGGCCTTGTCTTTCCCTCTTTATAGATCTTGGTTTACATAGTTACTTCTCAATCTCTAGTAGTTTTAATATGCAAATAACATTTAAACTTGCATTTCTCTGTCTTTCCATAGTTTAAATAATTTATAAATCAGATTTCCAGAAAATAAAATATAATAATTCTTTGTTAATCAAAATAATTAAAGCCTTTGGTTTTTTGAATAGCTCCTTCTTTCTGTGAGTTATACAGTGGCCATGAATATATTGTCCAACTGAGATATTTTTGAGATGCTGTAAAAATGAATGTGAGCCAGGAGTGTCCAGGAAGCCAGGACACAGGCTGTAGAAAACTTTATTTTTATGCTTTCACATTGTGTTTATTTGATTAGATGATACCTTTGAAGAATTTTCAGTGAGTGATACTTAAGAGTTCACAGTAAGGGAACTTAGAAGTAGAAATTCAGAATGTTTAAATTTTTCATTTCTATATTTGGAGCTTATGGTAAGTAATGATTAATTAAAATCTAACAAATTAATAGATCAGTACTTTTTTTGGACTAAAATATATATTTTTCATAGTAATGAAGAATCTGTCAAGTGTGTTTTCATTAAGGATTAGTGTTGTATTTTGAAGACCTTTTCAGTTTTTTTGGAGATAAACAGTGATTTTTCTCCTTAGAGTTATTAACATGTTAATTAGTGGACTTCCTCATTTTGAACTGTCTTTGCATTTCTGAAATAAACTTCTCTGGGTTAGAATATATTGTTTTTCAATGGGCTGTTGGATTCTGTTTTTAAGTATTTTATTTTAAATTCCTTTATTTACAATTTTATGTGTCTAGCCTATCAGGTTGAAATATTAATGTTATATGTGCTTCATAAAAAGACTTTGGAAGTTTTTCTTTTTTTTTTTTTTTTTTTGTGCTTTGATGGTTTAAGTGGAATCTTCTTGTGGTAGAAACCCTTTATGGAGTTTTGGTGACTATTTCCTTGAAAACTTTTTTTGCTCACTCTGGAAATTGAAATGTTTAAATTTTCTATCTATGCTGAGGTCAGTTTTGGTAAATTATGCTTTCTTAGGAAATTATTAATTTCTGTTTTAAATTTTACTTGGAGAAATAATGGGGGAAAAAACAAAAAATTTACATGCAAAAGTGTGCAAAGTAGACTTTCATGACTTAAAAAAATGTTCTGCTTCAGTGGTTATTTTTCCTTGTCACTTTATATATATGTAATTTATTTTTATTTATTTATTTTTTGCAGTTCTAGGGTCTGGGGATTGAAGCCAGGACCTTGTATGTGGGAAGCCAGGGCTCAACCTCTGAGCCACATGAGCTCTGTTTTGCTTAGTTTTTATGTTTTGTTTTTGTTTTTTTTAGAAGACACAGGGAACTCAATCTAGGGCCTCCCGTGTAGGAAGCAGGTTCTCGATTGCTTGAGCCACATCCTGTTCCAGGTGTTTTTTTCTTGATTCATTAGGTTATTTTTCCCCAACTAACCAATGAATTTTGATTCATTCTACTAATTTTGCTTTTTGCCTCATTACTTTCTGTTTTTACCTCTATCTCTTTTTTGCTTTCTTTTGATTTACTTTTTCTCCCATGCTTTTTTTAAGCTTTGGCAATTAATTTACTTATTTTCATGGATCCATATATTTAGGATTATGAATTTTCCTCCAAAACTGCTTTAATTGTATACTTTAGATTCTAATATTGCAGTTTGGGAAGTCTGCTCACAGAACTCACAGAGAGGGGAAGTCTGCTCACAGAACACACACAACTCAGCGAATAGCAAAGCCTTTATTCTCACACAGTTTTATTACAGTGAAAGATACAGTAAAATCAGCATTGGGAAGAGATACAAAGGCCTGGTCCAGGAGGCACCAGGCCCAAGCTACCAATTGTCCCCTCCCAGTGGAGTCACACAGGCAGCAGTTACTTTTCTCAGCAACTCTGGTGACCACATCCATGAAGTACTGTCAGTCAGGGATGTTCACTTGAGTCTTGGCACCCAGGGATTTTACTGGGGCTTGACCATTATAACCATGGCTGATTTCCTGCCTGACTGTTCTTAGTATCATGCCCCTCCAGAGGTCAAGGTGATGTGGCAAGACCCGAGGCCCCAGGTACACAAGGGCATTCCAAAGGCTTAGAGGTTACCTCCCAGGATCTAGGGGCAAGGACCAGACTTTCTTTGGGCAAGGTTAATCCTTTATGGCACAGATACGTAGTGTTTTCATTTTAGTTTTTTTCTCCTTTGGCCCAAGAGTTCTTTATCTCATTTAATGCTTTAAGCCCAAATTCTACCTTGTCTGGTAACTGGGTAGCCATCCCTGCTTTCTTATTGTTTGCATTTGCCTGCTTGAATACTGCTTTATATGAGAAAACCATGCATTCTTTCTGTTGCCATATGACTTGTGCTTCCATCTCTGGGCAGAGTCTACCTCCCCTTGCCACTGAGTCAGTCTTGGCCATGTGCCTGACTTTCAGTTATAAGAGTATGAGTGGAAGTAATACATGAATGATGATCTGAGCAGAAACTGCAGGGGCCATCTCTGCCTTTGCCTTTTTCTCTCTGTCAAAAGAGTACATCCCAGATATGGGTTGCTTCTTCAGCAGCCTGCATTATAGAATAAAGAAAGATGACACATGGAGAAGAGCCACAGTCGACCTGCAGTGAACAAGTAAAATGAGTGAGAGAGAGAAAGAAGCCTGTGGGAGATTTGGGGTTATTTGTTGTAACAGATCTAACAAAGGCTGATTGATATATTTGGTAGATCTTTCACCACCATTTTATTTTAACCCTTTCTGAAAAGCTTTATTTTAGTGTCTCTTGCTGAGCGCAAGTTGGGTTTTCTTTTGTGAGCAAATCTGAAAATCTTTTTCAGCCTATTTACATTCTGGGAATGACTGGTATATGCCTGGTTCTTAATTCTGTCATACTATTGTATGTTATATTTACTGTGTATTATGTGTACTATTGTATGTTGTATTTACTGTGTATTATGTTCTATATGCTGCATTTCTTCATGTGATCTCTTTGCTTTTTATTTATGAAGGTTTATATTTTTGTTCTACTGGGTATCATTATTCTCCTTATCTTTATTAATACCCTTAGCTCATTTCACCTTACATAGACATCTCTTACCTTATGTGTCTGCTTTGGAAAATACCTATTTCCATGTTCCAGTCAGTGAGTGTGTTCTCTTCCCTTTCTCTGTTGTTCTTTTTTGTATGTTTTTTAAGTTATTTCTGCTTTGTCGGAAATTGGGTACTTCCCTTTTATTCTTCCACCCTTGTCCCTACCTTTATTTTCATCTTAGAAAATAAGAAATAGAAAAAGAAAACATAAGCAGTGCCACCACCTGTTTTCTTCCTTCTGCTTCCCTAGTAATCTCTGAGCTGAAAGTCAGTACCGTATTGAGTTGTTACTTGTTTAAAGTGCTTCTATCTATCAGTGCTCCTTTGTGGATGGCATAAGTGGTTATATAATCCTTGGTTCATGTTTGTTTGTTTGTTTTTAACCTTGAGTTTCTTGAAAAATGTTGCTCCACTGTTATCTAGCTTTGCATTTTTCTGTTGAAATCTGATGCTAACCTGGTTTTCTTATTTTTAGAACTTTTTGCCTGGAACCCTAAAGGTATTTCTTTACCTATAAAATATAATACTCTAGGATGAGCTTCAGAATTGGCCACTCTGGGTCAAGTTTCCTGGTACATAGTATGCCCCTTCAATATTTAGATTCAAGTCATTTGTTTCTAGAAAATTTTCTGAAATTGTGGTTTTAAATATTAGTTCTATTCCATGGATTTCCCCTCTCCTCACCTTCCGGGTCTCCAATTACATGGATATTGGCTTTTCTTCTGATGGCTGGTTGCCTTTTCTGTTTATTTAGAATGTCTTGGAGTTTTCTTACCAGCAAAAGCATATGTTTCTTTGACAGGTGATGTGGGGATTGGGCAGCTTGAAGCAGCTTTCTCGGTTTGAATCTTCTCTTGTTGGTACAGCTAATGGCAGGTTCTTTATTGAATGCTGTGTTGCAGGGACGGGTACTGACTTCTGGTGACCTCTAATTCTCTGAGACACCTTTGTTTCCATGAGATTCCTAATTTCATATATTCTTAGTAACATTTATGTAATTAAGTATCTTTTTTAATTCCCCTCCCCCTTGCAGCTTGCTTGCTGTGCATTCTTCTTTGTGTCTGTATTTATTTTTATTTATTCCCCTTTCCCCCCCCCCACCCCTGGCTTGCTTGTTGTCTGCTGTGTCCATTCCCTGTGAGCTCTTCTGTGTTTTTTTTTAACTTGTCTCCCTTTTTTGTTTTTGTTGCGTCACCGTGCTGAGTCGTCTCTCTGTGGTGCTTGTGGGCCGTTGGCACTCCGCAGTGCTTGCGGGCTGGCATCTCTCTGTGGCGTGCCAGCAAGCCTGCCTTCACAAGGAGGCCCTGAGACACGAACCCAGGGCCTCCCATATGGTAAATGGGAGCCCAACTGATTGAGCCACAGCCACTTCCCCTAATCTAAGTATCTTTTAAAAACTAAATAAAAATTTTAAAATGTACTCTGTCAGAATATGTTTAGCACTTATTAAATTTAATCCTAAGCAGTTTAAAAAAAAAAGTTCTTGATTTCTTTCCACCACTTGCTTTCTTTCTGTTTGTTGCCAAGCCTACGTAGGGAAGCGTTCCCCTTAGTTACTTGCCTCCATCTCTCAGAAGCTAGGTCTTCTGGAGGCTTCCCTCTCTGGTCAAGCCCCTTTCTTTCATTTCCTTAATTGCCATGGTCTGATCCTCCAGACTTACCTGTTCTCAGTATGTCCCCACTTAGAGTAGGACCCTGTCTTACTGGGATGTTGCTCTCTTTTGTCCAGACAGGTCCTTCTGACTTCCCATCCCAGCTTGGGCCTTGGTGCTGGCTCTGCTAGCTTTGGATATTTATTTCGCCAATTAGATCTAAATTGAAGTTTGTTGTACTCTGTCTCCTAGTTTTGCTGTGGGCATGGATTATGAGCACTTGTATTTGCTCTTTGTTGATCTGTATGGCTTTTGTAGGATGTGTAGAAAAATTCTTATTTAGGCAGCCACCACTCACTATCCCTTAGGAACCAGAAATCTCATTAATATTTTTAAAAGATTCAAATTCAGTTTAAAGTTGGAATATTTATAAAGATTGAAATTCTCTTTTAAAAATATTCTTGTGTTTGATACTTATTTAAGTAATTAGTGTTTAGCCTATAATTATTGTTCTTAGTTTTCTTACATATTTAGATATCTTAGTTTTGTTTTATTAATGGATCCAATCTGTACATATTTTCCCTCTGTAAAAAAGTCTTGAGACATTGGGACTTACTATTAAAATAAAACCCAACTCGTTTTCTTTGGGATACCTGTTCTCATAAACTTCATTTCTGGAAGTTATGCTTAAGCATAATTTTCTTACACAGTCCTCAAAAAATGCCTCAGATGGTTTCCTGTCTCTGAAAATCTATGATTGTTTTTCTTAAATCAGAAATAAAGTGAAAAGTTCTCAGAAAATCTTGTCATCGACCAAGTGATGGACAGGTTTTGCTAATCCAAGAGTTGGAGGCTGAGCACAGCGTGTGTGAGGGATAAAGGAGACTTCATGGTGCAACTGATGTGGGGCCCTCTATCCCCCCACGAGAAGAAACAAGTGAGAATCGAGCTTGGGCACAGCAGCCTGCTCTGCTCTGCTCCTAGTAAAAGGCAGCAAATAAAAGGCAGCATTCCTCGAGAAACAAGCTTGGGCACAGCAGCCTGTTCTGTTCTGCTCTGCTCTGCTCTAGTAACATGCAGTGAATAAAAGGCAGCCTTCCTTTGTAGGTAGTCAGACTCCAAAATCTATGTCCTTTCCACTACACACTGGGCTTTCTTGTTACTGGTTTGTGAAATAAACAAGGGAATTTCCAAATGCTGCCTCATTCTAGTGGTTACAGTTAAATTGGGTGTAAGAATCAAAGGAGCATTTGACAGGTCTCTCTCTCCTGCCTTTCTCAACAGTGTTCCCTCTGGGGCCTCTCCATCTCCACAAAGCAGGTTGCTTTACTTCTTCTGCATAACAGAAAAAAGTTGTATGTTTATAAATATATTAAACTTAAATATAAAATAACCTTGGAAGGGTTAAGTTTCTTTAGGAAAGCCCCAAGTTTTTAGAATCTGTGGAGATTACAGAAATCATCAGATGAAAATATATTGCTTATAGATGGTAAGAAATGAATATCACAGAATAGTTTTCTGTGGCAGAGTCAGATTTAGAAGTTTCTCACCATTTTTGGATCATTTTTGGATGCTTTCTGTGTTTGCTTCTTGTCCTGTAACATGAGTTGTTTCTTCTCTGCAGACCTTCAGCATCACGGTGGTCACTGAGGCCTGTGTGCCAGGCCCTATGCTGGTTGCCCCCCACACAGACACACAACTCCCCCCTCTGGCATTAGTCCATTGGGCAGGGTGGCATTGCTAGGGAATTGGTGAGCAGAGGGTCTATTCTAGCTGGTGGGTGACCACTAAATACAATCCCTGTTTTCAGTTCTGTGGCATGGCTTAATGTCTCTGTTCTGATAATGGAGCTGAATTTTGTCTCTCTTGTTCAGTCTTCACACCATCACAGCACTGTCATATTATTTTTTAATGATATTTCTACTCTCATATCTTGTGATCTTAGAGGCAGCACTTACCACTTTTCCTTTTGGAGTTCTTTTTTTTTTTTTTAAGATTTTCTTTCTTTCTTTCCCCCCCCCCCCCGTTGTCTGTTCTCTGTGTCTATTTGCTGCGTCTTCTTTGTCTGCTTCTGTTGTTGTCAGTGGCACGGGAATCTGTGTTTCTTTTTGTTGTTGTTGTTGTTGCGGCATCTTGTTGTGTCAGCTCTCTGTGTGTGCGGCACCATTCCTGGGCAGGCTGCACTTTTTTTCACGCTGGGCGGCTCTCCTTACGGGGCACACGCCTTGCGCGTGGGGCTCCCCTATGCGGGGGGCACCCCTGCGTGGCATGGCAGTCCTTGTGCACATCAGCACTGCACATGGGCCAGCTCCACGCAGGTAAAGGAGGCCCAGGGTTTGAACCGCGGACCTCTGATGTGGTAGATGGACGCCCTAACCACTGGGCCAAGTCCGCCACCCCTCCTTTTCGGATTCTACTTCAATGTCTTCTTCCTCCATCCCACTGTTTGTTTAGTATGTAATATAATGCTAGTGTTTTGTAACACCAGTGTTTTCAAGATGGGGGATAAAATCAAGACTTGTGATTAAAAGGTAATAATGCGCTATAATTTCCTGTGTTACTTTTTCCCCCAAAACATCTAAATGACAGCGAAGAGAGGCCAAAGAGAGCCTAGGACTTGCCAGCTAGACTCCTGCCCCCATCCTGCTGTGTACAGGCTCTGTCCAGGTCTTACATCCCACAGCTCCTGGCCACATTTCCTCAGTGGAACATGAGGGGTTGGGTACTCTCTCTCCTACCTTGTCTAACCCTGAAGTTTAATGTTCTTTCCTCAGCATTCTGCTGTCCTCAAAGGCAAGAACTTTTCCTTAGTGTTTTCTGGTACATATCATCTCAATAAATGTTTCCTGAGTCAATGTGGTCAGTAAGAAGGGGGAGTCTGCCTTCCTCTGGAATCAAGGGCATAGGGCTTGGTGGTGGTGGTGATGGCAGTCTGCAGACTGCTCATTGTTCTCGTTCACGATGGAGGAAGCATTTTCTTTAATGGCAGAAGACAGAATACTACCAAAAAATCACTCATTTGGCTGCATTTAGCTTTCTAAGTGTAGGTTCAGTGCTGAGTATTTACATTGTATCACTTTAGCATGTTCTCAAGGAAGTTTATTTGTGTTTTCAAGGATGTGTCTTCCTCTCTATGGGGGCTCTGGATAACAATCAGTTGAATCATTTGAATGTGAATTCTGAATATTTGTCCTTAAAACTAATAAAAATTAAATTTCTTAGATCTAAAACAGTTGACATTTGGAGTAATTTCAGAAGTACATTCTTTCATGACATTTTAAAGTTCTGTTCTGTTTATGACAAGTGAGTTCCTCTAGAGCAAGGGTTCTTAACCTTTTTTGTTCCACGAACTTCTTTGCCAATAAGGTGAAAACCATGGACTCCTTACTAAGTCCACACTATACTATGTATTATTTAGTAAATATATCACATCTTTACCAACACATCCCTGCAAGAATAATGTTTTTATGAATTTCAATTCAAGCTCACAGACTCCTTGTTAAGAACTCCTGCTCTAGAGTGTTTACTAATAACACTGCTTCTGGTGATTTAGGAGAGGTGAGGGTCTGTCTAGCAGGCTCATTCAGTATCTTATAAAGATCACTGAACTGGAAAGCCAGCTATCAGCTTTACCACTGATCTCGGCCAGGTAACCTTAGGCCACACCACTTAATTCTAGATAAAGTTTTCTGTTCTGTAAAATGAAGATACCACCTCATCTTCCATGGTTGTAATAATAAAAACATGTGGAAATACCTAGCATAACACCTGGCATAATGTAGGAGTTCTATTATTCTCAGCTGAATCTAGCTCTGGAAATAATCAGATAAAGTACATTTTAATTAAGCTAGTTTTATTTGGAAACCTTTAATAAGGAAGATTGCACTATAATTACAGCTTAGGGTTCTTGGTATGCTTTAGAAAAACAAGTCACAAGAAAGCCAAGTTTTTTTTAGCTCCAAGGAGCTGTGGTGAAGATTGAAAATTTTTTCATGTTAGAAATACTCCGTTGGGGAAATCTTTTAGCTAATTGTGTGTGTATTTAATATGTAGGTTTGAAGTGGTGAAAAAGGCACCTGGAGGTATGTTGCAGTTTGAGATTATTTTAGGGATCTCAAAAAGGGAAAGATTAGATTTATGAACTATTCTGTTCCTCTGAATGTGATGCCCTTTGATTGCATTAAATTCAGCTTAGGTACCTTTGATTCGATTACTTTTTAAGATCGGTTAAGGACTTCTGATTGGATTTTCTCAGTGGGCCGTGACTCAAATCAAGTCTCTACCCCTTTGCTGGGTCTCTCAAGACAGGAAAAAAGGGAGCTGACATATTTGATTTTGCCATGTGGGAGAGAGAAGATTGTTTAAGCACAAAGTCCCCAATAGCTGGGCCCATGGAGCAGCCCAAGAGGAGACTGGCCCTGCTATATATGCCTGACAGCTTATAACTGAACTTGGGAAGATAGCAGAACACCCAAGACTGATATAGGAGGCCCAGAAAGAAACAAGCCCTATGCCAGGACAAAGAGGACTACAGGATGGCTTAAGCACAAAACCCCAAAAAGATTGGCTCCACAGAGCAACTAAAGAGGAAAGGGTGAGCCTGAGGGGGGACGGCTGAAACCTGGGCAGAGATTGGTGGCCATCTTGCTTTACCACGTGGCAACATGTCAGGGTCAACAGTAGCTGACTTTGGTGAGAAAGCATATCTGTTGATACCTTGTTTTGGCCTTCTTGTAGCCTTGGAACTGTTAGGTTTTACCCCAAATAAATCTTTATACAAGCCAACAGATTTCTGGTACTTTGTATCAGTAGCCCTTTGGCAAACTAAGACAAGGTGTGAGAGAAGGCTTTGCTGACACTTCATGTTTGGTGTAGCTTGTTGCCATCTAATCACTTGCTGTGTGACATAGCCCCCAGAAAGGTTTTAATAGGGTTTTGGGGATTTTTTGGTTTTTTTTGTTTTCAATAAAAACTTTAGTAAGGTACAATTCGCATACATAAGATTTGTCCATTTGAAGTATACAGTTGGTTTTTAGTATAGTCACAGAGTTGTGAATCACCATACTGATATTAGAATACTTCCATCACTCCAAAAAGAAACTCTATACCCTTTAGCAGTCACTCCCTCCATTTTCCCCTAATACCCCCAACCTGAGGCAAGCATAAATCCACTTTCTGTCTATAGATTTGCCTACTCTAGACCATTCAAATAAAGGGAATCAATCATACATTATTGTTTTTTTGTGCCTGGCTTCTTTCACTTAGCATAAAGTTTTCAAGGTTCATCCATGTGGTAGGACGTATTGGTACTTCATTCCTTTTTACTGTTGGACAATATGCTATTTTATGAATATATCACATTTTGTTTATACAACTCTTGATGGAAACTTGAGTTGTTTCCACTTCTGGACTGTTATGAGTAATGCTACTGTGAACATTTGTGTTCAAGTTTTTGTGTAGATACATGTTTTCTTTTCTTGAGTATATACTTAAGATTGAAATCACAGGATTATATGGTGATTCTGTGTTTGACTTTTTGAGTAGCTGCCAGACTGTTTTCCACAGCTCCTGTACCATTTTATATTCCCACTGTCAGTATTTGAGGATTCCAGATTCTTGACATTCTTGCCAACACTTGTTATTTTCTGGTTTTTTGTTGTTGTTGTTTTTAATTTAATTGTTATTATAGCCATCTTTTCGGATATAAAATTGTATCTAACTGTGGCTTCGATTTGCATTTCCTTGACGACTAATGATGTTGAGCATCTGTTCCAGTGCTTAGTGGCCATTTGTCTATCTTCTTTGGAGAAATGTCTAGCAGGTCCTTTGACCTTTTTTTAAGATTTATTTAATTTATTTATTCCCTGCCATTTGCGCTGTCTGCTCTGTGTCCATTCGCTGAGCATTCTTCTGTGTCTGCTTGTCTCCCTTTGTTGTATCATTTTGCTGCGCCAGCTTTCTGTGACGCAGGTCAGCTTGCCTTCACCAGGAGGCCCTGGGAAATGAACCTGGAGCCCAGTCTCTTCAGTCACATCCACTTTCCGCTTTGCCTATTTTTTAGTGGGTTGTTTGCCTTTTTGTTAATGAGTTGTAAGAGTTCTTTATGTATTCTAAACACAAGTTCTTTATCAGACATATAATGTACAAACATTCCTAAGGCTTTTATTCCTTCAACCTAATTATTATAGCCATCCTAATTAAATACCTATTCTGGGTTCAAACCCTGCAGTGGATTGTATCTTTTGATCTTCATAATAACCAAAGATATAGATAATATTATCCTCAACTGTTGATTTATGGATGTGACTGTGGCTGAAACAAGTAGTCTAGGGAAATTGTTAGTTGGAGGACAGTTGGAAGATAATATAGGGAATGTGTAAAATGATTTTGGCAATAGATGAGGATTGTGGTCAGTAATATACATATGGGGGTGTGGGTGTGGCTCAAGCAGTTGAGCATCTGTGATGTGATTAAGCATTTTTTCTTTTTTTTTTCCATTAAGGAGAACTTGACTGTGGGTCATTAAATTAATGTCTGTTCATCTGTGTATCTTTCTGAACACTAGAGGAACAACTGAGTTAGCAGTTGGAATTAGATGAGATAAAGTACCTAGACAGACCTTTTAGGAGTAATGCTTCTGTAACTTGATGAGCTGCCTTTTTCTGTTATTTCACATTTTTAAATTTGAAATAAATTTATTTAAATATATATATATAATCCTCACTTTACATGAGCAAAAATCGAGGCCCAAAGAAGTTAAAGACCCAGTCCAGGTCAAACAGCTGGCAATGACTGCCCAGGATCTGAGTCAGACTTGGCATAACCCTGAATACCCAGCCAACCTCCACTCAGCTCTGGGGCCTGCTCTGGCCCAGAGCTGTCTGGCCTTGTACTGGAGTTTGGGGTTTATTTGATTTGCTGACATGTGTGTGCACCTGTTCTTGTCCATGTTGTGCCCAGTCTCCAGTGGGCAACCTTGACCTCTACTGTCTTTTAGTCCTTATGTATTTACTCCACTATGAGTTTTTATCATGTTTACTGCAGTCAGTCTATTATGTCTTGTTTTCCTTGGCTTATTGTATGCTTATAAATATAAATATGATGAATGGAGATAAATGCCTTTCATTGTGGAGCTTAGCTTAGAAAAACAAGGCTGAATTGGAAAGCTACTCCAGAAATTACAGAGAATTATTTTAGCTGTTGTGCAAGAAGAAATTTCTAAACAGTTAAAAAGCTATGCCTCAGTGGAATCTGCTGTCTGATGAAGAACTTTCCAGAAGTTCTTGTATTCAAGAAGCACTGGAGTGCCATTGTCAGGATGTTGTAAAATGTATTTCCACACAGGATGAGGGATTGGACCACATGATCTTTGAGGGTCTCCTTCCACATCAGAGAAGGACTTGTCCCTGAAAGAACTGACAGATAATACAACCATAGAACAGCAGGACACTTTCTCATTATGCTCCTTAGGAGGTGGAGCTCTGGCTTCAAGTTTTATGTCTGAATAAACATGGTACTAAACTCTTGAGATTTAACAGGTTAAAGAACCTTCAAAATTTAATCTTTGAAAAAGGTACTTCCAGTTTCTCAGATGACATAATACCTCCAGTTTTCATATATGGAGAACAGTATAGTTCTCTGATTAAGGGTAAAGGTTCTGGCATCAGCCTCATCTGTATTTATATCTCAGGTCTGTGGTTCCTTGACAAGAGCATCTCTTTTAAACACACATTAAGATTCTGTAAAGGTTGCCTGGCATGTAGTAAGTATTCATTTTAAATGTTCATTATTTGAGGAAGGGCGCTTTAGGGAGGTGCATGGTTGTTATCATAAAATTTAACCTCATTTAAAAAATTTTTTCAGAGGAAATACAAGATTAGAAGAGGCTTGTGAAATGTATACCAGAGCTGCAAATATGTTCAAGATGGCTAAAAATTGGAGTGGTATGTATAAAGTTTTTGCTCATTTGCTTTTCAGTTGGAAATGTCTATTTGCATTCCCGATAGATTGTAAGCCTGTAAGCATATCTAAAACCACTTTGTTGGCCCCTAGACAAGTGTCAGTGCTGAGAAATTGTGAGGCTGCCATGGGCTACAACTAAAAAGCTTGATGCAAGTGGCTAGACTTGCAAACCTGATTTAAGTTTACAGGGACTGTTATGTTTTAGTTTCTGTAGACTAAATACAGAAGACACTTGGTAATTAAAAAGATTTAACTTGACTTGGAGTAAGGAAGAGTAATGTTTGCGTCTTCCTAATTTTAATGCTCAGGTAGTTCCAGTGCCATCAGGAATGAAAGTTGTAGTCAAACTCACTGCAAACTAGTAATATAAATACACTAATACCTGGTTTCCATTTACCTGAACATTGGTTGAGGATGTCTGGCCATTCCCTGTTCCGACATCAGAGCTCTGTGATCACTGATTGTGATTCCATTGAGAATTGTGACAATAGTGAAGTTATTTATATAAACCCCAGCACACTCACCACTATATGTTTTTTTTCAATAGAGCAGTTGTAGAATATAGAACAATAATGCAGGTACTACAGAGTTCTGTATACCCCCCACCCACACATACATAACACATTTTGCCCTGTTATAACCATTTTGTATGGTATCTTTGATACAATTGATGAAACAGCATTATAATTATAATTGTGATGGAGAGTTCTTTGGGTTTTTTAGTATTTTTATTTTTATTATGTTAATATATATGCAACTGAAAATTTACCATTTATCCACTTCCAATTATACAATTCAGTGGCATTAATTATATTCACACTGTTCTGCCTCCATCATCACCATCCATTATGAAAACTTTCCATCACCCCAAACAAAAACTCCATACCAATATACCAATTAAGAATTTAGTCTCCATTCTCCACCCCCACCCCAGCCCCTGGTAAAACCTGTATTGTAGTTTCTGATTTTATAAATTTGAATATTCCAGTTATTTCCTATAAGAGTTCATACAATATTTGTCCTTTTGAGTCTGGATTATTTTAGTCAACATTGTGTCCTCAAGGTTATGCTGTAACACTCATTAGAAATTCTTTCCTTTTTATTGCTGAATAATAAATCTCCTGTGTGTGTGTGTCTGTACCACATTTTGTTTCTCCATTCCTCTTCCATGTTTTTGCAGTTGTGAATAATGCCACTATAAACATCAGTGTACAAATATCTGTTCAAATCCCTGCTTTCAGTTCTTTAGGGTATATATCTAGAAGTGGGATTGCCAGGTTATGTGGTAGTTTTATATTTAGGTTTCTGAGGAACCGTCATTCTGGTTCCCATCTTACATTCTCACCAACAATGAGTGTACAAGGTTCTTATGGCTCCATATCCTCTCCAACCATTTATTTTCCATTTTTAAAAAATAGTATCCATTCTACTGGGTGGGAGATGTTATTCCTTCATTGTAGTATTGATTTGCATTTCCCTAATGGTTAATGATATTGAGCATCTTTCATGTGCTTGTTGGGCATTTGTATATCTTCTCTGGAGAAATTGTATATTCAAGTCTTTTGCCCATTACTCAGTTGGGTTGTCTTTTTGTGGTTTGGTTGTCAGAGTTCTTTATATGTTCTGGATATTAAACCCTTACTGGATACGTGGTTTCCAAACATTTTTTCTCATTCTGCTGATTGTCTTTTTACTTTGTTGGTAGTTTTTTTGATGCATAAAAATTTTTAATTTTGATGAAGTCCTGTTTATCTAATTTTTCTATTTGTTGCTCATGCTCTTCATTTGTAAAATCTAAGAAACAATTGCCTAATACAAAGTCCTGAAGATGCTTCCATGTGTTTTCTTCTAGGAATTTTATAGTTTTGGTTCTTATATTTAGATCTTTCATTATTTTGAGATAATTTCTGTATATTTTGTGAGGTAAGAGGTCTGCCTTCATTCTTTTGCATATGGATATCCAGTTTTCACAACACCCTTTGTTGAAAAGACTATTCTTACCTCATTGAGTGGATTTGACACCCTTGGCAGAAGTCATTGGCCATAGATGGGAGGGTTTATTTCTGACCTCCCAATCAACTATTTGTCCTTGTGCTAATACCATGCTATTTTGATTATTGTAGCTTTGTATTAAGTTTTTGTTTGTTGTTTGTTTTTGTTTGTTTTTGTAAATGACCGCTTTATTACTTACACAACAAAAAGGGTTCAAAGGAGCAGGGAAAGAGATCCATTCTGTTGGATCTTCTGGGGCCACAGGTTGGTAGACGGAAGCTCCATAAACCCCACTTTGCATCAGAGAAGAGAGACAAGTCTATGCTGTTTGAGCATAGTATTTATCCATTCTAGGGAGAGAGGGCCTCACCACTAAGAATTCCTGTCTTGATTAATATCTGGAACAACGTGTTCCCCATTTCTGTGTTTAAGGCCTTACCCAGGTCCTGCTCCTTTTTTCTTTTTGTCTGTAATAGGTTTTAAATAGTATGGGTCCTCCAAATTTCTTCTTTTTCAAGATGTTTTTGGCTGTGCAAGCAGGGTGCTTACCCTTCCATGTGAATTTGGTGACTTCCATTTCTGCAGAGAAAGCTGTTGAAATTTTGATTGGGATTGTGTTGCATCTGTAAATTACTTTGGGTACAATTGACATCTGAACAACAGTCTTCCTATCCATGAGCAAGGGATGTCTTACCACTTATTTAAGTCTTTAATTTCTTTTAGCAATGTTTTGAGTTGTTTTTTTTTTTTAAGATCCCCCCCCCCGCTGTCTCTGTCCTTTCACTGTGTGATCTTCTGTATCCATTTCTCTTTTTTCGTCTTCTCATCTTTCTCCTTTAGGATTCAGAGGGATTTGATCCTGGGGAACTCTGATGTTGACAGAGATTCCCTGTCAGTTGGGCCACCTCAGTTCCTAGTCTCTGCTGCACTTCACTTTGACTCTCCCTTTCATCTCTCCTTTTGTTGCATCATCATTTTGCTGTGTGATTCACTTGCACAGGCAATGGCTCACCGTGTGGGCACTGGCTCACCACGCAGGCACTATTGTGGGCACTTGGCTCACCACACTGGCACTTGCCTGGGCACTCGGCTCACAGTGTGGGCACTGGCTTACTGCACAAGCACACTTTCTCTTCTTCTTTTTCACCAGGAGGTCCCAGGGATTGAACCTGGGTCCTCCTGTATGATAGGCGGAGGCCTTATCACTTGAGCCACATCTGCTTCTCTGAGTTTTCCATGTACAAGTCCTTCCCATCTTTGGTTAAATCTATTCCTAGATATTTCATTCTTTTAGTTGCTGTTGTAAATGAAATTGTTTTCTTGATTATCTCTTCAGATTATTCATTACTAGTATATAGAAATGCCGCTGATTTTTGTGTGTTTATATTATACCCCACAACTTTGCCGAGTTCATTTATTATCTCCAGTAGCTTTATTGTGGACTTTACAGGATTTTCTAAACATAGAATCACGTCATCTACAGCTTCTTCCTTTCCAATTTGTATGTCATTTATTTATTTTCCTTGCCTAATTGCTCTGGCCAGAACTTCTAGTACCATGTTAAGTAACTGGTGAAAGTAGATGTCCTTGTCTTATTCCTGATTTTAGGGTAAGCTTTCAGTCTTTCACCATTAACTATAATGTTGACTGTGGTTTTGACATAAGACATGTATACGTTTATCCCTAGTTTTTGTCAGGAAGGGGTGCTGGATATTGTCAAATGCCTTCTCTTCATCACTTGAGATGATCATGTGTTTTTCTTCCTTCATTCTATGTATTACAGTAATTGATATGTTGAATCATCCTTGCATATCTGAGATAAATCCCAGTTGATCATAGTATACTTCTTTTAATGTGCTCTTGGATTTTGTTTTTGTTTTTATTTTCCTCAAGATATTTCCTTATTTTCCTTGTGATTTCTTTTTTTTTTTTTTTTTTTTTTTTTAAGATTTATTTATTTCTCTCCCCTTCCCCTCTCACCCCACCCTGGTTTTCTGTTCTCGGTGTCTATTTGCTGCGGCTTCTCTGTCCGCTTCTGTTGTTGTCAGCGGCACAGGAATCTGTGTTTCTTTTTGTTGCGTCATCTTGTTGTGTCAGCTCTCTGTGTGTATGGCACCATTCCTGGGAAGGCTGCACTTTCTTTCGCGCTGGGCGGCTCTCCTTACGGGGTGCACTCCTTGCGCATGGGGCTCCCCTACACGGGGGACACCCCTGTGTGGCATGGCACTCCTTGCATGCATCAGCACTGCTCACGGGCCAGCTCTACACGGGTCAAGGAGGCCAGGGGTTTGAACCGCAGACCTCCAATGTGGTAGACCGACGCCCAAACCACTAGGCCAAGTCCGCCGCCATGATTTCTTTTTTGATCCCTTGTTTGAGTGTGTTGTTTAATTTCCACGTATTTATGAATTTTCCTATTTTTTCTTTTCTTGCTTCATGCCATTGTAGTTGGAAAAGAAACAGTATATTATTTCAATACTTTTAAATCTATTGAGATTTGTTTTGTGACCTAACATATGGTCTATCCAGGAGAATTACCCATGTGCAGTAGAAAAGAGTATGTATTCTGCTGTTGTTGGCTGAAAGTGTTCTGTATATGTCTGTTAGTTCTAGTTGTTTTATAATATTATTCAAGCCTTCTGTTTCCTTATTAATTTTCTGTCTAGATGTTCTATCCATTTTTTAAAGTTATGTATTGAAGTTTCCTACTCGTAATGTACTGTGTATTTCTTCCTTCAAATTTGTCAATACTTGCTTAATTTATTTTGGGACTGTGCTGCTAGGTGCATATATATTTATAATTGTTATATCTTGTTGAAATCACCCCTTTGTCAATATATGGTGTCTTTTTTGTTCCTTGTAAAAAAATTTTTACTTAAAAGTCTATTCTATCTTTTTGTGTGATCTATTTATCTTTTTTTAAAAAGAATAAAAAATAATAAATTTTTTAAAAAGGCTATTCTATCTGATTTTAGTGTCGTTTCTCTCTCTCTCTCAGTTACTGTGTTTGCATGGAATTTTTTTTTCTCCATCCTTTCACTTTTATCCTATTTGTGTCTTTGAATTTAAGGTGAGTCTCTTCTAAACATCCTATGGTTCAGTCATGCTTTTTAAATATATTCTCCCAATTTCTGTCATATACTAGACAATTTAATCAATTTACATTTAAAGTAACTAGCAATAATGTAGGACTTTCTTTAACTCTTTCGCTATTTGGTCTTTTAAGTCTTACATCTTTTTTATCCCTCAATTCTTCCATTATTTCCTACTTGAATATTTTATTTTTTGTAGTAAATTTTGAGCCCCTTTTCATTTTCTTCTCTGTGTATTTTTCAGATATTTTCTGTGTTTACCATGCGCCTTGATTTAACTTCCTAAATCTGTCTGTGACATTCACATTTGATTTGATAATGGCATAAGTTCAATAGCATATATAAACTATGTTGCCACACCCCTCTATCCTCCACCTTTCTGCAATACTTCTTACAAATTATATCTTCATACATTTTATATCCAAAACCATAGATTTATCATTACTTTTTATGGATTTGCATTCTAGAATCTGTTGGAAGTAAAAAGTGGAGTTATATACTAAAAATACAATAAAATAGTGCTGGCATTTATATTTACACATGTCATTGCCCTCAACAGAGATATTTATTTGTTCGTGCAACTTCGATCTCTTATCTGTTGTGTTTTCCTTTCAACCTCTCTTTATCATAACTTGTAGGGCTGCTCTAGAGGTGACAAAATCCCTCAGCTTTTATTTATCTGGGAATGTCTTCATCTGTCCCTTATAAATAATCTTGACAGATATAAAATTCTTGGTTGGCAATTATTTTCTTTCAGCTCTTCAGATATTTCATCCTACTGCCTTGTTGCCCCCATGGTTTGTGATGAGAAATCAGCATTTAAACTTACTAGGGCTCCCTTGTACATAACATATTGCTTTTCTCTAATAGTTTTCGGATCTCTCTCCTTGTCCTTGGCATTCATCAGTTTGACTGCAGTGTGTCTGAGCATGATTCTCTTCAAGTTTATCCTGTTCAGGGGTCATTGCCTTCTTGAATGTGCATATTCATGTTTTTCATTAAAATTGTGAAAATTTCTGCCATTATTTCTTTGACTGTTCCTTCTGCCCCTTTCTCCTGCTTCTGAGATTCCCATAATGTGTATATTGCTACACTTGATTTTGTCCCACTGGTCTGTTAGACACAGTTTACTTTTCTTCATTCTTTTTACATTCTCCTCAGCTGTACAGTTTCAGTTGTCTTATCTTCTAGCTCACTATTTTCTTCTTCTGCCAGCTCCAATCTGCTGTTGAAACCCTCTAGGGAATGTTTCATTTCAATTATTGAGGTCTTCAACTCCAGTATTTCTGTTTTGGTTCCTTTTTATCTCATTCTCTTGATTGAGAGTGTTATGTTAAAGTGTTTGTCTGGTATATCCATAGTCTCCTTTTCTTCTTTGATGATTTCTGAAGTTTTATCTTGTCCATTCTGGTTAGTCCAGACCTTACTAATTTTTGTCTGAATTTGCCATATTTGCAGAGGCCTTTATACTCTCCAGCCTACCCTGCCTGACTCATTTTTCTGAGACACTCTGCCATGTTGCTTTCCCTGAACTCATAGTCTCATGATGAAGTGGGTTCATCTGGGTGTACACTCCCCATGTTGACATTTAAACTCTTTCTATACTGGCCTGATGGCCCCTTCAGCCTTCGATTTCACTGCCTTTCTCATCAGGCAGGATATGTACCTAGTGTGGCTGCCAGTCCCTGCCTTGCTCACCTCTGAGCAGGAGTTCCTTGTTGGTGCCACTCCTTTGCTAGGGATTCCTTTCTACATCTAAAATCTACAGGGCCGTGGTCACTGTGGCATGTCTCAGCAGAATCCTGGGCAGCTTCCAAGCCCATTAGTGATTCTGCAGGAAAGAGGATGGATTTTCACACTAAGTGGGTAAGGACAGATTAATCTCATGTAAATTTCACTCAGGTTTACACAGATTTATGAGAAAATTTTGGATTTTAACACTTTTTTGGGTTTAGAAATTGAGGATCTAATTTTTACTCTTTGAGAAACTTTCTCTATTAATTTCTTTACTTCATTCCCACTCTGTGTAGAGCACTATCTCTATTTTACTTTAAACTATTATTTTCTTCGCTTCAGCAATGACAACTTTTAAGATGGAAAGGAGAGTGAGTTAAGATCCTTGGTCTCCGTCTATTATCTTCCTTTACTTATTTGTGGTTTGAAGCCCCAGTCTGGGTTTATTATATGCTTTCAGAATAGAATTGAGTGGCCCAGGACTTTGCTATTGGTATTTAACAGCCAGGCCAGAAAATGGAGGCTTAGTGCCCAGGGCGCTAGGAAAGCACCTCCCTCAGGAAGAGATGGAGAAGCTTTTATTGCTGTTTTATTTTATTTTAGTTATTTTCCTATGTTGTACACTTACTCTTATTTAGTTTTGCCTTGTACTGGAATGTCACTTTGATGGGAATGCCTTAAGCACTTAAAGCAGGGACTGCTATGTGGGGATGTCTGCTCCTCTGTTTTTATTTATAGTTTCTTCTTTTTCAGCGGCAGGAAATGCATTTTGCCAGGCAGCCAAGCTCCATATGCAGCTACAGAGCAAACATGACTCTGCCACTAGCTTTGTGGATGCTGGGAATGCATACAAAAAGGCAGACCCTCAAGGTAAGATGCACTGTGTACTGTGGCAAACTGGTCCATGTGTCCACTCGTCAGGTATATGCTAGGATGGACCTCAGTGTCCTCCACACATTAAGCTGATGGACTCTTGAGTCCTGTAGAAAGGAATTATTGCACTTGGGAATACAAGAAATTTTAACAATCTCAGGGATTTTTGTTCTTTAATTATTTGGGGCTTTTATGAGGAGGAAATATGTTGCTGTATCCTGGCAGCACCGTTGCATAGACTCCATATATGTTGAATTTTAGAGAACTTTTGGAAATAGACTTCTTAACATCATAATTCTATGAAATGTATGTATTGGTCACAAAAGGAAACTAATATTTTCTTACTCCTCAATATCTAGTGAGTATTATGATCCAGGTAACAGAAGATTGCTTATTTACAAATATTCATCTTTCTTTTAAAAAGTGTTTTTCAAAGTATTTGTTTTAAGAAAAAAAAAAGGTGAAATTGGGTATTTCAAGTGATAATATCTTGTATATGTTACTTCTTTTTTCACTTAGTAGGTGTTACCCTTAGCAGTTAAGAGTATTAACTTCTTTCCTAACCACCCATGTAAGTTAATAGCTTTTGAGTCTCCCTTCTTTATTTTAGCAGTTCCTTTTAGCACAGAAATTCCCACTTTTATGAATATATCATGAAGAAATAAGAATCTTTCAAGGGCTTTTGTGTAAAGATTGATCAATCACAGTTTATTTCCAAAAATGAAAAACTAGAGGCAGCCTAAAGGAACAGTCAGAATAGAATGGTAAGATTATAATACATCAGTATTTTAAAATATCATGCATGCATTAAATCTTAAGTGACCTGGTAAATGTTCACATAATAACTGTTTCAAGAATCACATGCAATGAATCTTGTTTGGTCCGAATTTCAGAAAAAGGTTTGGGTACATAGAAATGTCCTCAGAAAAACTGGAAATTAAATTCCTCAATATGCTGACAGTGGATTTGAACGGGTTCATAGAAAGCTTATTTTTCTCTATATTCTTTTGCATTTCTGAAAGTGTAACAGTGACTCTACAGTTCTTACATAGTTTATTTAAGAAACTAGGAAAAATTGCTCTTAAAAATCATTCTAATGTTAATCTTACCTTTTCTAAATCTTCAACTAGGCTGTTTCATTTTGCTGACTCTTTTAAACCAAAAGCTATAAATAAACTTGGAGCTGTGAACCATATGCCAGCATAGTAAACAAAACCATTTTATGACAGAAATGTGTTCATTAACTGCATTAGAAAATGAATGTAATTTATTAGCATTATCATTTATTGGGATTTTTTTCCTTTCATGGCTATGTTAATAAAACAAAAGTTATCATCTTTTGAACATTCTACATAATGTTGAAGAGTTGTCTGAACAGGCATTTCAAAGTCTTTATTTGGGCTACCATCAATAATAGGCTCTACTCAAGTGACCTTTCTTATAAAGTGGCACTGTCTACTAAAAAAAAGTTATATTGTATTAGTGAAGAATTCAGTTACATGTTTTAGCAGATATATTAGTGTTGATGACACCACCTTTGGTTTTGTTTTCTTTATGAAACAGCCCCTCACCTGGAGTGAGCCCTTACTTTAAGGTTAAGTGCCGATTCATTATCATTCCCAGCTACAGCTCCCTAAGTTACAACGTAGCTGCTGCAGACAAAGCCACGCTAAGAAGCTGAAATTGGGCATGATTTATGTTTGCTTTCTACTAACTAACCTGCCCAACTTCTACCCCAAAATTGAACCCCATTCGCGTTCTAATAACAGTCAAGAAGACAGTCTCACCTGAACCCTGTTTGACTGAATGGATTTTTCATTGTTTTTCTTAAATGCCTTCGCTTCAGAGGCTATCAACTGCTTAAATGCAGCCATCGACATTTACACAGACATGGTAAGACATTGCATTGCTTGAGCGGCTGTGGGGTGGAGTCCTTGAGATGGCAGAGTTGTTTTTTCATTCATCCCCAAACTGATTGGCTTTCAAATAGGTTTTAAAAAAAAAATGAATGACTCGCCTTTGTTCTGCCCCCAGGGAAGGTTTACAATTGCGGCCAAGCACCACATTACTATTGCTGAGATCTATGAGACTGAACTTGTTGACATCGAGAAGGTAAGCAGTTGGTGTGATTTCTCATAAACTTGAAGTGTGCCTGCCTGGTAAATGGACTCAGAGAGCCCTCTCTTCAGGCAGAGTGAGAGTGCAATGTGACCATGGATGACTGCACATGAGGGCCTCAGGGGGGTTTTCCTAGAGTAAGTTTTGTTCTTTTCCTCTAATGTCTAAGACATGACTGTTGGTTTAGATTTACCAAACACCACCAGTTGTTTCCACTTCTTTCTGATTCATGTCAAACATCAAGATTACCAAAAGTACCTTCAGCTCCATCACCAAGGACTCTGAAATCCTGGGAAGAAAGCTTAAGAACGGTAAAGCAAGAGGTCCTGACCTTGAGAAGAAGGGAGGGAATGCCAACTCTGGCACCTTTGTGTTTTGCCATGGGTCTGACTTTCTAAGCTGTGGTTTATGGTAGCAAAAGAGGGGAATGAGGCAACATTTACTGAGCACCTACCATTTCCCAGGTTTTGTACTTAATGACAGTCCATGAATTTTCCTGCATTTCATGTTTAAAACTCTGAGGCCCTTTAGAAGTATGGGGATCAGGGATCAGGAAGATTGCGTTGCCTGGGATCACTCAGGTTGGAACCAGTGGGGCTGACTGCAGAGCTGGCCCCAGCGCTTGGGCTTTCTTCTCTTTCACCTTGTCTCAAGAAGGAGTTGCCAGCAGGGGTGGCATGTACATTTGTTACATTTCATTGTCTCTCTCAACTCATATTTGAGACAAATGTTCATATAAAACTGTACTCCTGAGTAGTATGGATGACAACAGGTATGAATCAGAAAAGGAAACAACAGTAGAAATGACTGAGAATTGTTGTGAGTTCCAAATGCTCACCATGCTCATGAGAGATTAAAATGCCATCTTTTCAGAATTGGTCATGTCATTCCCTGTTTCTCCAGCAGTGTGGGACACAGTTGATCATTCTCTCCTCTTCCTTGTTTCACCCTTCCCTCTGCACCTGGGATGCTACACCCACCTGGTTTCTTCTCACCTCACTGATCACTCTCCTGGCTCCTTTGTTGGTTCCTCTAGTGTGGGGAAGCCCTGAGCTTGGGTCCTTGATCCTCTTTTGCTCTACACTCCCTCAGCATCACAGCTTTAAATGTCATCTATGTGACTTTCAAGTCTAGCTGCAACCCCAGGCTCTCTCCAAACTCCAGATTCCGCTGTCTGCTGACCTGCTGCCATCTCCACTTGCATCCCTGGTTCAGCTCAGACACAGCCTAGGACTGAACCCTGGTCTCCCCTCCTGCCAGGCTTCCCCTCCAGGCCCTCAGGCACCCTTGCCGCCTCTCTTTCTCCACATCTAACCTGTCAGCAATTTCTGTGGGCCCTCAAAAGGGCCCAAATTTCAACTCTTCTCACTGCCTCTCAGCTCACACTTGATCTACTGCTCTCTACCCCAAAAGCAGCAGAGCAGCTGAAATGAACCTTGTAAACAGTATATCAGCTGTTTCTCTTCTCCTTACAGCCTGGCATTGGTTCCCTGCTTCACTCAGGAGCAGCCAGAGCCTTGCATATGGCCTGCAAGGCCCCATCGATCTACTCCTACCTTCCCCTTTGGGCCTCTCATCTTACTCTTCTTCCCTTTTCTACCCTGTTCCAGCCACCCTGGCCTCTTTGCTGCTTGTCACACTTGCCAGATGAGCTCTGGCCTGCAAAGTTCTTCCCTGGATGGCCACATGACTAACTCCCCACATCTCTCAAGTTTATGTGCTTAGCTTCCCCATGTTCTTCAAGTTCCTGCTTAGTTATCACCTTTCTCATGAGGCCTACCGTGACCACATGAAGCCTATCTCCACCCCCTGAGGAACACATTCAGCTCTTTTTTTTCTTTCAGCAGTGCACGTTCATCACCTTCGTCATGCTCTATGATGTGCTTTCTTATTGTTCCTATTCATTTTCTCTCCTTTGCTAGGATGGGAGGCCCAAGACAGCAGAGAACTCTGCCTCTGGTTTCCTGATGTATCCAAGAGCTCAGAAGTCTGGGACATAGTAGGGTTTTAGTAAATATTTGTTGATTAAACAAATGACAGCTCTGGCCTTGCAGTGTGCCTACCACAGCAGAGGGATTCTTTCCATCTTGGTGCTAAGGTTGGACTGACGTTAATGTTCGCCCCTCTGACTTCATGGTTTTGTTTTTTGTTTGTTTTATTTTATTTTTATTTTATTTTATATTTTAATTTTATTTTTTTGAGGTACCAGGGGCCAGGGATTAAACCCAGAACCTTGCATGTAGGAAATCAGTGCTCAACCACTGAGCCATATTGGCTCCCCTGAGTTGGTTTTCTCATTTGTTTGCTGACCCTGGGACCTCCCTAGTGGGAAGCAGTCACTCAACTGCTTGAGCTATATCCATTCCCCTATTTTATTTTTAATATAATAAACTATTTTGAATGAGGTTTTAGGTTTTTAGAAAAGTTGCATTAAAAGTATACGGGATTCTCATATACCCCACTGCTCCCTCTCCCCCTCCCACATCTTCCCCTATTAACATCTTATAATTGTGTGGTACATTGGTTACAATTGATGAGTAACTACTGGAGCATTGCTACTGCTACTAGCTAAGGCTCTAGTTAACATGTGGTTCACACTTAATTCCAGTGCCCTAAAAATGCCATATGTTCCACTTATTATTCCCTCCCCCCCCAAAACCTCTGGTAACCACTATCTTTATATCAATGTTACATGTTCTTCCATTACTACGATATTATTGTTTACTTTGTCCATAGTTGCATTATCACCTTATGTTTGTTCATTCCTCAACCTTGAGGATTTTGGGATGGTGATGCCTGCTCTGCCTTAGATCGAGAGAAGGCTTCGATCTTACGGGGAAGATGGAAGAAACTGTTCTGCTTGTGGTTATAGATATTCTCTGTTTTTGGGGATGGGGGTTGTCCATCATTATCATTTCGTTAGTTGTTCCGGGCAAGTCTGATGACTTGAGAGTAGGTGTTGGCCACAACTCTTCTGAGATTCAGGGTTCAACTGGCATTTGAACAGACTGAAGATTTAAGTCTCTAAAGACATGTATTTAATGGGTATAGTGCTTAATATAGGCTCAAATAAATGGGGTAGAAGAATCATGTGTAGGGAAATTACAAATGTGCACCCCTCTGACTTCAATTTGACCACCACCTTTTGGTTGTACAGCACAAAATTCGCTCAGACTTCTAACATAGAATTCATTTGGCTATTTTTGTCTTAATTGTTAGGTCTTAGCTTCTTGATTAAATTAGGGACCCTGTGCATTGCCAGTGAGCAGCATATCAGCCTTTTCTTTAGAGAGGCTTTTTCTCTAGATCCTGGAGAATGATAGTGAAGCTCCAGAACCTGAGCCTTTCTCTACTCCCTGGCGCAGAATTGGTGATGAATGGGAAGGAGAAGGGGCTGAAGGAACTGGCACGGCTGAACTATTATATGCTCAGGTTTCTGGATAAGCATCTTTATTTAGAGTGGCTGAGTGTCAGGGATAAAGCAGTTATGAGCAGACCATCTTTGCCAGCTGAGGCTTCCTGGGCTAGCATCTCTTTCCACTGTGTGGTCAGAAAAGCACTCTGGGAATCAGGCCTGGGGCACTGTGGCAGTACAGTTACTAGATGTGGCGATTTGAACCTGTTCATGAATTCCAAAAATAGATATTGGATTATGTTTGTAAACTGGTCTGTCCCTTCAGGCATATTAGATTATATTGGATTCAGAGGTTTCACTTTTACTTGATTGATTAATAATTAAGGCTTTGATTGGGCCACTTCAGTAGGATGTTGCATCCATGCCCCCTTGGTGGGTGAGGACTCACAGAGAAAAGATATGGCAGAAAACAGAGTTTGGAGGTTTAATGCTGGGGCCTGGGAAATAAGCTCAGTGGGGAGCAGAGAGAAGGCTCAATTAGTCATGGCATGGGCCCTGGAGAGAGAGATGAGCTCTTTGCCTGATAGTCTACAGCTTGCCTTGTGGAGAAAGCAGAGCAGCTGAGCCCAAAGTAAAACAAGCCCTGGAAAGAAAGGAACCCAGGAAGCCTGAACCCTTGCAGATGTTGGCAACTATCTTGTTCTAACACATGGCAGTAGACTTTGGTGAGGGAAATAACTTATGCATTATGGCCTGGTAACCCATATAAGCTTCTACCCCAAATAAATACCCTTTATAAAAACCAACTGATTTTTAGTATTTTGCATCAGCATCCCTTTTGCTGATATATACACTAGGAGATGATCTCAGCCCTGTCCCTCCCTTCATCCTCAGTGTTGGGGAACAAGGGATACATGATCATTAAAATGGGTGGGAAAGGAATAAAATGTTCTATGGCATATACTTTTTTCCTTCTTTCATCATTGTGAGGGTCCTTTTAAAGGTTTTTTAAGAATATCACTGAACACATACAGACTTAACATGAAGTATTCCTTGATGTTTGGGATCCTATGTTATTTAGAAATGTCTTTTCCCTGGTGAGACTCACTGGATATGGTCAGTTATGTGTGAAGTTTAAGTTTTAAAAATCAGTGACACCAAGATACCTATATCTCATTCATTACAAATGAGTTTCTTCCTTTTTAATACTAACCATTGTCCTCAGATTCATTCATATTTGAGCTAGTAGACAATGAAGCATGAAGTTCCATAAGCTCAGAGATTACTTCTTTTACCTTATAAAGTAAAACATGGAACCAAATGCTAAGTGGGGTCCTCTTTAGATGGCCTTTTCAATGATCCAGACGAACTCTGACTCATTTCTGTTTTCAGCCACTGAAAAACATGATTTAACACTGTCTTGTTACAAAGAAAGATAAGTGCATATGGCAAGTTCATGATACAGCCTGCAGGGGTATCATGCAGAAATGATCCCATTTTGAGACTGTTTCACCTACAAAGCAGATTCTTAAGCTTGGACCCTGAAAATGATATTTGTTATGAAACAAATAGACCTAAAACATAATCATTCAAACACAGTGGAAGTATTTCTTTTTCATAAAACTGTCCAAAGTGAATGATCAGGGTCTCCTCTGCAGTCCATGGCCATTTCACTATTGGCTCCACCACCTTTGATGTGTGGCTTTGGAGGCTTCTGCTGTCTCTGAAACTGCTGTGGCCACCTGCAGGAGGGGAAGGGGGTCGTCTGTCAGCTCCATGTGCCAGTAACAACCACCTAAGTGATTCAGTAGCATTGTCTCCATTGTCATTTCATTTGCTGTTTTCTTGTCCCCATGTCCCTCCCTTAACTCCTTGGTGACTCCCTTCAAATCACTGAAATGATGAGCTTGGTTGGAAAGGCAGCATCTGATTTTCACATAGCAAGAGTTCCCTTGTTCCCATTGGAGTGTTTAATGGGAAACCTTTGTTATTTAAGACTGGGGTCTGCAAACCCACCACCTGTTTCTATGTATCCACAAGCTAAAGTAGATTTTACATTTTTTAATCATTGGAGGAAGCAAAAGAATATTATTTTGTAATGTGTAAAACATATATGAAATTGAAATTTCATTGTTTGTAAATACAATTTTATTGAGACACAGCCATGCTCCTTCATTTATATATTGTCTGTCTATGGCTGCTTTTGTGCTACGAAGCTAAGTAGTTGCTACAGAGACCATATAGCAAGTGGCCCTTTGCAGAAAAAGTTTTTTGACCCCTAGTTTATTCATATTGCCTCTTGTCATTTGGGGTTAAAGGCTTTTCTAATCCTATGAGGACCTTATCGCTGGACTTTGTTTCCTTTCACATCTGCTACATCTGCCTATAAACCCCCTAATTCTTCCCAGAGTTCATCTCTCTCCTAAAACCTTGCTGAAAATAGTGCAAACTAATTAATATCTGGCTCTGCCTAGCTACTCTCCATAGATCTTCTGCCTTCTAAGTCATACCATGCTTGATTTCACTGAGTTTTCTTTCTGCCACTGCCTGACAAGGGTTTCTAGCTTTCCAGCCAATTCCTTTCCACCTGGCTCTTCATTCATTGCCACCATTTTAGATGGAAGGCAGCACTCTCCTTCTGGATGGCACTTACAGTCTTAGTGAGGGTAGTGTGTGCTGCTGGAGCAAGCCATTCCTCTTCCTCATATAACAGGTCAGTGCATTGGGGCCATGGTAGGCACGCAGGCTGGGGTCATAGTCCACCCTTTATGGTCAAGACCAACACAAGTTGTGCCCTCTTTAGCTGTGATTTCCAGTATCACTCTAGATTTGGTCATTGCCATTATAGCTCATGGGAAGGGAAAGACCTGGGGAAGGACTCAGAGTCAGTTTTATGCGCTGTCAGTTTCCCGGCTGCTATGGCAAATCCATGTAATGTGTTGGATTAAATAATGAGAATTTCTTGACTCACAGTTTTGAAGCTAGGAGAAGTCCAAAACTGAGGCATCAGCAAGTCTTTCTACCTGAGGACTGTGGCATTCTAGGCTGGCTGCCAGTGACCCGTGATCCTTGGCTTTTCTGCCACATGGTTATATCTTTTCCTTCTCCAGGGTCTGTTGACTTTCAGCTCCTTTCCCTGTGTTCTTTTCCATAAGACCTTCAGTAATAGGATTAAGACCCAACCTGACTCAGTTGGTCACACCTTACCAAAAAAAAATTTTCAAAAGGTCCTATTTACAGTGTGTTCACACTCACAGGAATGGATTAAGACTTAAGTTCCTGTTTTCCTGGGGTGTTAACTGTAAGCTACCACATGGGCCAAGCCCAGAAGTGGCCCCCAGCATGTGTTTACATTCCATTGGAAAGAACTAGTCCCCTGGCTACCCCTAACTACACTGGAGGCTGGGAAGAATGGTGTAGCTGGGCAGCCATAGGCTTAACCTCCATCCCGCTCTGGGGGAGCGGAAGAGCAGGTGTCGATGCGCAGAGAGCATTCTGCCACCAGGCAGCGCTGCTGGTCCCCCTAAATAAAGTAGGTAAGTTGCAAAAGATGTGATGTTGGAATAGGTCTACTTAAAAATAGTATGCAAGTGTGATTTTAAAAATAAACTCTAAGAAATAATTTGTGAATAAAAATGTATGTTTTCAGGCTATTGCACATTATGAACAATCGGCTGATTATTACAAGGGAGAAGAATCCAACAGGCAAGTTTTTTTCCTAATACAATTAACTGGGTTTTCTTGCATGTGATAAAAACTAAATCTTCATGACGCTCTGTTTGACCGTACCAGATGAAGGTCTATTGGACACAGGCGCACATCATTCATTCACTCATTTATATTTTATTTACAAGCACTGGCATCTTTTCTTTTTCCCCAGCAGATTGTTATTAACTGTACCTCTGGTTCTTGATTTCAGCTCTGCTAACAAGTGTCTGCTGAAGGTGGCGGCATATGCTGCCCAGCTTGAGCAGTACCAGAAAGCCATCGAGATCTATGAGCAGGTGAGGTTGCCATTGTCTGTTCACCTTCAAATTGGGGCCATTCTGAGCCTTTCTTTTTCTAATCTAACTTACAATTTATTTTTATTTTTCTTATTGAGATATAATTCACATACCAGGAAATTCACCCTTTAAGAAGTACAATTCAGTGGGTATTGGTATAGTCCAAAGTTATAAAACTATCAACATTGTCTAATTCTAGAACATTTCCATCACTCCAAAAGGAAACTGCATGGCCATTAATTCCCCACTCTCCCCTCACCCCAGCCCCTGGTAACCACCAGTCCACGTTCTGTCTTTCTGGGTTTACCCAGAGTGCTGGTCCTTTCATGTAAATGGAATCATACAATAAGTGACTTCTTGTGACTGTCTTCTTGTACCTAGCATAATGTTTTCAGGATTCATCCATGTTGAAGCATGTATCATACCTTTTTATAGTTGAAGAATATTCCATTGTATGGATATATCACATTCTATATATCCATTCATCAGTTAATGGGCATTTGGGTTGTTTCCACTTTGTAGCTATTGTGAAAAATGCTGCTATGAACATTCATGTATATATTTGAACAACCTGCTACGTTGTGTGATAACTCTGTTTGTAACTTTTTGAGGAACTGCCAAACTGTTTTTCAAAATTGCTGTACCATTTCCTGTTCCCATCAGAAATTTACAAGGTTTCCAATTTCTCCGCATTCTCACCAACACTTATTTTTTGTTTTCAGTGATGTTTGTTTTTTGTTTTTTAATTATAACGATTTTAGTCAGTATGAATTGGTATCTCATTGTAGTTTTGATTTGCGTTTCCTAAAAGACTAGTGATGTTGAACATCTTTTCATGTGTTTCTTGGCCATTTGTATTATCTTTGGGGAAATGTCTATTCAAGTCCTATTTTGTGATTGGTTATCTTTTTGTGGTTGAGACATTTGGTGTAGAATTCATTGATTTTTTTTTTCCTCTCATTTTTTGTTTCATTTTTATTTATCTATCTTTATTATTTTCTACCTTTTAATTTATTTGGATTAATTTTGCTCTTCTTTTTCCAGGTAATTGAAGGGGAGCTTAGGTGATTGATTGTAGACTTTTTCTCTTTTTTTAATGTATGCATTTTAGTGTTCCACATTTCCCTCTTGGCACTGCTTTACTATGTCAAACAAATTTTATTTTGTGCTTATATTTTCAGTTTAGTTCCATGTATTTTTTTGTGTATCTGAGATTTCCTCGTTGACTCATGAATTAAAGTATTTTGGAGATTTTCCTCTTTTCTTTTTACTACTGATTTCTAGTTTGATTCCATTATGGTTAGAGAACACACTCTATATGATTTTAGTTCTTAGAAATTTTTTGAGGTTTGTTCTATGGCCCAGGATATAGTCTTTATCTTGGCATGTTTTTTGTGGACATTTGAAAAGAATGTATATTCTGTTGCTCTAGGGTGGAGTATTCTGTAAATGTTAACTATTGGTGTTATTGAGATGTTGAGAGAAGAGTATTGAAGTTTCACTGTAATTGTGGAATTCTCTATTTCTCATTTCAATTCTGTCAGTTTTTGCTTCATACATTTTGCAGCTCTGTTGTTTGGTGCATACACATTTAGAATTCCTTTATCTTCTTGGTAGATTGAACCTTTTATCATGATACAAAGTTCATTTCTGTCTGTGGTAATTTTCTTTGCTCTAAAGTCTACTTTTTCTGATATTAATAAAGTCACTTCTAGTTTCCTTTGATTAATGTTTGCATGACACATCTTTTTTCCATCCTTTTATTTTCAGTCTGCCTATATCATAATATTTGAAGTTTCTTGTAGACAGAATATAGTTGAGTCATAATTTTTAATCCACTCTCCCAATCTCTCTTTTTTAATTGGTATGTTTAGACCATGTCTACATAATGCAATTGTTGCTTTGTTGGGGCTTAAGTCTACCATTTTATTATTATTTTTTAATGTTTTTGTTGTTTTTTATTTCTATTTTCTTTTTTCTGACTTCCTGTGGGTACATAAACATGTTAGAATTCCATTTTGATTTATCTGTAAGATTTTTTAGTGCATTTTTTGAATAGCCTTATTAGTGGTTGCTTTAGGTTATATTATTATGCTTATTACCACAGTGTGGTGATAGTGTCATTTTCTGTCCTTTTTCTCTCCCTTGTTCATGACATAATTTCTTTTAAATATTTGCTTTGCATACATTTAGAACCACATCAGTCAGTGCTAGGATTTTTATTTCACTCATTAAACATAATTTAGGAAACTAAAGAGAAGAAGGAAAACCTATTGTATTTACACATTTTTTGTTTACCATGTCCTTTCTTCATTCCTGATGTTCCAAGATCCCTTTTTTCTTTTTCTTTTTTTTCAATCATTTCCTTTCTGAGAAGTTCCCTTAGCCATTCTTTTAGGATAGATCTGTTAGTGACAAAGTCTTTTGCTTTTCCTTCATCTGAGAATGTCTTGAATTCCCTTTTACTCCTGAAGTATATTTATTTTCACTGGATATACAGTTCTGGATTCACTATTCTTTACTTTCATCATATGAAAAATCTAGTGCCACTTCTGGCATCCATGGCTTCTGATAAGAAATCTGCTGTCATTCTAATTGTTTTTCCCTTTTGGATTAGGTGTCCTTACTCCCTGGCTACTCTCTTCAGTTTTCAGAAGTTGAATTATAATATGATGTTTTAGTTTCCTGGCTGTTAAAACAAGTACCATACAGTGGGTTGGCTTAAACAATGAGAATTTATTGGCTCATGGTTTGAAGGCTAGGAGAAGTCCAAAATGCAAGTGCCGGAAAGCAGTGCTTTCCTTCCAAAGACTGAGACATTCTGAGTCTGGCTGCCAGCATTCCTTGATCCTTGACTTTTGTGTTACATGGCAATGCACATGGTTGTGTCTTTTCCTTTTTCTTCCAGGTTCTGTTGATTTTCAGCTTCTGGCTCCTCCTCTTGACTTCTCTCTCTCTCTCTTACTTTTGCTGCACTTATAAAGGACTCCAGTAATCCAAATTAAGGCCCAACTTGATTCAGATGGGCCACATCCTAATTGAATTATCTTAAAGAGATCTTATCTACAATGGGTTTACTCCCACCCAAATGCAGACCAAGACCAAGAACATATCAAAACTGGGGTCCATAATTCAATCTACCATTACTGTATTTATTCCATAACAACATCCCAAAAGCCTTGAGTCATTCCAGCAGCAATGCTAAGTACAGAGACTTAGCAAAATCAGCTGTGCCTGTGGTCTCTCTTGGGGCACAATTCCCCTCTGTGGTCCTGTAAAATCTAGAAAACAAATTATCTGCTTCCAGTATAGAATGGTGGGGGCAAGCATAAGATAGACTCTACCATTCCAGAAGGGAGAACTTGGAAGGAAAACAGGGTTCACAGGCCCCAAAGAAGTCCAGAACCCAGCATGGCAATCTCCATTAGATTTCAAGGTTTAAGAGTCATCCGTGGATGGATTTTTTGTCCTTTGGGTCTTATGGAACAACAACCCCACCCCTTATACATGTGAGTACTTGCACAGTAGCCATGCTCTCCCTGAACCCTGGGGTGAAGACCCCAACCTCTCTGAGTATTAGAGAGGTAACCAGACTGAGGATGCTAGAGTACAGGTCCTACCCACTCTGATTGGTGGCTAGGCTCTCTACAAATGCCAGGGCACATGCCCTATCTCTGCAATCACTGGGGTGGCAGCACCATCCTGAACAATGGGCATAGGTCTCGCCCCTTCCATTCACCATGACAAATGGCCTTCCCCCTCCAAGCATGGGACAGTCGTGCCCTTTCCACTCACCTGGATGGGCCAACTCTCTTGGCCCAAGGAAATAGTCTAGTCCTTTGCTTCTGAGGATCTGCTCTTAAAGTAAATTCTTCCTTCCATTTGTCTCTTCTCTGTCTCTTCAGTCCAGTTTGGGAGTGGTTCTGCTCATGCAAATTTCCCAGAAGCCTTGTAGGGTTTGAGTGCAGTTCCAGGGGTTCCCAGCCATCAGACAATAGAACTTCCCAAAGATTCTTCCTGGATAACTGCATTTCCAATCTTGAATTCCACTGAGGTGACGGATGGACTCCATGTTCAGCCTTACTTTCTTTAGCAAAGGATTGTTCACTTAAACCCTCACATAGAACATTGTTCTCTGGGAGTCACCAAATGCTCAGGGAGGTCCCTGGTAGACATCCGACCCTAGTCTCAGAGCACACTATCTAGATAGGCTGAGAATTTTCAGAGTCATTAATTGCTGGTTCCTTTGTGCTTAGGAGTTTTTTAATTCTCAGCTTATTCCTTTCCTTTCACATTTTATGAGCTGCAAAGAGAAACTAGGCTGCATCTTCCAAACTTGACTTGGAAATCTCCTTACCTAAATATCTAAGTTCATCACTTACTAGTTCCACTTTCAATCCAACATCAGAACACAATTTTGCCAAGTTCTCTGCCACTTTATGACATGGATCTCCTTTCTTCCAATTCCCAGTAACACCTTCATTATTTCCTTCTAAGGTTTCTCATCGCAAGTACCTTTAACATCCATATTTCTACTAACAGTCTCTTCAAGGCTGTCTTGGCTTTTTTCTGTCAAGTGTCTCACAGTTCTTCCATCCTCTACTCATTACCCAGTTACAAAGCCGTTTTCACATTTTTAGGTATTTATAATAGCAGCACCCCCATTTTCCTGTACCAAAAGCCATCTGCTAAAACAAATGCCTATACTGTGGGTTGTATGGTGGTTAGGCTAATATGTCAACTTGGCCAAGTAGCCGTGCCCAATTGTTTGGTCAAGCAAGCACTGGGCTAATTGTAATACAGAGGCATTTCATGGGCTTTAATCAACAGTGAGTTGATTGCATAGATGGCTGATTACATCTAGTCAACTAAGGAGCTTGCCCTTAGCAATGAGTGGCATTTCATCCAATCAGGTGAAAGCCTTAAAGGGGAAATGATTTCAGCATTAAGAGAGAGAATTGCCATCTGCACTTCAGAAAGTCAGCATCTCCTGGGAACTCATCAGGGACCTTCTTCAGAGGCCCTGGTTTGCATTCTGCCCTGCAGAATTTGGACTTCTGCATCCCCATGGTTGCATGAGACAATTTTACAAAATCTCACACTATTTACAGATATCTCCTGTTCTGTTTCTCTAGAGTATCCTGACAAATACAGGTTGACTCAAGCAACAGGAATTGTTTTGAGGCTTAAAGTCCAAAATCGAGGCATTAGGAGGTGATGCTTTCTCCCAGAAGACTGTGGCGTTCTGGAGCTGACTTCTGGCAATCTGTGGTTCCTTGGTTCTTGGCTTTTGTGTCACTTGGTGGCCTCTTCTTTTTCCTCTGGGTTCTTTTGACTTCCAGCTTCTGGCTTCCCTTTCCACGTGACTTTCACTCTATTTATAAAGAACTGCAGGAATCCAGATTAAAGCCCTGCCTGATTCAGTTGGCCCATACTTTACCTGAAGTAACATCTTGAAGAGACCTTATTTACAATGTCTCCACACTCACCAGAATGTGACCTGAGACCAAGAACATGTCCAAACAGTGGTCCATAGTTTAATCCAGCATATATATCTTGGCATGGACTTGTTTGGCCTTATCCTATTTGGATTTCACTAAACTTCTTGAATCCATAGGTTTCTTGCCATATTTGGAGAGTTTTCAGACATTATTTCTTCCAGTATTTTTTCAGCCTCACCCTTTTTGTTTCTTCTCTCCTTGTAGGAATCAAATGACATGAACGTTAGATCTTTTTTTATAGTACTATAGGTCCCTAATCTGCTGTTCCTGTTTTTTTTTTTTTCTTCCCAGTCTGTTCTCTCTGTTGTTCAGATGGGATAATTTCTGTTGTGCTGTTTTTCACTTCATGATTCTTTCTTCTCTCCATTTTTCATTTGTTATTGTATATTTCATTTCTAAAATTTCTGTTTGATTCTTCTCTATATCTTATATACCTTAGCTGTGACTTTCTTTGCTGATGGTTTCTACTCTTTCATTTGCTTCTAGTGTTTTGTAATTGCCTATTAAAGCATTTTTGATATTTCCTTTAAAATCTTTGTCAGGGGAGCAGATGTGGCTCAAGGGGGTGAGCGCCTGCCTCCCACGTGGGAGATACTGGGTTTGATCCTCAGTGCTTCCTAAAAACAAAAAAAAGCAAACAACAAACAAGCAAAGCAAAAACAACTCAGGGGAGCCAACATGGTTCAATGGTTGAGTGCCAGCTTCCCACATACAAGGTCCCAGGTTCAATCCCCGGCCCTGGTACCTCAAAAAAAAATAATCATCAGATATTTCCAACATTTCTGACATCTCTTGATTGTCTTTTTTTCATTCATTTTGAGATCTTCCTTGTTTGGGATTTGACTGGTAATTTTCAATTGAAACCTAGACAATTTTGGTAGCATGTTACGAAACTCTGAATCTTACTTAAACCCTTTCATTTAGCTGATTGTTCTGTTTTGTTTTGGTTTTTGATATTGCTCCAGTAGGGGAAGGCTCCCCCTTGGCCTCACTGACACCTGCGGGGAAAGGCATTCCTTACTTCTGGGCCAGGATGGGTGTTCAATTCCCCTGTGGTCTCCACTGACACCACTGTGGGGTTGTCTCTGCCAGCCACTGGGCAATGGTGAAAGTCCTCTGCTCCTGCCCCAGTGGGAGGTGGAGAGGTGCCTCATTACTGCTGAGTCTGGGTGAAATCCAGGCTCTGTGAGTGGTCTTTCCTAACTCTGGCAGGGGTAGAGGGTGGAGCTCATTACTGGACAGTGAGGATGAGGCTAGGCTCCCTCCCTTTCTTAAACCACCTTGGTGAGGGTGTTGGGCTCTTTGTAACAGCCTCCCAAGGGTGTCTTTTTGGCCTTTGCTAGTGTGGATGGAGATGGGGCCATTCTTTTTCTGTGGTGTTTGGCCAGAATAGAGTGGTGCTTGTTGGCGTTTCTGGATTGTGCTGGCTTCTTTAGCATCACATCAGGGATACATGAAGCTGAAAGAAAACCCATAGACTTATTACCATGCCTTTCCCTCGGTTTTGATGTCCCTATCTGGTCTGCCCCTTTTCTCTACCTTACAGAGTCTTCTTATGCTTTTTTATATATAAAATATTCAGGGTTTTTAGTTGTACTTAGTGGCAGAAAAAGAAAGTAAACATTTCAAATTTATCTCTGTTTTCTGTGCCTAGGTTGGGGCAAACACTATGGATAATCCTTTGTTGAAGTACAGTGCAAAGGATTACTTCTTTAAAGCAGCCCTCTGCCATTTTATAGTAGATGAGTTAAACGCCAAGGTAAGGAGTTCTTCAGGACTGCTTTTCTAATACATTTTACTTGTGAGAATAGTACTCAGTTACTCTGCTTTCTGGATATCATTTTATGTGGGTGTCAATTGCAGTACTAAAATAGGTATATTAAAAATAATAGTCTATGATATGTATCCTGGCTGTAATCTATAACAACTGTTAAAGCTGTGCTCTTAAAATTCTCTGGTAGCCAAGTTTGCTTTAGTAGTTTTGCTTTAAAGAAATTGGTGGGCTAAAAGAAAACAGAAGTAGAATACCCTGTTTTTTAAAACTCTGAAGTCAGAAATTCTTTATTTCCTTCCAAAATAAACCACATCTCTTGGAATTAAATGTTGACTTGAGTAAGAAGACTTTCTCCAAGTCACCCTTCAGTTGTTTACAAAAGACATGGCTTTGATTAGCTTGAGAATACTCGCCTGTAAGTTATGTAGAAATTTTTTTTGAACTAGCCGTGACTGACTTAAAATTCTTGGCAACTTGCTTATTCACTGGCCTCCTCACCAGGCACCTTCTGCCCAGATAGTCAGTTCTCCCCTTGTTGGCCAGAGTGTTGTTTTGGCATCCTGGTGCCTCCCTTCCCTTCTCCATACCCTTCATGGTCTCCCCATTGTACTTGGAGTAAATGACCTCCTTGGCCTGACCTGACCTGGCAGTTGCTCTGCTTCCTTTCGCTCATGTGTGCAGTCACCTGAGCCACCTCTCTGTTTCTCCAGCACACCTAGTTCATTTTTTCATCTCAGCCTTTGCACCTTCACCTTCTAGTTTCCTCAGATTTTCCTGTGTCTTCGTTCCCTCATTTTGGTCAAGTTTCTGCTCAGATTCCATCGTCTCCAACAGGCTTCCTTTCACCCACCCTACTCCTGCACACTCACTGGTTCTTGGGAAAGAGAAAATGCTCAAGTGTTTCCCATTCAGAAGCTGTCATTCATACACACAGTCTCCCCTGCAGTATCCTGTCTTGTTTTCTCCCAGCCCTTGTCAACCTGACATTGAGCTGTGTACGTGTGTGTTTGTTCATCCCCTATGCATTTAGAGTGCAAGGTCTATGAGGGCAGGGCTTGCCTGCTTGGTTACTAAGATACCCCTAGAAAGTGCCTGGAATGTAGTTGGAGCCCAGAACATACTTGCTTAATAAATTAATGAATGCTCTAAAAAAAAAACAATGCTTAAGGGCATGTTTTTCTGAACCTCCCCTCTTAGGCATGTGTTAAGAGGGTGGAGTGCAATCAGATCCTCTCTCTGCATTGTCCCCTTAGACATCCCCCCCCCCCCCCCATGTATCTCCTGGAGTTGGGCAGAGGTTTTTTTGGTTGTTGTTTTGGGGTTTTTTTTTCTGGTTGGTTTGTTTTTTGCTTAAGAGGTTTGGACAGTATCTACTTAGTATACAGACCTTAGCTCTAAATGTTTTCCTGATCAAATGTAGACCATTTAGAACCATACTTGGCAAGAGAATTGGTGTCTTTTGACATAGACCATTAGCATGTGACCAAGGTATTGCATGATAGTCTTGAGTTCTAAGTAAGGGACTATATATATCACAGTTTAGACCACAGCTGAGCACTAGAACAAGGATGTTTCCTGCTTGATGGCATTCACTCTGAATGAGGCAAGTTGTTTTTCCAGCTACTCTCTCCTCATGGGGGTCTTGGGGTGGAATGAAGATTGGGAAGAAGTTGGAAAACAAAAGCTAGGAGATAAGAGGCATACACTTGGGCAGCTTTAATGTTGTCAAGGTCTTTCTAGAGTTGGAAGAGCAGAATTAAAGCCGCTAAGAGAAAAATATTCTTCCTGCCAATCTCTAGGAGTGATATAAATGTAATTTATTTGGAATCTGGACAGTGTAGGAATTCCTTTTCTGTTTTTGGATGAAACAGGACACCTGGTCTGGAAGTGTTTATGAATTAGATTTGGTTTCCATTGTCTTCTCTACTGCTACTTTACAGAGGAAAATTGGTTTAGCAATGATTTCTTAGTTGAAATCTAATATTTAAAATAAATAGGTTTCATGTGTTGATTTGTTGAGTTTAACAGCATGCTTCTTAAACACTTAAATAGGATTCAGGTAAATATTTTTGAAGTTATTAAAATATTGAAACTTGTTTTCCACTTCAGAAAGTCTAACATTAACAACTGTTTGTTTTTTTCTCTTTCAGCTTGCTCTTGAGAAATATGAAGAAATGTTTCCAGCATTTACTGATTCAAGAGAATGTAAATTATTAAAAGTAAGTCATAATAGAACTTTGAAGTTAAAAAAGCCTTTGCTGTCAAATGACAACATCCAGCTGGGATGGGTATTAAGAGAAATTTTAATTCTATGAAGACCACTAATTGAGGGGACCTCATATTTTCTTTTTAATTACATGGACCTTTAGTTGCCATTAGAGATAGGGATATAAGCATTGTGTTCTGGCACAGGCAGTTTAAAAACATTGATAAAAAAGCTGGGTCTCTGGCTTGGGTTAATTCTTGACCTGTATTTGAATATTTCCCCAAGTTATTTGGCAATATCGTTTTGTTTTGTTTTTTTCTCTCCCCTTCCCCCGCCCCAGTTGTCTGTGTCCACCTGCTGCATATTCTTGTTTTTGTCCGCTTCTGTTGTTGTCAGCAGCACGGGAATCTCTGTTTCTTTTTGTTGTGTCATCTTGCTGCGTCAACTCTCCGTGTGGGCAGCGCCATTCCTGGGTAGGCTGCACCTTCTTTCATGCTGAGCGGCTCTTCTTACGGGGCACACTCCTTGCACGTGGGGCTCCCCCACGCGGGGGACACCCCTGTGTGGCACGGCACTCCTTGTGCGCATCAGCACTGCTCATGGGCCAGCTCCACATGGGTCAAGGAAGCCCAGGGTATGAACCGCGGACCTCCCATGTGGTAGGTGGACGCCGTATCCACTGGGTCAAGTCCGCGTCCCAGCAATATCGCTTAATGTGATACCAAGGCAGCTGTTTGTGGATTAAAAGTATCAGTTAACAGATGAGACTTCAGCCTACCAAACTAATTTTTCCATATTTTTATTCTACCAGAAACTACTAGAAGCTCATGAAGAGCAGAACAGTGAAGCTTATACTGAAGCAGTAAGTTGTTTCTTTGGGATATAATACATTCTTTGAAGGTTTATGTTACTGAAACTTATTTTCCTTTTCATTGGGCAAATTATGAACATTTACTTTAACATTATTCCAGCATAAAAAGTTGTATTTTCCAAATGTCATTTTTTTGATATATTCCACAAACCTTTAAAATTAGTCCCATTAGCCATTAAAGTATTCTGAAATCCCAGTTGCATTTAGCACTATTTCTTGGCTTAAGCACAAAACTGTAATTTAACTGTGAGGCTAGTTCAATAGTAAAATATCACACAATGTCATAATTTGTTATTTTAATGTTTTCTTTGGAAAATCTGATCTATAAATAACTGTAAAGTAAAATTAGTTAAAATACAAGTTTACATATAAAAATTAAACAGTGGGATTTTGCTGTGTTCTTAGCATAAAAGATTTCTGTCTTTACACTGTCTTTTTTTGTTTTCCCATGTTTAGCCACCTTACATTTAGAATCAAGCATATTTCTCAGTTTCCTCCATTAATACATTAATCTCTGAAGAGATATCTTTGAAGAGAGTGGAAAGGAATGTTTTACTATTTTACTTTTGCTACCAAACCATGTTCAAATTGAAGTTTCAATTTTTGGTAGTACCTTGAAATGCATTAAGAAAATTCTGCTTCTGCCCTCTTAATTTTGCTATTAAGTTTTTCCATGTTAAATGAATATTAGAGCTCTATTAATTTTCCATGTTCCCTTCTAATTCCTATATAGAAATTCCATGATCTCATCTAATTTCCTTTGTCACATTAAATGCACTCTTCCAGTTATGAAGTTGTTAAGAATTGTTGCCTTGAGCATGTTAGCATACAGAATCACATAAAAAGCACAGGAATTTGTCAGCACCATTAGAATATTCACAAGATAATGAAAAATAAATTCTTTTTAATGAGTAAGATTATAAAGGAAATGAACCATGAAGAAAGTTGGTTGGATTATCTCTATAAATGTTAAACATGTTGGGACACTATTGTTGTTTTTATTATATTTCTGTGGAATAATTCCTGTTCCTCTTCCCTTAAACTAGGTAAAGGAATTTGACTCAATATCTCGCTTGGATCAGTGGCTTACTACCATGTTGCTTCGGATCAAAAAGTCCATCCAAGGGGATGGAGAAGGAGATGGAGACCTAAAATGAAATGTTCATATTTTTGTGGCATGCAGCTAACTCCTCTTTATTTTTGACTTAGGGCCAAGTGATCTTGATGGGATGCCCATTTCATGGCTTACTTTTGTTGCGTATAAACCAGACGACCTCTGTATTGTTAAACACACCGTGTTGGTGTTATGGTTAAATGAATGAGTGGGAGGTGCCTCTTCATGTATGTATAATGGGCTAATTCATACTTGTCAGAATCCCCAGAGTTTTCTCAAACACTTCCTAATCTGTCTCTATTATTTTGATATTGACAGAGCCTGTTTTCAATCTTGCCATATGTTTTTATGTCCTTTTTCTTGGGCTTGAGTACCCAACCCAGTTCCAGTACATGCATTGCATATTCTCTGTACATTAGCATCTGGATGTATTCTTTAAATGTGCGTATTTAGTTTGGAATGATTCTTAGGAATGAGTAGAAGTTTCTCCATTAGAAATTATGTTTTAATTATCCTGTGACTACTTTGATGGTGCTAGTGCAAAGTCCCCATGCTTTTATATGGTTGTATGTGCTAACATGTAAATGGTAACATTTCAGAACAGCCTGGATCTGCTGGCATCACTGACATTGTGTGGGGGGAGCTTCCTGGCAGAGCTTGCTTTTATACCTGGAAGAATGTTGAGATGAATTTGACAGCTTCTTTATGAACACATATTCCTAAAATTTAGGAATCCCTTTCTTTTATATTTACATAAAGGTATTTTAATTGGCACTTACTTATTTTTGATTTTCATGTATTTTCCCACACTGAGGTAGTGTCTAATGTGCCAGAGTCATTTAAATTTTGGCCAGGTGAGTGGATGACCTAAGCTGAAGCTTGAGAGTGAATGTAGTTAATTTTGCCCATTTATTGAACATGCTGGGTGAGGTGGGGTAGGTCTGGCTCAGGGGGTTACCATGTGCCTCATTGGGCAAGAACCTCCAACTTCTAAGGAGACATGCTTTTTCTCTTAGCTGATAGAATTATTTTAGTTTGTGTGTTTGAACTCTGTCCTGATAGCTTTAGTTTAAATAATATATGCTCTCTTGATTCATTAACTTGATATCCTACCCACTGTGTTATGTGCAGATACTGTACTTTAGATATGGTCATTTTTTCTGAATTACCTCTGTACATATTTTCATGCTTAAATATGTTGTGCTTAGTATGCATTTGTTATGAGATATAATCCATGGTTCTTTGAAAATTATGCTGCTGTCATTAATGACAGATAATGAAATTCCCCATTTTATGTCAGATAATAAGTGACAGTATTTGAATGGTGTTTTTATTTTTGGATGGTGATCAGTGAGATTATTGGTAGGATTTTGTTGGGCAGAGGTTGAATGGGTGTGCCCAGGCCAAAGGCAGGAGCAAGGGAAAAGGTTTGGGGAATAGTGGAAGAAAGGAGGGAACAGGAAATGAAGTTGAAAAGGGCTGATTTGAGGCCAGATTGTGGCGGTGAGGATATGTGTGTGTGCAGGGCAGCTGGTGAAGCCAAAAACTCGGTGATGTCATAGCATCAGGTAGGGGTAGAGGGAATAAACCAGAGACATGGATATTCTGGCTGTGGGACCTGGAGCCCGGTAAGGGTATCTTTGGGATTCCTTCCTTACTAAAGGTCTAAGATTCTTAAATGAAAGCTGATTATCACTTAAGGGAAACTCTGGGGTATAGCCCAGTGGGTACTTGTATTAGTCAGGGTTCCCTAGGGAAACAGTCAACAGGAGATATCTATAAATAGTATGAGGTTTTATAAGAGTCTCTCATGTGACCGTCAGGATGTACAAGTCCAGGTTCTGCAGGTAGGCTGCAAACCAGGGGCTCTGGTGAAGTCCAGTGAAGGTCCTTGGTGAGTTTCCGAGAGACATTGGCTGTCCAAAGATGAGCTGGGTAAGTCTCTCTGAATGCTGAAGTCCTTCCCCTTTTAACGCATTCACCTGATTGGATAAAGCGTCACTCGTTGACAGCAGTCTCCCTGGTTGATGTAGATGTAATCAGCCTTCTATGTAGTAAACTCAGTGATGACTAAAACCCCATAAATGTCCTTGTATTACAATTAGCCCAATGCTTCCTTGACAAAACAACTGGGCACAATTACCTGGCCAAGTTGACACATTAGTCTGACCATTACAGTACCGCTTCCCTTCCTCTTAGGATCCGTTAGGAAAAGTCATCAGAGAGAAAAGTATGTTCTTGTTGCTGTTCCTAATATAATCTAAAACCAGCCAAATGCACTTTTGTGAAAATGACACATGGAAAGTGGTTTTGTAATAATAGCTTGTTATCCTCTGGCTTTAAGTATGTTCCATTTGGAGAGCATTAACAGTAGCCAGCCAGTATGCTTGTTTCATAGATAATTTACAAAGTTTATTTCTAATTGTTAAAGAGTCTTCTCATCTCACCACTTAAAAACCAAATGATCCCTTTTTAGACAGTTCTGTTTAGCTTTCACCGTATTCTAAAAGACCTCTCTCTAAAGAGGTAAGACTTTTAAATATATTACTTGTAAAATTTTATCCTGTCCATTACCCTTTCTGTTTGTATTGAAATAAACCCTGGGATTAGTGCCTGCATAAGGAATTAATATATATTTTTAATGATTGACATGAAAAGAATAAAAATAATTACAATGACTCGAACAGACCTGCCAAAAGGGAAAAGGGGGATGAGAGGGAAAAGGGCAGGGAGCAGTATGCCAACATATTTCCTTTGAATGTGTATTGACACAGGTTTTGTTCAAGATGCATATGAGCTAGGTTTTCAGAATTTATAGGACATTATTTATGAACAAAATGTAATGGTTAGGTTACAGATAGCATATTGTAGCAAGTCTGAAGTTGGTTCATAAGTTAAAATTTCTTACAGAAAAGCTTTGCTTTTTGTGGTAACATTTTTATAGTTCATATCCCTTGAGTTCCTTTTTTATTTAACAATATAAAAACAGTATTTTTGCAGTTGTGACCTTGTGTGGTGGTGTCACTATAACAAAGTATATGCAATAGCCTTTGTGCAGTTTGTCCTCCGGTATCATGCATTTTAAACTGTCTGAATGCAAACCTTTGTGACTTTCTTTTGAGGATTTGGCAGCCTAGCATGTCACCTGTAACCTACCCACCTGTGGTATGAACTGCGATTATAGCAGGTTTCCTGCCTTGTGAAATACCAAGATCACTGCTTGGTGTTCACCTCCCTAACTATCCATGTAACACAATAAATGTTTCTTAGCAGAAAGAGTATGTATGTTTTATGTGAACCTGTAACTAAATAAAGTGGACATTATGAGTAATATCTGTACTAGTCTTTCCTAGCTAAATTTACACAACTCCGAGGAACTTCCTTCCCTTTAAGTTGTTCCTTAAGTTTAAGGCAATGTGCATTAATTTTCTGGGCTGTTTGAATACCCATTCAAAAAACAGCTTGACCATATTAAAACTTCAATCTCTTGATAGAAAGCTAGCGCCCTATAATCCTGTACTGCAGGTATTTGGAGCTTACGAAGAAACCGTAGTAACAGTCTTTGATGGAGTCCACTAAATATGCATAACCGCTTTGTTAACCTCACATTCTCACCCCTTCCTGCTGCTCCATTAGGGAACCTTGCTTATATAGGGTCTACAGTCACTTGCAATGTTAAGGCGTGGTTCCTGAATGACTGTTAGATGATGGGCAGGTCAGAAACTCTGAAGCCTGGCACCCCTACCCCCAAGACATTTTGCAGGTTTGTGTAGGGAGGAGGGGGAAGCCTACTGGCCACCTAGTCCTGAAGTTCTGAGAGAGGAAGAGGACCCCAGTGTGGGGGTAGTGCAGGTCACTTTCTCTTGTTACAGAACAGTGATTTAGGGTCCTACAAGTACATTCATGGTGACTTAAAACAGTACAAAGCGAATCTTTTAAAATGAGTAGTAGACTAGGCTATCATATTAGGAATTCTCTAGAGAAGCTGTTGATTACTGAGTTAGTTTATCATTCAGATTTCTCTTCTTGGGATAGTTTCCTAACAGAAATAATGTACCATGGTGGTTTAGACATGATCTTGCCAGCTCTGATAAAAACCCTTTACACATTGGCAGAGTTAAGTGGGTGGCTCAGTTATAAAAGCATAGCTAGGTGATCCTCTGACTCGTGTTCATAACCTGCTCAGTTCCCTCCAGGCCCTAATGGCCCTTCTTAAATCACACCTGTCCTGTCTAGTTCATAGATGCAAATGGTGCCCAACCAAAATGATGTTGGTACTTCCAGGGGACATGAATGAACACTAAGTGGGCAAGCATTCATTTGATTTCAGAAAGAGTTGGAACTCTCTGGTGTGACAACGTTTACCTATTACCAGGTTAGAATTAAATTATAATTTACATTTAAATTAGTTTGGATAATGACCTGCAGCAAAACTACATTTCTGCTAAAATCACGTGGCCATTTTTTTCAAATTGTACAGTAAAAATTTTGGCTAAAACCAAAGGCAGCAGAACTCTTTGTGGAGTTTGGGTTGGGCCAAGAGTATTTCACACAAATGGCTGAAAGTCACCAAGTAGGCTCTTAAACATCCTTTACTGATGCTCTGCTTGCAGTGTACCACCACATGGGGCATCCTAGATGATGCTCTGGGATCACTGCATGCAGTGTGTGACCTCACTTGAAAGCCAGGTAGCTATTTTGGAAAAAGAAATCTTTTTCTTAATAGATCTCCTTTCTTAATAGAGAATTTTCTGCAGGATTTGTGGATTTTTTTTTTATCAGGGGCAGCCATGCATATAAAGGGGTCTGATACATAATACAACATGAAGAAACTGGCAAGGTACCATTAACATTGATATACTCACTAGTATCAAGCTGTACACATTTTTTCTATGTAAGATGTCAGTTTTATTCATCATGGGTCCTTCATGTCTGAAAAATAAATGTGGAATCCATCCATATAGTTAAGAGGAACACATTTTTAAATATATTCATCTTAGGACAATACTAAATAAAGGCTTACAGATCCTGATTTTTAAATTTATTCATTTGTATAACTAAGCAAATTATGCTTCTCTCAATTAAGAATTTTATTTCTCCAGAGCCTAAATCCTAATGGAAACAAACTCAGAACTGCAAAGCTATTTTTAAGAAGCAAACATTTATTAACACATTTGACAGTTTTTTGTATAACTTCTAAAGAAAGAAATTCAAGAAAAAATTATTTTAGTAGGTAACAAAATAATCTATTTAAATTCCTCCTCATCAAGATAACTTTATTTCATGAAATAGTACATCAGCCAGACAGGTTCATTCTTCTTTTATCAAAAGTAAAATACAACGGTTGTGTGACAGTTACTATTTTCTGTTCTGAAAACAACTTACAGGATATAATGACATTTTCATAATTGAATCTGAAAGTAATTTGGGACTACTGTCTTCCAGAGCAGGTGTAAAACATGTTATCAGCACCTGAAACAGCATGTAGTGGCTTTAATATTTACTTTAACATGTCACAAGTTAAAACAAAATATGCTTAGGAAAAATGTCTCCCCTCATTGGTTTCTGGCATAGTACAGCTATGCCTTCATTCTGAATGGATAAAAGACCTTCCTCTTAAAAAGAAACTGCTTTCACAGCAAAGTTAATAAATTAGAAAGTAGGAAACAAAAGCAACTAGTGAGCAAAAGAACTCTAGTCCTTCAAGGTTCTCTTTTTAAATTAAAGTTTAAGGGTTACAAGCAAATCAGAGCACTTCACAAGCATGTGTCAAAATACCAATGTTACAGAAACCAAGAATTAAGCTTAGCAAATACAGCAGAATTATCTTTTCACTGTGAATTCATTTAAGCAAAATTAAGTTCAGCAAGAGACAGCTAAAGGGACATCTGAGACAAAAGTTATTAGTTCTTCACATTCATTCTTAAGGTGCAAAGACCAATGGTCCCTTCTGTCTTGTTTCACACATGCCACTGAGGAAATGTGGCAATTGTCTCAGTCTTTATATATGGACATGAGAAAGTTAAGATTCTGAAAATTACAAAATTAAGTCAGAAAAACCTAGCAAAAATACTAATACTCTGTGCTCCAGACCTGCCATAATCACCTCATTTTGCTACTCATGAATTAAACTACACGGCTTTCAAATGTTCCTAAACCCTCTTGCTTAATTTTTCACACCTCTTTGCAAAAAATACACCCTTGCTGCTAGAATCTTTGGTAGGACAGCCTTTACCTAATGAGATTTTTAGGAATGAAACCAAATTGCCACATCTTATTTCAAAGTTTGATTTGATAGCAACTCTCCTAAGCTGCATATAGACTGTGAGTAGAGGTTATACTGAGCTTTTTTGAAATCTTCAATTTGCCATTTCTTTTTTAGTGCCTAAAACTAATAGAAAAAAGGAATGCAGTAACCTCTCTCTTCAGTCCCATTTGAAGGTCTTTGGAGCAGATCTGATTTGACTCAACGTGACGGAAAAACCTGCAAACACATGACTCCAGTTTCCTTTCAGCTGGGACTCAGACTTGGCAAAAAAGAAATCGAACAAACAGAAAAACCTTAAAAGTATCAGAAATAAATCCACATGGAAGGTTAAGGCAGGGTGAGAGACCAAGGAAACTGTTAACAGCAAGCTGGACCAGTGTTCTGTACTCTATAGTGAAATCAAGCAGTTGTCCAAACTTCATAGACATCAATATAAGCATGAGAATGAAAAATGAATACAACCCACTCCAGAATTAGGTGCAGTTAACTGACTCATTTGTTGATAAAAGGGTAGCTGAGATCATGCACATCAGGATTTTTAAGGGAAAGCTTTAAAAATTCTTTGATAAAGACGTGCAAGTTAACAGAAATTCAGGAAAAGCTGTGGAAACTATTCTTGTCCACATCTTTGCCCACAGATAATTCCTGTTCCTAGTCACTGGCATTACCTTGAATATGGCTATAACACACTCAAAAGACTTGCAGGATGGGATGGAATCTGGTTGGCACATAACTTCCACCTCTTATTCCATGTTGGTCAGAGAGTGAAGTTGGGGTGTCGGGTCTGTCTGTGGTGTCAGTTCACTGAGGTCACCAAGGGTAGTGGCGAGCAGAGTGTCCTGGGGCCCCACAGAGTCATCCGGCTTGCAGGCCCCACTTGCAGAACTGTTCTCTCGCACAGTTGTTATGCTACCTTGAACTGGGGCCAGGCTGTGAAAGTGGCCATTTTCTGCAAAGGACAGCAATTTATCTGGAAGTCTAGGTGATGCATACTCTTCATCAGGCTGTTCAGTCTTGTGGCCCTCTTCATTCTTAGGTGAGCCATCTACAATAACAAGGAAAGACTTCCATGGAGTATTCTTATCATGTATCTACAAATCAAACACAAACAAAAGTCACTCAGTGTGTCAAGGTCATCTTCTCATTCACAGAGACCTATTAACAAGGGCATTTTTTAAACAATAGTAACTTAAATTTGATTTCTACTACTGCACAACCCCTTTCCTTCCCTAATCATTAGATGTTCTCCTTTAACCACCATCACTTAGATAGTATTTACCATGGATTGGGCTTTCCTTGCGACTTGGTTCTTAACTCTCCCTGCAGAGAAAACCTGAGGTGAAAAAGCCTGTTGTCTTCTATAACCACCTTATGGAATGATGGCAGACTCCTTTCTGACTGTTTATGTCTACCCATATCTAAGACTTCCAAAATAAAGCTGACTGCTGCTTACTGAGGTGTGCCGCCGGAGAGTGGACTTGTCTGTGAAGGTCCGCCCACATGCGTTACACATAAATGGCTTCTCGCCTGTATGGATGCGATGGTGGCGCTGGAGGGCATTGAGCTGGGTGAACTGCTTACCACACTGGTCACAACAGTAGGGACGTTCCCCTGAGACAGGAAGAGAAGAAAATTATCTCTTTAGCCTACATAGTTAATTCTGAAAACATCTGGGAATAATGCTATTTGCAAACACTGGCAAAGCTTCCATATTCCACTCTGAGGATGGCTATCGTGAGTATCACTCAAGGGCCAGCGGACAGAGGTTCAAATCTGCTACCCTCTAAGACCAAGAGTCTATGGCCTACTGGAAAGAGGACCAAAAAATACCACTTCTTCCAAAGTAAGGGCATAATTCTTAAAAATTCCAGGTCCCATAATAACTGAGTCTGCATGTGTGTCTGTATACGCTAATGTCTAAATTGTTATCCTTAATTCCAACCTGAAAATGTAAAAAGGTTCACATGATCACTCCATTCAAAATCCCTACCACCTATAAACTGTCCTCCTTAATAAAAATTCCAAGAAGCAAGGGGATTTGGTTGTCTTCCATTGCACACATGAATGATCCTATTTTTCAATTTCTCAGAACCAGAAATTAGAACTTCAAAAGTAATTTTTTTTTTTAAATGCTGTTATACAAAATTTGGCCAAAGTTCTCACCTGAAGTTTAATTCCAAATAATTTTCTAATAAATTTAAAACCTTTGGTATGATTTTTTCCCTGGCAACCTGAACTCCCTTCTCTGGTGATATTCCAGTCTTACCTGTGTGGACTTTAATATGCTGGTAAAGAGAGTTCCGCTGGGCAAAAGTCCTGAAACAAACTTCACATTTAAAGGGTTTGGATCCGGTATGGATTCTATTGTGATGTTTTAAATATTCCTTAGAAGCAAAACTCTTGCCACATGTTTCACACATAAAAGGTCTTTCACCTACATGAAAAAACAACATAAAAAGTTAGAAACAATACAGGCACCAAAAACAAGGGAAGAACAGGTTCACACTCCTAAAACACCCTACACGGATTCCTCCAAAGTGCCCTGGTGGACGGTAGATTACAGCTTCTGGGTAAAACTATCATAAAATCCATATTCCTATAAGCTGTTTGCTATTTGCTTAAAGTCAGTATAAAATCTCCTCGGAAATCTCAAGAAACAAAGATGCCATTGGAGTAAAAGAGGTCTTGTTAGTCAGCTTTGCCATTTTGGAAATTTAATCATTCCAAACAAGAAAATCATCTTACTTCTGTTCGGAGGAACTGCTGGATTATCTACAAAGAAGCTCTTCGGTGGATGTTTATGAGAATAAAAACCCCTCTTGAAAGGAGAGGCAGTTTACAAATGTCTATATATGTTTATCTCTTCTAGAGTAGCAACCAGTCAGCTTGACTGGATTGTAAGACAAGAAGAAATTTTAATAGCATCTCACTTTTTGTAGTGTGAGCCCTTCAGTCCCACAAATCAGTCTCATTTAATTTTCAGATATGCCACTGATATCAGAAACATCAAAATAATCAAATCTGAATGCATTAATATTCTCAGCAAATGACCAATTCTGTTATAAACTTCACTGTGACCTCTGCTTACCCCAACCCTCAAGCTTCCAGGAAACATCATCTCTGCTCATTTTGCAGTCAAGTAATTCAGGTCAACAGATACCTGATTTATCTCCACTGCATTGGAACTTAATGTTCATATGCTTAGGAGTAAAAACAAAGAAGCAAGCAAAGGAGGAGGAACTGAATTAGAATAATCATTGGAGTACTCAACAGTGTGGTAACAGGAGGTTCTGGACCTCAGGGTTACTGTGTTCACTCAGAATAGAGCCAACTTAATTTTTCCCTCACATAATAAAATCATACCACAAGAATTTTGGAAAAGAGAAATGAGATAATCCCACCACCTTAATACATCATATAACTATTTTCGAGACGTACCTGAAGATTTTTTAATATAATTGGGATAACTGTATGCATAATTGTACATTTTTCAATTTCATATCCTACAAAGGTGTTTTCTTACAGTTCAAAATCATTACTCCAAATGGCCGGGTTATAAACCAAGAGGGGCAGATTTACCCAGAATTTACAGAACCACTTCAAGCTTGGACAATTAAGTTGTTTCCAACTCTTTGTAATTAAAAATAACAAGAAGATAAATAATAGCATGTAGCTTTTCCCATATTTTTGAAAATTTCTTTAGGACAGATTCCTAAAAGGAACTTTTGGCTAATCTGTAGGAACTCTTTCAGGCCTCTTGATACATAAGACCTACAAAATAACTTTCCATAGGGTCTCTAATTCATACTGCCCCTAATTACTTGCCAGGAGCCCACTGGCAGGCACTGGGCACAGGGGGCATGGTTTTTGTTTTCCTCATTTAATAGATGGAAAAGCTGCATCATAGTTTTAACCTGCACCACTTCTGTAGATGCCAATTTGTAAATTAATAAATTGCAGTTTCCTACAGCTAGGAAAGACATTCAATCACAACAGCATGAGTATTTACCTGTGTGACACCTTTTATGATAAATCAGCATGTGGTTCTGAGTGAATCTTGCACCACATTCATCACAGACAAAAGGTTTTTCCCCTGTATGAATTCTGAAAGTACAACATTCAGATGGTAACTTAGGATGTATTTCAAACCTTGCTTTGCAATACAATTTCCACTCTAGCCAGCAACAATAGTTTACTCTGGAGAACTAATGAGAAGGACTGACGTGAAAGATGAAGAGGCCCACAATACAGAGCAAAGTCCAGTTCTGCACAAGGCCAGCATGGCAAGCTTCCCCTGGCCCAATGACCTGTGGACCTGCACCTGCTCATATGCCTTACTGTTTCTGCTGTGAGACATTTGCAGGTGGAGACCACGCCGTCACATATCTCATAAAAGATGAAAGCACCATCTAATGTCTGCAAAGCTTTCTTGTTCAGAATCATCAGCCACACAAACACCTTATGAACTACAGCTGACAAAATACCATATGATCAAAATTCCGACTATTTGCTAATACTTCGTAACCAATCTAGAGAGAACTGCCCTCAAACGCTGAAGAAAATTTGTTTCTGAGAATTACATTTAATTTCATAACTATTGTAAAGTAGCAGCCATCCAGGATTCACTGAACACTTCCTAAGTCAATTATTTTAAGTTTAGTATATGTAATAGAAGACAGTGGACATCTTGCTACCACCCCAAAGACCAACTCAGGTTTGAGGGCAAATCTAGACTAGAGTATTTGAAAACTGCTTTTCTGAATTTCAGACACAAATACTATGAAGTGTCATGACACGTACTTAAAACCAGACCACCACTCTCCTACAGTTCCAAAACAAATCAACAAATAGAAAACACTGTCTGTACTAATTCTGGAGGTTAGACTCACACTTTCTGGCACACTTTCAAGCCTTGAGAACTGAAAGACGAGAAATGGTTCCTGAAGCCTAAAATATGATGTCATTGAGGTCTTTAATGGGCTTGGGGGACCCAGATGGTCACAGAACTCGAGTTCTAAGGGAAGAGTGAGGAAAAGTGAAATCAAGGTAATCAGCCAACTCTTCCTCAAGTGTGGACGGCACTGTATGCTCCACGGGCTACTCCTGTCTCAAGACAAGACCCCTAGGGTCTGAGGGTTTCCATGCCCTCTGCAGATGCAGAGATGCTCTATGCTATCTGCAGGATTTTGCTCTACTCCCACATGAAGAAGGTGGAAGGGGTGTCCCCTGAGGCCTGAGGCCCGCAGGAACACTGCAATGTTTCTGAAAAGCTCAAGAACCACCTCTCACAGCCTCTTTACCCAGAAAGAGAATTCAAAGATGTCTCAAAATCAGCCTTCCAACCTCTGGAGGGGAACAAGTTAAGATGTGAAAAAATCTAGACCACACTGGCCTGAATCCTAGCACAACCTCCATTTACCAACCCGTTTCAGGAAAAGAAAATCCCAGTAAGCAGATAAGGCACCTTCTGAAAAGAACCAAATGTTGCATGGGTCTCCACCAACCCCCAGCCCACTCCAGTGAGCCAACAGCCAGCCATACCTCATGTGGGTCTTGAGGGCTGAGGGCTGAGAGAACCGGGCCTCGCACTCGGTGCAGCCGTATGGCTTGTCCCCAGTGTGCGTGCGCTCGTGGAGCCGCAACGCCGTCTTGGAGCTCAGGCCCTTGCCGCACTGCTGGCACTGGTGCCGCTCCCCGCCCCCCTCGTGCACCTGCAGCACATGCCGCTTCACGTCCTTCTTCCTCTTGAACTTCTTCCCGCACAGCTCACATGGGAAGTGACGCTCACTGCTGTGCACATGGCGCTGGTGGCCCTTGAGGTTGCAGCGGTTGGCGAAGGTCTGGCCACAGGTGTCACAGCGGTAGACCACCTCGGCAGCCACACCATGGCGGTGCTGGATGTGCTTCAGGAAGCTCTTCTCATATAAAAACGCTTTCTCGCAAGTCGTGCACTGGAAGTTGCTCTTCTTCTTATCCCCCTCCTCGTCCTCCTCTTCGTCTTCTTCCTCCTCCTCCCCTGCCTTTTGCAGCACTTTGTCCAACCCAATACCGGCAGTGCCTTCCTCATTTTTGGGATTTGCATTTTTCGTAACTGGCTCCACCTCTGTTCCTGCATTGTCTGGGCCTGCATCTTGGGGACACTTGTATTCCCCCACATCAACCTCAGCACTCTTCTGCTGCTCTCGGAGTCTTCTTGTATATTTCTTTTTAGGGATTTCCACAAACACCTTTCTTCCAGCCAGCCTTCCACTGGCTCGCCTGATTTTAGGGTAGAGAGGCTTAACTACATCTTTTTTCTTGTCAGGTTTCTCCTTGGACTTCCTCGGCAGAGTTGGCAACATGCCATTGCTGATTCTCTCTACTGGGTAATCTGAAGGATCCAAAAGGCCATTGGAATGAGGCCCATCCGTGGCTGGGCTGGCCCTTAAGTCAGGAACAATGCTGACTTGGGAGCCACTGTTTCCTTCTGCCTCCTGAGACTCTGAGAAATTCTGCAATTCCAAAAGGACCGATTCTAACATTTGTTTCTTTAATTGGAAACAAGTCTCCGATAGGTCCAAACATTTTAGCTTTTCGGCCATTTCCAACATTCGTTGCACCCGGTCTTCTTCCACCTGTACCTTGGCTGTATAGACAAACTCAAGAAAAGAAGCAAAGTCGACAACTTGCACTTCATTTAAGTAGACGTTAGTCCTGGTGCCATCCACAGTTTTCTCATTAAGGAACATTTCCTTGAAGAACTTGCTCGTGGCTGCCAGCACAGCTTTATGGGCCACAAATTCTTCCCGGACTCCCTGATATTCCACGCTGACAGTCACATCACACAGGTGACCAAGAAGGCGGAGCTGATGCATTTCATTCAAAAGGTTCAATGGTGAGGATTTGGATTCCAGCAGAACAGCACCACTTTCCATCTTTCTGCTTTCTAGAAACAGCTTTGAAAGAAACACAAGAATTAATGTATGAGCAACACCTGAAGTAAAAGGACTAAAAATTATGAGGATTATTTCAGTTCTTCAGAGAATACAAATTAACAACCTGACATTCCTCATGAAAAAATTCAAATTTCATTTCACTTCCTAGGACAGCTTTCTGAAGAGAAACCCTGGATACACATTTATAAGATAATGTTTGCATGATCAAATAGAATATTACTAAGATTTCCCCCAAATGATATACACAAATGTTAAGTGAATTATGATTAACGAAATACATTAAAGCAGTAATTTGCTTATCAAAGTAATTTTTCTAGTATGCTTCAGACATAGATCCCCAAAACTGTTAACAGACTTGACGGCAACAATATGTGGTTCTCTGGTCTGAAAACCAGATATTCCCAATAAAACACTTGTCCACCACTGTCTAGCAGCAAACCTTAGAGAATCTCCTGAAAACTACAAGCCAAATGCATAACTTTCCATGAGAAAAACTTCCTAGAAAAGTAGTCCACAATCAATAGCCATTTCCAACACCATTTAGCCAACACCAATAGCCATTTCCAACACATTTCCAATCACTTCATAATTGAATTATTACTCTACTGAAAGAATCCAAGTTCACAGAAGAATGACTGCCTATGTATAGTGCTCATGACACTGCCTGTGACTTGCCGGCAAGGTATTACTAGCTTCCCGGGAACCAGGTGCTTTTATGAACCCTACTTCACAGATGAAGAACTATAAGGAGCTCAGTAATTGGTGAAGCTGGGGCTTGACCCTGGGTCTGGTGTAACCCTCTGGACTCACACACTGAAACCACTCAATGCACTCCTCACCTTGGCCTTGTAAAATGCCAAGAGCTGCCTTTAAAACCATTCATCTTTCAACAGCAGCTGGCACTGCAGATTTCATCTGCCACCCCTTAAAAGTCTCCTCTATTTGGCTTCTGTGATACCATACCATCTTAGGCCGTTTCTTCTGCTCTGCTAGCTTCACCCTCTCCTCATACTCCCTAAATATCTGTCTGGCTTTCTCCCCAAGGTTCAAGCCCAATATTCTGCTCTGAGATCTGCCTTCCTCTTACAAGTTGACTTTTGACTCCTAAACCTCCACCCTGCCATAGTACCCACTTTCCTTTTAACCCCGTTCAGCCATATTTTAGATGTCCCCTCAAACTTAACATGCTAGAGCAGAACTTAACATGGTCTTCTCTGAAAAGCAAGTCCTACCAGCAAGTGGTACCTAGGGCTACAGCTGGCTTCCCACCCCACCCCACCCCCAATATGATAAATAAGGGAAATGTGACTGTCTTCAGAGCCATAACTGCGAAAAACACAAGAGGCAGGAAGACTCTGCAGTAAGCTGTGCAAACGCATTGACAAAAGCTAAATAAAGGATTTATTTTTTTGGGGGGTGGGAGGAAGTAATGGAAGGGGTGGTAGGCCAAAGGGGTGTCAATGTTGCCAGCCCCACCACTGGAAGAAATGGCTGCAACGCCTCTTGGCCTGAGGCCCATACTCACCACCAGCCTTCTGACTTCCCCAACCTCTGCTGACAGCGCACCTCGATCAGATGTAGTGGGACGGGGATCTCTCGGGGCAAATCAATAAACCAGTTTCTGAGTCCAATGTCCTATATTGTTAGACTATAAGGAGAGAATGCATTAATCATTGCGACAAGAATACTTCCGGCCTGGCTGACAATTCTATTTCTCATTGTAATTTATTGGCATTCAGGGTTTTCTGGCAGCCTTGCATATGAATTAAGGACAGCTATTTCCTAGGAGCCAGGGCTCCTCCTACTCTCACAGTTCTGGTCCTTGGGATATAGCAAGGCCGGAGCCAGAGGCCCTCTCCCAGAGACCCCATTCTTCCCCAAACCCTTCCAAAGGTCATTCCATAAACTCTTTTTAATGAGACTGTAGGTGCCCGGTTTCTCGGGCTTAAAACCTTATCATCCCTGCCCTACGTGCAACCCGGTCCCAAGCACGCATATGCCCAGGCGGCGGGGGCTCCTCGGCACCCTCCCATTGCTCTCTGGGTCGGAGTCTGCCTCCCACCAAGTGAGACCTGCGCCGCTACTCTGCACGCTCTGCCACCCTCACTTCCCCACCCGACACTTCCCGAACAAAATACAGCAGACAAAACCAGAAAGGCAGGGCTCACTCACTCTTGCAGTAGCCAAGTCCCACTCTTCAGTTTGACGTCGGCGGCCTTGGAAACCCGTCTCCTGCCTCTCCGAGGGAGGCATCCACGGTGCACCCGCGTGGACTAAGCCCACGGGACCCGCCCCGCTCCTCCGGCAAGGCCTTTGGGCAGGCCTGGCTCCTCTGGGAAGGACCCGCTCCTCCGGGAAGGCCTCTAGGCAGGCCACGCTCCTCCGGGAAGGCCTCTGGGCAGGCCACGCTCCTCCGGCAAGGCCTCTGGGCAGGCCCGGATCCTCTGGGAAGGACCCACTCCTCCAGGAAGGCCTCCGGGCAGGCCCGGCTCCTCCGGGAAGGAATCCGGGCAGGGCCCGCTCCTCGGGAAAGGCACCGCGCGGCCGATCCACCGCTTCCCAGATGCGAGCGCCCACGGCCCCGCAGCCGAGGAAAGCAGGAAGGTGGTCCTAGCCCTCACCTCACTGCGGGGCCGCTGCGCTGACCCTGGACCAGGTCAGGGAGCTGCGAGTCCCGCTGGGGCTGCAGCGCGGCCCACGGACGGACGCAGCCGATTGGCCGCCTCAACCTCCGCCTCGCCCGGGTCGGTCCCGCCCCTGCGCGGGCGAGGGAGCGGCTGCGCGCGCGCCCTATGCGGGAACCGCTCTGGGACTTTACGTGAGACGCCATACTTGAGGGCCGCGGCGACGGGCAGGCCGCGCCGATGACGTCATCGCCGTAGCCAAAGGACGCCTGCGCAGAAGACAGTGACGCTGGTACTGAGGCCGTGGAGGATGCGTTGGCCCCCGCAGTGCGCAGTCCCGAAGGGTCAGTGAGGTTTTGGCGCGTGCCGTTTTCCACGTGCTCTCTCCCGGCCGCTAACCTCGCGGCACTGGCCGCTGGCGGTCCCCTGCGCGCCGCCTGACTTACCAGAATCTACTGCCGAGATGGGGCGGGCTTAAGGCCCAGACCCTAAGCATTGGGCCACCATCGTTGGACAGGGGTGCTTCGCCCCCACAAATGCAAAGTGGTGGGCACGGCCCCAACAAAGAACCTTTCGCACGTTCTGCTGAAAGCTCATCAGGCGAAACGCTGGGTATGCGCGCCCCAAGCTTCTTGCGCGCAGAGGAAGATTTCTCGCTCTTCTTTCATCCCTGCGTCTAAGCGTTTGACCTTGGCACATTTGAGAACCGAAACCACACCTTCCCGTTGTCAGTACACGGCGTTGTACCAGGAGCCTCCTGGCCAGGCAAAGTATTTGTTCAGTTCAGGAAATTCCAGAAAGATCTAACAACTCTGTCGACACAATTTTAAGCCCTGAGATTTGTTGAATCCCTCAGCTCAAAACCTTGCTGTTTCCACCCATCCTTACCCAATTCTAATCCCTCCTCTCATTTTGAAACACCTCCCTGTATTAGATGTATAGTTCTTTGTAGATTGTATCATGTCTTTCTCTTCCTGTTAGCAGAAAGCTCTGGGTTCTGGGCTTCTAAGTTCTTGGCTATGTTGCATAAAAGAATTTAAGGATACACAATAGGATAGCAATGGAGTAAAGAGCTCATTAAACAAAACTAGGAATGAGATAAGGATACAATGGGAGACATGAGTTGCAGGCCTGCTGCTGGCTAAGATACCCATGTGGAGCCGCAGGTTAAGCCTTTTTTGAGACTTCCTCCTCCTTCATTAGCTGTTTGTTCTGATGTGGTTGCTTTAAGATCCCAGCTGGTTAGCTCTCAAGGGACCAATCTGGAGTTATCTGGTGCTTCCCCGTAAGTGGGAAAAGTTCCAAATGGGACACTTTTGGCAGGGGTCTCAGTGGGTCTTTCTGGCTTTGTTTTTTAGTAGCAGCTTTCCGCTCAAAGGGCTTTCAATTCTTTCACAGCCATATTCACAGCTGGGTCCCTGCTGTTTTCTCTTTTTCCCTATACTATCTTAGTATGTGAAATACTAACTTAAATACGGGGGTGATAAGTCAGTCTTGTGGGTTTCTTCTGATTTTTTTTTAAAGATTTATTTTTATTTATTTAATTCCCCTCCCCTCCCCCCAGTTGTCTGTTTTCTGTGTCTTTTTGCTGCGTCTTGTTTCTTTGTCCGCTTCTGTTGTTGTCAGCGGCACGGGAAGTGTGGGCAGCGCCATTCCTCGGCAGGCTGCTCCCTCCTTCGCGCTGGGCAGCTCTCCTTATGGGTGCACTCCTTGCGCGTGGGGCTCCCCTATGCGGGGGACACCCCTGTGTAGCACGGCACTCCTTGCGCGCATCAGCACTGCGCATGGGCCAGCACCACACGGGTCAAGGAGGCCCGGGGCTTGAACCGCGGACCTCCCATGTGGTAGACGTCCCATGTGGTAGACGGACGCCCTAACCACTGGGCCAAAGTCCGTTTCCCTCTTATGATTTTAAGCTCAGGAAATACTTCCCTTTCTAAAAGTTTAAAAATATTCAATCCTAGTTTTTTCTACCTTTATTATGGTTTGATTTAAAAAAAAATACTTAGCACTTGAATTCCTCTGGGATATATTCTAATATATTGTGAGGTAAAAGGTGATTTTTCTACCAAATTATTAACCAATCATGCCCAAATAGCTTAATAAATATTCCTTCAGTTCTTCAATGATTTTAATTCTTCTCAAGTGTTAGAAATCCACCCTCTTCCCAGGCACCAGATGCTCTCTGTGCTACTCTGTTCATTGGTTGAAACATGTTGCTCTTTACATATATGTATCCCATACTTTTTTTTTTCCTTTTAGAAGATAGCGGATATTGAACCCAGGACCTTGTACTTGCAAAGCAGGTGCTCAACCACTGAGCTCCATGCACTCTGCTTTCACATACTGTTTGTTGTTGTTTTTCCATGCTGTTTTAAAATCTGGTGGGTTTGCTCTATTCTCATAACTCATACCAGTGATTATCACCTACTTATTCTTCCAGGATAGGATTTGTTGGAGAAAAGTGGCATTCACTGGGACACGGAGACTGATTGACCACAGGCAGAAAAGAATTTATTGAGAAGCTCTCCCAAATGAGAAGGTCTGAAGAACAGACTTCAGCCCCCCCACCAGCATGGTGAGGGTCTGAAGAGAGACTTCAGCCCACTCCTGGAAGGAGGGATTTGAATTTATACAGAACTTTCCTAGGCAGGGAAGTGATAGTTGGTGGGAGGGGTTTGAGGGTCCAAGTAAAGTGCCGGGACCAATAGGAAGCCCTAGAGGTGAAAATTTTCCTTGATAATGATTAGAGAATAGTGGGTTAGGGAGTTTATGGTTTATCTGTAGGGATTAAAGGGTTTCTTTATCTCCCTGCAATATGTAAATAGAGAAGTTTTCCTCTCCCTCTGATATGCAGGTAGAAGTAGTAAAGATCTCCATCTCCCTCTGATATGCAGATGGTGAAGATCTCTCCTTCCGCTCCTGTCTCTATGGGGTTTCTTTGTTTAACCTGTGGGAAAGTGCCCTGCAGTGCCCTCAGACACAGAGGAGGGAGTTTGCCTTTTTCCCAATGCATATCAGGGGAAACTGAGCTACAGCTTGTTAATTATTGCAAACCTCTAAATTCCTCTTTGTTTGTTTATATATATATATTTATATAGGGGGACCTGGGTATTGGGATATGGTACTGGGCAGGATGAGAGGGTGAGGGGATTTGGGGCATCAGCTCGATTCTGGCTATTTCCTGCTGTCAAGGGGCAGGGAAAAGAAGTTCCCTTCCATCCTGAACAGTGGGCTGTGGTTTCAGGTCACGCTGGGTTTGGTATTGTTCATGAAGCAGAAAGACGCCATTTATGTATCCCTGGATTGTTGACTGTGTGATTTGATGTATGAATTAGACAAGACACTGTAAGAGACAAGGACCAAAAAGAAGCAGCAGCAATACTATTAATAATGGTGCTATACCAAGGTGGAAGGGAAAATGGACGTTAAATGTGTGGAACCAAAGTAAATGGGGGGTAAGAGAGGAGTTTCTTGAGAGTACACAAGGATGGATATAAAACATGTAATATTACACCATAACATATAGGAGATGACAGACTGATAATGTAAACCATAATGTAAAACATAGGATAACTAAAAATGTAAAGAACTGTGTATCCTAAAGTATGCACCATAATGTAAACACAGATGTCACCTTGTTAGAAAGCTAATGTCTCAGACTCTGTACATCACTTTAAGTAAATATGATATGAATAGGGCGTAAGAGTATCACTGTGGAAGGGAAAAGGTTTTCTGGTGGATGTGTGGGAGTGCTGTATATTATATATATACATTGCTGTGGTCTAGGACTCCTGTGAAGAAAAGCTGAATAATTGGGGGGGGGGGGGGGGGGGGGGAGAAAAAAAAAGAAAAAAATAGGATGTGGAATTTTTTCAAGTCAACATTCTTTATCTAAGTTCTTTATCTAACTTTATCCAAGTTCGTTCTTTATCTAACTTTATCCAAGTTCTTTATCTATCCTTTAAACTCATCGCTATATGCCATTCCCTAGTAAGGGACCATGACATTATATTGGGCTTCAAATTTCGGGGAGTTCTGGATCACAGAGTGTTTCAACAATGGCAATGGAGGGATACTGGTATGGGATACCAATGACAGGTGATATATGACTGACAGGGAGCGGTACAGAACATATGTCCAGGGTGCATGGCAATGTTTGGATATACTCATAGTGGCAACAATTAAAAACCACAGTAGGGGGGGTACTGGGTTCCTGGCCAGTGGTGCTCTGTCGTGGTCCCTAGGGGAGCAGCGACAGTCTCCCAGGTACAGTGTGGGGGCCGGGAGGGAGTGAGGGTTCAACAGTGAGCCCCTGATACTAATGACTATGCTTGTGAGCTGATAAACCCAAAATAATAACAAGGCCTAGAGCAACTTTGTGCCTGGGAATTTCCTTCTGTCAGCCTTCATGTTACTCAAATGTGGCCAGTCTCGAAGCCAAACTCAGCATGTAAATGCAATGCCTTCCCCCCAGCGTGGGACATGACACCCGGGGATGAGCCTCCCTGGCAACGAGGGACCACTATCAACTACCAACTGATGATGCAACTGGAAAATGACCTTATACGGAAGGTTCAATGCGGATCAGCAGAATATCCATGTCTACATAAAATACCATGACTTTAAAATGCTGTTTGACCTAAAGTAAGGGGGAAATGGAAAGGAGAAATGAGTTTATATGGCTACGAGTTTCTAAAAAAGAGTCTGGAGGCTGGCAGAAGGTTTGCCCTCATGCACAACTGAGCAGAGTCAGAGAGACAGATAAAGCAGATACAACCCCCAGATATTGGTTCCTTTGAGGGCTAAAGAGACCCATGGGAGTTATGGTCATGGCCGATGGGGTTAACTACCAGGGCAGATGGCCCCTCTTTGGAAATGGTGTTTATGTGTGATGAATCTGGACTCAGATGGGATCTCCCTTCATAAGACTTTCATGCTAATGTGCTGGAGGTGCAGTTAATGTTGGGGTTTAAGATATATTTAGGGGATTTGAATCTCTGGACTGACAATGTGATAGCCAGATCCTGAGCCTCAACAGACTCCAGCACCTACAATCTGATTTATTGGACTTACCACACTCAGCTAAGATGGAGGTGAAGAAGGACAACCACCACACCATGGAGCCTAGAGTGATTACAACTGAAAATGGGAGGATTGCATCCAGCATCCAGGTGGAATCTGAGCCTCCTCTTGACATAAAGGTGCAATGGACACAACCAATCCAGTGTCCACATAGAAGAGGTGGCATTGGATTGGGAAAAGTGGACATAATGGACAAAGGGTATGGGGAAAGGCAGGAAGAGATGAGAGGTGGAGGCGTCTTCGGGACATGGAGCTGCCCTGGATGGTGCTTCAGAGGTAATCACCGGACATTGTAAATCCTCACAGGGCCTACATGATGGAATAGAGGAGAGTATGGGCCATGATGTGAACCAATGTATATGAGGTGCAGAGGTGCCCAAAGATGTACTTACCAAATCCAATGGATGTGTCATGATGATGGGAACGAGTGTTGTTGGGGGGGGGGAGAGGGGGGGTGGGAGGGTGGGGTTGAATGGGACCTCACATATATATTTTTAATGTAATATTATTACAAAGTCAATAAAAAATTAAAAAATTAAAAAAAAAAAGATAACTAAAAATTAAAAAAAAAAAAATAATGGTGCTATAGTGGTAAAAGGATTGATTTTTAAGGGTGAAGAAAAATAAAAAAGGAATAAGGATAACCATGACTAATTTTTATTGTTACTATTTTGGGTTTTCTGAACAATTTCTGTGTTTTCTTTCAGGACTTTTAAGATTTTTTTTCTACCTGACCAGTTCTGTTAATGTAAAAAAACAAATTTCACTTATGATTGCACAGGTGCTTAGTACATCCTGTTGGATTAGGGACAGGGGTGGGGTTTGGCGTCATCTCTTGTCTGTTATTGGGGCAGCAGAGACCTAAAATTCCCAACTCTTTTTGATATGGCTGGGTGAAGAGGGAGAGCAGGAAGGTATTGTGGGATTCGGTTATTGTTTCTCTTTTGATGTTGAGATGTTTTGGCTTCTGGCTTGGCGGCTGGCACTATATTTTTGCAGCAGGAGAAGATCATGTACATGATCATGGGTAACATTTTGGATGGCTGTCTAGATAAATTGAGTTATTGCATGGAAGATGTGTGGACCCGCTGATAGTAGGAGAATGAGAGTTATAATTGTGGTAAGGATAGGAATTAACGAGGAAATTAAGGATTGGCTGTGAAGTTATTGCTTCCAGGAATCTAAGGAAAAGGAACAATAAGATTATACGTTCAGGGAAGCAGACTTGGCCCAATGGATAGGGCATCCGTCTACCACATGGGAGGTCCATGGTTCAAACCCTGGGCCTCCTTGACCTGTGTGGAGCTGACCCACGTGCAGTGCTGATGCACTCAAGGAGTGCTGTGCCAGGCAGGAGTGTCCCTGCGTAGGGGAGCCCCACGCGCAAGGAGCGTGCCCCGTAAGCAGAGCCACCCAGCGCGAAAGAAAGTTCAGCCTGCCCAAGAATGGTGCCGCACACTCGGAGCACTGACACACAGGATGATGCAACAGGCGGCAGTTGCCAGTGGTTAGGGTGTCCGTCTACCACATGGGGGGTCCATGGTTCAAACCCCGGGCCTCCTTGACCCGTGTAGAGCTGGCCCATGCACCTAAGAATGGCACCGCCCACACGGAGAGCTGACACAACAAGATGACGCAACAAAAAGAAAACACAGATTCCTGTGCCGCTGACAACAACAGAAGCAGACAAAGAAGATGCAGCAAACAGACAAAGAGAACAGACAACTGGGGAGGGGGGAGGGGAGAGAAATAAATAAATAAATAAATCTTAAAAAAAAAAATGACACACACACAAAAACACATATTCCCGTGCCGCTGATAACAACAGAAGTGGACAAAGAAGAGCACGTAGCAAGTGGACACAGAGAGCAGACACTGGGGGTTGGGTTGAGGGGTGAAGGGGAAAGAGAAAAAAATAAAAGATTATACATTTAGCATTAAACAATGGCTTGAATGGTTGACAGTGAAATTACATGATTTGAAAGGTTTATACACACAGAGTTTTAGCTGGAATAGGAGACTTTAGATTATTAGCTGTGATTTTATAAGTGTTTTTGAGTGATTTTTTTATGGATTTAAGATTCCCAACCAGCAGAGCTGGTCACCAGTACGGTGATAAATGAAAGAAGGAAGAAGAAAGTTTTTGAAGGTGTTTTGTGAAAGAACAGGATTGATGGGGAACGGGCAGATAGAAAGATGAGAGAAGGCCTGAGTGTAGAGAATCTTGACTGTCTGCCACTGGTACAGAGTTTTAGACAGCCCAGAGGCGAGGCTTTGGGGGTGCCGAACTTGAATTCCCCATTTTAGGTGGCTGGGTGAGACTAAGGACCACTAGAATGGGGAGATTCTGAGTGAGACAGGCATCCCCAAATCAGACAGGTATCTCTAAAGAAATGGGAAACCGCTCTTAGAGCCAGACGTCTCTGGAACCAAGGGGTTCCTTCCCAGGAGGACACGGGCACACCACCCGCTGTGGCCCTCGGTGGGGGGGGGGGGGCGGGCAGAGGAAATGGTGAGGATCCTGACCTAGCTCTAGGTTTTCCCAGTGGGTTGTCCTGGACAACGGAAAAGGAGAGAAAGAGAAACGGCGGCATCCTCCAGCAGGGAAATCCTTAACTCACCCAGCTGAGGTTCGATGTCCGATGTTGGATGGGTGTTCAGCCATGGCAGAGAGATTTCTCACTAGTCACTCAGTCTCAACATGATCCAAATCCCAGGCTTTTGGCATCATATGTTGGAGAAAAACGGCGTTCACTGGGACACAGAGACTGATTGACCACAGGCAGAAAAAGAATTTATTGAGAAGCTCTCCCAAAGGAGAAGGTCTGAAGAACAGACTTCAGGCCCCCCACCAGCATGGTGAGGGTCTGAAGAGAGACTGCAGCCCACTCCTGGAAGGGGGGATTTGAATTTATACAGAACTTTCCTAGGCAGGGAAGTGATAGTTGGTGGGAGGGGTTTGAGGGTCCAAGTAAAGTGCCGGGACCAACAGGAAGCCCTAGAGGTGAAAATTTTCCTTGATAATGATTAGAAAATAGTGGGTTAGGGAGTTTATGGTTTATCTGTAGGGATTAAAGGGTTTCTTTATCTCCCTGCAATATGTAAATAGAGAAGTTTTCCTCTCCCTCTGATATGCAGGTAGAGGTAGTAAAGATCTTCATCTCCCTCTGATATGCAGATGGTGAAGATCTCTTCCTTCTGCTCCTGTCTCTATGGGGTTTCTTTATTTAACCTGTGGGAAAGTGCCCTGCAATGCCCTCAGACACAGAGGAGGGAGTTTGCCTTTTTCCCAATGCATATCAGGGGAAACTGAGCTACAGCTTGTTAATTATTGCAAACCTCTAACAGGATTAGAATAACTTTGATTACTTTAAAAAACTACAGTGACATAATGGTGTCAATAAATTTAAATCTATTAATCCACCTTGGGAAAAATTAACATCTTTATGATATTTAGTTTTTATATCCAGAAGTATAGAGGTTTATATCCATTCATTTACTTACGCAATTTTTTTCTCAACAGTTTTATACTTTACCTCATGTAAATATCACACATTTGGCATTAAGATTCTATTATTATTAAAGAGGACTTATACTTTCATTCCTTAACCTAATTGTTTTTGCTGTGATATAGAAATGCTATTGATTGCTGTATTTTGTCTTGGGTCTCTATTGGACTCCTTTATTAATTCTCATGGTTGATTTCACATCCTTGCACCTTTTAGATATGTATATATAGCTGTGCAGAGACTATTGCTCATCCCATATCATGCCTCTCACTTCTGCTTCCCTAATTCTGTGCTAGCCAGAACCACCACTGTCTTAATATCCCACTGATTTCCAGCTTCTGGCTCCTCCTTGTGACTCCCTCTCTCTAGGACCCATCTGATTCAGGTCACACCATAACTAAAAATAAAATCTTCAAAAGGTCCTGTATATAATGGGTTCACACCCACAAGAATGGGATTAAGATTAAGGACATGTTGGGTTTTTTTCCCTCTGGGGTACTGCCAAAGAAGACCTCTACCTGACAATGTTAAACAGGCACAAACAACTTGACAGCTACTGTGGTGGGGGGGAGAGAGTAGAACACAACTTCAAAGGGTTGGTTGAGTTTTATAGACTGGGTAAAGGCAGAGGGAAAATACTAGCACGCTATCTGGGGAAAGAGGAGAGAGAGATGGCGAGGGCAAGGCAAATAACTTGGAATAACCTGTCTCTGAAGTTATGTGTGTGTTTGTTTCCCCCTGCATGCCAAGTGGGGTTTTTTGCAGTCCTGCAGCTACAAGATTATTTTAAGATAGTTAGAGTGAGGGAGGGAAAGGGTAAGGATGTGCAAGCAGCACAGCTAGCAACTTGGACAATATAAAAATAATCTTGGATAGTACATTACTCAGTCTGCCACAATCCACCCTCTGGACTCCCAAATACATAGTCTTCCCACATACTTAAAAGCCTTAAGCCATTTTGGAGCAACTCCAAAGTCCAAGTCCGAAACCTGGTTAAAGTCAGTTATGGGAGTGATTAAACCTGGGACAAAATTCCTCTCTGACGGTGCTGTGAAACCTAAACAAGTTATCTGCTTCCAAAATACAGTGGTGGGGCAGGTGTATCAGTCACGGTTCTCTTGGGAAAGAGAATTGGCAGGAGATTATGTGCGTAATATAAATATGAGATTTATTATACAAATTGGCTCACACAACTGTGAGATGGGCAAGTCTCAATTCCGTTGGGCAGCCTCAAGCTGAGAACTCTGGTGAAGGTTTTTGATGGATTCCCCAGGAGAAGCTGGCTGGCTGAAGTAGAGATAGACATTCCCCTTCTGCCTGCTGAACTCACTGGATCTCCCTTTAAGGCCTTCAACTGACTGGATGAGACTTCTCTCATTGTTGAAGGCAGTCTCCTTAGTTGATTGTGGATATAATCAGTTAGATGCAATAAACTTACTGATGATTTAAATCCACAAATTATCCTCTCAGGAACAATCAAGCCAAACAACTGGACACCATAGCCTAGCCAACTTATGACATCAATTTAATCAACATAACAGGCATAGGATTGAGTTAGACATTCCCACACAGAAGGGAGAAATTAGGAGGAAAACAGGGGTCGTGGGTCCCAAACAAGTCCAAAACTCAACAGGGCAAACTCCATTAGATCTAAAAATTTGAGAGTCACCTAGGGATGGATGCTGTGTCCTCTGGACCTGCTGGAGTGGTACCCCCACTCTTTCCAAGTGCTAGTGCAGCAGCCATGATGTCCCCGAATGCTGGGGCCTAGGCCTCATCCTCTTGGAGCACTGAAGTATAGTCTAACTCTTCCTGAAACCTGGGGTATAGGCCCCACCATCTCTGAGTACTGGGGTGGTGGCATTCTTCCTGAACATTGGGGTGCAAGGCCCACCCTTGACTTGAAGAGCAGAATCGTGGAAGCCAAGATCTGGACTGAAAAGATCTCCTCAGGCCAAGAGAGCAGGGTTACCCACATGTGTGGAAAGTAGCGGGGAGAGGTCCACTCCTGTGCCTAGAGAGGGAAAGCCATGTGACCTGGTGCTGGTGGGCCTTGCTCCCTGATGTCCAGGAGGATGAAGTGGAACAGGCCCCAAATGTTTTGCACCCAGGTGGCTCTCAGGGTCTGGGTACAAGGGCGTCTCCCCTTGCCCTCCTGTGGTTCTCTCCTCAAGTTCCCAGGCCCCTTTCCAAATCCTTGCTTCCAAGTGTTCTCTAGAAAGTTCCCAGGCCCCTTTCCAAATCCTTGCTTCCAAGTGTTCTCTAGATGGTTCATTGTGCACATCCAGCTTTGGCTTTGTGCCCAATTCTTTGCTTGTCCTCAAAGCCCTTCTAGGAATCCTGGGCTCTGGCCTGGCAGGCCCAGACCAGCGCACCTCATTTATCTAAGGTCAACGAAATATTTATTCCTTATGGCTGCCATAATTCATGATAGAATAGCCATGTTGTGCTTTTTAACTTTGTTTGCTTTAAAAATACCTGTGGAGGAAAGACAGCTGCTTATACCCAAGACTGCCACATGCCCGGGGCTCTGGGTTTAAATCGCCCAGTCTTAACATCAAGGAAATCAAAGACCTGGGTAGGAAGCCAGGAGGATATGACCAGAAATGCTACAGTTTACATTCAGTAGTCTTCTCCACTGTATTATTTATATTACCACAAAATTGAAAATAACCAATGTCTACTTTAGGGTAAAGGTTAATTAACCCAGGCAATAAAGGACTACACAGCCATTAAAAATGTTAACAAAGAGGGAAGCGGACTTGGCCCATTAAAAATGTTAACAAAGAGGTTAGGGCGGCCATCTACCACATGGGAGGTCCACGGTTCAAACCCCGGGCCTCCTTGACCTGTGTGCACCTGGCCCATGCGCAGTGCTGATGCACGCAAGGAATGCCGTGCCACGGAGGGGTGTCCCCCACGTAGGGGAGTCCCATACGCACACACTCCGTAAAGAGAGCCGCCCAACGTGAAAGAAAGTGCAGCCTGCCCAGGAATGGTGCCACACACTCGGAGAGCTGACACAACAAGATGACGCAACAAAAAGAAACATAGATTCCCATGCCGCTGACAACAACAGAAGCGGACAAAGAAAAGAACATGCAGCAAATAGCCACAGAGAACAGACAACGGGATGGGGAGGTTGGGGGGGTAAGGGGAGAGAAATAAAATAAAAAATAAATCTTTAAAAAAAATGTTAACAAGGAAACTTTATTGACAGTAAAATATTCATGACATGGTGTTAAATGAAAACACAGGTACATAGAACCATACACAAATCTAAGCCAAACATTCCAGATAATATCTAGATAAATGCACATGTAGAAATGGAAATACACAGGGTTTTCCTTTTCTTTTTATGCTTTTCATCTCTTGAAAATTACATTCTAGGGGAGCAGATGTGGCTCAAGCCGTTGAGCATCTGCCCCTTACATGGGCAGTCCCACGTTTGGTTTCTGGTGCCCCCTAAAACAACAACAACCTTAAAAAAACAAAAAACACACACAAGCAAACAAATGAAAAAATCAACTCAGAGGAGCAGATATGGTTCAGTGATTGAGTGCCGGTCTCCCACATACGAGGTCCCGGGTTCAATACCCAGTCCTGGTACCTCAAAAAAAAAAAAATTGCGTTCTAATTGTATACTTAAAGGTGGTTGAAATGGGTAATTTTGTTTTATCCATGTTTCCAAGATAAAAATGTTACCAAAAGAAAGTGATTGCAAAAAAGTTTTTTGTCCTATCAATATAGATATAAATACTGATTTCTACATCCAGAGTCTCTGAACTGGACAGGTGCACCATGCCACCAGCCTCCGACTTGGTGAATGCAGTCCACATTAGAGACTCATGGAATGTTCCAGGGCAGAGGCAGCGCAGAGACGTCTTCCCCCAGCCTCAGCGGGCAGCAGCGCCCCCTAGAGGAGGAAACATGCATTGCTGGGCCCTCCCCCAGAGGTGCTGACTCAGCAGGTCTGGGCAGGGGGTCCTGGGACTCATATGTATCTCTAAGGAGCCGCTGCTGCTGCTGGCCGGGGAGCCTCCCTGCTTTAAGAACCGAGGCTCTCAGTCTAATCCTGACAAATGCAAGGTTTAGCCACCCACCCAAAGTCACACAGGAGGAGTGGTCTCAGGTGCCCATCCCCCACCTCCTGGGCCCCTGCTTGCTTTACATCATCGCCAGCACACCCAAAGCTCCCTCCTGCGGACGAGTGATGTAGCCCCCGATTCCATGCGTGTGTCTCTGCCGGCAAACCTCCTGCCTCCTGGTCTAATTAGGGAAATGGAACTGTCTGACAGTTGCCAGGAAAAAGAACAAATGAGCAAAACTTCAATGTTGTTGTAAATATAAAGGTCTCCACAACATCAAGGGTTTGAGCATTCTGCACAGGGTTCCTGGGGGACCAACTACATCAGGGTTTGAGACCCCAAAAGTAGACTGATCTTTGAAGGCTGCTGGGCTTTCGTAACAAGCCTCCTAATCCAAAAGCTTCCTCCATCCCCCCATCCCCGCACCAAGCAGGAAACGTTTAGCTCCCAGGCGACACTGTCACAGCATTTCAAGTATCCGCTGGTAGTAAAGTGGTTTCCATGGACATTCCTCTGGGAAAGATGTTCACTGACCATCTTAGTTTGCCAGGCCACTGTGACAAATACCACGCAATGGGTTGCTGACACACTATTTATGATCTCAAAGTTTTGAAGGGTATGAATCTCACTTTTTTTTTTTTTTTTTTTTTTGCTTTCTCCAAAAGGTCTGTAGCCTTCTGGTGCTAGATGGCCATAATCCCCAAAGTGGTTTGACGCATTGGAAGAATTGTAACAAAAATAAGCAAAACAAAACAAAACACATTGTGTTTTGTGCTTAAAGCAGATGAAGTGCCATGCTATTCACCTGGCTGGTATTATTCACTACTTACCAAACCTTGTGGGAGGGAGGGGCAGTGCTATTAGCCCCATTTTACAGATGAGGAAACTAAGGCACAGGGAGGTTAAGGAACCTACTCAAGATCACACAGCAAACAAGCACAAGGCTCTAGCTCTGCCCAAGCCAGACCACTCCAAACTAGAGCAGAATGAGAAGAGCTCAAGAAGAAAATAAAAAAGGAACTAAAAGAGGATGCAGTTCAATAACAAAGCTCCCCATCATTGGGTTTGCAAGGAGCCAGAAGTGCGCACCAGGGAGCAGTGTGGTTTGTTAGTTAATGGGACATGGGCGAGCAGTGGCAGACTCTTCCCTGCCTGACAGGGCCACCACCATCCCCTAGCATCTCTGCACCCTACTGGTTCCCAGCACCCCAGCCACCCAGCCTGGCTCAGATCCAGCAGGGGCCTTAGCTCCTCAGCACAGGCCATTTGCACATCCTGCTCTGCTCTTCCCTCTTCCCTCTTCCCTCTTCCCTCTTCCCTCAGTGAATTTATGTGAGACCCCATTCAATCATCACCTCTCTAGGGAAGCTATCCTGACCTCCTGAGAAAGTCAAAGCTCCAGACAACTCATAGAGTTCCATTCAAATAGTTACACCAATGATGATGGTGATTTCCTTTTTACTTAAGATTAAAGTATTTCCCCGAACTCCACAGTAAGGTTTAGGAGGGCAGAAACTGTGATTTTTACTCTTTGGGGAACTCTAGCACCTGGCAGTGCATCCTGGTACATCAAAACCTGTTAAATAAATAAATGAGTGAATAAATTAATGAAAGCCTATCACTTGTGCCAGGAAGATCCTGCAGAGGGTTCCCAGGGGGTGGCCAGGCTTCCAGCAGCCTCCAAGGTAATCAGTCCCATTGGAATTTCCAAGACTTCCCAGCTTTCCCTCTCTTCTGAAGAAGCCACAGTGGAGACAGCTACAAGATTCCAAATGAGTATTTGGCTGAATTGCCCATCCCAGATGCACTAAACAAGGAGAAATAAAATACCTGTCACATGCCTTTCCCACATGCCAAACTCATTAAATATGGGATGAAGATGCAGCCTTGGACACAAAGGAAGGGGTTCTCAGCCCGCGTGGAGGAGGAAAGCTCAGGAGCCTTGACATTTTAGGTTCCGCTTGCAGGGGTTCTTAACAAGGGATCCATCAGCTTGAATTGAAATTCAAAAAAACATTCCTGTAGGGACGTGTTGGTGTGGGTGTGATATATTTATTAAATAATACACAGTATAGTGTGGACTTAGTAAGGGATCCGTGGTTTTCACCTGACTGGCAGAGCCCTGGTTAGAGGAACCGCTCCTGGGAATCTAAACCAGCAGGTATCTTCGAGCTACCTAAGCCATGACCACACAGTGTTTCTGCTCTGACCTTGTTTTTCATTTACATTCTGCTATTCTTAACCTTCAGAGCCCTGCAAGGATCTGATTGCCAGCTACAGACTTTCTTCCCAGAAAAAAATGAAAATAACACTGATGCAATTTTGCAGAGTTTCAAAGTAGTGCCAGGCCTCCAGAAGCCCCTCCAGGAGGGCAAAGGGTGGGCAGGGCCTCTGGTCAGCTCATCTTTCAGCAGAAGTTAACTTGTGAGTTATTTTCTACATGCTTAAACTTTAAGAAAATTACGTGCCCAGGATAAGGTTCACTTCTCCTTAATGTTAGCCTCTGCTCACTTCCAGACATTTCCCATTCCAGAGATTACACCAATCCACAGTCACACTGAATCCCATCTCTGCTAGACTCTGGGTGTAGGGACATTTTCTGACATTGTCTCCAGAACACTCCTCATCAGAAGCAAATCTGAGCCCACACAGGGAACAGAAATACCTCTCTTTGCTGTCTGTTGCTGGTCAGTAATGGCAAGATATCATAGCAAGGTTTTGGTTTTGCTGTATACCTCCTAGGTCACTAGAGGCATTTAGGAAATTGGTGAGAGAAGCTCCGTCTGAGCACTAGAGATGCAGGTGTTGGGAAAAGGTCATTTGCCTTTAAAAGAGTGTCTCAAAACTGCAATGTTCCTTCAAGATTTTCCTAAATCATCTTATGGTGTTTAAGCTAAGGATGCATACACTATATGCAGTTTCTTCAGAACATATTCTATTTATCAAAATGCTCATTAGTTAAAAAAATGTTCTCAGTTTTCAGGATGAAACCAAATAAAGTGTCTTCAGGAAAAGCCTAAATATGTTTGCTGATAGAAGATGGGAAACATGCTAATGCAGGGCATCTTATTTTGGGAAGAGTTCAGATTCCAGTAAAAGTTAAAAATACAAATATTTTTTCATGATACACATCACTTTTGGATGGATTTAATCTGGTCATAAATGCTTTTAAGTCAACTTTATTTCAACAGGGAATGTCAAAATCAGTTATGCTCACTTTGTATGAACAATTTAACAAGGTTTAAACAATGCTGCAACCTTTATCACGATCGAGGATCAAATCTAAGTATTTACAATAGCGCACGAAATATTTAGAATGCCTTAGAAATCTAAGTGGGCATAAAAAGCAATATGCCAGGAAAGCAGCAGGTGGCATTTAGGGTTCTGCCTCGTCTTCAGCATTCAAGGAAGAAAGGAGTTTGTCAGTCGCGTCTCACCACATTAATGCTACAGGGATTTACAAATACGAGGAAATTAACGTCAAGGGTATTCAAACAACCTTTGGAAATCAATGATGAGTAAACACCATTAGCCCAAAACAAAACTAGCCAAGTTCACAGACAATTCACCCAAGAGTACAAATGACAGGGACCTCGATGAAAATGAAATATTGCCCAGCTCAAATTCTAAGGCGCCGGGTCCACCGCGGCTGGGTAAGGGGAGGAGGCGGCAAGGCTGAGCGGGACGCTTTCAAATTTGAAAAAATTCTTTCCAGTTCATTTCCGTAGTTTTGCTTTTAAAAATTAGATTAAAACAGTGTAGCCTTCTTTACTTAATATTATATAATGAGCATTTCCCCCATCAGAACTTTAAAAATGTTATTTTAACGAATATTCTAGGCACAGATTATTCAGTCTTCACCCCAGGCACTAATAGTTAACCCACCGCGGCGCCCCGCCCCTTCCCCGGCTCGGAGGCCGGTCGGCGGCCCCAGGGCGCTGATGCTAGTCCCGTTGCACGAAGCCTGGGACCTGCGGTTGGAAGCGCCGAGCCCGCTCCACGTCAGACAGCTCCTGGCAGCGCGGAGTCCCGCCTCCGCCGCAGAGCTGCCCTCCGCCCCCAGTGTCCGCGCTCTGGGCTCCCAGGGCCGCTGCGGACCCTGAGTGGGGGTGGAGGGTGGCCCTGGAGGCGTGCGCGGATTCCAGGACTCTAACACGCTGCTACATTCGGGTATCAACTTCACCATATTTAGGGCCGCTTGGTGATCAATTCGAAAGTTCGAGTTTTGACACATCCCAGGTCTTTACCTGCCTTAAATTTGGGCCAAGTACTAGAACTTTAACGCAAATCACTTTTCACTAGGTTAGGTGGTGATTTTTTTTTTTTTTTTTTAGTCGTGTATATTTTAGCGAGACCCGATGTGTTTCCATGAGTCATGTACCTGGAGACTTCTCCATTGCTTAGGTCAGTCTCCAGTTGGGTGTGAGAAGGGGACCATCCCTCCCAGACGCCAGTGGCCTGAAGGACCGTGGCTTCTGGCTCCAAAGGCACACTCCTAATTGTTTAATGAGCTCTTTTTTGAAAGAAAAAAAAAAAAACAAAAATCAAAACAAAACAAAAAAACCCACGATATGCACAATGTGTTTTAAAAATTTTTTAAATCAGAGGCTAAGGAGGACATACAACAGTAAATGCCTTGTCCCCACATTAAAACCCTGGAACCTAGTCCCCCTAAGCAGTCACTGTTAAATTTTTGTCAATCCTCCCAGAAAGTCTGTGCATACATCGTAAGACTAGATGGAATGTCCTCATTTATTTATTTAAACACATAAATCAATTCCCTCATCTGTGAAACGAGGTTGAAAATAGTGCAAACATCTTGAACAGTTCTTGGGATCTGGTAACTAATCCTCCACAAAGAATTTAAACTTGACTTTGAATCTTGAAGATTCTTTCCTATTACATTAGATCAACCTCTTGTTTTCCAAGGCCGCACAATATTCCGTTCTGTGGAAATCCCATAAATTGTTTAAATGACCTCTCCTTGATGGACATTTAGGATGCTGCCACTATTATCACAAAGAATGCTATGATAAGCCATCTTGTATAGCCATCATGGCCTGTGTACAGTCTGTTGCATCTATAAAATACTTACAAGTAGAAATGGACTACAGGGCTTGCACCAGTCAATACCCCAACAACCAAGCAGGAATGCTCCTTTTTCTGTACCCTGGCCAAGAAGGGGTATTGGGAAAGGTTTAGTTTGTTAGGACTATAAGAAATAAAGTGGCTCCTCATATCAGGTGGGTGACTTTGCAAGTTGCAGAAAGACCAATCAAATGATCTTACATGTTAGAAGAAGATTGTTACTTCCACAACCAGGAGATCAGAGAAGGTGTGGTGGTTTGAAGCTTTATGGACCCCAGAAAAGCATGTTCTTAAAACTAATCCATTCCTGTGGGATGGGTAATATCCCATTAAAATGGGTAATATCCTACTTACCCATTGTGAGTAGGATATTTTGATGCGGGTACTTCAGTTTAAGTGTTTGAGTTTGTTAAAGACTGCCAGTGCAAAATAACAGATATGAGTTGACTTTTATAATGGGAATTTATTAGTGTAAAACCTTACAGTTCCAAGGCTGTGAAAATGCCCAAATCAAGGCATCATCAGAGATGCTGGCTCACCAAAGGTTGGCTGCTGGCAGATCCTGGACTCCTGCTATGTGGCAAGGTAAACTGGTAGGACTCTGCCTTCACCTCCAGGCTCACTTTCTCTCCGAGCTCAGATGTGGGTGATCAAGCATATGACTCATCTCTCTCTGGGCCTTGTCTCTTCAGCATCAGGCTCCTCTGCTGATTCTAGCCTCAGTCCTCTTGCTCAGCCTCTCAGGATTTCTCTGTGTTTCTGTGGCTGTAGGTGATTCTGGAGTTCAGGATTAAAAATGGCATCTCTCTTTCTTTGTGTTCCATTTATATGAGACTCTATTTAAAGGATTAGGATCTACCCTGGGTCCCACAAACAAATCAAGAGCCTTAACTGAAGCAATCTAATCAAAAGTGATCTAATCAACTTACTGGTATTCTACAATAGACTTATTGTGATTTCTAGCAATGGAAGAAATTATATCATTGATGTGGAGGCAGTGGCCACTGGAGGTTCTGAGGGCAGGGAGAGGGAAAAACAAGAATAATATGGGGGTATTTTCAGGACTTGAAAATTGTCCTGAATGACATTGCAATGACAGACACAGGTCATTATATACCTTACCATAACCTACAGAATTGGGTGAGAGAGAGTGTAAACTTCAATGTAAACCGTAATCCATGCTTGGTGGCAATGCTCCAAAATGTGTTCATCAATTGTAATGAATGTACCACACTAATGAGGAATGTTGTTGATTGTGGGAAAGAATGTGGGGTGTGGGGAGCAAGGCATATGGGAGTCCCCTGTATTTTTTATGTGGCATTTGTGTAATCTAAGTATCTTTAAAAAAATAAAAATTATTTTTAAAAAAGAAGTGATATAATCAAAAGGTCCCTTGACTAAATCTAACCAAAATGTCCCACATAAAATAGGTTTCATACACAAAGGAATGGGTTAACTTAAGAACATAATTTTCTGGAGCTCACAAAAGACTCAAACCAAGATATAAGGTATGACCCACTTCACTCAGAATGGGTCTTCATCCTCTTATTGGAGTCCTTCATAAAAGAATGAAATTTACACAAAGAGAAAAAGCCATGGAAGCAAGAAGCTAAAGGAAATGAAACCCAGAAGGGAAGACAGAGACCAGCAGATGCTATCATGTGCCTTGCCACATGACAGAGGAGCCAAAGATGGCTGGCAGCCAGGTTTTAGCAAGAAAGCATCCCTTTGATGATGCCTTGATTTGGACCTTCTCACAACGTCAAACTGTAAGCAATAAATTCCCATTGTTTAAAACCAAACCATTTCATGGTAACTGTTTAAGCAGCCTAGGAAACTAAAAACAGTAGTGCCCATGGGCTTTGGGGTTGGAGTGACCCAATGGTGTGCCAAAGTCAGCAAGAACCTCATTTCCCTCTTCCCTTGGCCATCCAGGTGTGTCTGCTTGCCCAGATCCCTGAACCAGTGGCTGTTGGGCATGGGCAGCAGGATTACTCCAGAGATGAACAGAGGGTCCTTTCCCTGAAAACCAAATGGCTGCTACATAGTGGGAGAGTGGCCAAGTGAATTCTAGGGAAACTGCCAACACATCCATTGCCTTTGTAATTTATATCAACGCTACATTTCTTGATCTTGATAACTGCACTTAAAGAGGTTACTTAATTGAATATCCTTGTTCTCAGGAAATGTCCATGGCAGTATTAAGTGTTTAAGGAGTGTGATGTATACCACTATAGCAGTTTGAAATTACTTATGAACCCCAAAAGAGAGATTATGTTTGTAAACTGGTCTGTTTCTCTGGGTGTGACCCCCTTTGATTGTATTAGAGTCACCTGAGATGTCTTTGATTAAATTACCTATTAAGAGTAGGGTTTTGATTCGACCATGTCAATAGGGCATAACTCAGGGTTGAGTCCCTGCCCCGTTGGTGGACTGATAAAAATGGACACTTACTCAAGAAGACACACAAGAAGAGAGAGAGCGCCATAGACATGGAAGAGGAGAGAACTTTGATTCTGCAGTCCTGGGAAGAGAGGTGAGCCATTTGCCTGATAGTTGGCAGCTGAAGAGAACAGAGCAGCTGAGCAGCTGATAAGGCCTGGAAAGAAATGAGCCCTATACCAGACTGATAAAGGAAGCCCCGAGAGAAGAGCCCTATGTCTGCCTACAGCTGGGATCAGAAGAAGCTGAGCCCATGAAGACTTAAGAGGAAGAAGGAAGGAGAGACCAGGCAGAGATTGCCTGTCATCTTTCTTCAAACATGTGACAACCGACTTTGGTGAGAAAGCAGCCTTGAGTTGGACTCTTTAGGGCCTTGTAACTGTAAGCTTTTACCCCAAATAAATACCTTTTATAAAAGCCAGCAGATTTCTGGTACTTTGCATCAGGACTCCTTTGACTAACTAATACAACCACCTATGCTCAAGGGGTCAGGGCCCTATAGACATGGTCGAATCAAAACCCTAATCTTAACAGGCAATTTAATCAAAGACATCTCAGGTGAATCTAATACAATCAAAGGGGATCACACCCAGAGGAACAGACAAGTTTCAGAAAATTTATTGATAAATAGGCAGATAAACAGATACATGGATAGATAGACTGATAGATTTATGGATAGATAGAATGATGTAGAAAATGTGGCAAAATGTTAAAATTGGTGGATCTGGGTTCCTGGGGGGATATGGATATGTTGGAGTTTTCTGTATGGGGTTTGTATTATTCTTGTAACCCTCCTGTAAGTTTGAAAGTATTTCAAAATAAAAAGTTTTTTTAAAAAATGCTATTAAATATTTTTGTAGAAATGGAAAAGGCAATCCTCAAATTCAGGTAGAATTTCAAGAGGCCCTAAATAAATAAAAAAATCTTGAAAAAGGAGAATTAAATCAGAGGATTCATACCTCCAATTTCAAAAGATACTACAAATCCACCGTTATTAAAATAGTGTGGTACTGGCACATAGACTAATGTGATATAGCATTGCAAATATAGAGAGAAGCTCTCACACCTATGGCCAATTTATTTTCTACAATGGTTCTAAGTCCAGTTGATGGCTCAAGCATGGTTTCTTCAACAAATGGGTTGGAAAATTGGATTTCCATGCACAAAGAATGAAATTAGGCCATAAAAATTATTAACTCAAAATAGATAAATGACCTAAATATAAGAACTAAAACCATCAAATGCTTAGAAGAAATATAGGAGAAAATCTTCGGGCAGTTTCCCTGGAATCCACATTGCTTTTGGCAATGAATTCTTAAATATGACACCAAATTCATGAGCAAGAAAAGAATAAGTAATTTGCAAATCTGATAAAGTTTTCACAGCCAGAATATAAAAAGAATTCCTACAACTCAAGAACAAAGACAATTCAACTTAAAAAATGGCAAAGGAATTGAATAGACATTTCTCCAAAGAGGCACGATGGCCAATAAGCACATGCAAATATGCTCAAATGACATTAGTCATTAGGGACATGCTAAGCAATGTGATGACATTTCATATCCACATGGCTGACTATAATTTTTTTTTAATTACAAGTGTTGGCAAGGATGTGGAGAAACTTAAACCCTTGTGTATTGTTGGTGGGAATGTAAAACGCAGCAGCTGCTGTGGAGAGTAGTTTGGTGGTTCCTCAAAAATTAAACATAGGAGTACATATGACTTGACTATTCCATTCTTAGGTATATATCCTGAAGTACTGAAAGCAGAGACTAAAACTGATAAATGTACACTAATGTTCATAGTAGCACTTTACAATAACCAAAAGGTAGAAAAAACCCAAGTGTCCATCAGCAGAAGAATGGATAAAATATATTGTGGTATATACATATGACGAAATATTAATCAATCATAAGAAGGAATGAAGTTTTGATGTGTACTACATTATAAATGAACCTAGGAAACATTATACTGAGTGAAATAAGCCAGACACAAAATGAACAAATATTGCCTGGTGCAACTGTGGTAGTTTAAGTCTTTTGTGGACCCTAGAAAATTATGTTCTTAAATTGGTTCATTCCTGTCGTTGTGAACCTATTGTGATCCTTTGGTTAGATTAGATTTAGTGAAGGGCCATCTGATTAGAGTACTTCAGTAAGGCATAGCCCAGGGTGGGTTTAATCCTCTTACTGGAATGCTTTATAAATGGAATTAATATACAGAGAAAAAGGCCTCAGAGATGAAAAGAAATATTCGAAGGCTGAGGGTAAAAGCCCCAAAAACCAGAAGCTGAAATCAACAGAATATAGATGCTGAGAGGAAGCCACTAAAGCCAAAGCTGAAAGCAAGGAGGCTCAGAGAAGAGGGGAGAGACTAGTGGATGCTGCCATGTGCCTCACCATAAGAGAAAGGAATCCAGGACCACCATGGAGCGTCACCTGATGCCTTGATTTGGACACTTTCACAGCCTCAGAAGTAAGCTTATAAGCTAATAACTCCCCATTGTAAATGCCAACCCCATTCTAGTATATTGCCTTTGCAGCCTTTGGCAATCACTTTTATGAAATATCTTGTATCTGTAAATTCATAGAGATGAAAGTGGATTATAGAACAGGGGAGGGGGGAGGAACAGAGGGATGTTACAGCTTAATGGGTCACGGAGTTTGCATTTTGGGTGATGGAAAAGTTTTGGTAATCAATGGTGACGATGGTTGCACAATATTGTAAATGTAATGCCACTGAACTGTACATTTAAAAATGATTAAACTTACAAATTTCATTTTATATGTAAAGGTTACTAGAAGAAGAAGAAAAAAAAAAGGAACACTTTGCCTGGTAGTAAGACTGGGATGACTAGCTTTGGCCACTCTCTGACCAAGTAAGATAATTGAAACTTGAGAGAGGAAGTCTTTTCTTCAAGGCCTGCTGTCCAAGGAGATGGAGCTTTAACTCTAGCCAATCAGAAATAGGCATGTTGGGAAATGGCTTTCCACTAGAAACAGCCTAAATAGGTCAACTTAGCCTAGATATCCAATAAGAAAGTTTTCTGCACCTGCTTCTCGGTTAGTCCTATTATAAACTTTCTTTTTCCGCACCCTGGGAGGGGTTTCTTTGCCACTCTTGGTTTGGCAATGCTTGATCCACGCATTGTATGTTCCCCAAATAACTTCAACAGAATTTAAAAATGGCCTCAGTTTATCTTTGACAGGCATCTCAGGAATGAGGCAAACAAGTTAAGGGAGAAAAACTGTACTCAAACTTGCCTTCCTTTGAAACTGTCACTTATCAACCCCCTTGAACTGCCACCTTGTAACGCACATTTTAGGGTTGTCCATCCCTTACTGGTTCGTAGAATTTTCTACAAACCTTTATTTACTACCTTTCCATCCAAAGGCCCACCTCCTCATGTTTATTCATAGGAGGCTTGCTGCCTCAGAGATAAGTTACTGTTTCTTCTCCCCCTTGCAGTACCAGCTAAAGCTGGCTCTGACCGGTTCTTGTTACTGAGCATGGTAGGTCTCCATTTTAAAGCCAAGTATAATTTGCAACTGAGCATGTTCTACTTAATCCTGCTTTTTCCAGATTGGAATGGCCCGAATCGCCATCACTCCATTCTTAACCGTGCCCCAAAGCTGGCTTTCCCTGAACTGGATTGGCCATGTCATCTCACCCCATCCTTAGTTACTCCCTTAAGCCTGTCTTCGCAGAAGGTATAACCCCCCAGCACCCGTTTTGTTTAGGGAGGCTGATCTGAGGCATGCGTCTATCTCCTTGCTGGTGGATCATGCAATAAACTCTTTTCTCAAAACCCTGGTGACTCAGTATTGGCTTCTGTGCGCATGAGGCAAACAAACCCACCTTGGAGCATGGGACTCCACAGACCTCTGGGCACCGACTGTGGCTCCCATTGACCTTCCCAAGCTCCCCGGGAGGCTCTCAAATGCAGAGTCCTGCAGGCTGGGAGGTGGTGTCTGTGCTGCACAGACCTTAAGGAGAAGCCTGTGGGGAGGGCACAGATGTGCCCCGGGCAGCCCGCAGCCTTCTGAGGACAGTTTCAGGCAGAAAGGAAACGGCTGGTGGGAGGCCCGTAGATGGGAAGATGGAGGCGTGTGAAACAGAAGGTTTTCACAGGGGGACTTGAGGAGCCACGGTCCACTGCCGGTCAGCATCAGGGCACCCCATGCGGGCCAGGTGGACAGCACGGGGGTGTGGGGTGTGTGATCGTCCCCGTTGTCCCATGCCCCACAGGCGTGGGCATGACCTGGCGGTCACGTGAACAGCCAAGCCTGCCCTCTCAAGCACCCCAAGGTGAAGAGACCTGCAAAGCCTAGGCCACACCCACAGGCGCAGCCGGGAAAGCACGTGCAGGGCCCCTGCAATGCCTTTGCCGCAGACAGGAAGGACACGTGCAGAGCCCAGGCCACGCCCCCAGGCAAGCCGGAAGAGGGGAAGGCCATGTGAGGAGCCCTGGCCACACCTCCTACCCGGGTGGCAAGGCCACGTGCGGAGCCCGGGCCACACCTGGTCCACCCCAGGAGGGGAGCCACGTGCAGAGCCCCCCAGGCGGGTAAGGCCGCGTGTTTCTCCTCTTCCCTGGCGGACGCCACAGACAAGCGCTTTGCGGAGGGGCTCTGAGCAGGTATGGTCTGGCCAGGGAGGGTGCCAGAAGGCCCCTAGCATTTTTTCCAGCAGGCTTCCCGCCTGGCGGAGACCCTTAGCCCTTTCCCGTCCGTGAGCTGCCTGCCCCTCAGCTCCCACCCGAGCTCCTGGGCTTGTTGCTCTTCCAGGACAGAGACCCCACCGACCGGAAGTGGATGGGGAGGACGTGCAGGGTCCACGGGGGTTTGAGCGGGTGCTGGGGTGGGCGGAGTTGGGGCTGGGGAAAGGAGAGCCATAATGGGGCCCAAGCCTACCCGCACCCCCACCGCAGTCATTCCTGAGATCACGGGCCAGGCAGGCACAGCTAGCTTTTCACCATGTTGGGCATGAAGAGTCCAAAATTTAAAAGTCCCCTCCATCCCTTGGCAAGGTAGTTGATAATCTACCTTCATCCCTGCCGCGGAACCCTGAGCTCAGCTCTGTCCGTAATGATTAAGCCTGCAGCATCAACAGGTGGAAAGGGAATAAGGGTTATCGATACGGTTTAGAAAATTGACTGTGAACAAATCAAGGGAGTTTATTGGGCTTTCTGATACGGTTTCTCATTTGGCAACCTTTTGAAAGTTTCCAATTCTCAAATTAACAGTTTAAAAAAGTGCCATGAGGAAGGATCTTCAGTACTGCTGTGTGTCTGTTATTCTTATTCTTGGTCTGAGTCGCCAGATTTTATGGTGTGGAGGAAAGAGAAGGCCTTCCAGCTTCTCTTTTTCGCCCTTTCCCTTAAGTTCACCTCTTCTTCCAGATCCCAGAGGCTGTGCGTCAGCTCGGGAGGTGAGGTGGAGCCTGCGAGGCGGTAACGGCGAGGTATGTTGGTTTCTTTCTGTGCCTTCGGCTTGGTTTGCTGGCCGCCGTTTTAAAGCAGCCAGAACATGGTGGGAGAGAGCAGAGAGGAGCTGTGGGTTGTTCTGGGGAAGGGGTAGTGAGGCCCCAACACTGAGGCACAAGACTCGGGTACCAGGGAAGAGTGACTTGGAGGATTCCGGCTGAAGAGAAATGGGGGCAGGGGGAGAGTGAGAAATGGACAGGGAGCAGAGGTGAGGCCTTGTGGCCGGTATTAACGCAGATTTAGAATCCAGGGAACTCCAGAAGCTTCTGCATCTTGCCTGTTGAAGTGTAGAGGCACAGAGTTCCTCTTCACGTTTGTTGATCACAAACTGCGAAGCAGCCTCTGTCCTAAGAACACTGCCTGCACCTTGTGCCCTGGGACCTGGGTGGTCTTAGCCCCTGATACCGATGAGGAAACAGGCTAGGAGTTGCTGAGCAGCAGCTGAAATTTGAGCCCATGTCATGTTTTCCTAATACTCAGTTTGTAACCCTTAGATGGTTTCCCATCCAGCGAAAAGGAGGGATATTCCTCAGAAGCCTCTAGTTCTCAGGCCTCAGAGAGCAAAAGAATCACCTAGACAGCTTGTTAGCTCAGGCTCCTGCCCCCCTCCCCCCTGTCCATTTCTGGTTCTGTAGGTCTGCAGTGGGGGTCTGAGAATCTGTGTCTCTAGCAAGAATAGGGTGCTGCTGCTGGGGTGGTAGGGAGAGCCTGTGTTCTAATAAAGAGTCCCATCTTTGAAGATTGCTGTTCTCATGGTTCTTCCCTGGCTTGGCTGTCATGTAGCTTCTGACATCCGAGACCACTGAGTCCACTATCCAAGATAATGTCTTCATCGTTGCATTTCAAGAAGTACCATGACCAGGCGTGCAGAGCCACTGAAGAGTTTGTTGACGTTTACTTTGCTACCATGGATGGGAACAGGGACCAGATATCCCTGCTCTACATTGAGGAGGCCACGCTGATGTGGAACGGAAAGCCCATCTTGGGGCAGAAGGCCCTGAACGAGTTCTTCACCTCGCTGCCTGCCAGCTCATTCCACGTCAGTGCGGTCGACTGCCAGCCTGTGAGGCATCCTGAGATGAACGACCAGGTCCAGATCCGGGTCCTTGTTGTAGTCTGTGGGACAGTGAAGTTCGAGGGCAAACCACAACGCAATTTCCACCAGACCTTCATCTTGAAGCAGCTCCCCTCGTCCGAGAACACAAAGTGGAAGATTGCACACGGTTGCTTCCGGTTCCAGGACTGGGGGCAGTAGGGTAGAAGCGTGCTGCCCGGGCTGGTCACCACCTGGAGACCCGTGCCTACCTCTTGTCACAGAGCTGCTGCAGTTCTGAGGTACAGCCTGTCCATTGAGCAGCCTGCGGTTTATTATAGTTCCCTGTTTATGACCTCTTTTTTTCCTGGCCCTACCAAAAGCCCTGGTTCTGAAATGCTGAAAAATAAAATTGCAGTAGAGATGTTGCCCTGTTCTTTGTATTTGGGATTAGGGGTTGGAGGGAAGGGAAACTAAATGGGCCATAGGTTTTATTTGCAAACACACACATCCCTTTCTTAGAAAGTGAAATAGTTCATCTTCAGCCTTAGGAGATTCAGGGGTAAAAGCCCTATCCCTTCAGTTCCCATTTGACCCTGTTAGAAGATGGAACTTTATCACCCCACAGGGACTTAGTTCACCTGGTTCACCTGCTGCCATGGCCTGGGAGATGATGCCTAAGCAGTAAAGGTAAAGAGGCCAGGAGGCAGCAGGCTGGCTCTAACCAGGGGTGGTTTGGCCAACAGATATCTCGACACATTTTAAATTAGGGCAGTGTTTCTCCAGAGCTGTTTCAACTCCACTTTATTGCCTTATACAAAGATGAAGCAGGTAAGCCGATTCCCAAATGTTCCCTGGGGGTTTCAAGGAAAGAGGTTCTTTCGGACCCTCCTGGGCGGAGTTCATGATGGGCAGGGGACAGTCTCCTTTGGAGGTTAGGGAGGTGGGGTGTGGGGGGCTGCACTTCATTTCCTGTGCACAGCAGGTATTAGGGCTCCATTACTGCCTGGCAGCAGAATCCAGTCAGTAAGAGGCTGGACTTTCCCCTCGGAGCCTGCAGGCCACTGGTGTCCCCTCCCTCCTCGGTTCCAGTTTTTCTCAATGACCTGCCTCGGAACCAGCAATGCTGCTTCCTGCAGCACATTGAGTGTGGTGGTGATTTATATTTAAGTAAACAAAAATGAAATGAAAAACTCTGCTTCTCAGGCCCAGGAGGTCCATTTCAAGTGCTCGGTAGCCACCCTTGGCTGCTGTGCTGGATGGCACAGACTGGGAACCTATCCTTAGCCACTGAGAAGTCTGTTCTAGTGACTTGGTGCCACCGCAATGGATGGTTGCAACCTCACCACATTGCCTCTTCCCCCTCCTCCTCCTCTTCCAGAGACAGTTTAGAGTTTACTGATTGGCAGCTTCAAGTGGGCTCAGAGTAGTGTGGCCACCTTATCCTGGTTTTCTTGGAACTTTTTTTTTAACATGGAAGTCTGCATCCTGGCAACCCTCCCAGTCTTGGGCAAACAGACATTGGGTCCCCATAGCTAAGGGCAATAAGCACAGATGATGGTTTCTTTTCCCCAAAGATTTATTTTATTCCCCCACCCCCTGGTTGTTTGCATTCATTGTGTGTTGTCTGTGTCCATTTGCTCTGTTCTTCTGTGTCTGCTTGTCTTCTCTTTAGGAGCACCGAGAATGGAACCTGAGACCTCCCATGTGGGATAGCGCCACTCAATTGCTTGAGGCACCTCCTTTTCCTGCTTTGTTGTGTCTCTGCGTATTCTCTTTGTGTCTCCTTATTGCGTCATCTTGTTGCATCAGCTCGCTGCACTAGCCCCCGCTGCACTAGCCCATCACTCCAGCTTGCTGTCTTTCTCGTCTTCTCTAGGAGGTACCGGGAGCCAAACTTGGGACCTCCCATGTGGTAGGTAGGTGCCCAAATGCTTGAGTCACATCCACTTCCCCAGGTGATTTTTTTTGTCTTTTGTTTTTTAAAAAAGATTTATTTGGCATTGGTATGGAGAAAGTGGCCATGGTGGCCGTTGGGGGTAGGGAGGGGGAGGAAGACATGTGATGTGGGGGCATTTTTGGGACTTGGAGTTGTCCTGGGTGGTGCTGCAGGGACAGTTACCGGACATTGTATGTCCTCCCATGGCCCACTGGGTGGGTGGGAGAGTGTGGGCTATGGTGTGGACCATTGACCATGAGGTGCAGCAGTGCTCAGAGATGTATTCACCACATGCAATGAATGTCTTAAGATTGAGGAGGTTGTTATGGGGGGAGGAGTGGGGTGAGGGGGGTGGGAGGTATATGGGGACCTCGTATTTTTTGAATGTAACATTAAAAAAATACAAAAAATACAAAAGATTTATTTATTGCCCCCCCCCCATTGTTTTGTACTTGCTGTCTGCTCTTTGTGCCATTAGCTATGTTCTTATATGTTTGCTTGTCTTCTCTTTAGGTGGCACTGGGAACTGTTCTTGGGACCTTCCAGAGTGGGAGAGAGGTGCTCAGTCACTTGTGCCACCTCAGCTCCCTGGTCTGCTGCGTCTCTTATTGTCTCTCCTCTGTGTCTCTTTTTCTTGTGTCATCTTGCTGTGCCAGCACTCCACATGGGCCAGCTCTTCACTCAGGCCTGCTTGCTGTGTGGGCCAGCTTGCCTTCACCAGGAGGCCCTGAGAATTGAACCCTGGTCCACCCATGTGGTAGGCAAGAGCCCAGTTACTTGAGCCACATCCACATCCCCCCATGTTTTGAATGAGCTCTGTGAATGGGATGGGGTCCCCACTGTCTGTCTCTGTAGGGAGCCATCACCCTGATGACACCACGTGACTCTCCTGCTCACTTTTGGTAATACAGACCTGCCTTCACTTAAATTCCCCCAAGAATGTCAAGTGTTCATTAGCAGACTCTGTGTCTTGTCCCTTCCCTTAGCTGGGCCAGCTGCCATCTCGGAGGGAGCCCTTCTCCCCACCCCCACCTGTATCCACTTCCATCCCCCCTGAATTTCTCAATCATGAGCCTTTGGAGTTGAAGCGTGGTGGTGAGAGAAATTTTTCTCTCTGAACATAGGACTTTTTCCCTCTCCTGGGGTACCTGAGCAGGCTTTTGGAGAACCCCAACACTGATGAGGTCTCTAGGCCTCAGAGAATGGATCCCCTACTCTTGGGTCTCTTGCTCCCCTCAGGATCTCCGAGGACCGCCTCCACCTTCCTTTCCACTGAGGTCTGTGGCTTCTTTCAGGGGCCAATCTCCCAGGACCTAGTCCCACCTCCAGGCCAAGTTCTCCCACTCGGGCCCCCTTAGGCCTACCTGGCCTGTACCTGCTCCCTGAGTCCAGGCTGATGCCAGTGCAGCAGCCACTGTCCCTCCTCCTGCCCTGTCCCCTCAGGCCTGTCAGCTCTCCAGCTGGTCTCCCCAGCACAGCTGCCACACTTGTCCTCAGCCCAGTCCTTCCACAGGATGCCAGTTGGCAGCCAGCCTTGAGGACCCTCCTTCCTGTGTCCAGGGGGTTCTTACAGATACCAGGCTGCTACTGTCAAGCTATACAAGTCCTGTTGAAGCCCCTCTTTGTCATATAATAAATATTAGATTTTTTTATGGGAATAGGCTTGTTGTGACTAAGGGGCTTGGTAAGTTCAAATTCATAGCGCAGGTCACAAGTTGGGGACTTGATGGTGACGTTGAATTTCTCAGGCAAGTGGCAAGCTGGGAACTCCGATGAAGGTGATGTTGAGTTCAACCGGAGAGGCTGGCTGGCTGAAAGAGTCTTCCTTCTGACTGCTGAAATCATTGATTCTCCCTTGATGCCTTTAACTGATTGGATAAGACATCTCTCATTGCTGAAGGCAGTCTTCTTTGTTGACTGTAGATATAATCAGGCATAGATGCAAAGGCCATTGTCCTCTGTTCCAACACTTTTTCCCAGTTTTATATCACTGATGGTTATGTTTGGTGGTATGCAAAAGATCCCAGACAACAGTGGCTTAAGTAAGATGAAAGATTACTTCTTGCTCCCCTAAGAGAAGCTCAGAAGGAGGTAATCCAGGGTTAGTGAGGGGACTCCAAGAGGTTGACAGGGACCTCAGGTTCTTTTGCTTACCATTCCTCTATCTTTGCATGTGGCCAAATGGGCTTCCTGGCCCAAAAGAGCTGCTACCCTACCAACCCTTACACCTGCTTTCCAAACAAGTGGATGGAGGAAAGAAAGAGGGAAAGGCTGCCCCTGTTTCTAGGAGACTTCCCAGAAGTGTTTAGGTTCTTCCAGGGACCCTATCCAAGTCACATGACTACCCTTGCTAAAATAAGGGAAGGAAAGCTGGTCTTTCATGTGAATGCTTTTGCAACTAAAAACCTGCTTTCTGTTGTTGATGAAGGATATTGGGAGGCCTCTAGAGGTGTGTCCTAGGGCCTTTCAGAATATCATTTATAATTTTTACTTTCCAAATGTGTGTCCCCAGGGGCCTGTTGTATTGAAGCTTCTCAGGCCAGTGTGATTCAGACCTCAGGGCATTCTTATAAATTCTCTGATGGAGACTACATGCTCCCTCTAGGCTTGAGGTGAGGCAAGGAGGTAGGAAGGGGCAGCTTTGAGATCTAAAGTCCAGCAGCAGCTCTCTCATAATCAATCTCTATTTTAGTTTGCTAACTACTGCCCAAGCAAAATATAATGGGCCGAGGAAAGTGGTTGTGGCTCAACCTACCATATGGAGGGTCCAGGGTTCGATTCCAAGGGCCTCCTGACCCGTGTGGTGAGCTGGCCCCTACACAGTACTGTCATGCGCAAGGAGTGCTGTGCCTTGCAGGGGTGTCCCCCATGTAGGGGTGCTCCATGCGCAAGGAGTGTACCCCGCAAGGAGAGCACCCTGCAGGGAGAGCCACCCCATGTGAAAAATGCTGCCCACCCACGAGTGGCACCACACACACACAGAGCTGAAGCAGGAAGATGATGCAACAAAAAAGCAATACAGTTTCCCAGTGCTGCATGACAAGAATGCAAGCGGACACAGAACACACAGTGAATGGACAGAGCAGACCAGGGGAAGAGGAGAGAAATAAATAGAATAAATCTTTAAAAAAAAAAGTGGGTCATTTTTATAATGGGACTTTATTAGGGTAAAATCTTAAAATTCTGAGAGTGTGAAAATGTCCAAATCAAGTCATTATCAGAAATATGGTCTCACCGATGGACAGCTGCTGGCAGATCCTGGACTCCTGCTACTTGGCAAGGCAAAATGTCTGCTGGCTCAGCTTCTGGCTGCTCTGCTGATTCCAGGCTCTGGCCCTTGTTAGCCTCTCGTCTTTCTGTGGCTGCAAACGATCCTGAAGTTCTCTCTCACAAGGCAGGGTAAAAATGGCAGCTCACTTTCTCTGTGTCTATCTGCATGTTTCTCCAGTTCATATAAGACTCCAACCAAAGGGTTGAGAACCACCCCTGGTCACGCCAAACTGAAGTACTCCAATCAAATGCCTCTCCAACTGAATCCAGTCTAATCATAGCCCTTAATTGAAGTGATCTAATCAAAAGTTTCCTTAACTGAGTCTAATCAGAAGGTCCTGTCACATACAATAGGTTTTTCAGGCACAGGAATGGCTTAGCTTAAGAACACAATTTTCTGGGCTCTGTAAGTCTCAAACTAGGACATTCTCTATACAAATCCTCTGTACATTCCAATGCACTGTCTTTCCTTGTCTGTCTCCTTGGGGGAGTGTTTTCTAAGGTCTCAGACAACCCTATATCCTGGTTTGGACCCTGACATGCAACCTCACTAGGGTAGGCTGAATATCCATTTTAACATTGTTACGCACAAGGCTCTGACTGGTTTGGCCACTTTTTAGATCTGGCTTGGAAATTCTCCAGACAGGTTTACCACTTAATTTACCATTTCCAAATCTTGCCTCCTGATTACATTACAGACTCCTGGAGGGCAAGGCATACAGCTGAGGCTACTTTGCTTCCCCTGCTGCATCCAGGGGTCCCGGCCGCACACCCTTCGGGTGATCAGGGATATTTTCTGATTTGCTGACATCCAGGGCTCTCCTTTCTGCCCCTCAATAAAGACACAATGCTTGTCTTTTGATGGAGATATTTTGAAGAGCTGGAATTGAAGAGTGAAAAGTTTGGCTGCAGTATTTTAGGGGAGAGGCAACCAAAAATGATTGAAATTCAGCACAGAAATAGTTTTCATTCAGAATATCTGCAATTTAAGGAATTAGAAACACTTAGGCATCTTGCAGGAAAAAGTCACAAACCCCCTCTGGCAGCACATTTCAAAGAAAGGAAAAGCAGCAAGGAATTGAAAATAGGATCATTTCCAAAGGGCTAATTGCTCCCCCACTAGGAAACCAGAAAAAAAGTTCCACCTACCTCTGTGATTGGGTTTATTGAAGAATTCATATAGATGAGTATTTTCAAAGGAGGTATACAAATGTGGACTTGGGCAGGCTTAAAAATAGATATTCCTAATATCCAATTATTAAGTTTATGTAAAAAGCACAGTGGAAATGACTTGGGGTATTGCAGAACACATGGAATTTTCCACCAAGTACATCTTATGGAGCCACTGTGGGCCCCCTGATGGTGTTTGAAAACAGCCAGGATGAGTTTGCTTCAGAGAATCCTTGGGGATTAAGGGCCAGGCAAAGGATCTCCCAACTCTCCTAGGGATCAGGCCAAGCCATCAGCTCTTTTCCTGTCCGTTTGCTGTGGGGGGCTGTGCTAACTCTTTCCACAATCCTCCTCTAGCTGTTTTCCTATTCTGTAGGGCAGACTTCAGACCTTTGGGCTCTTCACCTCCATCTGCACGGGCTTGGAGCCTGACTGGCTTAGCTTAGCCTCCCATTACCAGATACCTCCACTGTGACCAAGGCAACCGGCTTATGTGAATGTCCTTAGACTCCTTGAGGTGCCCCCTAAATGAAGTTTAAACCAAGATCTGTAGAGATCTGTAGAGTGTATTTTGGGGACATTCCTTTTGCAATTCTTATATTCATGTCTTAAAATTATTCGAGTATTGTTTTATGTATTTATAAAACATGTGCATTCCTGTATTTGGTTTTTATATTCCTTCCCATTTTTTACAACATGGTAGTTGTCATTTTTGCTAGTGACTTACAGTGTCAGGGGGCCAAGCAATCCATAAGCAGTGGTACAGTGGCAGTGGCTAGGCTCGCTTGATGGAGACAAGGTGCCCAGATAGATACATTTATTATTTACATGGACAGCAAAACAAGAGCAGTGTCACATCGGCTCCTTTGGCCCTACTCTGCAGACACCGAACCCAGGGTCCAGGTGAGAATGCCCAGGCAGTGACTCACTCTGCCATTAAGGGGAAGCCTCTCAAACTCCAGCCACACAGTCTTACAGACACACGCAGAAGCTGGCAGCTGTACCCTAAGAGGGGTATGTGGAGTCCTGTGCTCGACTTAAATTAAGGAGCTGGAGAAATTGCCTGCGGTGGGCTCAGACAAGGTAACGTTGAGAAGCCAGATGGCTCATCTCTCCTGGCTCCCGGGGGAAGCCCAAACTCAGGTTAGACTGCCATGGAGTCTTTTTTTTTTTTTTTTTTTTAAAGATTTATTTATTTATTTAATTCCCCCCCCTCCCCTGGTTGTCTGTTCTTGGTGTCTATTTGCTGCGTCTTGTTTCTTTGTCCGCCTCTGTTGTCGTCAGCGGCACGGGAAGTGTGGGCGGCGCCATTCCTGGGCAGGCTGCTCTTTCTTTTCACGCTGGGCGGCTCTCCTCACGGGCGCACTCCTTGCGCGTGGGGCTCCCCCACGCGGGGGACACCCTTGCGTGGCACGGCACTCCTTGCGCGCATCAGCACTGCGCATGGCCAGCTCCACACGGGTCAAGGAGGCCCGGGGTTTGAACCGTGGACCTCCCATGTGGTAGACGGACGCCCTAACCACTGGGCCAAAGTCCGTTTCCCTGCCATGGAGTCTTGCTTAGGGGACGAGGTTGCCAGGATGCCAAACCCCTCCAACAAATTCACTATCCAAACCATTATACTTCCCCACACTTAGGATTAGGTTCTGCTACATGTGACATATACCCCCCAAAGAGTGGTTTAAAGAAGGATTGATTTTCCTGTTTGAGCAGTTTCTTCCAGCTACACCATCCTCCTTGTGAGCTGTCCTAGCCCAAGACTGAGCCAGAGCCTGGGGTCCACTCTGTTTCCCAAGCAACAGGGCAGAGGATGGAAGAGTCCTTTGAAGCAAAAATTCCTACAAGTACCATCCTTCCGGTCTCTACTTTATTGGCCAGAACTAAGTCACATGCCACACTCAGCTGCGGTATGAGCTGCGAAGTGATGTCCTTTAGATGAGTCCCTTGTCCTGCTAACAATGGGCTTCAGTAACTAGTGAAGAGGAGGCAGGGTACTGGGAAGCAACTGGCTGAATGCGCCACAGGACCACTAGGATCCTTTTCAAATCCCTGTTCCACTATCCTAGCCCACAATCCTACCCCAAATTTAGCACTCTTGTCAAATACCTGCCCATGAGATCTCTTCTATTGGTCAAAAGATAATGGAACCTTCTAGAGTTTTCTACTCTTTCTTTATACCGGAGAAATTCAATTAGGGCCCATGTTATGCAAATATGTAAAATACAGTTGGTCTTTAGGGTCCATAATAGCAGACTCTAATTCTGAGGACCCCAGCCTCAACCTCAATGCTTCTTTCAAAAGTAGTGTTAAGGGAAGCAGATTTGGCTCAACTGATAAGAGTGTTCACCTACCATATAGGAGGCCCAGGGTTCAAACCCAGGGCCTCCTGATGTGTGGTGAGCTGGCCCTCGTGCAGTGCTGATGCGCGCAAAGAGTGCCATGTCACTAAGGGATGTCCCCTGTGTAGGGGAGCCCCAAGCACAAGGAGTGCACCCTGCAAGGAAAGCCCCGCATGAAAAAAGCACAGCCTGACCAGGAGTGGCACCGCACACATGGAGAGCTGACACAGCAAGATGATGCAACAAAGAGACAGATTGCTGGTGCCACTGACGAGAATGCAAGTGGATGTAAGTGGACACAGAGAGCAGACAATGGGGAGGGGGGGGAAGAGAAATATAAAAAAAATAAATCTTTAAATAAAAAGTAGTGTTCTTTTTTTTTTCCGAGAGTAATACAGCTGCTTTGCTTAATAAGCAGTTTTTAGCTATCTCTTTAGAATTTTACCTGTTCTCATCATTTAAATCTCAGCTATAGTTTGAAAATGGGACCTAGTCATGTTAGATGATTCGATACACCTGGAAGTGAACTACACATATGGACACCTAAAATGCTTCTGAAAAATGCCAACACCCAGCCCTGCCCTCAGAGATTCTGGTGTAGCTGGCCTGGGCGTGGCCTGGGCACAGGTGATTTCCAAAGCACCCCAAGGGATTCCCAAGTGCAGAGGGTTGTGTACTGGGGCACACCTGTGTGCACCTGTAATGGAGCAGGGGCTCATGACTGCAGGTGCTTCCCACTTTGCTTCCTGCCTTCAATCACATCCCTCAAAATCTAATCAAACACACCAGGTAGGGTAGAAAAAAGCAACATGTGTATTGCTGTTTGGTCAGAATTTCCAAAACCAGAGTCTCTACAGGCAAGTAAAAAAAATACAAAAGTTCCCCACTTTCAAAAGGCACTGTGACAAACATATGCAGAAAAGGGGCTCCTAGAATTCGAGCACACATTAAGAGTTCAGCCTCAGCATACTGTTGGCCTGCAGTGTCTTTACAACAATGGAAAGAGGGCTGTGCTCCCCGTTTCTCCACACTGCTGGGATGCTGCAGAGAGGCTGTGCCTGCCACCACTAGCCCGCCCAGTCCTGAAAGCGGAAGCAGTCACTTGCAATCTTCCACCCGGTGTTGTTGGGTGAGGCTTGGGCTGTCAGGATGAAGTTCTGGTTGAAGTCCCGCTGTTTGTTGCCCTCAAACTTCACTGTTCCACAGATCACAACAAGGACCGTACTCTGGCTCGGTGTGGCCTCATCAGGAACAGGCTGGCAGTCCACGACATTGACTTGGAACTCGCTGGAAGGCAGCAGTTCAAAGAACTCACTCAAGGAGTCCTGTCCTGAAACTGCATTCCCATTCCACACCAGCGTGGCAGTGCCCATGTATAGCCGGGGCAGCAGCCGCCGCCGCTTGTCCATGGTGGTGTAGTACACGTTAACAAACTCCTCAGCAGCTCTGCAGGCCTGATCCACGTACGTCTTGAAATCCACTGATGCCATTTTGGCTTCCTACAAGGTCTTTCCTCTGCCTAGGAAAGCTGGGGGCTGCAGGACAAGGTTGAAGAGAAGCTGTGTTAGTACCAAAATTCCTTCTGCCCTGACAATGGAATCATCATCCTTTTCCACTAGAGGCAAAACAAGTATGTGCTAATGGAACATACAGGCCGGATATACAACTAGTGCAGAGAGATGGATTTAGGCTTTAATTCTAGCTGATGCCAAATCTTATTAGGCCTCAGTGTACTCATTTTTAGGTGGGGATATCACACTTGTGGCATAGACATATTATGGGAATGAAATGAGATAGCATAGGGAAGTGGATGTGGCTCAACTGATAGAGCATCTGCCTACCATACAGGAGGTCCAGGGTTCAAACCCAGGACCTCCTGGCCTGTGTAGTGAGCTGGCCCATGTGCTGATGTGTGCAGGGGTGTCCCCCGTGTAGGAGAGCCCCACACGCATGGTGTGCACCCCCCAAGGAGAGCGGCCCCATGTGAAAAAAGCGCAGACCACCCAGGAGTGGTGCCACACACACGGAGAGCTGATGCAGCAAGATGATGCAACAAAAAGAGACAGATTCCTGGTGCCACCGAGAATGCAAGAACACAGAAGAACACACAGCGAATGGACACAAGAGAGCAGACAATGGGGGGGCCGGTTGGGGGGAAAGGGAAGAGAAATTAAAAAAAAAAAATGAGATAGTGTACATCAAGGGCTGATTTAAAAAAAAAAGCCTGGTAACGACATAATTAGAAAATAGTAGCTACTCCTATTGAATTTAAATACCCCATTTTAGAAACTGATTTTGGAAGGCCAGTTTCTTTTAGAAGCTTGGAACAAGTGTGAATGTCCTAGACAGGTAAGGAAGCTGTTTACCTGGGTGAAAGAGAGGACCTTGCTGACATGGACAGTGGTCATTGACCCAATAAAGGCCAGGCAATCAGATGGCATATGCTGGTCAGCTGGTGGGAGTCTGGGACCATGTACCACCAGCTAACCCAAGAAGGCCAGGGAGGGTGAAGAGAAGGCAGGTTTCTTCAAAGGTCAAGAGAACAAATGCTTGGAGGACAGGACAAAATGGTGGACCTAATCCCCACCATTAGCTGCAGAAGAGGACCACTAGGCTGACGGGGAAATTAGAAGGGAGGACTGACCCGTCCCGCAGGTCAGTCGAACCAGGACCTGAAAGAGGGAGTGGGAATTGGGAGACAAGGAGGCGAGAGGAATGGAGACAAGACAGGATTCTGATCAAGTCTCGTTTATTGAGGGTTGGTCAGGGGCATATATAGTCAGGGATGTGTCAACGTATGTGTCGGTAAATGATTGGGTAACTAGATTTTGATTTTCGTGCCATACGCATGCGCAGATGGTTGTTTTGCAGCGACCGCGGAAAGATTTTCATGCGCTTTAGGGAGTGCCCAATCGGAGCTTATCGCCTGAAACAGTTGCGGGAGAGGGAGAACAAAGGGGAAGAAGAAAGGAAGTAGGAAACCAAGGAATGGCGGCCTTGGAGCGCGACACGAATGAAGCATGGCGTTTTGTGTCGAGAGTGAGAGAGAGACGGCTCCCTACAGAGGACACCCCATTTCTGTGAGTTCTAATACCCACTAGAAAGCCCTGTGGAACCACAATCAAAGACAGCTAGAATCGAAGTCATTTTACAGCCCAGGAAGGAACAAAAAGAATTTCAACTGCATCTGAAACGTCACATTTTCTTAAAAAAAAAATTGAAAGCATAAACATTAACATCTACTTTTTTCAGGGTAGAAGTACTAATATTTACAGTTCTCTGTACTTTTTTGCTTAGAATATTTCACTTAAAAAATCCAACAGAAGACAACATTGCTGAATAGTTGAGGTGTTTAGATTTACACACTAAATATCAAAAACTTAAAAAAAAAAAAGTTTATGAAATAGACAAAATACTTCACATTGGGTCTGTAAACAGGTAGGGTCAGGTACCCATAAAGGCCGGGGAAGGTGGTGGCATCTGACGCCACTGAACAGTTAAGAGTTGGTCTCAGAAATGAGCAGTTACCAACACACCCACCATGCTGGTGTTTCCTCTCCCTCTACAGACCTGGGAGCTACGCCTGATAATTATGAGCCGGGTATTGTGCTAAATGCATGACATACATTACCTCATGGAACCGTCACCACACATGGACAATTCTACAGTTGAGAAAAGAGAAACTCCAGCACGCCCCCAAATCACCATTCTTAAGACTCTCTGTGGGCCTTGAACATGTGGTCAAGACCGTCCTGACCACATGAAAGCCTACTGCGCTTTGAAAATCAAGTTGAATTCATCGACCAGAGCGCAATTCCAGGACGGCTGGGTTGAACATTTTCTTCGGGAGGCCCACATTTCCCTCTTGTTGGAATTCCCAACTAACCCAACTTAGAACCAGCGAGAGAAAAGGAGGAGATTATGAAAGGAAGTGGAGTAGACAGAGGCTGGAGAGCTCGCCTTCTTCTCTACGGTCCATACTACCAAATTCTCTGGAGCTGAACGAGAGGAAAGGCAACATCTCCACTGGCCTTATTTCAGTGGCGAGATTTTAAAAATCAAAAGCATAAAAACACGTGCTTCCCAGCCTTCTCCCGGACGCTGCTGCTCTCAGTGCAAAGCAAATGTCCTGGGAGTCCGTTTTTAAACCGGAGTAGCTGGTTCTGCACACGCGGAAGTCTAATGCAGAACTGGAACGATACCTGGGGGGAAACTGGGCCAGACCCGCGGGAGGCAAGGGAAGGAGGGCGGGGCGGGCGCAGGCTCCCCTTCTGGGTCTGGGGGAGGGGGGGCTCCGCCTCGCCGCTGGAGTTCCCGAAAGCCATTGATGGGCGCTGCAACCTACCCGCACGGACGGCGACCCCAGTCACCGACAGGGCAAGCGTCCCCGGAACAGTCTGGGACCTGAAGGTCACGGCGTGGGCGGACCGAGGGCGCGACAGGGGCCTTACTCTCCCCCTCTTCTCTCCCAAGGCCCTCGCGTCAAGAAGAGGTAGCGGCGACCAAAGGCGGTAACGCCTCGATTGTTCCGCCGCTTACCGCGCGCGACCGCGCCCCGCAAAAACGTTCTGCGCCCCTGACCCCGCCTCTTCCACCTCCCGTGACCTGCAGCTCGACCCACCCACGCGTGGCGTGAAGAGGGTGGCAACTTCCGGGCAGGTACTATCCCAGAAACCCCCACCAGATCCGCGCTCGGGTTTTCATTGGTCCAACCATATTACGGAATCCGGCCCAACCGGTTAGATGTGAGCTCTCTGACTGGATTAAACGTCATGGTCCCGCCCCTGGGGGCGGGCTCTCCCCCATGACCGCTCTCGGCCGTGTGGAGGCAGCCCGCCAGTGGAGCGCGGGGCAGTGTGGCGGGCAAGTTTGGTTTTGCGCGTGTCTTGTTCAGCTGCGCTTGCAGAGGCTTCATGACTTGATGCCTTCGCGGGAAACCAGCAGCAGACAGGAACCTGACTGAGGCTTTCACGCAGACTTTGCGTGGGGCCGCCGAGAACATTTAAATTCACCCAGAGGGTGCAGCCGGCAGAGCCCTGGCGGAGCGCTACCCGATCAGGTAGCGCTTGACTCTCCTGGCTAGTTCAAGCCACTTTGAATTGACATCCTAAAACGGACCCGCAGAGGAACGTCAATTTCAGTTAAGTGGAAAACGGAACTCAAAATGAAAAAAAAAAAAAAAGTTGAGGGTATGAGTAGGGTTTTAAATAGCATTCTCCCCAAAGGGAAACGATGGCAGTTTACCTTCCTGTGTCCTACCAATTGAAGGGTTCGGAGGAAAACATTGTTTTCCCTGTATTTACGTGACACCATAGTTATTCTTTTCTGCCTCACAGCTTGGTTTTCTTGTAATTCTCTTCTCCATCGGAACTAGCTGCTTTTCAGCTCATCTGGAATCTGGGCTGAATTTTTGCCGACTGTTAACGGCAGCAGCCTGAACAGAATGGACTCGTTTAGGGTGGAGACTTGAAGGGCCTGTAAACCTTAAATAAAAGGCCTGAGATTCCTTGCTCCTTCCTCTGGACCTTGAAAGGCTGGTTAATCCCTTGCAAATCTGGGCACGGTAAGATTCGGTGATGCTGGGGAATCTTTAGGGTGTGTATACATCTAAATGGTGCCGTCTTGGTTTCTTCAGCCAAGACATTGCTTTATTTCTCCAGAGAAACCTTGCTCTCAGATTTCAGGAAAAATTTATAAACTGGGTTTATAAACATAGTAGGTGAAATCTTTGAATTTTAAAGAAATAAGTTGGAGGTTGCCAAGAGCATTTTTGGAACATTATTCACATTGAAATGTCTATAAAGACCAGGGTAATGAAATTATGATTCACTATAGGCAAATCCAAATCACAACATCAGTGGAATGCACATAGAATTTGACTTAAGGTGTGTCTACTAGCTGCTTTAAGTTTCCTCAGATTTTCTATGTAGCCCTTTTCATTTTGGTATAAAACTTTGAGAGAGGTATTGTTATTTGTGATTTTATAGATGAGGGGCCTGAGACAGAAATTAAATTACCAGCCTGGAATCACTGAGCTGATTCAAATATAGAAAAGATGCTTAGAAGAATGTTTGTCCACCTTCAAAGTCTCGTAAATACACAAGGCTTTATCCTGAGAAGCAGCACAACCAGTGGCAGGAGTATGGGAGGACAGGAACTTTTCAAGTTTATGTCTCCAGTATCTAAAACTGCACTTGACCCATAGTAATGGGTCTTCGTTTGAAAGAACAAGTATTTGAAACCAGACAGGCCAGGGTTTGAATCATTGTTCCACAATATTCTGGTTGTGTGATGCCTCTTCCCCAACTCCCTGATTTTTATTCCCCTTGCTGTGCCTGAATTTGGGGAGGTTAGAGATACCCCTGGCGCACAACACTGGCGTTGTGTGCCCTATCTAGTTAGGGCCACAGAGACAGGAAAATGTATTTTCTTGGGTATTCTAGGAAAGAGCAGTTTCTCCTGCTGGATGTGTGGTTTATAGATGGCACTGCTGCAGCCACATTGCAACAATAAGGTGAGCCCCTTGTGCTTGAGACAAGAGATAGGAAGAAATTGGGCCCTGCCAACCACATTGAGACCCAGAATCAAACCAGTCCTGAAGCTTGGACTTCACTGTTTCAACAGATAGTAAATCCCCTTTATTTCCAAGCTATTTAAAGTTGAGCTTTGTGTTTGTTTTAACTTCACTAGTATGGTTAGTAAACCAGCAAGGTGACCGTGGCAAGTGAATGAACCTCCCTGAGGCTCAGCTGCTTATCTAGATTGGGGACAAAAATAATACCCTTTCTTCAGGTTGACTTGAGGGGTGAAAGAAACCATGGGTGGAAAGGCTTAGTACAAGGCCGGGCACAAAGCAAGCACCCAGAAAACGTTCCCAAAGCAGAACTGAGTGTTGGCGTTTTGCACTGATAGAAACTTCCTTTGCTACCAAGAAGCCCTTCAATGACTGGCTTTTAAACTTGGGACAAGTGGATTGAAACATTAGTAGGATTTAGCACCAAATCTTCCCAGCAATTTCTGGGAGACAGCCTGCCCCGGGAAGAAAGGCACACTTGGTCAGATATGATGAGCCAAGGATCTCTAAGTCTGCAAACACAGGATTGCCCTGCTTCCCCTGCTCACTCTGCAGGGCAGGGCTTCCCAGACCTTGTTTGCCACAAGAGGCTGTATGACTTGGCGCTAGGTGAACTGCAGCAAACTGCGGCGGTGATTGACCAGTTGCTCTAATTCATTTCCACCAAAAACAAAACTTTTTTTTCTTTCTCCGCTTGTTTGTTTCTGGTTTGAGATTTCAAAAAAAAGCTGAGAAGCCCTTGGACCCAGCCAGCAATTGGAATGAAGAGGAGTCCCTGCCTTGGCAGGATTCTACAGCTGCTGTCATGTCTGGGCATGCTGGGGCTACATTTCTTGGGGGAGGGGGTCTGTCTCTAATGGATCCAACTTTTGGGGAGACCTGGGCTGTGTAAGAAGCACAGCCTATGGGGGCAGACGCTGTTTTGTGGAGTTCCTGATGCTGCTCCTCATCCTCTGTCTGTCAGTCACTTCATCTGTGAAATGAGGGTGAAGTATCTTGAGAGTTGAGGGCAGTGCGATTTGGAGTGTTTGTCCAGCCTAAGGTGATGCCTGTCTTAGTTTGCCACAGGGCTGCTCATGGAAAGTCTAAAAGCTGATGGTTGGCTTTTATGATGGGAATTTTTATTAGGGGAAAATCTTACAGTTCTAAGGCCACAACATGTCCAAATCAGGGCACCATCAGAGATGCTTTCTCACCAAAGTCAGTTATTGGTGATCCTGGTGTGCTGCCACGTGGTGAGGCAAGATGGCTGCTCATCTCTGCTGGGGTCCCTGCCTTGCCCTCCAGAATCGACCATCTCTTGGAGCTCAGCTGTGGACAGTTAGGCATATGGCTTACCTCTTTCGAGGCCTTCTTTCTTGGCCTCAGCTGCTCCACTTTCTTCCTGAGCTCAGCTATGGGCTATCAGGCATGTGGCTCCTCCCTTCAGCCTTGAGCTGCTCCCTGGGTCCTGCCTCTTGGGGCCTTTGTGCCTCAGCTTCGGCTGCTGGTGATCTCTGAGCCCTCTTTCTCACACACGTGGGTCAAAATGGCAGAGCCCCCTTTTCTGTGTGTCTTCTTTCTCTGTGTGCCTCTTTTTATATAAGGCTCCAATAAGAGGGCGGAGTCATGCCTCACTAACATAGTCCAATCAAAAGTGAACTAATCAAGTGATCTCATCAAGGTCCCTTTACTGAATTTAATATTGTCCAAGGGTCTCACACCCACAGGAATGGATTAGTTAAACAGTTTTTTTAAAAATTCATCAAACACAAACTGTCACAGTGCTCTTTGCCTGGGAATGTTCTTGGGGTCTCTGCTAATTGGGTCACAGGTGGATGTCTCCTCAGGAATTTGAAGTGGTGATGGGGGGAGGGTGGTAAGAAACTACCACTGAGTCACCATGTGTGGCTAGAACTATGGAGATTAATTGAAGTTGGTTACTCACAAGTCTCAGAAATCAATTCTGGTTAACTTAAGCCAATATGTAGTTACTATAAGATGGTGGAGTGCATGCAAAGTCAAAAGTGGGCATGGGCAAGGCAGCTCATGGGACCTGGGGTCAAGAACTGGGCAGTGGGTGCTTTAGGGTGCTGCATTAGACAGAGCTGTCACTGCTTTCCTGCCTTGGGATTCTCCACGCAAGATCACAATTCCTGGGAGAGTTGGGTTGGCCTAATGCTGGTGTGTGTCCTCCACTTCTTGTTCAGGGAGGGCATGGGGCAGCTTGACTGACAGTCCCATTGGAACTCTGTGGTAGAGCACAAAGACAAGTCCTTGCCAAGGGTAAGGTCAGAAACAACCAGGAGGCCATACCCCAAGGACTGTCCTCAACCAGTGGCAGATGGGAGCTGGAGCCTGGATTCCCCTGGTGGGGACAACACTGAGGGATGACACTCCAGGTCCCCAAAAGTGCACCATCTTGTGGGCCCATTCCCTTCCCAGTCTCACTTCCCCATACCCCAACAGGGGTTACCTCCCAACTAAACTGCTTGCACTTAAATTGTCTCAGGGACTGCAGCTGGAGGAACCCAGCCCAAGATGGTGCACAAGAAGCCAAGACTTCACATGCTGAAAGGCCTGGTACACACTGGAAGGGGTTTCCTGGTCCCTTGAAGGGTCACTGCCTGTTTTTCTTGTCCCTGTTTTGGGTGACAGGAATGAACCCAATGGCATCTGGGGCTAACAAACTTTGGGCAGGGATTCTCAAACTTCAGCAGAGCTGCAGAATCTTCTGGTAGACTAGTTAACCCAGATTCCGGAGCCCTGCCTTTGGAGTTTCTAATTCTGTAGGACTGGGGTGAGGCCAGACTTCACATTTCCTAGGGGTGCCAGTGCTGCCAGTCCGGGGACCCCACTTTGAGATCCCTTGTGGCCAGCAGGAAGTTCTTGTGATAGAGACTGGATTTAGCTTCTAGTGGACAAAAATCCACCCATGGGATTCTTACTTTCCTCATTATTCTAACATAACAATTAGTTTGTGCTTGACTCTTTTAAAGTAATTCAATTTAATTTTTCCCTTTATTTTTAAATTTATTTTTTATTGTATTTTTTCCCTCTTTTTTTTTTTTAATGTTACATCAAAAAATATAAGCGGTCCCCCCCATCCCCCTCACCCCACTCCTCCCACGTCAACAACCTCTTTCATGGGACAGTCATTGCATATGGTGGATACATTTTAGAGCACTGCTGCACCACATGGGTAATAGTTTTACATTGTAGTTTGCACTCTCCCCAGTCCACCCAGTGGGCCATGGCAGACCATACAGTGTCCAGCATCTGTCCCTGCAGTACCAACCAGGACAACTCCCAAGTCCTGAAAATGCCCCCACATCATATCTCTTCTTCCCTCTCCCTACCCTCAGCAGCTACCGTGGCCACTTTCTCCACATCAGTGTTACAATTTCTTCCATTACTAATCACAATAGTTTCATAGTAGAATATCAGTAAGTCCACTTTAATCCATACTCTATTCCTCCATCCTGTGGACCCTGGAATGGTTATGTCCACTCCACCACTATATTGAGAGAGGGCTTAGATTCCACATGGATGATGGATGCAATTCTGCTTACAGTCGTAGGCACTCTTGGCTCCCTGGTGTGGCTTGCCCTTCTTCACCTCCCTGTTAGCTGGCCGGGGTATGTCCAATAATCCAAAGGGTAGGAGTTGCAAGTCCACTGAGGCTCATGGCCTGGCTGTCACATGGATAGTCCAGAGATTCAGGTCTCCTGAGTATACACCAACCCCAGTGCCAACCACAGGTCCAGTAAAAGTGACAGAAGAGGCATGTGTAGAAAGGTCACATCTGAGTCCAACTCCATCACACTCAGGACCACAAACTCCAAAGTAGGGCCAACTGACATGGCACTGAACTCCAGAGCCATCTGCCATGACCATAGAACCTGTGGGTCTCTGTAGCCCTCAGGAGAACCAGTACCTGGGGTTGTATCTGTTTTGGCTGTCTCTGGGACCCTGCTGAGGCATGCATAAGCGCAACCCCTCTGATGACCTCATAGCCATATAAACTCATTTGTCCTTTCCATTTCCCCCTTTTATTCAAGGTCAAAAAACATTTTTGACTCCTGATATTACATGTAGGCTGAGATATTCTGCCGGTCTGAGTTGACCCTTTTATTCAAGGTCTTTTTATAGTTACATCATCAGCTGGTGCTTGGTAGTAATCCTTTGGTGCCAGGGAGGCTCATCCCCTTTATTTTTTATTTTTTATTTTTTTTAATATTTATTATTTTTTTTAATTACATTAAAAAAAATATATGAGGTCCCATTCAACCCCACCGCCCCCGCCCCCCACTCCCCCCACAGCAACACTCTCTCCCATCATCGTGATACATCCATTGCACCTGGTAAGTTCATCTCTGAGCATCACTGCACCCCGTAGTCAATGGTCCACATCATAGCCCAGACTCTCTCACATTCCATCCAGTGGGCCCTGGGGGGATCTACAGTGTCCCGTAATTGTCCGTGAAGCACTATCCAGGACAACTCCACGTCCCGAAAACGCCTCCACATCTCATCTCTTCCTCCCATTCCCCACACCCAGCAGCCCCCATGGCTACCGTTCCCACACCCATTCCACATTTTCTCTGTGGACATTGGATTGGTTGTGTCCATTGCACACCTACGTCAAGTGAGGGCTTAGATTACACATGGGTACTGGATGCACTCTTCCCGCTTCTAGTTGTAGACACTCTAGGCTCCATGTTGTGGTGGTTGACCTTCTTCAACTCCATGTTAGCTGAGTGGAGTAAGTCCAATAAGTCAAAGTGTAGGAGCTGAAGTCTGTTGAGGCTCTGGGCCTGGGTGTCATATTATCAGTCCAGAGATTCAAATCCCCTACATATATCTTAAACCCAGCACCAACTACAATTCCAATAAAGTAGCATGCAAGTCTTGTGAAAAGAGATCCCCTCTGAGTCCATTTCCATCACGCAGAAACACCAGCTCCAAAGAAGGGCCATCTGTCATGGCAGTGAACCCCTTCTGCCATGACCATAGAACCCGTGGGTCTCTTTATCCCTCAAAAGAACCAATAGCTGGGGTTGTATCTACCTTATCTGTCTCTTAGACTCTGTTCAGTTGTACATAGGGGTATTCCTTCTGACAACCTCCAGACTCTTTTTTAGAGACTCACAGCCTTATAATCTCATTTCTCCTTTCCATTTCCCCCTTACATTAGGTCAAACCGCTTCCCGAAGTCATGTTATTATATGTAGACAGGTATATTCTGCTGTTCCGCATTGAATCTTTAATTCAAGGTCATTTTCTAGTTGCTTCTTCAGCTGGTATGTGGTAGTGATCCCTCGGTGCCAGGGAGGCTCATCCCCGGGTGTCGTGTCCCACGCTGGGGGGAATGCATCACATCTACACGCTGAGTTTGGCTGTGAGAGTGGCCACATTTGAGTAACATGAAGGCTGTCAGGAGGAAACCCCCAGGCACAATGCTACTCTAGGCCTTGTTCTTATTGCAGGTGCATAGGCTCAAAAGTGTAGCCATTAGTATCAAGAGCCCACTGTTGGGCCCTCCTTCCTTCCTGGTTCTTGCCGTTGCACCTGGAGGATTGCCGCTGCTCTCCCAGGGCCCACAACAGTGACCCCCCGGCCAGGAGCCCAGTACCCTCCGAGCTGTTGTTTTTAATTGTTTCCACTATGAGTATATATAGACATTACCATATACCCTGGGCATATGCCCTGTATAACTCCCTGTCAACCATATATATCCTGTCAATAACATCCCATATCAGTATTCCTCCGCTGCCATTGTTGAACCACTCTGTGATCCAAAACTTCCCGTAAAGTGAATCCCAACATAATGTCAGCTTCAGAAGAGTCTTAGATCACCAAAATTCATATATACAATATACAGTATTTCCCCAGATCCACCATAAAACCTTTTCCCTTCCACAGCAATAATCTTTTAACTTATTCATATCATATTTCCTGAAACTGATGTACAGATTCCAAAACTATAGTTTTCAAACAAGGTAACATTTGTGCTTACTATATGGTCCATACTTTAGGTTGTACAGTTTTCTAAATTTTTTAGTTATCCTATGTTTTGTCTTATGGTTTTCATTATTAGTCTGTTGTCCCCTATATGTTTTTGGTGTAATATTAGCTGTTTTATATTCATCCTCGTGTACTCTCACATAACTCCTCTTTTGCCCCCTTATTTACCTTTGTTCCATCCATTGCACGTCCATTTTCCCCTCCCCTTAGGGCCCACAACGCCTGCCAATCTAATGCCCTGGGAGCCGTCCTTTCTCACGAGAGATACAGTTCTCTCTATTCGACGGCATTAGTCTTCCCCAGGATATGGGTCCACCCCACCCAATGGTAGAACCCACCTTGGCAAAATGAGCCTTCAGTTATTCCCTCTGGAGTCCGTCCCGCATCAGACCATACCCCCTGAGCGTCCTAACCAGGTAACCCTCCTACTTATACTTTGATACGTTTTACTCAACATTTAGTTCTCAACGAACTTCTGGCACTCTCCCATGTTTGTGTGTTGCCCCTCCCTCCCACCTATTTCTTGGACCATATTACCCCTCTTCCCATCCCCAGCCCCCCTCAAACCCAGAAAACCCCACCCGAAGGTAACCCCTTGCCCCCATTTTGTCCCTTCTTTGTGCTCATACTTACCCCCAGCTCATCACAGATTCCACCCCTACAGACATTAACTCACATCCTTCCTCCACCCCCCGATTTCCAGTAAGCCACTTTTCCAGACTCTAGCTCTCTGAGGCAGTTAACTTATTTCATATCATTGAGGTCATATAGTATTTGTCCTTCAATGCCTGGGTTGCTTCACTCAACATAAGATTCTCAAGGTTCATCCATGTTATCACGTGCGATTGTAGTGTATTGGTTCTTACAGCTGAGTAGTATTCCATTGTGTGTATATACCACATTTTATTGATCCACTCATCTGTTGATGGACTTTTGGATTGATTCCAACTTTTGGCGATGGTGAACAATGCTGCTATGAACATTGGTGTACATATATCGGTTTGTGTCCTTGTTTTCAGATCTGATGGGTATATACCCAGCAGTGGTATTGCTGGGTCATATGGCAAATCTATGGATAATTTTTTGAGAAACTGCCAAACTGTCCTCCAGAATGGTTGGATCCTTCTGCATTCCCACCAGCAATGGATGAGTGTTCCCCTTTCTTCACATCCTCTCCAGCATTTGTATTCTACTGTTTTTTTCATGGCTGCCAATCTTATGGGAGTAAGATGGTATCTCATTGTCGTTTTGATTTGCATTTCCCTGATAGCTAGGGATTTGGAGCATTTTTTCATGTGCTTTTTAGCCATTTGTATTTCTTCTTTGGAGAAGTGTCTGTTTAAATCTTTTTCCCATTTTTTAAATGGGTTGTTTATCTTTTTGTTTTCGAGATCTATGAGTTCTTTATATATGCAAGTTATAAGTCTCTTATCAGATATATGGTTGCCAAATATTTTCTCCCATTGTGTGGGTTCCCTTTTTACTTTCTTGACAAACTCCTTTGAGGTGCAGAAGGCTTTAATTTTGAGGTAGTCCCATTTATCTATTTGTTCTTTTGCTGCTCGTGCTTTTGGTGTGATATTCATGAAGCCATTTCCTATTACATGGTCCTGTAGATGTTTCCCTACACTGCTTTCTAAGGTCTTTATGGTCTTGGCTCTTATATTTAGGTCTTTGATCCATCTTGAGTTGATCTTTGTATAAGGTGTGAGATGGTAATCCTCTTTCATTCTTCTACATATGGCTAACCAGTTCTCCAGGCACCATTTGTTGAATAGGCCATTCTCTCCCAGTTGAGAGGGTTTGGTGGCTTTATCGAATATTATATGGCTATATACATGAGGTTCTATATCTGAACTTTCAATTCGATTCCATTGGTCTGTGTGTCTCTCCTTATGCCAGTACCATGCTGTTTTCACTACTGTAGCTTTGTAGTATGTTTTGAAGTCAGGAAGTGTGATTCCTCCTATTTCGTTTTTCTTTTTCAATATGTCTTTGGCTATTCGGGGCCTCTTTTTATTCCAAATAAATTTCATAGTTAGTTTTTCTAGTTCCTTAAAGAAGGCTGTGTTGATGTTTATTGGGATTGCATTGAATGTGTAGATCAGTTTTGGTAGGATAGACACCTTAATAATATTCAGTCTTCCTATCCATGAACAGGGAATATTCTTCCATTTATTTAGGTCTTCTTTGATTTCCTTGAACAATCTTGTATAGTTCTCGATGTATAAGTTTTTTACCTCTTTAGTTAAATTTATTCCTAAGTATTTGATTTTTTTATTTACTATTGTGAATGGTATTTGTTTCTTGATTTCCTCCTGATCTTGCTCATTATTGGTGTATAGAAATGCTACTGATTTTTGCGCATTGATCTTATAACCTGCGACTTTGCTAAACTCATTTATGAGTTCTAGGAGCTTTGTTGTAGATCTCTCAGGGTTTTCTATATATAGGATCATGTCATCTGCAAATAATGAAATTTTGACTTCTTCCCTTCCAATTTGAATGCCTTTTATATCTGGTTCTTGTCTCAGTGCTCGAGCCAGTACTTCCAAGACAATGTTAAATAGGAGCGAAGACAATGGGCATCCTTGTCTTGTTCCTGATTTTAGAGGGAAGGATTTCAGGATTTCGCCATTGTAAACGATGTTGGCTTTAGGTTTTTCATATATATCTTTATCATGTTCAAAAAGTTTCCTTGTATTCCGATCTTTGGAGTGTTTTTATCAGGAAGGGGTGCTGTATTTTGTCAAATGCCTTTTCTGCATCTATAGATATAATCATGTGGTTTTTTTCTCTCAATCTGTTTATATGGTGTATTACATTGATTGATTTTCTTATGTTGAACCATCCTTGCATACCTGGAATAAATCCCACTTGGTCATGGTGTATAATTCGTTTAATGTGTTGTTGAATACGATTAGCAAGTATTTTGTTAAGTATTTTTGCGTCTAGGTTCATTAGAGAAATTGGTCTGTAATTTTCCTTTCTTGTGGTGTCTTTGTTTGGCTTTGGTACTAGGGTAATGTTGGCATCATAGAAGGAATTAGGCAGTGTTCCTTCTGTTTCGATTTTTTGGAATAGTTTCAACAGGATTGGTGTTAGTTCTTTCCGGAATGTTTTGTAGAATTCACCTGTGAAGCCATCTGGCCCTGGGCTCTTCTTAGTTGGGAGATTTTTAATGACTGATTCTATCTCTTTGCTTGTGATTGGTTTGTTAAGATCATCAATTTCTTCTTTCGTCAGTATGGGCTGCTTATGTATTTCTAGGAATTTGTCCATTTCCTCTAAATTGTCATTTTTGTTGGAATATAGTTTTTCAAAGTATCCTCTTATGATAGTCTTTATTTCTGTGGGGTCAGTGGTGATATCACCTTTCTCATTTCTTATTTTGTGTATTTGCATCTTTTCTCTTTTTTTCTTTGTTAGTCTCGCTAAAGGTTTGTCAATTTTGTTGATCTTCTCAAAAAACCAGCTCTTGGTCTTGTTTATTTTTTCAAGTGCTTTCTTATTTTCTATTTCATTTAGTTCTGCTCTTATCTTTGTTATTTCCTTCCTTCTTCTTCCTGTTGGGTTACTTTGTTGTTGTTTTTCTAATTCCTTCAAATGTGCAGTTAATTCTTCAATTTCTGCTCTTTCTTCTTTTTTGATATATGAATTTATGGCTATAAATTTCCCTCTCAGTACCGCTTTTGCTGCATCCCATGAATTTTGGTATGTTGTGTTATCATTATCATTTGTTTCAAGGTAGTCATTGATTTCTTTTGAGATTTCCTCTTTGACCCACTGTTTTTCTAAGAGTGTGCTGTTTAATTTCCAAATTGTCGTGTGAAGTCTGGGTCTCTGTCCCTTGCAAATTTCCAGCTTGACTCCACTGTGGTCAGAGATAATTGTTTTGTATGATTTCGATCTTTCTGAATTCATTAAGCCTTTCTTTGTGGCCTAGCATATGGTCAATCTTGGAGAATGTTCCATGTGCGCTTGAGAAAAATGTATATCCTGCTGTGTTTGGGTGTAATGATCTATATATGTCTATTAGATCCAGCTCTTCTAATATACTGTTCAAATGTTTTGTTTCTTTAGTGATTCTCTTTTGAGATGTTCTGTCCAGAGTTGATAGTGGTGTATTAAAATCCCCCACTATAATTGTAGATGCATCTATTCTTTCACTTAGTTTTTCCAGTGTTTGCCTCACATATTTAGAGGCGCCCTTGTTAGGAGCATAAATATTTATGATTGTTCGATCTTCTTGACAAATTGTCCCTTTCACTAAAATATAGTATCCTTCTTTGTCTCTCACAATTGTTTTGCATTTAAAGTCTATTTTGTCTGATATTAATATAGCTACTCCTGCCTTTTTTTGGTTGTTGTTTGCTTGTATGATTATTTTCCAGCCATTCACTTTCAACCTCCATGAGTCTCTGGGTCTAAGATGTGTCTCTTGTAGGCAGCATATAGATGAGTCGTATTTCCTTATCCAGTGTCCCAGTCTGAATCTTTTGATAGGTGAGTTTAATCCGTTGACATTCAGTGTTATTACGTTTAGAGAGTTATTTATGGTAGCCATATTTTGGTTGGATTTGTGTTTGTTATATTTTGTTTGTATTATTTTATTTTCCCCTTCTATTTTTGTCTTTCTTGTTGCTTTTACACTCTCCTCCATCTCTGACTGTCCTGTTTTTTCCTTTCTTCCTGCAGAACTCCCTTAAGAATTTCTTGAAGGGGAGGTTTCTTGTTGATATACTCTTTCAGTTTCTGTTTATCTGTGAATATTTTGAACTCTCCATCATTTTTGAATGCTAGTTTAGCTGGATAGAGTATTCTTGGTTGGAAATTTTTTTCCTTTAGTACCTTGACTATATCATACCACTGCCTTCTTTCCTCCATCGTTTCAGATGAGAAATCAGCACTTAATCTTATGGAGTTTCCCTTGTATGTGATGGTTTTCTTTTCTCTTGCTGCTTTTAGAATTTTTTCTTTGTCTTGAGCATTGGATAATTTGATAAGTATATGTCTTGGGGTGGGCCTGTTGGGGTTTATGACCAGTGGAGTGCGCTGTGCTTCTTGGATATGTACATCTGTCTCTTTCAGTAGATTTGGGAAGTTTTCATTCATTATTTCCTGCAACACTCCTTCTGACCCCTTTCCCTTCTCTTCTCCTTCTAGAATGCCTATAATACGTATGTTTGAGCGTTTTGCGTTATCATTCAGGTCCCTAAGTCCTATCTGGATTTTTTCTACCTTTTTATTGACCACTTCTACTATCTGTTTGATTTCCAATGCACTGTCTTCCACATCACTAATTCTCTGCTCTGCCTCTTCTAGTCTGCTGATATTTGCTGCAAGCGTATTTTTGATTTCTTGGATTGTGGTGTTCATTTCCATCTTATCTGTTATTTTTTTGCGCATGTCTGCAATTTCCCCTCCAAGTGTTGTCTTCACGCTGTTAACCTCTTTCATTACTTCATCAAATTTGTCGGTGATAAATGTTCTGAGATCTTTCATTGCTTGTGCGAAGTCCTGTCCCCCTTCCTGATTTTCAGTTTGTTGATTGGATTCAGCCATGTTTTCCTGATTACTGGTTTGGTTTGTAGATTTTTGTTGCTGTCTTGTCAACATTTTTTCTTGACGGGTTTAATCAGTTCCTTAGCTTCTTTGTCTAGTCTTGGAGATTAATCAGGTGTTGTTTTTGCGTAAGTGTTATATCTTCTCTTTGTCACTTTGTTCTTCTTATTCCAATTTCTTATTGCTAGTTAAGCTCACTTTAAAGGAAAGTATTAGTGCTGGGGAAAGTCAATTGTGTAAGGGAGGAAAAAGTGTGAAGTAGTATTGGTGATATATGTTAACAAAGCAACAATATGAGTTCTGGGAGGATGGAGGTTAGATCATGTAAATTGTGTAGAGTTATAGTAGTAGGAAAGTACCTATAATGAGGTAGACGACTGAATATGGGAGGAATGTGGTACGTACTAAGAGGCTATTGTTTCCGTGAGAGAGGGAAAGAGAAAAGAAAGGTAATAGTTTCAGGGACGAATACCAGATGGAAAACTAAACAAAGGTATTAGAAATTAAGAGTTAGACACTTTGCGGATCAAAGAAAGGGAGATGGAATATAGGAGAGATAGTAGATGGTGGAGGATATCAAGTTGTAGGGGAAAGGGGATAGTGTAGATAGGCTAAATCTATTCACAGAGAAATGAGGCAGTGGAGGGTGAGGAAACCCAGCAAATGTGAGGTATTTCCTGTAGGACCTATTTTATTGTTAAGGTAAAATAGTATAAGAAGAATATTGGGGACAAGAAAGAGAGGATTGAAAAAAAAAAAAAGAAAGAACAACAAGAACAACAACAACAACAACAACAACAACAAAAAACCAAAGAATAGAAACCCCGCCGCCAGGCTCGGCTGGGCTCAGCTGGGCTCGGGTCCCCCGCCTGCCTCACGCCGCGGCTCGGCTGGGTTCGGCTTCCCCTCCCGCCGCGGCTCGGCTGGGCTCGGCCGGGCTCGACTTTCCCGCCCGCCGCCCGGCGCGGCGCAGCCCGGCTCGGCTCTCCCGCTCCCCGCCCGGTGTGGCGCGGCTGGGCTCGGCCGAGCTCAGCTGGGCTCCGCCCCCCCGCCCGCCGCGGCTCAGCCGGGCTCGGCCGGACTCGGCTTCCCCGCCCACCGCCCGCCGCCGCGGCGCAGCGCGGCTCGGCTCTCCTGCCTGCCGCCCGCCGCGGCGTGGCTAGGCTCGGCTAGGCTCGGCTGGGCTCGGTTCCCTTGCCCGCCTCCCGCCGGGGCACAGCGCGGCTCGGCTCTCCCGCTCGCCTCCCGCCGCGGCGTGGCTCGTATCCCCCGCCCGCTGCCCACCTCGGCCCAGCTAGGCTACCTTGACCGCCGCCCGCCGGGGCTCCGCGCGGTGCTAGGTGCCTCGGCTCCGCCTACCCAAGGAGGGAGTCCTCCACACGTAGCTGGGATCTCCGTGTATATTTCACAGACGGATCCTCTCTGTTACCTTCCCTCCAAATCGATGTCCAGACACCTCCGGACCAGGAAAAATCCCGAAACAGCCGGTCCCAAAGAGTCTCCGACGCCTCCCAGCCAATTCCCCCCAGGAGCTAGTAACCGGGAAGTTCACTCAGCTGCCATCTTGCCTCCCCCTCCTGAAAAGTCCCAAATTATATCTTATAGACCAGTCCTTTCCGTTACCTTCCCACCAAATCGATGTCCCCCCCTTTATTTTTAAAGAAGCTTTAGATTACATAAATGTTACATCAGAAATATAGGGGAGGGGAGCTAGTGTAGCTCAGTGGTTGAGCATCTGCTTCCCGTGTACAAGGTCCTGGGTTTAATCCCTAGTTCCTTCTAAAAAAACATATGTATATATATGGGATTTCCATATAGTCCGCCCCCTCCCCTTCCCACACTTTACCCCATTAACATCTTTCATTAGCTTGATACATTTGTCGGAATTGATGAGCACATATTGAAACATTACTAATAACAATGGTCTATAGTTTACATTGTGGTTTACACTTTGCACTGCACAATTTTATGATTTTGGCAAAATGTATAATGGCCTGTGTCAGTCACTGCAATATCATGCAAAACAATTTGTGATAGACTAATGTGTCAACTTGGCCAGGTCATGTGCCCAGTTGTTCAGTCAAGGAAGCACTGAGCTAATTGTAATACGGGGCATATCATGGGCTTTAATCCGCAGTGAACTGATTGCATAGTTGGTTGGTTATATCTACAATCAACTAAAGAGATTGCCATTAGCAATGGGTGATATCTCATCCAATCAGTTGAAGGCCTTAAAAGGGGAAGTGATTTCAGCATTCAGAGAGAGAATTCCTATCTTTACTTCAGATAGCCAGTCTCCAGGAAACTCATCAAGAACCTTCATCGGAGCCTGTAGTTTCCAGCCTACCCTATGGAATTTGGACACGTGCATCCCTGTGATCGTGTGAGACAATTCTATAAAACTTCATACTATTTACAGATACCTCCTTTCTGATATGTTTCCCTAGGATACCCTGATTAATGCAAATTCTAATTCCCCAAAATGGCCCATATTACACCTATTCTTTCCTCTACCTCTCCTCAACCTCTGGTGACCACTGACTTTATATAAATGATATAATTTCTTCTATTATGAGAATTGTACGTCTACTTTAGTCTATGGTTACATTCCCCCCCTTAGGTTTGTTCATTCCTCAGTCTTGAGGATTTGGGGATGGTGATGCCCACTCAGCTTATAATTGAGTGGGGGCTTAGATCCCATGGGACAGGTGGACGGAACTGTCTTCCTTGCAATTGTAGATACTCTGTTTTTTTTGGGGGGGGATGGGTATTGTCCATCATTGTCCTTTTGCTTGTTGTCCTGGGTGAGTCTGATGAACTGGAGAGTAGGTGTTGCAACACTGCTGAGATTCAGGGTTCAACCAGTATGTGAAGTGTGAGAAGATTTAAGTCTCTTGGACATATATTTGACAGGTAAAGTGCTAATTATAGGTTCAAAGAAAAGGAGCAGAAGAACCATGTGTAGGAAAGTTATAAATTAGTCTAATTGATACATTGGGGAGGTAAATTATCATATATTCTAAGATAAGACCCATTGACAGGATACTGATTTCCTGGGATTGTCTGCCCTGCCTATAAGTGTCTAGATGTCTCTAGAGTCCTCAGGAGCACCCCTACTTGAGGCACTGCTGACCGTGGCAGTCAGTGAAATCCTCTTGAGATGTGCATAAGTATAACCTCTGGAATGACCTCCCGACTTGCTTTGAAATCTCTTAGCCATAAAAACTCATTTGTATTTAATATTTCCCCCTTTTGGTCATGGTCTTTTTCCAAATGCATCACAAGTTGGTGCTTGGTAATGATCCCTTGGTCCCAGGAAAGCTTACCCCGGAGTCATGTCCTATGCCAGGGGGGAAGGTAGTGAGTTTATATGCTGAGTTTGGCTTACAGAGAGGCCACATTTGAGCAACAAAAAGGCTTTCAGGAGGTAAATCTTAGGCAATATATATTACTAGGCTAAGTTTCAATTTCATAAGGTCAAGGTTCATAAGAACAAGCATCAGTATCAGGGGTCTGGCATATTGGTCTGTCCTCCTTCACTAGGCACTGCTCATGTACTCTAGAGATTCTTGCTATTCTATTAGAGAATGTAACAGGACTCCCCAGGATGGGAATTCAATGTTCTCTTGGTCATTGTGTGGCCTCTACCCACCAAGACAACATCCTATGACCACACAGACACATTCGTATTCTATAGAGGCAGTCCCCAGGTGCACCCCTCACCACCAATCCCCCCACCACTGACAATCTGCACCAGTGATCCTCTTGCCATAATTGTAACCCTTCTGCAATCCAAAACCTCCCCCAAACAAAGCCAAAAATACATTTTTTGTATTGTATCTATCACCATAAGATCTGCTATCTTTTTAATATATTGACAGTATGTTCCCTCAATGTCTTATTTTTTTTTTTTTTTCACTTTATTTTCAAGGAAGCTTTAGGTTCCAGAGAAGTCACATAGAAAATATAGGAGGTTCTCGTGTACGCTACCCACTCCCCCTCTCATATTTCCCCCTATTAATAACAGTTATATGAGGATAGTTTATTTGTTACAGTTGATGAACAAATATTGAAACATTGCTAGTGGGAAGTGGATGTAGCTCAATTGATAGAGTGTCCGTCTACCATATGGAGGGTCCAGGGTTCAATCCCCAGGGCCTCCTGACCCATGTGGTGAGCTGGCTCACGCACAGTGCTGCTGCATGCAAGGAGTGCCCTGCCATGCAGGGGCGCCCTGTGTAGGGGTGCCCCACACGCAAGGAGTATGCCCCGGAAGGAGAGCCGCCCTGTGTGAAAAAAGCACAGCCCACACAGGAGTGGTGCTGCACACATGGAGAACTGATCCTGCAAGATGATGCAACAAAAAAGATGCAGTTTCCCAGTGCCGCCGGATAATGCAAGTAGATGCAGAAGAACACACAGCGAATGGACACAGAGAGCAGACAATGGGGGGGAAAAGGGGAGAAATAAATAAAATAAATATTTTTTTAAAAAGGAACATTGCTAGTAATGATGGTCAAGGTTTACCTCTTGCACTGTACACTTTTATGGGTTTTGCCAGAATGTATCCATCTTTGCAAGATCATGCAGAACAATTACAATGGCCTAAAACTGCCCTATGTTCCATCTCTTTTTCCCTTCCCCTCCCCTCAGAAACTATGGTAACCATGAAGTTTCAATTTTTGAATAAGGTTCATAGTTACATGCTTTAATATTGAGGGCTTGACATCCTGTTCTGTTTTAATTATGCTTGTCTATGTTCTCGAGATATTCTTGCCCCTCTATTCAAGAATGTACCAGGACTCTCCAGGACGGGTGTTTAATATTTTCTTGCTTATTGTGTGGGTCTCCACCCACTGAGATAACACCCTATGACAAGATGAACACATTCATATACCATAGAAGCATGCCCCAGGTGCACCTTTTCCCACATGTCCTCCCACCAGTGACACTCTGCATCAGTGACCCTCTCCTACCATATTTGCCAAAAGAACATTCCCACCATTGTAGTTGCAACCACAGACCTAAAAATTCCGAGTTCACCTGTTCCTTACTCCAGCCCTCCCCCAGTTCCATGGATAGTCCAATCCAACCTCCCACCTGCTCACCCTCACATCCCAGCATCCCATCACCCACATCTACTGCCAAATCACCCCCTTCCCTTCCACCTTATAGGTTTCGCTCATGTTCAGCATTGGCTCACCACCCTCTACACCACCCTCACCCCTGTCTGTCTCCTGATAACCTATCTTCCAAACTCTAGCTCCGTAAATCTGTTCAATATGCTTAGGTCATATCAGTGAGGTCAGGTTATGTTTGTCTTTCAGTGACTGGCTTACTTCACTCAACCCAAGGTCTTTGAGATTTAACCATATTGTCCCGTGTGTCAATACTTTACTCCTTTTTACACCTGAGTAGTATTCTATTGTATGTGTATACAACATTTTGCTTATCTCTTCCTCAGTTGCTTCCAACTTATGGCAGTAGTAAATAATACTGCTTTGAACTTTTGTGTGCATATATCTGTTCGTATCCCTACGTTCAATTTATCTGGGTATATACCCAGCAGTGGGATTGTTGGATCCTATGGCTCCAGCATAGAACTATGAACTCTATAGTTCATGCTTGAGTCTTGAGAGTAGTTTTCCCATTTTCAGGTTGTCCTGATTGGATGACTTTTGCTTCCAAGTTGCTATTTGAAGATGCTGCCACAAGAGGGCAGTCTAGGCTTTGCAAAAGCTGCTCTAGTCCTGCCTTAGAATCAGGTTCTGAAGGAGCACCTCCCACCAGCTTACCAACCCCAGGACTGCCAGGACTTTTCTCATCAAGAGACAAATGTATTCCTTTCCTGGACCAAACGTTCTCAAATGTTGGGGAAAAATCTAAAAATATCCGTTTTTGTCTTGACAGGTCACCACCCAGAGGGGCTCATTTCCTTTTCCCAAGAGTACGTGTGAGGAATATTTGTGGGAATGCAGAACAAAACAAAAACAAAAACAAAAAACGTTTCTGCATTAATGTTTTGGCCAAAGTATTGAACTTTTGGCCCAGGGGTGTTCTCACAGTGATGGACTGATAGTTTAAAATGGGACAAGAATGATGAATGGGTGGAAGGGGTCACTCAGAATAATGCCGAGTCCCTCAGAGAGCCAGGTCATGTTGGCCTGAAGTCTGCAGGTGGGGGAGAAGTTGGTGAGAAAAGGCTACTCCTTCCAGAGGCCGCTCTACTTCTCCCCTGGATGGTGAGGGGGTCTGGGCTGACCTAGGAGGCTTGGGCCAAACCCTGCCAGCCTTGTCTCCGGCTGCCCTCCATGGTTCTGGAGGGATGCTCAGCTCAGGAGGACTCGTCTGCTCTGGGGCCACTGAGGGGCCCTGGGAGGAGAACAGCCCCATCCTCGCCCTTCACAGTCCCCGGGCAGTCTGGCTTCCTGGTGGCAAAGGGCCACTGTGGGACACTGGCCATGGAAGTTCTCACCACCTTCTTCCCCTGATACCTCTCTGTCTTTCACTCCAAGTGGAAGCAGAGGCAGTCTTTAAGTCATTTGAAAAATGCAAGCCAAAGTACAGGCACGTGGTATAATAATCAAAATGCATAGAAGGGTTTTTAAAGAAAAGCAAGTACCTTTTGTCCTGTCCCTCTCTTCTCCCACAATCCACTTCACTGGGGCAAAACTTATAACCATTTCTATTTTTTGTTCTTTTGGTGGCTACCTCTGTAATTCTAGACAATAAGCTTGTAATTTGATTGCTTGATTTATCAGCTTTAGACATAATCTCTGATGACTCCATGACTCCATTCTTAGGAAATCTCATTATAAGACAGACTCTTGGCTAATCTTGTGTTTAGTTCTAGCAGTTAAATTTGTGGTTATAAAATAATTACTCCTTTGCTTCTTATCTTATTATTGATAGAGAATATTGTCTAATGCTGATCTCTGGTGTAGAGGGAGGCAATCCTCCCTCATTTTGAAAGTGCCATCTCCCTTCAGAGTCGCTGAATAGCTGCAATATCCCTCTTCCACCTGCCATAGTGACAGAATCCATTTATAACTACCCAGTCTGAAGACCAAATTTCCTAGTTTCTCCCATCACTAGCTGTGCCATGGGACTCTGCTGGTTGAGGAGATACAAGTGGGGTATTTTGTGGGACTTCCTAAAATTAAGGAGACTGGGTCTGTCTTATCCCCTTTGTCTTTCCTCCTATGTGAGATGCAGATGTGATGGCTGGTGCATTGGCTGCCCTGATGGACCATCTAGATGTGGGCCATATTCTAGGGATGGTGGAGTGGAGGGCTAGATGGATTTGGATCCCTGAGATGTCATGGAGCTGCCATAACAACTCTGGACTGCTTCCATGTAGACTTCTTTTAGGTGAGCCAGGGGAGACTGGGCAAGTGGGGTACCTCCTAGTCATGTTCTGTGTTCCCCAATGCCCCTTCCCCCCAGATTAGCTTCTGCCCCTCGCTCAGACCTGGGTAACTGTGGTGGCCAGTGGCTATTTTGTGGTCCACTCGTGGTAAAAGTTTGTCCTGAGTGATCAGTACAGTGCACAAAAGCCAAACGTGGAAGCAACATGGAATCCGACCAGAACATTAATAGAAATGGGTGTAGTGGTCCAACTGCCGCCCTTGCCATTTGACCTCCCCCAGGTGCTTGAGGGTCTCAGTCAACACTGGGGCCATAGGGACCTTTGAGTCTGAAAGACCACACAGTCTGGGGACAGTGGGAGAGTGAGGATTGCAGGAGGCAGTGAAGGGGTTAAATTGGACCAGCAGAATCCAGGGCATGAAATATTAATGATAACAGTGATGAAGAAAAATAGCTAGAGGACAGACTGAAACCACTTAGAAAAAGATCTTCTAGGGTTTAGGACACCAGGCGAAGGCTGGACATTGCCCAGAGGAGAGAGGGACAAATGAGGGAAATCCCTACAACAGAATTGTGAACTGAAACCAGTGGCAGCTGCTGCTGGCACCATCCTGCACACTAAAGTCACTTTAGTATTCTCAGGCCTCTGGCCTGTGGTTACAGACAAAGAGGGTTCCAGGGATCTATCACATCAGGAAAGGGGAGATAGAGGGATATAGCCTAAGGCTGACTCAACTTCTGACCCAGAAATTTGGTCTGCTGTGTCCCAGGAGTTCTTCCAGGCTGGGTGGGGCCATGCCATTGTTTGCCAGCAAGGGGCTAAAGATATACAACCCTCCCAATTTCCTCCTCTACTAACTGGGACAGATTGCTGAGGACTCAGAGGGGAGTGGAAATATTTCCTAGCCAGGAAAAGGGAGGAGGCCGCTATCAAAGGCTGGAGAATTGTCTCAGAGAAAGGGACAATTCTAACAATCCAGGTCGAGCCAAGAATCAAAAAGCATTGGTGACACACAGCCTTCTGCCACTAAATCCCTATAAAAGAGAAAGAAATTGAGCATCTGAGTAAACTACATCCTAATCAGATGCCTAGACATTAGCAAAAAATTATGAGCTATACTTAGAAAATAGAAGACATGGCCTAAGAAAAGGAATATATCAAAGTCCCAGAAGAGATGCAGAATTTGAGAGAACTAATCAGTGAGATGTGTACAAGTTTCCAAAATCAAATTTATGAGTTGAAAGACAATACAGTTAAAGAGATAATTGACATCAAGAAGATATTGAGTGAGCTCAAAGAAGAATTTGAAATCCTGAAGAAAAAGTAACAAGAGTTCATGAGAATGAAAGACACAATAAGTAAGATAAAAAACACATCAGAGGCATACAACAGCAGACTTGAAATGATAGAAGAAAGAATAAGTGATACAGAAGACAGAATAGCTGAATTTGAAGAGAGAAAAAAGAATAGAAAAAGTTGAGCAGTGGCTCAGAGTTGAATGATAACATGATACACAACAACATACATGTTATGGGAGTTCCAGAAGGAGAAAAGAAGGGAAAAGGGACAGAAAGAATATTTGAAGAATTAATAGCTGAAAATTTCCCAGCTCTCACACACACAAAATGAACTTACATGTCCAAGAAGTGCACCATACCCCAATTAGAATATATCTGAATAGACCTACTCCAAGATGCATATGATTCAGAATGTCAAATGTCAAAGATAAAGAGAAAATTCTCAGAACAGCAAGGGAGAAGCAAAGCATCATACACAAGGGATGCCCAGTGTATTAGCCAAAGGGGTGCTGATGCAAAATACCAGCACTCTGCTGGGCATTATAAAGGGTATTTACTTGGGGTAGGAGCCTACAGATACCGGGCCATAAAGCATAAGTTACTTCCCTCACCAAAGCCTATTTCCATGTGTTGGAGCAAGATGGCTGCTGATGTCTGTGAGGGTTCAGGCTTACTGGGTTCCTCTGGGCTCAGCTCCTCTAGTTCCTCCACAAGGTCAGCTGTAGACTATGAGGCTCTCTAGGCTTTGCCTCTCTCTACAAGATCAGCTGTAGACTATCAGGTGAATGGCTCTGTCTCTTTCTCTGGGGCTCCAGCTCAAGACTTTGGCATCAAACTCCAACAATAAAACTCCAATATCAGAAACCCTCAACTCTGTTCTTTGCCATGTCTTTTATCTATGAGTCCCCATTCACCAAGGAGTGGGGACTCAATGCTCTAATCATGACTCAATCATGCCCAGGTACAGATCAGATGACAAACAAACCAATACCTATTTTTGGTGTTCATAACCATACCAAACTGCTACACCCAGTAAGACTTAGTACAGATTTCTCTTCAGAAACCATGGAAGTAAGAAGACAGTGGTATGATACAATGAGGATACTGAAAAAGAAAAACTGTCAGATGAGAATTCTTTATCCAGCAAAATTGTCCTTTAAATACGAAAGTGAGTGTAAAATATTCACAAACAAACAGAAACTAAGAGTTTGCAAAGGAAATATTAAAAGAAACCTTACAGCCTGAAAGAAAAAGACAGGACAGAATGCTTGGAGGACAGTATAGAAGAAAGAATAGCAGAAAGGATAACCAAAAGAGTAACAAGACAAATATATGATATGACATATGAAAACCAAAGAATAGAATGGTGGAAGAGTTAATAAATAGTGCATTTACAGTTGAATGTGAATGGATTAAACTCCCTAATTAAAAGATAAAGTCTAACAGAATGGATAAAAATACATGAAACCATCCATATTCTGCTTATAAGAAACTCACCTTAGACCCAGGGATACAGACTGGCTGAAAGTGAATGGTTGGAAAAGATACTCCATGCAAATAGTAACTAAAAAGAGCAGGGGTAGCTATACTAATAACAGACAAAACAGACTTTAAATGCAAAAAGTTATAAGAGATACAGAAGTCCATTATATACTAATAAAAAGGACAATCTACCAGGAAGGTATAACAGTCATAAATATCTATGCACCTAACTAGGGTGCCCCAAAATACATGAGACAAACTGGGAAAACTGAAGTGAGAAATAGACATCTCTACAATAATCATTGGAGACTTCAACACCCCATTCACATCATTAGATAGAACAACTAGACAGAAGATCAATAAGGAAACAGAGAACTTAAATAAAATGATAAAAGAGTTAGACCTAACAGATATACACAGTACACTGTGTACCCAAATTCAGCATGTTATACATTCTTCTCAAGTGCCCATGATCTTTCTCCAGTATAGACCACATGTTAGAGCACAATGCAGCTCTCAATAAATATAAAAAGACTGAAATTATACAAAGCACCTTCTCAGCTCATAATGGAATGAAACTGGAAATCAATATTAGGAAAAACGTAAATTCACAAATGTTTGCAGGCTGAGCAACACACTCTTAAATAATCAGTGGGTCAAAGAAGAAATTGCAAGTGAAATCAGTAAATATATTGAGACAAATGAAAATGAGAACGCAACGTACCAAAACTTATGGGATACACTGAAGGCAGTCTTGAGGGGAAAATTTATACCCCTTAATGCCTATATTAAAAAAGAAGAAAGAGTTAAACTTAAAGATTTAACTGAACAACTAGAGAAACTAGAAAAAGTACAGCAAAAAAAAAAAAAAAATCCCAAAGCAAACAGGAGGAAAGAAATAATAAAGTTTAGAGCAGAAATAAATGAAATTGAGAACAAAAAAACAATAGAGAGGGAAGCGGACTTGGCCTAATGGGTAGGGCACCTGCCTACTAAATGGGAGGTCCGTGGTTCAAACCCCAGGCCTCCTTGACCCATGTGGAGCTGGCCCATGTGCAGTGCTGATGCGTGCAAGGAGTGCCATGCCACACAGGGGTGTCCCCCGCGTAGGGGAGCCCCACGCGCCAGGAGTGCGACTTGTAAGGAGAGCCGCCCAGCATGAAAGAAAGTGCAGCCTGCAAGAATGGTGCTGCACACATGGAGAGCTGACACAGCAACAAGATGATGCAACAAAAAGAAACACAGATTCCTGGTGCTGCTGATAAGGATAGAAGTGGTCACAGAAGAACACACAGCAATGGACACAGCAGACAATTGGGGGTGGGGGGAAAGGGGCGAGAAATAAATAAAAATAAAAAAATCTTAAAAAAAAACCAATAGAGAAAATCTACAAAACCAAAAGCTGGATCTTTGAGAAGATCAATAAAATTGACAAACTGCTAGCTAGACTAACAATGAAAAAAAGAGAGAAGATACAAATAAATACAATCAGAAATGGAAGGGGGAAAGTTACAACTGACCCCACAGAAATAAAAAAGGATCATAAGAGGATATTATGAGAAACTGTATGCCAACAAACTAGACAACCTAGTTGAAATGGACAAATTCCTAGAAATGTACAACTGACCTACACTGAGGCTACAGAAAGTACAAGAACTTATACAAGAACTTAACAACCCAATTACATTTAAAGGGATTGAATCCATCATCAAAAATCTCCCAGCAAAAAGAAGTCCAGGACCAGATGGCTTCACATGTGAATTCTACCAAGCATTTTGAAAAGAATTAACACCAGTCCTGTTTACACTATTCCAAAAAACTGAAGAGGAGGGAAAATTACCCCATACATTTTATGAAGCCAACATCACCCTGATACCAAAGCCAGATAAAAATACAAGAAAAGAAAATTGCAAACTAATCTGTCTAAATATAGATGTAAAAATTCTCAACAAAATAGTTGCAAACCAAATCCAACAGCATATCAAAAGACTTATACATCATGACCAAGTGGGATTTATTCCTGGTATGCAAGTCTGGTTCAACATGAGAAAATCAATCAACACAATACACCATTAACAAATTGAAGGAAAACCACTGCATAATAATCTCAATTGATGCAGAAAAGGCATTTGACAAAATCCAGCATCCTTTTTTTTGATAAAAACACTTAAAAAAGATAGGAATAGAAGGAAAATTCCTCAATCCAATAAAAGGCATATGAAAAACCCATAGCCAACATCATACTCAATGGGGAAAGGTTGACAGCTTTCCCTCTAAGATCAGGAAAAAGACCAGGATGTCCACTGTCAGCACTGTTATTCAATATTGTACTAGAAGTTCTAGCTAGTGTAATTAGACAAGAAAAAAAAAAAATTAAAGGCATCCAAATAGGAAAAGAGAAAGTAAAACTCACTGTTTGTGGATGACATGATCCTGTACTTAGAAAATTCTGAAGTATCCACAGCAAAGCTACTTGAGCTAATAAATGAGTTCAGCAAAGTGGCAGGATATGAGATCAACATGCAAAAATCAGTAATGTTTTTGTACACTAGTATGGAACAATCTGAGGAGCAAATTGGGAAAAATTCGATTGTTAATAGCAAAAAAAAAAAAAAAGACTCAAATACCTAGGAATTAATTAAACCACAGAATTACAGGACCTATATGCAGAAAAATATAAAACAATGCTAAAAGAAATAAAAAAGACCTAAACTAATGGAAAGACATTCTGTGTTCATGGATTGGAAGAATAAATATTGTGAAGACGTCAATCTTACCCAAACTGATTTGTAGGTTCAATGCAATACCAGTCAAAATCCCAACAGCTTAATTTACAGAATTAGAAATGGCAATTACCAAATTCATTTGGAAGGGAAAGTGCACCTGAATGGCCAAAAGCATCCTGAAAAAGAAGAATGACATGGAAGGAATTTCACTGCCTAACCTTGAAACATTACAAAGCTACAGGGGTCAAAACAACATGGTACTGGCATAAAGATCAACACATTGATCAGTAGAATAGAACTGAGAATCCAGAAATAAACCAATCAATTGATTTTTTTTTTTTTAAACTGGTTTTTGACAAACCTACCAAGTAAATGTTAACAGGACAACAGTGCTGACAGTCTCTTCAACAAATGGTGCTTGGAAAACTGGATATCTATAACCAAAAGAGGAGCCCTATCTTACTCCCTATATATGAATCAACTCAAAATGGATCAAAGACCTAAATATAAAAGCCAGGACCATAAAACTACTAGAAGAAAATGTAGAGAAACACCTTTAAGACCTTATAATAGGTGGTGACTTCTTGAACTTTACACCCAAAGCATGTGCAACAAAAGAAAAAAACAGATAAATGGGGCCACCTCAAAATTAAATACTTTTGCATCTCACAGGATTTTGTCAAAAGGGTGAAAAGGCAGCCAACTCAATGGAAGAAAATATTTGGAAATCACTTATCTAATAAGGGTATAATATCCAGGATATATAAAGAGATGTTACAAACTCAACATTAGAAAGACAAATGACCCAATTAAAAAATGGACAAAAGACTTGAGTAGACATTTGTCCAAAGAAGAAATACAAATGACAAAGAAACATATGAAGAAATGCTCAACATTACTAATAATTAGGGAAATGCAAATCAAAACTACAATGAGATCATTTCACACCTATCAGAATGACCACTGTTAAAAAGATAGAGAACTGCAAGTGTTGGAGAGGATGTGGAGAGATAGGAACACATTCATTGTTGGTGGGAATGCAGAATGGTACAGCCATTGTGGAGAACTGTTTGGCAGTTCCTAAAAAGTTGAATATAGACTTGCTACATGACCCCACAATTCCACTACTTGGTATATATTCAGAAGAACTGAGAGCAGTGACATGAACAGACATCTGCACAACAATGTTCATAGCTGCATTACTCACAATTGCCAAAAGTTGGAAACAACCCAGGTGTCCATCAACAGATGAATGGATAAACAAACTGTGATACATTTACACAATGGAATATTATGCAGCTGTAAGAAGAAATGAAGTTGTAAAGCATATGACAACATGGATGAACCTGGAGGATATTATGCTGAGTGAAATGAGCCAGACACAACAGGACAAATACTGTATGATTGCAGTTATTATGTACCAAATATATTGGGTAACATACTGTATGATTAAAAAAAATTTTTTAATGTATCCAGTACATCTAATTGAGAAATATGTTTTTATTCAATGGTATTTTCTTTTTAAAAAACTGTTTATTTCTGATTATTAAATATACAAAATAAAGTTAAAAATTAAAATTAAAATAAAAAAAAACAGTGATGATGGAACTTGCCCAAGCCCACCGGCCCCTCTGGGGCCATAACATCCTAGTGTTTGAACACTTTTCCAGGCTTCCCTACTCACAGTTCTTCTACCACTGGATTGTCACAGCAATGCTATGAGATGGTGTCTTGGGTGGGGTGCCCTAGATATTTGGATGTAGGAGCAGAGGAAATGTGACTGGCAGAGGAGGGGGGGTGCCTTAGTGATCCCTGGGGATCTCAGGAGCTGGAATGGCCCTGAGGGGATGTCCAGAATGAGGCAAGGTTCCCCTCCCATCACAGGCAAGTTTTTGGACCAGGGTGGGGAGAACCGTGGGCAAGGCAGCTCTTTTCAGCTGTGAGAATGAGCCTGGGAGAGAGGGCCTGGGGCGGGGCTCAACTCAGCATCTGCGACATGGGGGGGGGGTACCCTTCTGCCACCCCTCTTTTTTTTTTTTTACTTCAACAACTTTATTTGAAAATCCAGTAGAGATTTGATGTAGGTCTTTTCTTGTGCAGATAACTGAAGAGGCCTAGAGTTGCCTGCTAAGGTGGTCATAACCACCATTGTTTTGAAAGCAGCGTCTTCAGCAGTCCCCAGTCCCTTAGAGGCTCCTCAAAATGTGGAGTCCTCTGACAACAAGAGGTTGGGTCCTGGGAGGCTTACTGTCATTTTTCCTTCAGCAGATGCTGTGGCTTGCCTTGTCTTAGATGATACAGGGCAAGTCCTAGAACATAGGGGAGAATCAGGAGCGAGGCAACTGCAGATTAAGGTGCTGCAGTAAAAGTAGACCAGGTCAGAGAATACTTGTGTCCCTGATCACAACTCCTTTTTTTTTTTTTTTAAAGATTTATTTTTATTTATTTAATTCCCCTCCCCTCCCCTGGTTGTCTGTTTTCTGTGTCTCTTTGCTGCGTCTTGTTTCTTTGTCCGCTTCTGTTGTCGTCAGCGGCACGGGAAGTGTGGGCGGCGCCATTCCTCGGCAGGCTGCTCCCTCCTTCGCACTGGGCGGCTCTCCTTATGGGTGCACTCCTTGCGCGTGGGGCTCCCCTACGCGGGGGACACCCCTGTGTGGCATGGCACTCCTTGCGCGCATCAGCACTGCACATGGGCCAGCTCCACACTGGTCAAGGAGGCCCGGGGCTTGAACCGCGGGCCTCCCATGTGGTAGACGGACGCCCTAACCACTGGGCCAAAGTCCGTTTCCCCACAACTCCTTTATTAATTTATTTTTTGTCTTTATTTTTTTAATGTTACATTAAAAAAATATGAGGTCCCCATATACCTCCCACCCCCCCTCACCCCACTCCTCCCCCCATAACAACAACCTCCTCCATCATCATGAGACATTCATTGCACTTGGTGAATACATCTCTGAGCACTGCTGTACCTCATGGTCAATGGTCCACACCATAGCCCACACTCTCCCACACTCCACCCAATAGGCCATGGGAAGACATACAATGTCCGGTAACTGTCCCTGCAGCACCACCCAGGACAAGTCCAACCCCCGAAAATGCCCCCACATCCCATCTCTTCCTCCCACTCCCTACCCCCAGCAGCCACTGTGGCCACTTTCTCCACACCAATGCCACATTTTCTTCTATTACTAATCACAATATTTCATGAATAGAATATCAGTAAGTCCAGTCTAATCCATACTCTATTCCTTCATCCCGTGGACCCTAGAATGGTTGTGTCCACTCCACATCTATATCAAGAAGGGGCTTAGATTCCAGATGGATGCTGGATGCAATTCTGCTTTCAGTTGTAGGCACTCTTAGCTCCCTGGTGTGGTGGTTGATCTTCTTCACCTCCATGTTAGCTGAGTGGGGTAAGTCCAATAAACCAGAGTGTAGAAGTTGCAAGTCTATTGAGGCTCAGGGCCTGGCAATCACATGGTCAGTCCAGAGATTCAGGTCTCCTGGATATACACTGAACCCAGCACCAACTAGAGATCTGGTAAAAGTAACAGGAAAGGCTTGTGAACAAAGATCACATCTGAGTCCAGCTCTGTCACACAGAAACACAAACCCCAAAGTAGGGCTAACTGACATGGCACTGAACTCCATATGCCATGACCATAGAACCTGTGGGTCTCTGTAGCCTTCAGAAGAACCAATACCTGAGGTTGTATCTACTTTATCTGTCTCTGGGACTTTGCTGAGATGTGCATAAAGGTGACGCCTCTGATAACTTCCGGCTCTTTTTGGAGACTCATAGCCATATAAACTCATTTGTCCTTTCCATTTCCCCCTTTTATTCAGGTCAAAAAGCATTTTTAACTCCTGGTATTTTATGTAGACTGAGATATTCTGCTGGTGTAAGTTGACCCTTTTATTCAAGATCGTTTTCTAGTTACATCATCAGCTGGTACTTGATAGTAATCCCTTGGCGCCAGGGAGGCTCATCCCCAGGAGTCATGTCCCATGCTGGGGTGAAGGCAACACATTTACTTGCTGAGTTTGGCTTTGAGACTGGCCACATTTGAGCAACACAGAGGCTCTCAGGAGGTAACTCTTAGGCACCCTGCAGCTCTAGACCTAGTTCTTATTTCAGGTGCACAGGCTCACAAGCTCACAATTATAGTCATTAGTATCAAGGGCTCATTGTTGGACCTTCCTTCTATTTTGGTCTTTGCTGTTGCACTTGGGGGATTGTTGCTGGTCCTTTAGGGAATGTGATAGAGCTCCCCTGGCTAGGAACTCAGCACTCCCTTAGTTGTTGTTTTTAATTGTAACCACTATGAAAATATCCAAACATTTTTATGTACCCTGGATATATGCCTTGGAGAATTCCCTGCCAACCATGTGTCCCCTGTCAATAACATCCCACACCATTATTCCTCCCCTGTCATTGTTGAACCTCTCTGTGATCCAAAACTTCTTCAAAAATGAAGTCCAATATATTGCCAGGTTCCATTAATAGTAAAATGTAATATAGTGATGAGTTTAAAGGTTAGATATAGAATACATATTAATTTAGAAAAATTAAGGTGAAAATAAATTGGGGTATCAAAAAATTAAAAAATGCAAAAGCTTGGTTTTTTTTTTTTTTTTTTTAATTTTTTTATTTTTTATTGACTTTGTAATAATATTACATTAAAAATATATATGTGAGGTCCCATTCAACCCCACCCCCCCACCCCCCCTCTCCCCCCCCCCAACAACACTCGTTCCCATCATCATGACACATCCATTGGATTTGGTAAGTACATCTTTGGGCACCTCTGCACCTCATATACATTGGTTCACATCATGGCCCATACTCTCCTCTATTCCATCATGTAGGCCCTGTGAGGATTTACAATGTCCGGTGATTACCTCTGAAGCACCATCCAGGGCAGCTCCATGTCCCGAAGATGCCTCCACCTCTCATCTCTTCCTGCCTTTCCCCATACCCTTTGTCCATTATGTCCACTTTTCCCAATCCAATGCCACCTCTTCTATGTGGACACTGGATTGGTTGTGTCCATTGCACCTTTATGTCAAGAGGAGGCTCAGATTCCACCTGGATGCTGGATGCAATCCTCCCATTTTCAGTTGTAATCACTCTAGGCTCCATGGTGTGGTGGTTGTCCTTCTTCACCTCCATCTTAGCTGAGTGTGGTAAGTCCAATAAATCAGATTGTAGGTGCTGGAGTCTGTTGAGGCTCAGGATCTGGCTATCACATTGTCAAAAGCTTGGTTTTTGATGTTTTGCCTTCCATCACTGTAGTAAGTGTTGCCCTGTATGCAAATTGGTAAGGCAACTTCTTCCATCTTTTCCTCAGTGTCTACATTCTTTCTTTTTCTTTTTCCTAATTATTAAGCTTGTCTTCACAAAAGCTTTAGATCACAGTAATTCATATATACAATATACAGAACTCCCACATATCCAACATAAAACCCTTTTCCCTTACACAACAATAATCTTTTTACATATTCATACTATATTTACTGAAAGTGATGTACAGATATTGAGACAATAGCTTTCAAACAAGGTAACATTTGGGTTTACATTGTGGTTTATATTTTAGACTATACAATTTTCTAAATTTTTAGTTACCTTATGTTTTACATTGTGATTTACATTTTAGCTTATAGGCCCCTATACATTTTTGGTGTAATTTAACGTCTTATATCCATTCTTGCATAATCTTGTGGAACACTTCTATTGCCCACACAGTTACACTGATTCCACCTATTCAATACCTCTTTCCCCCTCCCCTCAGGGACCATAGTGACAGTCAATCTTCATTGCTTGAAGGGCCATGTTCAGAGATACTTGCAACAATGTTGAGGGCTTGACATGTTCGACTGCCTTAATGCATTGGGAGCCACCATTTCTCTCGAGATATATAATTCCCTCTGTTTGAGAACATTAGTCCTCCCCAGGATGTGGGTATACCTTCACTCTCGTTATATGGGTTTCTATCCAATGATATAACCCACTACAATAAAATGAGCACTCACATACTCCCTAGAAGCCTGTCCTGTGTCAGATTATCCCCATTAAGCATCTTAAACAGGTAACCTTCCTTATTATATTTTTGAAAAAGTTTTCTCAGTATTATACTCTCAACCAAATATCTGACAGTCTCCTATGTTCATATGTTCCCCCACCCTTCCCCCAATTTCTTGGGCCATGTTACCCATCCTCCCATTCCTAGCCCCCCTCAAGCCCGCAAAGCCCTACCCAAAGGTAACCCTATGCCCCCATTTTATCCCTTCTACAAATACTTACCTCCACCTTATCTTAGATTTCACCTATGTAGGTGTCAGCTTACATCCTTCCTCTACCCCCCAATTTCCTTTAAGCCTATCATCCAGTCTGTAGCTCTCTGAGGCAGCTTGGTTTACTTGTTTCATATCATTGAGGTCATGTAGTATTTGTCCTTCAATGCCTGGGTTGCTTCACTCAACATAAGGATCTCAAGATTCATCCATGTTATCACATGTGTTTGTAGTGTATTCATTCTTAAAGCTAAGTAGTATTCCATTGTATGTGTATACCACATTTTATTTATCCATTCATCTGTTGATGGGCATTTGGGTTGATTCCAACTTTTGGCAATAGTGAACAATGCTGCTATGAACATTGGTGTGCATATATCAGTTTGTGTCCTTGTTTTCAGATCTACTGGGTATATATATACTCAGCAGTGGAATTGCTGGGTCATATGACAAATCTATAGCTAGTCACAACTCCTTTAGAGATGATGAGGCAGGCTCGAGTAGCCAGGGGTCAGTCCAAGGTGCTAAGTCTCGCTAGCGGCAGCAACATCACATGGACCTTCCACCCAGGCCTGCCATCCAAAGCTCTCCACTGACAAATTTTGTCACAGGTAGGACTGATGGAGCTGCCGCAGCAAAAGGCTTGGTCCATCCAATGTGCAGGAGATAAGTGCTGAAGAAGTGACAAGAGCTGGTGGTAGATGGGTTCAGATTGTTACCTGGGGAACATGGTGGCACATGCACGGCTTCCTCAGCCAGCCACTTGGCCCTGGTGGGCTCCCTTTCAGTACAGGTCCAGCGAGGGTCAGGGGGCTGGCTGGGCCTCAGCTGACCCCCTTATTTCCCTCACACTCTCTGGCTGGGCCCCAAGCGCCCATGAGCCCTTGCCACAGGAAGCCACACCTCCGGGTCTTGGGTCTTTCTGCTGTCTGATTGGCTGAGACCTGCTCATTCTCTGGGGTCCAGTTCAGGTTGGACCCTCCCCCAGGAAGCCTTCCTAGTGAGCTCTACCCCACTGCTATCTCAACCTTCTCCAGAGGCTGGTCCATCTGTAGCGCTCAGAGCCCAGACCCCTGCCCTGGGTGGGACATCCAAGTACCTTGGTTTCTTTAGCCAGGCCTTCCTGAGTACTTTTAAACCATCAGTCACTTAGAACTCTGCACAATGCAGTGTGGCAGGTTTAATGTTTGTGACAGTTTGAAGTTCTTTTATGAATCCCCAAAAGAAAAAATATGGTCTTGAACTAATTCATTCCTATGGGCAATGCACCCTTTAGATTGGATTATGTCTGTGAAGAATACACAGGTTGGGTTTCCACCCTCTTGCTGGGGCTTAATTAAACAGAGACACACAGGGAAAGGGAGCTCTACCTTTTCCACCTGGCCATCTGGGAGAGAGGATTCCAGGTTCCCTTACAGCTGCAGAAAGAGAAACCTTGAGAGGCTGAGAGAGGTCCTGGAGTCTGGAATCGGCAGAGCAGAGAGGCATGGAAAGAGGCCCTCAAGGGGCTGAACCCACAGAGCAGCTCAAGGCTGAGGGGATGAGCCCTGCCATATGCCTGATTACCACATAGCAGGATGCTAGTATCACCAGGAGCTAACTTCTGTGAGAAAGCATCTTTGGTGATGCCTTTTTTTTTTTTTTTTTTTAATGTATCATGGCCTTAGAACTGTAAGCTTTTAGCCCAAATAAAGTTCCCTTTATAAAAGCCAACACATTTCTGGTACTTTGCATTTGCAGTCCTTTGGAAAACTAAGACATTGTTTCTCCAGTTTATAGAAGAATAAACTGAAGCTTATTCTGGAGCTTGCCTAAGATTCCCTGCCTCTCAGCGGCCACAACAGTCTTCTGACCAAGGGCCGTGTCTGCTCTTGGGGCTCCCAACCTGAAAATGGACTCCCCAGACTTCCTTTTGGAGGCAGGGGTGGGAGAATGAGACAGAAAAGAGGGGATGGTCAGCAGGTGACCACAGGGTCCCTGGGGAGCACACCTCCAAATTGTCCTTGCTGAGGCTTGGGGATGCTGGGGCAAAAGTCTACCACCTCCTCATCTGCCACTGATTGAAGGCTCTTTCCTCAGACCAAGGTGGACAGAGGGGCCCACAGGCCGGGTCCCAGGTGCAGACAAGGGCAGCCTTGAGGGGTAAAATGCAGTGCTGGGGAAGCTGACTCCAGAGCCCACAAAGAAAACCCTCCTGCCATATAGAGGCTGTTAGGGGAAGTGGTTGATGGTCCTTTGACCAGAAGGCTATGTTGAGGTGGGCTTTGAAGGTCAAAGAATGATTGCAGTGTGAGGCACAGAGCTTAGTATGCATTTGTTCATCCATTCATTATCCAGTGATGTGTAGACCAGCCAGGCGCTGTTCTGTCGCCTGTGGGCTGCAGGCTAGGAGAAACAAGCAGACTTGGTACAGGCAAATAAACAAGCTCACTCATTACCTGCACAATAATGGGCATATTTAAAGGGTTAAGGGGGATGCCTGGGAAGGAATGGACTTTCTCTCCAAGGCAGTGTGTGTATGCTGGTTCTCCTACCTGGGAGGAAATGTGTCAGGGCAGGCTCACAGAGGAAGCCATAAGAGCAAAGTTTCAGGTGAGGAGAAGAGGTGGTTTCTACAAGAGGGCAGGAGAGGTGATTCTGGTAGACCAAAGAAATTAGACTGTGGAAGGCTGGGCAACCAAGAGGAAGCATTTTCCTGGCAAGGATAAGACAGTGAAAGGTGTTCGGTAAAAGACTGCCAGTCCAGGTTCCATGACTGTGAACACATCACCTTACACATGCTCACACAGTCTATGAGTTGGGGATTTGGATAGGGAAAAACAGACTACTTGTCTTAGCTGTGTGATATTTGGGGCTGGAAGACCCAATGGCCAGGGGGAACTAGACATCTGGGAGCTCGAATCTGCTGAAGACTCCTCAGTGACCTGGCTTGGGGATGATGCTGGCTCTTGGCTGGACCTTAGCCAGGTTTAGGGATTCCCCAACAGAATGGTGCCTGGGTCCCAAAGGTGGGGTTGAGTGAGAAAAGCAGCCAGGTAGAAGCTATATGACATTTTATGACCTTGCTTAGGAAATCACATGGGGGATGAAGCCCTGCTCTGCACAGACTCACATCTTGTAGGAGAAAAGTTGACAGCACACCATGCAAGGAGCATATGGGGTGGGATTCAGGTTGCATGGTTGTCTTTGGAAAAGCCAGTCTGCCATCAGTACATGACGCAATTTGTAATGGCACTGTGGAGCATGCTGGGGTGGGGCTTGGCACTGGATGGAGGCAGATGATTAGGAGAGACTAGTGCCAGGGTGACCTTAAATGCAATAGCACTGGGGATATGGACCATGAATTAAATGTTATCAGGGAGGAAATCTCTAAGGCTTGGGAACTGATTACAGATGGTGGGGGAAATCAGAGAATGGGGATGGAACCAGAGTCTGTACCTGAATAATTCCATGCACAATGACCTCACCAGATGAAATGGGAGATAAAGAATCAGGGAATGACATGGGGAGAGAGATACAATTTTGGAAACCTGTGTGGGTGGGTGAATGGGTGGATGTCCAAATGGAGAAGACCACTGGACTTGGGGCTGGAGCATGGGTGAGATTTGGGCTAAAGGTATAGCTTTAGGAATCTGATTGCAGATGGGAGACAAAGCCAAAGGAATGGTTGACCCTGTTTCGAGGTTCAGATATGATGAGAAGCAAAAGGGCCCGATTTTTCTATGTCGCTGGTACAGTCATATCATTATCATATTATGTTGTATATTTTTCTGAGAGTCCCTTGTATTTTCACCTCAGGCTCTGTAGTAGTCATGGTTTACTCTTTCCATAATTCTCCTGTGTCTGTTGAATATTAGACTTTTATTCTAGTTGGAGCAAGAGGGCGAAGTGGAAGTGTCAAATTGGATGGAATACTAGAGCTCTCAGAGCTAAATTGATGGCAGGATGTGATGAATCAACACTTGGACAGTCACTTGGGAACACTTAAATGATTTAAGTCCCTGGAAGTACAAAACACGTGGCTGATTCATGGAGGAAAATTACCAGGGAGAGTTAGTGGAACCTTTGGAAGGATTTAAGGGCAAGGAGGAGGCCTTTAGTTGCAATTCCAGGAAAGGGTTGTGTTCGGGACCTTTTCCTCTTTCCAGACGCCTCACACTCCAAGGAGACCTGAGGCCTGAAATGGTTGCTATAGCAACTGAGTGGGCAGCCTCAGGCAGAAGTGGATGCGGGAGGATCTTAGTGCAGTCTCCTAGGCTTCTGGGGCAGGCAGCTACTCCCTAATTCCAGCTGGAGATTTCTGCAGCTTGATTATTCTTCATCAACGGCCTTTCTTAAAACATCTCTCTACTGGCGCATCAGTCAAAGTTTTCATTAAGTAACAAAAAGAAAGCACACAGGGAAAGGCAAACGGGTCACATCCGGGATTCTGCGGTACCTCCGCAAAGGCTGATGAGTGCAGCGGAGCCATCCCCCTAGGTGGGGTCTGAGGGAAGAGGGAAGAGTGAATTCCCGGTGGTAATATTATTTAACCAAGGATTGATGGAAAGCGAAAGGACTCTGGTTTCATGAGAGGGAGGACAAATGAGATGAGAGTCATGAATTATTCATTTTTATTTACACCTCTGGAACAGGCTGAGAAGGCTTATTTAGCAGAGGAATGAGGACAAGAAAAATGGGACTCAGCTGGGGTTGGACTGCAGGAAAGATAAATGATATCTGGGTTCTGAATTATTTATTTGTCTTTATTTGTATGTGTTGGTTGTTTTGGCTGTTTTTCATTGATCATAATTCTTATAAGTTGAATCCATAGAAGAAGGGCTTGAAAACCATAATAATAATATAAAATGGAAATCAAGAGTTATAAAAACAGCATTTATTCAAGAAATGGTAAAATTTTTATATAATAGTGGGTAGAAATGCATAATTTTAATGAAAATCCTTAAGGACTAGTTAGATGATGATGGTATCTCTTATTATTAATTACCAACCACTGACTAGTCTTGAAGAAGATCTTGTCTTATAAATGGTAAACGCAGAAGAGGAATTCCCAGTAGGAGCATAATGTCTGTGAAGTATCATTTATGGCTTTGGCAGAAACCTATTATGCAGTGAGCCATGCCGTTCTTGTGCCAGCTCCACCACAGAGGAGAATTAGAGCCCGGTCTGCTTGCTCCAGGTTATACAACTGGCCTTCTGTCCCCTAAGACACTTTGCTATACCCTCATGTTTTCACATCTGACCAGTTCCAAACCAAAGAGGGATTTGCCTGGGTGAGTGGATGGATGGTTGAGGGTGTTGGTGGGAGAATCAGAAGTCCACCCCTGGTGAAATGGTTCTTTCTTTCTAGAGCTTTATTTGGATGAGTCTTTAGAAATTCTCTGCCAAGCAAAGGTTTTTGCAAATGTCAACAAATTACTCACCCTTTTCCCAAGAAGATGAGATTTAAGATTTGTGATGGGAAGAAGAGTTGGGGATTTGGCAGCCTACTATTGGGATGGCCTTTGATGGAGCTATTGGGAGAGAAGGGTGGATTGTGTTGTGGGTCTGGGTCCCTGGGGCAGGACCTTGGCTGGTCAGTAATGGCTCTAGGGAGCATCTAAGAAACAGAAGAAGGTTTTGGTGTGGGTCATTTCTGTTATTGATACATTTATATTCTACCAAATGCTGGCATTGGCCATCTCTTCCTCTTTCCGTTCCCAAGTTTCTTATATGGATCTCTTGTGTATTTTCCAATAAACCTGGCTTAGGAAAACCACCAAAGGAAAATCATGGAAACAAAACCACTAGATCTCCAAAGAAACAGTCTCCTCTGTAGAGTTCCTTTCCCCCTCCTAACACCAGTAAAGCTCCCTCAATCCATGACCAAACCCCATTTTGTCTTTCCCTCACCAGCACATGGATTACTGCCAGAGCTTCCTGACTTCCTTTATCTTTTCCAGGAGCCCAATACCCTCTCCCTTCCATTTAATACATTTGACATAAACCTACCAGATTAAGCTTCTTAAAATGCACCAGTGCCACCCATGTGTTAGTCCTTGTTCCTAAATACCTACAGCTGTACAGCTGTGGCTTTCAAATCTAAGTGTATACCACCCCCCCCCCCCCAAAAAAAAAGACATGAAGGCCTTGCTTTGCCTAGAGTGCAGCTTCTCAATCCCCTGGCCTGAAATTTTGATTCAATTCAATCTGGGCAGGGCCTGGGAATCTGCATTTTAACCAGCCCCACAGGTGATTTGGATTTTGAGAACATTGCTGTGTAGGACACTGATTCTTTCCCACGTTCTGTAATTCTGTGCCTATGTCATTCTCCTTTCTGGAGTATCTTTGAGTAGCAGATGTGCATCCATTTTATCTTAGTCCAGCTTTTGAGTATTGTAATCCCATGCTATAAAGATTTGCTAAAGGAAGAAGGGAGGAAAAAAGAGGCAGGAGCAAGGCCCAGGAAACGTCAGCATGTGTGGGGGAGATTGTCCTGGGATATTGTTCGTTGCCTTGAATTTCATCGCATTGAGTGAAGCTCTATCATATCCTTAAAGCAGGCATGCTTGGCTGAAGAATAGACTCAGTCATACAACACAGAGTTCCACAGATCATCATTGATGAGGAAATTCTCCCACACTCAACCCATAAATGGCAGTAACAGAATGAATCTAAGATATCTTATGGAGCAAAGAATAGTATTTCACTTTGCCAGATAACATTCTTCATATAGGGAAGTGTTTCTACTTCCTTATTGCTAAAGCAAATATCATGTGATGAGTTGGCCTAAACCATGGGAATTTATTGGCTCATGATTTTGAGGCTAGGAGAAATGTACAGCAAGATGCCATCAAGGTGATGCTTTCTTCTTGAAGACTGGTGTTCTAGGGCCAACTGCTGGTGATCCTTGGCCCTGAGTTCCTCTGCCTCCTAGTAAAGCACACAGTGACTTCTCCTTTCTCTTCCAGAAATTCTGTTGAATTTCACCTTCTGATTTCTCCCTATGTGGCTTTCTCTCTTTGTCTAAATTTCATTCTGTAATATAGGATTAAGACCTATCCTGATTGGGAAGCAGATTTGGCTCAACTGATAGAGTGTCCGCCTACCATATGGGAGGTTCAGCGTTCAAACCTAGGGCCTCCTGACCCATGTGGTGTGCTGGCCCATGTGCAGTGCTAATGCATGCAAGGAGTGCTGTGCCACACAGGGGTGTCCCCCTCATGGGGAGCCCCACGTGCAAGAAGTGCACCCCACATGGAGAGCTGCCCTGTGCGAAAAAAGCACAGCTTACCCAGAAGTGGTGCCGCACACATGGAGAGCTGATACAGCAAGATGATGCAACAGAAAAGAGACACAGATTCCCAGTGCTGCTGACAAGAATGCAAGTGGACACAGAAGAATACACAGCAAAGGGACACAGAGAGCAGACTATGGAGGGGGGAGAGGGGAGAGAAATACATAAAAAATAAATCTTAAAAAAAAACTGCATTAAAAAAAAAAGACTTATTCTGATTGAGTTGGTCCTCACCTTAATTGAAGTAACCTTATCAAAAGGTCCTACTTACAATGGGTTCACAACCACAGTAATGGATTAAGTTTAGGAACATGTTTTTTGGGGGATATATAACTCTAAGCCACAACAGTAGTCAATTCATCTCTCTAGGACCTAATCTTTTCAGAAGATGGGAAATAAACACAACCAGACATGTGACAAGGCAGCAAAAGAGAGGGTAGCTGCATAATCCAAGGAAACTGATGCATCCTCTCCTCATTTAATCTAAATTTTTTTTCATAGGAAGGACCCAATGTTGACTTCAGCAGCCATGAGCCTATGACAGTCTGGATAGCTTGTCAGTTATGAGCTGAGCCATGGAGGAAGAGGACTGAAAAGAAACATCTGGGATGGATAAGAACTAAGTCAGGACCTGCTGGGGGCACCTACCAGACATGGAAGCAATGGAATCCTACAAACATGTGTGGGAAGGGAAAATGACCTGGTGGATTCATGGTGCTTGACAACCAGGGGTCAGCTCAGTTTGCCAGGGGGAATGGGTCTTAGAGCACTAGGGACTACTGTGGGGAGCTGCCCAGGACACTGGGTTGGGGGAAACACCGTGCAGGGGGAGAAGGGCCCCCAGCCTATCAGTGAACGTCACACAAGTTCTGACAAACTAGAGGTTGAATAGCCCAAGGTGGTGCTTACAGAGATAATATTCCAGGCTCTGAATAAGAATGTGGTGTTGGAAATCTTAGGGGTTTGGGAGCAGGAGCAATGGCTAGGACCCAGAGGATCTCGTGGGCCCTGAGGTAGGGTATCCAGTAGCCCCTTGGATTTAGGGGACTGGGTACACTGAGGACTTCCCTACTGGGGCTTGGTAAAACAACAAATGGGCCACTAGGGCCGGGGATTGCTTCTCCTAGAGACCCTCAAGCGAGGAGAGAAAGGCGATGGAGAGAGGATTGCCACAAAAATGTACCTGGGGAGGAAGGTACACTGGGCTGCAGCTCACCCGTGCCCAGCGCAACCCAACTAGAGTAATAAAACCCCCTTTCCAGAGCCCTGTTCTTGCCAACACATCCAAAAGCCTGTTCTTGTCACTTAGGAACTAGCCCTGTAATTTGGAAATCAGATCAGATGGATATTTTATTTTAAAGAACTTGTGTAGAACAACCCCAAACTTATCATTATGCACTGTCAGGATTCAGGACTGGCAGCAACTCCTAAACTGCAGAGATTTTTTTTTTTTTTTGAAAAGAAAATTGACATTCCAAACTCAAAACTGTCATTCAAGGCTCTGTGTTAAAAGCTGTTTTTCTTGCCTTAAATAATAACTACTTCCATTTGATTTTGCTTTAGAGTTTATAGAGCTCTTCACAATAGTCCTGTGGGTAGGTTTCATGATTAAATCCGTTTTACAGATGAGGAAGCGGAGGCTGAGCGGGTGACGTTTGGATGGATTATGTGGTGGCCTCATTTGCTTCGTGGAAGTAGAGATCAAGTTGAAGGTCTTGTGCCTTCAACTAGCCAGTTGTCTGAAGAGTCTGCAGTAATGGGCAGTGTTGTATTTGACCCTCTGACCCACCCCCTTTCCATACCTTCAGGGACTGCACCTCCCTGGCCCCTCATGTTTGTGGAAGCTGTAATCCACCCCACTTCCCCAATTAGATTTTTTAAATTGTAGTTTTTAATGGAAAACAAATATACAACTTGGGATGGCTTTGAGGCAAATTGTGCAGATTTTCTTGAAGTAGCTAAATAAAGTTTAAAAAACAAGTAACAATAAAAGAAAATGTTTCTGGTATAGGACCAGCAGTCCAAAAAAAAAAAAAAAAAGTGTACGAGTACCTGGATAATACACCCATTTTTCAGTAGTGCAACTCTAAGTACATATTGTTGACTGTCCATAGTCCACACAAAGTTTACACCTCCACACTTCAACAACATGCTAACAGTACCTAAAGAAAACTACTTAAAAAAAAAGGCATAGCCCAGATGTTCCCTCATTTGACCAACTCCATCTAGGTTTAGATGTGCAGATGAACTTAGATATATCCAGAGTAAGCCATATGCAACATGTTCCCTGATTAATTTTCTTAAATAAGGTTTCAGAATAATGACTGCAAGATAAGGGAAGAAAAACATGGAGGAGCGAAACTCTTACTGCCATTCTTGCATACTCTTTTGACAGTAGGGGGAGACCTTTAACAGATAAATAACAAAGAAAAGGCAGGTTAACAATTTTGCACAAGAAATTTTACACATTCTGTGCAATGTCTTCACTTGGCTGTCATCATTTGTACAATTCTTCATAGCTGTCCTGATCATCGCCGTTACCATCTGCTTCCCCCGGCCCCTTACTCTTCTGACACCAACCGTCATTCTGTGTATCTATCTACCTGAGCGGATTCCCCAGGAGCCGTGGCCACCCATAGAGGATCAGTCAATGCCAGCCACTTTGCTGTAAAATGAGGGACACACGTCTCGCTTCGAGTGTGGCCAAAGTCTTTGCAGTGTATTCATTTGAAGGCGCTAGGATAAACACCCACTAAGCCACCAAATTAGAATGGGTTTACGTTTTGACCCTGAGCTCCTGGTCTAAGAAGTGGAACAATATAGTGAATCCTGCTGTGGACGATGAGTGTGGTTAAAAGTACAAATATAAGAATGCTTTTACTTGAATTAGAACCGATGCATGTTAATATTACAAACTGTTAGTAATAGGGTGGCAATTTGGCAAAAATTCAAATAAAGCAAACTATGGACTGTAGTGAAGTAAAGTAATATATTAATATTTTTCCATCAGTTGTAAAACAAAACAAAACAAAGATATTATGCTAATTGAAAGAAACCAGACACAAAATACTATATATTGTTTGACTCCATGAATATAAAAGGTAAATATAAATAAATCTACAGAGATGGAATTGGATTAGCAGCTTTGAACATCAGGAAGGATAGAGGGATTGAGAGGTGAAGGCTAAAGGAGAGGTGGTTTTCCCTTTTGGAGTAATGCAAATGCTCTAAAATTGATTGTGGTGATGAATGCACACTTTGTGATGATGCCAAAAGCCATTGAATATACACTTCAGATGGATGGTGTGGTATGTGAGTTTATCTCAATAAGTTTGCTTAAAAAAATGTGGTATACTTAAATAGGAAAACTCTTTGATCTCTAGTTTGAAGATGCAACTCCTCCCTTTTGCCAAAAAGGAGAAAACAAAACAAAATCTAGAGGAGCCAACCCAGAGGTCCAGCTGGCCAAGCTGGCCTTTGTCTGCTCCCCCCATGGCCTTGGTGGGGCCCACACCGAGATTCACCAGAGCCTAGCCTGGGTATGGGTGATGGGAAGTGCTGGAGAAGTGGGAGGCATGCTCCTTGTGTCCTTGTGTCCTTCAGGTCCCTATGTGTGTTTGTGGGGGGGCGGGGCCACCAGCTGACATGGGGTCAGGGCCTCGCCCCCTCCAGACATGTCTGAAGTAGGAATTTCCCAGATGCCGTGCCCTGCTGTGGCTGACTTTTCCTTCCCCTGCCCTATCCTCAACCCAGTTTTTCTCCTTTACTGGAAGAAAGTCCTCTTCCCACTCTGAGTGGTGATATCTTCCTGAGGACCTCTGGGAGGTGGCATGGGGGCGTTTTACATTCTGGGGCATCCTGCAGTCCACTTCAAGCCATCCCCACCAGCCCTGCCCCTTTCCCCAGATCCTGCACCTTGGCTCCTGGCAGTGGTTTTCCGTTTTCTCTTCTTGAGGCTTCCTTGCCTGCAGCCCCTCCGTGTTCCTGGTGGGTCTTCCCTAGGGCTCTCCACAGCTCCCCCGTGACTTATGGGTGAGTTTGTGACACACCATGTTTGCAAAGAGCTTGGTACACTTGTTGACATGCACCTGTCTATCCCTGGTTGGGTCCCTTGGGAAATGGCTCCAAGATTATTGGGCAGGAGATCTATCAAGTTTACTGTGTGGGAGAAGGGGAGGAAGCTGGGCAGGGGCTGGGCTATGAGGCCATCTCAACAAGGGCTTCGGACTGCCCTTGAGGGGGTGGCTCTGAACCTGTGATGGCCCTGCAGGGCCGGCTGTGTTGGGGTCAGTGTACTGGGCCTGGAACCCTCTGGCTGCGTTCCCACTGGAATCCACTGGATGCAGGCTGCTCCTGGGGGGCGGGGGAGCTGACCTTGAGGGTGGGGTTCTTGTCAGTGGATGCAGTCCCAAAGGAAATTGACTGCTGACCGCATAGGCCTCCATCCTTCCCAGAGGCAGATCTGGCAGAACTGGGCAGCATAGCTGAGCATAGCCATGCTGTGATTAGCTGTGGAGAGATACCTGATTCGAGAGAGAGGAAGAGACCCATTTTTCTTGGATGTGGGCTGTGTAAAGCCCTGGGTTTTCTTGACTTTCCTGAAGGACCTGGGTGGTGGGAATGGAGAATACTCTTCTTTTCCTTAGCCTCTTGGCTCATGCCCGGGGTGGCCCCTGTGCATGGCTCCAAGCTCCCGAGAATCAGTGCTTTTAGAGCCCCCTTTTCTGGCCTCACCCACTTCTGGGGAACCTGAACTGACTATGAGCTAGGTTTGGTTGGCCTAATAGAGACCCCAAAGAAGAGGGGCTTGAGAAAGAAAGAACTGAATTCTCTCTTTGCTATAGCTTGGTATAAGTGGTCCTGGGCTGGTGGGTTGGCCCTGCTGTGTTGTGTTCCACCATCTCTGGAGTCCTTGCTTTCTATCAACATGACCCAAAATGGTGCACCACCTTCTTCATGGTGGCTAAAGGGAAGGGAGAGGAGGAGGGGAGGACAACCTCTACAGTCTAGGCAAGACCCAGGAGTTGTACACGTCCTTCTGCTCACCTCCTATCAGCTGGGAGTTAGTCACATGGCAACATCTAGTTGGAAGGGATGTTGAGAAGCATAGCTTTTCTTCCATGTGGCCATGCATCCAAATGAAAATTGGGGAAGAAGGAGAAAATGGATGTCAGAGGACAATACCCTCCTCTGACATATGTGCTTGCACTCTTCTTGGAGGTGGGTGGGGAGGTGCTGAACCCAAACATCCTGTCTTCCCCAGCCACAAGTCAGATGGTTGACACAAAGGTGTCTTCTAGGTCTGGGTATGCCCTGTAAGCTTTGGTCAGGGAATTGTCAGGTCCTGAAGCAGCCACCCCATTCTAGGAAACTCAGCCAGAAATTGCTAGCTGCTGCTCATGAGTAGCAATTCCTCCTGTTCATTGGATTCTCTGTCAGGCACATGTGTTTCCTCAGATCTTTACCTCAGATCTCCCCCCCCCCCCCCCCCCCCCCGGTCAGGTCTTCTTACCCATATACTGTCAATCATGGTGCCCAACTTTCCACAGTCTAGAGGTTCAATAGCTAGCTACCTGACATCAGAGCCAGGCAGGGCAGCATTTACACAGTTTCTGGCTTCACTCCAGGGCCTGAACTTATACCCTCTTGTGAGTTAGAAGATTCAAGGATCACTAGCAGTCAAAGCTAAGGCATGAAACCCCCTAGCCTTTGAAGAGATGAGCCATATGCCTGACCACCCATAGCTGGGCTCAGGAAGAAAGTAGAGAGAGACTGGCAGACCTGCCATCTTGCCTCACCATGGGCCAGGATGCCAGGATACACCAGTAGCCGAGCCTGGACAGAAAGCATCCCTGACGATGCCTTGATTTGGACCAGGGTTCTTAAAAAGGGGTCTGTGAGCTTGATTTGAAACTTGAAAAAACACTATTCTTGTTGGGATGTGTTGGTGTGGGTGTGATGTATTTATTAAGTAATACACAGTATAATATAGGCTTAGTAAGGGGTCTGTGGTTTTCACTTGACTGGCAAGGGGGTCCGTGGAATAAAAAAGGTTAAGAACCTCTGATTTGGATGTTTTTACAACTACAGAACTGTAAGATTTTCCTTTAATAAATTTACCATTATAAATGGCAACCTATTTCTTGTGCTTTGCACTGGCAGCCTTGTGGTAAACTAAGACAGCTCTCAATCTGTTGCTTCTTAACCTGCTTCCTCCTTCTGCACAGGTCAGGACAGTGTCGAACATGTTGAGGGACAGGCCCGATATTAAGGTCCTGATAACAGACTGGAAGTGACAACAAAACGGCTTTATAAAAGGTTGACTCAGCTTTCTTTTAGACTGCCCTCCCCAGGGAACTTCCTCTAGACCCCAAATTCTTCCTCCTTATGTCTAAGGTGCCATAATACATGGCCTCTTACAGGCTGAGGGATGTTTGTATCTGGTCAGGCCAGTTCTGCTTGTCCTCTGAGGCATCTTTGTTCTCATGGCCCTGGGCAAGGGGAGGGGCTCCTTGCTTCAGATGTCGCCATCCAGTCACCAGTGGCCTTGGCTGTAGGATGCAGGTGGTGATTTTCATGGTGGCTCTGCCAGGAGGCCAAGGCCTTGTGCATGTCCTCTCTGATGGGAGGCAGTTCCCAGCTGATTAATAACTCCAGGGCCACAGGAGCTGGAGGTCCCAGGATCTGCTTGGGGAGCTTAGTGAGATTTGTCCAAATCCAGGCTCCTCTCTTAGAGGGATATAGACCTGCCTCCAAGCCTCCCTGTCGTCTCTGAGTTGGCATGGGGGTGGGAGTAGGGGAACACTGCAAGGGGCTGAAAAGGAGCTCATCCCAGGTCCCAGAGTAAAGAGCTGAGATGATTGTGGGCAGGGGATGAAATCCTGGCCTAAGGATTCCAATCCTGGTCCAAGCTGTGTGACCTGGGTTGAGTGGGACAGTCCTGGTTGAGTTCCCACATCGTGGGTGTCCCCTCTGATGCCCCTTGCCCTCACTTGCCTCTGAGCACCAGTCAGGTTTATCAGAACTTGAACAAAAGTCCTGACCCCATTGCTGGTTTCCCTTTCTCCAATGGAAGCTGTGTGGAGCCAGTGGCAGGTGCGACAGGCTGCAGTCGGCTCAGGACAGCTTCATGGTGGTCATGGGTCTGTCACGAGGCTGCAGGGCAGGGATGCCCCCTCTGTTGCTGCCTTCACCCTCTGGGGTGGTGGTAGTGGAGCGTCAGGTGCAGTGGGTGGAAGGAGAGTTTTACTTTGCATTTCATACTGTTGTAGAATTTGAGAAAGGTTTAATTATTTGCGTGTAGAGAGGCCAGGACTCAGGAATGATTTTGAGAAGGAAAAATGGTTTATTGACGGCCGGCCGGACTCGGGAGCTTTCTGTTTGAATCCTGAGCCTCGAACAAGATTTTCAAATGTCTTTTATACAGAGAGCAAAGGCCAAATGGTCCCTTTGTTTCAGTTCTCAATAGGCTTCAATTAGCATATATATCTTCCACAGCTTAGGTAAGCTTTTAGCATGGACTCCAGACATTCTAGATAAGCTTTTAGCATATTTGGTTTGCATTTCCCCTAAATACTTAAAGTTTATAGCCCTTGCATTGTTAAACTGTTTCCTGGGACTGGAGTCGTTGCCATTGTCACTAAGGGCAGGACTGCAGCCTCTTACCATTCTACACCCACAAGTCAAACAGCTTAGGTTATCTCTGAAGAGACAAAGAGCCTCCCACCCATAGTCCACATCAATACCTCTCCAAATTTTTATGAGATTGTGAAAATCAGGTGCATTTATAGAACTTCATTTCAACATAACTAATTTAATGGAATGCCCCTTCCCAGGACAACTTGCTGGACTTGTTGTTAGCAGTGTGTAGTCAGAGGTGGTGACTGTGAGCCTGGAGGGATGTGCTGAAGCCCACGGCCGAGCTCTGAGACTGACTGCAGCAAGGCTGATCTTTACCAGCTCCCACAGTGGGGCTCACATCCTAATAACAGCAGACAGCTCCTGCTGTCCCCTTGGGGCTGAGCCTGCAAAGGGTTTGTTGGCCCTGATCATTGAAGTTTATTATTGTTTTTATTTTCTCACTGTTTGTTATTGTTTTAATTTTAATTTTTTTATTAATTTGTCTTTTTTTTAAAGATACATAGATCACAAAAAATCTCACACCTAAAAACATGAGGTTCCCGCATACCCCATGCCCCACCCCCCCCCACTCCTCCCACATCAACAACCTCCTCCATCACCGTCATCATTGGCATTTAAAAGAACAAAACAAAGGAGAGATGCAGGAGGAGAGCGGTAAGCTCAGATGCTGGCCTCCTGGTGTCCCTGAGAAGCAGGCCTGGCCTCCCATCCTCCACCTTGGCTCCCTCCTCCTTGCTCATCTGTGCTGGGGGATGTTTTCCTCCTGGTCAGTCTTCTGATAATGTGGGCTGGGAGGGCTGCAGGCCTCACACCAGACTGCTGTCCTCACATTGCCTGCCAGGAAGCTCCTCTTCTCTCCTATTCCCCGTTACCAAGAACCCCAGTAGCTTGGATCTTGTGGGGGGCAGGGCCCGGGAGCTTTCCTGCCATCACTCTCTTGCCATCACCCTCCTCCTCCCACTTTCTCCCTGGGAGATGTTGAGCAGGTGACAGAACCTCCTGATCCTCAGTTTCCTCATTTGTGAAATGAGGATAATAACAACCATGTAATCATCATCATCATCATAACGATTCAATGCACCAAGCCATGTTCAGCCCAGGGGGTACCTGACACACAGCAAGGCCCCAAATGGCCGCCCCTTCCCCCCACCTTCATTATTTTATGGAAGAGTAATGTACATAGAGGGAATGTTCCCAAAGTGTAAGTGTGCAGCTCCCAGTGCAATGCATTTTCACAAACAAACGTGTGTGTGTCACCTGCACACCGGTTGATGTTTCTGAGCATCACCAGATCCTCAGACATCCCCCTCTGCATCCTCTGTAGTCAGATGCCCTCCTCCCCAAGTATAACCCTTTTCTAGGCTTCCAGCAGCAAGGAGAAGATTTGCCTGCTTTAATCTTTATATAAATGGACCACATGGTGGGTACCTGGACATGGCATCTCTCACCCAAACTTTGCTGTGAAAGTCACTGGCTGGTTGTGTGTTTTTGCAGTGCATTTTCTCTCCTGGGTATAAAGCCTTCTATAATGCGAGTGTGCCCCAGTTTATCCACCATTCTCCTTTTGAAGGGCCCTTGAGTAGTTTCCAGTGGAGGCTGCTATTCTAGTGCTGCTGTAACAGGCTCATGGCTCAACCTGCCTTAGCACAGCAGGCCCAGCACTCTTGGGAGCTCCTTAGAGACACAGCTTTCCAGGCCCTGCCCAAGCTGTTGCATCTGAATCCATCAAGGTTGGGGACACCTGGACCTGCTCTAACCTTCTGGGTTGAGGAGCTCATTCCAGTGGGGCCTCCCTCTTGCTGCAGGTTCAGGAGCCTCACCTGTAGACAGGGCAGAGGTTCAGCCTCCGCAGGTACTAGGACCTTGTTTAGCTGCACCTCTCTGATCAGCCCAGGGATTCCAAGCTGCCTCCCTCTAATGGGCTAACAACACACGTTACCCAAGCTGGAGGCTTCAGGGAAGGCTCTTGGCTCACACTAATGTGCTTGATGATAGAGAAGGGAAAGGAATGATCCTGGTGGTCGGGGCAGTTGGAGAGAGAGGAAGACAGGTGGGGAGAGAAGGTGGGAAGAGTAGCGGTTGGGAATGTGGATTTGTGCTGCTAACAAGCCCAGGGGCCCTGGTTAAGGCTTTAGAATCAATCGCTCAGTGTAGCCATCACTCCCATTAAAATATAGATTCTTTATTTCGTCCTCAAAGTTCCCAGGCAATCTCTCCACTCCCAGACCCAGGCAACCATTAATCTGTGGTCTGTTCCTATGGATTAGTTTTGGCCTGTTCTAGAACTTCCTGTGAATGGAACCATACTTCTATGTGGTCTTTTGTACCTGGCTTCTTTTATTCAGCTTAATGTTTTTGAGAATTACCATACTGTCATGTAAATTCATGGTTCCTCCATCTTCATTTCTGTGTAGTATTCCAGGGTGTGGCTGCCCAATCCCCCAGTTGGTTTATCCATTCACCTGCAGTAGGACATGTAGGTTTTTTATAGGTTTTATTTGTTAGCAATAAGGCTGCTAGGAAACATTTGTCTCCCAGGCTTTTCGGGAATTGTCTTTTCATTTCCCTTGAGTAAATATCTAGGAATGGAATTGCTTTGTCTAAGGGTTAAGCATGCATTTTGCTTTATATGAAACTGTTTTCCAAAGGGGTTGCACCCTGCACACCCTGACAACTGGGCATGATAGCTCCTGCTTGGTCTATCTCTTCATCAGCATTTGGTGAGAACAGCTGAAACACAAAATACTTAGTGTCCCAGAACTGTAGAAGCCCTAAGCTCAGACCAAATTGTTTGCTGTAGCTGTAGAGTAGTAAGTCTCCACAAGGCATGCACATAGAATCACCTGGAAAACCATATGCAGGCCTCACCCAGATCCATTAAATTCAGCATTTCAAGGGTTAAGTTCCCAGGCATACAAATTTTCAAAGCTGCCTAGCTGAGGCTGAGAATCAGGGTGGCAGAAATGTCCAGCAGAGAGAGGGAGATATTTTATAGAAAAGGCTGGACCCCAAAGCTGCTGAATGTCTCCCCAGAGAGATGGTGACCCAAAATAAAAGCCTGTATTTCCCAGCCTCTTCTGTGGTTCTAGCCAATGGGAAATGAGTAGAAGTTTCATACACAACTTCCAGGAAATATGCATAAAGGAACAAAGCAGGTCCTTCTTTACCCTTTCCTCTCTCTGGCTGGTTGGGATGCAAGTGTGCTGGCTGGGGCTGAAGTACCCACCCAAGACCAGGAGGCAGCAATTAAGCATGGCAGGAAAGCAAGCCAGAAAGGAATACCAGCCTTGATTTGCCTATCTCTGGACCTGCTTTACACTAGAGAGAGAAACCACAAAGTCATGAAGTCATTGTTATTGTGGGGTTTTGGCCATATGTAGCTGCACACACATCTCCTATCTGGTGTTCCTACTTCTGCTTTTGCCCCCACCCTTTCACCATTTATTCTTGGTATAACAACCAGAGTAGTTCTTTAAAAACATAAGTCAGTCCCTCTTCTTTGCTCAAAAACCCTCCAATGGCTGCCCTCTCACCCTGAATAAGAGCCTAAAACTAATAATCTGAGATTTATTTTCATTACTGAGAACTGTGCCTGGCATGCATTAGGCACTTGTATTAGTTAGCCAAGGGGTGCTGATGCAAAGTACCAGAAATCTGTTGGCTTTTTTTTTTTAAGATTTATTTTTTATTTATTTCTCTCCCCTTCCCCCACTCCGCAGTTGTCTGTGTCCATTCACTGCATGTTCTTCTGTGTCCACTTGTATTCTTGTCAGCAGCATTGGGAATCTGCGTCTCTTTTTGTTGCATCATCTTGCTGCGACAGCTCTCTGTGTGTGTGGCGCTACTCCTGGGTAGGTTGCACTTTTTTTGCATGGAGCAGTTCTCCTTACGGGGCGCACTCCTTATGCATAGGGCTCCCCTACATGGGGGACACCCCTGCATGGCACAGCACTCCTTGTGCGCATCAGCACTGTGCATGGGCCAGCTCACCACACGGATCAGGATGTCGTGGGTTTGAACCCTGAACCTCCCATGTGGTAGGCGGATGTTCTATCCGTTGAGCCAAATCTGCTTCCCTGTTGGCTTTTATAAAAGGTATTTATATGGGGTAGAAGCTTATAGTCCCAAGATCTTAAAGAGTCCAACTCAAGGTACCATAAGAGGTACTTGCTCACCCAAAGTCATTTGCCGTATGTTGAAGCGAGATGGCAGGTGATGTCTGCAACGGTTCAGCCTTCTTTCTTCCTTTTCAGGCTCCATGGTCCCAGCTTCTTCCTATCTCAGCTGAAGCCCTGTAAAGCTTATTTCTCTCCCAGGGGCTCGTTTCTTTCTGGGCTCAGCTGTTCTGTTCGCTTCACAAGGTCAGCTGTAGACTATCAGGCTCATCTCTCTTTCCAGAACGTCTGCCATGTCTAATGAACTGTCTCTCTTTCTTTGTGTTCTTTTTCACTGTGGATCTATCTGTGTGTAACAGTCTGTTTCATCAGCCCACCAAGGGGGTGGGAACCCAACCCTGAATGCCATAACGATGTGTTTGAATCAAGTCCTAATCTTAACATAATTTAATCAAAGTCATCTGTACTGAATCTAATACAATCAAAGGGTATCACATCCAGAGGAACAAACCAGTTTACAAACATAATCTCTTTTTTTGGAACTCATTAATAATATCAAATTGCTATAGCACTCAGTAAATATTTGTTGACTGAATGAATGAGTGAATGCATGAATAAGCTCTGTTGGAGGAGTTTCTAGCTATTTCTCAGGTAGGGAAAAAAATTTGATGCAGTAAAACCTTGGAGAACCAGGACACTTAGAACAGATCACTCTAAAGTCTACAATCTTGTTTTCTGCTTGTCAACAGGGTGGAGGGTATGGAACATTTAGGCCCAGTTTTTATTGAAAAAGGATTTTGCAGAGCAGAGTAAAGATAACTCAGGATTTATTTTTTTCTCCAAAGAAATGTTCAGTTCTTCTGGGGCATCATTCTAAACTAGCTATTCTCCAGGAGGTTGATTTTGCCCCCGTGGGAAATTTGCCTATGTCTGGAGACATTTTGGGGGACACTTTGCCACTACTGGGGGGATGCTATTGACATCTACTGAGTAGGGGTCAGGGATGCTGCTAAACATCCCATCATGTTAAAGAGAGACCTGGTCCCCTGCCCTCAACAACAAAATTATCTGTCACAAAACAGCAATAATGCTGATGTTGAGAAACCCAGGTTTATCACATCACATGAAATATCAGCACTAACATCATATCATACTCTGCTGGTATTGGGTATGAAGACTCTTCAAGGAGAAGTGAAGGAGGACTGTGTTTTCCTTTCAACATGACCAATGCTTTATTATTTGCAAGTGATTCCATCAGTAGATTAGGAATCCAAAAAGCGCTTACTGAATATTTAATGTGCGCCTGGCACCACTGCTTAATTCCATTCTTATTTCATTTATCTTCTACCTCCACTCCTCAGTCCACACCTAGCTCTTGTTATCTGAGTTTTGCAGTCTTATTGTACATGGAGCCTCTTCTAATAAAGGAATGAGTGGATAAATGGACAAATGAACAAAATACGTATAGATGACAACAAGGGACTCGTGGATGGGACATATTCATGGGCAATGTGTCTGTCTTTGAACCAGGGAAAATGGCTCAGCTGGCAGTTGTTGGCAGCTAAACTCTTGGCTGTTGGGGAAATGAGTGCCTTCTTCCTAAAGAGGCATCTAGGTGGCACCCCCTACAGACTCCACTACAGTTTTCTTTTACCCCACGTTGGTCGATTTAATTGAGGTTTCATTCTCTAATTCTATGAGAAGAGTGTTCCTAAACACGGATTATTTCCACTCAATCCCAGGTATCAGCTTCTCTTCTTTTTCTTGGACTACAGCCTAAAAGATGAATAACCAAAAGATATATCCTTGTTTGAAAACTTTGGCTGCCTCAGTTCTGATGAACAAGATCTTACTTCAGATGAAAATCAAGATTTGCAAAACAAAAACAGGCAGGGAAGAGAGCGAGGCTATGAGTCACTTTGGCGTGATTCAGTGTGGGAATCCTCTAAAGGGTCACCATTCTTCAGAATCCCATGTGTAATCTGATGAGCCAAAATTGGATTTTCATGTGCCTTTTCAGGAGCTCAAGACTAGACTCTGAAGACAGAATATTTCATCTCCTGTCTACTTGCAGTGTCTCCTAGGTGTGTAATGTACCTGGCAGTCTTTTAAAACCGGCAGAGAATACAGTCTGGAAGGTTGACTTTGCCTAAACTTAATGAAAACCAGAATCCCTCCCGGTGTGAGACCCCACCCACCACACAGCTCTCTGTGTGGGCTCCACTGGCTTGCAGAATCAACAAAGCTCATCTTTCTTGGGGACATTACAACATCAGCATCTCACCTTTGGGAGATTAAGTGTTCATCTGGCAAAGGGAGGGTCAAAATGAATAAGCAGGCTTCCATAAGCTCTTGCAAGACCTGGAAACAACAAGAGCACAGACAAGATGATTTTGTTTTTGTCTTCTCAATGTTGGCTTAATTGTTGTTTATTTAGAGGAATAGAACAAATTTGAAGAAAAGAATTAAGATTGAATTAATCCAAATGTGAAGAGTTTGCAAAACAAGCCCATTAGTAAGTGGTTTTCTCTTATTTTGTGTCTGTGAAGTTTTGTTCTTTTTGCTTCTCATGTGGGCTTGAGCAGATTTCCCCACTGGATTTAGGACATAGTCCTGAAGTTGTAGAAGCAGAAATACTGTAGGGAAATAACCTGAGTGTTTCCAAAAACAGCTTTTCCATGGAAGCAAGAAGGGCCAATAGGAAGGTTTATAGTTTTCCTCTTATGGTCTTGTTCAAAGAAATTGAAGTTTCTTGTTTTGAAGGAGGAAACTTGAACCTGAGAGCCTGGGCTTTGTCCTTGGATTTTCCAGGGAACTCACCTACCTTGAGTGAGCATGAGAGTTCTGGGAACTTGGGAGGACATTTGCAAAATGTTTTGAGAAGTTCAGCTAAGAGGATGGGGCACCAGCCCCTTGCAAGCATAGGAAAGCCTTGCCACTCTGACCCAGTTGTGAAATAAACACCATCTAGATGATGCTTTTTCTTCAAGGTCAGCAACCCCTGCAAGGTGGGTTTGCCAGCAGTGAGAAAGAGCCAGAAATCCTAAACACCAGTCCTGATTTTCTTCTGGATTGGTTCATTCCTTCATTCATTAATTTGCTGGGTACTTTTGAATGGAAGAAAGCTGTGGGCAAGTTGCACAAACCTATAGTGCTTCAGTTTCTCCCATCTATGTATCATGAACATTTTGGCTCCTGACGTTGTTCTGAGACCCTCTCTCACTGGTGGGTGCCTATTCAAGGACTTGGGTCCAGAGCCAGCTTCCTGGGAGTGCCACCTGAGTGGAAACACAGGCACCCTGCTCTGGAGGACCTGCTCAGAAGGACCCACCCAAAAGGGCCCTTCTCAGAAAAGCTCCAAGCTTGGTTGAATGTTCTGCTGTTGCCATCCTGAAATTCTTTCTTTTTTTTTTTAAGGTTTATTTTATTTATTTTTTCCCTGAACCCACTGTTTTGCACTCACTATCTGCTTTCTGTGTGTTTCTCTGCGTCTGCTTGTCCTTCCTCCAGGAGGCATGGGGAACTGATCCTGGGACCCTCTAGAGTGGAATGGAGGTGCTCAATCTCTTGTGCCACCTCAGCTCCCTGGTCCGCCTTGTCTCCCACTGTCTCTCCTCTGTGTCTCGTTTTGTTGCATCATCTTGCTGTGCCAACTCTCCACGGGTGCTCTGTGTGAGCCCGCCCTCCATGTGGGCCAGCTCGCTGCTCAGGCCAGCTCGCCATGCAGGCCAGCCTACCTTTCACCAGGAGGCCCCGGGATTTGAACCCTGGACCTCCCATATGGTAGGCGGGAGCCCAATCACTTGAGCCATATCTGTTTCCCCATCCTGAAATTCTTAATAATTTTTTAAACAAAGGCCCCACATTCTCATTTTGCATTGGGTCCCACAGATTATGTACCTGGTTCTCTCTGGAGCTTTTGGTTTTCAACCAAGGGCAGAGGGAGGATTTGATGTGGCATGTTGAGCAGAAATCAGGACCTTAGAGAAAAGACTGTACCATATGAGCACAGAGCCAAGGATAGGGCTGGAGCAGGGCCACAGCTGGAGGATGTTCTTCAAAGAAGACCCCCTACTGGAATCTGGTGCAGGCTAAGCTGATTCGGGGACCACATGACCAGGTGTGAGATAGGGTTGGAGTCAAGGCCCCTCTTCATTTTACAGAGTCTGGCTCTGCTCTGCTTTTGGAGCTGGGATGTGGATTGTGGTATTCCTAAGACAGGTGGCTTCCAGGTGGGTTGGGGACAACAGCAGTCAACAGAAAATAACCACAGAGGGTCTGGGGGACTGGTGCATGCTATATGCCCATTGCTGCTGGCTCTATGGGTTTGGGGGGACCTTCCACTGGGCAGAGGGGGAAGGGTTGGAGTCATTTTACTGACACATTCATAAAATTTGTACCCTGAAAATTTTGCACCAAAGAGACATTTGGGGGACAGGTTAAATGGGAGTCAGGAGACCTCTGACTCAGGATTGCTGTGAGGCTTAGGGTTCTGCGTGTTAATTAGGATGCAACCTGGTGCTTAATAGCTGCTCAGTAAACAGTAGCTGCCATGTTTGAGGAACACAATGATGGGCAAACCTGTCTACAGGGAATGTACCATTCTGTGTTCAATTTTTAAAATTAATTAATTGATACATTTGTTTATCTTTTTATTTATCTGTTTATTCACACACCCCTATTATCTGTGCTCACTGTCTGTTCTCTGTGTCCTTTCATGTGTGTATTAATTATGTGCTTGTCTTCTTTTTTTGGGAGGCAATGGAAACCCAACCCAGGACCTCCCATGTGGGAGAGAGGTTCCAAATCGCTTGAGCCACTTCTGTTCCCCGCTTTGTTGTGTCTCTCATTGTGTTGCCTTGTTGTGTTTCTTCATTGCATCATCTTGTGTCAGCTTGTTGTGTCAGCTCACTGTCTTTCTGGTCTTCTTTAGGAGGCACTGGGAACCAAAGCTGAGCCCTCCCATGTGGTAGACGGGCACTCAACTACTTGAGGCACATCTACTTCCCTCTGTGTTCAATTTTCCAGAGTTCTGTATTTAAGATTTTAATAATGACTGCTCTATAAATCACACCATGTTTTTTTACAAAGCTGATATTAGAACATGGAAAGGGGCAGGATTCCCTACTTCTAAATACAACAGAAGACAGGTGAGGCTTCAAAATCATAAAATTCAACTGCTTTCTTTTTTTTTAAGATTTACTTTTTATTTATTTCTCTCCCCTTCCCCTAACCCCCCAAGTTGTCTGCTCTCTGTATCCATTTGCTGTGTGTTCTTCTGTGTCTGCTTGTATTCTTGTCAGTGGCACTAGGAATCTGTGTTTCTTTTTGCTGCGTCATCTTGCTGCGTCAGCTCTCCATGTGTGTGGTGCCACTCCTGGGCAGGCTGCACTTTTTTCACATGGAGTGGTTCTCCTTGCAGGGCGCACTCCTTGAGCATGGGGCCCCCTTTTTTGGGGGACACCCCGTATGGCATGGCACTCCTTGTGCACATCAGCACTGTGTGTGGGCCAGCTCACCATACAGGTCAGGAAGCCCTGGGTTTGAACCCTGGACCTCCCATGTGGTAGGTGGATGTTCTGTCCATTGAGTCAAACCCACTTCCCTGCTTCTTTATCTAGAGGGAAGAGAGGGGCAGAGCTATATTATGTTATTCCCAAGGTCCTGAGCTGGTAACAGTGGTTGGGGAGGTAATAGCAGTGAAATCAGAAAAAGGGACAATGTATGAGATGATACAATGTATCTTCTCTGAATACAGTGGACCAATTCCACAATGGAATGAGGCTAGAAATCAGTAACGGAAGGATAATTGGAAAATTCATAAGTATGTGGAAATTAAACAACACATTCTAAAACAGCCAATGGACCAAAGCAGATATCATAAGGGAAATTAGGAAATATCTTTGGGTAAATGAAAACAAAAATTCAATATACCAAAACTGATAGGATGCAGCAAAGGCAGTGAGTAAAGGGAAATTTATAGTTCTAAATCCTTACATTAAAATAAAAGAAAGATCTCAAATCAGACACCTAACTAGAAACAGATAATTAAAAAAAAATAGGACCAAAAATCTAAAACTGGTTATTTGATAAGATCAGTAAAATTGACAAACCTTTAGCTAGACTGATAAAGCAAAAAGACAGGATACAAATAACTAAAATCAGAAATGAAAGGGGAATCATTACTACTGACTTCACAGAAATAAAATGGATAATAACAGGATACTATGAAGAACTGTACACCAACAAATTATATAACCCAGATGAAATGGAAAAATTCCTAGAAACACACTAACTACTTATTTTGAGAAGAAATCAATCTCATGAGACAAATAACAAGTTCAGAGATTGAATCAGTAATTGAAAGCCTCCCAATAAAGAAAAGTATAGTAACAGATGGCTTCACTGGTGAATTTTGCAAAACATTCAAAGAATTAACACCACTCCTGCTCAAACTCTTCCAAAACATTGAAGAAGAGTGACTACTTCCTAACTCATCCTATAAGGCTGGCATCACCCTAATTCCAAAGCCAGAAAAAGGTATCAAAAGAAAGGAAAATTGCAGACTAATAGCCTTTATAAATAAAGAGGCAAAAATTCTCAACAACCTACTAGCAAACTGAACCCAAGAGAACATTAAAGGAATTATACACCTTGCTAGTATGGCTCAACATAAAATAAATCAATTAATATAATACACATTAATAGAACCCAGGAGGGAAAAGCACATGATCATTTCAATTGATGCAAAAAAGGCATTTGACAAATCCAGCACCCTTTCTTTATAAAAACACTCAGAAAATGAGCAATAAAAGGAAACTTCCTCAAAACAAATGAAAAAAAAACAAGCAAACCAAAAACCTCAAAAGATAAAAATCTTACTCGATGGTTAAAGGCTGAACACTTTCCTCCTAAGATCAGGAACAAGTCAAGGATGACCACTGTCATCGCTGTTATTCAACACTGTCCTGGAAGTTCTAGCTAGATAAATTAGGCAAGAAAAAGAAGTAAAACTTACTCAAATTGGAAAAGGAGAAGTAAAGGTTTCCTTATTTGCAGATGACATTATCCTATATATAGAAAATCTAAAAAATCCACAATAAAGCTACTAGAGCTAATAAATGAATCTAGCAAAGCGGTGGGATACAAGATCAACATGCAAAAATCAGTCATGATTCTCTACACTAAAACAATATGAAGAAGAAATCCAGAGAAACTCCACTTATAATAGTTAAAAACCTAACCAAGGATGTAAAGAACTTGTATGTGGAAAAGTACAAAACACTGCTGAAAGAAATTACAATAAATGGGATAACATTTATTATATGGATTGGAAGACTAAATATTGTTAAGATATCAATTCTACCCAATGGGATTTACAGATTCAAGACAATCTTAATTCGAATTCCAACAGCCTGCTTTGCAGAAATGAAAAAGGCAATCGTTAAATTAATTTGAAAGGATAGGGGTCCTGTATAGATAAAACAATCTTGAAAAATTGGAGGACTCACACTTCCCAATTTTAAAATTTATGACAAAACTACAGTAATCAAAACAGCATGGTACTGGCACAAGGACTGACATATATACCAATGAAATAAAATTGAGACTTAAGAAATAAATCCTTACGTCTATGGCTAAGGATGCCACGCTCACTCAATGGGGAAATAATAATTCTCTTCAACGAAATGTGCTGAGAAAACTGGATATGCATATGCAAAAAATGAACCTGAGAATGTATGTAAAAATTAACTTAAATGGAACAGAGATTTAAATATAAGAAAAAAACTAAAACTTCTAGAAGAAAACATAGGGAAACACCTTCAGGACGTCATATTCGTGAATGGCTTCTTAGAATTTACATCAAAACTACAAGCAACAACAACAAAAATATAGATAAATGGGACCTCATCAACAAAATAAAAAAATTTTGCACATCAAAGAACTTTATCATGAAAGTAAAAAGACAACCTACAGAATGGGAGAAAATATTGGGAAACCACATTACAAATAAGGGTTTAAAAGTCCAGAATATATAAAGAAATCCTACAACTCAGCAACAAAAAGACAAACGAAACAATTTAAAAATTGGTGAAAAACTTAAATTGACATCTCTCCAAAGAATATACACTAATGGCCAATAAGCACATAAAAAGATGCTCAACACCATGGGCCATTAGGGAAATTCAAATGAAAACCGTGATGAGATACTATTTCACACCCAATAGAGTGGCTGCTATTTAAAAAAAAAATGTTGGAGAAGATGTAGGCAGGTCGGAACACTTGTTCACTGTTGGTGGGAATGTAAAATGGTGCAGACCCTGTGGAAAAGTTTGGTGGTTCCCCAGAAAGTTAAATATAGAATTACCATATGACTTGGTAATCCCATTTCTAGGTCTATATACAAATGATCATGAAAAATGGAACTCAAACAGATATGTGCACACTGATGTTCATAGCAGTGTTATTCATCACTGCCAAAAGATGGAAGCAACTCCAGAGTCTATCAACAGATGAATGGATAAAGGAAACGTGGTATATACATACAATGGAATTGTAACATATATAGCTTTGCATTTTCCCCCCACAACCCTTCCAGCCTTTTATTTATTATTTTTTTAAAGGCCAGGTTAGATTTAATATAATAAATTATAAGAAATAGTGTAGCAACAAACATTTATAAATGTAATTAATAATTCTAATGTAATAGAAACTAATTATAACATAATTCTATTTTTTATATTACAGCCCTAACTATTGGACATAATACTCTCTAAGAATGAAATAAATTATTTGTTTAGTTATTTAATTTCCCTTTAGGCCATAATTCTTTCTGGATAATCAAATTCTTATTTGGGAATTCTTCCAGTCTTCCTGGAATGAATTACCACAGATAAAATATGCCAACTCATAATTTTATGAGGTAGAAAAACTCAAAATCTTTTTCAACAGTAGTCATGCTAAGTCATTATTGATCCAGATGGATTATTTTAATTAACAAGTATGCATAAGAAAGGGTTAAAGAAAAATGAAGTACACCAAAATAGTAATATATCTCTTCTCCACTTCTCCTCAATTAAAAGCAAGTATTTATTTTGTATGAAGAAACTTACAGGATACTGATCACAGGAAAAATTTTCCAGTTTCACTGAGTAATTATTGTTCATTTTATATTTATCTGGTCTACTCCAGCTTTTTTTGGTTACTATTTGCATAGAATACCTTTTTCCAACCTTTCACTTTTAACTTGGTTTTGTCCTTATGTCTAAGGTGGGTCTCTTAAAGACAACATATAGATGGCTCATAATTTTTTACCCATTTTATCAGTCTATGTTTTTTGATCCAGGCATTCAATCCACTAACATTCAGTGTTACTACTGTAAAGGCATTACTTATTTCATCAATTTTGTCCTTTGGCTCTCTGTTGTCATATCATTCTATTGTCTGTCTTCTTATCCTTTAGTTTACCCTTCCTACTAATCTTCATTTCTAAACTCTTCTCCAAATATCTCACCCTTGTTTTTTCCTTTCAGGCTGCAGCATTCCTTTTAATATCTCCCGTAATTCTCGTCTTTTGGTAACATATTCTGTCAGTTTTTGTTTGTCTGTGAAGACTTTGAACTTGCCTCATTTTTGAAGGACCACTTTGTTGGACACAGAATTCTTTGCTGGCAGTTTTTCTCTTTCAGTACCATAAATACGTCAGATCACTTTCTTCTCTCCTCCATGGTTTCTGATGAGAGATCTGCACTTAATCTTATTGAGTTTCCCTTCTATGTGTTGCTTTGCTTTTCTCTTGCTGCTTTCAGAATCCTCTCTTTATCTCTAATATTTGTTATTCTGAATAGGAGGTGTCTTGGGGTAGGTCATTTCAGATTTATTCTGTCTGTGGTGCATTGTCCTTCATAAGGGTTGGGAAGTTTTCAGTCATTATTTCTTCAAATATTCTTTCTGCCCCTTTTCCATTCTCTTTTCCTTCTGGGACACCACTAATGCAAATGTTTGTGCATTTTGCATTGTCATTTAATTCCCCGAGACTGTTCCATTTTTTCCATTCTCTTTTCTTTCTGTTCTGTCTTTTCCAGTTTAGATGTTCTGTCTTTGAAATCATTAATTCTGCTTTCAAGCAAATCAAATCTGCTCTTATGTGACTCTAATATATATTAAATCTCATCCATCCTGTCTTTCATTCCCATAAGGCTATTACTTTTCTTTGCAGGCTTTCAAATTGTTCTTTATGCTCTACCAGTGTCTTCTTTTTTTTTAGAGTCTTTAAAAAAGATTTATTTATTTATTTATCTCCCCTCTCCCCCGCCCAGTTGTCTGTTCTCTGTGTCCATCTGCTGTGTGTATTTCTTTGTCTGCTTCTGTGGTTGTCAGAGGCACTGAAATCTGTATTTCTTCTTCTTGCGTCATCTTGTTGTGTCAGCTCTCCATGTGTGTGGTGCCATTCCTAGGCCGACTGAACTCTCTTTCACGCTGGGCGGCTCTCCTTATGGGGTACACTCCTTGTGCATGGGGCTTCTCCATGCGGGGACACCCCTGTGTGGCAAGGCACTGTGCGTTGGCCAGCTACACATGGGTCAAGGAGGCCCAGGGTTTGAACTGGGGACCTCCTATGTGGTAGATGGATGTCCCAACCACCAGGCCAAGTCTGCTTCCCTACCAGTATCTTCTTAATATTCTTTACTTCTTTAGTCATATTTTCTATAAATTATTTGAAGTTATTTGGAAAAGTTGTGTGATTAACACTGATGAATTGTCTTAAATCCTGTATCTCTTCAGGATATTTGGGTTGTTCTTTTGACTGAGTCATCTCTTCCTGTTTCCTAGTATAGCTTGTAATTTTTTGCTGATGTCTAGGAATCTGAATATGTTGGTGAGTTTACTCTGATGGCCAATTTCTCTCTCTTGCTTATTTTTTTCCCCCACAACTTTCCTTTGATATTTGGTTCAACTTAATCTTAGTCTTTAAAATAGCCCAACTTAAGTTTTCAAAATTGAGTCAGGTACTCACTAGTGGGGTGCAGATTTTCTCCCAGGGGTTGGATAGAGAGTCAGAACATTTTTTTTTTTTGTCCTTGCAATTTCCAGGCTGGCCAGCAGATGACACTAGTTAGCACACCTTTCCACAGAGGTGTTTCAGTCTTGGCTTTCCTGTGTTCCTGTCTTGAATCTCCATAGTGGAGATTCAAAGAAGGTTCTGCTGGCTGAATTCACTGAAGAAAAACACCCAACCTCTTCTTTTACTCTTGAAACAGCTGACAGGAAGGAAGATGTCTGTTCCCCTCTCAATTGGCTGCAACAAGCCACAGGTTTTACCCCAGCTTTATATCTTGGATGGGGAGGAGGGGAACCCTTCCTGGCTGCCACGGGGGCTTGGTAACTCATGTTTGCCATTTCAGCTTCTTCATCTCTCTGTCCCTCACCCTCCTGGGAGTTGTGTAGCACTGTCCTGGTCTGCTGACCCCCAAAACAGGTCCCCCAGACAGCTTTTTGCTCTTTCTCCATTGTTTTTGTGAGAGCATTCTGCTCTGCCTGTTAGCCTGTCACCATCTTCCCACAATCCTACTATGCCTTTTTCTTAGGCCTCAGTTTTCTAAAGAAGAGCCCACCCATTTGTTTTAGACTGTGTCAAGCTATAGCTAAAGAACAGAAGTCTGAAATACCATTTATAACAGAAAGTTCCAATGCTCTAAATTTGGTTCTTAAATGAATGGCCATTTAATTTCTTAATAGTTACACAGCAAGCCTTGGGAAAAGTGTTTCAGAGCTCATGACTGTTCAAGTAGGCTTAGACTCCTCTTCCATGAAACTTTAAGAATTATCTAATCTGTGCACTGCTTTAATCATGCATTGCACTTTTTAATCATGCTTCCCCCTCACATGCCCTTCCCATCCACACACAGAAATAAGGTAGAAAAGACCCCTCTTACTTTGTGGCAAGTGCAGCTTGAGCCTCGGAAGCACAACTCTCTGCCTACCGTCACAGATTAGGATTTAGGCCATGACCAGGCTCAGTCTCTCCAATAGAGAGGACTGCCCTCTTGGCAATTGAGGGTGAGGCCCCAGGTAAGCCCCTTATTAAATGCTCTTTTGCTCACCAAGCTGGACTTGTCTGATTGTTTCTTTGGTCTAATGTATCCCTCTTTGTTTGGTGGGAAGCTGTCCTTTTACAGGGCTCCCTTCTATATAATTGGTGTAGTCAACAGGATGCAGCAGACCAAAGATGAGTTGGGGTGGGGAATCATCTATAGGAGGTAAATCCAGAATTGCTGTTGACTCCACATGGGGTTTGCTCTCTTGTTTGCTTGATTGTTGTGTGAGTATGGGGATGCCCTGAAAATGTTGATAGGCATAGAGCAGGAACAGATGATTCTGAGGTTTAATAAAGATGACAAGTGCACTGCCACAGCAGTCAGCTGGCTGTTACTATGGGTGATACAGTTAGATATAGCAGATTGTCTCGAGACATACAAATTGGCCATTTGAGGGAAGGCTTACTAGAAAAGGATTTGCAGATTTCCACCTCTGCCTTAGTCACAGATCTCTCTGAACAACTAGATAAGAAGGATGAAAACGTGGAAATGTTGGCCTTAATGTTAGACTGTTTGTGCAAAGTAAGGCTAAATCACAGATGTTAATATCCCACATAAGCAAGAGTGCTAAATGGGGCACTCTTTTTTCACTGTCAGTGAAATCACACTTGTAAGAGAATACTCTGCTGGCGTGCAAATTGAGATTAGGAAAACATTCCGACAGCAACTCTGCAAGCCCCTTGCCACCTGGATGGTGTGCCTGTGGGATAGTAGAGCTGATGGAATTGGTTTAACTGCTGGAGAAGTGGAAGTTTCCATGTTAATTCTAATTGGACTTGGATGGCCACATTAATAAAATTGGTGCTGTTAAAGTTTAATAACTTTTGAACCATACAACTCTATGAAAGTAAAGGAGGGAGAAAAAAAAAATAGAAAAATTCTGCTTTTATAAGCCTGCAATTAAATCATGTTTTAGTCCTTATAGCAACCAGACCCCTGCAAACTTGCCTCCAGGAAACTGTTTCAGAAATGTGTCTTGTAAATATTTTATAATATATTTTGCTGAAATACTGATAAAATAGTAAACTAAAGAAACCATTTTTTTTAGAAACCATCCCCTATAAGCTACCAATATTATAGTATTGCATGCTACTAGGTATTTAAAATAAAGAAAATTATGTTTGCACATAACCAAATTGAGTTATTTTAAGTTGTAAGAGGTTTGTTTTGGAGACAGTTTCCAATATCATTTTGGAAGTATTTATGTAAGGTAACTTAAGTAGGAAGGTATACAGATTGTGTTTTTTCTTTTTATTAAGGAGAAAAAAAGTAATTTTGTCCTAAGATAAAATGGTTATTAAGAAAGAGAAAATGGGAACTTGTACATAGGAAGCAGATGCTCAACCATTTGAGCTACATCTGCTCCTCTTCATAAAGATTTAAAAGTTTTGGTATCAAGTAGTAAACTGATACAAAACTAAAATTTGTTTCTTTTTCTGTTAAAGTACCAAAAATTTTCTTAAATTATTGATCTGTTTTAGTAGAAGACTATAAAGAATTTCCTCCTGAATAATCAGTATACAAAACAGAAATTCTGTTTTATCAAACTAGCTTCTTGTGATTTATATTAACTTTATTGTGTTCTTGGTTTAAGAAAAACAAGTCTTCTCATTTTTATTTTTTTATTTTTAAAGATTTATTTTATTTATTTCTCCCCCTTTCCCCCCCCATTGTCTGCTCTCTGTGTCCATTCACTGTGTGTTCTTCTGTGTCTGCTTTCATTATCTGGTGGAAATGGGAAACTGCGTCTCTTTTTTGTTGCATCATCTTGCTGTGTAAGCTCTCTGTGGGTGCGGTGCCACTAGGGGGGGGGGGCTGCACTTTTTTCATGTGGGGTGGCTCTCCTTGTAGGGTGTATTCCTTGCATGTGGGGCGCCCCCACATAGGGCATGTGGCATGGCATTCCTTGTGTGTGGCAGCACTGTGCATGGGCCAGCTTACCACATGGGTCAGGAGGCCTTGTGATTGAACTCTGGACCCTCCATATGGTAGACAGGTTCTCTACCAGTTGAGCCATGTCTGCTTCCCTCTTCTCACTTTTAAAAGAACACAATGTTCAAACCTAACAACTTTCAACCTTTTGCTTTATCAAGGTCAAATCCTAAAAAGATCTTTTTATTTCAAACTATTGTAAAAGATTTGTTCTGTCACCTTGTAAAAACTGAAGTTTAAGATATATTTAGGGGATTTGAATCTCTGGACTGACAATGTGATAGCCAGGTCCTGAGTCTCAACAGACTCCAGCACCTACAATCTGATCTATTGGACTTACCACACTCAGCTAAGATGGAGTTGAAGAAGGACAACCACCACACCATGGAGCCTAGAGTGATTACAACTGAAAATGGGAGGATTGCATCCAGCATCCATGTGGAATCTGAGCCTCCTCTTGACATAGAGGTGCAATGGACACAACCAATCCAATGTCCACATAGAAGAGGTGGCATTGGATTGGGAAAAGTGGACATGGTGGCTGATGGGTATGGGGAAAGGCAGGAAGAGATGAGAGGTGGAGGCGTCTTTGGGACATGGAGCTGCCCTGGATGGTGCCTCAGAGGTAATCACCGGACATTGTAAATCCTCACAGGGCCCACTGGATGGAATGGAGGAGAGTATGGGCCATGATGTGGACCATTGTCTATGAGGTGCAGAGGTGCCCAAAGATGTACTTACCAAATCCAATGGATGTGTCATGATGATGGGAACGAGTGTTGTTGGGGGGGTAGAGGGGGGGTGGGGGGGTGGGGTTGAATGGGACCTCACATATATATATATTTTTAATGTAATATTATTACAAAGTCAATAAAAAAACAAAACAAAACAAAAAAAAACTGAAGTACTAAATATAGTTTTCATTTGATATCTTATAAATTGCATGGGGGATGTTTAGAAAATGTATAAAAGTTAAAAGGGGTTGTCTAACTGTTAATCAAATTTGTGTGAGGGAAACGGACTTTGGCCCAGTGGTTAGGGCGTCCGTCTACCACATGGGAGGCCCGCGGTTCAAGCCCCGGGCCTCCTTGACCCGTGTGGAGCTGGCCCATGCGCAGTGCTGATGCGCGCAAGGAGTGCCGTGCCACACAGGGGTGTCCCCCGCGTAGGGGAGCCCCACGCAAGGAGTGCACCCATAAGGAGAGCCGCCCAGCGCGAAAGAGGGAGCAGCCTGCCTAGGAATGGCGCCGCCCACACTTCCCGTGCCGCTGACGACAACAGAAGCGGACAAAGAAACAAGACGCAGCAAAAAGACACAGAAAACAGACAACCGGGGGAAGGGAGGGGAATTAAATAAATAAAAATAAATCTTTAAAAAAAAAAAAAATCAAATTTGTGTGGGTAAAATGTTCACATAAATATTTAAACATTGTATAAAACTCCTAGAGATTTGACAATACTTTCTGCATGATGGCAGATACCAATATAATGTTTAAAATTTTTTTTAAATTTTTAATTTTATATTTTTAAAAGAAATTTTAGATTACATAAATGTTACATTAAAAATATAGGGAAAAATATAGGGGATTCCCATATGCTCCTCCCTACCCCCTCTCACACTTTCCCACATTAACAACATCCTTCATTAGTGTGTACATTTGTTACAATTGATGAACACATATTGAAGCATTGCTACTAACCATATTGGCCTGTATGACATTGCAATGACAGATACAGTCCATTATATATTTTGGCATAACCTACAAAACTGTGTGAGATAGAGTGTAAACTATAATGTAAATTATAATGTTCTTAATCATGGTTTTAGTTATTTAGAAAATATTATATGTCACAGAAATAACATTTCCAACTTGGAATCAAGAAGCAGACTCTCTGGCCTGTATCTGTAGGTTTTGCCCACTCTCGCTAAGGGAGCAACCCTATGGCTACACAAAAAGAGTGGCCATCAGAGAACTGCCATGGAGTAATACATGGCTGGACATTAGGCATTCCTATAGGTCTTCTGACCTGGTTCGTGTAATACAATATTGTGAAGCCTGTTCTCAACTTTGGTCACAAGCAGTGTCTTAGAGCAGTGGGCATATCTGTAAAGCCACACATTATGGTGATGGACTTCAGTGTTGTTAAACTCCCTTGTGCATTTAAACCAGGCCCCCAGTACCATGCATGGTGCCTCTCCATTTGGGTTATTGACTAGATCAATAACTATGACCCCTAAAACATCTTCTGGTCATGCTCCTGAAGTAAATGGAAATATGTTGCTGCCCTAGATTCCTGCAACTCTACCAGCTGGCAATGGCTTCACATCACTAGATCTATGGTGGACATTGCCTCCAGACTGGCTATGTTTCATAGTGCTGGAGGGTGCTATGCACCAGGCCAGTGGAACACTGAAGACTACCTTCCTATTCTCTCAAGGACCAACAGTGCTACAGTGTGCTGGCTGTGTGAAGGATAATCCAAGTGGAGTAATAATTGCCAGAGTAATGTAGGTAGAACCTAAGCAAACACAATTGGCCTTAGGGCCTGTTCCCATTGAGGAACAACATGTATGGTATTTCAAACCTGGAGCTTGCCCATTGGTGGCCCATGTCTTAGGACTTACGGAGAAACTCCAACTGTCGTTTTGCTTATTGGGGAAGATCTCCTCCAGGTACCCACTAAACACTTATGTTTGCATCCTTAGGCTAATATTCCTGCTTCACATGAACTTATCCACTGTCTTCCTCATCTGGGCTGCCACAGTGGGAGCTCACACAACCAAATGGAATGTTGGGTAGTAAGTAACTAGTGACTATAAGTCATAGCCACCCTTCTAGGTGGCAACTCCCAGAACCCACAAACTCCTATAGATACTCTCCTTTTGCTAAAGATGTCTCTTCTATTGTCAGGGAACGTGTTTAAAAACCCACCTATCCCTCATATCAATTTGGGATGGCCTCACCTGGATGGTGGCAGAACATGGCGTCCTAGATGCTTGAGCAACTTTTGTCTCAAAAGAAACAATACTTCTGATCAAAGAACCCACCACTGTACAAGATGGCTGCCATTGCAGGTGTGTGGCTGCGTCATCATCTGACAGACTGAATTGATTGGACAGCAAAATGCATCCCTATGCATGGGAGCTTGTATACTGCCTTCAGGGGTGGTTTAGTTATGTGGAACATTCTTTTAGGTATATCTACCTTATAATTGAACAGGAAGATGTACACTAGTATATTCTTTCTTACCTGGAATTACACACAAAATTTTCCCAAGCACACCTTAAAACCTCTCAGCTCTACAAGACCATTTTGGCATTGGCACAAAGTGCTTTCTAGCATGGTGGGGGTGGCTGCTTAGTATTTTCCTTCCTTGTGCTGGAGCTTTAGATGCTTTAGCAGAAGTACAGCCCTGGCTAACTTCACTGCCTAAGCTCTTAGTGATACTAAACATAGAATAAGCCTCTTGAATGAAGGAACAATTCAAATGAAAAAAGTGCTATTACAAAACTGTATGACGTTAAATATACTTACTCCTGCACAGGGGGACACTTGTGCTATAATTGGCACTGCTTGCTGTATCTACATATACTTGATGAACATATTATCAGTGTTTTGAATCATTTACAAAAGTCAATCTATCATACGAAAACCCTAAGCCTAGCGGACTCTTTCCTCCTGGTTCACAAACTTACCCTCACACTGGAGTTGTGCTTTACTGTTTGGTAGTCTCATTATAATACTCATTTGCTTGTCTTGCTGTTGTTTGAATTGTAGTTGGGAACTAATCACACAACACTGCCATTTGTAAACCCCCCCCTTCCCATTCTATACTCAGGGCTTTATGTGGAAGAGGTGGTGGAAAGATGGTAAGAGTTGTGGGACAGGGTGGTTTTGTATTTTTCCCACAACCTTTCCAGTTCTTTCCCCTTTTAGTCAGCATTTTATTTCCTTTTTTTTTTTTTTAAGATTTATGTTATTTATTTATTTCTTCCCACCCCCTTGTTGTTTACACTTTCTTTGTCTGTTCTTTTTGTTTCTTTAAGAGGCACATGGGAACTGAACCTGGGACCTCTGATATGGGAGGAAGGCATGCAATGTCTTAAGCCACCTCCATTCCCTGTTTAGTTGTGTCTCTCATTATGTTTTTCTTCTTGTGTGTCTTGTTGCATCAGCTTTCCATACCTGCTTGTTGTGTCAGCCCACTGTCTTGCTCATCTTTGGGAACTTCTGTTCCCTGCTGTGTTGTGTCTCTCATTATGTTTTTTCTTCTTGTGTCTTTTGTTGTGTCATCTTGTTGTGTCTGCTTGTTGCACCTGCCCATTGCACCACCTTGCTGTCTTCTTTAGGAGGCACCAGGAACTGAACCATGGAGCTCCCATGTGATAGGCAGGAGCTCAATCACTTAACCCATATCCACTTCCCCATTTCATTTAATAGTTATACAGCAAGCCTTGGGAAATAACTGTGTCTAAGCTCATGACTGATAAAGTATGCTTAGACTACTCTCCCAGGAAACTCTAAGAATAATCTACTCTGTGAACTGCTTGACCACCTTCATTTCAATATATCCCTTACATAATTACTATAAAGATGTAACTTCAACCCTACTGACACACATTGTAAATGCTCATTTTATATAGTTGCTTTGAAAGTGTAACTTCTCCTGTGCTGGGAAACATTGTGAATGGTTGTTCCTTGATTATCTGTCCTGAGCATTCCACTTTTTAATCATGTTTTCCCTTCGCATGCCCTCCTTATCTGCTTATAAGCATGTAGTAGAAAAGAACCCTCTTGCTTTGTCGCAAGTGACACTTGGAAGCACAGCTGTCCAGCTATCATCACAGATAAGGATTTAGGCCATGACCAGGCTCAATAAAGGCGGCCCCTTTCTTTCTTCCTGGTATCATGAGCTCCTCAGCATGTTTGAATCAGTTTATCAGCAAAGTTGCTACTGCATGTGAAAACCCAGTCCTTATGCATTTAGGACAGGGACATCCCACATCCTATACTATAGTTAAGCAATCAATTTGCTTAAGATTTACTGGGTAAATTTGGGGGTTTGTATATTGGTCTTCTGTGTTCTATCTCAATGAGGGGGAATTTTCCTTGGAATCCTGTTCTGGTTTCAAAGCTGAGCGGGTGTGTCGAGCTGTGTGCGTGCTCTCCAGCAATCTGTAACCTTTGCAGGGGGAAGGTTCATGGGTTAGATGGAAAACTCATTTTAACCACAAACAGTCTTTGGAATGAAAAGGGCTCTGGCAGTCCTGACTTCTGGAATTAGTGGCCATAAACAAGAGTTTCAGAGTTCTGTGCTAGATAAACATTTTTTGTTAGCTACGTGTTTCTCCCCAGATACAGTGTGTGGGAAGAGAAATGAGTTTGCGATCCTGTTCTACGACACACCTTTCATTTAACAACTAGTTCTGGCTTCAGTCAACAGCATGAGGGTCTCCTGGGGAGGAATGGTGTCTGTGTGTACCCTGAGAAGAATGTGTTAGGTGGGATCCTGAGACACATCACAAGAAGGCCTCTGGAATGAACTTGGAAGGGGATGAAGGAAATCTTGAGGAAATGTAAAGCTAAATGTTACAGAGGGAGAATCATGGGCATGACACAAAATGAAAACAGCTGTCAAGGAGATAGACAGTAACCCTCAGTGGTCATTCAAAAAGGGTCACACTACTGGGTAAGAGGGGTGATGTCTTCTCTCCACTATTCCCCAGCACATTAGTCTGACCTCCACCTGCCCAGTGCACTGCAGATGGCATCCCCCTTGCCCACTGCCTAGGTCAGTAGGAAGAACAGGGAGGAGACTGGTGATCAGGAAGAGAAGGAGGATGTAGACATCTGTCTCTGCTCCCTCTTGGCTTTAGCCAGGGTTTCAGCCAGTGGCCACCCACTGTGTGGCTTCTGTTGGGTGTCAGGGGCCAGGGAGTCCCTCCTGGCTCCAGCCTCATGGGCTGTAGTAACCAAGCTCTCCACTGCCCTCAGCCCTGGGGTTGGTCATAGCTTCCTGATTCTTCTCAGCCTGGACCCATTACCACCCATTTGTTCCTTCAACCTTGGCATTAGAAGCCATCAATGAGGGGGACCAGACCTGGTACATACCAGGAAAAGACTTAAAAACAACAACCACAACAAAAACCCCACAATAGGCTCAAAGAACTAAAGGAAAAGATTATCAAAGAACTAAAGGAAATCATGAAAATGAGAGATGAACACAAATAAAGTATCAATAAAGGGATGGAAATCACAAAAAGAAAGAAAATAGAGCTGAAGACTAGAGTACAGAAAATAAAAATTCCCCAGAGGGGTTCAACAGTAGGTTGGAACTCACAGAAAAGTCAGTGACCTTGAAGATAAGTCAGTTGAAAACACATAATCTGAGAAGCAGAAGAAGAAAGAATGAAGTGAACAAAGCCCAAGGAATTGGTGGGACACCATCAAGCATGCCAACATATGATTGCGGAAATCCCAGAATGAGAAGAAAAAGATGAAGAAGTAGGGAGACTATTCAAAGAAATAATAGCTGAAAATGTCCCATATTTAGTGAAAGACATGAATTTATACATCCAAGATGTTCAACAAACTTTAAACAGGGTAAAACCAAATAAACCTACACCTGCCTTTGTTATAATCAAACTGTTGAAAGTCAAATATAAAGAGAGAATTTTTAAAGCTGCAAGAGAGAAGCAACATGTCACATACAAGGAAGCCTCCATAAGATTAAGTGCCAACTTCTCATCAGAAACCAAGGAAGGAAGAAGGCAGTGGGATGATATATTTCATGTGCTGAAAGCAAACTGTCACCAACCAGGAGTTTTATGTGCAAAACTGTCTTTCAAAAATGAGGGAGTGATGAGGACATTTCCAGATAACCAAAAGCTGGGGGGAATTTGCCACCCCTAAATTGGCCCTGTAAGAGATATTAAAGAGTTCTGCAGGCTAAAAGGAAAAGGCATTATACAATAGATTGAAGCTGCATGAAGAAATAAGGGTCTCCAGTAATATTTTTGATTTGGGAATTTGCCACCCCTAAATTGGCCCTGTAAGAGATATTAAAAAGTTCTGCAGGCTAAAAGGAAAGGGCATTATACAATAGATTGAAGCTGCATGAAGAAATAAGAATCTCCAGTAATATTTTTGATTTGTAACTCTATGTTTTACTTCCTACAGTATTGAAAAGGCAAATGCATAAAATATAAAGCAGTGGTTTTGGACTCATAATTTGTAACAAGATTTATGTATAAATAAGTAATTTGTGACAAGAACTACATAAAGGTGGGGGATGGAGGGCTATAGGAATATAGTTTATGTATATCATTGAAGGTAAGTTGGTATTTAAGCAAATGAAAGTGTTATAGATTGAGGATGTTAAATTTAAGCTCCATAGTAACAACAAAGAAAATATCAGACAATATGCAAGCTCATAGAGACAGAAATTACAGTACATGTTTTCAGGGTGAGTGGCAGGGGAAATGGGAATTAAAGCATAATGTTTGTTGACTTTCTGTTTGGGGAGATGGGAAAATTTTAGTAATGGAAGGTGGTGAGGGTATCACAACATAGTGAATGTGATTAACCCCACTGAATGGTATGCTTGGGAGTGGTTGAGATGGGAAGGTTTATGTTGTATATATGTTCCCACAACTGAAAAAAAAAGAATGAGCAACTAAAGAGACAATAACAATTAAACACAATGTGTGATCCTGGATGGAATCTAACAAGAGAGGAGAAAAGGCTCAAGGACATTATTGGAGAGCAGGTGTAGCTCAGTGGTTTAAGTGCCTGCTTCCCATGTACAAGGCTGAAGTAGGGGTAAGAAAGGGCATAGAAGTCACAGCTTCCCAGGTGGTGTAGTTCTGGAAGTCTGTTTCTTTTTAATAGAGTTGTAACTGCAACACATCCTCATACTATTGGCCAAAGACATGGCACCCTGGAAGAGCAGATCTCTGCAGAGACTTTGCTGTCTTAGCAGAGTCTTCCTGTTCTGGTTTGTTGAAGCTCCTTGGAAAAACGATTCTGTTTGTTCACACTCCAAAACCTCCATCACTGACCACACTGATACATACTATTTCACACTTTTAAGGTAATATTAGGAGGTGAGATAGGCTAATGAGTCAGGTTCTCCAGGAATGTTGTTTAACTGCTTTTGGCTGCTCACACTCCCATGCCCCCCACCTACCATGGGGCAGTTCCTAGGGACCTTGCTTTTCTCCTAACTCCATATGAACAGGGACAAAGAGGATATAATAGTTACTGGAAGACATTGCCCCAAAGTCAAGTCTACTTCACACATTCACGAAGGCTCTGGACCTGAAAATTGTCTCAGCAGTACACTAACCCCAGACAAACAGGATGGAGTGTGGCAGCAGTCTGCCCGCCTACATTTTAAGATGTGCCAATTTGGGCATAGAGGATTTTAGTAGGCTGGTGGATGCTCAGCAAAAATTCCTTCCTTTTCCCAGCCCCCTCCACAAGGCAGCATAAAATGGAGAATGTGCCAGGTTCATAGAGCAAGAGACGTCATGACTCAGAGTGTGCCCCCAAACCTAGTGCTGTTTCTGTATGGAAGTCCCCCAAATTAGCTCATGCTGTTGAGATTTTTTTCTCTTTTGCCATTTCTGGGACCCCTTTCTATTTAATATGCTCCTAGCTAGTTGCATTTCAATTATTAAATAAGTTTCTTCATGTCCCTGGACCTTTTCCTTAAAATAGCTGCCCCTTGTTCTTCCATTCCCCAGGGACAGCCCCTTTCAGATCCCAAATGCAGAGAGCTGTTCCTCTGGGTAGAGTGGATTCCTTCCATCTCCTCTGACCTTGCTCTCCTTCTTTGGTTTTCTCCCAGTAATAACACTTATTTCACAGCATAGATTCACACCTATTGTTAATACCTGGTTGTGGTTGATTAAAGAGGACTGAAAATTCCTTGCTGCTCTTTCCTCTGAGACATGGTTCTTTATTACCCTTCCCTTGAATCTGGGATGGCCTCAAGGGTTTGGTGACCAGTAGAATGTGGCAGAAAAGACGTTCCAGGACTTCTGGGACATGCTATCAGAGGCCTTACAGTTTCTACCCTGTTCTTTTGGAACAGCTCACTTGCATGGCATTTTCTCTTGGGACTTTCCCTCTCACAATCCAGCCACTGTGCTTTGAGAAGCTCAAGTCACATGGGAAGGCCATGCATTGGTGCTTCATTCAGCAGCAGCTGCTGAGAGTTCAGGGTCAGTTGCCATGCACTGCTGTGCGACTGGGCAGGCACGTTTCTTCCCTGGATTCCCATTTCTCCATTTTTATAATCTTTTAAAATTACATATAAGTATATATACACATATATATATGTTCTTATAGGTTTTTAAGAAGTTAAAAACAAGTAACATATAGTAAGTGCTCATGTACCTACCAAAGTCAACCAATATTAACATTCTGTCATATAATCATCAGATTTTATTTAAATATAAAAAAAATTTACATGTAGGTACCTGTGAATCCCTCCTTTCTTTCTCCATTCCCATTATTTCAAGATGACAATGGAAAGCCTTAAGTCAAGCATGAGGCCCTCTCTGTGTGGCCCTCTGGGTGAACAGCTGGCCCACTGACAGAAGTAACAGGTGTTCTTGCTTTGATTTCCATGTCCCTTAAAGCCAGGGAGAGTGAGCACCTTCCTTTGTTCATTGGCTTCTAGAATTCCTGACTAGGGATGTCCTGGGTTCCTGGATCCTGCTTAACTCATGAAAAAATTCCTAATGGTGGGATCACAGGCTCAGTGACATATCTGCAAGGTAGGAACTTTTGGACTTCAGGCGTCTGCCCTGGACCTCCTGTAACAGAGCCTGGGTGATAGCAACTGTTTGATCTGCTTGTAAACTCGAGCAGTTTATATATATTTAGGTCCACTTAAAGAAGTTGGATAATTCAGTTATAATTTGTATCTTTGCATTAATTAAATAAGGAGCAGTTGGTATCTAAGCCATTCCCTTCTGGGTCCTGCTTGGGGCTTTTGCTGTGGAAACATATCTGAGAAAGTGACAAATACCATTTGAAATAATAATGTATTTTTTTTTATTAGAGAAGTTGTGGGTTTGCAGAACAATTAGGCAGCTATTTTTAAAAAATTGATTTTTCTCCCCTTCTCCACCCTCCCACTCCCAGTTGTCTGCTCTCTGTGTCCATTTGCTGTGTGTTCTTCTGTGTCTGCTTGTATTCTTGTCAGCGGCACTGGGAATCTGTGTCTCTTTTTGTTGCGTCATCTTGCTGCATCAGCTCTCCGTGTGTGCGGTGCCTCTCCTGGGCAGGCGCACTTTTTTCATGCTGGGCGGCTCTCCTTACAGGGCATACTCCTTGTGCATGGGGCTCCCCTATGCGGTGGACACACCTGCGTGGCACTACACTCCTTGTGCGCGTCAGCACTGCGCATGGGCCAGCTCATCACACAGGTCAGGAGGCCCTGGGTTTGAACCCTGGACCTCCCATGTGGTAGGTAGACGCTCTATCCATTGAGCCAAACCTGCTTCCCAGGCAGCTATTTTTGATTCAGACAACCAGAGTAAAACCATCCTGGGATGGACTTCCACACCCTCTTTCATTCTTCGAGTCGTCAGTTAGGCACTCCGTTGTCCCTCAGACATGGGGAGTATTTGACAGGACACGAGAGTCCTTTCCCAGAGAAAGGAACAGTCAGTCAGTCTGGAAAATCACTGCTCAGCCCAGAACCCACTCATGAAATGCCTCGTTTCCTGAACGCTGTCATTCGAGAGCCATGGGTTGCCTTGGCACATGCAGCTCACAGAGGTGACACTAACCCCTGGCTCTAAACTTATCCCTGGATTTGTCTTCTATTGCAGTGAAGCCATCTCATTTTTCAGGGAGTTATGTGCAGCTTGTGAGCTTATTATTGTTTCTTTCCTGCATGGGCTTCCCCAAGTCACGTGCAGGAGGGATGACATGGTTACTTGCTGGAGCCTGGCCAGCCTCTGGATGTGGTCCCCACTGCATTGACAGATCATCAGGGGTCACCTCCGCAGCTGTGTCCCCAGCATCTGGAGCCTCCCTGAGGCCCAGGGCTTAGCCTTTCCCAGCCCTGCCTAGGAACTCACCCTCTGCTTCGCAGGCCCAGTGTCCTGATGGGAAGAGCTGGGACTGAGGTCTGGATGTGGCTGGCTGCCCTGGGCGCGGTCTGGCTCTGGGATCCCTCCTGGATTCCAAGAGTCCCGCCCCCAGAACAAAGCGTCCTTCCTCCTTTCTGCCATCACTTCCTCTGGTCACAGTCTGCCCTGTCTGATGTCTGCCCAGGGCGTCGGTCCTTTTGAGTCCCGGCCAGGTGGTTTCTCTAAGGGTGGAGGGTGAGTGCTGTCGAGGGAACGATGCAACAATGTAGAGGCCATATCTTCCCTGAACAAAACTGTGATGAAGGTGCCGTGGATTCCAGCTTGTCTATGGCCTGGGCTTGGTGGGGGCTCCTGGGAAGGCCACCCCAAAAGTGATGGTGAGAAGCCAGCGGCCTGGCCGCGGGTCACTGGGGCTTGTTGTAGTCGTCTCAGCACTCTGAGCGATGCCTGCATTTTCTCTAACATTCCAGAGTGGCCCCTCTGGCTTTTTCTAGGGAAGTTTCAATCAGGGGAATTCACAGAACCTCATTCTCTCAGGGCAGAAAGGCTCATAGAAACCCCTTGCCCCAGGGTTGAGTGGCTCATTCATGTCTCAAAATGGAGATCAGTCTTTATCGGTGTCCCTGGCCCAGGGCTCCTCTCATTGCCGGGCCAATGGCCACCCAAGGAATGGGCAGGAGGAAGTAGGCACTGTGTCTGCCATTTCTCCAGGAGGGAAGACTGAAAGGGACACTGAGTGAACATTTGCTTTGGATAGTGGTTTTTAAGGGTCTTCCTATAGAGAGGGCACCTGGGAGGAGTGGATGTGGGGAAGTTCTACGCCATTCCCTGGAGGCTCCCACCTGCTGAGGGCTCTAAACAACACAGAATTTTTGGAACAGCTGCTGTGTGCCATGAACATCGCATATAAAATGTGGTGGCTAAAAATTATTTTCTCATAGCTGGCATCAGAGTGTCTCTGGAGGAGACTTTCCTTGTTGAAAAACTGCTCAGGATCAAGCTGAGATGGCCTCTGAATCCCTCCCTGCTGGTTCTAAGTCTTCTGAACAAGGGAAAAGAGTCTGTGAGGAGGGAGGGGGAGACGGGAGGGTCAGGGCAGGTCAGCTGAGGACAGAGCAGTGAGCTCATGGCAGCTGGCTGTATTGACCACTGGGCATGAGCTCTAGGACCAAGAACTTTACAGGGGCCTCCAAAACCTCTTCCAAAGGGAATAGAGTGTGGATTAGAATGGATTTACTGATACTCTATCCTGGAACTAATGTGATTAGTAGTGGAAGTAAATTTAACACTGGGATGGAGAAAGTAGACATGGTAGCTGCTGAGGGTGGGAATGGGAAGAGGAGATATGATGTGGGGGCATTTTCAGGACTTGGAGGTGTCCTGGATGGTACTGCAGGGACAGTTACTGGACAGTGTATGTCCTCCCATGGCCCACTGGGTGGACTGGGGGAGAGTGTAAACCGTAATGTGGACCATTGACCGTGTGGGGCAACAGTGCTCAGAGATGTATTCACCAAGTGCAATGAATGTCCCATGATGATGGAGGAGGTTGTGGTTATGGGAGGAGTGGGGTGAGGGAGGTGGGGGGTATAACGGGACCTCATATTTTTTTAATGTAACATTAAAAGTAAATTCATTAATTGAAAAAAAAGCTCTTCCGAAGAATCTGAGAATGGTCAATAAGCCCCCAAAGAGGGGCTCAATATCCTTAAAGTGTAAGAGAAATGCAGATTACAACAACAAAGAAATTCCATCACAGAACCACTCGACTGGCTATGTAGAATGAGTGACAAATGCAAGTGTCACAAGGCTGTGGGCACTTGGCATTCTCAGACATTGTTGGAAGAAGGGGAAATGGTGCAGTCACTTTAGAAAACTGTTTAGTGATTTCATAGAAATTTAAGCATATGTCTGCTCTGTGATTGGACAATTCCACTCCTCAGTATCTATCCAAGAAAAATGAAAGCAGAGGTTCACCAAAAGACTTTTACAGAAATAACAATAGTTGCTTTCATTCTAATAGCCCCAACCTTTCTCTAGATGTCCATTAATAGGAGAATGGGTAAAGGATGGTGGTCCATTCTTATAATGGAATACTACTCAGTTATGGAAGAAATGAACTGCTGAGCCACACTAATATGGTGAATTCCAAATCCTGATATCTAAATTCCAAAAACCTTTGTGAAAGGAAAGAATGAATACATGTGATTCTCTTTAAGTTCTAGAAGAAGGCAAAATGAATCTGTGGTGCTAGAAATCAGATTATATGTTGCATGGAGTGGGGTAGATTGGGAAAGGGCAAGAGGAAATTTCTGTGCTGATGAAAACATTCTACATCTTGATAGGGACATTGGTTACACTGTATATTTGGTATAAGTACATTGTTGTGCATTCATCACTTAGAGCATTTTCATTATTACAATAATAATAATTATGACAATAAAAAACAAAGACAAACTAAAAAAGCTCTACCCCTTAATAATCACCTCCTTATTATTCCCCTGATATACACAGCTGGGATTCTGTATCCATCTCTCCAATTTATTTATTTGTTTTTAAAGATTTATTTATTTCTCTCCCCGTCCCCTTATTGTCTGCTCTCTGTGTCCATTTGCTGTGTGTTCTTCTGTGTCCACTTGCATCCTCCATGGCACTGGGAATTTGTATCTCTTTTTATTGTGTCATCTTGCTGCATCAGCTCTCCATGTGTGTGGCACCACTCTGGGGTGGGCTATGCTTTTTTCACGAGGGGTGGTTCTCCTTGCAGGGCGCACTCCTTGTGCGTGGGGCTCCCCTACGCGGGGAATACCCCTGTGTGTCATGGCACTCCTTGTGCGCAGCAGCACTGTGCATGGGCCAGACCAGCTCACCACACAGGTCAAGAGGCCCTGGGGATCAAACCCTGGATCCTCCATATGGTAGGCAGATGCTCTATCAGTTGAGCCATATCCGCTTCCCATCTCTAATTTATTTTTATTTACATTTTGTATAGACGGAGTCAAATGCTATGTAATGACTTTTGTCTAGTTTCTTTCACTTAGTATATTTCCTTTTTTTAACCCTTAATGGAAATTACGGATATATTACTATACTTTACTGTCCATACTTTAGAAGCTACATAATTTTTGAAATATATTTTTTATTTATTTTTAAAAGACACATAGATCACACAAAATGTTACATTGAAAAGTATAGGCGGTTCCCATATGCCCCACTCTCCATACCCCCCGCTTTTCCCACATCAACAACTTCTTTCATTAGTGTGGTACATTCATTGCAATTGATGAATACATTTTGGAGCTTTACTACACACCATGGATTATAGTTTACATTGTAGTTTATACTCTCTCCCATTCCATTCAGTGGGTTATGGCAGGATATATAATGTCCTGCATCTGTCCCTGCAATATCATTCAGAACAACACCAAGTCCAGATAATGTCTCTACTTCTCATCTCTTTTTCCCTCTTCCTGCCTTCAGGAACTCCAGTGGCTTCTGTCTCCACCTCAGTGATATAATTTCTTCCACTGCTGGAGTCACAATAATTCTATAGCAGAATACTAGTAAGTCTACTCTAATCCATATTTTATTTTTCCATCCTGATGACCCTGGGATGGCGGTGCCCACTCTACATCTCAATTGAGAAGTGGAGAAGCCACGTAAGTTTGAAATTAAATTTTCAAAAAAAATCTTTCAAGGTGTTACAGCAAAATAAATATTATGTTGGATTTGTGTGATACTGACATTTTGGTAGGCCCAAAATAGATAGTAGCCATTTTGTAGTGTCACCTCAGTCACTGTGGGCTGTGGTATGGTACATTTGAGTGTATCTGAGTGAGGTCCACAGGTGCTGCTGGAGTTCCATTTTCCCTGGAAGGGGGCCTCTCCCCACAATCCCAGAATCTTTTGTGAATTTAAACCCTCTGAATGAGGGCTGAGAGGGGTCAGGGTGGGGAGGCTAGATGAGTAGGGTCGGGGAGGCAGAGTTTTTTTCTTTTAACTTTTTCGTTTGAAAGAATTCTAAAATTATCGGACGGTTGCAAAAACTGTTTTCTTCTATCATATAGCACTATTAATTTTTAAAAAACTTTTTATGGTAGTTACATATCCAACTCAAAGTTCCCATTTTAATCACTTTCAAGTTTACAGTTACACTTGAATTATCTGACACTTGAATTACACTTGAATATATTTCATTACCTGAACTTTTGCATTAGCTCAAATAGAACATCTGTGACAATTAAGCAATAACTCCCATTCCCCAACTCTACCCTCTTCCATGGCCCGTGGTAACCTCTAATCTACTTTCTGGATCTCTGAATTTGCTTATTTTAGCTATTTCATACAAATGGAATTGCTCAGTATCTGTCCTTTTGTGTCTGACTTATTTTACTCAACATGATGTCTTCAAGGTTCATCCATGTTGAAGCATATATCAAAACTTCATTCCTTTTTATGGCTGAATAATATTCCATTGCACATAGCTCTTTTTATTCTGGTGTGCATGCATGCCTGTGCCCAAGCATGTATGCATGTGTGTACGTGTGTGTATTCATGGGCTGTGTCCCTAGCCAGAGACAGGCTGCCTTGAGAATGGCCACCACAGCTCTGTGACCCTAGTTTTGGCAGCGTTCACTGAGGTCCCTATATGATTTTGACTATTTGAATGAATTTAATTGTCCAGTGGCAGATCCTGGTGGGAAGAAATCGGGGCCAGGAGGGTGGGTTTCCCAGCTTTCTCAGCCTGGCACGGAGGAAACTGCTTTATTTTCCAGGTGGATATCTGCTCCAGTTTCCCATAGCTTGCTATTCTCTGTGGTTCTCTCTCAGGTTCACCTTCTAGCTAGGCAACCTTTCTGCTCAGCCTTTCTCTCCCTCTCCAAAAGGCAAATGGTCTTTAGGCTGCTTTGTGCCTGTTCTCTACACGTGTCATGACCTTTCTGAGATCCTTTTGGAATGATGTCAGATTCACGGGCGTTTAGTGCTTGCCTCCTTGTAGATGTGCCACCTGCCTCCCCCAACCATCCTTCCCAAATGCTGTTTGTAACAGCTAGCAGGGACATGCAAGTTCAACCTCGTTTCCGCTCAGCCAGCATGGATACAGCCACCTGAGGGGTCATAAGAATGCCAGCTCTTTAGCCCCAAATTAAACCTTTCTTAAGTCCTTTATATGTTTTCATGGTAGGCAAAGGTGCTGATTAAACACAGACATTGGGGTTCATTTGGTTTGCTCCCAGGCACATGTGTCTTCTGCTCAGAAGCCCTCATTCTTTTTTTTTTTTTTACATTTTTTTTTATTGATTTTGTAATAATATTACATTAAAAATATATATGTGAGGTCCCATTCAACCCCACCCCCCCCACCCCACCTCTCCCCCCCCCCCCCCAGCAACACTCGTTCCCATCATCATGACACATCCATTGGATTTGGTAAGTACATCTTTGGTCACCTCTGCACCTCATAGTCAATGGTCCACATCATGGCCCATACTCTCCTCCATTCCATCCAGTGGGCCCTGTGAGGATTTACAATGTCTGGTGATTGCCTCTGAAGCACCATCCAGGGCAGCTCCATGTCCCAAAGACGCCTCCACCTCTCATCTCTTCCTGCCTTTCCCCATACCCATCAGCCACCATGTCCACTTTTCCCAATCCAATGCCAACTCTTCTATGTGGACATTGGATTGGTTGTGTCCATTGCACCTCTATGTCAAGAGGAGGCTCAGATTCCACATGGATGTTGGATGCAATCCTCCCACTTTCAGTTGTAATCACTCTAGGCTCCATGGTGTGGTGGTTGTCCTTCTTCAACTCCATCTTAGCTGAGTGTGATAAGTCCAATAAATCATATTGTAGGTGCTGGAGTCTGTTGAGGCTCAGGACCTGGCTATCACATTGTCAGTCCAGAGATTCAAATCCGCTAAATATATCTTAAACCCCAACATTAACTGCACCTCCATCATCTTAGCATGAAAGTCTTATGAAGGAAGATCCCGTCTGAGTCCAGATTCATCACACATAAACACCAGTTCCAAAAAGGGGCCATCTGACCTGGTAGTTAACCCCATCGGCCATGACCATAACTCCCATGGGTCTCTTTAGCCCTCGAAGGAACCGTTATCTGGGGGTTGTATCTGCTTTATCTGTCTCTCTGACTCTGCTCAGTTGTGCATGAGGGCAAACCTTCTGCCAGCCTCCAGACTCTTTTTTAGAAACTCGTAGCCATATAAACTCATTTCTCTTTTCCATTTCCCCCTTACTTTAGGTCAAACAGCATTTTAAAGTCATGTTATTTTATGTAGACAGGGATATTCTACTGATCCACATTGAACCTTCCGTATAAGGTCATTTTCCAGTTGCATCATCAGTTGGTAGTTGATAGTGGTCCCTCGGTGCCAGGGAGGCTCATCCCCGGGTGTCATGTCCCACGCTGGGAGAAGCCCTCATTCTTAGTATGAAAAGCTTTCCTTTGGGGTTATCTCTTTTCTTTTCTGGGTTTTATTGCTTCAGCTTCTCTCTCTCTCTCTCTCTCTCTCTCTCTCTCTCTCTCTCTCTCTCCCTCTCTCCATAGTCATCCTGTTTATAAAGGACACCAGTAATAGAATTAAGACCCAACCTGGGCCATACCTTAACTGAAGTAACCTCATGCAAAGGCCTTACTTACAATAGGTTTACACCAACAGAAATGGATTATCTTTAAGAACATGATTTTTCTGGGGTACATACAGCTCCGAACCATCACATGGGGCAAGAAACCATGGAAGTGAGTCTTCCAGGCACCACTGGGAGACAGGATAATGAGGACATCAGCCAGGCCATGCTGCACGGAGGCCAGAGACCCTCTGTCATTTCTGACAACTGACGTAAGCCTCCTGGAGTCTCCCATGACCCCAGGGTGGGGGTGGAATTGTACTATCATTGAAGTTGGGTTTTTTTTTCCCAAGTCAGTAAGGTGGAGGGATGGAAGTTGTACTTGTAAAGATTTAAGAAAATAAAGGACATGAATTGAATTGTATCTGAACAGAAATATCTGAAAGGACTGACAAGAAACAGGCAACTGCAGATGCCTCCAGGGAAAGAAATTGGGCTGGAGAGAAACATTTTTCACTGTATACTTTTTTGAACTTTTTGAATGTTATGCCATGTAAATGCATCACCTATTTTAAAAATATCATGAAATTAAAACTTAAAAAGACAGAAAGAAATATGATTTTTCTTTTCCACATCCAAGTTTCTGGAGTAATATGCAAATTACTTACATTAAAGCTACTCCCTTTAAATATTGTGGATGGTGAAAGAAGCGATTAGAACACAATGGATGACAGACTTCCTTTTTATCTTTTTTATATTTGCAGGACACTGCACCTGACACGTAACATGCATCCCATCAGTAGTGGGAAAAGCCTTAGATTCTCCTTTGCGCTCAATTTAAAATGAGGCAGGTTTTACTTATTATAAAGACATAACATTTAGAAAGGCAAATCTTGTTACTTCTGTGGTTCTGTGGTTAAATTCAAAGTGTTTCTTAGATTGCCTGGGGCATACTTCCTCAGTAGAGGGGTGACTCCTCTTGAAATCAGGGCTGAAAGTCTTGTTGAAGTTGAATGCTTTTCTCTATATTCATTCATGAACATGCATGTCTGCTGGCACAGCTCCAGGCAGCAGGCATGAAGCAGTACACAAAACTGGTGACATCCCTCCCTTTTGGGCTCTACCTTTTAGGGGGCAGGGCAGACAAAATACACACACATACATAGACACATACGTGTGCCAGCAGGTGATCAGAGCTATAGAGAAAAGGCAGCCGGGAAGTGATGGAGGTTTGGGTGGTTGCTATTTTTTATGAGTTGGCCCTAAGCAGGGGATGCTGAGCTGAAATCTGAAGGCAACCAGGGAGGAGCCATGTAGATGTTGGGGGAATAGCATTCCAGGCAGAAGGAGCAGCCAGTACGAAGGCCCTGGGGTAGGGCCAGGCTTGGATTATTTGAGAAACTACCAACCAATGTGATGGGATTGGAAGGGAAGAGGAGAAAGATAGAAGAACAGGAGTTGAGGTCAGAGAGGTAAGTGGGCTGAATCCTGTAAGACTGCCAGCCTTGCAAAGAGTGAGGCATTTACTGGGAATGGAAAATGGCACCATTGCAAGTTTCGGAGCTGGGGGAGAGTATGAAGATCTGACTTAGGTTTAAGAGGATCATTTTGGGTGCTGGAGGGATAAAACTTCTGGGGCAGGGGAGCAGTTGAGAGGCTGCTCAGGAAGGTGTGGAGGGGAGTGGCCATAGGTGATGAGATCCCAGACATGCTTTGAAGGCATTGGTTGTAGGACATCAGAGAAAGAGAAGATCTGGGAGAGTTCCAATTTACCAAAGCTGTTGACCACGATCCATTTAGTAGAGTAGGGGTGGATTGAGGGGTCCTGCTGTGCCCATGGTGAGTTTGTGTTGCTAGCAGACACCTAAGTGCCAAGCAGGCTGGTAGAGGTGCTCATCCAGAGTCCAGAGAGAGGCCAGTGGAGGTACATTTGGGCATCATCTGCCCGTGGATGATGGAATAACCATAAAGCTGTGGGCTGGAAGAAATTTCCAAGGGAGAGGGAGTGGACAGAAGAGAGGGCTGTGGCCTGAGCCTGGGCTTCCCAGTGTCAAAGGGAGGATGCCACAGCTTTAACCATGAAGATGGAGAGAGGGCAGTGGGCAGATGGAAAGCTGAAACCTGGTGAGCAAACTATGGAAGGTGTTGGATTGCTGAGCAACCCAGAGACCCCCCACCCCCAAGGTTAGATTCCACTTCAAGGCATGCGCTCCAGCCCCTCAGCTCTTTCAGGGATGAGCTGTCTTGAACTGAAAACAATCAATAGAAACCAAGGTAGGGAAAGCCTGGGAACTGTTTGATTCTTAAGGCCACTACCCAGAACTGTGTTACTCTTCCACCATTTCCTAGCGAGAGGAGGGGAGGCTTTTTTTTGGTATGACAGAGGCCATTTCCACGAACTTTCGATTTCTGTGACTTTAAAAAGTGAAGTCACAGGGAGCAGATGTAGCTCAGTATCAGGTTCAATCATGTATACTTTCTAAAAAATAGGTGGAGGATGTCATTTGTTTGTGGTTCAGAAAACCTCCTGTTGCTTTCCAGTGAGCTCAGCCATGGAGGCCCCAAACTAGGCTCAATCCTGGACAGTTAATAGGACCTGAAAATATCTTGGAGGAGGAGGGTGTTGCTTCTGGGCACGATGGACACTGTGCTCTCCCCCAAATGAGCAGTTTCTCAAGGCGGACGGACATGGGCTGGAGAGGAAAAGTAGCAAGCTAATGGGGTGGGGTGGGGTGGGAGAGTTTGTAATGTCAGAGCAAACACCGTATTAGGCTTCCATGGATAGAAGACTTCGGCGACACCCCTCCTCCCCCTGATGCTTTACTCCTGGGGCCCCATTTTGCTCCTCCCAGCTGAATGTTCCTTGGCAGGTGGCCAAAAATGGTGTCTTACTAGTGTTTTTTGCCAGTCACAGCTAACTCTATCTGTGGGTTGGGAACAATTTCTGTGGGGGCAAAATGAGCTGAAGATGCAATAAAAGATCATGACAAGCATTTCCCTCCCATAATTCAGAAGATGGGAGGTCAAGTAGCTAGGTTAAACACAGTAGTGTGTTTCCAGAAAAGTCCAGATTGTTTGGATGAGCTGTATCCTACTTTCATCTGAGTCCTCATTCCCAGAGTTAGGAACAGATGGTTTCCTTAGCTAAACAATAGTTTGCAGTGGGGTTTGGCAAGCTGCACTATCTCTTGCCAAGAACTTGCTGGAAGTGGGTGACCTCCTGTTCCCTGAAGGCACAGGTCACTGGCCCTCCCTTCACAACTCAAACTGGATTCCCTCTCAAGCTTGGCAAGAGACATGGAGGAAAGACCCCCCTTTGCTGTCCTTTTCCTACTTTCTCCAAGTTCCTGGCAGCACTCACTCGGGCCTGGGTAGGTACCAGGAGGATAAATGGCAATCTGATTTACCACAGTCCATGGAGGTAGAGAAGCTACCTAGTGGCAAAGAACCTTCTGGCATGTGAGTTAATCAGATCTGGTTGGGTGGGGGTTCATGTTGGGATTGCCCAATGCCAGGGTCTAGAGCATATTTCTACCCATGACCCCATGCTTTCTAAAACTATAATCCAATAATAGAATTATTATTGCATTTGATAGTTGAGGTATCAAAGAAACATACTTTTGAGTGACTAAGGCATTTCTAACACTTTTGATACAAACGTTCTTCAAAGAATTTTCGGTCAACTAGAAAGAAATTTATCACAACCTGGTATTATGGTTAGATGAAGTTTACCCTTTTCTGAAAAAGCAGCACTGCCCCTCCCCACCACTCATTCACAGAGTGTAACTCTAGAGCAGGTGTTGTCAAACTTTTCTTGAAAAAGCCAGACAGTAAGTCTTTTTGGTTTTGTGGGCTTGTGACAGTTTGAGATTATTTATGAATTCCCAAAAGAGAGATTATATTTGTAAACTGCTCTGTTTCTCTGGACGTGATATCCTTCAATTGTATTAGATTCAGCTGAGATGTCTTTGATTAAATTATGTTAAGAGTAGGGCTTTGATTTGACCACATCAGTAGGATGTCACTCAGTTTTAGTTCCTGCCCCCTTGGTGGGCTATATAAATGGATTCTCACTCAAGAAGACACACGAAAGATACAAAAGAAGAGAGAACTTTGTCAGTTTTGATCTTGGAGCCCTGGGGAGAGATGAGCCCTTCACCTGATAGTTTACAGCTGACCTTGTGATGAGACCAGAGCAACTGAGAAGCCATGAGAGACAAGTCCTCTGCCAGCCTACAGCAGAGATCGGAAGAAGCTGGACCCACGAAGACATAAGAGGAAAAAGGAAGGAGAAACCAGGAGAGAGTGCCCGTCATCTTGCTTCAACACATGGCAACTGACTTAGGTGAGAAAGCACCTTGAGTTGGACTTGTTAGGGTCTTGTAACTGTAAGTTTTACCCCAAATAAAAATCCTTTATAAAAGTCAAAAGATTTCCTCTACTTTGCCTCAGCACCCCTTTGGCTGACTGATACAGGGCTCTATGCTTCCTTCTGTGACTACTCAACTATGCAAAGATAGGGCAGCTACAGACTGTTTGGAAATCAACATGCATGGCTGTGTTCCCAAAAGAGGCATCCAGCCTGTGGGTCATAGTTTGCTGACCCCTGCTCCAGAGCAGGGCTATCTGGTAGAAATATAACTTGAGCCACACATAATTTCTCATTTTCTGGTATTCCCATCTAAAAAAAAAAAAAAAAGAAACAGATGAAATTAATTTTAGCAAATATATTTTATTTAACCAAATACATCTAAAATATACCATTTCAGCATGTAGTCAATATGAAATACTCATGAGATACTTTGGTCTTTTTTTCACAACTAGCCTTCACAATCCAATGTGTATTTTCCACTTGCAGCATCTCTTTCCTTTCAGAGAAGTCACATTTCAAGGACTCAGTACTGAGCAGCACAGTTCCAGAGAGCCAATTTCAGACTGTACTAAATTTGTCTTTTTTTGCTGAGTAATTCTCCAATTAGTCTTTTGTTTCTTCCTGTAGGAAAACACATTGCATGTGAAGGGCCAGGAGAGTATGGTGTGGGGTAAGTGTGTTTGCATGTGAGTATGTGAATGTATGTGTGTATGTGTGTGTATATATGTGTATATGTATGTAATGTGACTGTGTAACTATGTGCATGTGAGTTTAAATATGTGTGTATGCCTGCATGAATGTTTATTTAAGTGTGTATATATGAATATGTATATATGTATGTGTATAAATGTGCATATATGCTTGTATGTGTGTGTATATGCATGCACATGTGTGTGGGATGAATGTGTATGTGAGTGTATGTATGTATGAGTATTGTGAATGTGCATGCATGTGTGTATGTTTGTGTGTATGAACCTGTGTATGTATGTGTGTGGGTGTATTAAGCAACCTCATCCTCTGTGGGAGGACACAACCTCTGTCCCCAGGGAGCTACCAGGATGGAAAGAGAGACAAAATAAATACCCATAAAATACCATATGAGGCACGGTGCCAGAAGGAGGGGGTGGGCAGAGGTGAGAGGTCACATCCTATGTTGGGTGTCAGAAAAGGCCTAGTATTGGAAGAAGAATGGGTTTTCATCATGCAGCAAGGAAAGGCTGGTGGTTCTTTCTAGTACAAAGGTGAGACTTGGATACTCCTGAGACAGGAACCTTTGCTTGGCCCTTATGGAGGGTCTTGGGAGTGAGTGAATAGAAGTGAGCTTTGAGCACCATGCTGGGGAGTTTGCCTTTATTCTACAGGCCTTCAGGACCCAGCATGAGTAGTTGGAAGGAGGAGGTTTCCCTGAACTAGCAGCAGTTGTTGGAAGGAGCTGAGCCTGGAGGCCAGGAACCCACATTGGAGGGTGCCACAGCCCAGTAATCCCTGGGCTAAGGAGAGGACTGGGAGGATGGGGCAGAGGACAGGGTGCAGTTGATTGGGAGGAGGTAGCCCCAGGTGACTTGGAGGAAGTGGGGAGGAGGGGCAGAGAGAGAGAGGGCCAGAAATGGTGATGCCTCCACCAGACGCAGGACAGGAAAAGGAACTCTTATTGTAAGGAAAGGGGATGGGCCTGGGTTTTCCCCTGTGGAGGCTGAGATGGGAACCTGTGAGATCCCTGGAAAGGCACATGGTGGCCAAGGCCCTGGTCATTGGGGCCTGATACCACTGGAAGAGTCAAAGAAAGAGGGGAAAGGGAAACAGTAGAGACACTGTCAAGCTAATGGGAAGAGAGGGTGAAAAGTCCAAGTTGGGTAAAGACGATGGGCACAAGGATATGTTCCTTAGGCTGGAAATCAGCAAGTGGGTAAACATGGAAAATGTTGTGGGAGGAATGGTCTTCGATGGTATAACTTTTGATTTAGTTCAAAGTTCACTTCATCCTACTAATGAATGAAGATTAAGTCCTTTCTCTTTACTTAACATTCTGACCCATGTCATCAGGCAATTTTCCGCTGATGTTTTCTAAGATCGGATGAATTCCTAAACTTTCCTACATACTAACGAGGACTTCAAAGTCTTTCCAGGGTCTGGATGTCTTGCAATATCTTATTTTCTCACCCTGCATCAAATTTAAAAGAGACCTGTACAATCGTGTTGCCTAGTATTTTGGTGGAAGTTCACGATGAGGGACTATTTCATCAGCTTTCTTGTCTTAAAAACAATGTTAGAGTTGGGAATGATGGCTGGGGGAGTGCTGAGTTCCTGGCAGGGGGAGCTCTGTTGCATTCCCTAATGGAACAGTAACAATCACACACAGTGAGCCTGTGTGCCTGAAAGAAGAACTAGGCCTAGAGCTGCAGGGTGCCTAAGAGTTACCTCCTGAGAGCCTCCATGTTGCTCAAATGTGGCCAGTCTCAAAGCCAAACTCAGCATGTAAATGCATTGCCTTCCCCCCCAGCATTGGACATGACTCCTTGGGATGAGCCTCCCTGGCATAGAGGGATTACTACCAAGTACCAGCTGATGATGTGGCTGGAGAATGACCTTGAATAAAAGGTGGAAATGGAAAGGACAAATGAGTTTATATGGCTATGAGTCTCCAAAAAAGAGCTGGGAGGTCATCAGAGGGTTTGCCCTTATGCACACCTCAGCAGAGTCCCAGAGACAGCTAAAGTAGATACAACCCCAAGTATTGGTTCTTCTGAGGGCTACAGAAACCCACAGGTTTTATGGTCATGGCAGATGGACTTCAGTGCCATGTCAGTTGGCCCTACTTTGGAGTTGTGTTCCTGAGTGTGATGGAGTTGGACTCAGATGTGATCTTTGTACACAAGCCTCTCCTGTTACTTTTACTGGACCTGTGGTTGGCGCTGGGGTTTAGTGTTTACTCAGGGGACCTGAATCTCTGGACTGTCCATGTGATAGCCAGGGCCTGAGCCTCAATATACTTGCAACTCCTACACTTCGGTTTATTGGACTTACCCCACTCAGCTAACATGGAGGTGAAGAAAGTCAACCACCACACCAGGGAGCCAAGAGTGCCTACAACTGAAAGCAGAAGAATTGCATCTAGCATCCATGTGGAATCAAAGTCCCCTATTGATATATATGTGGAGTGAACACGGCCATTCTAGGTTCCACAGGATGGAGGAATAGAGTATGGATTAGAGTGGTCTTACTGATATTCTATTCATGAACTATTGTGATTAGTAATCGAAGAAAATGTGGCATTGGTGTGGAGAAAGTGGCCTTGGTGGCTGCTGGGGGTAAGGAGTGGGAGGAAGAGATGTGATGTGGGGGCATTTTTGGGGGTTGGACTTGTCCTGGGTGGTGCTGCAGGGACAGTTACTGGTCATTGTATGTCCTCCCATGGCCCACTGGGTGGACTGTGGGAGAATGTGGGCTATGGTGTGGACCATTGACCATGAGGTGCAGCAGTGCTCAGAGATGTATTCACCAAATGCAATGAATGTCTCATGATGATGGAGGAGGTTGTTATTATGGGGGGAGGAGTGGGGAGAGGAGGATGGGGGTATATGGGGACCTCATATTTTTTGAATGTAACATTAAAATAAATAAAGACATAGAAATTAAAAACAGCAACAATAACACTGTTGGTCAGTCCCAGAGCACAGGGGTGGTTTGAAATGGGTTCCAGGCCTGCCCTGTCAATGAAGAGCTATATGTGTCAAGAGATCCTACACCTTGCTGGTCTTTTTAAAATCTGTAAAATGGATGTTCTGGTTTGTCTTTTCTGGATCCCGGAAAATTATGTTCTTAAGTAATCCATACTTGTGCCTATAACAACAGTATAGATGAAGTCTTTTGATTAGATTCAGTTAGGGGTTAGATCACTTGATTAGATTGATTTAGGGCCTCACTGGCATAGCCCAGTGAGGCATGAACCAGGTTGAGTCTTCTTTCTCTTGCTGTGTCTTATATAAACTTAGAACACAAACCGAGAAAGAAGAAACACAGAGAAAGGGAAGTCTGCCATTTTGACCTGGCCATGTGTGAGAGAGGACTCCAGGTTTGCCTATAGCTGCAGAAAGACAGAGAAGCCCCAAGAAGCTCAAGGAGATGGGGCCCAGAGACGGATGCCTGATCTCCTACAGCTGAGTTCTTGGAAACAGTAGATTCTGGAGGGGAAGGTAGGAACCTCAGCAGAGATTGGCTGCCATCTTGCCTCGCTATGTGGCAGGAGGTTAGGATCACCGGTTACCAACTTTGATGAGAAAGCATCTCTGATGGTGCCTTGATTTGGACATTTCATGGCCTCAGATTGTAAGATTTTCCTTTAATAAAATTCCCATTATAAAAGCCAACCCATTTTTTTTTGTATATTGCATTGGTAGCCTTTGGAAAACCAAGACAATGGGGTGGGATTTTGACCATATCCTTGCATCTCATTCTCAGTTCCATTGAGACAAAGGGCTGAGAATGGCCTTTTCATGACTCAGAAGGGATGGGAATTTAAAAAGAGGGCCAAGAAAATCTGCCCCTCTTTCCCCTTAAAATGGAAAAACACCCAGTTTTGTGCTCTATGTAGGGTGTTATTTTGGGGAAAACAAGATGTATTAGTCAGTCAAAGGGGTACTGATGCAAAGTACCAGAAATCTGTTGACTTTTATAAAGAGTATTTATTTGGGATAAAAGCTTACAATTACAAAGCACTAAAGAATCAAACTCAAGGTTGTGTTCTCAACAAAGTCTGTTGCCCTGTGTTGAAACAAGATGGTGAGCGATCTCTGCCTGGTCTCTAGGTTTTCTCAACTGCTCAGCTCCTCTGTTCTCTTCAGTTGGAAATTATCAGGCAAATGGTTTATCTCTCCTCCCCGTGCTTTAACTGTTTGAGCCTTCTCCTTTCTGTCACGTGACAGGACTAAAATGACTAAATTCTCTCCTCTTCCTTGTGTCTTCCTGAGTGAACGTCCATTTATATCAGCCGACCAAGGAGGTAGGGACTCAATCTGAGTCATACCCTATTGATGTGGTTAATCAAAGGCTAATCTTAACAGATAATTTAATAAAAACAAGTCAGCTGAATCTAATACATTCAAAGGGTATCACACCCAGAGGAATAGATTAGTTTACAAACGTACTTTTTCTCTTTTCTGAGATTCATAAATAATCTCAAACTGCTGCCACACAAAGATTCCACAACATGAAGAATGTTGTAATTGCTAAATGGCATGTGATTCTCCTTCTCTTCCTAAGGAATACAGGCTACCATGGGAGTCAGTTCCTTGGGATGAGCTGAGCACATGTGGGACATGGGTGGACCTCATGTCAGGCCTTTCAGTCCAAGGCAGTGGAGATCACTCCTTGGCCCCACCCCATCTGTCCTATCTTTTCTACCACCTTGGCAGGCATGAAAGGAGACTTCATGGGGAGATGGTGGAGCCACAGAAAGACCCTTGAATTGTGGGGTTGCTGCACGGAGAGATGCCCCAAAAGCTGTCTGGGTGTATGACAGACTTGGAGTAGGCAAGGAATAAACTTCCTTTGTGTTAGGCCCTCGAGAATTTTGGGTTGTTTGTTTCTACTGTAAGCTAAGGTTAAGTAGAAGAAAATGGCCCCTGGCATTGAGAATCCCTTTCTGAGAAAGGCTTTTCCAGAAGATAAACTTGGAGTTGTCCTAAATGATATAGCAGGGACAGATGCTGGACATTATATATTCTGCCATAACCACTGAATGGCCTGGGAGAGAGTGTAAACTACAATGTAAACTATAATTCTTGTGGTGCAGCAGTGCTCCAAGATGTATTCACCAAGTGCAATGGATGTGCCACAATGATGAAAGAGGTTGTTGATGTGGGAGGAGTGGGGGTGGGATGGGGCGTGGGGTATATGAGAGCCTCTTATATTTTTTGATGTAACATTATTTGTGATCTATGTATCTTAAAAAAAAAAGACGATTAAAAAATAATAAAAAAGTGCAAAAAAACAAACACCCAAAGCGAAACAATTGACTTACAGGGGTTTTCCTAGAAAATGGAATCACACCCTACAGGGCTGCTGGTAAGCAACATCTGGTGATAAAAGTAGTTTTGGTCCAGGAGAGGTAACTTACCAGATTGGACAAGCATACTAATCAATGCATTTCTGCTCCTCACTTTGTAAGACCTACCCATGTAAAATGGAAACTTAATGTCAGGCAATCAGAATAGTTCCTCATTTGTTTCTGCATTCATTCTATGAGCTTCCTTTCTACTCCCTTGGTGGAGCTCCCTTCTGCTTTCTGAACTGCATGCTGCCATATACACATGAGATCCTAAATCACATGAAAAATTTTTTTTTAAAATCACTATGCTGCCAATGGACACTGATAGGAGCGGTTTTACCTGGGCCAAGAGATAAAGACATAATCACTTTTCCAACTCCATGAGGAAATGGTGCTATGAGTTTGTAGGTGGAGCTGTAAATCAAGAGACAGACCTGAGCTATGCAGGTGACAAAATGGAGCAGAGCCAAGAAATCAGAGGGATTCGCACTGCCTGGTGGGTCATCTGAATCAGTCCTTGCTGGAGTCATTGGGAGCATGAAGATTGACTAGAGGGTGTGTGTGTGGGGATGGGATACAGGGACCAGGTGGTCAGCAGAGGTCTTAGCCTTGCAGAGAAGGCTGGCAGCTTGTGGCAGGGGTCTGGGTATGGAGACAGGGTGCAGGGGCTCTGTGCTAAAGCCCATGAGAACAACTCCATCCCTGAGGTTCCAAATGGGGTCCTGCTACATCAGAGTCGGGACTATCAGACCTGGCAAATGGGACTGAGTTGGAGGTAGGGGCAGGGCATACCAGGACAGAAGAATAATGATACAGATCATCATTTCTGTGGACCAAATGCTTTACGTGTGTTATCTTCTTTTGTTGCCACATCCCCACGAAGCAGGAAAATGAACCCTATTTTGCTCAGAAGAGAAGAGCAGCTAAATAGTTTCATGCAGACCTGACTCTGCGGAGCCTACCCTTTCCTCCACACCAAACTGGTTTTCTAAGGAAAGATGCCCAAAGAAGGCCGGAGGTGAGGTCTGTGTTCAGCAAAAAGGATTTGAGGATGAGTATAATAGGGGACAGTCTGAGTGCAGCCTGCCCCCTTTCCCAGGGACCCACAAAGAGACTCTATGCTTAGAACTGTGCTAGCCTGGCTCCTAGGTCAGGATAATAAAGGCTGGCTGACACTCTTCTTGGGGCACCTTGAGGTAAAACTCATCCCCTAGCTTGTAGTGGCCTGTGGCATATTCCTTCCCGTTTTGTTCTGAGCAGTTGGGAGTATATACTGGAGAACGCTTAGCTAAAGTATGGAAGACTTATGGCACTGGGCTCAGCCCCTCTATTATATCAATTCCTGGCCAGGAAAGAGTGGCATCCGTCCACACTGGCACAAGACTGTGAGCAGAACCTCCACCTGCAATGGCCGCAGATGTAGACCCACAGGCCAGGGACTGACATCCACTAGCGAAGCTGACCTTGCTCTGTCTCTTCTCTACATGAATAGATGTTGTCCCATCCAGTTGGCTGCCCTCAATGGAGTTTCCATCAGACCTCTGGGGTCCCACCAGCCCTGCAGCCCATGTCCTCCAGCATCATTCCAGCCCCAGTGGTAGCCTCATGTCATCTGAGGACTCTCTACATCCTGAGCCACCCCTGAGCTTCATTTCCTTCTTGGTGTTCTCCTCCACCTGACTTTCTAATTCTGTCAGACCTGGGAGAAGATATCTCTCTCCTGAATGCCTTAGATCCAGGACGATTTTTCTAAATTGGGGAAACTGAGCACCAAATAGGAGCATGTTTGGCCACTTTGCTCTATTCCCCTTGGACTTCTCTGCCTCATTAACTCTTGTCCGGGTGACAGCTTGCCCTCTCTATCTTAACAGCTGGTAGCGTCAGGTATTAAAAAAAAAAATAAAAAAAACTTGTCCGGTCTTCCCTGAATGTAGGAAAATTCTTGTTGTCCATCCAGCTGACATTGTTTTGGACACTGATTCTTTTAAAATCCTGAGTCATTTTACGTTGTAAACATGTCAACGCAATTTGAATGAAGCATACTGTCATCCTTTCCTTCTGCTTTTTGTGAGATGACAGAGCCAAGCTTGAGACATAGAGATCTAGTGTGGACCAGAAAGTGAGAGCACCCTGGGGTGGACATTTGGATATGGACCTGCCAACCAAGGAGGTCATGAGACCAAAGCTGGCCAATCAGAGAATACTCCCCTCTCCCAGGCACTGCAATCTGTCCTGGGGTGGGCATAACCCAGGTAGGGCCAATCCGAGTTCTTTTGAAGGGATCGATTAGGAGAGCCAGAGACCCTGACTCCCCTGTATGAACATAGCCCTGAAATCCAAACAGGGGATTTGCCATTGGATGAGCCAATACATTCTCTTCTCTTTCCTTTACATTGGAATAGAGCATCTGCTGTTTCTATCTTTCAGAGTTTTAAATAATACTATGCCTTTTATAAGAGAAATGAATGTCTTCATATAATGACAGGCATCACACTCTCCCAATAGCTATCTGAGTTTGCCCAGGCAGCTATGACACGCATGGCACAATAGGTTGACTCAAACAATGGGTATTTGTTATCTCATGGTCTTGGAGACTAGACATTCAATATCAAGGTTTCAACAACTCTGTTTTCTTCTGGGATCACATGGGTCTTCCTTTTGGCTTCTACTTCTTCTGCTCATTCAACTGTCTCTGGGTAGATTTTTCTCCTAGTAAGGACTTCAGCCATATTGATTAAGGTTCACCCTCAAATCAATTTGACCTTATCTAAGTAAGATCTTTGTAGATGCTATTCACAAATAAATCCACACCTTAACTGATAATAATATCTTCAGTGATATTACTTAAAAATGGATTCACACCTACAGGAATTTGGATTAAGACCTGCACATGTCTTTTATTCAAGGGGCACGATTCAAACCCCAACACTATCATTTCACACATATTTAAGAAAAGTCCCAATTCAGGTAGAAATAAATTAATGCAGCTGGTTAAAATTTAGTTGTGGTTAATAACTATGTAATCAAATCCATTTCTTTATTTGCGTATTAACTAAATACTAAATATGTAGCCTGGTCTATGTGTGCAAGACATTGCGTGATGTGCAGAGTGTGTTCAGACATGTTTTTTCCTTTCTCTTGGCAGAGTTAGAAGGGTCTCTTGGGGAGCTCTGGAGGATGGTAATCACCACAGGGAAAAGTCAAGTCAGAACACTCCTGCACTTGGAGAGTCTCCCAAGAGAATTGGAGGGCTGAGGACTCTTGTCCAGCCATGACATCTTCTATAACCTTAGAAGACCTTGGAGACACTGTCGGTCCTGAGGGTGGGGTGACAGGGTCCTGACAGTGCAGGGGACACTGGTCTGTTATGGTGGTGGGTGCTAACACCCTTTCCAGGTGCATGTATTAACTCAGTTTCCACCGCCATCCTATGAGGCAGGGATGTCTATTCCCTGTCTCACAGATAACGAAACAGGGACCTGGGGCAGTTAAATATCTTGCCCAAACCCACACAGCTGATCAGAGGTAGAGTTGGCATGGGAACCCAGGCATCTGGGCTCCCAAATCTGAGCTCCTAATAACCATCCTGTATGTTATATGGCAAAGAGGCAGAGAAGCAAGAGTTGCCCTTAGGAACAGAGCTCACCAATCCTGTTTGAAGGCATTGCTTTATTGATTTTTCTATCTCCTACTGTGGCCTCAGATCATGCTGAACGTACAGGGTCTTCAATCAACAACTGCAAACTGTGTGCATGCCCAGCTCTGTCCTGGGTGAGATACTGGCCCTCATGATGGAGAAATCATTCAGGGGTGATGAAATCTACAGGACGGAGTGGATTCCACAGATGCTCCTCACTACACAAGGGGCGATGGCCACTTCTGAGAGGCTGTGTGGCCGACATTCTTGGGGTACTCTACAACTCATCCTGATGAGGGGAAGGTTTGGGGAGTTAGAGACAGGGAATGGAGGACTTTGTGAAGGCCCAAGTGGAATGTCGAAATGAGGAGAAGACAAGAAAAGACTGCTCCACTGAAGATGTGATGCAAGCTGAGTTACAGAGGTGGAGACTTGAGATCCCTGGGCTCAGCCCAACTCTGGCCCTCTTCTTCTTGGGGTCCCCCTTCCACTGCCTTCCCATGGCCTGATCCCAGAGGAATAAAGTGAATTGTTTAGTACAATGTTTTTTCCATTGAAAGCAGAAAAATAATTTATTCTAAAAGATGGCAGAAATAAGAAATTCTTCCTGAAAATATAGTTTGGTGTAATTCTGTTGTGTGGGGACAGAACTTACCTCTGAATGTGCTGTCATTACTGACCCCCACTGGAGTCTTAGTTGTCTTGCTCAGTTTCTCAGCTGGGCATGAGTTACTGATTCTCATGGTGTGACCAGGTAGGAGCCATCTTCAAAGAAGAGGATGGATGTCATTCTTCCTGTGATGTTCTCTTTTCAGCACTTGAGGGCCAGTTTTACAAGAGTTCAGGGACATCGCAGAGAAGGCATGGAGGCTGCCTGGGGGTGGGAGGAGAGGGGAGAAGCACAGGACAGTGTTGTGCTTCCCTAACATTTCCTAACCACCTTCTTTTCTGTAAGTTTCATTTCCAGAGAAGGAGCTCAGAAAGGTCACTCGCTTTCTCTGAGGTCTTGGTGTTTGCAATTGTAGAAAGGTGCTAATAATAGGACTGGCCTGAGAAGGCTTGTGAAGACTCAGTGGGAAAATATCACTGGGCACATGGCAGGGCAGACCATACATGGCAAATACACAGTCTGTGTTAGCTGCTGCTGCTGCTGGTGATGGAAATTGGAAGAAGATTTCCAGATCCTTATCCAGTTCCCATGGAAGGTCTTATCTTTTTCTTTCCAGCCAAGAACTTGCAAACACATGGGGATAGAGTGAAAGATTTTGCCCATGAGTCCTGGCATTGAAGTGACATGCTTGGAGTCCTGCACTGCCCATATCACTGCCGGATGCTGGAGATGGTTTGATTTCTCTAAGTTGGGGTCCCTCCTGTGGAGTCTGGGGAGAACCCTTGTCAGCCCTCCAGCTGTTGTCAGGATTAAAGAGACCAAGCCCTCAAGGGTGCTTCTTGCCCCTGACAACATCCCATGAGCACATGTGGGTAGCCCTTCTTTAAAATGAATGTGCCCAAATCAGGCTCTTTCTATCTCGGTTTCCACCGAGGACTCCTGAAGCTAGAACTGAATTGCGGGAGCAAAGTACCAGGAGGTGACCAGACCCCCTTGCCTTGGCAAGACATGTGGTTTTAAAACTGGTTCTATCACCTTTGGGGCGCACTCCCCTGCAGCCTGTGAGCGGAGGACGCTGCAAAATATTGGGGAGGATGGCATCTGGGGGAGAGATGTTGGAGTTCCCAAACTCAGTCACCATGCGGCAGGTAAGGGCAAGGCTTATTCCTTACCTCAAGCCAAGCAGGGACTCCTGAAGTTTGGGGGAGTGCAAAGGGCTGGTGTCTGCCAGCTTTATGGTAGAGTTAAAGGTGAGAGTTTCAGAGAGGAGAGAGAGAGACAGTGGGCAGGGCCCCACATGATTTATATGGGCTGAGAAAAGAGATGGGAGATTTCCTTGTGGGCCAATTTTGGGAGGAAAGAGGCAATCCAGGCAGGTTTGAGCACCCTGGAGAGTCTTGGGGCTGAAGGGGGCAGCATTGGACCATTGGCGATAGAAAGACAAATGGTCAACCAGCTGGAGGAGAGACAGCCCAGGCTGAGGGCTTGGCTGGGGTCTTCCCAGGATTCCTCTGGGGCACAGGTTTTAAACATCAGCCTGGTGCAGTGGGCTGAGGTCTGGACACCCCCATACCTCCCAGCCTATAGACCAGTCACCCCTGCCCCAAGGCTATTGGCCTTTCTTAGAATAATGTTTCTAAGTGCATAAAATAAAATACAGAGGGTGACAGAGGGAAGCAATTACATGGAAATGTAGTTATCAAAATATTTTTAAAAGTATGAAGTTGTGATAAAGTTAAATGTTTGTTCCATAAATTACACATGTATTAGTAGGGTCAGATCAGGTGAACTATTGTGATTTGATTTAGTGAAGCATGTAGATGGCATTTTGAGATATCTGCAACATCTGTGGGTTCTATTGGTGGCTTGTTGCCTACATTCGCAGTGGGAGGAAATGCCACATTTCAGTTAGAAGTTAGTAAAAATATAGGCATCATTATTTTCCCACCCAAGTTTATGAATCTTCTGATTTCTACCCATGATCTCATTGGGGATCAGTGGAAGTCAAGTAAAGAAATCTTAGGTTAAAGAGATAGGGAAAGACAAAAATTGAAACTGTTAAAATAAGAATGCATTGAGCCTTGCTCAGGTAGAGACCTGGTAAATCTCCTGTATACACTTCTGATTGATGCTTTGATCTCTCAGAAGAAAATCCACTTTAAAACATCAAGAAGAGAACTTAGTGAGGTGGATGACTTTCCTAGTTTTAAATAGCATTTAAGACTATTTCCATGCACATTAGCAATTATGGGTAGGGGGAATTCTGCTTAATTCAAGGCAAGAGCTTGAAAACTTGTGTGTGTGCATCCGTGTGTGTGTATACGTGTGTGTCTGTATGTGTGTGAATGTGTGTGTGTGTTGGGCAACTTAGCATGGGAAGAAGAGGGCTTGGGAGCTCTAGGTCTGGGTGGATGTAGCTTTCCAGGGATGTTGTCTAAGGGAGCCAGGTGGGAGGGCTCCAACACGGGCAGAGTCTGCTGTTACAGGCCCGGGTGGGTGTTTGGGGCTCAAAGTTGGCAGCATGAGTTGCCTGAGCAGGGAGCCAGGGGACAAAACTCCAGCTTCTGGAATATGATTCTGGTGTAGCAGGGCTGTGGCAGGTCAGTGCTGCCCATTTTCGCATCTCTTCCCAGTAAGGGTAGCCAAGAGCTGTGGTTTATGTGAGACCAACAATCTTGCCCCAGCAGAACACAGGAGACCCTCACAGGTCCTGGCATCGGGGTGCAGGAAAGAGAGGTAAAGAGCACATCTGCCACAATTGCAAGTGATCACTCTGAGGTCAACCTGGGGACAAACTTGGCCATGTCACCATTAGGGTGTCCTGTTCTGGCACTGGGGAGTCTGAACCTGGGATTTCTTCTCCTAGAATTGGGGTGCCCAAAGTGGTGCCCAAGGCATCCAGGGGCTCAATAGCATGACTGTGGAACTGAGAGGGCCTGCTCTAGAGATTTCCCCATGGAAACCCTTCCATGTACTAACCACAGGGGGAGGAAAACATGTGCGACCCCCCTGCCTTCCCATGCTCCTTTGTCCTGTCCTGCTTCTTGGAGATCACCATGTCTCTGTTGCCATAAATTGTATTAGTATGACTTTTTAACTTCTAAAGGGTTTGATGGTGGTTGTGGAAACGCAGCCATGGGGAAAAGTTCTCAGGTTCCAACACCCTCCCTCCTGCCCCCACACCCTCAACCCTGATCAGGATTAAATTCCCTTTTAAGTTTCACCCCTTGAACCTCTCCTTCACGACTTCTTTCTCTCAAGTGTTTCTAAACCCTCTCAAAGGCAGGCTCCACACCTTCTTGCCCCATTGCAAACACCTGAAATTATAGAAAGAGGCTCCTTTGGCCATTTTCTTCTGCTGGAGCTAGGGGAGGGTGAGGACATGGTCATGCTCTGTAACATGTCTGTGGTCATGGTGGAGAGCAGAGGAAGGGAGGAGATGGTGGGGGGGGATGGGATGAGGAGCAAGGGAAATAGTTATTAACTGACCACTGGGGCTGGACACAGCAGGATGCACATTCAGTTATAACTCATGGTCAACTTTTCAAAGAAATCTTGTGTGACCAATAAATACATTGCAAAAACAGGATTCTCAAGGGGAAAGCAAGGTTGGGGATAGAAAATTTCAGACTGATAAACAATACCAGAATTATTTTCATAGCAAATATTGTCAGTGCCCATGTCTCCAACTCCTGGGCAGTTCAGCCCATGGGCTCTACCCAGGCAGGGGCAACCTGGGATAACACCCTCAATGGCAGTGAAGGATGGGAGTTGCTGAATAGATGCCCTCCCCCTTGTCTTTAGCTCAGAGGTCTCCCAGTGGGATCCAGCCCCGTTGCCCACAGTGCTAATCCCACATTGAAGTGTGTTCTATTGGCTGTCCTCCTTCCCCTGATTCCCTCCCTCCCACTTGTGTCTCCTGGGATCCCAAAGAACCATTTGCTCCTAAATCCTTGTCTCAGCATCTTTTCTGGGAGAATCCAGGCTAAGGTATTTTTCCTTCAATAATTTCATAACCAGAGTTTTATTATTTTATTAGTGTTTTATTTTCATAGTAAGATGCTGCCTCCATAAATAGAGCAAAAACTTGACTCAGTACTCTGGATGTCAAACACCTGACTACTTAGAATATATGAATCTAAAAGCATTTAATGAATTTTATTCATTTTATTTTTCCAATATGAATCCTCAGAAATAATGTCCAAAAGAGAGAAGGCAAATACCTTCCTTCCCATCTCTCCTCCTCTTCTACCCAGTCTTCTTCTCCTTTCCCTTCTCCTCCTCCTGTTCGACCAAACCTCCTCCACCCCTCCCCCTCTTTCTTCTTCTTACTTTTGGCTATGGAGTTGTTTTCTAATATTTCCTTCAGACTGATTCCAGTTCAGAACCCATGGGGATTCACTTGTGTTTGGCTGGAGACTAAGGATATGGATTTATTTCCTGAGGTCCCTTACAGACCCACAAATCTTTATTTTGTTTTTAAAATAAGAAATTTCATGGGTCATGTTTGAAATGAGCATAGCAGTCCATGAATTCATGGACCTGAAATTCCCATCCTTTCTGATTAAGACTGAGGTTCACCTGTTGAAGGTAGTATCTGCTGGGGTTGGAGGTGTGGTGGGTGCCTCACAGTCACAGCCTCATTTTCTCACGAATCAAGGTTCTTACCACTAGTTCAAATTAAATGGGGAAATCTTTTTTGATTGAGAAACTGGAAAATATGATGGGTAAAACAGCATTTCACTTGCCCTTTGAGATATACTTATTTGTATATACCATATATCCCTTTTAGTTCAAGGTTAATGCATGTAAAAGGTAATGCTATCAGAAGAGAACTATTGCCAAAACTGTGTTTGAGTAGTCATAGCTTGATTTTTGTTTTAATTTAATTTTATCTATAAGATATTTTTTGTTTGTGGCATTTTGCCACCTACTTTTGAGATTTGGCTCAACTTGGACAACAGCAAAGCAAAACAAAACAAAAACCAAAAAAAAGTTTGTACAATTTAAATGGAAATTGAATTTGAGAAACACACTGTTCATTTAATACATTATTTCACCAACATTTATTGAGTTCATAACATGTGCCAGTCTCTGGGGACACAGAAGACACAGTCACAAAAGTTACAAATGGGGAAATAAAATGTTTGTTCTGGCTTCTTGGGGGAGAATTATGATATAAATATAAATAAATTAAAAATCTGAAACACCATCTATCTTTTTTACAGTTTTGCATTTAATTTAATACTATGTTGGGATTTTTGTTTCCCTTCTAAGACTTAACTCATTGGGTGTATCCCTTTCAAACAAAACTAGAAAAGTTGTGTCATATGCAGGGGACCATCACTTATCTCCAGATCTCTTATTTGGGAAGCTTTGGTATTCCCTGAGCAAGGCTGAGACCAAAGAAGTAAGTAAAATATCTCTGAGCTACCAGCATAGGTGCCACAATTTCAATGAACTGACATATTTTCCTCCTGAAGAGCCTGTCAGACTGGCTCTCAGACCCTACTAACTCTTGCTTTACACACAGTTGTTACAGACTCAAGGGCTCACAGCAGACTCCTATACCACTTAACATGTAAAAGGGACTGTTTGACAGAGGCACACATTCAGCAGCAAAAATGACCAGTCTGAAAAAGAAAAATAAAGACAAAGAAATATAAAAAGCACTGAAAAAAAAAATAGTGAAAAGTAGAGCAATCTGGGGCAGGTTGCATTGCCATTGTCCTGGCTCCTTCTAGAGGTAGAAGAAGATGTGCCTATGGATTCAGGTGTGTCTGAAATTGGGGAGGGGGCCTGAGCTGGGAACAAGGAGGCAAGAGCAGAGGCTGAACTTGGAGACAAGCCAGATATAGACAGGTCTGGACAACAGGGTTGACCTCCTCAGTGAAAGCCCAGAAATCAAATATGGCCAAACTGAGATGTGATGTTCAGTAGAACTACCGCTGGGGCAGAAATCTGGAGAAACTGAATAGAGCAACAGGCTCCAGGGAAGATTCAGTTGGAACTCTGCTGGAAGCCTGAGAGCTCCCCAGCTGGCTTTCCTGCTCATTCCAAGGGCTGAACTTGACTTCTCTGATACTGAGTCTTAAGGCACCAGCATCTGGAAAAAACATTTCACTCAAGCGGATAATTTTTTTTTTTAATGGGAAGTTTTATAGGTGTAGCAGTTTGATATGGTTATGAATTCCAAAATTAGATATTGGATTATGCTTGTAACCTGTCCTGTACTTGGGAGTGATTAAGTGATAATTAGGGCTTTGATTGGGCCATGCCATTAGGGCATTGAGTCCCCACCCCTTGGTAGGGACAGATAAAAGGCATGGCAAAGGATAGAGTTGAGGGCTTTTGATGTTGGAGTGTTGATGTTGGAGTCTGATACTGAAGCCTTAAGCTGGAGCCCCAGGAAGTAAGCTCACAGAGGAAAGAGAAGCCTGTCTGAGGAAGAGAGGAATCCTGAGCCCAGGAAGAAACAAGCCCTGGGAAGGAAGGAACCTTGAACCCAGAGAGAAGCAAGATCCTGGAAGGGAAGAACCCAGGAAGCCTGAACTCTCATAGACATTGGCAGCCATCTTGTTCCAACACGTGAAAATAGACTTAGGTGAGGGAAGTAACTTATGCCTTATGGTCTAGTATCTGTAAGCTCCTATCCCAAATAAATATCCTTTATAAAAACCAACCAATTTCTGTTTTTTGTATCAGCACCCCTTTAGCTGACTAATACAATGGTATTTCCCAGAGGACTGGACAAGATACTAACAGATATATTCTGAATCCTCCTGAAGCTTAATGGATGGATGGGATAGAATAAACATACAGCTGACCACTAACTTAAATTCATTATGGAACTTGATTATAAATACCTAAACAATTAGCAAGTTATTATGGTGGGAACCAAGAAACTTCAAGATGGCATCCGAGTTTGCCTGGTGAGTCAACTTTCTCCATGTCCTCCATGGAGCAACTTGCTTTTGTGTCCCACAGAAACTTCCCAGTAGTGTTTACTTGGTTCCCCTCTCCTTGAGAGATTTCTGTGTTCCAGGGTTTTTCTTTCCTTGTATTTTCTAGAGTTCTTCCTTTCCCCTCAAAACTTCCTGTCTTTTGCCCCATTCTCTCAGTAATTTCTAGAAACTAACTGCTTTGTGAGACAAGTAAACCAAAGGTGGGTTGGGCAATGAAATAGTTACAATATGGTAGAGAGAGGCCAATAGATCTTAGTCCTAATTTTGGCTTTTCCATTTGCTAGTCATGTAACCTTGCTTGAGAAATTTAACTTCCCTCAGCCTCAGCCTCCTAATCTGTAATGTGGGAGATAATAGTGGTTATTTCTGGTGGGTTGTGCAAGGATTTAGGTATCTGGTACCTGGTTGGAATTCAGAGTAAATGGAGTAAATTCCATTCTCCAGTCATTCCATTCATTATCCTGGTCATTTTGCCAGGGACAGTGACCTCTTGCTTTAATCTACAAAAGAGTGTCTAATGGTGGAACTGTCTGATGGAGTGAGAGGCCAAGGGAAGGGCTTAAGGGCCAGAATAACTGCTGGTTCCCCTCACATCACAGCTCATAGACAACTCACTTTCTGGGTTACATGCAGAGCTGGCTACACATGCCAAAACAGGCAAATCACCCAGGGCAGTGGTGAAGATTCATCACTGTGCGTTAAGTATAAGTGCCATCTGTGCAGCTCTTGTTGACTCTGCAACTAAACGGTCAGGGAGAGAACATTTGAGTACCTCATGCATAATGGGGCTTCCAGGACTGGCTTATCTAAGTTGGATGTGGTACAAATGCTATTAAAAAGGGGGAAATTTTGCATCCAGCAATTCTTGATATAGATGTGGAGAGGACACAACCATTTTAAGGTCCACAGGACGGAGGAGTAGAGTATGGATTAGAGTGGACTTACTGATATTCTATTCATGAACTATTGTGATTAGTAATCGAAGAAAATGTGGCACTGGTGTGGAGAAAGTGGCCATGGTGGCTGCTGGGGGTAGGGAGTGGGAGGAAAAGATATGATATGGGGGCATTTTCGGGGGTTGGAGTTGTCCTGGGTGGTGCTGCAGGGACAGGTACCGGACATTGTATGTCCTCCCATGGCCCACTGGGTGGACTGTGGGAGAGTGTGGGGTATGGTGTAGACCATTGACCATGAGGTGCAGCGGTGCTCAGAGATGTATTAACCAAGTGCAATGAATGTCTTATGATGATGGAGGAGGTTGTTGTTATGGGAGGAGAAGGGGGGTGAGGGGAGTGAGGGGGTATATGGGGACCTCATATTTTTTTAATGTAACATTAAAAAAATAAAGACAAAAATAAAAAAATAAAAAAATAAAGAAATAAACCCAATACAATTTAAATTCACAGCATGAGTTTGTTGTGACAGGTATGTTTTGTTGGAACTTTATTGTCCCTGAGTTCACGTGAATTTCCGCAGCCAGCTACAGTGTCTTTGGAATTTCTCAGTATCAGCCCATCATGTGTACATTAGTTTCATGTTCACTGTTTTCTTGACCTCCAGTCATCATTAAAATCAAGCTTCTTGCACAAAGTAAGTAGGCCTGGGACCCCATGGGCCATGGGAAGTGAAATAGCATTCCAAACATGTACAACCCTGTTGAAAACAAAATGTTAACTCCTCACAAAGAACTCACAGGATTCCTGTTTGAGAAACACTGCTGGAGGCCAGAAATTCCCAAACACTACTTCACATTGGACTCATGCAGGGAGCTTTAAAAAATCCTGATGCCCAAGTCACACCCAGGTCAATGCAATCAGAATCTTTAGGAGTGAGAGCCAGGCTTCAGTATTTAAAAAACTTCCCTGGTGGTTCTAATGTGCAGCTAAGTTGAAAACCACTGACCTGGAGCCTTTCTACTCAGAATGGGGTCCCTAGACCAGCAGACTCAGCATCACCTGGGAGCCTGTTAGAAAATCAGAATCTCAGGCCCCACCTCAGACCTACTGAATCAGAATCTGCATTTTAAAAAATACAATGAACTTTATTTTTAGTGAAGTTTTAGGTTACTGAAAAGTTACATTGAAAATACAGAAGGGAAGCAGACTTGGCCCAGTGGATAGGGCATCCATCTACCACATGGGAGGTCCACACTTCAAACCCCAGGCCTCCTTGACCCGTGTGGAGCTGGCCCACACGCAGTGCTGATGCGCAAGGAGTGCCGTGCCATGCAGGGGCGTCCCCCGCATAAGGGAGCGCCATGCGCAAGGAGTGCGCCCTGTAAGGAGAGCCACCCAGCGCGATAGAAAGTGCAGCCTGCCCAAGAATGGCGCCGCACACACAGAGAGCTGACACAACAAGATGACGCAACAAAAAGAAACACAGATTCCTGTGCTGCTGACATCAACAGAAGTGGACGGAAGAAGAACACACAGCAAATGGATACAGAGAGCAGACAACGAGGGATGGGGTGGGGGAAGGGGAAAGAAATAAATAAAACAAATCTTTAAAATAAAAAAAAGAAAATATAGGAGATTCCCATATACCCCACCTCCATCCCTCCCACATTTTCCTGTATTAAAAACATCTTACATTAGGGTGGTTCATTTCTTAAAATTGATGAACCAATATTGAAGTATTGCTACTAGCCAAGGTCTATAGTCGACATGGTTTACACTTTGCATATATAGTTTTATAAGTTTTGATGAAATACATGTCTTGTATCCACCATTGCAATATTATACAGAACAATTCTAATGCCCTAATAATGCCTTATGTTCCATGTATTCTTCCTTCCCTCTCCCTTTAGAACCTCTGTTAACTACTCTCTTTATATCAATGTTTTTTTTTTTTTAGCTTCATATCTTACTGCATTTATTTATTTTTTTTAATTTTTTTATTTTTTATTGACTTTGTAATAATATTACATTAAAAATATATATGTGAGGTCCCATTCAACCCCACCCCCCCACCCCCCCTCTCCGCCCCCCCAACAACACTCGTTCCCATCATCATGACACATCCATTGGATTTGGTAAGTACATCTTTGGGCACCTCTGCACCTCATATACATTGGTTCACATCATGGCCCATACTCTCCTCTATTCCATCATGTAGGCCCTGTGAGGATTTACAATGTCCGGTGATTACCTCTGAAGCACCATCCAGGGCAGCTCCATGTCCCTCTTTATATCAATGTTGACAGTTCTTCTGTTACTACGATAGTAGTAAGTCAAATCTGGTCTGTGATAGAATCTGCATTTTTAACAGAATCTTCAGCTGATAGGTAGATACATTGAACACCGATGTGGAGAAAAACAGATAATGAACTGGTGCTGCACTGGAGCTTCTACCTTCTTCACATAGTCAATTGTTACATTTGCAGGAATTTTGCATACTTCTTCACCTTGAATTAGCCTGGTGGGAGTATTTACACAAGAGACACAGGCAAACACACACACACCACACAAAAAAATACACAAAAAAATCAAGGTTTCCACCCCCCCCATGGTTATTGAACATCTACTACCATACAACTAACAATGACCGTTTCCTAAAAACCTCATTATATGTTAGGAAGCTCTGCATTGAAGGAGAAGGACATGGTGGAAGTTGAGGAGGACAGAGTCTGGGAGGGGAGAGGCAGCCATTTGCATTTCTAGAATAGTCTTCATCTCCCAAGGCATTTTCTGTCCATTATCCCCTTTATCCCTTCCATTTCCTCTAGAGGAAGGAAGGACAGATGATGGACAGGTAAATTGCTATCAATCAGGAGAAAATCATGAGAAAGTGAAAATGACATTTTAGGAAAACTGTCTTCTGGAAGAGATTATTTCTCATCCTGGCAGAACTAGGGGATGAGAGAATGATTACACCAGCTCTGCAGCCATTAGGGTGTGTGAGAAGCTTCTAGCTTTCAGGAATGTTGATTTCATGAGACCAACACTCACAAGGAACCCTGGTGTAATTGTCAAAGTAGTTTTTTTTTTGAGAAGGTACTAGGGATTGAACCCAGGACCTCATACTTGGGAAGCAGGCACTCAACCACTGAGCTACACATGCTTACTCAAAGTAGAATTTTAAAGGCATAGCCAAGAGTGCCTACAACTGAAAGCAGGAGAATTGCATCCTGCATCCATGTGGAATCTAAGCCCCCTGTTGATATAGATGTGGAGTGGACACAACCATTCTAAGGTCCACAGGATGAAGGAATAGAGTATGGATTAGAGTGGACTTACTGATATTCTATTCATGAACTATTGTGATTAGTAATCGAAGGAAGTGTGGCATTGGTGTGGAGAAAGTGGCCTTGGTGGCTGCTGGGGGTAGGGAGTGGGAGGAAGAGATGTGATGTGGGGGTGTTTTCGGGACTTGGAGTTGTCCTGGGTGGTGCTGCAGGGACAGTTACTGGACATTGTATGTCCTCACATGACCCACTGGGTGGACTATGGGAGAGTGTGGGCTGTGGTGTGGACCATTGACCATGAGGTGCAGCGGTGCTTAGAGATGTATTCACCAAATGCAATGAATGTCTCATGATGATTGAGGAGGTTGTTTTTATGGGGGGAGGAATGGGGTGAGGGCAGTGGGGGTATTTGGGGACCTCATATTTTTTTAATGTAACATTAAAAAAATAAAGACAAAAAAATAGGCAAAACTGAAAAAAAAGATGAAAAACAAACAAACAAACAAACAAAACATGTTTCTCATTCAAACCTAGGGTGGACACCTGTCCAAAGTTTGCTGAACTCTTGGCTGAAGGAATCTGCAGGGTGATAATGCTAGTTAAAAATGCATTTGAGAGCAGAGGTTGTTGTTTTTTTTAATATAGTTATTTGGGCATGCTGAAATAAGCTTGCAAGTTGGGGACAAAATGGTTAATCTACAGATCAATAAAACCATAACCTTCTCTGAGGGGCAGAAATCATTTGCATGTGTACTGGAGAAAATCTGCACATTTTCATGCAACCTCACAGAGTCTGAACCCTAATCAATAGTAATGAGTAAGTCAAAGAAGGGTGCACCCCCCAGAGAATTAACTAAACCTTGAGGGAAGGGGAGCTGTCCTGCTTAACAGTGCTCCAGAGTGACATTGATAGGGTGTGCATCCATCTCATTGCCACCTTGTTTTCAAGCCTGAATGATTTTTCTTAACACACGTAGTCTATGCTTGGACAACTGCGTGTCTGCAGAAAAGATGTTAAACTCTTCTGGTGTTCCGGATTGCACTGGTATGTGGAAATTCATTAACACTTTATTTCTGTTTCCAGATCTAGGCCATCCTGCTCAGTTTCCTTCTGAAAATATTGTCTTTCTGTGGGTGGAAACATTTATGGAAAGAAATTATATTAGATGTAAGGTGAAGTTTTATTCTTTATTACAGATGTTCACCAAACAATACCTCATATTTTCAGGATAAAGATTGTTCCTCCTTTATTATTTTTTCCATAATCACTGTTCCTAGAGTTTTGACATTTGCAACACGGCAATAGAAAAATGATCTGATGGTCTAATCTTCCAGATGGAGTAAGAAAAGTCAGGGTTGAATTAAGCAGGGCTAGATAAGAGCTGACACATATTATGAGATGGTCTTACTTTGTACCCAGGTGTTTATTTTTGTTTTAACACACTCTACTGTAGTATTCCTAAGAATTCATTAGAATAAACCAAAATTTCAACCCCCGTTCCTCACCTGTGGCTCATACTTTGAGAAAGAAACATTCTTCCAAAGTTTGGATTACTCTGTATCTTTTAAAGTTATGAAGTAGCAATTAATATTTACACTGACGTTTTAAAAGTAAGTACATTTTCATTCAAAAAAGATATAAGTGATGATTTTTAAAAATCTCTGTTATCTTCCTCTTAATGGTCTATGAGTGAGGCTGGAGAATTCACAGACACCATGAAACTGAAGGCAAAATTTCTGAGGTATGTGTGTTATATTTCCAGCGTGAGTGATTGCATTGCTTTTCTCAGCAAGTGCACCCTAGTTAATGTTAAGAACCACAATTCTATGCAGAGCTTCCAACCTTTTCATGTCAATATATACAAAGAAAAAGGTAAGGCTCATGGGGAAAATATTTTGTGGTAGCATGGGGTAAACAAAGGAAGTTGCTTTGGCCTTTGGCCCAGGGGATGGGTGGCTGTGCCCACCTGTACCACCTCCTCTGCATCCTCACTATTCAAAGTGTGGTCCATGGAAAAGCAGCAGCAGCACACCTAGAAGCAGGTCAGAAATGTAGAATTGCTGGCCCACCTTAGTCCTGCCGAATCAAAATCTGCACTTTAGAAGATTCCCACTGGGCAATTTTTTCTGTACATTGATGTGTGAGACCCTCTAGGGGAGAGGGTTGTCCTGTACCAACACCTCCATAAAACGTGATGTCAAGTCTTCTTCTACCGTAACTGAGTGGGGTCATTTGCACTAGGAACTGTGGGACACTCGGAACATTTATTTATTAAAAAATTTGGAGACTTTAGGCTGTGTTTTTCAAACTCATTTGATGGGAAGAATTACCTGAGGCATTTGTTAAAAATACAAGATGGCTGTTCCCCACCTTGAAACATTTTATCTGTACAAATCACTTTAGTTGCATAAAAGGCAACCAGTGAACTGACTCCCAGAATGGATGAGTGTGACAGTTTGAAGCTATATGGACCCCAGAAAAGAGTGTTCTTAAAGTTAATCCATTCCTGTGGGTGTGGACCCATTGTAAGGAGGATCTTTTGGTGAGTAGGAGTGTAAGTTAAGATGTGACCCACCTCATTCAGAATGGGTCTTAGTCCTCTTCCTGGAGTCCTTTATAAGAGAATGAAATTCAGACAAAAGAGAACGCCATGAAAGCAAGAAGCTGAAAGCAAAGAAATCTGGAAGGAAAGGGAAAACCCAGCAAACACTGCTGTGTGTCTTGTCGTGTGATAGGACAGAGAAGCCAAAGATCACAGGCAGCTCGTCTTTGAGAAGAAAGCATCACCTGATGAAACCTTGATTTGGACATTTTTCTTAATCTTGAAATTGTAAGGTTGTAAACTAATACATTTCCACTGTTAAAAACCAAGCCAGGCACTGAAGGACAAATATTATATGACCTCGCTGATACGAATTAATCAAATTGAACACACTTACAGAGCTAGAGTCTGGAAATTAGGTTTACAGGAGACAGAAAGGGAGTAGAGGGTTGTGAGCCAATGCCCATATGGGCAAAATCTATGGTAAGGTGGAAGGGTGTGTGCAGTGGATGGGTGTGACAGTGGTGCAGTGATGCTATTGGGTTCAGCAGTGCTCGTCTGTGAGGGGTGAAGGATGGGGTGATTGTGTTGGACTATCCATGGAACTGAGGGTCGGGTCGGGGGAAGGAGCAGGTGAACTTTGGGGTTTGCAGGTCTGTTGTTAAAACTGCAACATTGGGGATGTTCTTTTGGCAAGTATGGCAGGGGAAAGTTACAGGTATAGGATGCTGCATGTTGAGGGGCATACAGGACAGGTGCACCTGGGGCAGGCTTCTATGGAATATGTAAGTGTTTATCCTGTCGTAGTGTGTTATATCAGTGGGTGGAGACCCACACAATAAACAAGAAAATATTAAACACCCATCCTGGGGCGTCCTGCTCTGCTTTCAATTAGGGGACAAGAATCCCTCAAGAACATATGCAGTGCCTGATAAAAGAAAGAAAACAAACCAATATGTCCAGCTCTCAGTATTATTGTAAGTAACTATGAACCTTATTCTTCAAAAAGTGAAACTTCATGGTTACCATAGGTCCTGAGGGGAGGGGGCAGGAAGAATAGAATAGATAGAACATAGGGTGTTTTTGGAATTGTCATGCATGATCTTGCAATAATGGATACAGGCCATTTTAAAGTTCATCAAAATTTATAAAAGTGTATGGTCCAAAATGTAAACCATAATGTAAATCATTGACCGTGGTTAATAGCAATACTTCAATATTTGTACATCAATTGTAACAAATATACCATTTGCCTGTAAAATGTTACTAATTGGGGAGAGTGAAAAAGGGGAAGGGCATTGGGTATATAGGAATCCTCTATATTCTGTATGTGACTTCTCTGTAACTGAAAGCTACTTTGAAGATAAAATGAAAAAAATAGGATGCTGGGGGAATATATGGAAGAAAATGTCATGTAGGTATGAGACAACAGATCTTACAGTGATGAAAGATATAATGTCTAAAATTTTTTTTATTATTTCAATTAAATTTTTTTTTGTATTTTGAAACTCATTTTTATTTCATTTTATTATTAATTTTCTTTGGTTATTTTGTTGGCTTCATTTTTGGAGAGGTTTTGGATCACAGAAGGTTCACAATTGTGGCAGGGGAGGATCACTAGTGCAGGCTGTCAGCGATGGGGGTATATATGGGAGGAGGTTCACCTGGGGCATACCTCTAAGGCATATGAATGCACTCAAGTGTTCAGGGGGCATTGTCACGGTGGGTGGAGATCCACACAATAACTGAAAAAATATCGAATTCCCATCCTGGGGAACTCGGCTACATTCTCTAATGAGACAGCAAGAATCCCCAGAGTATTGGGGTGGTACCTTGTAAAGGAGGATGGACCATTGCAACTGGCCCTTGATATTAATGATCATACTTATGAACATTTCTCTTGAAATTGAAACTTAGCCTAGTAGTATATGTTATCAAAGAATTACCTTCTGAGGGCCTTCTTGTTGCTCAAGTATGGTCTCTCTTTAAGTCAAACTCAGCATATAAATGCATTACCTTCCCCTGGGCATGGAGCATGACTGCTGGGGATGAACCTACCCAGCACTGAGGGATTATTATTAAGTGCCAAGTAGCAATGCACCTGGGAAAAGACCTTGACCAAAAGGGGGATAGGGTAAATAGAAATGAGTTTTTATGGTTAAGAGATTTCAAAGTGAGTCAGGAGGTCTTTACAGAGGTTATACTTATGCACATCTCAGCAGGAGCTCATTGATTGCCACAGTAAATATTGCATCAAATAGCGGGGTTCCTAAGGGCTCTAGAGATATCCAGACATTTTAGGCAGAGCAGCCAGCTCAGCTCAGGAATTTCGCACCTTGTCAGTGGGACTTACTTTGAAATTTATGCTCCCCATTGTGACAAAGTTGGACTCGTTTGTGGTTTCCCTGTGCTTGACTCTTCTGCCCATTATATTTGAGGCTATAGTTAATACTAGAGTTGATAGGTGTATGTCCAAGAGACTTAAATCTTTGGTCTGTCCATGTGCTCGCTGGGCCCTGAATCTCAACAGAGTTGCAACACCTACTCTCCAGTTCGTTGACCATCCCAAGGAACAGAGAGTGTCTCCAACTGCAAGCAAGATAGTTTGACCCATCTGCCCCATGGCCTCTAAGTCTCCGTTCAATTAGAGGTAGAGTGGGCATCACCAACATCAAATCCTCAAGACTGGAGAATGAACAATGAACTAAAGTAGACTTATTATTTTTCTAATTGTAAGCATAGTATTATTCTAGCAATGGAAGAACTTGTATCATTGATATAAAGGCAGTGGCAGAGGTTCTGAGGGAAGGAGAGGGAAGAATAGGGGTAATATGGAGGCATTTTTGGGACATTGGAATTATCCTGCATGACTTTGCAATGACAGATATGGACCATTATGTATTTTGTTAAAACTTACAGAACTGTGTGGGATATAGTGTAAACTATAATGTAAACTATAATCCATGGTTAGTGGCAATGATTCAATACATATTCACCAATTGTAACAAATGTACCACACTAATGAAGGATGTGGTTAATGAGGGAAAGTATGGGAGGGGTAGGAAGTGGGGCATATGGGAATCCCCTGTATTTTTGATGTAACATTATTTATTTAAAGATTTTTTCTTTCTCTCCCCTTCCCCACGCTCCCCCCCCCCCCACCCAGTTGTCTGCTCTCTGTGTCCCTTTGCCATGTGGTCTTCTGTGTCCACTTATATTCTTGTCAGCAGCACCGTGAACATGTGTCTCTTTCTCTTGCATCATCTTGATATGTCAGCTCTCCGTGTGTGTGGTGCCATTCTTGGGCAGGCTGCACTTTCTTTTGCACTGGGCGGCTCTCCTTATGGGGAGCACTCCTTGCTCGTGGGGCCCCCTTATGTGGGGGACACACCTGCGTGGCATGGCGCTCTTTGTGCGCATCAGCACTGCGCACGGGCCAGCTCATCACATGGGTCAGGAGGCCCTGGGTTTGAACCCTGGACCTCCCATGTGGTAGGCAGATGCTCTGTCTGTTGAGACAAATCTTCTTCCCTTATGTAACATTTATACAATCAAAAGTATCTTTTTTACAAAAGAAAGCCAACCCATTTTATGATATCTGCTTGAGCAGCTTTAACAAACTAGAACAATGAGTGACCTGCATAAGTTTGTGGAATTGGGGATGAGAGGAAGGTACAGAAGTTCATACATTTTCTCTGCTACATTCTCCTTGCTCACTCATGCCTTTGATTCATTTCTCCCTCTTTAAAAGATTTCCTGCATGGTACATGTAGGGGAGACACACTGTCAGTGGAAAAACACCTTCAATCCTAGCATCATAATTTATTAACCACGTGACCTTGGGCAAGTTAAGTTTGCCCTCTGAACCTCAGTTTCTACATTTTTAATAGGATTATGTACATGTTTTGGTTTGCTAAATGCTCTCAAAGCAACATACCATCAAATGTGTTGGCTTTTTAAGTGGGAATTTATTAGGTTAAAAGTTTAAAGTTCTGAGGGTGGGAAAAATGCCCAAACTAAGGCTTTAGGTGAAGTTCTCTCCCTGAATGTCAGCTGCTGGTGTTCCTGGGCTCCTGCCATGTGGCAAAGCACAATGGCGGCTTTATTGATTTCTGTCTTCTCCTTCAAGCTCACTTTCTCCCTGAGCTCAGCTGTGGGCAATCAGTTACATGGCAGGGGCTGCTTGTCTCTCCCCTCTCCTCCAGGCCTTATTGCTTTCAGACTCTTGCTCTCCATGGGCCTTGTCTCTCTCAGTCTCTCAGGGTTTTTCTCTGTCACTACTGATTTTTTTCTGTGTGTCTATGGCTTTTATTCCTCCATTTTTAAAGGACTCCAGTAAGAGGATTAAGACCCACCCTGGGTTATGCTCTACTGGAGCAATCTAATCAAATGGCCCACAATTGGTCTAATCTAACCAAAGGTTTACAGTAGGTTTAATTTAAGAACATATTTTCTGGGGTCCACATAAAAGACCCAAACAATACAGTACCTTATATCTCATGAAATAATTATAAACATTAAACAGGATGGTGAATGACTAGCCATCACCTCAGGCATAGTGAAGCCTCAATAAACGGTCTATTCTCTCTTCTGTCCCCTTCATGAGGTAGGAGATGCCTCTCCCTATTCCTTACATTTTCTGGGCCAATTTCCTTGAAATAAAAGCATCAGTGTCTTCAGCTGTCAGCACATCCTGTGTCCCCAAGACTGCTTGTCACTGCATATCTAAGTTTCAAGCATAAAAATCTTTTTGGCTGTGTCCAGAATAATTTTTGGAAAAAGGAAAACCAAAGAGTTGTGTTAACCACAGAAGTTTCTGTTCATAGGGAACTCATTTAAGGGAGGTCATGGTTTTGTGGCTCTGACTTCTTGTTTTTGTACCAGGGCTGTGAGTTGGCTAGCAGAGTGCTTTATAAACATCCCAAAGTCCCCAAGCAGAGTGTACTTTGTGTCATGTTGAATCTGCACCCATGGTGTTCCAGATACACCCAATCTGACCCTACTTCTTACTGTGTTTGGGGTGGCTGAGTGTCCTGACTGCCTGACATTATGGAAAGGTACTAGGTGGGAATTTTTATTTATTTACTTAATTTTTGGGCAGAGGGCTCATGCAGGAGACCTATGTGTCAGGTCTTTTCAGTCAGCGACATATCTGCTGTGTCATCCTAACCTAGCCAGCCTATTCTTGATAGTTTGGCTTGCGGTTGACACAAGCTAATATCAAGGGTGTTGGGTGCATCCTGGGAACACCTAGCCTGCCTGACTGGTGCAGATCAGGGCAGGCTGCAGTTTGCTTGGGTTTCCTTGGATGAAAGGTCTCAGGGTTACCAGAGGAAGTCTGCACCCAGCCAAGTCCTGGCCAAAGATCCTCTTGCTGAGGGTGTGCCAGATGACTGGTCTGCACCCCATTCTTGTGCCTCCATCAAAGCTGCCATAGCTGTGGGCTGGATGGGGTTTGACTTCTCACCTCAAGGTGCTCTCAACTCAGGATGGGTGACACGTAGATGGTCTCATGCTCTGGAACCAGATTGTCCATGTGGTCCTTCTGCAGCAAGGTCCTCTGCACTTTGCTGTGACTGGTTGTCCAAGGTCCTCTGTTGGCTGCAGATTTTGAAACCATATGTATCAAGACAGACAGGGAAGGCCTTTGCCCCCAAGTTGCCACCAGCACTGCCTGGCCTGGATTATAAACTGTAGGTGGCTTGTCCAAGGACACAGGGCAGCATTGAAGACACTTATAGAAATTTATGTTTTGAATTAGTAGAAATTGACACTTGCTTGTTAAAAGAAATTCAGAAAATTCGTGCAACCATTGAGAACATTCTGGAGTTTGCCTGTATGTGCATCTCTATCTCACAAAAAACTCACCCTTTTGCCATCTGACTTTTCCATTTCGTACAGCCTGGCTTTCTTTCCATGTCGGTAGCGGTCCAGGTGATATGATGCTCAGATGATATTCTGGTGGCAATGCCAACCAAGGCTATGTCTAAGGAAGTTGGCAGCAATGAAGATGTTTATTATAGCCTACAAGCAGTAATTTTAAAAGTGCACAGTGGTTAATTCAGAAGAGTTAACCTGTACAAGCCCCCACGGGGTTAGTGTTTGGAATCAGGACAGGATGTCATTGAACAATGTTATAGCAGCAAGGTATTTTACTATTTTTTTCTTAAAGACTTATTATTTATTTATTTATTAGCTCCCCCCCCCCCCACCTGTTGTTTTGCGCTTGTTGTCTGCTCTCTGTGTCCATTTGCTGTGTAGTCTTCTGGATTTGATTGTTTTTTCTTTAGGTTTCACTGGGAACTGATTCTGGGACCTTTCTGTGTGGGAGAGAGGTGTTCAATCTCTTCCACCACCTCAGCTCCCTGGTCTGCTTCATCTTACTGTCTCTCCTCTGTGTCTCTTTTTGATGTGTCATCTTCCTGTGCCAACTCTCCACTTGAGCCAGCTTGCCACTGGCCAGCAGTCCTGAGCAGGCCAGTACTCTGCTTGTGCCAGCCTGCCTTCATCAGGTGGCCCTAGGAATTGAATCCTGGATTTCCCATATGATAGATGGGAGCCCAATTGCTTGATTCACATTTGTTTCCCTGTTTTACTATTGATATCAATGCTATTTGGCCCCAATATCAGCAAAGGCTGTGATGCGATACGTCCAAGCAAATGCACAGATAAGCTTCTGCTGTGTTCACATCGATTTTAGGGCTGTTTGTCCCAACAGCTGTGGCTGTGGTGTGGCAGAGGGAGGGTATGTAGAATTGTAGAATCTGCCAAGGAAAGATAACAGGTCTGGCTTGGGATGTGGGTCATGAGGCCAAGGGCTGTTTGCCTGGGGACCAGCAGGGCTCTTTGCCTTTGTGTAGGCTGTGAGGTTTGGTGTGTCTTATTTTCCTCAATCACTTGACTGTCTTTGGCATAAGATTTGCAGGCGGGGAAATGGCACCAAGCCGAGCTGAATAAGCTCGGTCCTTGATTTCCACCCACTCTCAGCCCAAGCATAACCCCACAGCTGGAGAGGGTTAGATGCTTTTTCAATCTTCTTTGGGAAAAAAAAGGCAAACAGAAAAGAAAAGGTTTTTTTTTTTTTTTTTTTTTGCCTTTTGCTTTTTCTTACACCCAACACAGCCTTACCAGGGTCTTCTGGGGGCTGTATGCAAGGCGCCAGCCCTACTTACTGCATCCCTCTCCCAGTTCACAGGTCCAGTGCCCTCTCCACACCTCCCTGAGTCTGGGCAGTGGGCCCTCACCTACCCGTGGCCTCCTCATCCACCTGTGGCCCGCTTTGTTTCCTAGATCCTCCAGGCCCACCCACGCTTCCCACCCCTCTTTTCTAATGAGTGCTTTCCCAGCTCCAGAAGGATTTCCTTTACTGAAACAGGTTCCCCCAATGTTTCACAAACCCCTTTCTTAAGAGATCTTTGCCCCCTTTGCCTATGAAAATTGAAGAACAGAGTTTGAGCGAGACTGATTTTGGGTGCGGTTTTGTGGTGTATTCGATGTGTGGGTTGCTTGCTCTTCTATTATGATGTATGGTCTCTGGAGAAAGCCTTAGAGCACTAGGGATTGTTGCAGGGTGCCCAGGTCTCCAGGAGCTGCCTCTTCCCGGGTAGGGCCCTGGCATTTAGGGAAATTCCTGGTACCACCAGGAGTTTAGCAGTGGGTTAAATGACCAGAACTCAGTGGTGAAAACCGACTCAGGACTGGTAATATTTAAATCAGGTGGAATTTATCTTTTAACCCTTATCCCTCCACTTCCCCTTTAGGTGCCACAGATGTCTTTTCATCTTTATAACTAAGCTCCCAGGTGACACTGCTCTTTAAATGTTGCAAATGGGGAAGCAGAGTCTCAGAAAGGCAGGGTGAGACCATGGCAAGAAACAGCACCTTCATTGAACTAGTGATGTGTGGCTGTTTTGGAGTTAAATGCCGGTTATTATTGTTACTATTGTTGTGTTGTTGTTAAAGGCACCTGCCACTAACTGCCCCCAGGGATTGCAGTCCTCCATCACTGACCGTATTCCACATTTTACTCATCACTGTCTGATGTTTTTCTGGTTTATTTGTGAGTTTGGAGATTATCTCCCTTCACAAGAATGAGAAAGTAAGTTCTTGGGGAGAAGGGATGGTGTCCTTTGCCCCTGGCAGTATCCCCCCTTTCACATGCCCAGCACAGCCTGCACGGTAAGTCCCATAGCTGCTTTTGAAGGAGCGAATGCACAGGTGAAGTTGCCGGACCCAGATACCTGAGCTGGCAATGTATGGCCAGAGGTGAAATTTGAGCCCAGGTCTTTCCTGGCCAACACCTGCACTTTTATGCCACAGTTGCTGTGATGGTCAATTCCACATGCCAACTTGACCAGATGATGGTGTCCAGTTTGTTTGGTCAAGCCAGCCCTGGCCTGACGGTTACTGGGAAGGTATTCTGTGGATTTAAATCATCCGTCATTTGATGGCATCTATGGCTGATAACATTTACAACCAACTGAGGATACTGCCTTCAGCAGTGGGAGACAACGCACAGTTGAAGACCTCAAAGGGAGAACTGATGACGTCAGCAGTCACACGGGAATTTCCATCTCTACTTCAGCCAGCCAGTTTCTCCTGGGGAATTCATTAAAAGCTTCATGAGCGTTTTCTACTTACAGCTTATGCTGCGGAATTCAAACTTGCCAATCCCCACAGTTGCATGACCCAATTTCCTGTAGAAATAAATCTCTTAATATATGTCTAATATATAGACACGTCTCCTGTTGGTTCTGGAGATACAGCTATCTATATCTCCATACTGCCTCCTGGGATGCATGGCTACACTGGCCCACCCTTTGCTTTTTGAAAACCTCCCTTAGGTAAAGTAACTTTAGGGCCTGATGCTTCTGAGAAAGCCAAAGCCTTGCTGGCCTGAGGGTGTGTGACTCGATCTTCTCCCACCAAGAGGAGGTCATCAAGAGCAGACCACTGATGGCCCATGTACTAATACTGGACAGGAGAGTGGACACCCAAGTGGGACCTGGTGGGCCCTGACATTGAGAGAGAATGAGCTTTCTGCTGGGCAGCTTCTGCTGTCAAAAAAATATTAAGATGGACCCGATGACAGATAACAGACCTTTTCTCCCAAAAAGGGTTCTTGTTTTCATGTTACTAGTAGTCCAGGCTAGCACATCCTGTCGGAGAGGCCTGAATTCAAAATGAGCTGGCCATTCTAAATCTCTCTGATGGAGGCTCAGCCCTTGTCTGGGGGCTGGGGCTTTGGTCATGGTCTCCTGGGCTCAGGTTCTGCCTGTTGGCAGCCTCAGAGGTTAGTGGAGCGGATGGAGGAGAGGGGCTGACCTTAGGCTCCAGGGGAGGGGTCCCTGCCTGGGGACATCGCTGTTGTCCAGAAAGTCAGTCTGTGTTTGGGTAGGATGCCTCCTGGCCAGGGCAAGTTCAAGTCAGAGCCTCAGGTTGTTCCTTTTCAAAACTCATGCTGTGATTGAAAGGAAGCTAGAGGAAAATCTAGGGATTGTATTACATAATGATTTTGGTGGTAGATAAAGATTGTGGTTAATGCTAAGTAGAGGATGATACATGAGAAAAATTACGACTAAAATAACTTATGGATGATAGTTAACAGTAATATTGTAATGCTTTGCAGCAATTCTAAGTGTCAACAATAGGGGGTATAAGGAGGTATGGACTTTTTCCTTTTGGAATAATGAAAACGTTCTATAATTGACTGAGGTGATGACAGCACAGCTCTGTGATAAAATGTGAGCCACTGGGGGTATACTTCGAATGGATTGTACAAAGCATGGGACTTCATAACACAGGAAATCCAGTCGTGGATGAAGGATTGTGGTTAACAGAACAAATATGAGGACATTCTCTCATAAAGCATAACAAATACATAATACAAGTACAGGGTGTTAATACTTTGGTGGGTTGGGGGAAACTACACCAAATGTAAGATATGGGCTATAGTTAGTAGTAATAGTTTGATGATGCTCTTTCATAGTTTGTAACAAATGTTTCACAACAATGCAAGGTTGTGGTGGGGTAATGTATGGGAGCCCTATATGGTGATACACATGTTTGTTTTTAAGTTCATACCTTTTACTGTATACCTATTGTTTAGGTATGCTCATGTATGACTGATCTACTTTGATAAAATTAAAAAAAAAACACACACACAAAACAATGATGCTGCAATTAAATGCCTGGCCCTCCAGGTGCGGCAGCCAAGTTCCCATCCACATCAGGTCCCCTACCTGGATGGCTGAGAGTCGGGCTTATTTTAATCAACTTCCTTAGGTTTTGGTAGGTTGCCCTGTGGAGGAGCCTTTTCCAGAAATAGAAACAACCCCATGCTGGGGGTGGTAATTCATCTAACGCGTGCGATCACTCATTTTGTGCTGGGAGAAACCTTGTAAGTGCAGACACTTAATAAAGCAAAAAACAAAACAAACCAAGAACAAATCTAGGAAGCTCATAGTTAATAAAAGGTGAAATTTCCTTAATTTAAATAGAGTCTAAAGGAAAACTTAGGATATTAGAAAATAAGGCACCTGTCATTCAGGATTTTTCCCTTTTCTAAAAATTTTTTTTACATTTTTTATAAACATAAAATTTGCCATTTTAACCATTTTCAAATGTATAGTGAAGCGGGATTAGTTACATTCACAATGCAATGTTACATCACCACCATTTATTACCAAACATTTTTATCACCCTAAAAAGAAACTTCATCCATTAAGCAATAACTCCCCATTCCGCTAAAGGCTCTTGATAAATTAATCTACTTTTCTGTCTCTATCAATTTGCCTTTTCTAGATATTTCATATAATTGGAGTCATAAGATATTTGTCCTTTTGTGTCTGGCTTCTTTCACTTAGTATAATATTTTCAAGGTTCAGCTATGATACAGCACATATCAGAACTTGGTTCTTTTTCATGGCCGAGTAATATTCCATTGCATGTATAGTGTTTATCCAATTTGTTTGCCACATTTTGTTTATCCATTCATCTGCTGATGGATGTTAGGGTTGTTTACACATTTTGGCTATTGTGGATAGTGCTGCTATGAACACTGGTGTACAAGTATCTGTGTGAGTCCCTGTTTTCTATTCTTGTGGGATATATACCTAGGAATGGAATTATCAGGTCATATAGTAATTCTGTGTTTAACTTTTTGAATTGCTTTCCAGAGTGGCTACACTATTTTACATTCCCATCAGCAATGTGTGAGCGTTCCAATTTTTCTGCACCCTTGTCAACATTTGTTATTTTTCATTTTTTAAATAATAGCCATCCTAATGGATGAGAGTGGTATCTCATTGTGGTTTTGATTTGCATTTCTCTGACTAATGATTATGAGCATTTTTTATGTCCCTACTGATTGGCCATTTATATATCTTTTTTGGAGTGCTGTCTATTCAAGCCCCTTGCCCATTTAAAAAATTGGGTTGTGTTTTTGTTATAGGACTTCTTTAGATATTCTGGATATTAAATCCAACCACTCAAAATTGGGAGGGGGCAAGAATGAGAAGATGCTTGTGAAACTGATTTCTAAATTTCCATGACAACAGAGCACAGGATACAGAGGTAATTTGAGAACACACCATTTTTGCCCACCTGGGACCTCAATCACAGGTGAGGTGGACAGTTCTCATTCTAGTGGCAGCTGCCCCTCCAGCCCCCGCCCAAGTCTTGGCTTCTCTGCTGGAGCACAGAAGCCAGAGAACCCTCCAGAAGGCTGCCCTTCCCTCAGGGAGAAGATTCTGGGGCACATCTACCTAACTACCCAGGGATCCCCAGGAGAAATGAGCTCCTGTTGTCACCTCTTCGATGCACCCACTTTTGGCTTTTCTCCTTCCCCTGCCTCACTTTCCCAAATCCCCCCGTTTTGCTTCCCAGCATAGCCTCCCGCATTAACTCCCTACACTTAAGCTCTTGTCTCCAGGTCTGCGTTTTCAGAGGAACCCAAATGAAGATCTGATTATAACACAGAAACTCAGACTCACCTAAAGTTGGCAATTAGAAGTTTCTCTGGAATTTCTGATTAAACAGGTCTAGGGTCTGGCCTAGGCATTGGGAGTTTCCAAAGTTCCCAGGTGTTTTGCACGTGCAGCCAAGGTGGAGAAGCACTGCTCTGTAGGTCTTGAGTCAGAGGTGGACTCCTGGGAGCTGACTGGAGCTACTGGACCTCATGAGGCCTGGCCTGGTCCCACCGTGCAAGAATCCACGTGGTCCCAAGACCTCAGGGGGTAAGTGCACGTTGAGGCTTGGGGGTGCTGCCCTGGGTAATGTAGCAGGAGGAAGCTTGGGGTTTGGACCCCCTCATCCTGGGTGCTGGTCTCCTGTGCAACCTCCAGCAGAGGACCCAGCTCTGTGTCCATCAGCTGCCTCCTGGGAGCCAAAGGGACAATAGTCACAGCTCCCTTCTGTGTCCTATTAGGAACAAATAAAATAATGTCTCTCTGAGCCTCATGAACACTATAAAGTGGTGTAAACCCTATTTCTTGTTTTCTACCTTATGTACTTTAAAGTTCTACCACCAACAAATTGAATCGGAGTCTCCAGTTATCGGTGAGCTGCATTTTCTTGCTCCAATCAAAATTCCAAACCATAAGAAATTCAGTTCTTTCCAACATCTCCTGTTAGAAGTTCAGCCCTTGAAAAAACCCCCTGGAAGGCTTGTTAGAGCACAGGTGGAAGGCCAGGACTCGATTCAGTAAGACTGGGGTGGGGCTGAGACTTTGTGTTTTTCCAACAAGCTCCCAGGGGCTGCTGGCCCAGGCCCCACACCTACTGCCTTTGAGAGCTGCAGGCCTAAAGGCTGCATTAAGCAGCAGCATCCTGTAGGTGTGGACTCTTGTAAGGAAGGGATGTCAGAAGTTAGAATTTTCTGGAAAGAAAGCAGATGCTTACATCCAGGCCTCCTGGGGCCCATTACCCTCTGCTTCTTGGTTGCTAGAAATCTGGAGGAAATTCATAAAGCTCAACCAGAGTTTCAGTCAAGACCCAGCTGCCCTTTTGGATCTGAAATTGGCAACTCAGGTTGGAGGACTGTTTTTGCTGAAATGCTGTTTACAACCCAGAGCTCAAGGCCCACAGTTAACCCAAAGAGCAGGAAGGAAGTGGAAATGGGGGTTGGGAGCTGGACAGGGAACACTCAGTCTTGAGAGGACAGCCCCAGAACTCAGGTCCAGGTACACTGAAAGCTTGGAGGCTGGGCAAAGGACAGGAGAGGGGTTGGGATTGGGGTTCAAAGATGAGGAGGGATGAGTCTTAGGATGTATGCTTCCAAAACAGTTTTTGAACCCACCTAAGACATCTCATCCAGCCTTCTATTTTGTGGAAATGGAGTAACTGGTCCTGCTTTAGCCCTTGGGGGTGGGCAAACCATTAAAAACCCTCGGCATTCTTTAATCCCACTTACTGTTGGATTATGATTTGGCCTCAGTAAACATGTATGGATGACAACATTGATGACATTGATTCATTCTCACATGTTTGGTTTGATTGTATGTGTTACCAAAACAATACAAATCAAAGGGGGGGGTGGTGGTAGAGAGCATAAACAGCGAGGTAGGGAGTCAGGCTGGAACTCTGGGCCTCTCTGTTTCTGATGTCTCACTGTAAAGCAGGGATGATAGAAACTGCTCTCGAAAGACTCTTGCTTAAATTTGCGTAAGGTAATTTATACCAAGAATTTAGCACAGTGACTGGCATTGACTACAGACTCACTATGTTTTGGTCCTCATTCAGCTTTTTTTCTAATAATAATCACAATGATAGTCATAAAAGAACAGTCATTTTAGACATTTGCCTCAGCATACTACGGAATTAAATATGTTTGTAGAAGGATAAATTCAGTTACGAAGAGCCTTTCAAATTTGTTTGGAACACTTGCCTGTGGAGGAAGTGTGTTGGCAAAGATCTACCTCCATCTTTTTCTGTTCAATTTTATATTTATTTTGTCCCTCACTTAAAAGTGATAAATGTTTATTAGGAAATGTGAAACAATCATTGAAAAATTGGAGAAACCTCATGCACCTAAGGCTGTAGTAGTTTTATATGTTTCTTTCTGAGCTTTAAAAATGTAGTATTTTCATTGCTGTGGTCTAGGACTCCTGTGAAGAAAAGCTGAATAATTAGGGGGGGGGGGAAAAAAAAAAAAAAAAAGAAAAAAATAGGATGTGGAATTTTTTCAAGTCAACATTCTTTATCTAAGTTCTTTATCTAACTTTATCCAAGTTCTTTATCTATCCTTTAAACTCATCGCTATATGCCATTCCCTAGTAAGGGACCATGACATTATATTGGGCTTCAAATTTCGGGGAGTTCTGGATCACAGAGTGTTTCAACAATGGCAATGGAGGGATACTGGTATGGGATACCAATGACAGGTGATATATGACTGACAGGGAGCTGTACAGAACATATGTCCAGGGTGCATGGTAATGTTTGGATATACTCATAGTGGCAACAATTAAAAACCACAGTAGGGGGGGTACTGGGTTCCTGGCCAGTGGTGCTCTGTCGTGGTCCCTAGGGGAGCAGCGACAGTCTCCCAGGTACAGTGGTGGGGACCGGGAGGGAGTGAGGGTTCAACAGTGAGCCCCAGATGCTAATGACTATGCTTGTGAGCTGATAAACCCAAAATAAGATCAAGGCCTAGAGCAACTTTGTGCCTGGGAATTTCCTTCTGTCAGCCTTCATGTTACTCAAATGTGGCCAGTCTCGAAGCCAAACTCAGCATGTAAATGCAATGCCTTCCCCCCAGCGCGGGACATGACACCCGGGGATGAGCCTCCCTGGCAACGAGGGACCACTATCAACTACCAACTGATGATGCAACTGGAAAATGACCTTATACGGAAGGTTCAATGCGGATCAGCAGAATATCCATGTCTACATAAAATACCATGACTTTAAAATGCTGTTTGACCTAAAGTAAGGGGGAAATGGAAAGGAGAAATGAGTTTATATGGCTACGAGTTTCTAAAAAAGAGTCTGGAGGCTGGCAGAAGGTTTGCCCTCATGCACAACTGAGCAGAGTCAGAGAGACAGATAAAGCAGATACAACCCCCAGATATTGGTTCCTTTGAGGGCTAAAGAGACCCATGGGAGTTATGGTCATGGCCGATGGGGTTAACTACCAGGGCAGATGGCCCCTCTTTGGAAATGGTGTTTATGTGTGATGAATCTGGACTCAGATGGGATCTCCCTTCATAAGACTTTCATGCTAATGTGCTGGAGGTGCAGTTAATGTTGGGGTTTAAGATATATTTAGGGGATTTGAATCTCTGGACTGACAATGTGATAGCCAGATCCTGAGCCTCAACAGACTCCAGCACCTACAATCTGATTTATTGGACTTACCACACTCAGCTAAGATGGAGTTGAAGAAGGACAGCCACCACACCATGGAGCCTAGAGTGATTACAACTGAAAATGGGAGGATTGCATCCAGCATCCAGGTGGAATCTGACCCTCCTCTTGACATAGAGGTGCAATGGACACAACCAATCCAATGTCCACATAGAAGAGGTGGCATTGGATTGGGAAAAGTGGACATAATGGACAAAGGGTATGGGGAAAGGCAGGAAGAGATGAGAGGTGGAGGCGTCTTTGGGACATGGAGCTGCCCTGGATGGTGCTTCAGAGGTAATCACCGGACATTGTAAATCCTCACAGGGCCCACTGGATGGAATAGAGGAGAGTATGGGCCATGATGTGAACCAATGTATATGAGGTGCAGAGGTGCCCAAAGATGTACTTACCAAATCCAATGGATGTGTCATGATGATGGGAACGAGTGTTGTTGGGGGCGGGGAGAGGGGGGACGGGGGGGTGGGGTTGAATGGGACCTCACATATATATTTTTAATGTAATATTATTACAAAGTCAATAAAAAATAAAAAAATTAAAAAAAAATGTAGTATTTTGGGGTCAATTTTAACATGCATATAGTTTAACAAATCAAAGAGCTCTCCAAGGCTTGGCCCCGTGACCTCCCTCCTTTCCTTTCCCTGCATATGCCCTATTTCTTGCCCCTGGGTAGCTACCACCTCATCTCCTTTAATGGATTCTTCTAGTTTCTCTTCATCTCTGGGAATCACACTAATCAGTAACTGCATCTTTTGATTTTGTCTAGTGGTTTTGACATTGCCTAGTGGTTTTTCCTTATGAAAGTAGGGCTTTAATTGCTCTGGGGCTGTACCAGGCCATGGGCAGTGATATTGGCACTCGATTCTTCAGGTGCAATAGGCTTCCATTGGTGACCACGTTTTCTTAGCTCAGGTGCAGGACAGAAAGCAGGGAATGCAATACTGCACATCTCTAAGCCATCAGGACTCCAGCAGCCACCGATGGATATACCTTCTTTACTTCCCCATCCATGAGGGAAGTGTACAGGCTGCCTCAGAGAAGCGCCACGAGGAGTGTAGGATACCTTGAAACAGAGACCACAGCCTTGGTTTCTCTTCTATCTTCCACACTATTCTGACTATGCACCAAGGCTGGGAAGCCATTTCTGGGCAGTCCTGGAGAGCAGCAGCCCCAGAGCCAACCAGGGAGGTACAGCATCCTCACTTGTCTCACTTCACTAATCCCTAAAGAAGCCAGACTGTAAGGACACAGATTCTGAAGTCTTTCTTTTCAAGCAGACCTTGGTCATCCCAGGCCTGATACTAACCTCTCATTCACATACACCACACTCTCTTTGTCTCCAACACACACACACGCGCATTGGCACATGCACACACATGCACATGACACATCCTTCCTCCCTTCTCCACACAGGTCTATTACCGTTTTGGTGAGGTTCCTTTTTAGTGTTTATAATTCATGATTTCATAACCATCATGGATAGCTGAGGCCTGCAGTTGACTGTGATTGTTTTCTTTCCTTACAAAACCTTCGTTTTCCCTGGAGTTAATAATTTTTTTTTATCTGTACTTTTTTTCAAATACAAATCATTAATTTCTCCTCCCACTCTTCCCCAGTATTTAAATATTTATTTTATTTATTTCTCTCCCCTTCCCCGCCATTGTCTGCACTCTGTATCCATTCACTGTGTGTTCTTCTGTGTCCACTTGCATTATCTGGCAGAACTGGGAAATTGCGTCTCTTTTTGGTTGTGTCATCTTGGCTGTGTCAGCTCTCTATGTGTGCGGTGCCACTCCTGGGTGGGCTACACTTTTTTCATGTGGGGCTCTCTTTGCGGGGCGCACTCCTTGAGCATGGGGGAGCCCTATGCGGGGGTGCCCCTGCATGACATGATACTCCTTGCGCGTGGCAGCACTGTGCATGGGCCAGCCCACCACACGGGTCAGGAGGCCCTGGGGATCGAACCCTGGACCTCCCATGTGATAGAAGGATGTTCTATCAGTTGGACCACATCTCCTTCCTTCCCCAGTATTTACATTAAGATATCCACAGCAGGTATTCTTTTATTTCTTCTCTTGAGGGAGTCTCTCCTAGTACCCTCTGACAGTTTCAATATAGATGTCTAGCCTGGTGCACAGCTGACTTCCCTGTATCTCTTCTTAGCATTTGTCCCAGGATTCTTTTTTAAAATTTATTTCTCTCACCTTCCAAACACCACCCCCACAGTTGTCTGCTCTCTGTGTCCATTTGCTGTGTGTTCTTCTGTGTTCACTTGTGTTCTTGTCAGCGGCACCAGGAATCTATATCTCTTTTTTGTTCCATCATCTTGCTGCATCAGCTCTGTGTGTGTGTGTGGTGCCACTCCTGGGCAGGCTGCACTTTTTTTACGTGGGGGTCTCTCCATATGGGGTGCACTCCTTATGCATGGGGCTTCCCTATGCGGGGGACACCCCTCTGTGGCAGAACACTCCTTGTGCACATCAGCACTGCGTGTGGGCCAGCTCACCATATAGGTCAGGAGGCCCTGGGTTTGAACCCAGGACCTCCCATGTGGTAAGCAGACACTCTATCAGGTGAGTCAAATCCGCTTCCCCTGGGATCCTCTTCTCTCCTGTGCTGGTTTCTCTTCTTCTTGGAGTTCATGTTTCCATGTTCTTTGAGTCAATCCCCTCAGTTTGCTGGAGCACAAACTCCAGCAGCTTCCTGAGAAAGGGAGAAAGGAGGTAAAATTTCTGAGATCTTGTGCATTTGAAAATGTCCATATTCTACTTTCATATTTAATTGATTGCCTGAGTAAAGGATTTCTAGGTTGGAAGCTACTTATTCTTGGAAACAAGAAGCCATTTGAGTTATGTCTTCTAATTTCCAGCATGGCTGTGGAGAAGTCTGATGCAGTGTGACTCTCAGTTTTCTGTATGAAGCCACTATGGTTTCTCTCTGGAATGTGTAGGGTTTCTTGGTGAGGGTCAATTTTTATCCAAAGTGCTTGGAGGGCTCTCTCAATATTGAAATTCCTGTCCTTCAGCAATTTCTTATCCAGATTCAGGCTACATATTTGATGAGGGTGTGGATTATGGTGCAACTGGCTGGTTCCCCTGATCTTGATCTTGACAGATAAAGTTGTCCTCTTCCTAGCTGTGACCACCTGGGTCCTGTAGGAAATTGAATCACTTCCCAGTACAAATCACAATCTGTTAAAAATGCTGTGTTTGCAAGTGAATTTTCCACACATCTAAAGTAACAGAAGCTAAAAAAAAAAGAAAGAAAGAGAAAAGCAATAAAAAACCACCCACACTATCTTCACACTGAACTGTTGGGTTTAAGGAGAAATGCCAAACCTATTGTCATATTGAAAGATGAATGGGTTATTTAGGATTCTGCTCTGGGCTCACCCAGGTCAGCTCCTTTTTGCTCAGCTTAAATGGCTCAGGAGCGAGGAGGGAGTTGTTAGAGATAGGAGGTTGGCAGAATAGGATTCTGTCAATGTGGCATTTTGGATTTAACAGTCATCAGACACAGAGTCTTCTCATAAATGAGAGTTGGCTGAAATTCTGGGCAACCTCTGTCTAATTGATGATTTTGTCCTTTCTCCTCTAAATAACAGTGTTTTGAATGTTAGATGGGATATTAATAGCTACTATTTAGAGGCTCCCTCTGTGAGGTATGGGGTTGGGCTTTATAAATATTGTACTTATGCCTCTGCAACACAGTGATGGGCCAGTATTATTGTCTCCCCTTTACCGTGTGCAAACAAGACTCCTGAGGAATGAGAGCTTGCCCAGTGCCTCTTTGTTGCAGAGGCCACTCGTCATCAGAGCTCAGATACACCCCCTCGGCAAGTTCCCAGCTCTCTCCACTGGGCATCCCTGTCCCTAGATCTTCAGATGCAAAAGTATATGGGGAGAGCTTATATGAGTGGGGAGTACAAGGCAGGGTCTTCCTCAAGGCGTGGCTTTGTCTCCTTAAGAATCAAATCCTCAAGGTCACGCAGCAGGGTTTCAGGGGCCCTGAGCCTGAAGTTGGGGGACCTGGACTCGAGTCTGGGCTCTGGCGCTGAGCTGTGCCTCCTGGGGGTGAGCCATGCTGTTTCCACAGTTTTTTCATCTGTGGATTGGGGATGGAAATGCTGACCCATTTAGGGTCACAGGATGGGGAGGAAGCACGAGGTCTGCGAGGCAGTTCCGGGAATCACAAAGGCTTATGTGATTTTTTAATCGCCTATCACTTTCAACTTCTTCAACATCTGTCCTGGTGGTCATGAGGACAGGTGCCACTGAACATGGAGAATGCTGTGGATTTAAGTAGCTTGATGTGTTGGCTGCCCATGTAAGTGATGGATAGAGCTTTCTTTTGTGCCATAGGTGAACATAAGTGACCTGCATTTCCCTGCATGGCGACGGGACATTGCCTCATGGCAGGGTAAGGAAAGGGGTCTCTTGGAACCCAGTGAGGAAACGGAACTTCTTTTTGCTGGGGTAGAGGATACTTATTGCTCCTGGCAGGAGAGCAGGGGAGTGGTCAGGGTTTGGAGGAAATGGCAGGGGTGGACAAATCTCCTCTCCAACCTCTGTCCACTTTCCCTGGTGACAGAGGCATCTGTTTCTGTGTCTATGAATTCTGTGCTCCCAGGGTCAACAAGGCCTTCCAGGGTTTTACCGATGGTGAGTGACATTATAGAAACAGTGGTTACTGGAAGAAGGCAAGGAATTTGAAAGGGTGGGAGGGAGAGGTTTGGAATGAGCCTTCCAAGACTAAACTGCTAAATGTTTTTTTTCTGGCTTGTTCTTGAGATTAATTTGCAAATGCAGAATGACAGCGATGGTACGTGCCCCTAGGGAGTTTCCTATCCAGTTCTTCCCTTGTCTAGTCCTTGATAGGATAATATAAGTCACTGTGAATTAAGTAAATGAAATTCTTACCACTTTCTATGGATGATAAATGAAACCCTCTATTTTAAAATGAGGATAAACTTTGTTTACAGATGAGGAAACTGAAGTTTAGTAGGATTAAGGAACTTGGGCAGAATTAAATAGTTTATAAGGGCAGGACTTGGTTTGAACCTAGGATGCCTGACCCCAAAGTTTTTGTTGTCATTGTCATTGTCATGGCTGTTGGCTTATTTTCATGGGTTATCTCAGTCACCTCCTACTCAGAGCTCCTTGTCTGGGGGTCTCCTGTCTATTCATTAAAGGTGAACTCTAAACTGGATAGTATTTGGAGGTGACCTTGTCAGAATGCCAGACCTGTGGGGTTATACCAGACAGAAACCTGCCTTTCGAAACAACCTCATTTCTCATGAGGTCCCAAACTCCTGCAACACATGCTTTTTGGCTCAGTCAAGAGTTTACAATATAATGTATTGCTTATCCATCTTGGCCTTTCCTACTTGGCTGTGGAAGTCATAAATGAGTCCCACTTCGAGTGTCTTTTCTCTCCTTGCATGGAAGGGAGGTTCTTAGTTTGCCACTGGGCTGCCAATGCAAAGTACCAGAAATGGGTTGCCTTTTATAATAGGAATTGTATTTAGGGTAAAACTTACAGTTCTGAGGTCACGAAATGTCCATATCAAGGCACCATCAGAGATGCTTTTTCACCAAAGTCAGCTACTAGTGATCCTGGCATCCTGCCACGTGGTGAGATAAGATGGTGGTTGATCTCTACCGAGGTCTCTGCCTTCCCCTCCAGAATCTATCATCTCCTAGAGCTTAACTATGGGCAACCAGGCATAGGGCTTATCCCTTTCCTGGTCTCATCTCTCAGGCTTGGTTGCTCTGCTTTTTTCCCAAGTTCAGCTGTGGGCTATCAGGCATATGGCTTGTCTCTTCAGCCTTGAGCAGCTCTATGGGTCCAGCCTCTAGGGGGATTTATGATTAAGCTTTGGCTGCTAGTGATCCTCGAGTCCTCTCTCATGTGGCAGGGTCAAAAATGGGAGCTTCCTTTCTCTCTGACTCTCTAAATTTGTGTCTTCATTTATATAAAGTTCTAAACTATAATCCATGCTGTGTAGCAATGCTCCAAAATATACTCATCAAATGCAACGAATGTACTGCCCTAATGAAAAAAGTTGTTGATGTGGGAGGAGTGGGGGGTGTGGGAGGTGGAGTATATGGGAACCTCTTATATTTTTTAAGGTAACATTTTGTGTCATCTATGTATCTTTAAAAAAAGAAAGTTCTAGTAAGAGGGCAGAGACCCAATCTGAGTCATGCCTCACTGAAGTAGTCCACTTAAAAGGGCCCCACACCCACAAGAATGGATTAGTTAAAAAGCATAATCTTTTTTTTTTAATTCACCAAATTCAAACTGTCACAGAAGGAGAACTTGCTGGGCCCAGTAACTGGTCAGGGGTTGTTGAAGGCATAGGACACCCCTTCCCCCGCAAGATACACCTTCATGGCACAGAGCAAGCAAGACTTGGGGAGGCAGGTCCTTGGAAGAGACAGGCCAGGCAGCCCACTGAGCTGGGCCCCAGAGTGGATTGGGGCTGGCTCCATGTCCACAGCCTCTAGAATTAGTGTGGGAGAGAGATGGTGGAAAGAAAACCCTCACTTGGTCTCAAGCTTGTGCCAATATTGCACCTGCTTGTTCAACACCCCAGGCTTGCTGGCATCCACAACTTTCCAGGGTCATCTGACACCAGGTATGCCAGCATCTATGATGTGAGCTCCAAGGTCACCAGCCTTGGAAGGGTGTTCACCAGAAACCTGAATCCAGCACTGACCAGGTGTTTTCTAGAATGCCCTCCCCATTCCCTCCCACCCCGCCTTTGAGTTTTCCTAATATTTTCTCATGACTACAGTTTTTGGGGAAGTGCTCTTCCCACCACAGATCAGAGGGTGTACATATGACATCACAGTTCACATGAGCCTTCATAGCTTGGGTAACATGTGACAGCTGGGAGTTCCTGCTTTCCCCTTTCATACCCTGTTCTTTGGAAGAGAGTCACCAAGACCAGGCTCCCTTCCGGGTGGAGGGAAAAGAATTTGCACTCTTGGAGGGGGAAACTCTCACATATATTGTCTTGTCCACTCAGTTTTAAATTGCCCCACCCCCATTCCCATCTCCATTCACTGCTTCTTGGTCTTATCCTCAGCACTTAGCATTTGTGTAGGTACTTTGTATTTGCCGATTTTACCCTTGTCTTCTCCCCGCAGGACATCAGCTCTAGTTGGGGGTGAGGTGGGAAGTAGGGTGGGGAGTGGAGGAAAGTCCATCAGAGGTGGGAGGAAGAGATACTGGTCTGAGCTGGGACCTCGAGCAACCTGTGGAATATTTCTGAGCACTGGCAGACAATCTGGGGTGAGGAGACCTGGTTTTGGGGGATATTTATGAGAGATCCATGGGAATGCAGGGAACATGCTCCCAACTGAGTAGGTATTAGATAATTTTTTTTTGTTCTTAGGTTTCTTTTGTTTATTTAAGACAAATTTGATCAAGAATTATTTTCCAGAATATACTGAATTCCCTCAAAGGAGATCTACCTTCTTCCCTCCTTCCCTTCATCTCTACTTCTCCCCAAGGCCTCCTTCCTTCCTTTCTCACCCCCCCCCCACCCCCAATCCATCCCTCCTCTCCTTCTTTCCTTCTTCAAGGGAGGCTGCTTTGAGAAGTGGCCTTGGTTACAGGAAATCTGACCTACCAGGGAGGCAGCTCATTGCTTTACCCACAGTCACCTTTCTGTTTCCGTATTGTGGAATATGGAGGCCACGGGGTCTCAAAGCGAAAAGAGCATTTTAAAATTATCCCAGACTTGGTGTCAGGGGCCTGTGATTTGGGTGTGCAGGTGGAGGGTGTTCAAAGTCCATTCTGGGCACCTGTCTGGGGATGCCAGAGCAGCGCAGACCTGTTCACAAGAGTGATTTGTTAAACTTTCAGGATTCTTTGAATCAGTTGCTAAATACAAGCATTATTGGAAATTAAATGATAAAAACTTACAAAGGAAATAATAACTCAAAACTCATAACTTTCTAATTATTTTGCAATCTTTTTGGTTATCTATGCTCTAAATACTATGTCATGGTGGCTGCTGGGCATTTCTTCCCAGCTCTGCCTTCAGTGATATCACATTGGCAGCCTGCAATTGGCAACAGTGGTAGTATTTTCACCACAGGAATTGGCAAAACACTATAAATTAGAAATTTGGGTTCTCTGGATATACAGCTGTTCAACATTTACCAGCACATCTCTAGTTCCACCCCAAAACTATGGCATCAGAGTTTCATTTTTGTGTCTGGGCCTGGATATTGCACTTTTAACTAGCTTCTCAGGGAATGTCAATATAACCAGCCAGGCAAAGTTATGTAGAGTGGGTTTGAAAAACACTGACTAGCCCATCCACCTATGTAGAACAAGGACTTCTGCCAACCTCCAAAGACAAGTCTACTCACCACCAGAAGACACTGCTCAGCCTATCACTCATGCAATGCTGGGATCTTCTTTCTGGCATCTCTGCTTGAAAACCTCCAAAGACAGGAAACTTACTGCCCCTAAGCAAATCCTTTTGTCTAGCAACTGCTCTAACTCTTCCAGTTCTTCATTATAATGAACAGGTCATACCCCCATTATAGGGTTCCCTAGTTCTCCCCTTTCCATGGGACTCTAAATCCAGGGCTCACCTTTCTTCCAGAGAAGAGCCTGTTGAGTATGTAAAGATAAGACTAGTGCCATATCCCCACCTCCCCCACTAATACATTTTCTATTCTCCAAGCTCTACATTCCCTGCTGTTTCAAGTTCTTGTCATATGCACTGTTAAAACCCTATTAAGTATAATCTGGTTTGCTTTGACCAGTCTTTAACATCTGCTGAGACCTAAATGGTATTGAATCTGGCCTTTTATTCCTAGTCATATGTTAACTATCTCTGAATGCCCAAAAAAGTGTTTTAATGGGAGGAGACCTTTAAATAGCAATCTTTTTTTTTCCAAATTCTACTCAATTTATTCATTTTTTAAAAAGATATTACATTAAAAAAAAAATGAGGTCTTCATTCGCCCCCACCACCCCCACCCCACCACTCCCCCCACAGTAACACTCTCCCCCATCATCATGTCACATCCATTGCGTCTGGTGAGTACATCTCCAGGCATCGCTGCACCCCATGTCCCGTGTTCCACACCATAGCCCACACTTTCCCATGTTCCATCCAGTGGGCCATGGGAGGACTTAAAACATCCGGCAATTGTCCCTGGGGCACCACCCAGGACAGCTCCAAGTCCTGAGAATGCCTCCACATCTCATCTCTTCCTCCCATTCCCTGCCCCCAGCAGCCACCATGGCCACTTTTTCCACATCAATGCCACATTTTCTCGATTATTAACCACAATAGTTCATGAATAGAATATCATTAAGTCCACTCTGATCCTTACTGTATTCCTCCTTCCTGTGGACTTTGGCTTGGTTGAGTCCATTCCACATCTATGTCAAGAGGGGGTTTAGATTCCAGATGGATATTGGATGCAATCCTCCTGCTTTCAGTTGTAGGCACTCTAGGCTCCATGGTGTGGTTGTTGACATTCTTCAACTCCATGTTAGCTGAGTGGAGTAAGTCCAATAAATCAGAGTGTAGGAGCTGAAGTCTGTTGAGGCTCAGGGCCTGGCTATCATATTATTGTCAGTCCAGAGATTCAAATCCCCTAGATATATCTTAAGCCCCAGCACCAACTACAATTCCAGTAAAGTAGCATGAAAGTCTTGTGAAAAGAGATCCATCTGAGTCCAGCTCCATCACGCAGAAACACCAGCACCAAAGAAGGGCCAACTGGCATGGCAGTGAACCCCATCTGTCATGACCATAGAACCTGTGGGTCTCTTTAGCCCTCAAAAGGACCATTATCTGGGGTTGTACCTACTTTATCTGTCTCTGAGACTCTGCTCAGGTGTGCATAAGGGCAATCCTTCTGACAACCTCCGGACTCTTTTTTAGAGACTCATAGCCATATGAACTCATTTGTCCTTTCCATTCCCCCTTACTTTAGGTCAAACTTTTTGAGACATTTGGAATAGAATTTGATTAGCAAAACTTCAGAAATGTGTTTATTGTATAAAGTAATGCTCCTCTGCATAAAGTAGTTTCTGTTTTTTCAGAGAATTAATATTTAGTAAGAAACAAATAGCAAATAGACCAGCTATATTTTCCAGCTGACAACAGATTTGGGGTAGAATCTTAAGCCAACAATTCCTTTATGAGGACTCCTATCATCCTAGATAGATTATGTGGCATGTTTTTCTTGCTTTAATTCCCCTAAACACACCTGATTTGTATTTCTGAGCTTCACTTTGCCTTACATCTTGACAAAGACAGAGTTTTGATTTTATAGTTCTTCTCCAGTAAAAATAGGTCTTTTTCTCTTTTATCAGTTGTTATTCCACTTGGCATCCCCTTAAACATGTTAATTGTCAGAAATTCAAAGAAAACATTGGTAAAGTTAAATTTATGCCTCTAGTAAAACCTTTCACACTCCTTGAAGATCGACTAAAATGATCCACATTGAAGCCCAGGGGGCAGGTGGGGTTCGACCAGATGATATAGGTGTTGCCAGAATAAGCTGGACAGTAGCTTTTTCATGGTTGTCTCCCAATGCTCTTTTAAATTTCCTCAGTGGGCTAGAATGATATCCTTGGTTGCAAAAAGAAAACCTCTAGGTGCACTAAGTCAGAAAACATCCCTGAACTCAGTATTTCCTGTGTCTGGGCTGCTGTAATCATCAAAAGTTTTGAACTTTGTTCAAAGTATCTCTCTTCTCTCCAGGGACCACTGCTGCTAGCTGCCCTGGGAAGTGAAGTGCTATCTTATCGCTCTTTCCAGCTTTGTGTAAGACACATTTCAGTTCAGATTCCTCCAGGACTGGGGAGGGAGGGTAAACTGGGCAGTAAGTTGCATGGGGATAGTGAGAAGTTTTTCACTTGATTTATGCTGTTGTAAGCAGGGCTCAGGTCTTTTAGGTCTTGGCCGGACTTTATAACTGCCTCACTTCATGTTTCCTCATGGATTCTTTGGCAATCTCCCAGTGGGGTCTCTCTTCTCATTCTTGTGCTGGAATCATACATGCCTGGCCCTTGTTTACAATAGCCACCCTCCCAAGGACTCATCCTCCATTAGGGTTCTGTGACTTATCCCCCATCTTTAGAATGAAAATATTAAGCTATACATCTCCAAACCCAACTGAGAAATCTTCCCCTTTTAGGGACAGTAGGAAAGAATACTTTGATCTTAACTCTTTGACTGAAAAAGGCCTTGACTTACTAGGAAGTAGGAAGAGGGGAAGAGGGCACAGTCACCATGGAAAGAATAAATCAGCATTTGCTATTTGTTTGAACATGTGCCTAGAAGTGTGATGTTTCCTGGAAGAGATGTATACATGATGTACATTTTTTTTCCATTTGTCATTTTTTTTCCATTCACCTTCCACTTGAAAGTCAACAGATCCAACTGAGATGCTTTTGTTTATTAAAAACTGTTCTTGAGCACCTACTATGTATTAAGTATGTTCCTAGGCACTGGAGACTCACCTCTAAACATACTGATCAGCAATTCTCATCTTCGTAGCTTTTACAATGATGTTCCTTAGAGCTGATACTTGATAGGAGGCGGTGATCAGCTATGAGGCTGTTGCTGGGATCTTCATCAGCATTTGTTCTGTCCCTTCTATCAGTGTTTGAGGATTGGCTGCTGTCAGAACCCTTTTGACAACTTATATCATGGTTCAGGCTCTGCAGGCAGGTGGATTTGGGTGTGAAACCCAAATTTCCTCCAAGCAATTTACTTAACTTCTCCAAAATGTGATTTCCTCAGAGTGGTGATGGTAGTGTTTGCTTTATACAGTAGTTTGGGATTTTAATAAGATGATGTAGGTTTATAGATTATCACAGAAGTATGGCTCATAGTGAACACTGAATACTGATGGGCTGATGGACTCATAGCTAGCTGATCCATCTTGGGTTCCTGAGGCTGGAAATCTGATGGACAGAGGCCAATGGTTCAAGCTGGCAATATGGCAGAGTAAAAAGTCAAGAGTTTAGTGACAGATTAGGCACAGTAGTCTGTTCAGAGCCAATTTTTTGTCAGAACCTAGTGTTTGTAAATTTATGAGGCAAAGTCAGCTTCCAGCCTAAGAGACAAGTGCAGAATAAGCACCTCACCTCCGTGTGCTAGGCAGGGAGAAGCTGAGGTCCGGGTCAGAGCCTCAGTGAAGTGGTATGGTTGTGGGGCCAGCAAGGCTATGCAGAGGCCCATCAATCCCTGACACCTAGGAGGAAGGGGGAGGAAAATAGCTTCCCTGTCTCAAACACAACCAGCACTTCTATGACAACCCCCATTGGTAGGCTAAGGTGAACAAAACCAGGCAGATGAAAAGGATTCTCAAATACATGCAGGAACAAATCAGCACCATGAAAAAGATGCACCAGTTTCAACAAATGGAAGTTACACTTGAGGAAATAGAGAAAACAGGATGTGATTTTAGCACATACACAGCAATACATTTAGAGAGATGAGGAGGAAATTGCATACATAAAAGAAGCAACTGAAGATTCTAAAACCTCATATGGAGACAAAGACACATAAGAATAATCAGGACTATTTTTAAAGAGAATAATGAGGGAATACTTTTCTCCCAAATATTGGCATATGCTATAAAGGAATATTGGTTAAGACAGTGAGATATTAATATGGGGCTAGAAAAATAGATTGGTGGAACACAAATGAACATCACAAATTAATCCATGTGGATAGAAGAGTGTAGCATATGGTAAGAGTGCCTTTCAAATAAGTAGAGGAATTTGGTATATTCAATTGTGTTTTGTGATACTTGGCTATCCCTTTGGGCAAAAGTATATCCCTCACTTATATCATTAACTTTTCTGGAATGCATTCTTGAGAAGGACCTAAATATAAATATCAAAACTATAGTTGGCATGCTTGATATACATCAGGGTTCTTAATAAGGGACTATGAGCTTGAATTGAAATTAAAAAAATGTTATTCTTGTTGGGACATATTGGTGCAGGTGTGATATATTTATTAAATAACACACAGTATAGTGTGAACTTAGTAAGCGGTCTGTTATTTTCACCTGACTGGCAAAGGGACCCGTGGAACAAAAAAGATTAACATCTCCTTATATACATTAATATAAATAAGTATAACTGATACAAATAATATAAAATGCACCAAAGTTATTAAGAAAAAAATGGACAGTTTTGATTACATAAAAAGATTTTTAAAGATCCTCAATGATGAAAGATACCATCAACAAAGTTAAAGACATTTTAAAAACTTGAAGAAAAATAATTTCAATATATATAACATACATTGCAAAAGTTTAATAGCAGTATGTAGAAAGTTTTTAGAATCATTTTAAAAACCAGTGAAACAAGGGGTCAAGAATATGAGCAGGTTATTCATAGTAGAGGAAACACACCAGCCAATGTAAACATCACTAGTATTCAGGGAAATCCAAACTAAAACAGCCATGAGATAATGCTTTTCACCCTTCAGGTTGGCAAATATTATAATGTTTGATGTTTTCAATGTCAGCAGGTGTGGGAAAGAAGCTATTCCATTTTGGGGAGAGCAAATCAGCTATTTGGAGACCAATTTGGCATTATTTATTAAAATTAAAACTGTGCACATACTTTGACCCAGCAATTCCACTTCTCTGTATCTACTCTCGAGAAAGGAATATGTTGGGGAGACTCATATGAAATGTTCACTGCAGCATTGTTTACAGAGCACACACATGGAAGCCAGTCAGCAGGGGAGTGAACGAATGTGAGGGGTAAATAAATGAGGGAACTCTTTATTTCTATACTGTAGGAATCTCTTGCTATGTGTTATTCAGGTACTGATTAAAAATATAAGAAAAATAGATTACAGAATGAATTTATTTTTGCAAAAAAAAAAAGTATATATGGGTGTATATGTAATACATACTGGAAAGAAAGACTAGAAAGAAAACTGCAAAGCATCTATCCCAGAGAAGTGGAGTCATAGATATTTTAAACTGTTTTTCATTTAATTTCTCTGCTTTTTCTAACTTTTCTACAAAAACATGTAATATTTATGTAACCACTTTTTTCTTTTTTTTTTTTGGTAAAGGGTGTCATCCCCCAGGGACTGTCTTAGCCACCTGGGGTTGTTTTTCAGAGCACACTCGACCTGGGGTGAGACCAACAGCTGGGCCCTTAAGGAGAAGGATGCCTCTGGGGTTCTGGTATCCTGGCATCCTGCAGGGTATCCAGACCTAGGCTCCTTGGTCAAAGGTCCACTGCTTCTTCAGAGATTGTGTCTTCCTCCTCATCCCTTCACCATGTGCTCTGGGTGGGGACCTAGTGTCTGTGTGTGTAATACAGGTTGCTCTTCAGGTTCTACCATGGCCCACTTGCTTGAACTTTCCATGCACCTCTGCAGACTCTTCAATATAGAAATGCCAAAATGCATTGGTCTAGGGAGGGTCTTCCTGAGGTAGACAAGGACCCTCATCAAACGCTGCACATGTGTGGGAACAAAGAGCTGGACTTGGCGTCAGGACAACCATCCTTTCCCCCTCCTCTGCTGCTCCTGTCTGTCTGTCATTTGGCAAAGGTTGGGGGAGTTCCTTCTTCTCTTCAAGTCTCCTTTCAAGGTGGGGACCCACTCCTCCTAGGGTTGTCAGGAGAAGGTTTGGAGTTCTGTGGATGGAAGTCACTCTAGTGTGACCCAGCAAAGAGAATCGAACTATATGGAATATATTGTGGTGGGAAGGAGACCATCTCCTGATGTACACATCACTTGCTGAAAGTCTGGCTGCAGAAGCCTCAGCCACCCCAAGGAGCTCAGGGTCTGAATACGGAGTTAGGTGGTACTTTCTCACGGCACATTCCTAGCACCCGAGCTGTGGAGAGGTCCTGGGGTCAGTGGCTGTTGACACAAAGCAGCCCCTCCTCCTTTTAGAGAGGAATCTGCTGAACATCCATGGCTTGCCAGACAGGTACAGTATTCCTTCCCTCAGGAGGCAGGGATATGACTTTACAAGAGGAAACGGAGGATTCCCTGCTTTCTGGAGGTCAGTGGCCACCCTTAAAACACTCATCAAAGGACTCATCCTTTTTGTATCTTGAATTAAATTATGAGAAGTATTATGGCTTCAAAGTCAGCTTGAGACCCCTGAGCCTGCCAGGGTTTTACACAGATGGGCTGCTTAGAAACAGTGCCATTCTTTTCAGTATCCAGGAGATTTGCTGAACATCAGCACCACGTTATACATGTCTGATCAGGAACAAAGTTGACGTTCCTTGGAAATGGGTCACTGGGCATCTTTCCTCATGATGAGAAGTGCTGACCATTGGTGAAAATCCAAGAGGTTTCACAGCCAGGAAAAGGAAAAGCTATAGAGAACAAAGTTTTCTCATATTTCAGAGAAAAATGCTGTGTCTCACTTCAAGGCACATATGGGTCCCGGAAAAACCTGACTGACTATGCCAAGAGTTTCTGATACTTACCCAGCCTCTGTCCACCCAGGAGCAATTGCAGAATCAGCAGATGGTTCCAAAAAGCTCAGAGCTGGAGGCAGCACATCCTCTGGGGTGGGCCCTGGGCCACTTCTGCAGTCCTTTGCCAAAAGATGGAGCTAAAAATTCCAGACCAAATTGAAGGTCCTAACCCTGGGACTAATTTTGCCAATAACAACCAAAGGTGCCTCAAGGTGGAGGGGCTGGCAGGAGATGTGGGGGCTGTGGGCCATGGCTCTGGGGGCAGGCTCAATTGTGGACTTAGGCATGCAGAGGTGAAGAGGGAGTCCAGGCCTGGGTCATTTGTAAAATCTTAGTGAAAATTGGTCCCAGTTCAAGCCAAGTGGCTGCCGAGCTCAAAGGCCTTTGGGAGTTTAGTTGCTTGGCTGAACCCCCTGCCCTTTCTTTCATTGCTCTGGATGACGAGTGAATACTTTGCTTGGGAACCTCTTGATCTATTTGGTGTATAACATTCTACTTTCCTCTGCAGATATACATTGGAGAGTTAGACACAAACCTTCATTCTTTAAGCAATCTTTAAAAAAAATGAGGGAGCGGATGTAGTTCAGTGGTTGGGTGCCTGCTTCCCATGTATGAGGTCCTGAGTTCAATCCCTGGTATCTCCTGATAAAACAAACAAACAAACAAACAAACAAAAACCCCAGGTCTCCCCCCAACTCTTAGTGAATAGTGACCCAAAACACAGGCTGTATAGGAGAGCAGTGGGCAGGATCAGGGACCATGGACCTGCCAGGGGTCTGGGCAAGCACCTTAGCCTTATGAGGCCTCTGTCTCCTGATCTCTAAAGTGGGGATGCTGGCATCCTTCTCAGAGGATGGGCATGAAGACAGAACACCGTAGACTGCAATCATTAACAGGATTATTTTTACATTTTTCTTTAGTGTGGAAGGTACACAACTGTCCTGCAAATTTCACTGACTTACGGGTGGAATTGTGTTTCCCACAAGATCTGTTTGAGTTCTAAGACCCAGTTCTGTGGATGTGAACTCATTTGTAAATAAGATATTTGAGGATGTGATTAGTCAAGCTGAGGCTAAGTGGAATAAGGTTGGGCCTTCAGTTGACATGACGAGTCCTTAGAAGCTTAGAGAATGGGGACAAGCAGGAGACAGATGGGGAGAGGGACTTGATGGAGACAGAGCTGGAGTCATGGGTTGTCAGCCAGCCACTCCAGGGACACACAGACTTCAGTGAAGGAGCATAATGCTGCTGCCACCTTGATTTTGAACTTCTAGCCCCCCAAACTGTGGGCCAATAAACTGTTGTTTACACCAGTCTGTGGTATTAGTGGTAGCAGCCCTGACAAAGGAAAACACTGGCCTTCATTTGATTCAGTACAAAGCTATTAGGATTAGAGAAGACAAGGCAGTTTGTGGCTGGTTAGTTGAACATTTCAGTCTGTTTACTTTATATATGGAAAGGGTATAGGTTAAGGACAGAGAAGAGATGAAGAGATGCTCAAAAGAGGAGAGAATGGAAGGGGACAGCCCTGGAGAATAGTGACTTTAGGTATGTCCCCAGAAAATAAGGCTGGCATTGAGGACCAGGGAGACAACCAGTGGGCAAGAAGGGGTGTTTCCACCAACCCAAGCCAGCAGTGACCAAAGACTGATGTCTGACAATGACTTGCTATCTCCTCTGGCTCTCTGTGCCAGGCACTGAGCTGGACCTTAGAGGTCCAGGCTGAATGAGGCCGTTTCACAGTCTGTCCTCTGAGTGAGTCTCAGGTTGGATTTGAGCAAAGTGGAGGTGATGGATGGGGATGCCAGGAGCCCAGGTGGGAGAATGGGGAGGATGCTGGGGGGGGGGGTTCACCACCCAATAGGTATTTCTGTGGGTAACTGGAGCCCAGCCTTGTGAGAATCCCTGAAAGCCAGTGTGCACACACACGTCAACCTTGTCCCTTCCAAGGGTGAGTTGCCCAGGAGCTGTGTGACTTCTCCCAAAAGCCATAGCTGAAGGTTGTGTCTTGTGGGAGTTTGTTTCCCAGTGCTTCCAGCCTACTGCATGTGTATGCATATGTGTGTGTGCTTGTGTGTGGGTGCAAATGGCAGAACAGCCTGTGGCCATTCTGGAAGAAAGCTGTTAGGCACAGAAATGCCAACCTTGGTCATGGGAAGTTGGTAGGAGCAAACTAAAGGGGCCAGCGAAATGAGGGTGGGACTTGAGCAGTTTCTGCCTCACCCAGTTTGCTTTTTTAAACGTGACAGGAATAGATGAGTCATTTCACACAGAAATGTTGATTTACAGTTGTCAATGCCATGGAAGAAACATACTGAAGGTTATGAAGAAAATTATGGTCAGAGGAGACCGAAGAAGGCTTTCCTGGAGAAGCGATGGCTGAGTGGAGACCTGGAGGATGATGAGGACTTGGCCCAGGGGAAGGAAATGTTCTGGGTGGAGGTAACAGCTTGTGCAAAATCTGGGGAAAGGATGGAGACGTTTTCACCCCTGAGTTTTACAGTGGGGTGTGTCACAGTCCCATTGTGTTTGAAGTTGGCTCTTGTCTCTAAGTGGAGCCTGGAGACAAGAGCGGAGGTGAGGAGCTCTGGTAAGTGCTATTGCTGTGGTCTGGGATGGTGGCAGAGAGAGAGGGATATGGACAGGTTCAGGTGTATTAGAAGTGAGAACTGCCAAATCTTTGCTACTGATTTGATGTGGGACATGACAGTGAAGGAGGAGTCAGCTGCCCTGAGTGGCTGGTAGGAGGTGCCATTTCAATGAGATTCTCTTCAACTCAACTCAGAATTGCTATCCTTTCCTCCCTGGCCTTGAATTCCTCTGCAGACCTCCTCAAAGCCCATCTCAGCTTCTCCATGGTATGTCCCCATTGTGTGGGGCTGGCTGAAGTCTCCTCAAAGCACTGCCTCAGCCATATCAAACCTGGGAACCTCTGGTCTCTCATCCTGGCTGGACTGCTCATTTATTATATATCCAGATCAATTCCCTAAACCTTGAAAGCAGTCACCAATGACACATTATCTAGTTGTTGCCAAGTTCAGCAGAATAAAGAATGGACGAGATCAGAGTCTCAGCGTCAGTGGAACCGTATTCTAAGAGGACAGTCACTGTGGTTCTTTTTAATCCTTGAGCAAGAGCTTTGTGCCCTGGGGTTGTTTTTCATGGTTGACACAGATCTGCCTTGTTCTGTACAAATTTAGTGTCAAGTGCCTTGATCGTATGGTTCCATCCTTCACCTGTTCCTCTGCTGCTGGAAACATGGGGCTGCATCTACACAAAGGTATTGCAATGCCTTGGAGGAGAAACAGAGGCTCCTAGAAGCTCCCAGGAGGGGTCCTTGGTCCTTTTGGGGAAGTAGCCCTGTCTTCTTCCATATGGGTTCATTAGGCCCAGAGCAGAAGCAACGTATGAGAAGATACTTGAAGCGAAAGGGAGGGAGCCACATAGACTTCTGAGAAAGAGTAAGTCATACAGGGGGATGGCACGTGCAAAGGCCCTGGGGCAGGGAGAGGGCCTGACTTTTTCAATGGAGCAGATGTCAGTGCTTCTGGGAGGCTGGAGTGGTGGTGAGGCACAGATGGCTTGGACTTTGCAGATCCCTATAAGGATTTTGACTTTTTCCCTGGGTGGGCTGGGGGATCTTTGGAAAGTTTTGAGCAAAGAAGTGGCACAATCTGCCCTGTCTTGACAGCTTTGTTGAAACAGAGACACCAGGCAAATTGAAACAGTGAAATACCCTTTTCCACTCCTGGTAAATGGGCAGAAAGTAAAATTCTAACAATTCAAGTGTTGGGACGTGATGGGGAATTGCAAATCCTCAGACATTGCTGACAGAAGTGGAAGTTTGTAAGACTTTGCATGACAGATACAGAAGGAACAGACAAGAGGCAACTGAAGCTGTCCAGGCAAGAACAAGGGGGGTGGGTTGGGTAGTACTGGTGGCAGTTCAAAGTGCCAACTCAACTTCAATAGCCAGTGTTCTAGGACTCCCAATATCGGTTGTCCCCTGTCCAGGCACTTCTTTTGCCCTTGTTCCAGATCACTCCCTCTGTCCAGATGGGCCAGGTGCTTCCCTGTATCCCTAATACACTCTTTTTTTTTCCCAAAGATTTATTTATTTCTCTCCCCTCCCCTCCCCCACCTCAGTTGTCTGTTCTTTGTGTCTGTTCACTGTGTGTTCTTCTTTGTCCGCTTCTGTTGTTGTCAGCGGCACAGAAATCTGTGTTTCTTTTTGTTGCGTCATCTTGTTGTGTCAGCTCTCTGTGTGGGCAGCACCATTCCTGGGCAACCTGAACTTTCTTTTGCGCTGGGTGGCTCTCCTTATGGGGTACACTCCTTGCACGTGGGGCTCCCCTACGTGGGGGACACCACTGTGTGGCACGGCACTCCTTGTGCACATCAGCACTGCGCATGGGCCAGCTGCACACGGGTCAAGGAGGCCCAGGGTTTCAACCACAGACCTCCCATATGATAGATGGACACCCTAACCACTGGGCCAAGTCCACTTCCCTCCTGTGGCTTTTTGTTTCTATGTTTGAATTTCATTCTGCTTATAAATGAGAATACAGTCTGGTAATCTGCATTAAAGCACAACCTGATTTGGGTGGGCCACACCTCAGCTAAAAATATCATCTCTTACAAGTCCTTCAAAAGGTTGACAATGAGTTCACATCCCTAGAAATGGATTCATATTAAGAACATGTTTTTGTTTTTTTTCCCCTGGGGTACATAATTTAACCTAACACACAATGTTTAATAATCATGTCTTGTGCATGCCTTTCAGAGGTCTCTACTTAGATTATCTAGCAATTACCTAGCAATTCTGCTTAGTCATAGGTTAAGCCCAATTTTCAACTTTACCAGATAATGCCAGTTTACTCTTTAAAGTCATCATTCAAATTGCCACTCTCATAAGTAGTATATAAGATATATGACATTTCATAATTCCCTACCATATCTCTAACACTTGGTATTTGTTAGGTAAAAATTTACCCAATGACTAAGTGAAATTGTAGTTTGCTGTTTAACTTGCATTTCTCTGATTTCTAGAACGCAGATGAAATACCTCATCTTTTCTTTTGTTTATTGGTCGTTCAGATTTTCCCTTTTGTCAGCCTGTTTATTTCTTTTGTCCATATTTCAGTTAGTATTTTCAGCACCAACCCTTTGTCATTTTATATGCATTAGAAATATTTTTTTACTCTTCTGTATTTGTTTTTAAATTTTGTTAATAAAATCTTATGTTGTGCACACATTTTAAAATTTTAATGTAGTTGAACTTATCAGTATTATATTTTATGGTCTGTATTGCTTGTACATGTATGTATTTTTAAAGCAAACTTTGCATCTTACTGTCCTAATGATATTTTCCTTCAGTTTATCCAAATAGCTTGAAATATTATTTTTCATAGTTAAATCTCTAATTGAAATTTGCCTTTACATATGGTGTAAGGAAGGGACCTAATTTTATTTTATACAGTGAGTCAATTTCCTCAATGGTTAGGTTTATTGTATCAACTTGTCCAGGTTATTGTGTCCAGTTGTTTGGGCAAGCAAGCACTGGCCTAACTGTAATATAAGGGCATTTATGGACTTTAGTCACCATTGATTTTACTGCAGTGGTAAATCATAGAGAGCTGGTTATAATTACATCAATCAAGGAGATTGCGATCAGCAAGGAGTGATGCTTAACCCAATCAGTTGAATGCCTTAAAAGGGAAAGTGATTCCAGCATTGAGAGAGAATTTCCTAACTCATCTTTGGACAGCCAGCATCTCCCAGAACTCATCAAGAACCTTCTATGGACTTTCATTGCAGCCCCTGGTTGCAGCCTGCCTGTGGAATCTGGACTTGTGCATCTTCATGACCATGTGAGAGACCCTCATAGAATTGGATACTATTGACAGATATCTCTTGCTGATTCTGTTTCCCTAGAGAACCCTGACTAATACAGCTTGGTACTGGGAGAGGTTCTTGAGGAACAGAATCTTAAACCTGGGGTGTCTGAGATGGTTCTGGGAGTTTGCAATTGTCTCTCTACTCTAATTGGACTCAAGGGTACTGTCAACTCCTTTTCCAGTAACAAAGAGGCTGCTAACAGTCCATGGCATGAGTTGGCAATTGAAATACCCAAAATAGCATCACTGGGTTCCCCTACTTCCATGCTTATAAGAAGCAAGGATCTGGGTGAGAGTGTTTTCAACACCTTAACAGAGTTTTGTGGAGTCCAAAGGTATAATGTTTTGGCTGGCTCTTCCTAGATACTCTGGATATTGTTACAAAAGAAAGAGATGTGTTAAAGTCTTCAAATTTGAAATTTAAACACTGAATGGATGATGCAAAAGTTTCTATGTGTACTCTGAAAGAAAATCTTGTCTCCTGTAGCCACAGGCTTAAAATATCTGAGAACCAAACTCAGACTCTCATTGTACAAGTAGTGAAGTTACAAAGGAAACTAAAATCTTGACCCTGCAGGGTTTCTGCAGTTAAAGTGAAGGCATTGATTGGAAAAAAAGTGGAATCCAGAGAATTGGAATGGAGATATATGGGATGATGATGATATTGATGGAGACATTGGAACTCTGAATTTTGCTGAGATTTTACCGGATAAGCCTGCCAAGGCCGGCCATGTCCGGACCACACCTTGTCAATCTTGTATCATCCAGCCTCCAGCCTGCCCCAGAGAGTCTGAGTACCTGAGGTAGGTACCAGCCAAACTGAAGCCTACCCTGCCCAGCCTTTGGCCTGCCCCAGGGAGCCTGGAACTCCTTCTAGCCCTGAGGCATGTAACAACCAAACTCCAGCAGGCACTGCTGAGCCTCCAGTCTGCCCTGAGGAAACTGCCTTCCAACCCCTACCTGAAGAGATTAATCCTGCCTCACCAGAAGAAATAGCAAGGGAGTGCCCTGAGGTCAGTAGCTTGAAAGGCATTTCTAACTCTTCTCCTTACCCACCCCCACCACCTTTCTTTTCATTGAGACCTATCACTAGACTGAAACCACAAGAAGCCGGCAAAAGTGAAATACAAAGTTGACCCATGAGGAAGTAAGGCATACTCAAAAAGAACTGCATGAGTTTTCCAACTTATATAGGCAGAAATCAGGGGAATATGTCTGGGAATGGATACTAAGTGTATGGGATAATGGTGGAAGGAATATAAACGTTGGATACGGCTGAATTTATTGGTATGGGCCCATTAAGCAGAAATTCTGGATCCAACACTGTAGCTCGAGGGGTTAGAAAGGGCTCTAAGAGTTTGTTTGGGTGGCTAATTGAAACATGGGCCAAAAGATGGCCTAGCATGTCTGAGGTTGAGCTGCCCAATTTTCCCTGGTACACAGTGGAAGAGGGAATTCAAAAGCTTAGGAGATTGGAATGCTAGAATGGACTTACCATTTGAGAGCTGCCCAACCACCCCAGGAAAGTCCAGATGACACGCCTTTAACCAGGAGTGTGAGGAATAAATTTGTAAGATTAACTGCATCTTCCCTGAAGAGTTCTGTGGTTGCTCTTCTCTGTAGTCCAGATATTACTGTAGGGAGGACTGTGATGGAATTAGAATTCTTAAATATTGTGGGGAGAATTGGATGTTGGTCTGGTAAAAGTCAAGTATTGGCAGTTAATCGCCAAAGTCAAGATGGACGTGGCTACCACAATGAAAGGCAAATTCAAAAAAGCACTCAAAATAGTCTGAATAGTGTAGGTGTGGCATTGGCTAATACATCATGGGTTACCTAGCAGTGAAACAGGCCAGCAGTCTACTAAATTTCTTCTGGATCTGTATAAACAGAAGAGTTCTAGGTCAAGTGGAGGAAACCCTAACTCAAATTACAAATGCAGAGAATCATAGCCCCTTAATCAATTCGCAGGCTTGAGACAGTTTAAAGACCCAGAGCCCCTTGAATGAGGATGAGGCCAGGTCTCCTCGGGGAACGATCCTGTTAAACTGCCCAAAACATATACTGTTAATCTTCCTCCCATGTTTCCCCAAGGAGACCTATGGCCTTTTACCAGAGTAACCATGCATTGGGGAAAAGGAAATGATCAGATATTTCAGAGATTATTAGACACTGGCTCAGAAGTGACATTAATTCAGGTGGTCCAGCAGTCAGAGTAGGGGCTTATGGAGGTCAGGTGATTAATGGAGTTTTACCTCAAGTTCATCTGTCAGTAGGTCTGTGGGTGGACCCATTCTGTGGTTATTTCCTCAGTTCCAGAATGCATAATTGGAATAGACGTATTCAGTAACTGGCAGAATCCCCACATTGGATCCCTGACTTGTGGAGTGAGGACGATTATGGTTGGAAAGGCCAAGTGGAAGCCACTAGAACTGCCCCTACCTAGCAAAGTAGTAAACCAAAAGCAATACTGGATTCCTGGAGGGATTGCAGAAATTAGTGCCACCATCAAGGATATGAAGGATGCAAGGGTGGTGATTCCCACCACATCCCCATCCAACTCTCCTATTTGGCCTAATCAGAAAACAGATGGATCGTGGAGGATGACAGTAGATTATCATAAACTTAACCAGGGGTGACTCCAATTGCAGCTGGTGTCCCAGATGTGGTATCATTACTTGAGCAAATCAGCACATCCCCTGGTACCTGTTATGCAGCTGTTGATTTGGCTAATGCTTTTTTCTCAATTGCTGTTAGTAAGCACCACCAGAAACAGTTTGCTTTCAGATGGCAGGGCCAGCAGTATACCTTCACTGTCCTACCTCAGGGGTTTATCAGCTCTCCAGCTCTATGTCATAATATTGTCCTCAGGGATTTTGATAAGTCTCTCCCTCCCACAAGACATCACACTGGTCCATTATATTGGTGATATCATGTTCATAGGACTTAGTGAGCAAGAAGTAGCAAAGACTCTAGACTTATTAGTAAGACATTTGTGTGAGAGAGGATGGGAGAGAAATCCAACTAAAGTACAAGATCCTTTCACTTCAGTTAAATTTCTAGGTGTCCACTGGTGTGGGGCATGCTGAGATATCCCTTCTAAAGTGAAGGATACACTGTTGAATCTGGCTCCTTCTATGACCAAAAAAGAGGCACAATGGTTAGTTGGTCTCTTTGGATTTTGGAGACAACACATTCCTCATTTGGGTGTGCTACTCTGGCCCATTTACCTATTGACCAGAAATGCTGCTAGTTTTGATTGAAGACTGGAACAAGAAGAGGCTGTGTGTCAGGTCCAGGTTGCTGAACAAGCTGCACTACCACTTGGGCCATACGATCCAGCAGATCCAATGGTATTGGAAGTCTGTGGCAAATAGAGATGCTGTCTGGAGCCTTTGATAGGCCTCTATAGGAGAATCACAACACAGACCCTTTGGATTTTGGGGCAAAGGTCTGCCATCCTCTGTAGATAATTATTCTCCTTTGAGAAACAGCTTTTGGACTGCTGCTAGACCTTAGTAGAGACTGAATGCTTAACCATGGACCATCAAGTTACAGTGAGACCTGAGTTGCCTATCATGAGCTGGGTATTATCTGACCCACCAAACCATAAAGTTGGTCATGCACAGCAGCACTCCATAATAAAGTGGAAGTAGTATATACGAGAGAGGGCTTGAGCACAAGTAAGTTACATGAGGAAGTAGCCCAAATGCCCATGGTCACCACCCTGCCATGTTACCTTCTCTTTCACAGCCCACAGCTTTGGCCTCTTGGGGAGCCCTTTACCATGTGTTGACTGAGGAAGAGAAAACTCTGGCCTGGTTTAGAGATGGTTCTGCACGATATGCAGGTACCACCCAAAAATGGATAGCTGCAGCTCTCAACCCCTTTCTGGGACATCCCTGAAGGACAGTGGTGACGGCAAATCTGCTCAGTGGGCAGAACTTTGAGCTGTATACCTGGTTGTTCATTTTTCTTGGAAGAAGAAATGGCCAGAGGTGCATTTTTATACTGATTCATGGGCTCTTGCCAATGGTTTGGCTGGATGGCCAAGGACTTGGAAGGAACATGATTGGAAAATTGGTGACAAAGAGGACAGGGGAAGAGATATGTGGACTGACCTTTTTGAATGGGAAAAAAACATAAAAATTTTTGTATTCCATGTGAATGGTCACCAGAGGGTAATTTTAGCAGAGGAAGATTTAAATAACCAAGTGGATAAGTTGACCCACTCTGTGCCTAATGCTCAGCCTCTCTCCCAAGCTACTCCTGTCATTGCTCAGGGGGTTCATGAACAAAGTGTCCATGGAGGAGGTAGGGATGGAGGTTATGCAAGGGCTCAGCAACACGGACTTCCCCTTACCAAAGCTGACTTGGCTACAGCCACTGCTGAGTGACCAATCTGCCAGCAGTAGAGACCCACACTCTGCCCCCAATATGACACTATTCCTCGAGGTGACCAGCCTGCTACCTGGTGGCAGGTTGACTACATTGGACCACTTCCACCATGGAAAGGGCAGTGATTTTTTAAAACTGGAATAGACACATACTCTGAATATGGGTTTGCATTTCCTGCATGCAACGCTTCTTCCAAAACTACCATCCATGGACTTACCGAATGTTTTATCTACTGCCATGGCATTCCACACAGCATGCTTCCAATCAAGGAACCCCTTTTACAGCAAATGATGTGCGGGAATAGGCACATGCCTATGGAATTCACTGGTCTTACCATATTTCCCATCACCCTGAAGCGCCTGGATTAATAGAATGGTGGAATGACCTTTCGAAGACTTGATTATGGTGCCATCTAGGTGGCAATACTTTGCAGGACTGGGGCAATGTTTTTAGGAGGCTGTGTATGCTTTAAATCTGCATCCACTCTGTGGTGCTTTCTCCCATAACCAGAATCCGTGGGTTCAGGAATCAAGGGGTGGAAATGGGAGGGGCACCACTCACTATTACCCTTAGGGACCCATCAGGAACATTTTTGTTTCCTGTCCTGCAACCTTAAACTCTGCTGGTCTACAGGTTTGAGTCCCAAAAGGAGGAGTGCTGTCACCAGGGAACACAGCAATGATTCCATTGAAATGGAAGTTAAAATTGCCACCTGGCCACTTTGGGCTCCTGTTACCTCCAAATCAACAGTCAAAGAAGGGAATTATTGTACTGCCTGGGGTGATTGATCCTGACTATCAAGGGGAAATAGGACTGCATCTACATAATGGGGGTAAAGAAGAGTTTGCCTGGAATACGGGAGATCCTCTAGGGCATCTCCTAGTACTGCCATGTCCTGTGATTAAAGTCAATGGAAAATTGCAACAACCCAATCCAAGCAGGACTAACAATGGCCAGGCAAAGAACCACTGCCAGCTGAAGTGCTTGCTGAGGGTGTGATGGAAACATGGAATGGGTAGTGGAAGACAGTAGTGATAAATATGAACTTCGACCACATGACCAGTTACAGAAAAGAGGACTATAATGATCATGAATCTTTCTTCCTTATTTCATTGGAAGAAATCATATACACCAATCAATGACGATGGTTGTATATGTACACAAAACTAATTTCTTTATCTTCTTCCCCAAACTTTTCCCTTATCATATAGCCAGTTGTATCTGTTTCATGTCATAATATTCGAGGATGTCAAGTATGATAATGAATATAACTTGTATGCAGGAGAGTTGAACATTGTTAGGCAGAAATATATATATATATATATATATATATATATATATATATATATGCATGTCTGTTATTGTTTTTACTTAGGTAATGTGTATGGTTGCTGAGTTGACAAGGGGTGGCTGTGATGGTTAGGCTTTTGTGTAAACTCTTCCAAGTTATTGTGTCCAGTTGTTTGGGAAAGCAAGCACTGGGCTAACTGTAACACAAGGGCATTTATGGACTTTAGTCACCATTGACTTTACTGCAGTGGTAAATCACAGAGAGCTGGTTATAATTACATTAGTCCAGGAGATTGCGATCAGCAAGGAGTGATGCTTAACCCAATCAGTTGAATGCCTTAAAAGGGAAAGTGATTCCAGCATTGAGAGAGAATTTTCTAGCTCATCTTTGGACAGCCAGCATCTCCCAGAACTCATGAAGAACCTTCTTTGGACTTTCATTGCAGCCCCTGGTCGCAGCCTGCCTGCAGAACCTGGACTCCTGCATCCCCACGGCTGCCTGAGAGACTCTTATAGAACTGCATACTATTGACAGATATCTCTTGCTGATTCTGTTTCCCTGGAGAACCCTGACTAATACAACCTGTTACTGGATATTCTTCATTTCCACCAGATACGTAGTGCCACATCTATCATATACCAAGTTCCCATATGTTCTGTATTCATTAAATCTAAGATGCCATTGATCATCAGTCATGTCAAATAAAGTGGTTTTGACCCACCAGCTACAGCTCTCAGAGTAAGCTGTTGAGGCTGATGAATCTTGCTAATTTGTAAATCAGGTACCATGAAACCTGCTTCTTAGAGTTATTATTATTATTTTAAGATTTATTTTTTATTTATTTCTCTCCCCTTCCCCCCAAGTCCCCCTCCTCCCCGCCATAGTCTGCTGTGTCCATTCGCTGTATGTTCTTCTGTGACCGCTTCTATCCTTATCAGCGGCACTGGGAATCCGTGTTTCTTTTTGTTGCATCATCTTGCTGTGTCAGCTCTCCGTGTATGCAGTGCCATTCCTGGGCAGGCTGCACTTTCTTTCATGCTGGGCGGCTCTCCTTACAGGGTGTACTCCTTGCACGTGGGGCTCCCCTATGCCAGGGACACCGCTGTGTGGAATGACATTTCTTGCATGCATCAGCACTGCATGTTGGCCAGCTCCACATGGGTCAAGGAGGCCCGGGGTTTGAACTGTGGACCTCCTATGTGGTAGGCGAATGCCTTATCTGTTGGGCCAAGTTCACTTCCCTAGAGTTATTTTAGGAAAAAAATTGAGTGGTAATATACATCAGGGAATTAGTATTTATATTTCTCAGGGATATTTTCTTGTTACTAATTATCACAAGATTGATATTAAAATATATGAACTCATTAATAGTGCAATTAAGAGTTTTCATTGGCCTGCACAACTGTGTTTTCAATTTTCATTGATTTGATTGTCCCTTTCTCTCTCTCTCTCTTTCTTCTCTATTTTATTCATTTTTTTGTTGGAGGAGTGGGACCCGGGTTTATTTGTAAATATTTCACTGTTTTGATATATGCACTTTTTAATACAACTATCACAAATCCTTTGAGAGATGAGGTGGGCTATACAGATTGGGCAAGTTAAAGTATTCTAGATGACTTGTGTCAAGACCCATGGCCTGCAGAAACAAAATAAGCTCAAGACCCTATGGTTTAAATTGAACACATTTATCTTTTAAGAGGCATAATAAAATTGTATTTGCTTTATAAATATTTGATTTGCACCCAATTTGGGAAATTCCTTGATTTCTTTTCTTTAACTTGAGGTAAAAGAGAGGGTAGGAGCTGTGGTTTGATAAAAGAATCATCACTTAATGGTCTGTCTGGGTGCTGAGAGTTCCTTGGTGATGCATTGAAACAAGAAAAGAAAAAAGAGAGGTGTAAGGATTGGAAGTCTATCAGATAAGGGGAATCCTGACTCAAGTAGATTTAAGACAACAGCAAGCTGTACAGGCCCCTGCTTGTCAGCGGCAGCCAAGTCTACCCACATAAATGTGTGTGGTTAAGACCTGGTGTGCTCACACAGCAGCTCCTGTTTTCACTTATACAGTCTCTATCCTCACAATAAACACCTTCTGATTTAGGGGATAAATGTGGTTTATTCTTAGAAGAAAATGAATGGAAACAAGACATTGGCTTTTGCCCAGACCAGCTGGAGAAAGAATTTGGCTCAGTCCCTATTGTCTTCTGAGCCCTTGGACATTTGCCTTCCCATGAGGGGAGCAGGAAACTGAAAGGAACTTTATCCCTCCATCACTTTCCTGACCCACATTTATTTGGGAAAACCGAGTAGGATAAGTTTTCTCCCCCTGTCCTAGACAGTGTTTCAGGAGGAGGGAAGCAATATAGGATGGGGAAGGCAGGGTGAGATGACAGGAAAGAGTCGGGTTGGGTGTGATTTTGTCAACAGGCAGCTATGGGATGGAAGTCCAGACTTGCTGCCACAGCTGGCTGGCTGTGAGCAGGGGCCTCAAGTTCTCAAAGCTTTCGTTTCCTTTTCTGATGCTCCCTACCTGCCAGGATTCTTCTGAGGAATAAACACGAAGGAGAAAAGGAGAAAATTCTTAGCGTGCTGACCTAGAGTAAGTGCCTCATAAGAGTTGTAATGGATGATAATAATAAGAGTAAGAAAAATGATGACCAATAATGATGTTTCCTTTTCTTGAAATGTGAGGATACGAATTTTAAGTGTGCCTTTATGTAGATTCCTTTTTGGGATTCCTTTGGTGGGGATACAGATAAGGAGCCACCACAGGTGTTTAACCCCACATGAGGTTGTGTGTGAGCCACTTCTCACCAACCCCCGCCCCCCCCCACCACAGGCTTTGGAATGCAGCTGGTCATCTTCTGCCCAGTGTCCTGAGTTAGCTTTCTGGGTTGGGGACCCTGCAGGTCTTTAGTCTCCATTGTGTTTGGGCTGGTCATGCTTGAAGGGGACCTCTGGAGGGTGCTTGCAGGGAGGCAGTGCTAAACCACAAGCTCAGACCCCTGCCTTCTGCTCCCAGGTGGGCTCTGATGGCCCTTGGGGCCTCACCAGGTAAATAATGAACATGGGATACCTGAGCTGCTCAGCAATTTTAATCATTTAAAATTTTCTCCAAATACTAGTTTCAAATTCAACTCTTACAGGAAGCCCTCTCTAATAACTTTTGTCCATAGTGCTTTCTCACTTATATAACATTTAAGAGACGTTTTGACTCAGCACGCCATTAGTAACTTAGGGTGTGTGTAACTTTGCAGGTGATACGAGTGTGCTGCATGATTTACTAGTACATTGGCTTGTATGTGGTATTTCACTGCAACTGTAAGAGAATCTGTCTTTGCCCATGTCCCCTCACCACTCACACGTCAAAACCCACCGGTTTTCTAATGGCCTGCCCAGGAACTTTTGTTGCTTGTGAGCTTTCTCTGGCCATCTGACATGGCTTTGCTGCCTATGGTCAGGCTGGAAGTGCCAGAGAATTAGGCTCAGAAGCAGCCCTAACCCATGGCTGGAGAGAGTAGACGACTCTTTGCTGTTCCATGGAATATATGAGAGTAGCAACTGCTTTGCTGCTCCACGGAATATATGAGATGTGTGCTCTACACCGCCCCCTAGAGTTCTCCAATGGGATGGCACTTCAGTTTCCCACAGTGGTATCTTGCTTGATAAGACATCATTTATTTGCTGCCTTCCCTTCTCTGAATCAATCTCCCACTCCCCTACCAGTGTTTCCTGGGCTCACCCTCCAAGTAAACTTGCATTTGGATCCTTAATTTAGAGTTGGTTTTTGGAGGAACTCAACTGAAAGTCTTCTATGTTTTTTCCAAATATCAGTTTACGTTCTCTCTCCTATGAGGAGCCTTCTCCAATACCTCAAGATCAAGTTGCTTTCTCACATCATAATATTTTATTCATTTATTGACCTGCCACATGATTAGCAACTTACTGCATGTGATCTGATTTAATTGTACTGTGTGAATGGCCTCTGAATAGGATGACAATATGGCATTTAAATTTTACCTTCCAAACTTAGATTTTGAGCAATTGGCAATGAAGAAAACTGTCTTATATTACCTCTTAATTTTGAGAGTATCTGGCAAGTAGTGGGTATGTTGTTAGGTGCCCATTAAATATCTGGTAGTGGATTTCTATTAAGCACAGCATTTTGTTCTACTCAAAATCATTGAAAGCATATGATCTACCTGCCACTATAAACCACAATGCCTTATTCTTTGACTGCCGGGAATAAGATAACATACACACTGCTTTTGTGACTTCCCAGTGCATTCCTATTATATTTCTCATCAAATTGAAGGTTTACTTACACAACAGATGGAATGAACCTGATTCTTATGGAGGACTTAGTAATTTTTGACTGGAGATGTTAGAAGTATGTGACTAAAATGTATGTGTTTCTTCCCCTTCTGTGTTTAGTCAAGGAATATTTATCAAACACCTGCTATGCGTCAGAGCCTAGGGGTGCAGGGCCTCTCACAGGGATTGTAGTCCAGGGAACACTTGTGCTCACTGGAGGAACTCGGCCGACACGTGATGCTTTTTCATCCCAAGTCTATTAAAGTTTGACAGATGGGCTCCATGAACAGTCCTCTGTTTGTCACAACCTGAGCTCTGGATCTTATAAACAGGAACCTATTATGTGGGGATTTTAACAAGAATGCATTGCCTAGAGAATTTGCAGGAAGGAGACATACATAAGATTTTGTCTTGACTAACAAGCGCTCCCAGGACCTGGCAGATTTCGAGGGAACTGGTATAATTTCAACCTGCACTTTATGCAGAACTCTTGGTGGTGGATGAATTTTGTACGTGGGTTTTCTTTCTATAATTGATGGAATGACATGGAGAGTTATATAACCTGCTATCAGTGCCATTCTAGCCAAACACGGCTCTCCCCACGCATCCCACTTTTTATATTTGAACAATGACTTCATCTTTGCAAGGCAGATAATGTCATTTGCTGTAGCAAATCTAGGGAAAATGTGTGGTTTCCTGGACTGAGTGGGAAATACTCTCTAGCACCCCAAAGGCATCCTAGAAGCTTCCCAGGCACTTCCTCCCCTTCTACCTCCTTGGGCCTTCTCCTGACATGGCAGAACCATGCTGGAAACTTATGTTTTCATGAAAGCAAATATTGGCAATGTCAAGTGAGGGTGAAGTTCTTGCTGTGGTTTGTCCTTACCTCTATTTATTCATGCACCAAGGTTTTCATGGCCAGGTACAATTTTTCTAGAACTGTATCTCTGGTGAATTTGCTTGGAATTTTCCTCTGTTGCCTGAGAGAGGCTCAGGAGGGAGATTACAAGCTTGTAAAAAAGGTTTAACTCTAAAATAACAGCTCACCAATTTTCCATTTAACTTAACACCAGGTCACTTAGCTAGTATTATCACCTGAATTCCCATATCTCTTTTACCTAACTGCATAACTCGGTAAAGTCTATGCTTACCTGCATTGCCAAGTAAACACTCTGGACAAATTGGACTTGTCAATCAATTGCTTATAATATTCTAGCAACCTAATTTATTTATTTAGTCACCAAGGATTCAAATATGTATAACTGATTGGAAAATATTGCTATAAAGGACAATTGATGGAATTTAAACATGGGCTGTGGATTAGAAAACAGTATTGTTTCATATAAAATGTTCTGATTTTGATCACTGTACTGTGATTACATAAGAAATTGCCCTGGTTCTTAGGAACTACACACTGCAGTTATTAGGTATATGTTAGGGGACAGTATCTCCAACTTACTCTCAAATAGTTCAGAAAAAAATCTGTATAAATATAAATATATAGAGAATGATAAAGCAAATGGATAATAGGTAATTAATTAGCACTTGTGAGAAAAGAGTAAAGGGCATTCCTTATACTATTATTAAAATATTTCTTTAAGTTTGAAATTATATCAAAGTAAAGATTTACCCCCAAAATAGGTGTATCGAGGAGAAAGCAAATAAAAGGCACAATATAATCAGGATGACCTGCTCCAATGAAGCAGGTATCAAATATAGTCTTGCCATTTATATCCAGCTACTGCATATCTGTTGTCCGTATTTTCCTTAATGCCTTAAAGCACGAAGGCCAATATGACTTTCTTAAGTCTTCATGGGACTTAGAGACCAGAGAGGGAAGATCAGCCTTCTCTCCATGTTAAGAATGGCATCTACCATCATTTTGTCAGAACCTATAAAACTGAGTGATGCAAAGTATAAACCATTAATGTAAACTAGAGACCATGGTTAGTAGCAAAAAATAAAATAAAATAAAAAGAATTGCATCTGCTCAGCCTACTGCGCCATTCTCCCTGCTTGCCACATGGTGTCACTGTTGAAGGTTGTATTAGTCAGCCAAAGGGGTGTTTATGCAAAATATCAGAAAACGGTTGACTTTTATAAAGGGTATTTATTTGGGGTAGAAGCTTACAGTCACAAGGCCATAAAGTGTAAGTTACTTTCCTCACCAAAGTCTGTTGCCATGTGCTGGAGCAAGATGGCTGTCAGTCTCTGTGAGGGTTCAGCCTTCCTCTTTCTCCTAAGGCTCCGTGGTCCTAGCTCCTTCTTTCTGAAGCTGTAGGTTAGTGTAAAGCTTGCCTCTCTCCCTGGAGCTTGTTTCTTTCCAGGCTCAGCTGCTTTGCTCTCTTCACAAGGTCAGCTGTAGACTGTCAGGCTCATTTTCTTCCTGGAGTCTCTGCCATGTCTAATGGAGCCTTCTCTCTTTCCTCACATACCTGCTTCTCAAAATTCCAACTCTCTCCTCTGCCATGTCATTTTTCAACATCCTACTGATGTGGCTGAATCAAAACCCCAATCTTACTTTAATCAAGTAAAATTGAAACCTCTGAATCTAATACAATCTAATACACCCTGAGGAACAGACCTGTTTGCAGCACAATCCAATATCTATTTTTGGAATTCATAAATTATATCAAACTGCCACAAAGGAAGATCTTGGTTGTGTTGTGCAGCCTGTGCTGCCTGGAAGCCAGGCTGACTGAGACCCCTTCCAGGGCTGCTCTGGATTTGGGGGGAAAACCAATATATAGATGCAAGGTGCTCCTGCGAGAAGAGGGAGAGAGATGTCCTTGGGGAGATGTGGTACCACTTCATGAATTTGAAATAGTTCTGGCCTTGATAGTTGGGTAGGATTCATTTAGGAGCAGAGGAATGGGGAAGAGATGCATGTGGAAGTAGCTGTTTTGAAAAGGGTAGTAGATGGAAAATGAATCCAGAAAAGGGTAGTAGATGGAAAATGAATCCAGGAACGGACCCCTCCAGCTTGAGCAGAGAGTTCTTACAGGGAGTTATTAATATGAAGAGCTTATTAGTTGGGGTCTTTGATAGTTTGGGTTCCTGGATCCATGTCCATTTGTCTGTTTGTTATCAGAGCCCATAGCAGGTGCACAATAAATATGTATTGAATTAATTATTTCAGCTCAGGTAGTCATTTATTTTGACATATTGCAAAAAAAAAAAAAAAAAAGGCTACTGTTTTTCACCCCTTCCTCTATCTATGACCTTTGCAATATGACTTTGCAGTTCCATCCGTTCCCTCTCCCCTTGGATCTGAACTGATCTGTGACTTGTTTTGACAAATATAATGAGAGAGAATTGACATGGTGCTGGTTCTGAGACTGCTTTGTATGCTTCTGCTTTCTCTCTTGGGATCCTGTCCAGCCACTGTGTAAACTGGCCTGTGCTAGCCAGCTGGAGGATGAGGGACAACTAGCAGGAGAGATGAGCTTTTCAAGTAAGTGGCGGCCATCCTAGACCGGTCAACCCCCAACCTGACCCAGCACCTGATTACAGACACCTAAGTAAGTCTAGCTGAGATTAGAGGAAATGTCTGTGCATAGTGCTTGTTCTAAGCCAGTGTGGCTGGCATAATACTGAACCCCACAAAATGCCCACATCCTAAACCCTGGAACAACCTTACTTGATAAACAGGACCTTGTAAGTGTGATTGTTAGGAATCTTGAGATGGGGAGATTATCCTGGATTATCCATCTGCCTCAATGTACTCACAAGGCTCCTTATAAGAGTGAGGGCAGACAGAGGAGAAAGTGATTTGGCAATGGAGGCAGAGATTGGACTGATGTGGCCATGGGCTAAGGAATGCCAGAAGCCTCTAGAAGCTGGAAAAGGCAAGGAACAGATTTTTCCCTGGAGTCTCTAGGATGAACCAACTCTCCTGACACTTTGATTTTAGTCCCTGTGGTGGATTGAAGCTGTGTGGACCCCAGAAAAATCATATTCTTGATGCTAATCCATTCCTGTGAGTGTAAACCTATTGTAAGTAGGGCCTTTTGATTAGTTTACTTCAGTAAAGTGTGGCTCAGTGTGGGTCTTAATTCTCTTACTGGAGTCCTTTGTAAGAGAATGAAATTCACAGAAAGAAATAAAAGCCTTGGAAACAAAAAGCTGGAAGCGAAGGGAAAAAAAAAGCTGGAAGCAGTGAAACCCAGGAGAGAAGGGAAAGACCAGCAGATGCTGCCATGTGCCTTGCCATGTGACAGAGGAGTCCAGGATTGCTGGCAGCCAGTCTTTAGGGAGAAAGCACTGCCTGATAATGCCTTGATTTGAACATTTTTCTCATCCTTAAAACTGTAAGTTTGTAAACTAATAACCCCCCATTATAAAGGCCAAACCATTTCTGTTATATTGCTTTTAGCAGCCCAGAAGATGAAAACAGTCCCATAAGACTCATTTTGGACATCTGTCCTCCAGAACTGTAATAGAATTAATGTGGGTTGTTTGAAGCCACTGAATTTGTGGTAATTTGTTATAGCAGCTATAAGACCCTAACTAAGTCACTAAGCTTTGGGGTGGTTTATTTAAGACAGGAAAGAGAGAAAAGGGATGGAACTAATATGAATGGGAAGGGTGTGTATATATAGACCCCCAAAAGTAATGTTTTGCCTGACCATCTTGAAGATCAATAATAATTAGGCATTCATTCCCTTGTGAATTTATTAATTTACATGCATTTATGTACCATGTGCTAGGAGTGTGAAAGTAGATTCAAATTTAAATGAAATATTCTTTATGTCCTAGTGAAATTCACAACTGCTCCCACCAGAGCTACTCTAGTTATATACCCCATCTTACTCCCTAGTGAAATTATTATCCTACTCCTGGGAAAATGACCATTTTCCATCTAGGGCCAGGCAAGTGCTTCCCTCCAGCAACTTCTGGAGTCAGTGGCACAATCCAGTGAGCACAGGTGGATCGCCACTCTTAATGCACCTGGCCCTCCTTCAGTCAAACCTCACTTTCTCAGCTCTGCTCCACACTTTTCTAGAAAATACAGTGCAGTCGATGGGCAGCACATTCTTTGATTCTGAGGAGAGCCAGAGATGCAGTCTGGACTGACCACATTTTGAGGACACACTGGACAGAGGCTGGGATTGCCAGATCTGACAGCATGTGTTATCCAGAAAGCAGACCCTGACACAAGGCATTGGGCACAGGTGTACAACTGGGAGGTGACCCCAGGAAGCAGGAGTGAGGGAGTGGGAGAAGGGAGGTAGGAGGGGACAAAAGGCCAGTATTGGGGGGTGGGGCGTGAAGGCTTTAATCATTAATGAGCAGGGACTGCTGTGAGCAACTTGGGCTCCATCCTGGGGGCTCTGTGGAACTGTGCAGAACACACCAAGGAATTTCTTCACCCTCAATCATTCATTAGTTCACACATTTGTTTACTTGAAACACGTGCCCACTCTGGGTCCAGCATTGTGATGGACCCCTGCATTTTTATTTTATTATATTTTGTTCATTCGAGAAATGTTTATCCTTTTCTTGCTATCCCTGATGTCAACAAGTGTCACTCACTCTACATTAAATGGCAGCTGTTCAAGGTCCAAGTTTCATTTTTGCTTTCGTTCTGCCACCCCATCATTCCACTGCCAATTTTCTGGGCAAATGAAAGTGTCATGTATCTGCTTCTCAGATGCCAAAAGACATTGTAAACAGTGTCTGGGTGTATGTGCATGCATGTGCATATGTGTATGTCTGGGTGTGTATGCACACACATGGTGTGTACATATTTACACTGGTTGGTGAATGTGTATGGAGGCAACAGAAGGCAGAAGAGAGAGAAAGAGGGAACTTCCTCCATGGACACCCAGAGTTATAAAGCTTCCAGATCTGATCACTTACATTCCTTTTTTCTTCTGTTATTCCAGTACCAGTACTTGTTCACTTTGGCTGATGCCTGAGGATCCAATTTGGGTGTGGCTTCCACATGGACACTTTTGTCAAAATGTAGCCTCTGTATGTTTTGGGGCAGGGTAGGAGCAGGTAAGGAATAAGCAGGCCTGATCTCAAGGGAGATGAAAGCTGAGGAGTAGAGGTGGGCTTCGTGGAGTTACTTGGCTGGGACGGACTGCAGCCAGGCATCTAGAATTAAGGTGTAGCCTCTTGGGGATCCCCACTCAGTGGAACCAACTGGGTACCATGACCCCTGAAAATCTATTAAGCACTCATCCTCCAAATACTAACACATACGTGCATGCATACACACATACTACACACATATACATACATATGTACATACACATGTATACACATATATACACACACATACACATATATATACATGTGGTCAGTTTTCCAGTATATTACCTGGATTACAGAACATAAATAAAATGAAAAACCTAATAAAACAAAGATGAAATAGGCAATATTTAAAGTAGTTTTTATTTTTTGTTCAGGTTACAATCTTGCTGCTCCCAAAAATGTGAACTAAGGTTTACAAAAGCAAGAAAGCACACTCGATCTTGCTAAAGATACCCCTGAATCTACTCCCAGAGCTGCCATCTTGCCACCCTCTCACCTGTCTACTCCACGTTCCTTTGGGCAGTGGGATAGGGGATCCTGCCATCTTAAGGCCTTCTCACTTCTTACTGCAATGAAATATTGCCCGAGGATTGCTAGAACTAGTCTCAATGTGAACTTCAGGGGCAAAATCTTCCCATTCAAGGCCATTCAGGGGCAAAAAACTTCACCAGGGTCAAAGCTGGTCATCGACCTCCTCCAGATGGCTTTTCTGGGCAAGCTCGGCTTTCATTGTCTCTGGCTTGAAAAAACTCCTCACGGCTTGTCGGCTAGGCTCAAAGTGGCTCAATGCACTTCCATTAAATTGGAAAGCTTCCCAGCATCTCATTATGGACGCAAATTCCCAAACCATGGAAAACCTTTAGAGCAAAGGTTCCTATCTTCTCAGCCAACTAGAACTTCCTGATTTTAAGTTGAAGGAGTCTCTTTAAACACATAAACAAATGGAGGTTGTTTTGGTCCTCGACTAAATATTCCCTAAGAACATTTTGTGTGATCCATGAAAAAGCAACATATGGACTACATTTCCTTCAAAATACACACATTTCAGAGGAGCAGGGGTAGAAAAACATCCTGGATTTTACTGAATGGAAAAATATCTGGAAAACTGACTGGATCTGATTTTCATGGTTTAATCTTTTTTTCCAGTGATTCATTATATCATCTAAACACACTTTATGAAATTGACATGTGTAGTAGTTTGGTATGATTTATGAATTCCAAAAATAAATATTGGATTATTAAATTGGTCTGTACCTCTAGGCATACTAGATTGTATTAGATTCAGAAGTTTCACTTTTACTTGATTAAATTATGATTAAGGCTTTGATTTGGCCACATCAGTAGGATGTTGAGTCCCTGCCTGGTAGGTGGACAGGGACTCACAGAGAAGATGATGACAGAGGAGAGAGTTGAAGTTTTGATATTGGAGCCCTAGGAAGTAAATACACAGGTGAAGAACACAGAGTAATAGAGAAGACTCCATAGATATGGCAGAGGCCCTGGGAAGAGAGAGCCTGATAGTCTACAACCGACCTTGTGGAGAGACCAGAGCAACTGAGCCTGGGAAGAAATGAGCCCCAGGGAGAGAAATGAGCCTTATACCAGCCTATAGCTGAGACCAGAAGAAGCTGGGACTATGAAGTCTAAAGAGGAGGACTGAACCCTCACAGAGACTGACAGCCGTCTTGCTCCAACACATGGCAATAGACTTTAGTGAGGGAAGTAATATACTCTTTATGGCCTCATGGCTATAAGCTTCTACCCTTGAGAGTGTGAACTATAGGGTAAACTACTATCCATGTGGTGCAGCAGCGCTCCAAAATGTGTTCACTGAGTGCGATGAGTGTGCTGCAATGATGGGAGAAGTTGTTGGTGTGGGAGGAGTGGGGTGGAGGGGTGGAGGGTATATGGGAACCTCTTATGTTTTTTAATGTAACATTTTTATATATATATATGTATCTTCAAAAAATACTATTTATAAAAATGATGGGGGGGTGGGGAGTGGGTTACATGGGAACATGTTATTTAATGTTTTTTAATGTAACTTTCTTTGTGATCTATTAACTTTAATAAAAATGTGTAAAAAAAACAACTGATTTCTGGTATTTTGCATCAGTACCCTCTTTGCTAACAAATGCAGCATGCATGGGCTATCCTGTTTGAAAGAGCATCCTCTTCCCTGAATTTGTTCCCTCATAAGAGTTGCATTTACTACTGGCAAGAGCTTGACTTCTAGCCTAGAGTCCAGGCCTGTTGGGCCTGAGAGGGAGGGAGGGTATACCTCCCAGTTTTCAAGTGAAGAAAGGGTTGCCTGCAGAAGGTTCAATGTGGGGGGCCTTAGACTCTGGCCTTTTCTTTTACTCACCCCCTCATGGTTTCTGCATTAACTACATGAACAGAGAGGGAAGAACTTAACGTTATATGGGAACCTGAGAGTTCATATCACACTGATACATAGCAAAAGTGGGTTCTTTTCCTCTTGCTCTTGAAAGACCAGCTCCTGAGATATTGGGGTTTCAAAGAGAAAGAGTTTGTTTGCATAAGCAAAAGAGTACAATTGCCTTAAAGGCCCAAAAACTGCCCCTTGGGCCTGCAGTAAGCCTGATAATTAATATTTTATTTTATTTTATTTATTTATTTTTTAAATTTCTCTCCCCTTCCCCCCCCATCCCCACCCACACCCTGGTTGTCTGTTCTCTGTGTCTATTTGCTGTGTCTTTGTCCGCTTCTGTTGTTGTCAGCGGCATTGGAATCTGTGTTTCTTTTTGTTGTGTCATCTTGTTGTGTCAGCTCTCCATGTGTGCGGCGCCCTTCCTGGGCAGGCTGCACTTTTTTTCGCACTGGGCGGCTCTCCTTATGGGGTGCACGTGGAGCTCCCCTATGTGGGGACACCCCTGTGTGGCACGGCACTCCTTATGTGCATCAGCACTGCACGTGGGCCAGCTCCACACGGGTCAAGGAGGCCCAGGGTTTGAACCACGGACCTCCCATGTGGTAGATGGATGCCCAATCCACTGGGCCAAGTCCACTGCCTCTGATAATTTATAAGATCCAGGCCTCGCAGTTTATGCTAATGCGTAATTGGGGTGGAACTGGCACATGTTCATTCATTAATGAACATTAACGGACCGAACCGGTTGGGGGGTAGGTACCAAACCGGGGTGAGTCAGAAGGTTATTACAATCACAAGACAATTATTATCAGAAAGGAAGGCATCTGGGATAAGGGGGTTCAGAACAAAAGTCAGTTACAAGATTTTCATTTGCATATTAAACAGAGGAGGGTCGGAGGTTATGCTTTCAGTAGAAATGGCCATATACAAAGGTAAGGTCTGTCTGGAATAATCATCACAATAGCAGGTAGAAATGACCATATACAAGCGTGAGATCCATCTGGAATAATCATCACACTGGCAAGATTTTAGCTGGAAATTTTCATGTACAAAGGATGAGGTTAATCCAGCCATTTTCAGCAATTTTGGGTATCAACCTTTGGTTATTTTATAATATAATGGAAGTAAAAAGGCATGTATATAATGATTTAGTAATCACAATTCTTTGTTAATTCTTAACCCTCTGTTACAACATCACTTTCTTGTTTCTGCAGGCAAGGGAAACCGACTTGAGACGGTTGAGATGGAAAAGGGAATTTTTTGGAATGAGGCTAGGGTTTCTCAAGGAATTCAAGGAAGAGGTGAAAGGGTAAATATATTCATCAGGGTTCTCTAGGGAAAGAGAATCAGCAAAAGATATCTGTCAATATATGCGATTCTCTAAGAGTCTCTCATATAGCTGTGGGGATGCAGGAGTCCAGGTTCTGCAGGCAGGCTGTAACCAGGGGCTGCAATGAAAGTCCAAAGAAGGTTCTTGATGAGTTCTGGAAGATGCTGGCTGTCCAAAGACAAGCTGGGAAATTCTCAATGCTGGAATCACTTTCCCTTTTAAGGCATTCAACTGACTGGGTTAAGCGGCACATTTGCTGATGGCAATCTCCCTGACTGATGTAATTATAACCAGCTCTCTGTGATTTACTACTGCAGTAAAGTCAATGGTGATTAAAGTCCATAAATGCCCTTGTATAACAGTTAGCCCAATGCCGAGTTGACACAATAGCCTAACCATCACAGTAGGTTTTGGATTTCTCTTCTAGACTCCCACCTCCCAATGCAGAGACCACTTTCAGGTTCCTGGGGGCAGGATGCCACCTCACTGTCTGCAGGAATCAGTGTTCCAGGTAGTGTAGCCCATCTGCAGGGTCAGCCTGAAGCAATTTGGCATGTTCACCACATGCTCCTTACCAAACTCTAGTGACGTAATAAGTCTCTATGACTTCATTTATTCACTTCTGCATCAGTCAAGGCTCTCCAAAGAAACAGAACCTACAGAATACATACATACATATATACCACACATACATATATACCTTATATACATATATACCATACATACATTTATACCATACATACCTATATACCATAAGTACATGTGTACAAAAATATGCATGTAAAGAATTTATCATAAGGAAATGGCTTATGCAACTGTAGGAGCTGACAAGTCTGAATTTCATTGGGCACACTGCAGGATGGAAATTCTTGATGTTGAAGTGTCCAGGCAGAAATGCTTCTGACTCTGGAATCCTCCCTTCTTGCTGTTAAGGCCTCCAACTTGTTGGGTGAGACCCATCCAAGGTTGTCTCCTTTACTGATTGTAGACGCTGATCCCATCTACAAAATACCTCCACAGCAACCACCAGCCCAGTGTTTGACAGTACAATGGGGACACCATAGCCAAGTTGATATGTAGAATCAACTATCACAACTTCTAGGGCACATGTCTTCTCCCTCTCTTTTTCCTTCCTCCCTTCCTCCCTTCCTCCCTTCCTCCCTTCCTCCCTTCCTCCCTTCCTCCCTTCCTCCCTTCCTCCCTTCCTCCCTTCCTCCCTTCCTCTCGTTCCTTTGAAAATATGCATTTATTTCAAATGACAACAGCTAATCCCACAACAGGTAACAATTGACTATATACCTGGAACTGTGCTAAGGGCCTTCCTTGAGTTATCTTATTAATTTTACACAAAGCCGCTTGAGGTACCTACCCTCGTTATCACTCTTCTCCCACAAGGAAACTGAACATCAACTATTCAATAAGGAGGAGGGTTTGAACCCCACTCCCAGCCTCCTTGGCACTTGCCCACTCTCTGTGACCATCCTGAGGTCAGGATCAGAGCAGCAGAGCAGAGCCCCTCCCATACCCCCTGTACCCACACAGAGTTCTGGGCATAGGGAGGGGGGAGGCTGCCATCCTTGTTGAATTACTGAATGACCAGGCCTGCTTCCTGGAAGTGCCTGGCTTGGAGGGGAGGGAAGGCAGGGTTTGGTGAGCACAGAGCTGATTAAAAGCCACACTGTTTTTTTGCCATGTCTCAAGCAAGCCCTGAGCCCTACACAGCTGCTGCCAGCCTTTTCTTTGGCACAAGTTCAACCTGTTTACTGAGGCAGGGACTTTGCCATGTCAGGGCCTTTTGTCTATAGTCCCAGGACAGGGCACCCATGGGCATGAGGAAACTGTGGTTCTGCTGCCAGTCCCTGCAGTGACATGCCATCAGGAAACCATTCTTAACTGTGCCCTCCACAGGCATGCAGGGTGCATCTGATGATTTATCATCAGCCATTGGGTAGGGGTGGGCAAGCGGGACGTTTCCCCATCTTGCAAAAAGCAGGGATGAGAACAAGCTGAGTAGCCTACAGGCTGGTGTGGGATTTCTGCAAATTTATGTGTGTATGTGTGCGTGCATGCAAATCTTGGCTATGAGTTCAAAGAACAGTCTGGGGCTCAAAATATACTGGAGGTTTGTTCTGAGAGGGAAGGGGACATTGAAGGGCCACCCTACTACCTCATGGGGCATTTGGTTCTCCTGCAAGTTTCCCTTTTTCCATTCACAATGGATTGTCTTCCTGTATTTGGGCTTGGTGGGGCTCAGGGAAGTTGTAGAGGAAGAAGAGGGCTACTGTCTTCCTTCCTTCCATTTTTTATTTCTTCCTTTCCCATTCCCTTCCTCCTTGACCCTCCTTGTTCCTCCTGCTCTCCTGGTCTCCCTCATTCTGAAAAAGGATTCTGAGGTGGCTTGAGTGTCTATGACATATATGATTTTGGTTGCAAGTCACCTTGAGTTTCCACATGCTGCTGCTGCTTCATTTCGCACGAGCGATGTTTCTCTCCAGAGTCATCCCCTGCAAGACGTGGGGCAAATGTGTCAGCATCATCCAATCCTGGGAACCTGGCCCCAGGCTATGCCTTGGCCTTCCCCTTAGAACTCCATGGCTGCTCAGATGCCTTGTCTTCCAGGGTCCTCCTCAGAAAGAGGGGAGGGGGTGTATGGGGCTCATTGGACTTTGTGGATTGGCCTCAGGATGACCTTGGGCATTGGCCCACTGATGTCCTTCGGGTTCTGCTTGGTCCAGCGCTGCTCCTGGGCATTTGTAGGCTGGCATTAGTGGCTATATCCTGAGCTGGGGTGAACTGTGCTCTGCCCTGCCTGGGTCCCAAGTGGGTGGAACAGCTGTCCTCCTTCTAAAACCAGTTTTATTTAGCTATATTCACATACCATGCAGTCTGTCCAAACTGTACAATCAGCAGCTTTCAGTATAATAACAGACCTATGCATTCATCACCACAATCAATTTTAGAACATTTTCATTACTCTAAAAAGAAAAGCCCCATATCCCTTAATGGTCACCTCTCAGTCTCTATCCATCCCCAGCCCTGCATAACCCCCAATCCATTTCTGTCTCTGTAGATTTATTTATATCTACATTTTATATAAATGGACTCATATAATATGTAGTACTTTGTGTCTAGTTTCTATAACATAGCATAATGTTTTAAAATGATTATTATTATTAAATTAGAAAAGTTGTGAGCTTATAAAACAATCATGCATAACATCCTGGACTCTTCTACATCACACTCCACCACCAACACCTTGTATTGTTGTGGAATATTTGTTAAAAATGATGAAAGAAACATTGTTGAAATAGTACTGCTACCTATAGTCTATAGCTTTCATTTGGTGTATTTCTTCCATAAACCACTCTCTTATTAACCTCAGGTGTTAGTATTGTACATGTGTTATTGTTCATGAGAGAACACTCTCATATTTGTACTTGCAGCTTCCCTTTTGCTCCAGCATTCCCCTCAGCCCACACTTCAGCCTGGAGAAGGCAGGTCTTGGGCAACATCCCTCTGCTACTGGCCTACTTTGGGTTCTCTCTTCTTCCCACAGTGCCATGGGGCAGAGTGGGAGGGATATCCCCACCCTCTTCCCAACCGGAGTGGGGTCTTTCAAGCCATAGACTCTTCTTCTCCAAGTGGCATCTGTTTTTCCCTTTCCCTGAATGGAGCTGAGAGAACTTGCCTACCTTGAATAACCTGTCAGGAGTGAGTTAAAAAATTTTACACTATAACCATGGGAAGATGGGGTCCACTTTCTAACTGGAAAAGAGAGTTACTGTAAGGACACCCTTAGAGTGTGGATGGGCTCGGGAAGACTAGGGGGTGGTAGAGTTCTCCCCTATTCTTACAGGGTGGGAATGCCCTTCTTGGGGATCTGCTCCCCTCTTCTTGCCAGTTCAGGATGGTTTAGCCCACTCCCACCCCCACCCCCTTGTTCAGTTATCAAAGGGAAAGGCAGGTCATGTGGACTAAACTGAGGTCCTGGGGGAGGCTGATTCTGACAAGAGGCAATGGTGCCATTTCTAGTACATTACACAGTAAAACCCAACAAATGCAAAAGATTACCTATGTATGAGAATGAAACAAAGGCTCTACAGAGTGGGAGGTTAGAACTAGAAACCTCTCTGGAGGTCTCTTAATAAAGCTCAACCTTGTTTCAAGCAAAAGAGACTGACCTGAGAAGGAGACATGCTTTACCAAAGGGAGCCCCTCAGGCTGGGACGGGTTATTGGCATCCCCACCTTGTGAGGGCAGGTGCCAGGCTTGGTTCCGAATCTGGATCAGGGTCCATTTCAGGGTCTGCCTGCACAGGGTGCTGCCCTGCCATGTGGGGGTGTGAACCTGGGCACGTGTTTTAAATGTTTCCTCCACTGTGCAGTGGGGATATCCACAGTGCCCCCCCCTTTAAATGATTACAGTTGAATTTATACTGAATGGAGCTGTTTGTGATGATGTTTTCATCATCCCTTCCATAAACTCTGTCTCAACCACCTCTATTTTTCTGCCATGCTCAGTTCATAGGTCAGTGAGATTTAGTTGTTGTTAAACATCTGAATAGATCATCTCAGAAAACATAAAGATGGGGTGGGGAGTGCCTCCTGGAGGCCATGGAGTGATTCTGTCAACACTGGGCACCTGCTCTCCAGACCCTTTCTGCCACCCATGCTGTGTTTTATCCACTGTGTTTAGAGCAATAGGTGTATCAATGAAACATGATCAAAACCTCCCAATTTGAATGATCTTTCTGGTCTTGATCTTTGAAAATCAATGGGCTTTGACCTTTAGCCAGAGCTGGAAGAGATCTTTGGGATGACTTGATTTTAGGAGTCTGTAAGAACTTGCTCACTTTCACCCCACCACCATGAGTTTATCAGTCTGTGTATTCATCCATCCATCCATCCATCCATCCATCCACCCATCCATCCATCTATCCAACATCCAGCCATCCATCTACCTATCTCTCCATCAGTCTATCCATCCATCTATATGTCCATCCATCTATCCACTCATCTGCCCATCTATCTGTCTGTCCATTCATCCATACATTTGTCCATCCACTCATCCACTCATCCACTCAATAAGAAATGTGAATTGGGCACGTACCATTTTCAAGATTTGCAAGTAGGGCTAGGAGTGATTCAACCATAGACAAGCTTAAACCCAGCCTATGAGGAATCTACAGCTCAACCCTGAATAGGTACCATGGAGACTCCAAGAGGCTCAGGTGGGCTCTTCAGGGCTCACAGGAGGGTGGAGTGCAGTGGAGAAGTCTGGGCCAAGGAGGTGGATTTAGAGTGGCTCAGAGGCTGAGAAGGCTTCGGATACGGGACCAGGGAGAAAAGTTCTCCAGGTGGAGATCAGAATCACAGCTTTGATACATTCAGTCATTCGCTGACAAATATTTGTTGATGACCCACTAAGTGCTAGAACATAGTGGGCAAATCAGAGAAAATATGAGCCCACATGCAGGTTATACACAAATTGCCCTCACATCAGCTCACATGGCTTGACAGACACTAATTACTGCATCAGAAATTCCGTAAGTGGGCAGTCTGGTTGATGTGTAGGTCGGAGACTCAGGCCATGCCTGCCCTGGGGGTAGCTCTGTGGATCAAAAGGGTCTGTCCAGGAAGCCCTCCATCCCTGCATCGCAGAGTTTCCCTCACATCTCCTGGCTGCCGCCAACTGCAAAGCAGGCTGGGAAGACACTTGGGCTCTTTTGGCTTCTGTAGCAGCAGGTGGTATTGGGAAGGGGTCTGCCTCAAGTGGGCAATCCCTTGGTTCAATTTGGGGAGTGGCATATTGTTTTGGGGAGGCAGGAAGTAAAATTGGATGCTTGGGTCAGCATCTGCTTGTGCAGGCAGGCTTGGTCCTTGGGTAGTTGGCAGTGTCAATAGTCAAGGGTGGACACTCCCTGTCCTCTAGCACGGGGCCAGGCATCTGCAGGGCTCTGCTCCTTTAATTGGAGCATTTCCTGACTGTCAGTTGAGCTCCAGCACAGACACCAGGGTTTCAAAACAAAGGTTGCTGCTAGCATTTAGGAAACTTCTGACGTCAAGTGTAGTTTACCTCTTGTGGTTTTCCCTGACCCAAGACTGGTCTGAAATGTGGCCCAAGAAAGGTTAGCGTGCTTGGTCTACCCAGAACTTAGTACTTGGGGCAGGCCCTTTGCGTGGCAGGCATCACCATTGCCAAATGTAGATGAGTTCAGATCCTGTTAGCTAGAAATTTTGAAGAAATGATGCCTGGGGGTGACTTGGTTGGGGGAGGGGGACAGGGCAGTGAAAGCTGATTGTGATTGCAGGAAATTCTTACGGTTTGGGAATGTCTTGGATTTTGTGCTGCTGCTTTCTGATCTACAGTCACAAAGGTTTCGGGACCATGGCAGAGGTCAGAGGTCAGAGGCTCTGCAGGGTGTGATGGAGTTCTGTGACCCTGTGTGTCCCAGCACAGTCCCCTCTTCTATTCTGGAATCAGCACAGAGGGGACCTCAGAAAGGGGGTGCTTCCCTTCCCAACCCACACTCCAGTTCCCACAACACTACCCCTCCTCAAACGGCCTAGAAGCTGGGGGATGCGGCAGACATTGTGAGGTGTAGCCCAGACTCCCTTCAGCTGCAGATGTCCTGGGGGCAGCCCATAGTGGTCAGCTCTTAGGGGGGACGGCCCTGCTTGTCACACCCCCCAGTATCCGATAGCTGGTGCCCCCCTCCTCTGTCAGGCTCTAGAGGTGGCCTTTCTGGAAACTCCATTGCAGTTCATTTTCTCCACATGCCCTCTCCTGCTTTTTCTTGCCCTTACTAAGGCGCTAGTCCCAAGAACATTCCCTGAAACACTATTCTCTATCTCCCAACCCCAGGAAGGGGGTAGCAAGGGGAAGACCATCTGGAGTGATTCAGATGGTGCCCTCACATTGAACCTGGGTGCAATGCCCAGGCTGCCTCCCTCCAGGGGTCCCACCTGCTGGGACCTAGCTGCCACTGTGTTGCTTGGCCCCCACTTGCTCTGTCCTCTCCCAGCCTATAATACCCAATTCCTATTATGTTCTTAAGGAGAGAAGTTTATCCATCCTTCTGCCTTCTTCTCCCCCAAACCATGCTCCTATTTATTTGTTTTTAACGATTTCTTTCTTTCTTTCCTTCTTTCTTCCCCCCTTTGTCTGCTCTCTGTGTCTGCTCTCTGTGTCCACTCACTGTGTTCTTCTGTGACCGCTTCTATCCTTATCAGCAGCACCGGAAATCTGTGTTTCTTTGTGTTGTGTCTTTCTGTTCTGTCAGCTCTCCATGTGTGCTGCACCATTCTTGGGCAGGCTGCACTTTTTCATGCTGGGCGGCTCTCTTTACGGGGCTCACTCCTTGCACGTGGGCCAGCTCCACACTGGTCAAGGAGGCCTGGGGTTTGAACTGTGGACCTCCCATGTGGTAGGTGGATGCCCTAACCACTGGGCCAAGTCCGCTTTCCCCCATGCTCCTATTTAAGTTCATGAAGGCCATGTCTCATTCAAGGGCCTGCCTTCCTGAAGCTACTCTCTTAGCCCTGAATGATTGCAAGCTGCTCCTAAATGAGGACTTCTCCAGGATGTCCAGGAACATGGCCCACCACCAATAACAGCCATGGGTAGACATAGGAGGATGGTGGGGTGTTTCTTCCCATCACAGCCACCCACCAGCTCAGATGCACAGTAACTAATAATGATGGCACCTAATCTCTATGGAGCACTTGCTACCTACCCAGACCTGCTGCAAGTGTTTTACTTTATTGTATCAAAAGAGTTTTATTGTAAAACCTACCATTGATTAGTGTGCAATTTGGTAGTATTCATTATTCTTACCATATGTCATCACCATCCATTATCCCAACTTTTTCATCATCCCAAACAAAAACTCTGCAGCAGTTAGGTAACCACTCCCTCTTTCCCTCACCCCTGGTCCCTGGCAACCTGTAATCTACTTTCTGTCTCTATGAATTTCCTGACTCTAGTTATTTCTTATAACATACAATGGGTGTCCTTTTGTATCTGGCTTATTTCACTCAACGTGATGTCTTCAAGGTTCATCCATGTTGTCATGTGAATCAGAACTTCATTTCTTTTTTTGGTCTAATAATATTCTATTGTAGGGATATGTCATATTTTGTTCATCCATTCATCTATTGATGGAATATCTGTTGATGGATGTGCAGAAATGTTTTGAAGGCTATCAAGTGGCACCTCACTGAGAGCAAACCCCTGTATTTTCTTCCCTTAGGGTCTTGGCAGTTGAAACAAATGGTTCTCTTGTTTTTCTGTAGTTTGTCAGAAAGCAACAGCCAAACTGACCTGCACTAGAATGCACACCAAGAGCAGGCTTCCTGGTGCTGGGATGCAGCTGGGAAGTGTTGCTTCACATTTGAGTGAAACAATCAATCCAGCTTAAAAATACAGTAAGCCTTCATGCCTGTTCACTGCTCCAAAGGGGCTGGGGTTCTGACCTCACATCCCACGGGCACCAGTGCTGTAGCACTGAAGATAAAAATTCACCGATACTGTCCTTTTCCACAGACCCTTAAATGAGGATGTAGGAGAAAGCTGTAAAATTCTAGAACAACCAGAAGGCATATCCCTCCCCCACCCGCTACCCTTGCCCCCAGTGTGGCCTTTCCCCTCACAGGTCTTGGCATCTGGCTCTCCCATGATTCTATTCTTGACTCCTCTTTCTTTATTCTTTCTTGGTGCATACTGACCTTATGAGATACCTTCCAAGCTTTGTCCCCCCTAGTGTGCGTGTGTGTGTGTGTGTTCAAGCTCTCTGTGTCTTCACTGCAAAGTGCAGTGACATTCACACTTCTCCAAAAGGCTGTGGAGGAGCACATTTTTGCACCTTGGTTTTTTTTTTCCCTTTTTCCAATCTTTTTTTTTTTTTTTTTAAGATATATAGATCACACAAAATGTTACATTAAAAATGTAAGAGGTTCCTATATACCCCACTCCCCACACCCCTACTCCTCCCACATCAACAACTTCTTTCATTATGAACCTTGTTTTAACATCTATTGGGGAGGATATGAGCTGAGTTGTGCTTATTACATACATGAACTCATGACTTTCCCAGCAAATAAAATCAGCAAGAAGGCAGAAATTTTTAAAAATAATGCAAACTAATCTTTATATAAAATAACTAGGCAGGGGGGAAGAAAGCACACCTTCCTGGCCAGTCTGCTTCCAGGGTCAAGGTTGGGAGGAGTGGGTGTCAAAGAAAGGCAAGGGCACTGGTCTATACACCATCTCCCAGTGTGGCTATAGCAGCATCCACCATCTTAGGATGCTGGCTGGCCTCAACCTTCATCTGCCACAGAGGCCTGGGGCTGCCAGATTCTTCCAAAGGAGGCAGAAGGAGCCCTCAGAACATCCACAACTTCTCTGATGGCTGGGTGTCTGATGGAGAGAGGTGGGGATAGGGGTGTGGGGAGAGGTTCTGTCAAGTAACACTAAGGTCGAGATTGGGGAGGGGGTGACAGGTGATTCCTCGGGGGGTTGAGGTCCTTCGGGCTGGGAGCTGTGCTTGAGGAGTGGTAGTTGGGGGATGAGAGTCATGGGAAGGGCAGGCCTGGGAGATGCTGCCGCTGTGACTTGGGCTGGGCACACCAGGGGCTACCACCTCCTGATTTACAGGGCTTCAATGTGGGTTCCATCTGGGGGGCAGAAGTGGCCACAGTAGGTGCAGAAGCAGGAGGGTGAGGACTTGGGGCTCCATCATTTCTTACAAAATACTTTCCCTAGTGGGATGGGCAGGGTATGGACAGGGGTCTGAGGCCTTGGCAGGCTTGTCAGCTAAAGGGGAAGGTGATGACATGGTGGTGACAGTATCTTGTGTCAGAGATAACAAGGGTCAGGAGGAAGAAAGCTGCTGTGGGCTCTGGAGGTGGGTGCAGGGCCCTGGCTCTTAGAAGCCGTGGACTCCAGGAGACTGGGTATGTTCAGGGGCAAATGGGCTCCACTGGCGCTGCTGCCGTGCACTGGAGGAAGGCGGGGGTCCCGGGAGTGCTACATCTTCACCCGCCTCTCCAGAGGAGGGCTTGGGACCCTGGCTGGTGCTGTCCCTGCAGCAGGCTGGGAGGCAGCCAGGGAAGGCTGGACGGCAGGCCTGGGGACGACCTTCTCCTGGCAGACAGTCTCTCTCCTGGAGCGGGGTCTTCTCTTCAGAGGCCCCGGCCCGGGCACAAAGGGAGGGGCCACTCCGCGTCTCAGCACAGGCTTGAAGGCAGACGGCCTGGCCTCGGGGCTGTGCCTCCTCCTCTTGTCATCCCGCCTCTCAAACCAGAGGGGCTCGTCAAACTTCCTCTTGCCTTTGTTGTACTGGCTGAGCGCCCTCAGCACAGTCTCCCTGGCACAGGGGTCTGGGGGCTTCTCAGGGGGCGGGCACGTTGCAAAGCGGCTCCCTCTGCTCTCAGGAGGAGCGATTTTGATGGTGACCGGGCTCCAGACCCGCCTGAGCTTCCGGGCATTCCAAAGCCTCCTCTTCGTGTAAGTGTCCCATGCGCAGGTCATATCCGGCCCCGAGATGGTCTGCGGGGGCAGCTTGCTGGGAAAGCGCCTCCAGGCCTCGGGGACCAGCACCCTCCGGAGATTGACGTGCTCCCATTCGGGCGGGATCTGGGGCAGGGGTCGGGTGCGCCCCAAGCGCTGACGGTGGATGTGGCGAACGGGGCGCTCAGCCGGTGCTGCCCGGGGGCTGGCGGGCTTGGGCGGCGGGATCTTGCGCTCCGGGGCGGGGGGCGGTGGCGCGGGCTCTGGTGTGCCCAGGTAGCTGCCCAGGTAGCTGCCCATGACCGCGGTGTGGCGGGGGCTGTTCCTTTGAGCAGGGATTCAGCTTCCAGAAGGTCTGAGTCTGAGGACGCGGCCAGGGGTTAAGCCGCAGTTCTCCAGTGACCATTGACCTCGGAGCGCCCGGACAGCGCGAGGGGCGTCAGGGCGCTCGGGGCGCTTGGGACCCTCAGACCGCTGGGTCCACGCACCAGTCAGGAGCCCCGCGGACACCAGACATCTCGGGTCGCTGCGGCAGCTCCGGCGGCACCCCGGAATCCAGAGGATAAGGGAAGCTCAAGCCTCTCGCCTTCCCACTGCTGCCCCAGGTGTTTGGTTCTGGGGAGAGGGGCTGAGGGGCTGCCTCTGCTTTGGTGCTGCCACTTAATGTAAGATAATAGAATGGTTTCTACCAGATCATGACAACTGTAGATAGTGGATTGCTAAGTCATATGGTAATTCTATGTTCAACTTTCTGAGGAACTGCTAAACTGATTTCCACCGTGTCTGCACCATTTTACAGTCCCGCTGTGAGTAGAGTCTATTTTCTCTGCATCCTCACACACACTAGTTATTTTCTTTCTTTCTTTTTAAATAATAGCCATCCCAGTGGGCATGAAGTGGTATTTCATTGTGGTTTTGATTTGCATTTCCCTAATGACCAGTGATGTTGAGCATCTTTTCGTGTGTGTGCATGTGCTTGTGTGTGTACCCATTTGTATGCTTCTTTACTTACCATAACTTGCTCCATCCTTATAACAACCCGACGTGATGATACTAGTTTTCTGCTCATTTTACAGATAAGGAAATAGAGGCTCAGAGAGCCTAAATGACTGGCTCATATTACACAGCCAGTAAGTGGGAGAACCAGGATTTAAAACCAGGCTGTCTGGCTCTTGTTAACAGCTCTTGCCTCTCAAGTAGGAAAAGAGAAGGGAAAAAAGGTGTTAGAAGGTTGTAAGTCTTCAAGGGAATAACATCAGCTCTTGCTCAAACTGAGGGAAAACACCACTCTCAGCCCTCCATCACCACAATAGCATATTTCCTGTATTTAAGGCTTAAACTGAGAGCAGTCAAAAACCACTGTAGACTCATAATGGCCCTCAGAATCAGGAAGTTCTTGTTTCTCTCTTCCTTACTAATGAGGATTCAACCCACAAGAGAACAGCGTGCCTCAAAAGTGATGAGGCACACCTCTATAATCAGCTGAGCTCCAGGTTCTTCCGTAATGGCATGAGGCCAATGGATTTGGGTAATTGAATACATCAGAAATTAGGGGCCATCTCCAGATTTCATGCTCAGATCTTGTTATGGGTTTCATTGTGTTCCCCAAAAAGACATGTTCACGCCCTAACCTGTGATAGTAATCTTATTTGGAAATAGGGTCTTTAAAGGTATGATAAATTAAGATGAGGCCATGTCAGGATTAGGGTGGGCCCTAATCCAATATAATTGGTGTCCTTATAAGAAGAGAGGAGGTATAGGCAGATGAATAGAGGGGAGAAGGCCCTGTGATACCTAAGGCAGAGATGGAAGCCCAAGGATTGGCTTCCTACCAGAAGCTAGGAAGAGGCAAGGAAACATTTTCCTTCCAGACTTTGAACCTCTTGCTTGCAGGAAAGATTCTTTCCCACAGATTTCATACTTCTGTTCTCCAGAACTATGAGATAATGCATTTCTGTTGTTTTAAGCCATCCAGTGTGTGAAACTTTGCTAGGGCAGCCCTAGACAAGCAAGACAGATAGGAATATGACACAAAACTCACCCCAAGGCATTGTCTTTGCTATCTACATTTCTTCTGTCTCATTTCTGGGAATGTCCTGAGTTGGTTCAGCCCAGGAGGCCATGGAAGAGGATTCTTTCTGAGCCTGTTAACCTCTGAGGGGAAAGCACTCAGAGCAGTGTCATTCAAAGGGTGCTTCTCAGGCATGGGCACTGGAATCTCCCAAGATACTGGTGAACAAGCAAACTTCTAGGCCACAAGGTCAAAAACCACAGAAATAAAACTTGAGAATATGTACTTTAAAGCCATGACGGAGAAGCTGTGCTCAGTCTCAGGGGGCAGGAAGGGGTTTATTTGGTTTGAGGAATTTTGAAGAGAGGGATAGAGCAGTTCAGTAAAGGCAGAGGGACTGAGGAAGCACACCACAGAAATGAGTCTTGGGTGAACCATGCTAGCAGCTGGGAAGGAGATTGGGATGGATAATTACTGATGGACTGGTGGACTGCTGAGGCCAATATGGTCAATTCAGAAGTCTCCCACAGAGACCATATTTTAGTATTCCAGCTGCTAAGACAAATACCACACAATGGATTGGCTTAAACAATGGGAATTTATTGGTCAAGGTTTTGAGGTTAGGAGAAGTTCAAAATCGAGGCATCAGCAAGGCGAAGCTTTTTCCCCAAAGACTGTGGCATTCTGGGCTGACTGCCAGAGATCCTTGACTCTTGACTTTTCTGTCATGTGACAATGCACATGGTGATATCATCTCTTTTCTCTTCCAGGTTTCCTTGACTTTTAGCTTCTGGCTGGTCCTTGTGACTTCTCTTTCTGTGTTCAATTTCTTTTGCTTATAAGGACTTCAGCCATGTTGGATTAAGGCCCACCTTCATTCAGTTTGGGCACATCTTAACTAATAACATCTTGAAAGATCTTGTTTACAAATGGGTTCACACTCACAGGACCAGGAGTTGGGACCTGAACATGCCTTTTGTGGGAGGCCCCAGGACCTCCGGACTCATGTAGTAAGCTGGTGCATGTGCAGTGCTGCCACACACAAGGAGTGCTGTGCCACGTAGGGGTGCCCCCGCATAGGGGTGTCCCATGTGCAAGGTGTGCACCCTGCAAGGAGTGCTGCTCTGTGTGTAAAAAGCACAGCCCACACAGGAGTGGCGCTGCACACACGGAGAGCTGATGCAGCAAGAAGATGCAACAAAAAAGAGACACAGATTCCCAGTGCCGCCTGATAATGCAAGTGGATGCAGAAGAACACACAGCGAATGGACACAGAGAGCAGACAATGGGGGTCAAAGGGAGAGAAATAAATAAAATAAATCTTAAAAAAAAAAAAAGGAATTTTCCAGCTTCCTGCTAAATGAGAGGAAGGTCATGAGATGAAAGAGATCTTCAAAATAGATTTTAAAATTTGGGCAGACATGCCCTTTTTTTCAAAGAACAGCACACTGACTTGCAATATCTTCATATTGCTTCCAAGATGCAGCATCCTTGCTCTTCCTAACAGTGATCAATGGTAATATTCTTTTGGAAATATTTGGAATTTTCCTAATAAATGGAGACTGTTTTTCCCACACAGCCTCATGGCACAGTGACCATTTGAGGTGACACCATTTAAAACATAACAGCACTCATCTCAAACCAAAAGTTAGAGGTAATTTATCGCTGTGGAGAACACAGAGGTTGAAGTTCTGAAGACCTGAGTCCTATATCTGGACCCATTTCTGTGTATTGAGAGTGATCCTTCACTGAATCATACATGCTCCCTGAATCTTTGTTTTCTCACTGTGAAAGGGGGAAAATCACAGTCTTTGCTTTTTCTTCCTTGCAGGGTTGTTGTCAGGATAAAGTGTAAGTTAGTGAAAGAAGGAATGTGACAGTGCTGTTGCCAGTTTTTCTCTAGATTCTTGGCTATGTTACAAAAAAGAATTTAAATACATGTCAGTTTAGTTAGGCTAGCAGTGTATTAAGAAAATGAGAGAAGAGAAGTGGGAGAAAATAGCAGATTGTGGGTCCCAGGTATACTTGTGGATTGGTCCAGGCAGAGGGATGAAGAAGGGCAAAAGGAGGGAAAAGGGCTGGTTTACAGATTACAAATCCCCAGCTGTACTTGAGTACTGGTCCAGGCAGAGTGAAAGTGCAAAAACAAAGGGAAAAAGGGACCATACAATTTCTATGCTTGCTTTTTAAACCATTAATTACCTCACCTCTTGTTAGTGTTAGGGGGAGGAGTTCCAGCTGTTTGCTGTTTTAATTGGCTACCCCACTTGTCAATTCCCAGGGGGACCAATGGCAAGGCCTCTTGAGAAATTCCTGGGCTTTTCCTTGATCCTGGACGGACTCCTGTTCTATATGGAGGATTCTCGTGGGTTCTTCCAGCAGCTTTCTGGAGGGGGAGGTCTTTCCTTCAGAGTATATCGGGTGGGATTCCATTGCCACATGTGTCCCAGCCATAGTTTTCTACCAGGTCCAGATTCATCTTTTCATCCCCTAAACTAGCCTGCTCCAGTGCCTTGTAAAAAGAAAATGCTATGTGTTATTACACACACTACCCCTGATTCCCAAAACCTCCCTCAACAAGTTTAGTGCCTCCAATATTGAGCTTTCTTCCTTCGTTTTCTTTTTAAATTTGAATTCTCCCAAAGCTACTATATACCCCAGCCTTTCTTTAAACTCATTAACAATTTCCAGCTTGATCAGTGAGATCCTTTAGCAAAACCTTCTCAGTTATTCTCTTTTCCATTAGACTTAGACAACACTCTCTCTTGCTAATACTATTATATTTTAAGCTAGAAAAAGAAATTCAAACAAAGGAAAGGAAGAAGAGGATATCAAGAGAACCCACTCACTGAGGAAGGAGTTGTTGGTCATTTCCTCATCTGCATTTAGCATAGGCTTATCAAATCCGGGACTGGAAGGAACACTTTAACTGACTCAATTTGAATAAAAAAGTGTCTTTTATCCAGGGATATAAACAGAGATCAGTGGGCTGTGACTAGTACAAATTAAGCTAGTTCAGGAAGCACACTCATTTCTTGGGGGTTCATATCAATAGAAATCATAGCCTAGACATGGTAATCTACTTTTCTTGGCTCTCAATTTTATCCAATTAGGTAGTCATCTTTATGAGAAGGTTGTAAAATATTTTCCAGGCTCATCATAAGCAAAGTGACTTAAACCAGTGATTTTCAAAGTGTGGGGCCAGAATTAGCAGCAAAAGCATCTTCTAAGAACTTGTAAGAAATGCATATTCTTAGGCCCCACCCCAGAACTACTGAATCAGTTTCTGGGGTAGGGCTCAGGCATCCAGGTTATAATATGCCCTCAGGGGATTCTGAAGCATGCTCTTATCTGAGAACCACTGGTAAAACAATAAGGGTATACATTATCTCACATTAAAGGCAGTCCAGAGGTAGGGTGGTCCCAGGTTTGTTCCCCTGTCTTTGTTTATCTGAGTTATCTCTTCCTCTTTTGTTGGCTCTGTCCACAGGCTAGTTCTTCCCCCCCCTCTCCCGTACCCCTTCCTATCATAAGATGGATGCCAGCAGAAACTGAGACACAAAGCTCCCTTTTCCATGGCCAATGGGAGAGAGATTCTGTTTCCTAATCATGGAATAAAAGTCTCTCCTTCCATCTGGATTGGTCAATTTATGACATGTGCCTACCTGGCCCAATAACATACCCCGTGGATGCATTGACTGATTGAGGTCTACATTCATGGGCTAATCAGTGACTAGAGGAAGTGGGACCTCATGATTTGCCTTGATTCATCAGAAGCCAGGCTTGAACCTAGGGATGTGGTCAATCTTCCATGGAAGATCTGGAGACAGAAGAATTATGGACCCAATGGGGATTCCATGAGGAGGGAGGGAAGTAGAGTTGATACTTGTCGTGGTTTGAGTTTTTTGTGGACCCCAGAAAATTATGTTCTTAAACTAACCCATGCTTGTACGTGTACATGTAAGCCTATTTTATGTGGGACCTTTTGGCTAGATTCAGTTAAGGGAGCTTTTGATTTGATCACCTTTGATTAGTTCACTTCAGATAAAGTCTTTGATTATATTACTTTAGTTAATGGTCTTTGATTAGATTGTGGGTCCCAGGGTGGGTCATAAACTTTATACTGGAGTTATATAAATGGAGGAGAACATAAAGAGCTGTTATTTTACCCTGAAAAGTGAGGGAAGATTCCAGGATCTGTTATAGCTGCAGAAAGACAGAGAAACCCCTAGAGGCTGAGAGAGAGGCTGGAGTCTGGAATCAACAGAGCAGCCTAGGGGAGATGAGCCATTGTGCCAGATCACCATCAACTGAGCTTGGGGAGAAAGTAGAGAGACGCTGGCAGACCAGCTATTTTACCTTGTGGCAGAAGTCCAGGATCTCCCAGTAGCCGACTTTTCATGAGAAAACACTTCTGACGATGCCTTGATTTGGACACTTTTGTTAGCAGAGTGTTCTGGTCCTGGGTCTAGGTTCATGGCTTCATCACAAGAAAGAATTCACTGATGTGCCAGTTTTATGAGGACAGTAAAAGGGCTTATTGAGAACTGAGAAAAAGAACAAGTACACACCTGAGACATGGGTATGGGCATGCTACAGGGTAAGATGCGCGATGCAGGACCCCAGGGTAAATCTTTTTAAGGCCTTTTCTCTCTCCCACCCCATATTAAGGAAGGATATCAGTTATTTGCTGTCCTGGTTGGTTGCCTTTCTACCTTCACCTGTTAGCTTTTAGGGAACCATTACAGAGGTCTTTCTGTTTCGAGTTATCTGGGGTTTCTTTTGAACCCAGCGAGAGATTGTGGTTTGGTATAAACTAGGTTTGGTATAAACTACCAACCTCAGTTCCCACAGTAGTGGTTATGGCCAGGACAACTAGGAGACGTACTTCCCTAGACATAAACTCACAAAGACAATACAGGCAAACACATGGCAAGCAAAAATAAAGGCAGTACTTAAGAGAGCCATTCTTATATCTTGTAGGCACATTCATTTCCTTAGAAGATGAATTAAGTGTGCTAAGACTTTTTAACATGTTCAATATCCCTCTGCATATGATCTAGAGTAGAAGAAGTATTATGTTTTAGGTACAGTACTTAATACTAATCAATGCACAAGTTTCTATTTGAGCTGCAGTTAATAAATCTAAGCTCCAGGTTTGCCATATCATACATGTTGTTTCTCCATGGGAACAGACTGTAATGCCAATTATGTTTGTTTAAGTTCTACACACATTACTCTGGTAATTATTGTTCTCCTTGGTATATCCTTCACATAGTCAGCATGCTGCAGCACCATTGGTCCTAGAGAGGACAGGAGGGTAAGTGCCAGTGTTTCACTGGCCTGGTGCATTGCACCCTTTGGAACTATGAAACAGAGCCAGTTTGGAGCAATATCCATTGTAAATCTAGCAATATTGAGCCATTGCAGGCTGGCAGGAGTCCTGCATTGTACTTTCCATCTACTTCAGGAGCATGGCCAGAGATGTGTGGTAGATACTTTTATTGTTTTAAGGGTCATAATGACTAATCTAGCCAATAGCTCAATTGGAAAGCCACAATGTAGGGTATTGGGGGTCTGATTTGAATGTACAAGAGAGTTTGACAATACTGATGTCTGTCTCTTAATGTTTATGTACTTTCTAAATACTTCCAATGCAATTTATAACATATTAAATGAACTTAACTAATTTTAGTACTTTTTACTTCTACACCTTTACCATGATTGAGTTAATTAACAGGTATTTTACTTTAGCAATACACAAAAACTACTTTCTCCACTATTTTATGAAAACCTAAGATTCCCAATGAAATCAAGATTATCTTCCCCCTACCACCACTTTAATATGTAGATTGAGGTGGCCTCTGACAGGTTTCTCTGTTAGGAAGCTACTTTCTGCTATTAATATCACTTTAGGTTTTTATTTAATAATGGCTTTCTGGAATTAGCCATTTAAATACTTCAGTTTAGACAATGCTTTTGCAAAATTCCTATAACCAACCATAACTACATAGACTACTTTCTTTTGCCTTTAAATAAGCTTATTAAATTACATTTAGCAAGCAATGAAATTTACCTCCCTTATTCTTGACTTATATCCCTTATTCTTTTCTGTGAAGACTAGTCATTTCTCTTTAGGACAGATCTATATTTTCTTTTTTAACTTAATTTCATTAAACACAAACTTACAATTTTCATCATCTTAAATATTTAATACATATAATATTAATTTTTAGTACCCTACAAGCCTAGGGATATTACACCCAAGTTAAATAAAATTGAAACAATTAGTTTATGCAAGAAATGTTCTTTTTCCTTCCTCCACAGGAGGCTAAAACCAGTTTTAGAAAATATTCTACAATTGTGAATAACTTTAAAAGCATACTAACTGCCAGGCTTTGGAATATATTAAAATTGTTTAATTTGTTTTAGTTATAATTTAGTAAAATCTTTCCATAGCTTTCAAGAACTTTTTCTTTACATATTGAAATTTGGTATTTAGATTACTCATTACCCTTGTTTTAAGGCTATTAAAAAGGTTTAAATTGGGAAATTATAGACAAACTATAATTAGTAATTCCCCAGCCTATTAGACAGAGTTTTAAGCTAAACTTACATTTCCCTATCCTGTCATACCTAGTCCTTCCCCCATAGTTCTTGCAAAGGGAAAGAGTCTCTTGAGGGGGTGAGGGGGAGGTCAAGGATCTTAGGAAAAACTTTCATCTCTCAATAGTTTCTATATTCGGATTTCTATATGACCTTTCCATCCTGCTTAGCTTCTTTAATTTGGGCTCCAAGAATATTTATTTACATATATATAAGCACTTATTTAATTTTTAACAATTTGAATAGAGTTATTTTAAGAATTCTCATTTGCTAATTTGATATTACCATCCCAATACATGAAAATATATGCTGAAAAAAGAGACAAACACAAATAGAGAGACACACACAAATAGACACAAAAACACACAACTCGCTAGTGTTATTTATAATTTTCTTTCTCTTACAAAATAAGTTTAACTGTAAAATAACATTTAAAAGGTCTCTTTGAAGGCTATTTCTGATTATTTTAACCTGCACTATGACTTATGCAGTTTTGCACAGAAATTTCTTTCTTATTAGTCATTGGTTAAAAATTGTTCCCAATACTTTAAAATACAATCTACAACATTTTTCTTCACTTCAGAGCTCTGCTTATTTCCCATTTTGACTTCAATAGATGTCAGATGAGCAATACCAATTCCATTATATACTCACTGAGGTCTTTGAAGTCTCAGGGAAAACTGGTTTCTCTCATGACCTGCTGCTTTCAGGATCCTTGATGCTTGGGTTGGAAGGTCTACCACTCCCCAGTCCTCAGAGAAAACAGGACTCCAGTGACTGCTGAACTGGAAAGTGGACATCCAATCCTGAGTGTCGAGGATTACACCAGGGAGTGATCTTCTCAAAAGTTGTGGGGTTCCTCTGGGCTCTTGCTCAGAGTAGGTAAATTGGAGTCCACACCTGGATAGTCATGAGTCAAAGCAGGGTTATTAACGCCAGTGGAAGGACAAGCGATAGGAGTCTCTAAAATTTGCCTTCCCCCAGTCTTGGTGAGCAGAAGTTTCCATGGATTCAATGAGGGAAGAATAGAGTATACCGTAACAATGATGAGGCCAGTCCTGAAACAACTATAAGCAAAGGCAAGCTCAATTTAGAATTATCACAATAACAAGCATACATAAGGGTGAGGGCTAGTTTTGAAATAACCATAAACAAAGGTAAGTTCAGTTGAGAATTACCATTACTATAGCAAGCATACTCAAGGGTGAGGCTAGACTTAAAGCAACCATAAACAAAATTTAATTTAGAATTGCCATCACAATATTAGGTCTAGGCTAAATACAGTCAATTTCCACAATTTCAGATATTATCCTTTTGCTTTTTTATAATATAAAGGCATCTATATAATGATCTTAATTACTTAGTTATAGTTTCTGGTAAGTTTTTACCTCAGAACAAATTGGGCACTTCAGTTTATTAACTAAGCAACTAAAACTATGCTGTTACATTTTTCTGCTTTTCCAGCAGTTCAATTAATTCCATTTGCGATTTCTTTTATACATCAAAATTCAGTTGCAAGATATTATTCGAATTTAAAGACTCATTTTTATGTTACCGTCCAGTGCACAGTTATCTAATTTGTAACAGGTGAATTCCAAATCTGATTTATGAGCTCCTAGGTGTGAGCACACTGATGAAATTAAAGAAAGCACAGATTAGAAGACTTTTATACACTTAGGGGAAAACATGACTTTAGGATCACCTTTGCACAAAGTACCTAGCATCTGCCCATGGCAGAAATCTCGACCGGAACCTCCAGCTTTGCTTCTCCGGGGGAAACCTTGGGCAGCTGCTAGACACAGAGCTGAGGGATCCGGACAACACTGTGACTGAGACATGAACCTAGGCTGCTCTGGGGCCCATCTGCATTAGCTACCTCTGCCAAGGGGCAAAGTCTCTGGGCTTTTTCAATGGAAGGATTGGAGTATTGCAAGGGGATTGGCAGGGAACTAGGATGCCATTCTTCAGGAACATTTTAATCATGGACTGGAGGTCTTTGACAGCTTCCTCCTTGAGGGAATACTGCTTAATTAATGGCTTATGAGGAGGTTTCCTATTCTACAGGGAAAAGGTTTAGTAAATGGCCAAGATCTTGATTCCCCATTCGCTATCCTTATTAGGCACAACCAAAGCTAGAATAGTCTGGAGTGGCAGATCAGGACCAAGTAAGTAGCTCCCACGTTATTTAAGAAATTAATGATTGGTGGTGGACTTGGACCAGTGGTTAGAGCGTCCGCCTACCACATGGGAGGTCCGTAGTTCAAACCCCAGGCCTCCTTGACCCTTGTGGAGCTGGCCCATGTGCAGTGCTGATGCGCACAAGGAGTGCCCTGCCACGCAGGGGTGACCCCGCGCTGGGGAGCCCCACATGCAAGGAGTGCACCCGGTAAGGAGAGCTGCCCAGTGCGAAAGAAAGTACAGCCTGCCCAGAAATGGCCCCACACACATGGAGAGCTGACACAACAAAAAGAAAGACAGATTCCTGTGCCGCTGATAACAATAGAAGTGGACAAAGAAGACGCAGCAAATAGACACAGAGAACAGACTACCGGTGTGGAGGTTGGGGGGAGGGGAGAGAAATAAATTAAATAAAATAAATAAATCTTTAAAAAAAAAAAGAAAAAATAAATTAATGATCTTACTGCCATGTCAAGGGTTACCAGAGGCTCCTTGTGGTTGACGGTTCGCAGTGTCATCCAGAGAGCCACACCTGTTGTCCATCCTGCCTAGGCGCAAGGCCCTGTTTGTTCCCAGTGGTGAAGCAGCTTGGAGCTGGGGCTGGCCCCTCTGCACTTGAAGCAAGTTCCTGCTGACATGGAGCCTGGATTCAGGTGGCCCAAGTGACATGGTGCCTTTAACGGTAGCAGCTAAAAGTTAAGCCTCTTCCTGGGCCCTTTGCCTGCCCTTCCTCACCTGTTTCTCCTTGGCAGTGCAGTCTCAATTGCTGAAAATTGCAAAGGCAGTTTCTAAAAGGAAGTTCATGGAAGTTTGGGGACCCAGGGAAACTTTTTGCAGCTTCCTATGACTATCCAAGGCAGACTGGCTAATAAAGTGAGTTCCTAGGAGGATCTGCCCTTCTCTAGAGTCAGGATCTACCAAAGGGTAAACTTTATTGCCTCTACCATCTTTCCTTGAAATAAGGCTGGGTTTTTGTCCTGTCTCTGAGTAATTTCCTTGAGCATATTATAATTGACTTGTTTGATGGCACACTTCCTCATCTCTTTAAGCAGATGTATGGCTATATGATCTCTGGCCCTCAGTCCTGCTCAGATCTGCTCTTACACAGGAGATTTAAGGAATTCAGGGTCCCATAAGGAGACCACTATTGACTGTCCTCTAGTTTGTATTGTGGCCACGTGATGTTGCAGATAATGATTAGCCTCTTCCTTTTTACACCATCAGTAGGCAGGCTGTCCCAGTTCCTGAGGGGACTCCCCAGTGGGGAGTCTTCTGAATGCTGGAGAAACTGCCCATTATCCTAGAGGAGGATAAATGTATTCCTCAATCTTAGTGGTGTCCTGCTCCTAGACCTGAAGCTACTAAGACCTGAAACTACAGTCTGAATCTATTAAGCTGAACTTCCTCCCTAGGAAAGGTGCTGGCTAAGGACCCTTCTTTTGGCCCACTTTTTTTTTTTTTTTTTTTATATTTTTTTATTGACTTTGTAATAATATTACATTAAAAATATATATGTGAGGTCCCATTCAACCCCACCCCCCCCACCCCCCTCTCCCCCCCCAACAACACTCGTTCCCATCGTCATGACATATCCATTGGATTTGGTAAGTACATCTTTGGGCACCTCTGCACCTCATAGACAATGGTCCACATCATGGTCCATACTCGCCTCCATTCCATCCAGTGGGCCCTGTGAGGATTTACAATGTCCGGTGATTACCTCTGAGCTTTTGGCCCACTTTTGCAGAGGTCTTAGGAAGTGGCCATGAGAAAGAACTCATTTTATGGCTACTGCCAGCCAGGGACAGAGGTTTAGAGTTAAACCAGAGGTTAAGAGATCAGAGACTGATTGTTCAGTGGTTTGCAGGCAAATAGCCTTGGAGGCCTTGGAGTTAATGATAATGTATTAACAGGAATCTCAGGGCCTCCAGGGGACTGAGAAAGGAGCAAACCACCAGGCATGGCCAAGGGTGGGAGTCTTAGGGATCTTGCTAATAAAACAAAAGAGGGCACAGATAGGTTCTGATTAAAAGCCTAGATTCACCAGTCTTCATCCAGTGTTGGGGAGCATTATTTGCCTCTGTTTCTCCTGGCTGGCTCACCAAATATGTTAGTAGGGAATTCTGGGTTCTGGGTTTCTAGGTTCTTGGCTTCATCACAGAAAAGAATTCAGAGATGTACCAGTTTTATGAGGTCAGTATAAGGGCTTATTGAGAAATGTGAAAAAGGAAAAGTACACACCCAAGACATGGGAGCAGGTGTGCTACAGGATAAGGCACAACGCAGGGCCCTGGGGTAGGTCTTTTTAAGACCTTTCCTCTTTTCCCCTCCCCATATTAAGGAAGGTTCTCAGGTATTTGATGTCCTGACAGTTGCCTTTCTACTTTCACGTGATTGCTCTCAGGGAAACAATACAGAGGTCTTTCTGTTTGGAGTTATCCAGGGCTTCATTTGAGCCCTGGAATTTCAAATGGGACCTTGTGACCAGGGTCTTGGTAGCCTTTTCAGCTGTAATGGTTATGACTTTGTTCTCAAGTAGCTGTTTTCCCTCAAGGAGTTTTCATGCAGGGTCTCGTGGTTATATTCTGAACTAGCGGGGTCCAAGCTATTACAGCTTTATTCTGACCAGCCGCCTTCTCTTGTTTCCTAAGCTAACCTGCCTCACTTTCATAGCCTCAGAATTGTAAACTGTTAACCTAATAAATCCCGATCATTAAAACCAACCCATTTCTGATATTTTTTTCTCAGCAGCTTTAGCAACTAAAACAATACTGTGTGGCAACCACCAGATCTTAATTTTATACATTGATTACATATATTTTGGATTCATTGGGTTAAGTAAAATATACAATTAAAATTTAAAACATGTATAGTCACTGAAAATAATTTTTTTCTGGCTCGTTGTACTTAAAAACTCAACTGAAGCCCCCAAATAGAATAGAGATTGGAAAGAAGTAAAGGTGAGAAGTGGATAAAAGGGAAGGACTTTGTACCAGAAAGCCAAGGAGAGACCTTAGTTCTACTCATATACGCTCTTGGAGCTCTCTCTTGCTCCCTCCAAGGTGCTCAATAAGAGTGAAAAGCTGGCTATAACCCAACTCATTTTACTTCCTGAGGTTCTCCTTTGGATCTGAATGCAGGTCTTAGGAATATGATGGTGCTTGGTATCTCCATCTTAACAGAAAGCCCATAATGTGAGCCCCATCCCAGGCTCTCAAAGTTGGCATTGGAGGAGGTCAGAGGACACTAAACAGAAGGAAAAAAGGAGAAATTGATACAATGCACAGAAAACATTTTTTTTCCTTGAAATATTCATTAGAGCATTGTGTGCACACTGATTTGCTTCTGTGAGGGTTCTCTAGCATGAAAGGAGATAGGAATATTGGGGTAAGTAGGTGGGAGATTTTATGACCCTGTTAAATCACTTAACCATCTCACACTGGGGAGAAGAATAAACATGGGGGTAGGGAAAGCAAATAAAAGGATGTTCCTGCAGGTCCTAGAATAAACAAATCATTTCATTAGGTAGTTTATTTGTAGCCATTAATATCTTGCTGTATAATCAAATAGCAAAGCATTTTTTTTAGCAAAGCATTTTTTATTTATCCTGACAACATGGACTCCAAACTGATATTGTTCTTTCAATATAAATGTTGTCATCCCTAGTCTTCATGAGATTTCCTAGACCAATAAATAAATAAATATACAAAAAGGAAAGACAAAATGAGAAGGCATCTCCTAGGGTGGGAGTGGCTTTGATCTCCAGTACTTTCTGTCAGATGCCAACCATGATCATTATCATTTCCTAGGAGCTTAACAGTCTTTGTCACCAAGCTCATCATTTCCTCACTGTGAAATTACAAGCACCAGGAATCAGTACTCAACTCTCAAAGGCCACATCACTGATGCTAAGAATCCCCAAGTAGCTCTTTGTTGGGCAAGGAGAGGAGAGAGCGTAGTGGAATATGGGCTGTGAGATCAGGGCTGGCTCTCTGTCTCAGAAGATGCAATTGGTTGATTCAGCAAGTTGGGCCTCTGATAGCATAAAGGTGGGCTCATTTGTGGAACTGTGTCAAGAAGCACTGAAAGCCTACCATCTGGAAATCCCTACAGAGGATAATATTAAAGAGCTCGAAATGTCTACCCTAGGAAATGCATTTAACCCAAGACCCTGAAGGCCCCTGGGAAATTCCAGTGTGTCCTGGAGGGACAACCCACCCTCAGTGATCATACATTTGATACCTTATTCAAATCAGTTTATAACTCTGTCAACTGAGAAATAATCAACTGGGCTGCAAGACAACAAAGTTGTTTATTTGGGATCTTAGAATTGTAATTTGGGGAGTGCAGACTTAGGGAGCAACCCAAATTGTTTCTGTTTTGGCATTTCCAGGCAAGGGTTTTTAAAGAAAAAGAAGAAAATTAAATAAGTTGTTTGTAGTTGGTGGATATTTTGGGTATTCCAATTGTCCTTCAAGTTAGATAGTTTACTGAGTTCCTTACCTTGTGGTTTGTTTACAGTATCAGATGTACTTAGGATTTTGAAGAACATTGTTCCTTGAGACTGCATACTAGGTAGCTTGTGATATGTGGCTGAGAAGTGCTGAGTAAGAATGACATCCTTAATGAACCCCCCTTCCTGACTCCATTTTAAATCTCTTAGTAACTCTATTTTGTTTTGTTCTTTGTACAACTCTCAGCACAGGAATGGGTCTGAGGACTGTATGAGTGCTTTGGATCAGGCTTAGGGCCAGGGAGCTCTGCAGGCCAGGTGTGGGGGTGGGGCAAGGAGACCGTGCCTGCCCCAGGCTCCTGCCTAGAGTCTGCTCATCTCTTTCCTGCCCTATACTTCCTGTGATGAAGACCTATGCAAGCACTGCCTCTAGTAGACCAAGTCTACCTGGTGTCTGGGGACAGGAGGGAGAATGACAGAGAGAAAAGAGAGGAGTAGACTGGCCAAGAGAAGAAACTCAGGTGCATTGTTAAAGAGGATGCTCCTGAGCAGGGAGTGGGAGGATGGGGATTTACTCATCATGGGGATCACCGAGGGGAATCTTCAGGCCAAAGAGACAAGATGGCCAGTGCAGAGACCAAGGCTGAAGGACTTTGGTGGGTACAGCATGAGTGGGCAGGAGAGGAGGCTGGAGAGCGAAGCTGGACTGAGGTCATGTGGGACCTTGGAGGCCATGGAGAAGAGTTTGGATTTTATCATAAATCCAATTGGATAGATGCATGGGAGAGTTTTAAGCAGTAGAATGGCATGATTTAATTTATGTTTGTGAAAGATCATTGTGGCTACTGGGGAGGGGCAGGGAACCATAAGAGGGAAGATCTGGAGAGGGAAGAAAGAAAGACTATTTGGGGGTGATTAGAAGAGTCTGGGGGATGGGGAAGAGGACAGTGGCAGTCTCAGATGGAGAGGTGGGCTGGCATCCCTTATCCTGAACTGGATCTGTCTTTCCGGTTGATCAAGGACCTTCCCTGACACCAAGAACTTGCTCCTTCAAAGCTCTCAGGCTGCAACTCCTGCTTCTCACTTCTCTCTCCCAGCTCTCCAGCCTCCCCAAGTTCAACATATGAAAAATGGCTCAGCACTTCATCAAGACTCATGAGAACTTCCATTTATCAAATACCAACAATGCACAAAATACACTGCTGGAGACTTCAAATTCATTTTGCCATGTAAACCTCACTACGACTCTACAAATGATGAGCCATCATTGTCCTTTTACAGAGGGAAAACAGGGACTAGTGCTGCTTGTTTACTTGCCCTTTGTTAAATAAGCTATAATATGGCAGGGTGGAGGATGGATTGGTCTAGTCCCAAAACCTGTTTTCTTCCTACAGGTTGGTTTGAGTCTGATAGGGCTGGCTTCTGGTTGAGGCTGGGGTGGGGTAAGTCCTCTCCCACTCTAACTCTATTGGAGCATGCATTTACAGTAAAAATAACTATATGGCACCAATTTGGAAAGTACTTTTTTTCCTGACATTTAAAAAAATTGCTTATCCAGATCTTAAGTAAAGATCAACAATCTCCTATAGTTAAAGAGGCCCTTATCCTTGAGGGGGTATGTTTTGGTCAACTTCCTCTTCACTTGTATTCCTGGATTGTGTAGCCTCACAGGACAGAGTCATGGACACCAATGCCATAAAAAATTATATAAGCTGAGAATTTAATGTCTAGCACAAGTATGCACTCTGGCAGAAATGTGTCACCAAGGATGTCATTAAGAATGAGCAGGGGACCCCATGACACTTTGGTGGCTTTCCTGAGACTTCCCATTGGATTGAAAAGCCATTTTTCATTGAAAATCCCACCAGCATGGTATGCTTTAGATGCCCCAAATGGCTAGAGGTGGCTCTCAGGGGAATATTGGTAGTGGGATCATTATCCCAGTCCAGCGGGTGCCATTTTGAACAGGTGTGGACAGACCTCACATCCTCCTGAGACTTGTTAAATGAATGGCAGTTCTCTTGGCACAGGGCAAATGAGCATGACCCCAAGTCCACTGTGGGGTTACCGCACTGTGCCACATGTCCGTCAAGGGATCTGTTTTCTCTGCTACCTCTACTGCCGCTGTTCCACTGACAGCTCTTCCTTTTTCTTTTTAGGCATCTGAATGCATTTTTCTTCAAATGACACTTTCAAATTTATGTCAATGAGACATAAGCTTAGTTTATAATTTATCTCCTCTATACATGTCTCAGTTTGTCAGAACTGCTATGACAGATACCACACACTTCAACAGCAGGGATTTATTGTCCTGTGGTTTTAGAGGCTAGAAGCCCAAAATCGAGATGTCACAGGCCATGCTTTCTCCCAGAATCTATAGCATTCTAGTGCTGGCTTGCTGCAATCCTTGGAATTTCTTGGCTTGTGACTTTGCCTCCATCACATGGTGATCTGTCTCCACAGTCTTCTGTGGCTTTCTCTATGCCTGAATTTTCTCTGCTTTCTAAGGACTCCAGTCTTATGGATTAAGGCCCACCCTGATTCAATTTGGCCCCATCTAAATAGGATCTTGGAAGGTCCTATTTACAAATGAGCCCATCTTTTAACTAATAATAACATCTTCAAAGGTCCTCTTTACTAATGGATTCATACCCAAAGGACTGGGGGTTAGGATGTGAGTGTGTCTTTATGGGGGACATGACTCCATCCCCAACAACTTTACTCTGAGAAAAATGCCACCCATGAAAATGCAGACTGACTAATAAAAATCACCCAAAATTAATGAGCACTGATTGTATACCAGGCAGTAGCATGTTGAACAGTTTTCATGCCTTTTCTCATTTAGTCCTTTCAAATACCATATGTGGTAGATATTATTGTTAGCCCCAATGATCTATCTATCTGATGAATTGAGCATCTATGATGTGCTCTGCTGGGATCCCCTGTTAAGGAGGACAGGTAGGACACCTACCCATATACTGCCAACATCACCTAAAGTAAGGAATTTAACGCAGGACTGCTGAGGGGCCACAGACTACCCCAGTTTCCACCTTGGGCTCCCTGTAGAATTCCCTGTGGAGCTTCACAAACTACATAGGCCTGGGGCCCATTCCTAGAAATTCTGCTCCAGTGGGGCTAGTGTGTGGTCTGGATATTGTTTTTTTTCTGAAGTAGGAAATACTTGTCCAAACTCTTAAGCAGGGAAAGGAACTTTTGCTTGTTTGCTTATTTTTGTTCATAATAAAAGTAAACTGGTAAACAAAGTTGTGTAACAATTTCCAGCCAATGTCCTATAACTTCAACTTGAGGCAGCCAGGGAGGAAAGAAATCCATTCACAGCCATTGAGTCCCTTTTCCACCCCACTCCCCGTCTGCTCCTTCTCCATACTGGAAGATTCAGAATTCTTGGGCTGTTGAAGGGGCTCTTCCAAAGCCAGTAGATCCCGGAGGTATTCTTTACTCTGGAAAAGGATTCTCCATTGAGCATCTGAGGTCAATTCAGATTATAAAATGAGGAACTAAACAAGTGTCAGGTTCACATAGTGTGAGGAAGAGGTTACAGACTCTTTTTGGGGTTGGAGCTAACATTGAGCAGTCCCAGCAGAGAATGTGGTTTGGTTTCAATGATAGGAAAACTGATGTTTTTCTAAGCTGGAGGTTCTTCAACATGAGGTGCATCATCTCAGGACTTGCAAGAACACAGATTTCTTTGCCCTAGCATGGGTTTCTGATTCAGAGAGTTTGGGGTGGTGTTGAGAGCTTGAACTTCTCACAAGTTCCCAGGCGATGCTGGCACTTCAGGGTCCACACTCTGTGAGAACCACTGCTCTAAGGCAGGAAATGAGGCCTTGGTCACTGGGTTTTCAGAAAGGGAAGTCTCCACACGACAGGAGCGAGCCAGTGATAATGGTTTCTTGCCTCATTTCTACTGTCAGTGCTGGCATGTGGGAGCTTCTCTTGTGTTCCAGAATCATAATGTCCTAGGCTGCCAACGTTAAAGGGTCTTGGGAACATCTATCCTAGTGGCTCTCCCCCTCATTGTGCATTAGAATTGCCTGGCAGAAATTTTGAAAAATGCTGACACCTGAGCAACTGCCCTTTTCAATTAAATTGGAATCTCTGGAGATGGAGCCCACAGGTGAGTTAGGTTTTAGAAGTCCCACAGAAGGTTCTCATGAGCTGATTGGGTTGAGAACCTTGATTTTGTTCAGTAGTTCTCAAACTGAGATCCTGCGACAGCATTGCCTGGAACTTGTTGGAAATGCAAGTTCTCAGACTCCAGCCTAGACCTCCTGAACCAGGAAATCTGAGGGTGAGCTCCAGCCCTATGGGTTTAACTGGCCTTCCATGGGACACTGAACCACTGCTCTATACATGCTTATATGATAAAGGACTTTGATCATGTCGTACATACAACCACCAGGACCAAGGCCTCACTGCCATGTGTCAGTGCTCTCTGGGGTCCTCTGTGCTTCCCTTTCATAGAATTCTGTTTAGGACCCAGCTCACATCTGCTAGGCCCCTGGTCATCAGGGCATTGGCACAAGAGACTGGATTTTACCAATGATCATGTCTTCTATGGCTTCTCTATGCAGCCACAAATCTCCTTGCTCAAGCTGGGGACTGGTGGATCGCTCCATATACAGGACAAGTCCAGCTGGTCAGGTGCTGCATGCCATTCTCAGCTGCAGGAAGAACACATAGAGCTGGACTGTCACAATGATAGTCAAACAAACTTTAAATATGGAAAGCAGCTGGGCCATATGTTTTTAATCCTTTAGAAATCCAAGTTTTTCCTGTAAGGAGGAAAGGAAGTAGCAGGGACTTGCTCAAGGGTGACAATGATAATTTCTCATAAAAAGAAAAAGAGAATTGTGCCTATAAAGAGCTAGATGTTTAATCCAGGAGAATGGGTTAGCATATAAAAGGGCATTATGCATTATTTGCATTCCTGCTTAGCTTAGCCTCCCCAGTTTTTAGGAGCAAGTAGAAAAGAAGTTCTGGGACCCATATCAGCTGTGCTGGAAAGACCTTACCTCTGGGACAGACTGCCTTTGGATACAGAGCTGCGGGGAGAGCAGAGACATAGAGAGAACCCTGGGGAGACAAGCCTGTGCCACTGTCCCTGTGTTCTGTAGTGGTGCTTCTCAAACTTCAGTGGGTTTGTTCTTGCTATCATATAACCCAGAGGTCATGCTAGCCTGCAAACTCCAAATCACTGGGTTGGTAGTGGGGCCTGGGAGCTCAACTTCTGACAAGTGTCGACAAATGTCCACGGACCACTTTTTGGGTTGCAAGGTTCTGCATCACCATTCAGTAAGGATTTGGGCCAATGAGAAGTGTTCTTTGGAAGGCAGGGCTAGTAGCTAGAGGATATCTAGTGGTCCCAGATATTGAAATCGCTCAAGTGAGTCCTTTTGCTCAATGCACACAATGCCAATACAGTGAAACCAGGATTTCGAGAAAAGAAGGGGACCAGGGGTCAGTAATTTCTTCAAGAGAGTCTCCCTGAGCTGAAAGTTGTGCTGATTTTTATGTGATTTTGTGAGGGCTGGTTTTGTATAATGAGGCAGATAGAGTAAGCTTATGTGGGGTAGGAGATGGGTATTAGCTGAACATGCCCTGTTTCAAAACATGCTTGGTCAAATGTCACATGTAAGAAAATGGCAGTGCAATGGCAGCTGTGGATATGATTTTGATGATTATGATGAATCAAGGTATCTTTTAGCTCAAGTTTATCTTAACTGCAGATATCCTAGTGACCAGAACCAGTTTATTCTAGTTCTAAAGTGAAAGACAGAAACAGGATCAAACCTGGATCTTGGGATTAGATCGGCTAATAGTCTAATTTCTATGCATAAGGTGAGATGTTTCCTATTAGTATACATAAAGGGGATTGCGATGGCTTGCTCGGTCGGTAGAGGTGGGGTCTGGCTGCGGACAAGGGGTCGGTCCCACTTGGGATGAGGGGTCGGTCCCGCTTGGGACGAGGGGTCGGTCCGGCAGCAGACGAGGGGTCGGTCTCACAGGGGTTGCACGGTTCGGCTGACGGGGTCGCCCGGCGAAGCCGGCGATGAAGGGGTCGACCGGGGAAGCAGGCGAAGAACTGGGGACAAGGGAGGCCAGGCCCTTGTCGGGGGCTCTCAGGACTGGAGGGGGCTCTCAGGACTGGAGGGCGCACGGCAGAAGAACTACCGCGGAGACAAGGTAAACACGCAAGTCCACTTTATTGAGGGAGAGGCAACAGTTTTATAGGGGCTGGGGAAGGCTGATTGGTCGAAGCCACGCCCTGTTCTGATTGGTTGCCGGCGAAAGGTCAGTGGGAGGTACTGGACAGGGGAGGGGTGGTGATTAGGGATTGGCTGTTGCTGTTGCTGGGGGAAGTGGCAGGGTTTAGTGATTGGTGGCTGCTGTTGCTGGGGTAGAGGGCAGACTTGAGTTTCCCGCCCACGCCTGGCTGTTGCTGCTGTCGGGGGATGGGAAAAGGGCAGACTGGAATTTTCCGCCCTGCGCCTGCGCAGGGAGAAAGAAGAAGAAGGGTGCCGCCCCACAGGCATCGTGTGGCGCCATCTGGGAGGAGGGGCGGCCTTGGAAGCATGGCTGCCGAGAAGGGGAGACCCGAGGGCACTCTGTGCCCATGCTGAGCTCCCTTCAGGGGTGGCGGTGAGTCCGACCAGCCACCCTATTATGGGGGCAGCGGCTTGGCCTGCCGCGGCTGCTCCCCCGCCAGGCCAGCAAACCACACTTCAGCCCGAGGGGTGACCGCAGGGGATGAAGTTTTAAAACTAAGGAAATGGAAACTTGAATAAATCAGTAGGAAATATTACTCGTGACAGGTGTTAGTGAAGCAGCAGCCTCGACATGGATCCCTAGAAGAGGGAAGTAGGAGATGTAAAAGAGGCTGCAGGAAGCATTAGGCTGAGTCTTTGGGTGTCTTTGCAGTATTAGAATGGGGTCAGATAAAAACAAACCTGAACTTCGGTAAGGAGAGACCTAATTGGCAAAGATTATTGCAGTAAGAAAAAGGAGATTATTGCAATAGGCAGAACACTCTAACCAGGAGATTAGCAAGCATCTCAAAAGTCAGGCAGGAAGGAATATTTTTTTAAATGGGAATTGGGGGTAACAAGGTTAGAAAGAAACAGATGTGGGTGGGTGGAAGGAGGAGGTGGCATGATGGGACAGTTGAACAGGAAATGTCTTTTCTTCCAGAAAGCTGTTAGAGACAGGCTGTTCCACGATCTGATGCTGGCATAGCAGGTATTTTATACAGATGTTGTAGGAGTCAGCATTCAGATTCTTGGCTATGTTGCATAAAGGAATTTAAGGACATGCCATAGAGTAGGCAAGGGAGTAAAGAGTTAATAACAAAACAAGAAAAAAAGATAGTATACAACCCAAGACATGAGTAGGGTGTGCTCCAGGGTGAGTCATGTGCCCCCTCAATGATACTGACTATCATTGGGATTAGAGTTTACAGTGATTGGAATATTTAAGACAATGTAAGGGAACTTTATTGGGTAGTTTGATTTTTAGGGGTTGGTGATTGGTGTCAGTTATGATTGGCTTCTGGCTATTGCTCCTATGCCCTGCTGGAATTTGCTATACAAGGGGTTTATGGAAATAGGTGGGTAGTGTGGGAATTTCCTGTTTTTTCCTTCCTTCTGCTGGGTGGATGCTGAAAGCTGCATTCCCATAACTTGTTTGTACATGTTAGCAAGCATAAGCTGCTGGGGCTGCTTCTGCAGCTGATGGATAAATGCTGCAAGCTGCATTCTCATAACTTGTTTGTGCGTGTCAGCAGACACAAGCTTCCATAACTGATGGGTGAATGTAACAAGCTGTCCCCTGATAACATGCCTGTATGAGTCCAGCAGGATGCTGCTTTAGTTTTTTCTACTGGGTGGTGTTTGTGTAGAAATGTATTAGGTTTTCCACCTCTTTCTCCTTAGGTCCCTATTCTATCCTGACTCACAGATACAAATAGTTCAGTTAACCATTATGAGGCCAAGAATGGGAATTGAGAGGGTCTAGATCTGGACTTGTCTTAGTTAAGGAGACTTTTCTAAGTCATAGAGACTTTTCTAAGTCATGGGGCAGTGTGGTTCTTTGCAGTAAGTCCTTTTAGAGAACACAAAAAAGTGGGGGGGGGGGGGGGAGTTCTTAATCATCACTGTTTGCCAGGACCATGGGACTCAGATAACATTGAAAATCGCCAATAGCCCATGGAGACTGTGCCTGGGCATCATCTTTATAATTTGTTGTTCCTGGCAATTTATAGTGTTCAAAAAGTGAAAAGCAAGATTTACACAAGTATAGAATGGAGACAAGCCAAATATTTCATTCTGCTCATTTGCACTGATTCAAAAGAAGTAGAGGAACAAGAGAAGTTCAGTCCACCAGAAAGTGTACCAGGTGTCTACATGGCAATCAAATGGTAACATTTGGACATTATTTTCCTTCAGTACAGAAATTATATGCATCTCTACTGGATGAGGCTGTAAAATATTTTATTCCATAGCAGGTGAGCCCCAAACAACACTATATAGCAGGTCAAGAATCTGTACTCCTGCTAGCTAACTAAATAATCTTTGAGTGGTCTTGTTAAACATTGCCCCAATACAGTATTAAAAGATTTGTCACCCACTTGTTTGACTTATCTCCAAACTTTAAATGCTTTCTCTTAACATTTCCAAGAATATATATAGGACCTGCTTATGAGCTGACTTGTCCAAAGCACATCTAAGCCATAACCTTATTCCAGACAAACATTAAAATCAGGCTGGAGGTGGCAGACTTGGCCCAGTGGTTAGGGCGTCCTTCTACCACATGGGAGGTTCACTGTTCAAACCCTGGGCCTCCTTGACCCATGTGGAGCTGGCCCATGGGCAGTGCTGATGTACGCAAGGAGTGCCCTGCCACGCAGGGGTGTCCCCCACATAGGGGAGCCCCACGCGCAAGGAGTGCGCCTCTTAAGGAGAGCAGCCCAGTGCAAAAGAAAGTGCAGCCTGCCCAGGAATGGTGCCGGACACATGGAGAACTGACACAACAAAATGATGCAACGGAAAGAAACACAGATTCCAATGCCGCTGACAACAACAGAAGCGGACAAGGAAGACGCAGCAAATAGACACAGAGAACAGACAACCGGGGTTGGGGGCCGGGGGGAAGGGGAAATAAATAAATCTTAAAAAAAAAAATCTGGCTGGAGAACGGTGATAATGAGGTTGAGCTGTTTGGTACCCTTGAATTTTCCACAAGGACCAATTTGGGAAACTTGAAAGGATTAAGGGGGAAAGAGCCTGTTTCTGTTCATATCACCCCACAGAGCAAAACACAGTTTAGTAAGTTTCAAAACAAAACTATTTCCCTGAGGGATGAACAATACAAAATAGAAGCCTAATGTGTTAAAATTATGTGCTGCCAAACAGAGCTATTGTAGGTCTCCAGTGACGGGGAAGAAACTTGATGAGTCTCCATTTCCTAAAACCATCAAGACCCCTTTCAGTTAGTCTGTTCATAGAAACTTGTGATCCCAGTTGCTTCTTGTGTCCAATTTTTGCCTCCAATCTCTGTTCTTTCAGTTGAATGTCACATAGTAGGAGGAACCCAGTGATTTTTTTTTAACAAAATAAGCTGTCTTATCAGGTTTTAATGATCACATTGGAAAATAGGAATTCTTTGGTCAAGTTTCCAACTCAAATCTGTACAATTTGATTTGTGTTCTTGGCAAACCCTTGGGTTTTCTGTACAATTTAATTGTCCTTTGTTATTGATAGAGAGAGTGCTTTGAAACTGAGGCAGGATAGTGCTGCTCCCCATGAGTAGCTGAGCTCCACGTTCAGTTATGCAGAGATGTGCATAAAAGATCATTATTACCAAAGGAGGATAAATGAACCAAAGGAGAGTACAGGCTTAATATTGTAAAGGTGACAGAGGCCAGTAAGGCAGGGGAGGGCAGGGGAAAGAGGGCTGTGCTTTAAAAAATGGCAGTGGAATTCATATAACATGAAATTAACCATTTTATAGCATGCCATCATTTGGTGGTGTGTAGCACATTCACAGTGTTGTGTAACCATCACCTCTACCTAGCTCCAAAATATTTTCATCACCCACAAGGCGGACCCCATACCTGTTAAGCAGTCACTTCCCATTTCACCCTGGCAACCTATAATCTACTTTGTGTCTCTATGGATTTATCTATTCTGGATAGTTCATATAAATGGAGTCAGACATTATGAGACCTTTTGTGTCTGGCCTCTTTTGCTTAGCATAATGTTTTTGAGGTTCCCCCACATTGTAGCATGTATCACAACTTCATTCCTTCTTATTGGTATGTATATACCATTTCTGTTGATGGGTTTCTACCTTTCAGCTATTGTGAATAATGATGCTATAACATTTGTGTATGAGTATCTGTTTGAGTCCCCGTTTTCAATTCTTTTGGGTATATACCTAGAAATGGAAATGCTAGAGCATATAGTAATTCTATATTTAAGTTTTTGAGGAACTCTCAAGCTGTTTCTATAGCAGCTGTACCATTTAGAAAAGTGATTCACCTCTTATTCATCCTTACCAGCAACATTATTTTTTCTTTGTGGCACTTATCTCCAACATTCAATATATTTTGCTAATGTGTTAGCAGAAGGTTCTAGGTTCTGGGTTTCTAGGTGCTTGGCTATGTTGCATAAACAAATTTAAGGGCTTGCTGTAGGGTAGGCAAGGGATTGAAGAATTTATTAAGAAATGAGAAAAAGAAAGAGTACACACCTGAGGCATGAGTGTGGGCCGTGCTACAGGGTGAGATGTGCATGGGGCCCCTGAGTAGGCCTTTTTAAGGCCTTCCCTCCTCCCCCCTCCCCATATTATGGCGGGATCTCAGCTATTTGCTGTCCTGATTGGTTACCTTTCTATCCTCATCTGCTAGCTTGTAGGGGACCAATGGGGAGGACTTTCTGTTTGGAGTTAATCTGGGGGCTTCTTTTGAGTCCAGGAATTTCAAATGGGACCTCCTGACGGCGTCCTGGTGGGATTTTCCTCTGTAAAGATTACAGTTGTGTTCCCAAGTAGCTGCCTTCCCTCAGGGGGTTTCTGGGTGGGGTCTCAAGGCCATGTTCAGACCAGCAGCCTTTCCTGTTTCTCTACTAACCTGCCTCATATTTATTTCCTTGGGTCTATCTCTCTATCCGTTACGCCCTTCCCCAAATGGGAAATAATGCCCATTAAGGCAGAATTTTAAAAAGTTTTATTATTGCCATTAGAATCATGTCTGATACATAGTAGGTTCTCAATAAATATTTATTGAACAATAATAATAAAAATAATGAATGAGGTCAATTTCTCAGGAGCAGGAACTCAGATTTGGAAGTTATCATGAAGATATATATCTGTGGGAATGGGCAGCAATCTTGGGAAGGCTGTGGAATTGGCAGTGTCTTGGCAATGGATTAAATGTGTTGCCTTTATGCAAAAGGATTTAAAAAAAAATAAACTTGAAACACCCTGGATATTCTGGACCCAGAAGTACCCCAGAACCAACAGCTCCACCCTCTTTGTTCCCCAGTCCAGTGGGAGGGCTCAGTCGTGCCTTAAGCATTTCACCTCTAGCTTGTTCTGTTTTTAGGAACTTTGCTTCTCTCCCCACTATTGCCCTATCCTGGACTGATGGGACTTCCTTAAAGTTCTATGTCATTTCCTATCACCTGACTTATGCCACATCTTGCCTGGAATAATCTCTCCTCCCTCATCTGCTTCAGGTGAACTCTAGTTCAACCTTCTACACCTGGCTGTGGACAATTCTTTTTAACCCTACCGAGATGTTCACCTGCCCTCCTTCATGATTTGCCCACATTTTTAACTATGTCTGTGGTGGTTTGAAGCTGTATGGACCCCAGAAGCTGTATGGTTTGCACGTAGCAATGTTCTTAAAGTTGATCCATTCCTGTGGAAGTGGACCTATTGTAAGTAGGATCTTAAGATATGACCTACTTTATTCAGGGTGGGTCTTAATCCTCTTCCTGGAGTCCTTCCTAAGAGAATGAAATTCAGACAAAGGGGAAAGAAGCCACAAAAACAAAAAGCTGAAACAATGAAACATGGAAGAGAAGGGAAAGAACAGTAGACACTGCCATGTGCCTTGCCATGTGCCAGACAAGTCCAGGATTGCTGGTAGCCAGTTTCAGGAAAAAAGCATCACTTGATGATGCCTTGATTTGGACATTTTTCTCAGTCTCTAAATTGTAAACTTATAAGTTAATGAATTAAAAGCCAATCATGTCATGGTATCTGCTTGAGCAGTTTAGCAAATTAGGACGATGTCCATTTATACTACTCTGAGTGATGAGATAATTCCACTACAACAATAGCAGAAACCCTACCTGCCACTTATTGAGCACCCTTCTGTTCTGGGTGCTAGGCTAATGAAGGGAACCCTGCAGTGGTCTTGCCCTGAGCAGATGAATTGGAGTCCACACTGGGTTGAATGTGAGAGAAAGCGGTTTATTAATGCTGCCAGAAGGACAGGAGACAGGCGTGTCTCAAATCTGACTTCCCCGAACAGGGAGCAGACATTTTTATGGATTCAAACAGGGGAGAGTGGAATGGTCACCATCACAAAGGTAAGTATACACAAGGGTGAGCCTAGTTTTGAAATAACCGTAAGCAAAGTTAAGTTCAGTCTAGCCAGTTTCAGTAATTCCAGATATTAACCTTTGTTTATTCTATGACACACTAGAAAATTAAAGGAAGAAAAAAAAGTACCTTTTTAGTGTTTCAGTAATCATAATCATTTGTTAATTCTTAACTCTAGGTTACAGTTTCAGGTTTCAATTGTGCTTTAAAACAAGCTGGGCACTTTTCTTTATCAATTAGGCAATGAAACTTTTAATGTTAGGTTATGGAGGACAAGGCTGCCTCAGTCAAGACCCTGGCATTCTCAGAAACCAAGGTGGGACTGGATTTAAAGTACTGTGATTCACTAATCCCTTGAATTCTCAGAACACCACAGGAGGTAGGTTGACCTATCACCACTAGGCTGATTGGGAGATTGTGGTTCCGGGAGATTGAATAATTTACCCTGGGAAGCTATGGTTTGCACCTTGCACTGTGGAATGTGAAGGTGTGGTTCATTCCAGAGACCATGCTGTTTTATGATAAAAGGACACTAAATGTCACTTCCATCTCATCCCCCTGGTGGGATTAGGGCAACCTCAATTTCACAAGTTCCCTCCTCACTCACCTATCCTTGTAGAACTTTGGATCCCTTCAAGTTCCCTTAAAGATTTTTGGTGGGGCTCAGAAGGACCCTCACTTATGCTCGTGTCCCATCAGGTATTTGTTTTGTTTTCTGCCACATGTCTGCTGGGTCCTATGGGGTTCCATGGCTGCAATCCCAATTCTGGTCTCTTGGGCTGGGTGTTGGCTCTTGAGTCCACCATCTCCACCAGATCTGCTCTGTTACATTGATCTCTTGGTCTCCGGGTGAGAGACCCTGCAGCTCCTTACGGGAGGAGGCTTAGAAAGGTGCTATACTCTTCCAATATTTTAGAGTCTAATAGCTTTTTCCATTTAATCACCTCACTGGACTTTCCCAGAGTTGATTCTGCAGTGAACTGTGCCCACCTTTGCCCTGCAGGGATTGAGGTTTTGTTGCTGGGTGTGCTTCTGGGCCCAGAGGCTTTCACCCTTGGGAAGGAGACTCTGGTCACTGTGTAAAGGAGACTACTGCCAGCTCCTTGCTACTGTACCTGCCAGCCTGGACCCAGCCACCCCAGTTTGAGCAGGCACAAGAGGCTCCTCACACCCCCTATGGATGGGTTCTTGGTGGCTGGGCCTGCTCACAAATCTCTTCCAATCTCCAGCACGGCAGCTGCTGTGAATGTCTGTTCTACTCTGTCATGGTGCATATAGCTATGCAGCCTCTGTCACCAGAAGGTAGGGAATGTACATACTCACACAGGCCCACACAGTACTCTCAATAAATATATGGAGAATGACTACATGGGTGAAAGTACAAATGGCTGAATTACATGCCTGGTAGTTTTGTATTGGGTTTAACAATGGAGACTCATTTTACTTTCGGTATGCTTTGTAGTTTAAAAAAATAAAAGATTGTTTCTAAGTTTCCTTCCAGCCTAAGAAGGGTTTCTAAGAAGGCTGCAGTTTACATACCAACAAATATGAAAAAGTTGAACCATTCATCTATTAGTCAATCGGTAATTACCCAATCAGGGGCTTACCCAGACCCACTAGAGATGAGTACTTGATTCCACAAGCACATCATGCTCACACAAATGTTCTTTGCACAGGGGATGTTCATCTTTTGGGGACTGATTGCTAACTTAACCGCAGAGTGATCAGAGACCAGAGGAAGCACATCCTTATGTATCTGCAGAGGTTGGATCTGTATCCCCACATGTAGCCAAATTTAAAGTTCTTCTCTGGCTTTGAGGAGGAGGCAAGGTCTATCTCTGATGCTTTATGAATTGCCATTTGGAACCTCAGACTTCTCCCCTGGGATGCCCCAGCCAGGAAAACCCGAAGTGACCCCCTCCTGTTTCCCCTATTCCTTATGAATCTACCCATGGAAAAGGTTAAACTTGCAAGTCATCCAGCTGAAGGCACACACTGGACAGAGCTATTACTAGATCAAGCTATTATCAGGACAACCAATGTTGAAACCAACATAAAAAATGCCACCAATGGCCCTGTCTCATGTAGATTGAGAACAGCCTGCCTGGAATTTTGAACCTAGCTGGGCAGCAGTAGTCACAACAGTAATAATAGTCATAATAAATTACTGATATATCTATAGCATCTTACTCTTCACAAAGCATTTTGCATACATTTGCTTGGCTTCTCATGACATATCTGTGAGGTCTGTATTGTTTTCCTTAGGAATCAAGGTTTCTGCACCCCTGCAGCCTCTACTCCACTTGCCAGCATCCCTATCTGTGGGGCAGATGTGGTCCCAATGTAAGAGGACAGCACTATGACACAGGAGGTCTGAGTTCTGATCCCAGAATGGATGATAAATATGCCATCTGACACTAGGCAAGTCTTTTGGAAATTTTGCTTCTTCATTTGATTTGGATCAAGTCTGTAGGTTTTCAGATGAAATCTCAATCTATGGAAAGAGCTGTGAACTGCTTGGATTGAAGTGAGGAGGAATGTGGGCTTGGGATTCACTATACCTTTTCTTCTCCAACTTCCCCACCTTCTGTAGAATATAGTCAGGCATTGATACAACCCCTAAAATTCCATGGAAATGTCTCAACTCAGGATAAGTATCATTTACCTTAATGTCGTAATGTCTTCTGACTCATTTTTTTGACATTTTTTTTCCTCTTTTGTAAAAGCAAAAGGGTTGAAATTCAATTGTTTCCAAAGGTTAGTTGATATCTATGATTCAACGCCAGAGTTACAGTGAGGCTTAACAGAATGAATAGGCTGCCAACTCTTACTTAATTACTTCTCTGTTCAGAGGAAGCAGTTTCCTTCCATGGAACTAAGAGAGAATTTAGATGTGAGTGGTTATCTTGGCATCATTTCTGAACATTGGGGCTCTTCGAGAGATTGTGCTTCCCACAACATCAGCTTAGATAAAACTTTCCTTTCATGGCACAAAATGGTTCCCTTGGGTACCAAGTAGAAATAAGTCTCTCCATAAGGAGATGCTGTTACACACCTGGCCACACACCTCTTTTGAAATGTCACCAGAGGAAGGAAAGCTGTGCCAAAACATATTCCTACTTTCAGGAAAGACTGTTTTTATTCATAATGTAAAGATCTATTGCTAGAACATCCATTCTGGGCAACAGGAACTAGATTTATATTCCTGCCTGAAACAACCACAATTTTAGGCAAAATTGGTGAAATAACATCAGACAATGGAGAACAGTAATTCCTGAGAGATAGAAACAAGTTAAACAAGTCTTGTGATTGTCCCAGTTTGTTGCTTCTAGGTGATGGTGCAAGGAAGGGAAAAACAGAGTCTGGTAGACTCCCTGAATTGAAGAGAAAGAGCTGAGGGTTTGGGGAGACTAAGTTGGCTGGAATTTACAGGACAGAGTACCAGAGAGGAGAGAGCTGCAGAGAGAGAGCTGGAGTGGGGGGGGGGGGGGGGGGAGGAAATCCCCAAATCTTCAGAGTTCCCTAAAATTTTCAGGAGAGTGCTGATCAGCTCATGCATGTGAGAAAATTGCCACTGGGGCAAAACCTTGGAAAAGAGACTGGTGAAAAAACCACCTGGAAGTATTAGAGGAAACAGTGGCTGCTGTTCACACAGGACTGAGAATAGTACTTATTCTAACCAACGAAATTGAAAACCTTTTTACTTCATGGAGCATTGAATAGATAGTGAGAAAGGTTTGGCCTAGTAGTAGAGAATTAGCCCTAGGAAAAAGGCTGCTTTAGTCATTTCTTCCAAATTTTAAAGCAACAACTCAAAGAATCAAATTGTCTCCAAATAGTTTAACTTCATCCCATAAAAAAGTTGAAAAATATTTATGGGTATATAAAAATATTAAGAATCAATAATGTAAAATCCATAATGTCTGGTATTCAATAAGAAACCACAAGGCATACAAAGAAGCAGCAAAATATGACCCATAATGAGGAAGAGAATCAACTATTTGATATTGTCCCAGAACTGACACAAATTTTAGACTTAGCAGAGAAAGACATTTAAACAGTTATTATAACCATATTCTAGGAGCTCAAAATGTTAAGTAGTGGTGTGGAAAATATAAAAAAAGACCCAAACTGAACTGCAATGTCTGAGATGAAAAATCCACTGGGTGGGATTAACATCAGATTAGACATCACAGAAGAAAATATTATTGAACTTGAAGACATTGTGTGGTAGTTTGAGATTATTTATGAATTCTAAAAAGAGAGATTATGTTTGTAAACTGATCTGTTCCTCTGGGCATGGTATCCTTTGATTGTATTAGGTTCATCTTTGATTAAATTATGTTAAGATTAGGGTTTTGATTCAAAGGAAGGAAAGACAAAAAGGGATCAAAGAACAAATAGGATAAATAGATAAAAACAAATAACAAGATAATAGACTTAAGGTTATTTATATCAACAACCACAGTTAATATAAATGGTCTAAATATCCCAATTAAACAGCAGAGACTGTTCAGATTGGATAAGAGCAAGAACCAACTTCATGCTGCTTGTAAGAAATGCACTTTAAATATAGAAATGCAAAGAAGATAGAACTAAACATATGGAAAAATATATATCATGTTAACAATAGCCAAAAGAAAGTTGGAGAATAACAGACAAAATAGATTTCAGGATATAGAATATTCCTGGGGATAAAGAGGGCCATTTCATATGAAAAAGGGATCTCTTCATCAAGAGGGCATAGCAAACCTGAACATTTATACAATAACAGAACTTCTAAATAAATATTTACTTATTTGTTTCTAAATAAGTAAACTGATCGAATTAATAAAACAAGGATAAATAAACAAATCAACAAGTGTAGTAGGATATTTCAGTACTCCTTTATCAATAATAGACTGGCAGAGTAGACACAAAACCAGCAAAAATAGTACCATTTGAGCAACATTATCAAACAATTTGACTTGATTATTTATATAATATTCCATGCACCAGCAACAGAATACATATATATTTTTAAGTGCCCACAAAACATTTACCAATATACGCTTGGCCATAAAACAAATCTCAATACATTTAGAGGAATTCAACTCATACACAGTATGTCCTCTGGTGACACTGCAATTAAATTAAAACTACTAACAGGGAAGTGGATGTGGCTCAAGTGATAAGGTCTCTGCCTACCATATGGGAGAATGCAGGTTCAATCCCTGGGACCTCCTGGTGAAAAAGAAGAAGAGAAAGCTTGCCTGCATGGTGAGCCAGTTCCCACATGGTGAGCCAAGTGCCTGCATGAATGCCCATGTGGTTAGCCAAGTACTAACATGAGTGACTGCGTGGTAAGCCAGTGCCCATGCAAGTGAGTCACGCAGCAAGATGATGACATAACAAAAGAAACACGAAGGGGAGAGTCAAAGTGAAAGGCAGCAGAGACCAGGAACTGAGGTGGCACAAATGATAAGGAAACTCTCTCAACATCAGAGGTCCCCAGGATCGAATCCCTCTGAATCCTACAAGAGAAAGATGAGAAGAGAAGAAAAAAAAGAGAAATAGATATATAAGATCACATAGCAAATAGACACAGACAGAAAAACCAACAGGATGGGGGCAGGGGCAGTGGTGGAGAAAAAGAATAAAAATAAATCTTTAAAAACAAACAAACAAAAAACCCAATAACCAAAAGATACCTGGAAAACTTGCAAATAATTGGAAACTAAATCCCACACTTCTAAATAACCTATGGAACAAAGAAGAAATAATATATACAATATTCTAACAAATTTGTGCACAAATTAGAAAGTAGTGTGAACTGAGTGAAATGAAAACACAGACTTTGTGAGATGTAGCTAAAGCAGCACATAGAAGGAAATTTATAGTACTAAACCAGCTATATTAGAAAAGTCAAAAGGTCTCAAATCAATGACCTCAAACTCCCCCTTAAGGAAGTAGAAACAATAATAAATGAAACCTTAAAGAATATGGAAAAAAGAAATAAAGATCAGAGCAGAAATCAGTGGAATAGAAAACAGAAAAAGGAATAGAGAAAATCAACAAAGCCAAGAGCTGGTTGTTTGAGAAGATCAATAAAATTGATAAACCTCTAGCCAGAACTGACTGATCTGGAATAAAAAGAAGAAAGAAGACACAAATTGTCAATGTCATGAATGAGAGAAATGATTTCAGAATGGATTCCATATGTATTGAAAGAATAATAAGGAAATATTATGAAAAATTTTTTTTGACACTGATGAAATAAATTCCTTGAGAATTGTAAACCACCAAAGTTCTCTCCAGAAGAAATAGCCTTACATTTTTGAAAGAAATAATCTCTGTAGTTAGAAGCCTTCTCAAAAAGAAAACTTAAGGCCCAGATGACTTTGCTAGTCATCTACCAAACATTTTAGGAAGAAATAATATCCATTTCTACATAATCTCTTCCAAAAAAACTGAAGTGGAGGTAATACTGAGGCCAAAATATTATGATACCCAAAGATATTAACTATAGCTAACCTTTTACTTAATGGTGAAAGACTGAATGTTCTCTCCCTAAGATCAAGAACAAGACAAGGATGTTTACCCTCACTGTATTAGTCAGCCAAAGGGATACCGATGCCAAGTACCAGAAATCTGTTGGCTTTTATACAGTATTTATTTGGGGTAGAATCTTATAGTTACAAGGCCCTAAAGAGACCAACTCAAGGTACCATAAGAGGTACTTTCTCACCCACAGTCTGTGTTCAGCCTCCCTCTTCCTTCTTAAGGCTTCGTGGTCCCAGCTCCTGCTGATCATAGTTGTAGGCTGGAGGGTTCCTTTCTTTCTGGCCTCAGCACCTCTGTTCTTTTCACAAGGTCAGCTGTAAACTATCAGGCACATCTCTCTTCCCAGGGTTGCAGAATCCTCTGTGTATCTTCTCTGTGTATTTCTGTGTGAGAGTCTGTTTTATCAGCCTACTGAGGGCATTGGAGCTCAACTCTGAGTCACACTCCAATGACATGGTTGAATCAAAGCCCTAATCTTAACATAATTTAACTAGAGGTCTCAGCTAAATCTTATACAATTAAATGGTTATTACATCCAGAGGAAAAGACCATTTATAAACATAATCTATATCTCTTTTTGGAATTCATAAATAATATCAAACTGGCATACTCACCATTTCTATTCAACTGATTGAACTGATGGAACTGGCCAGGCAATCAGGCAAGAAAAAGAATAAAGAGGCATTAATATTTGAAAGGAAGAAATAAAACTGTGTTTGGAGAAGATGTTATTGTCTATGTAGAAAATCTTATATAATCTACATTAAAAACTAGCCATCCTAAAGAATGAGTTTGGTAAGTTTGAGGATGCAAGATTAATATAGAAAAATCAATTGTATTTCTATATACTAATAATGAACAATTGAAATTTGAAACTTTGAAAACTATAATTATAATAGCATCAAATATGAAGATCTGGAGTAAAATTGACAAAAATGAAAATGGCCTGTACACTGAAAACTATGAAACTGCTGAGAAAAACTAAAGAAGACCCAAATTAATGGTGACCTGTAACATATTCATGTTGTTAGACTCAATCTTATTAAGATGTCAATTTTCTCCAATTGATCTGTAAATTAAACACAAACCCTAACAAAATTCCAGCTGGCTTTTTTTTGTAGACCTTGACAAGCTGATTCTAAAATTCATGTGGGAATACAAGGATCCAGAATAACCAAGCAATTTTGAAAAAGAACAATGTTGGAGGGCTAACACTACTTGACCCCCGAACTTATTATAAACCACAATAATCAAGACAGCCTGGTATTGGTGTCAAGACAGACAAATCGATCAATGACATAGAATAGTGAATACAGAATTGGACCCACACATATATAGACAACTGATTTTTATAGAAGAAGCAAGGACTATGTAGTAGAGGAATAATAGTCTGGAAAAACTGGATATTCATATGCAAAAACAAAAACCAAAAAACTCCAAAAACTTTGATCCACCCATTACTTGCAAAATTAACTCAAAATGAATCACAGACTATATGTAAATTCTAAAACTATATAACATCTAGAAGAAAACATAGAAGAAAATCATTATGACCTTCGGTTAAGTGTTTCTAAGATACAACACTAAAGTATGATTCATCTTGGAATATACTGACACATCAGACTTCATCAAAATTAAAATTCTCCATTCTGAAATTTGTTTAGAGAGTGCCCCAGCTAGAGTTCTTCTTTGCTGGAAGTTTAGTACATACAGATTCCTTGCTTCCCTGTAGGAAGGAGAACATGGTGTCCAGTAGAGCTAGAATGAGCCTCCAGACCACTGCTTCTCAAACAAAGCTGTGAATCAGAATCTCTTGGTGATGCCCAGGCCACACTCCAGACAAGTCACTCCAGAGACTCTGGGGGAAAGGGCCAGGCATCAGCATTTCTTCAACTTCTAGAGGTTTCCACTGAGTGGCCAAAGCTGAGAATCACTGCTGCAGATGCTTGCTCCTTGGATGCCCTGTTCCCACAGGACAATTACTCTTAGAATGACCAGTATGGCTAAAAGTGTGAATTCAGTTGGGTTGTTTTCATTTACTAGCCTTCATGAACCAAATTTTTAAAAAACAGAAAATTGGTTTCAAGGTTGTTTAGGAATCTGAGATATGTTAAAACAGCTTGTTTCCACTGTTTCCCAAACTAAGAAACAACCCCAGTCTGAAATTCGGGGCAAAGTCTCAGAGCAAGAAGGGACCTCTGATCCCATCTAGTCCAGCCACCTGCACTTGGACTCTGCACTGGGTGTGTCTGTGATTAAGAGGTTCTGTGATTAGCTTATGTCTGCCAGGATCCCACCCAAAGTACATCTGGGACCCTGGCCTGAGCCCTAAAGGGTCCCCAGAGACCACAGTCTTCCTTCCCAAAAATCCTGCCTCCTCACATGACCTCATAAGAGATGGGGAAATTTAGTCTCAGAGAGATGAAGTGATGCTGTGGCTCAGTTAGTGACTCCACTGGGTCTACAAACATGGTTCCCAAACTTCACTGCACATTGGGGTCCTCTGGGGATCTTTCAAAAGTACCAATCTCTGGGATAAGACCGGGGCCCAAGGAGTTTAAAATGCCCCCATCCCCTGGTAATTATAATATTTAGGGAAGTTTGAGAACCTTTGGTCTGGTTGATCTTCAGGTGTGCTTGCTCCCCCAGCTCCCCTCCTCCAACCAGCATTGGCCTCACCAGGGAATTCCTTAGAAATGCAAAGTCTCAGGCCTCACCCCAGACCTGCTGAATCAGAAACCAGCCATCTGCATTCTGAAAAGTCCTCCTTCCAAGCTCCCTCAAGTTTGAGGAGCGCTGGTATAGAACAGCACTTCTCCATTTTTGTGGGTATTTAGGAGTCTCCCGGGGTCTTGTTAAAATGTGGATTCTGAGTCAGTAGGTACAGGATGAGGAATGAGGAATGCCTGGGGTAAGCCTGCTCCGCTGGCTCTGGACCCACCCTCTGAGTTGCCAGGGACTTAGAACAGGGGACTCTTTTCTTCCTGTTGTAGAAGTCGAGAGAGGTTCAATTATTTGCGTACAGACAGGACTCAGGAATAATTTTGGGAAGGAAAAGATTTATTTATGGCCGGCCAGGCTCGGGAGCTTTCTGTTCCAAATCCTGAGCCTCCCAACAAGATTTTCAAGTTCCTTTTATACTGGGTAGGGAGTCAAATGATGCTTTTATGAAAGAAAACGACTTTCTTTGTTAATTAGTTATTAAGTGTTTGCCTGAGTACCAGAGAGGTTTTGAATTAACATATGGCCCACATTCTGCCTGGATGCAACCTTGAATACACATCCTTTCTGAACATTCAAAGCCTAAATGGCCTATATTACTTAATTGGATTTCTAGACACACTTGGACACAGAATTAGATAATTTTGAATATATGCACAGGCTATATTATATTTCCCCATTCAAGGCCAAGTCCAAGTCCTCTTAAGCTTCTGCATCACCCCCATCAGAGACTCCCTGAACTAACTGGTATTTGCATTGCTAAATTGCCTCCCCTGACTGGAGTCGTTGCGACGGTCACCAAAGGCAGAGCTGCAGCCTCTCACTATCCCACACCTACAGGTCAGGACACATACAGCTTAGGTTGTCTACTAAGAGACAACAGCCTCCCACCCATAGCCCACATCATTCCCTGCTGTGGTTTCTTGGAAACCACAGATGAGATAAATGATGTGAAAAGCTGGGCATAGCTTAAGGCTTTGATGAACTGGTAGCTTTGAGTCTGTCTCTATTATTGTCATGCTCTCATCCACAGCCATTTCCACAGCTTCCCAGTCAAGCCCAAACTGATTCTTCTTTGATCCAAATCTCTTCCCAATAAAAATCCTAAGCAGCTTTCCTGGAATGCTTCAGCTCAGGCTGGCCTCCAAAGCTGTGTCCCTAGAAATAGGTCTATGATAATTGACAGGGGACAGGAAAAAGCAAACCCAACCCAAACAGAAGACAACAAACACCACTTTGAGTTTGACCTGGAAGTTTATCCTACACAGTCATCTCCATCTACTTGGAGGTTGGAAACCTCAGGGTGGGAAGCTTGTAAACAAAAGTCTGCATCTGATTAGGTCAGACGTGGCCCAAGGAGATAAGGTTTAAGCATTAAGCAGGGAGGGCAGCTCAGTAGGCGCCTGCCCCAGGGCTCATAAATAACTGGTGTTCCTTGCAAAACATTCTTTGCTGCTTATCTGCTAGATGCAGGAATCCAGCTGCTGGTTCCTGCCAGCAGGGAGGCTGGGAGATGGACTGATTGTGAGGGCTGCCAGGCTCCAGCCCAGAGGAACAGTCAACACCCTGGTTCTCTGTTACAGTTCACTTTAAGTCTGGACAGCAGGGTGGGCCACCCAATCTACACTGTCCCCCACCCAGCATACCCCAGCCAGGATTTTCAGTGGGGGTGGAAGGGAATTGAGGGAGTAAGAAAGGGTGAACAAATCTTGGGCTGAGTGTTAGAAGTGAATTATTGCTGCACAGCTGCAGAAGGCTTGTCACTTCTAAACCATCAAGAAAATGATAATTTTTGTGATTGGGTCAAGATAAAAAGGGGGGCAATTATGCAAGGATATTAATAATGATACTGAGCAAAAGTGTGTTTTTTTCCTCCTAATGCACTTTTAAAAAATTTCTTTTTTAATCTTTTTTTAAGATACATAGATCACACAAAATGTTACATTAAAAAATATGAGGTTCCCATGTACCCTTCTGCCCACACTCCCCACTCCTTCCACATCGACAACTTCTTTCATTAGTGTGATATATTCATTGCATTTGATGCACTTCAATTCCTGAGACACCAGGGTTTCAAAGAATTTATTTGTTTGCACAAGCAAAGGAGCATAGTGGCCTAATGACCCAAAACTGCCTCCCTAATTTTTAGAATTTTAGGGTTTTTATGGATTCAAACAGGGAGGGTGGAGCGGTTACCATGACAAAAGTAAGCTTACCGGAGGGTGAGGCTAAGTCTAGAGGAACCATAAAACGGGGTGAGACCAGTCATTTCAGATATAATTTTAGGAATAGAAAAAGCATTTGTATAATGATTCAGTAATCATAATCATTTGTTAATTCCTAACTCTTGGTTACAATAATAGAAGTAATAATAATAGGAACAATAGTGAAGCAGGCTAGTAAAATAAGGAATCAATAGATGGATCTGGAATCTAGCAGAGAGTATATGTGGACATCAATAACTCCAAGATGCCTGCTGGAAGATGCACATACACACAAGGTCCTGCCTTCCAGAACAAAGACTTCCTCTGGAAGCCAAGAGAAACCTGGATATTCCCCAAGGACTTTATCATTGGGCCAACAAGGGGAATTGATGGGTGAGGTAATCAATCAAAACAGCAAACAGGTGGAACTTGTCCCCTGCCATTAGCATTAGTTCAAAAGCCAGGCATGAGGCCCTAAAAGAGCACTCTCACTCTCTCTTGCCTCTGGACCCCGAATCTGGTTGCTTTCTTCCACTTTTGGATCACTACGCAAGTAGTGGCTTAAGGGGCTGAAGGTTGATAAAGTAGGCTGATTTATGGACTACAATTTCCCATTACAGATTGTAAATGCCCAGGTTTTACTTGCATGGCCATCATGGCAGGGGGGGACATGGTGACAGCAGGGTGCAGAAGGCAGGAAAAGGCACATGAACTAGCACCAGGACAGGCACCTGGATAGGGTGAAAGCAAGAGAGCAAAAAGTGTTTGTACTTGCTTTTTAAACCATTAATTATCCTGCCCCTTTGTTAATGGCAGGGGAGGAGTTCCAACCGTTTTTTCTGTTTTGATTGTTTACCCCACCCATCAATCCCCCAGGAGGGCCCAGTGATAAAGTCCTTGGGGAATATCTGGGGCTTCTGGCTTCAGGAGGAAATCTAGTTCTGAATGGCAGAATCTTGTGTGTGTGGGAGGGTCTTCCAGCAAACACCTTGGGGATATTGATGTCCATATGGACTCTTTACCAGGTTCCAGATCCATCTATTGATTTCCTACCTAGCCTGTTTCAGTATACCACACCCAGAGGAATAGATTAGTTTACAAACATCATCTTTCTCTTTTTGGGATTCATAAAAATAACCTCAAACTGCCACAGCGATTATTGAGCATTTCTTGGCATCAAGAAAAATAGACAAATCCAGCTTGATTCCAAACTGAACCACATCTTTTCCCACCACAAAACTGCCCAAATTCCATGTTCTATCAGTAATCAATTTCTTGTTTTGTTTCTTCTCCATAAAGCCATTTGATTCATTAGCCAAGTCTACCTCTATGTGCTCACAGTGTTTTAACCACTGCAGAGCCTTTATACTCAACGTATGCAAGGATAATAATCATAGTAGTAATAATATGAACAAAAATGGCAATTAGTCATTGAGTACCTCTTGATACCAAACATTATAGACAGACTCATACTTAAACACTACAAGGTGCTGAGAGGTTTACACTAAGTTCCTTCAAGCAACCCCAAACTTATGCACATAGTTGAAATGACTGTCCCACCAGCCTTAGGAAGCAGGCAGGTTTAGGGACATTTCCTTCTCAGAGTTAAGGAAAACGAGGCATAGAGAAATTAGGTGATTTTGCCAGGATCCTAAGGTCAGAGTTTAATAGAACGTTAATCCCTCTTTCTTCTAACCCTAACCCAATGCTCTTTCCACCATTTTGCATGGCTTTTATTGAAGAGGATGTTTGTTTTATGATTTGCTGAGACTATTGAGGCAACAAGAGTTATTGATCATGCATGGTTGGAGTTTGAATGACCTGAATCTATACTCTGCACAGATCTACCCCCAGGCTGAATGAAGAACTTCTTGCTTGAAGCAGAAATACCTGGGCCTATTGTGCCTTCAGGGGGCAATTCTTGTATATAGTGGCACCAAATTTTCTGAAGCCAGAAGTCAGAAGCAATCTCTTTTCTTGGTTTTTAATGGACTTCTCATTTTAACAACATTCATGGAGTCCCTGCCCTCTAGGAGTTTGAGTTTGTGTTCTGGAGGAATGACCAACTCCATCCATGCATCCATCCATCCATGCATCCATCCATCCATCCACCCACCCATCCACCTATCCATCCATTTATTCTTTCACTTGTTATATTTATTGAGATTTAGTTATTGGGCAAAACAGATTAGTCTTGTGTCAATTAGGATAAGCTTGTTTGTGCTATGGTAATTCAATTTTAGTGAATTTAAATGACTAACATTGATTTCTTAGACACATTACAGGCTGTCTGGGGCCTCTGCTCCCTGTCCTTGTTACTCTGATATCTAGGAGGCTGGAAAGACCCCTACCTGAACATTGCTGGTCACCAAAGCAGAGGGAAGAAGAGGTCTTGAGGCAATTATGTTCTCTGCACTTAAATGCTCTGTCCAGAAAATAGCAAAAGCCAGTGACAATCATTGTCCAGACTAGAGTCAGTCTTCTGGCCCCATCCATCAGAGGCCCTGGAAGTTCAGCTGGCTCTTGAGCTTGGAGGAGAAGAGTGGACAATATTTGCTGAACAGTTTTACTTACTACAGGTCTCCTTTCTGGCCTATAGACAGACAGTTTTCAGATCACTTGGAGATGGGATAATTTTCAACTTTGATCAAAGCAAGAGCTGTTCCTAGATCTGGACTGATGCTAGCCTGAAGAAACCCAAGCAGGTTTTTTTAGAATACAGATCTCAGGCCACAGTTGGAAAATCCTACTGATTGGAAATGGTTTTCCTCTTGCAGCCTACAATTTTCTTTGCAACTTATTTCAGATAAGGGAGTGAGAAGTGGGAAAAATAAAATGAAGCTTGCACACACACACATACACAGAGAACCCCAAACCAAAACCTCATGTCCTTGAGTATCCCTCCTGTCTCTAGTGTGTTTTTCACCTTCCTCCTCAGTCCCTGAAGAAACTTGCTTTGTTTAGGTCATTTTAATCACTCTGCTATTTCAGAAATGAAAAAACAAACAAAAAAATGCAACTACATTTTTTCGAATGCAGAGACCTTTTGAAATGTCTTTGTCCTTTTGTTTTTCTTTTCTTTAATACATTCTTTGGTTCCTTGTCTTTTGAAAGCCTTGGCTTTGCTCTCTCTGCTTGCCACTTTATTTCTTCAGACCTGGCCAGAGAAAACTCCCTTTCCCTGTGAAGTGTCCGTACATTTTTCTTCTTTCTTCTGCCCTTGGCAGGGCAGAGAGAGGCCTATGCCCACTTAACATCTGGCCTGATTGAGGTGTGGTGGGAAATCCCTTGGAGACAAATACTCGAAGCCAGAGACAGCAGCTTTTAGCTGTTTTTGGCAGCCACTTGCTTTCCTCAGCAAGTTGTAAATTGCCTGGTGATGGGCTGCTGGCCTCCTTTGGGAATTCAGGATATGCTCTGCAGTAGCTTGGGGTCTTGTGACTTTCCAGAGTTAGGACAAAAATGTGGACAGAAGGATTTGGGCTCACCTGCCCTGTTGCCTATCCACAATGATCACTTTGGGGGCTTTCCCTGGCCTCAGCTCCATCTTTTCTGCAGCTTGAAGAAAACCAGAATGGCATGCTTTGTTAGGGAGATGCCCTCCCAACGGGGATGACTGGTCACAAGGCACCAGCCTTCAGAATGGGACTATCTTAGTTTGCCAGCACTGTAACAACAAACACCATTGGCTTAAATGCATGATATCTATGAGTTTATTGGCTCACAGTTTTAGAGACCTGAAATCCCAAATCAAGGTGTTGACAAGGCCATTCTTTCCTTTGGAGTCTGTAGCATTCTGGTGCTGGCAGTCTGCAGTCCTTGGGTTCTTGATTTGCATTTCTGCCTTGATCATGTGGTGATGTACTTGACCTCATCCTGAGGCTTTCTCTCAATTCTGGCTTTTCTAACTGTACCTAAATTCCTCTTTTTACAAGGCCTCCAATAATATGTATTAAGACCCACTATGCATACGAACACAGGAGAGGGTCAGGTGTTGGTGGAGAGTAAAATGCTGAGAAAATCATATCAAAATATAATAAAGAGGGTTACCTGTTTAGAATGCTCGGAGGGGAGGGTCTGATGCAGGACGGGCTCCTGGGGAATGTCTAAATGGTCATTCTGCCAGAGTGGGTGACACCATGGGGTAGAAACCCAAGTAGTGAGAGTGGGGGTGGACCTACATCCTGGGGAGGACTAATGCCTTCAAATGAGGGAACTGTATCCCTCGAGAGAAAGGGTGGCTCCCAGGGCATTGGGGCAGTTGAGCAAGTTAGGCCCTGAACACTATTCCATCTATCTCTGGAAGTGGCTCCTCGGGAAAGGGAGGTTGGCTGTCACTGTGGGCACCAAGGTGGAAGGGAAAATGGACGTTAAATGTGTGGAACCAAGGTAAATGGGGGGTAAGAGAGGAGTTTCGTGAGAGTACACAAGGATGGATATAAAACATGTAATATTACACCATAACATATAGGAGATGACAGACTGATAATGTAAACCATAATGTAAAACATAGGATAACTAAGAATGTAAAAAACTGTGTATCCTAAAGTATTCACCATAATGTAAGCACAGATGTCACCTTGTTAGAAAGCTATTGTCTCAGACTCTGTACATCACGTTAAGTAAATATGATGTGAATAGGGTGTAAGAGTATCGCTGTGGAAGGGAAAAGGTTTTGTGGTGGATGTATGGGAGTGCTGTATATTATATATATGCATTGCTGTGACCTAGGGCTCCTGTGAAGAGAAGCTCAACAATTAGGGGAAAAAAAAAAAAAGAAAAAGATAGGATGTAGAATTTTTTCAAGTCAACACGTATTCTTTATCTAACCTTTAAACCCATCGCTATATGCCATTTCCTAGTAAGGGACCCTGACATTATATTGGGTTTCAAATTTCAGGGAGTTCTGGATCACAGAGTGGTTCAACAATGGCAATGGAGAGATACTGATATAGGATACCATTGACAGGTGATATATGGCTGACAGGGAGCTGTACAGAACATATGTCCAGGGTGCATGGTAATGTTTGGATATACTCATAGTGGCAACAATTAAAAACCACAGCAGGGGGGGTACTGGGTTCCTGGCCAGTGGTGCTCTGTTGTGGTCCCTAGGGGAGCAGCGACAGTCTCCCAGGTGCAGCGGCGGGGACTGGGAGGGAATGAGGGTTCAACAGTGAGCCCCTGACGCTAATGACTATGCTTGTGAGCTGATAAGCCTAAAATAAGAACAAGGCCTAGAGCAGCATTATGCCTGGGAATTTCCTCCTGTCAGCCTTCATGTTACTCAAATGTGGCCAGTCTCGAAGCCAAACTCAGCATGTAAATGCAATGCCTTCCCCCCAGCGTGGGACATGACACCCAGGGATGAGCCTCCCTGGCACCGAGGGACCACTATCAACTACCAACTGATGATGCAACTGGAAAATGACCTTATACGGAAGGTTCAATGCGGATCAGCAGAATATCCCTGTCTACATAAAATAACATGACTTTAAAATGCTGTTTGACCTAATGTAAGGGGGAAATGGAAAGGAGAAATGAGTTTATATGGCTACGAGTCTCTAAAAAAGAGTCTGGAGGCTGTCAGAAGGATTGCCCTTATGCACAACTGAGCAGAGTCTGAGAGACAGATAAAGCAGATACAACCCCCAGGTATTGGTTCCTTTGAGGGGTAAAGAGACCCATGGGAGTTATGGTCATGGCCGATGGGGTTAACTACCAGGTCAGATGGCCCCTCTTTGGAAATGGTGTTTATGTGTGATGAATCTGGACTCAGATGGGATCTCTCTTCATAAGACTTTCATGCTAATGTGCTGGAGGTGCAGTTAGTGTTGGGGTTTACGATATATTTAGGGGATTTGAATCTCTGGACTGACAATGTGATAGCTAGGTCCTGAGCCTCAACAGACTCCAGCACCTACAATCTGATTCATTGGACTCACCACACTCAGCTAAGATGGAGTTGAAGAAGGACAACCACCACACCATGGAGCCTAGAGTGATTACAACTGAAAGTGGGAGGATTGCATCCAGCATCCATGTGGAATCTGAGCCTCCTCTTGACATAGAGGTGCAATGGACACAACCAACCCAATGTCCACATAGAAAAGGTGGCATTGGATTGGGAAAAGTGGACATGGTGGCTGATGGGTATGGGGAAAGGCAGGAAGAGATGAGAGGTGGAGGCGTCTTTGGGACATGGAGCTGCCATGAATGGTGCTTCAGGGGCAATCACCGGACATTGTAAATCCTCACAGGGCCCACTGGATGGAATGGGGAAGAGTATGGGCCATGATGTGGACCATTGACCATGAGGTGCAGAGGTGCCCAAAGATGTGCTTACCAAATGCAATGGATGTGTCATGATGATGGGAGTGAGTGTTGCTGGGGGGAGGGGGGGGAGAGGTGGGTGGGGGTGGTGGGGTTGAATGGGACCTCATATATATATATATTTTTTAATGTAATATTATTACAAAGTCAATTAAAAAAATAAAAAGACCCACTATGATTCAATTTGGCCACACATTCACAGCAAGGTGGATTAAGATTAAGAACATGTCTTTTATTGGGGGTACATCGGCCCAGAGACCAGCTTGATGTACTGAATTTATGGGGTTTTCATGAGTCCTTGTCACTAAGGTCAAGATAAGGCCGGGATCGGGAGTTGGGTGTCTTCCCGGTACGTCAAAGCTCTGCCCACGATCTTCTTAATTGGTCTGGGGCCAAGAAAAGAGCTATCAATCCCAGCCCAGGTTTACCTCCTCCACCAGCTTTCTTGGCTCCCGACCTGATGGTGTCCAGAGAAATCCTAACAGGCAGCTGCTGGCACTGAGCTGTGAACTCCTCTGGACCCTGGTATGTTTTTATCTCACACCTATGCCTCTGTGATGCTGCAGGTTACCCTTGTCCCAACCTGCCTTGATGCTGGAGGATGACAGTGCTGCATCAAGGTCCCTTGGCTTCCACTTGGTCCTGTCCAGAGTTTCTCTGTTTCTTTTCAAATTTGTCTTTTCTTCCTTCTGACTCACACAACCACAAACACATGCATACACACATACACAGACATCAAACAAAAGACATTCCATTCACATACCACACAAACACACTTGCAAACTCACATGTACATACACTCACAAACTGCACACACATACCAACATACATACCACACAAACACACAATACACAAATCATGTGCATAGATATCACACAAGCAAAGACAACATACACACATGCACCACACCTACATCCCACACACAAACACATAGACACCACACACATGAACACTATACACATTTATACTACAAACACACCACAACAATGCACCTACAAACCCATGTAGCACACTCTCACAAAAGACACACATAGACAACATGCAAACACAGATACCATACACAAGCAATATATTATACATACACCATACATACAAATACAGACGCTAATACATACAACACACACAAGGCCATGTATAAGCACACTCACATACCTCACACAAACACACTGCCCCACCCATACACACATGTGCCCCCCTACTCCACATACATATACCCCCTGCCCCACCCCCACAAACAGACACACAGGCCATGCATGACAACTTGGTTAAGAAAGGTGATACATGAGGTTGGAACTCAAGGGCCTCAGAGACCTGGTCCTGCTCACTTCTCCCAGTTCAGAAATGGGAGGGGAGCTCCTGGGTATAGGTGCCAGTAGGTACATCCTCGCCCATCTCCTGCACTCCTTGGACATTCTCTCTGCTTCTCTGTCTATGGGTTCTCCCTGAACCACTGGCACTTAGCTTAGCTCTCAGCCGGGCTATGTGAAGGTGCCCTTGGAAACTCCACCAGAGGGACTGCAGTCCATGGGTAATACCAGCTCCTCCCTTTGTGGGTGGGTCAAGTCTGAGATGCAACTTACCTCTTTCCTGGGAAGGTTCTGGCATCTGATCATTTGCCTGCATTGGAAACCCCTTAACTACACTCGCTTGGCTGAACTTCCCTCCCTGACTCACTCTTCTGTGACTTCTCTCCTGTACCCTAGGATTGTCCCCTCCCCCAAATAAATACTTATACCACACTCCTTGTGTCAGGGTTTGCTTCTGGGGCCCAAGAAAATTCTATGTCTTTGGCCCAAACTCACACAGCTCATTTGGGGGCAGTTCTTTACCTCTCGGGCTCTTCCAGTGGGGTCCCCATTTCCCTCTTTCCCCTTACCACTAAAGTAGAGGCTCGGCCTGTCCTCATCCCTCCCCACAGGGCCTCCTGTGGGCAGAGACTTGCCTGCACCTGGAGAAGCCCCACAATCTGGTTACCTGGGCCCTGGCCTGTCTGTACCTGGAGCACAAGTCTTGCAGACCTGCCCACACCTCAAATGGTGGCTGTTTACTGGGTGTTCAGAAAGTTTTCTTAGGGCAATGGACTGGTGATTCATATTGTGAACATGGAAATTGAATCAGAACCCCAGTGTATGCCTGAGGCCTGGGTGATGTAGTCATGGAGGGGTACCCCAAACCATCCTCTTTTCCAGTGGTAAGTGGGGCCTGCAGAGGAGAGTTCTTGCCCAGGCCCCCCTGTGACCCGGCAATGGAGCCAACCAGGCCCATCTCCTGGCGGCGCCTCAGGCTTCTCACTGTAAGATATATAGAACTCTAGGTCCTTGGCCACTTGTGTAGGTGTGAGGGAGGCTCAAGGCAGGTCTGAGAGTCCCTTGGAGAGTGAAAGTAACAGTCAGGGAAGTGGCCTCATTGATACCCTGTTTTAGTGTGCTAGACTGCCAAAATGCAGTATATCAGAAATAGCTTGACTTTTACAGTGGGGATTTATTAATTTACAAGCTTACAGTTCTCAGACCATGAGAATGTCCAAATCAAGGTATCATTAGGTGATGCTTTCTCCTGAAGACTGGCTGCCAGCAATGGCGGACTCCTCATCATATGACAAGGCACATGTAGGCATCTGCTGATCTCTCCCTTCTCTTCCAACTTCCATTGCTTTCAGCATCTGGCTTCCATATCTTTCTTTCTGCTTCTGCAGCTTTCTCTCTCTCTCTTTGTATTCATCCTGTTTTGAAAGGACTCCAGTAAGAGGATCAAGACCCACCCTAGATCACGCTTTAATTGAAATAACCTAATCAAAAGGTCTTTAATTGTAGTAACCTAATCAACATTCCCATCCACAATAAGTTCACACCCTCAGAAATGGACCAGCTTTAAGAACATGATTTTCTGGGATATATACAGTCTCAAACTACCACACACCCCATAGGTCACTGTTAGTCAAGTTCCAGAAAACCTTGGAACTGGCCAGAGGTCACCTGCTATCTTGGAAAGAGAATAGGCTTTGAGGTTAGACAGACCAGACTTTAAATTTCAGACCCACCATTTACCAGCTTTATAGCTAATCTCACAGAGTCTCCATTTCCTTACCTGATTAATGAGGGTAATGCTGCTCAACCTCAGAGTTCTTTATTTTGCCAGCCCCAGGTGCCATGTTCAGGCTCCACAACCATGCTTATCAACACTATACAAAACACCAGTGGCTATTAATAATTTAGGGATTAAAAAAAAAAGCTGGTAGTAAAGGCAGGACAGAGAAACTTGCAGAACCACAGGAAAATATGGAAATTTAGGTAGGAAGTTCAGAGAAGCAGCCTGAGTTAGACAAAGAAAATCTTTGGGGGGCAAACATTAGACCCTCACCCAATACATCTTCCTACCCTTTGGCCCAGGAGTGGACAGAAAGACCATTTCCTGATGTTTCTTTACTTGTGGTATCTTGGCAAGGCCAGTAGAATGAACTCAAGATGCGGATTTAGAGGCCAGAGAGGGGTTTATCCTGTGAGGGCTCTGAGATGTCCGAGGCTTCTATTTGATTTGACAGCCCTGCTCCTGTGTGGCCTCAGATGGAACCCTGTTTTCTTTCTCCTCCCTTTTTCCTTTAACAAACGCATGGATAAAATGTCACCTGGGCTCTTGTCTGTCTGGGAAAGGGAGCTCCCATCTCCTTAGCTGTTTGCAGTTGCATTGCCTGCCCTCGCCCTGGAGGGGCCCTTCACTGGGAACATGGAGACTGTCCTCAGCTATCCTCAGGTCAGGAGTCCACTAACAAAGGGGTTTCTTCTCCAGGAATGTAGACGGGGCTGCCCTGATGTGGGGGATCTGAGCTGCACCGCGGAAAACCTGGGTCCCAGGTCCATGTGGAAGAGCCTCCCCTGTCCCACCCTTTTGCTTGTCTGGGGTCTCCTGGGGCAGCTGGCCTTCTGAGTGGCTCTCTGCAGGGCACCCTCCAACCCCACCGAAGGCAGGGATGGATTTGCAGCACATAGTGTGTGGTCTGCATTCTGCAGGGAGTTTGCTGAGGCGGGGAGCTGGCAGTGAGGAGAAAGCCACTTGCCGAGTCCCACACACAGCTCACCCAGCAGCTGCTGCCATTTCTTTGCTCTGCTTTTGACCCGTGCTTTGACCTGGCTGTCTCCTTGGAAAGGTTTGCCCACCGAGCTGCCAATATTCAGAATGGACAGTCCTGGGACTCCATTGCTAGGACAGGACAAATATAATTTTATCTAAAAAGAGAGGGATAACACACACACACATGCACACACACAAATCAGAGTAGATGCATTGTTCCTAGCTTATTACAATGTGTTCTCACTGTGATTTTCATGGAGGAGCTTATGGGGTTGGAAATAAAAGGCAGTTGCAGATTTGAATCACTTTGGGGAGGGCTTTGGACCTATGCTTTCTTGTACCGTTGCAGAGATTCTGGACAGTGCACACAGGCTCTCTCTTCCTCCTTGGAGTCTCTTCCTAAACCCTCTACTGTTCTTTACTATGGCAGGCATGGCCCTAGAGAAGGCAACTTTTGTGCTCGTAGTGGCAAATTTGAACCTGAAAAATGCCATTGAGCCTTTGCTCTGTGCCAATGACCACACTCCATGTGTAATGGACACATTTTCATCACTAAGCTTCTACCTGGCCTGGGCTGAAACAAGGGTCTGCTGGGGATAAGGGTGGGAGTACCTTCTTGGAAGACTTGGTGGCAGCGCTGAGTTTTGAGGGGTGAACAGGAGTCTATGGGAGTGGGTAATGATGGAAGGTGGGGAGAAAGTAGAAATTGCTGGTGGGCCATAGAATATATTCAGTGACATGAGACCAATCAGTGTGTTTGGGAAACAGAGCAGCTCAGCCTGTAGGAGGGTCTGCTGTGACAAGTAGATGGGCCTGGGCCGGAATATACAGGGGAATTGCCTGGTTCCTGTTTTGGCCCATTTGGTGTCAGCCACCATTTGGGTATCTGGTCAGGAGCCCTGTTTCTTGGTTGCTGTTAGCTTCCTAGAGCCTTCTCTGTCCAGCCACCACAAGCCCACTTGGTTCTTGGTCATTCCAGGCTCTCTTTCTTCTCCTGACCAGGTAAACTTACCCACCAGCACAGCCCAAACCTCTACATTCTAAACTGTGGAATCCAGTTCAGTCAAAGCTTGCAGGGAGGGTCAGGAACTCTCATACAAGTTATTGCACCTGATTCTTACCTTTGTCCCTGTGAAATCAGTAGGATGAACCCTATTTCTGGATGAGAAAACACAGACTCAAAGATGATGAATTGTTTAAAGCCAGATGGCCATGAAGTACAAAAGCTGGGTCTGGCAACCTGGTCCTCCAAAGTCTAACACCCACCACCATACTCATGGGGATTTTTGTATCAACAAAAAGTCCCTGCAGTTGGAAAAACATTTGCCACTATCGCTGCAAATAAGACTGTCCTGAAAGTCTGAGTTTAAAAGCTTGAGATGTAGGGACAACCAAGGCTGATATTGTCTTAATACTGAACACCATGTGTATACCTTAAATAACTGACTCCTTGAAAATGCCCACAAGGACCTCATTGCAAAAACTGAAAAAGTTGGTATATAGACTGTAAGCTTCATATTGATGTTAAATTTCTTGAACTTGATATATGTCCCGAATGTGGTTACAGCCTTGTTCTTAGGAAATATGCATGGAAGCATTAAGTGTTCAAGGAGTGTGATGTGTACAGCCTACCCTCAAATGTTTAGAAAATAGATGATAGATTGATAGAGCATAGACAAATAGATAGATCAATAAATAGAGAGAACATCAATAGATAGATACAGGTAGGATAGATTGATAGATGATTGGTAGGTAGATGTATAGAAAGATAGAAGATAGAAAAATAGAAGATAGATGATAGAAAGATGGCTAGATGGCTAGATGATAGATATAACAAATGTGGCAGAAAGATACAAGTTGGTAAATCTGGGTATCTGTGTAATGGGCATATTTGAATTGGTTATGTATTATTTTTGCAACTATCATGTAAGTTTGAAATTAGTTCAAAATAAAAAGTTTTTAAAAATTCTACTCTTCATCACCTGGTGATGTGAGCTGACCCTATTTCCTGTCCTCTTGTCAGGTGAGAATCCCGAGTCTGGCCATGTGAATCCCCTTGCCCCAGTATTCATGAGCCTTTACAACACCCAGCTGTGCTGAATCCGGCCTGGCCTGGCAGGGGCTGGTGCTATACCAAGAGCTTCCCCTCCTGGAGGATCTGGGACCCCCACACAGTAGGCTCTGAGAAGCAGGCAGATAAGCAACTGGATCCTGCCATTGTTTTCCTGAGAGGCGGAGGAATAGAGAGACTCTCTATCTGCCAGTGTGACTTCATTCTTTATTAAGCTCAAAGCAAGCAGTCTAGATGTGCTCCAGCTGGCAGAAAACAAATCACTCAGATACCACCTTCTGATGTGTTAGGTGGCAAAGGAAAGAGCTGCTGGCAGCCTGAGGTCCTGAAAGGACACATGAATTTTCTAGCTTCTTTGATCACTTTCTTCCTTGTGAAAGGCTGGACCTTGGGGCCAGTAAGCTGGCCCAGCATTTGAGGAACTCTAGCTTCCCCTGCTGCCCCCTCACCTCTCTCAGGAGCCTCCTTAATATTGTTCCATTATTGGACAGTTAAGTTACAATGACTGTGTGATAGTGATGCTGAGACATTTGATCTTCATCCACACTGGGACTTTGGAAATATGGAAAATAATCATAATCTTTGATGACTAGAGCAGGTTGTAGATATAATTTAATCCATGTCCTGGCTTTTGCCATTGAGGAATATGCTGGTTTGTCTTTTATGGACCCCAGAAAATTCTATTCTTAAAATGAACCCATTCTTAAACCTATAAATCTATTGTAAGTGGGACCTTTTGATTAGATTCAATTAAGGGACCTTTTGATTAGACCATTTTGTTAAGATTGAGGGATCCAGGATGAGTCCTTTATAAATGGAGGACTAAAAAGCTGCAGACAGAAAAAAGATGCAGAGACAGAGAAACTCTGAGCAGCTGGGAGAGATGTTGCAAGGCAGGAGGCTGGAATCAGTGGAGGGACAGGGAAAGGGGTGCCCGAGGGGCTGAAAGAGTTGAGGCCTGTAGAAGAGAGGATAGAGGAGCCATGTGTCTGATCACCCACAGCTGAGCTTGGGGAGAAAATAAGCCTGGAGGAGAAGGCAGAGATGGGCAGAGGTGCCATTAGGCTCTGCCATGTGCTGATCACTGACAGCTTAGTCTGGAGAGAAAGCCTCTTTAGATTGCAGCTGCAATTTGATGTGACAGCAGCTCTTGATGATACCCTGATTTGGAAACTTGCACAGCCTCAGAACTGTAAGCTTTTTACCTGATAAACTCCCACTATAAAAGCCACCCCTTTTCTGGTATATTGCTCCCAGCCGATTTTAGAAAACCAACAAGGAAATAGAGGCCTTGAGAAGGGAAGCCATTCACCTATGGTGACAGTCCCCTGGCCTAGGGCTGGGGGACATCCCCTTACTGCATTGTCCCTGCTGTGGTTCTGAGCCCTGTGATGAAGAGGTGAGCAGGAAGGTACCACTGTGCCCCCCTGCCCATGCCCCATGTTCCCTGAGGGACAGTGGAGGAGACAGCCAACAAAGGTTGATCCATTCTCCTTTCCTTTGCAAAAATGGACATGTGAAGGAAGGAAGGGTGTTTCCAAGGCCCCCCAAAAAGGGGCCATGGCAGTTGTAGGAACTGGTCTCAATTTCCTCAACAGCAAAAGGAAGTGACTTTAGCAGGGCAGGAAGGCTGCTGTGGCAAACCTTGATTGGGAGCAGCAGGCAGTATATAGAGTAGGTGTGCTTCTTGGGGTCCCCTGAGAAGAAAAGGGAAGGACGTGGGGCAGGCAGAGGGAGAGCAGGGCTTTGGTGCTGTCTTGGCAGAGGTGACAGCAGACCCTGTGGTGGGATCCTGAGGCTGGCATGGCCCTTCATAGGTGCCCTAAGAGAGCCACGAGGTCAGGCTTTTCTATCGCATATTAATCTGTCCTGACTGCCAGCCACTCCCTCTCAGGTCAGGGGTGTGCTTTTGGGGAGATATGACTCCCTTTGATCCCCAAGAGAGCTGATCTGTAGTGGAGGGTCCTGCCAGCAGCCCCTGTGGCCCCTGGGCCAGGTCAAAGGACAACTGGCAGCAACCTCCAATGCACCGCACTGGAGGCATCAGCATCTCTCTCGGACCATGCCCAGCCAGAATCGGGAGCCGTTTTCCTCTCTGCAAATGCCACGGCAGCCTTCAGAGCTGCCTCCGGTGCCATTTGTGGAGCCTGGGCAGAGCCCTTTCTCAGTAGCCTGACAGAAGGCTGCGAAGCTCTGCTTAGATGCAGGTAGGTTCGGGCAAGCAGAGCCATAGGGTGGAAGGGTCCACAGGCAGCTCTTAGTTAGGAGAGGCTGAGCTGAAGCTTGCCCAGCTTCCGTTCTAGGACAGACAGCCCCATGTGGCCACAGGGAAGTCTGGTCCTTTCTGTATGATGGCCTTCAGGTATAGACAGCAAGTTCCTGCTTCCACCTTTCATGTCATCTGTCTGCAAGGTGGAGCTGGAGCAAGGGGCACAGGAAATGAGCTGGGAAAGGCAACGTGGGGCTCAACTGCCTGGGTCATCCCAGGACAAGGTAGGCTCTCTGTTTTTTTCCCCTCTAAATCTGGAGGGCAGCTGTAGCACACATGGCTTAGCATTTTCCCCACAACCCTTTCAGTTTTTTCCCCTTCTAGTCATAGCTGCATTTCCTTTCTTAATAATTAGACAGCAAGCCTTGAGAAATAACTGTGAACTCTTGACTGAAAAGCAAATCTTATGCTTAGACTTCTCTCCTAGAAACTCTAAGGATGATCTGTTTTATGAGCCGCTTGACTCATAACTTCTGCTCTGCTGGGAAACATTGTGAATGTCCATTTCTTCATTATTTGTTCCGACCACTGCATTTTTCAACCAAGCTTCTCCTCATATGTCCTCCCCATCTACATGCAGACGTGTAGTATAAAAGACCCCTCTTGTGGGAAGCAGATGTGGCTCAACAAGTGGGGCTCCTGTCTACCACGTGGGAGGCCCTGGGGTCATGTCCCAGGACCTCCTTGTGAAGGTGAGCTGGCCCACACCTGCGGAGAGCTGATGGGCCCATGGAAGGCTGATGCAGCAAGATGATGCAACAAAAGGAGACAAGCAGACACAGAAGAACTTGCTGCAAATGGACACACAGAGCAGACAGCAAGCAAGAGTCCTGTGTTTATATCATAAATCTTAAAAAAAAAAAAAAAGACCCCTCTTGCTTTGTGGCAATTGAGGACTTGTGCTTCAGAAATACCAGATTTTCTGCCCGCTGTCATGGATGAAGATAGAGGCCATGACCAGGCTCGGATCTACCGCTGTGTGAAGAGCTTCCCCATGTAAGCCCCCTACTGAATGCTCATTTACTCACCAAGCTGGACTTGTCCAAGTCTTTCTTCAGTCTGATGTATCCCTCTCAGTTTGGTAGGAAGCTGCCATTTTACGGCTCCCTGCTGTACTTGAAGCAGCAGCCATTGGAGGTCTCTTCTTGCTTTTTGGCCTTTGTCCTTTTTATTCAAATGTCATGTGCCTCCACAAAAGTACACAGAATGATAATTACCCCCATGGAGCCTGAATCTTGTCTGAGAAATGAAACATCCAATGCTCCCTGAAGACCCCTGGTGCCCACATCCAGCTACCTCTGCTTCCTACCCCAACTGAATTCCTTCTAACCACCTGGACCGGCTCAGCCTGGTCACAGATGATTTCTATAGGTGGACTCATTCAGTGCATTCTCTAGTGTCTGGTTTCTTTGTTTCCACATGATGGCTATGAACTCCCCACCATGTGGCTGCTGGTACTTGTGGATCTTTGATTTCTGTTGCTGTATAATATTCTTTCATTGAATGTACCTCTATTTCTTTAATCGTTTCCTGTTTTCAGGCATTTGGGTAGCTTCTAGTTTGGATTTATTATGAACAGTGCTTTTATGAAATTCTAAATTGTAGAGCAAGTGAACAAATTGCTTGTTCCTGGTGAGTGGGTGGAATTAAGAGAAAATTCTGACAACATGGAGGAAACTTGAAGATATTATCTCGAGTGAAATGTCAGATACAAAGAGATGAATATTGAATGGTGTCATTGATATGATCTAAATACGAGTAGATTTATGGAGTTGGACTATGAAATGTATGTTGGTGGAAGATGGAAGTGGGATGAGAAGGGGGAGATGATGCTAGATGTATGTAGAAGGTTTAATAAGGTCAAATATAATTGTGTGGTAATGGTTGGACTTGATAACACATTATAATGAATGTAACAAACACTGTTGATTTATGGATATAATTGTGGCTGAAATGAGTAGTCTACAGAAATTAATGTTAGTTGGAGGACAGCTAGAGGATAGTATAGGGAATGTATAGCAATGATTTTGGCAGTAGATGAGGATTGTGGTTAATAATATAAACACAGGAATCTTCAAATACAAGGTGTTAAGAATGTGGTGATTAATGGGAAAATATAACTAATGTAATTTATAGACCAAAGTAATAAAAATATTGTAATGTTTTTGTGGCAAGAGCAAAGTTGGTACTGTATTAATGCTAAAGGCAAGATATGAATATGATTAAGCATTTTTTTCTTCTTTTTTTTCATTACTAAGGAGAACTTGACTATGTCATTTAACTAATCTATGTTCATCTGTGTATTTTTTTGAACACTAGAAGAACAACCAAGTTAGTAGGTGGAATTAGATGAGATAAAAGTTATTGGACAGAGATGTTGGGGGGGTAATGCTTCCACAACTTGTTGAGCTGCCCTTTTCTGTGTTAATGTTTTTAAATTTTAAATAAAGGTATGTTTTTAAAAAAGAGAAGATTCTGGGTCATTGGAGGTTCTGAAACAGTGAGATGGGGATCAACATTGCAGTGAAAAATACTGTTGTGAGTAATAAGCTTTCTTGTAAAAACAACCATCAGTCCTGGTCTCTAAGCAAGGCCAGCAGTAGGAGCTTGTGTGGGTCATGGCGAATTTTAAATAACTACTACATTGATTCTGTATGGGCTGCTGAGGACCCCATATACTTGAGTTAGAATGTCTCTTTTCTTCTCACAAGGAATCTTGCAGCCTGTCCCCCCAACCTCAGCTTCTTGCACCTGGGTACCCAGCCTCCAGAACGTCAGGGAAAGAATGTGACTCTGGGTCACTTCACCAGCCTGGCTCATGCACCAGGACTTCTTGGGGTCCTGTCAGCAGAGCTAGGGTCCTGAACTGCGTTTTCTGACAGAGATAGTCCCAGCCCTAAACCAGTGTGTGGAGGGAGACATTATTCTGGAGAATGGGTTTTTCTCACAAAGCCAGTCAGGTGGGGCAACAAACCAGTTCTGCCTGCCTGAGTACACACTAAATGTGTGGGACACCCTTGGTTTGAAGCCGAAATCTGTCACAACATGGACAAACCTTGTTGACATCACATTGAACAAACTAAGCCAGACATAAAGGGACAAATATTGTATGCTCTTGCTTATATTAAATCCCTAGAATGTGCAAATTCATAGAGACAGGTAGTAGAGTACAGTTATCAGGGGTCAGGGGCTGAGGGGAAGCGAGAGTTATTGCTTAATGGGTGTGGAGTTCCTGTTTGAGGTGATGAAAAAGTTGGGGTCATGGATGGTGGCGATGGCAACTCGATACTGTGAATGTAATTTATATCCCTGAATTGAACACTTGAAAGTGTTTAAAATGAGAAATTTTGAACTGTATGTATGGTACTACAATAAAAAGATAAAAAGAAAAGTATAGAGAAATTAGCATTCTCCTTCCCCTGGTGCAGACCTACCCTATGCCTTTTGGGTATAGATGTATAGATACCCCAACTCCCCCCTGTGCCTGAGGGGAGTGGACATACAGACATCCCAGCTCCCTCATGACTGGTGGGGGTGGGGGTGTAAAAACCCAGCTCCCTGGTTTATAAGCCATGTCTACACAGGCTCCTCACAGCCCCAGAGGATCTGAGCCTCAGTTGCCCATGGTGGCCATCTGCTTGACAGCATACTCTTGATGAGCTACTTCCCCTTCCCTCTCTCACTCTCCCACTCCCCTAGGGTATATCCTGGGCTTAAATAACCTATCTGTACTCACATCCTTTTCTCTGGGGGGACCCAAACTGGAACAGGTCACCATTGTGGCTTCTTCTGCCCTTTCTGGTGTGCTCCTAGATGCCCTGTCACAACAGTCCTTTGCTGATAACTTGGGGGTTTGCCACCTTTGGCATCTGTCTTTGTGACCTGCTCTGAGAACTGCTTCTTTTGGGGGGCAGTTTTGGGATTTGTTCAGGGTTTCAAAGACCTCACGATCTCTTGGGGTCACAAGAATTATTGGCTGTGCTGTGTCATGCCTCTTTTGGGTTAGAGGTCTGTAACTTTACAGGGGAACAATTTATGCAGCTGCAATGCCTCTTAGCATGTTGTTGGGGGATTTGCTCAGATAAAAGTTGATTTTAATTGGGTGCTGCTGCTAAGAGTTACAAGAGAGGGGAAGGGGTCATATATATTAGCAAAATCCTTTCCAGGAGCAAGTCTGCTGAGTCAATAATTTCAGCATTTTACAAACATGAAAACGCGAAAAGCAACAAAACTGACAGTCTTATTATCCAGCAGATCCTCCTGGTAGGCTTTGTTGGGGAGAGGGCGCTGGCACTGAGGAGCAGGGGATGTGGGCTGGTGCAGCAACCTGGGCAGGGGCAGGGACTCAGGAAGTGGTGGCAGCACCCCAGGCTCACTACCACTACATGGAGTCAGGTGGGGTGTGTGTGGCCCTGCTGAGAGGAGCAGTTGTGGCAGTAGACTCTCCAGACCTGCTGGGGTTGAGCCTGGGGCCATGGTGGGGACTCCAGGGGAGGGGGAACCATGCCCAGTGGCCAGCTGGCTTCAGAACAGCTCAAGTGTGTGGTGGTCAGTGATGGGGCTGTGGGGAAGACGTGCCTACTCATGAGCTCTGCCAACAATGGCTTTCCAGAGGAAGGTTTAGTTGTCTCCTACATGCATCATATTTGAGCTCAGATGTCAAGATCTGACTTGTTTTGTCTCAGGGGGTGAGATTCAGTCATACCTAGTCATGCCAGATGTGTTCTACTTGTACTTCTCAATTTTTTTTTTAAACAAAGTAAAATCAAGAGGCCTGAAGTTGTAGCAGGTATTGCTTGTATATATTGGTAAACAATTTTACTTTTCTATCTTGTGTTGGACCTTCTCACCTGTCCTCCCTGGTCCCTGCATCACTCTACAGCTGCTGCTCTGCAGCCATTCTGCCTGACTTCCAACCCCAGGGTCAGCACTCCTGTTCCCGCAGGCCCTTCTGAGAGCCCGGAAAGCCCATGCTCCAGTCAGGGCCAGAAGTGTAGGGAACGAAAAACCTTGGGAGACACTCCCAGCCAGCCTGAAGGGGATTGGCTGCTGCACATGCCAGCTTCCTGGCCCTTGGCTGGGATAACTTGGAGGCATGTGGTTTGTACAGTTCCCTAGTGCTTCCCTGGGAGATTCTGCCCCTAACAAATCTGGCTCAATGGTGTACACAGTCACAGGATAGCCTCTGCAGTTGGAGTCTCACAGGGTGTTGAACAAGAGAAGCTGCCCCACCCTTGCAGCTTCCAGCAGCAGCCCTGAGGGTGGCTCACTCTCTGCCCCACCCTCCTTGCTGCCTGAGCCCAGACTACTTCGGTTGGTTCTGATGAGAAATCCTACACCTCCTTCTCCTCAGAAACACAGAGGGCTATAAAAGACAGTCAAAAAAATAATTTTTAAAAGTCCTTCCTGAGGCTGAAAATTGCAGTGGGGAGAGATACAGAGAGAAGGAAATGGCTGGGGACAGAGCCCGGTGGAGGGGTAAGGAATGAGAAGAGAAGAAGGACAGAGAAAGGAGAAAGAGACAGGGAGGGAGCAAGAGGGGAGGAAAGAAAAGGAGAGATGGCAGCTGGAATGGGCCACAGAATAAAAGAGGAAAAACACAGAGCATAGCAACACATTTGTGATGGCCCAGTGGGATGGATGAAGGAATAATATTTGTTTATCAGATATTTCAGGAATTTGCGTTCTCTTTCTCACAGCTGATAGAGTCCTTTTTTCCTGGAAAACAGCCCAAATAGACAGAACTGGCAGGAGCAGAGGACATTCCGAGCAGCTGGCGCCTGATCCAGGGGCCATTGTCACCCCTTACCCCCATCCCCAGCAGGCCCTGTAGTCTTCATGTGGGGAGAGCAGGTGGGTTCCTCTCCCCTGCTGGAAGAGTGCTGGGGCCAGCCTGGGAGACATTTCTATACGGCTTGTCCTGCAGCAGACGCTTGTGTCCAGGCATGAGCCAGGGTTTCTGCTAAAAGAGAGGGTATCAGGTTGAAAGCAAGCACATGAGCTCAACTTTACTAGCCTCCAAGCTGTTTCCCCAGGATGAACTTTGGAATTTATTGCTTTGAGTTTCCTTGCCCTCCCCTTCTTACTGTTCTGGAACCAGAGAGCAGGACTCCACAGAGTGGATGACTGGGACTTGGCATCCCCAGGGGCCTCGGAGACCACCATCTTGCTTACATTCATGCTCCCTCAGCCTGCCTGTCCCCTGGTTGCAACTGCTTGTCTGTCCTACAGGTGTGGCCCAGCCCAGGCTAGAGGAAATTTTAGGATCTTCTGGGGCAGTGGCTCTTAAACCCTGTTACATGTTAAAATCACCTGGATTAAATCCAGGGGCCCAGGCTGCTCCCTGGTCCAGTGACATCTGAATCACAAGGGCTGGAGTCTGGAAATCAGCATTTTGTAAAGCTTGCCCTGCCACCCTAATGTGTACTCAAGGCTGATAGCCATGGCGCTGCAGGGAAGAAGTCCTAAAAAATTCCATCAAGGCCAGATTTCCAGGGTTCTGAGATAGACTTCCTCGGGCTGCTGGCTTGGACTTGCAGGCATCACTGCTGTCCACTTCGCAGCTGTCCGTGTAGGGGTGAGGGCAATTTCCCAGTAAGGACACTGTCAGCCACATTTATGAAGCTTCCTTTGGGAGCTCACTGTCAGATGCTGTGGCTTCTTCTCTTGAAGGCCCTGGTACCTCGTCTTTATTCCTGAAATCTGGATCTCAAATTTTGGAAACTGCCAAATGAGATGGATAAGGGAAGGCTCAGCCGGGTAGCACTGCTTTGGAAAAAAGTTAGCAGTGGCCATAAAAGATCAATGCAGCTTTTCCCTTGAAACTCCTAAACTGGACTCAGAGGCAACTCCAGAGTGAAAAGGCCAGACTTGGGCAACAGGCTTCCAGTTTTGGAAACAGGCCAATGCAGAGCACGTGAACCGCAGTGTTCAGGGGCAGAGCTGGCTGTGACCATGCTGCCCATGCCAGCCCCAGGACTAAAGGATCTGTTACAAGATAGAGTCTTCATGGCGAGTGGAGGCTGGGCCCTTAATCAAGTCAGCCAACCAGCGGCCACTGCCTCCTGCTATTCTCAGACATCACAGCCTTGGTTCGAAAACAGGGAAGGGTGGTGGTCAGCCTTGGACACTCCACCTGTTCCTGCAAAATTGGATTTCCTGACACCTGCAGGGCTGAGCCAGCAGAGGGCATGATCCTCTCAATATCAGAGTCAGGGTGGGCTAGGGCAGGAGCCCAGCCAGCACTCCAGTGGGTTGGCCTTGGCTTTGAGCCATCATCCTTTCCAGGTGGATTGAGCATCAGAAAAGGCAGGGCTGGCTGAAGCTTGCTCAGGGAAAGCAGAGGCACAGGTGTCCTTAAGGGAATTTTCACAGCAGTGATTCCACTCACCATGCATCTTCTGAACTGGCCAGCCCATGTCTTCCCTTGGCCACCACACCCCTATCGTCCTGGCACCTGGCACAGGCATGGGCTTCCTCTGTCCCTGGGATGGAGGGGTTGGGAGAAGAAGGGGACAATGACTGTCAGATGCCTTTTTGATGTTGGTCATGCATGTGGGGTGAGAAAGTGGCAGCAGAGGCCATTTCATGCTTATTTTAACAAATAGTATTGCCTTCTTTGCTACACACTTTGCCCAGGACTAGGTATATGGTAAACCAAAATATTAAGGTTTGTCCCCTGCACAGTGTGGGTGGAAACATTCAGGGACTGATTTCATGAAGTACTCTAAATGACAACTTGTCATGAATCCAGTGGCAAAAAAAAAAGGAAGGGTGCTATGAGAATAATTGGGCTTCTATATATTCTAGGAATCAGGGATAGGGCTGATCAGATGAGACCATCTTCCCCTTAAATGTTAGAAGGCAGGTCTTTGTCTTCCCAGATTTCTGTCTTTGTCTTCCCAGGTTTCCAGTCTTAGCACCACTGGGAATTGAGCCTGTCCCTATGCAGGTCCTGGTCTCACTTCTCTCTCCAGAGAAATACTGCCTATCTTTCAAGGCCTAAATTAAGAGCTTTTTGGCTGGGAAGCTGCCCTTACAGTGCCACACACCTGCAGTCATTTCAACGATAGGGGAGTAATTTTGAGTTCAATTATTTTGTGATTTCCAGTACTGTGGCCTGGTAATACCAAAAAAAATTACTCTGCTTTATGAAAATTGAGTGTGAATGCCTTGAGGAAAGGGATTCCATATTGAGAGTAACAGAATACCTTGGAGTTAGAGGTATCCCTCTGTCCTGCCTGTTATTTGTCAGGCTCTGTGAAGCAATGCAAATTTTAAAAAGAGGCTTCATTCACTTCATTGAAAAGTAAGAAAAGAGACTTCCTCCCTGAGGCAGTTGGAGATTATTTATGAATCCTAAAATGAGAGATTATGACTGTAAACTAATCTATTTCTCTGGATATGACATGATTTGAATGCATTAGATTCAGCTGGCATGTCTTGATTTAATTACCAGTTAAGATTAGGGCTTTGATTTTACCATGTCAGTAGGGCACAACCCAGATTGAGTCCCTGTCCCCTTGGTGGGCTGATATAAATGGACACTCAAGAAGACAAATGGAAGAGGAGAGAACTCTGTCATGTTTGATCCTGGCGCCCCAGAGAGAGCTGAGCCATTCGCTTGATAGTTTGCAGCTAAGCAGCTGAGAAAGCCTGGAAAAAAAATGAGCCCTTTGCCAGACAGATATAGGAAACCCTGAGAGACGAGCCCTGTGCCAGCCTACAGCTGAGATCGAAAGAAGCTGGGCACATGGAGCCTTAAGAGGAAGAAGGAAGGAGAGATCAGGCAGACTGCCTGCCATCTTGCCTCAACACATGGTAGCTGACTTTGGTGAGAAAGTTGGGTTTGTTAGGGCCTTGTAACTGTAAGCTTTTACCCCAGATATATACCCTTTATAAAAGCCAATAGATTTCTGGTACTTTGTATCAGCACCCCTTTTAGTTGACTAATATACTCCCCCATCCTTTTACTTTGAGCACTTACTTTAGAAAACTTCTCATTGTAAGTTTTTTCTCTATCCCTTTGAAATGTCTGCCAATCTTCTCTTTAAAGGGTAAAGAACCCCCCTTGTAAATTTTACCACTCAAGCATGTTTCTTCCAGGACAGTAGCCATTTCTTTGAAATATAATCAAGGAAGCTGGTCCTCTTACCTCCCAGGAAACTGGAAGATGAGCTTTCTTTCAGGTGGGGCTTGGTTCCAAATTGCAAACCTACTTCCACTCCTAAGTATAGCTTGAGAACATGTATGTGATGGGCTGTGTCTGCTTAGCAACCCCAAAAAGCCTGAGCTCTTTCTCTCCTTGGAACTTTCTTTCTCTCTTTGCAAACTCTCTAGCAGATTGCTGATGCATCACCTTCTGATTTAATGTTTTGTTTTTTTTTAAGATTTATTTTTATTTATTTCTCTCCCCTTTCCCCCTCCCCTGCCCCAGTTGTCTGTTCTCTGTGTCCATTTGCTGGCTGTTCTTTGTCCGCTTCTGTTGTCACTGGCATGGGAATCTGTGTCTCTTTTTGTTGCGTCATCTTGCTGTGTCAGCGCTCTGTGCGTGCAGTGCCATTCTTGGGCAGGCTGAACTTTCTTCCGCGCTGGGCGGCTCTCCTTATGGGGCACACTCCTTTGTGCATGGGGCTCCCCTATACGGGGGACACCCCTGCGTGGCATGGCACTCTTTGGGCTGCACGTGGGCCAGCTCCACACAGGTCAAGGAGGCCCTGGGTTTGAACCGTGGACCTCCCATGTGGTAGACAGATGCCCTATCCATTGGGCCAAGTCCATTTCCCCTGATTTAATGTTGATACAATAATAAAATTGTTTCTCTTTCATCTTTGTGGGGAGGTTTACTGGGTTGGGAGATTTTGTTTTTAATTATCTTTCCCCAACAACCCCTACTATGCACCAGCCCAGTGTGAGTCCCAGGGATGAAAATGGGTAGAAGGGCGCAGATTTTATTAGGGAAAACACCTGGGTGAAAGAAAATGGGGCGGAAGCCCAGCCAACAGGGTGGCTTAATCTCAATTTAGGAATTTAAAGGGAGTGTTTTCCCCCAAAGCAAAAGATCTTCTCCAGTGTCTCATGCTTGAACAGAAATTCCTTGTACTTGTGCCCAAAGACTACTATGGCTCATTTTTATACCATCATGACATATGCCAAGGACTTACAAATTGTGCAAAATCATCATTATTCTCCCTCTCTCTGACTCCCCATAATCTGAATAAAATCTAAGTCCCTGATGTGCACAGAACCACCTAACTTTAGCCCAGGGTATGGAAATGACCTCTTGGGCCTCCCTAGTTTGCCTCATTTATCTTTCTTCATTCCCTTCCACCTTCTCATGCCTACTAAGATGTCAGCTGAGACGACTAAGGCAGGGGTGGCACAAAGGTGTTTTGGAAACCTAAGGATGCTGATTTGGGGGTCTGGCATCTTCCAGGAATTTCTACAAGCAAAGACTCTGGTGAGTTCCAGCCCACCACTGAGAAACTGAGAAAAATGGGCAATGAGTTCAGGGTTGGGCAGTTTGGAAGAGTCTTGTCCTAGAGGTTTCACGGTGAGTGGACAAGGTACCTGGTCGTTTAGTGAACATTGTTTCTCTTTGTAGAAGTCTGCATATCTTGGCCAAGGGTAAAGTTATGGCAATAGGACTTGGTAATGGGAAAAATACAATTTCCAGATCTCCTCCACCTGCTCTTCCCTCTCCTACCGATTGCCTACAAAAGAGAATTCTAAGTTTGCATCTCTGCTTCATCCCCTTGCTTGCTCCTAAGGCAGTTTAGGGTTTGGGATGTAGACACTGTTGGCAGGATGGAGAGAGACAAGCCTGGGTGGGTGGTGGGAAGGGAGAGGTGGGATTCTGGCTTCTTTGGCTAGCTTCAGAGCCCTCTTTTGATGGGAAGAATTCAGGTCATGGATGGGGAGGAGAGAAAACTTATTAACCAGTGTGGTTACTGATAGAAAGGAAGCAGGGGATTAATACAGGAAAGATTTGAGGGTTGCAAGCGTGAGAGTTCAGGGAATTCAACTCAGGGCTACAGAGTTCTAGAAGAAGAAGAAATTAAAATAAAGAGGATTTTAATTTTAAGAAGTGTCACTCCTGCTTATAAATTCCTTTAAAATTCTTCCAGTCACCAAAATAAAAACAGATACTAACCTTTAATACTTTTGGTTTGGGGTGTTACAACTTTGAACATGAATGCAGGTATAGACTGGGCCAGAAGAAGGTCCAATTTATATCTGTGTCATGCACACGGATAGACACGTACATGTACACATACACACATACACAAAAGCACACACAGATACAAGCAAGGCACATATACAGAAACAAGCAGGCACACACAAATTTGCATGTGTACACACATGCATGTGCATGCACAGTAACACACAGGCATACATACAGACACACACAAGTGCACACCCAAGAACATGCACTTTTACACACACATACATGCACACACAAATATATATCCACACAGACACATACGAGTGCACATGGACAAACATGCACAGACATAGACACACATGCTTGTGCAAGACACATACAGATACAGAGACACAAGAACAGTATATATGTGATATATAGAAACATATATGTCCATGCACGTATATTATAGTTCCAGAAATTTACTTTTAAGAAAGCAGTGGTGATTATTCATCACACCATATGAATGCATTCAATGGTTCATTCATCTATCAAGCAACCATATGTACCTCACGGCTAGATTAAAGTTCCTTCTTATTTCTTTTACAGTCATTCTTCCATCCTAGACAAATGCCTTGTTTTCCAGCCCCCTTCAAAAGGCACAAAGCACAGGTTCAGGAAATATGTCTTTTCCTTGCTTCAAATTTCACAGTGAACCTTGGTTCCAAATAAATCCTAAAAGGAGACGCTGTTTTCTCAACTGCTGCAGGCAGCTCAAATGAGTTTCCCAGCCCTATTGGAATAAATCCTGTTGGCTCACCAGCTCTGGGTGAGACTGATGCACCTTAGGGGTCTCCAGACTCCCCAGCATGTATGCACAGCGCATGGGTGCTGAAGTGCTAGAGAAAGTCAAATCCAGGGACAAGATGGATGAGAGTCCCTGGCCCCTGTTAGGTGCCTAATTACACAGAGGAAAGACTGACAATGGGTCCTGTAAATTGTTCCTGGAAACAATTCTGGGAGTGGCCTCCCTTCTAGGCCCCTGCCCACCCGCCCCAGCCTGGCATTTTCCGATGGCTGCTTTCCCCCTAGGCCCGAAGCCACATCTTTCTCAGCAACCCCTTCAAGCCTGCTCTCTTCTGCCCACAAGTCCTGAGCCATTTCCCTTTTCTAAAGGAGACCTCACCCCCTTCCTGTTTTTCCTGTCACTAATGACTTCAGCCCCAGGAAGGGAAATGTTCTATCAAGCCCTTCCCTTTGCCCTCACCCTTGCTGTCTGGGTTAGCACTGGATTCGATCCCTGAGGGATCTATGGCACTGCGGATTTTTAAAATGGGGTACTGTGAGCCAAGAGCTCCTTTCTCAGGCTTGTCCTTAGGAAGCCTCCACCACGCACTGGGAACCCGTGTTTTCAAGTCTTGCTGGCATGTGTGAGAAATCACAGAAATGGCTGGTCCCCTGGCAAAATCGTGGAATAATAAATCATCTCTGGACACAGCTTTAGTCACTTTTATGGGGACAATGACTTAATGGCTTTCAGACTCAAATAGGAAAAGGAAACACTGCAAAGAAAGCAAAAATAAAATCTGATTTCTATTTTTGAGGTCACATTTCTTTTTTTAAAAAACATAAATATTGCCAAAGGCAAATTTTGGACACCTATGCCATGTACTTGTCACCAGTTTTTGGATGCCATTGCTATGTACTTGTCCCAAAATGTTGGCCTTAGTGCAAAGTCTTTTTCTTTTTTTTTTTTCCCAGAAGTGCTTCCAGGATAGCAATAGCTGATTTCTTTCTTTTTTTTTCTAAATTCAAAATTTATCTCAAATACAAAAAATAAAATAACAAACAAAAGGCAACTCAACAAGTTATGGAAGCACTACTCCTAAAAAGTTCTGTCCAAGAACTTTCATCTTACCTAATTCCAACAACAAACTCAATTGTTCCTCCAGTGTTCAGAAAGATATAAAGATGAACACAGATTAGTTAAATGACCTAGACAAGGTCTCTCTATTAATGCAAAAAAGGAAGAGAAAAAATACTTAATCATATCCATAGCTCACAAAACCAAACCCCATATTCTTTTTTTTTGGCCTTTAGCAGTAATATAGTACCTACTTTGGTTTTGCTACAAAAACATTACAATATTGTTGCGACTATAATCTATAATTACATTAATTATATTTTCCCCATGTATCATCACATTCTTAACACCTTGTAGTAGAAGCCCGTGCCTGTATTTATGTTTTTTTGTTTTGTTTTGTTTTTTAAAGATTTATTTATTTATTTAATTCCCCCACCCCCACCCCGGTTGTCGGTTCTCTGTGTCTATTTGCTGCGTCTTGTTTCTTTGTCCGCTTCTGTTGTCATCAGCGGCACGGAAGTGTGGGCGGCGCCATTCCTGGGCAGGCTGCACTTTCTTTCGTGCTGGGTGGCTCTCCTTATGGGTGCACTCCTTGCGCGTGGGGATCCCCTACACAGGGGACACCCCTGTGTGGCGCGGCACTCCTTGCGCGCATCAGCACTGCGCATTGGCCAGCTCCACGCGGGTCAAGGAGGCCCGGGGTTTGAACTGCGGACCTCCCATGTGGTAGATGGACGCCCTAACCACTGGGCCAAGTCCGTTTCCCTGTATTTATGTTATTAACCATAATAGCTGATTACTTACCCAAAACGCCAGCTATGGGTAGGCGTAGGAGGGGGTCTCTTCTACTAGGGAAGGTGCATCTGAGGCAGGTTAGTATAGGGAACAAGGGAAGGCAGCTGGGACCCAGCAGAGAACACGGCCATGAGACTGAGCCTGGAAATCCCTGCTACTAAAAAACAAAGACAGAAAGACCTTACCCAGACCCGCTACAAGGTGCCATTTGAAACTCCCAGGGTCAAGCGGAAGCCTCAGATATGAATAACTCCAAACAGGCCCCCCATTGGTCCCCTGAGAGCTAACAAGCAGGGACTGTAAGACAACCAACCAGAACAGCAAAAAGGAAAGGCAGGAAGAAAAGGTGCTAAAAAGACCTCACCTGGGGCCCCACCTGTGCATGTCACCCTGTAGCATGCACACAACCCATGTCTCGGGTTATGTGCTTACCTCTTTTATTGTTTCTTAATAAACTGTGATGTGTCCTTACATTCTTTTAGGTGATGTAACCAAAAACCTGGAAGCCCAGAACCTAGAGCATTCCACTAACTTATTTGATGAGTCAGGCCAGGAGACAAAGAGGCAAGTAAGGCTCTCCAACTCCCACTGAAAACTGGTGAGTTTTTAATTAAAGCCTGTCTGTGCCCTCCTTTGTTTTAGTAACAAGGTCCCTGAGACTCTCACCCCAGGCCGTGCCCAGAGGTTTGTTCATTACTTAGCCCCTGGGACCTCCAGAAGTTCCTCATAATCATTGCCACCGAGGCTGTTTACCCGTGAGCCAAAGAACAACTAGTCTTTGATTTTTAATGTGCCTCTTAGTGTCTGGTTTTAACTGCCGAACTTGGTCCCTGGCAGTGGCCTCTCTCACAGCCAACCTTTCAAAACCTCTGCAAGTGTAGGCCAAAAGAAAGCTTTCAAGGCAGATGCTGTTCTAGGGGAAAAAATTCAACTTGGCAGCTTGGGTTGGGAACCCAGGTCTAGAGGTCTCCCAAGTTCTAGCACACCCTTGGGATGCCTGGAGAATGGTCCCTGAGATTTCCGGGATGCCGGGAAGCAGAGCAGCAACTCCAAATGTCCCCCGAGACTTAAATGACTTGGATGCTTCATTGGGAGGGCAAAAGTCTATTCGGGGTGGGATCCGGGATGCTGGACGGGCTGACAGACTTTTTTCCATTTCACCCTAGAAAAAAGGGCGCAGCTTCTCCAACATTCCAGCAGACTCCCTACTGGGGTGTCTTCTCAGGAATTGCAACAACCTGCCTTCTGATGGTCCAAAAAGGAAGAGGCTAATCTTTTCTTGCCATGCCATGTGACCTCAGTACAGCCAAGAATGGGCTCTGTATGGGATCCTGAATTCGAGTTAAACCTGTGTATGAGAGAAGGAGGGCACAGGTAGATGATGGCCAGAGACCATGTGGTCATGTCTCCTTAAAGAGACTAGGACATGCACTACCAAACTGGTCAATTAGAAGTTCAGGGAAGTTACTCAGAGGCAGGACGAAAATGCAGCCTTATTTCAAGGAAAGCTGGCAGAGCCAATAAAAATACCCCCTGGTGGATCCTAACTCTGGATAAGGACAGATCCTCCTTGGAATTCACTTTCTTAGCCAGTTTGCCTTGGATATCCATAGGAAGCTTCCAGAAACTTTCCCTGGGACCCCAAACTTCCATTAACTCCCTTTTAGAAACAGCCTTCACTGTTCTCAACAATCAGGATCGCGCCGCCAAGATGTAGGAGGTAAGGAGCGGTGGGCACAGGGTCTGGGATACACTCATCATTCAGCTGCCTCCACTAAAGTCACCGTCACCTCAGGGACCCGCGCCCAGGCTCCACGTCAGCAGGAACCTGGCCCCAAGCTTCCTCACTGCCTGGATCACTGGGGCCTTGCATCAGGGAAGGATGGAAGGGGCCTGAAGTCACACGTGAGCCATCAACCAGGAAGAGCTTCAGGTGACCCTTGATATGGCAGGTAAGGTTCTTAATTACTAAGGGAGCCATTTTACTCAAAAGTAACCTGCCACTCAGGACCTCTCTAGCCTTGGTTGTGCCTAATAAGGGGAGTGAGTGGGGAATCAAGAGCTAGGCTGTTTACTAAGCCTCTCCCCTGCAGAATAAGAAATTTCCTCATATGCCATCAATTAAGACTAAAAAGTTCCTAGAGAATGGCTTCTGTCAGTTCTTTCCTTATGCTAAGTAAGTGTGTAAAATTCTCTCTTCTTTTGTTTTAGTCTTTGCTTACTTTTAACTTTGTCAGTCTGCTTGTACTTAGGAACTTGTAAATCAGATTGGGGGTTTGCTTTTTACAAGTTGGATAACAGTAAAACGTAACCTAAAAATGAGTCTTTAAAAGTCAAAATTACCTTGTAATTGGGTTTAATGTATTGAAAAAATCACATGGAATTAGATCAACTGATGGAAAAGCAGAAAAAATTAGTAACCTTCTTACTAATAATTTTAATAGCTTAGTTAATTAACAGAAGTGCCCAATTTGCTTCAAAGTGAAAACTGACTAGAAACTGAGTTAAGATCATTATATAGATGCCTTTATTATATAGAAGGATATTATCTGAAATTGCTATAACTGGGTAGAGTTAGCCTATATCTACTATTGTGATGGTAATCTTAGACTAATTTACCTTTGTTTATGGTTACTTCTGGACTAGGCTGTGCTTACTATAGTAAAGGTAATTATAAACTGAACTTACCTTTGCATATGGTTATTTTGAGTCTAGCTTCTCCCCTAGACCTACTATCGTGATGGTAATTCTAAACTAAGTTTGTCTTTGCTTATGATTATTTCAGGACTGGCCTCACACTTGGGTGTACTTGCTCACCTGTGTGATGGTAACTATTCTCCCCTCTTCGAATCCATGGAAGCTTCTTCTTGGGGAAAGGCAAATTTGAGACACCCCTATCTCCTGTCTTCTACTGGTGTTAATAGTCCTGCTTACTCTTATGATTATCTAGGTGTGGACTCCAATTTTTCCACTCTGGCAAAGAGCCCAGAGGGACTTCACGACCCTTAAGACTGTGAGGTAGAAATCCTTAGTCCTTGGGGTTAGACGTCCACCTTCCAGTCCAGTGGCCACCAGAGTCCTGTTATCTCTGAGGACAGGAGATTGGGGGATCTCCCACCTTGACCATCAAGAATTCTGAAAGCAGCAGGTCATGAGAAGAAATCAGTTTTCCCTGAGACTTCATGATCTCAGTGAGTATATACTGGAATTGGTATTGCTCACCCAAGGTCTGTCAAAGTCAAAATTGGAAATAAGGAGAGCTCTGAAGTAAAGGAAAATGATGTAGATTGCATCTTAAGTCATTGGTAACAATTTGGTTATAAGCCAATGACTAAAAAGAATAAAATTTCCTGTGCAAAACTGCATGGTCGTAGTGCAGACTAATTAGAAATAGCCCTCAAAGAGATCTTTTAAATGTTATTTTACAGTCAAACTGATTTTGTACGAGAATGAAAATTGTAAGTAACATTTTTAAGTTGTGCGTTTCTGCATCTCTATTTGTTAGCAGCCTTAAAATGAGGGCAATAATAGTCCAATTGTCAATTTCAGTAAGCAAAGGAAAGCATTCTTGAAAGCTATGGAAAAATCTTTTCTAAATTATAATAAAAACAAATCAAACAATTATAATTATTCCAGAATCTGGGAGTCAGTATGCTTGTAAGATTATTCACAGTTTTAGAATTTATTAAGGAAAAACAGGTTTTAGCCTCCTGTGGGAGAAGAGAAAAACATTTCTTTCATAAATTATAACTGTTTCAATTTTATTTAGCATGGGTATTATTTCCCTAGGTTTATAGAATACTAATTAAATAAATTAACATTATATGTATTAAATCTTTAAGAGATGAAAGTTGTAATTTTGTGTTTAATGAAATTTAAGATGGAAAGATACATCTGTCCTAAAGTGAAATGACTAGTTTTCATAGAAAATAATGGAGAATGTAAGACAAAATTTTTAAATGAATAAAGGTAAATTTCATTGGTTGCTAACTGTAATTTAATAAGCTTCTTTAAATGTGAAGTAACTAGGCTATGTGGTTATGCTTAATTATAAAAAGTTTGTAAAAGCATTGTCTGATCTGAAGTATTTAGATGGTTAATTCCAGGAAACCATTATTAAACAGAAGCCTGAATTGATATTGATAACAAAAAGTAGCTTCATAACAGAGAAACCTGCCAGGGGCCACCTCAATCTGCATGTTAAGGTGGTAATAAGGGAAATACAATCTTGATTCCATTGGGATTCTTAGGTTTTCATAAAATAATGGAGAATGTAGTTTTTCCTGTGTGTTAAATACCTGTTAATTAATCTAATAAGGATACAAGTATAAAAATAGAAAAGTACTAAAATAGTTCATTTGATATGTTATAAACTGCACTGGAAGTATTTAGAAAATGTATAAAAATTAAAAGAAATAGAATTCAGTATTGTCAAATTCTCTTGTACATTCAAACCAGACATCAATATCCTGCATGAAACCTCTCCACTTGAGTAATTGTCTGGTTGGGTCATTACAACCTCTAACACAATAAAAGGATCTACCACATCTGGACATGCTCCTAAAGTGGATGTACAGTATGTTGCAGTTTTGTACTCCTGCAGCATCTGGCAATGACTTGATATGGCCAGGTTTACGATGGACATTGCCTCCAGAATGGTTCTGTTTTGTAGTGCCGAAGGGTGCTATACACCAGGGCAGTGAAACACTGGAGCTTCCCTCCAAGGGCCAATGGCTACAGCATGCTGGCTGTGTGAAGGACATGCCAAGTGGAGCAATAATTAACAGAATAATGTAGGTCAAACTTAAATAAAATTGGCATTATAGCTGCTCCCATGGAGAGACAACATATATGGTATTGCAAACTTGGAGCTTAGATCTATTCACTGTAACTCAAAGAGGAACTTGTGCATTGATTAGTATAAAGTGCTGTACCTATATATGTGATGAATATGATAATATATCTTCTATTTTAGATTGTATGCAGAGGGATATTGAACATGTTAAAAGTCTTGGTAAACTTAATTCATTTTCTAAGTAGTTAATGAATGTGCCTATAGAATAAAGGAATAGCTCTCTTAAGTAATCTTTATTTTGCTCACCATATGTTTGTCTTATTTTTGCCCATATTGTCTTTGTGAGTTTATGTCTAGGGCAGGGTCTCTCCTCATAACTCTCCTAGCTGTCCTAGGCACAACCATCACTATGGGAACTGGCGTTGGCAATTTATACCAAAGCTAGCAGGCTTACCATAAACTCTCCCTAGAGTTAACCAACTCTAGGGAGAATGCTGCTTTCCAACAGCTTTGGGAAATGCAGCCTCTAAAGGCACCTGGCCTTTCTCACTCCCGTGGAAAGGGTTTTAAAAAAGTCTAACCTAGGGCCCCATGCACATGTCTCAACCTGTAGCATACCCGCAGCCCATGTCTCAGGTTGTGTACCTATCTCTTTTCTACAATAACACATCCCTAATAGCCAGTTTGGATGCTGTCAGAAGCCCACAGCAGCATCGGGCCTTCATCCCACTGCCTCCTGGCCTGACTTCCCTCCCAGGTATAGAGAAATGGGCTGGAAGAAAGGTGAGACCAGGCCTTGAAAGTTTGCTCCATCCTTCACCTCTCTGAATCAGATTGACTGTGTTCCCACTGAGAAAATATTTGGCACCTTCTTCAAACAGAAAATACTCCTGGGTCCCTTGTGGTGCAGGTCAGCAGGTTGGGAAGGGACTTTCCTGAGCTCCGTTTGTGATTTTCTCACTACTAGTGACAAAAAGAAAATAGTGATTACGGGCTCTTTTTCATGCTGCCTATATTGCAAAGCACTTTTGTGTCCTTGAATCTCATTTGGTACCTTCGGAAATGATGGAAAGAAGCCAAAAGCCAATGTTTCCATTTTATTGAAATTCGAAGCTCAGAGAAACCAAATGATTCCCCTGAATTCATGTGTTCACTCAGCAAATATTTATCCATCATCTACTGAGAACCAGGACTATTGTTGGACGTGGATACATGGCGATGAGAAAGCAGACACGTTCCTTGTCCTCCCAGCACTTACAGGCTGCCTCCAGCGCTAAACACAGAATGAAACTAGGGGCACACATAGCATTTCTCTGGATATCACTTTTCAAATGAACTAAGCTGCCCCTTAAAGATTTGCTGCCTCATCAAGGCTAGTATTGTAGCAAGGGATCAGCTTCCCATCCTGAGAGGGGATAAGGTGCATGATTCACAAATGGTCCAGCTCATGGTATCATCCCATGTAGGTCAGGAGTCTTCAGACAAGCAGAGCACAGGGAAGTAGCTTTAGCTCTATGTCTAGAGAGAATATTATACAACTCTTGGGAGATTCAGAAGACACTGGGGAATTTCACAGGGCTTCAGTGAAAATGAAATAATGTGTAGAGAAGAGCTTTTTAAGGAAGCATTAAGACACCCTTCAAATACAATTTGTCCTCTCCTACTTCCTCAAAGGATTCCAGGCAATTTACAGTAAGAGAAATATATTAGAATGAGTAAAAGACCAAGATTAAAAATAATCACCATGTACTGAAAGGGAAGGAAGATAGATAACATCTATTCTAAGGACTGTTGCTGAATTGAAAATATAACTCACATCTGAGTTTCCTGGTAGCCAGGGGAAAGGGTGAAAAGCCATGAGTTACACGGCTTTTATTCATTAGCTATTTTGAGAAAGCATGCCTATCCAGTTATCAAGAGACACCTTTCCCTCTGGCATTAGATGCTAAGAGGCGTTGTGCCCTGTGACTCCATAGAAAGGTCAATGAACACAGCTTTTTCCTTTTAATTAGAAATGTTGTCCATGTGGTCATTTATCATTGCAAACCGTTATTTTAAAGATCCCTTGAATTCCAATGATTTCTGGCCAAGGCCTGCTGAAAGTTGGCTGATGTGCTGAAACTGAAGATGCCAGTGTGTTGAGGAATTCCATTTAGGGATGTAAGGAGCCCATGAGTGAGGGTCTTTCTAGTAGGTGAATTCCACTCATGGGCAAAGTTCCGAAAGGCTCCGTCTGTCCCCCACCACACACCCTGCCAGCCCATCTTAAGCCTCCTGGTCTCCCTCTGCCCTTCCATCTTGGTGTCTCTGCCATCCCGCTCCCTGATAAAACTCCTTCCCTGCCTTCTGTGCATTCTCGCATCATCTCAGTTAATGCCCTGCACCTCCCCATCGTGCCTCCCTGACACACTCCTTTGGTGCCCAAGCACTGCCACCCCAGTCATTCCTACAGGTGGGAACCTGTGGGGAGCCTGGGCCAGGTCTGTCACCCTTGGCAACCTTACGCACGTCCACCCAGAACCTCAGCACGTCCACCCAGAACCTTAGAATGTGTGACCTTATTTGGAAATAGGGTCTTGGAAGATCTAATGAGTTCCTTTAGGCTGAGGTCAGACTGCATTATGGTGGGCCCAAATCCATGACTGACCTGTGTCCTTACAAGGAAAAGGAAACTCAGGCACAGCCACATGCAGGGAAAGAAGGCTGTGTGATGACAGAAGTGGAGATTGGAGCAAGGCGTTGACATGCGGGGAGATGCCAAGGTTGTCGTCTGGCCACCCGGCGCTGGAAGAGGCAAAGAGGGATTCTCTGATGCAGGCTTCAGAAGGAGCAGGGCCCTGCCCTCACCTCGATTTCGGGTTCCTGGCCCCCAGGACTCTGAGAGAATAAATTTCCTTTGTTTTAAGCCACCTCGTTTGTGGTAATTACGGCAGCCCCAGGAGTTCATATAGAGATTTGGACAAAATACCCTCTTCTCAGGGGGGAATTGAGAGGGGGACATTAAGTGGATCCTAACGTTTCCTTTCAGCTTGAAGGTTCCGTCTTTCCATCAAGAACAGACGTTCTGTAAAGCAAAGACCCCTGGCTACTGACAGCAGGACAACTCCTCAACCACAGTTTTTGGTTTAGGCAGCAATTTAGGTTGACTTTGCTCTGGCTTTGGTTACCGTCCAAGCATGGCACTCAAGTTTTCGGATTTTGGTCAACCATGGACAGTGTTTATTTGGAAAGAGCTTCCCTGATGACAGGAGGAGCCTGAGTGCTATGCCCAGCACTGGATAACGGCCGGTCAGCAATTGCCTTTGGACGTGGACTTCTGCCAGGTTCAGCCTGGCTAAAACAACACATGGTTGAACAAGAGGCTGGGGTTGGGATGAGAGGGGGGCAGCTGTCCCAAATCACTCCAGTGTACCCCTGCCCCACTCAGCTGGGAATTCTCATGTGGGCACTCAACCAGTCACCTTTTGATGACTAAGTACTAAGGGGTAAGTAGATAAGTAGTTATTCACAGACCCTTACAGACAAGAACTCCTTAAACCTGTCCTCCCTTGACTAGCCTCCTGCTTCACCCCTTTCCCTGACTCAGGCCCTGCCTCCCTCCAGCCATGGAGTACAGCAAGGAGGATGAAAATGATCAGTGAAGTAGGACTTTCTTCCAAGAAAACACATCCTCGCCTGTTGGGGTGAAACTGGAAGTGAGAATTGAAAGGAAGAGCATCTCACTCTTCTCTCGATCTGTTGGTGAAAACTTTAAGGAATCCATCCTCTGATTTGAAACCCTTTTGTAGGAGCCACCAGTGGACTTGTTTTTATTAGACAAACCTGTCTCATGACAGCTGAGAGTTTGGAAGTGCCTGGTCCGAGCCTCATCCAAAGGGAAAGTGGCTTGCTCACCACACACGTCTAGGTATTTTGGTTTTTATTTTAATTTGGGGCGTGTGCTCTGACTCAGCTCTCTGCTCCTCTTTGGGAGCTTCAAAGTCCCAGTTGCATCTGCAACAGCACTGATGTAGAAAGACCCCTTTATGAGGTCCAATGGTTTGAACAGGGCTACCTCTAAATAGAAGTATTGCAGTAATTATGGTGATGACCGTCTACTGCCAGGGCTGGGCCCCTCTCAGTGCAGGCTGACTGGGGGCTGGAGCCAGGCTCTGGACAGGAAAGCCCTTTCTCAGAGGCAAGTACTTCTTCTTTTCTGGGAAAGGGGAAGAACGTTAGCCTGCGGTTCAGGGGTCTTGTACCCATCCTTGCACTGGGAGGTTCTTTCTGAATCACTTTGGGGAAGATTTGCTTGCCTGTGTGGGAGAAACGAGGTTGAGATCCAATCATCAGGAAGGAATGCTGGCTTGGGGGGAGCCCCTGTTTCTTGCTTTATACTGGGATGAAATAAGGGACACATTTTCTTTACTGTCCTAATACTCTCATAGGAAAAGGGCCATTTTAACCCCCATCACAAGAAAAACACATGGTTTGCACAGTTGATGTTAGTGATTAGCAGCCCACTGGGCAGCTATTGGCAATAATTCTATCCATATTATTTATTTATATCCCATCAATTTAAAGGGAAAAAAGCAACTTCTAGGAGGTAGTTGTGTTTATGGTCCTATTTATTTGATTTTCTATGAGAAATTTTAAATGGGGTTTTATTTCCAATATAATCTTCAAGATGACCATAAAATGATATTTTTTGTCTACAGGAAAGGAAAAACTCATAATATTTGAAAAAACAATGCAGCTGACAGCCCACGATTCCTCTTCCAGCTCTTGGTTGGAGGTTTAGGAAGCCGTCTTTAGAGACATCCTTAGAAGAATTCTGGCAAGTCTGGCAGGTCTGTGAGAGCACCCCTTCTCTCACCTTGACCCCATTCTTCAAAGCCATAAGGTCCTAGGCATCTCCTTACTGCTCTTTCTGTGCATATTTCCAAAGAGAAATCCCAGAAAGGCCTGGAGTTTCTCACCCACTTATATGTGTCCAAATGTCTTAGGGAAATTTGTGTTGGGAAATGTTTAAGTTTTATTCCTAATGTAAAACAAAAATTGGCTCAACCATTTTAAGGTGAAATGGATAATGTTTATTTGCCCAGACAGTGTCCCAAAAGCTGAATTCTGCAGGCTTTTGTCACACATCACAGGGCAATGTGCTTTGGGACGGGGGCTGAAGCGGGCTCACACAGGGTGGCTCCTCCAAAGCAAGGCTCTGTCCCTGGGGGAGGCACATGAACGTCAGTGTGGCTGTGTCACCGTGACACAAGAGCCTTTGCTTTTGACTAAGTTGCTGTTTTTAGCCAGTCTTAGCTAAGTGACCTCAGGTTCTGCGTCAGGCTGGAAAGCTACTCAGCTGACTGCACTTGTACCTCGCCAGTCCTACTCAAATAAGAGAACCAGTGAACGGGTGACACAGGGCAACCATGGTAGAAAAGAACAGAGTGTCCTCAGATGCAAGCACTTCCTGCAAAGGGAGTTGCTTTGGTGGCATTTGATGCCTGTGAGATAGTGACCCAAGCAAAATCCTGCTTAGGACCTTCAGAAATATAATAAAACTGTACTCGAATTGTTAAGATGACCAAGATGGGAGATTTTCCCTTTCCTCTTGTTTTTTTAAAATTATTATTATTTTTTAAAGATTTATTTATTTATTTATTCTCCCCCTCCCCGCCCCCCCCGGCCCCCAGTTGTCTGTTCTGTGTCTATTTGCTGCGTGCTCTTCTTTGTCTGCTTCTGTTGTTGTCAGCAGTACGGGAATCTGTGTTTCTTTTTGTTGCATCATTTTGTGTGTCAGCTCTCCGCGTGTGCGGTGCCATTCCTGGGCAGGCTGAACTTTCTTTCACGCTGGGTGGCTCTCCTTATGGGGCGCACTCCCTGTGAGTGGGGCTCCTCTACACGGGGACACCCCTACGTGGCACGGCACTCCTTGCACGCATCAGCACTGCACATGGGCCAGCTCCACACGGGTCAAGGAGGCCCAGGGTCTGAACTGCGGACCTCCCATGTTGGTAGATGGACACCCTAACCACTGGGCCAAATCAGCTTCCCTTCCTCTTGTTTTTATAGTCACTTGTGCCAACCACCTCCTGTTGTGCTACCACTCTCCTCCCTTTCAATGGAAACTAGGGTGTTGTTTGGATATTCAAGATGCTGAAAGGAAAATTATCCAGACATGGCTTCCTGGATTTGCATCCTGTGCCGTTGCCTACCACCTTGAATCTGCACTGGGCTATGTCTTGCTTTGACCACTAGTATATGGCAAAGGTGAGACTGTGTCAGTCTGGGTGTATATCTTAAGAAGGTCTGACAACTTCTCTCATTTGAGCTTCTGGGAGCCGGGAGCTTTGCCATGTGATGACTATGTGGAGAGGAAGATACCCCGAGACTCCAGAGAGAAGGAGAGACCCAAATTGTCCCAGCACCCTGGCCGAACCCAGGTACCAGACTTGACAGTGAGCCCTCTTGGAAGTACCATCCCAGGTGAACCCCCAGATGGCGCAGCCACAGCCAATATCACGTAGAGTGAAAGAACCATGCAGTCGACCCACAGACGTGTGTGAGAGAATAAATTGTTGTTTAAGCTGCTTTGTTTAAGTCCCTCGGTTTTGGGGAGTCTGATTTCACAGCAAAAGATAACAGAAGCAGTGACAGATAAAATAGACAAGCCATCGGCTGTAACTCAACCTTAACCCCATGCAGTAATGGAATAAACCCAACAACCCTGCCTCCCCACACCGGCAGTGTAAATGACTGAATTGAGTGGAAGGTGAGGGCAGGTGAGCAAGAGTCTGGGTAGTTGGTTCTCCTTATTTGAACTGAGCTGGACAGGTGGGTGCACAGAGAACAATCACAAATAATCCCCATTTCCAGAAGGTAAGTTGGCTATCTCCCATGCCCAGTGCTTAAGAACCAAAAGATCAATTCCCGAAGAGTTTCAGTGGCCACTGACGAGAGCCAGCCCAGAAGTGGGGTGTCTGGAGACTGTGTGTATGGGGAGCTCTTCTGTTCAACACTAGTCTGATGAAAGACCTACTCTCAGACTCCGAGAATGGAACCAAGAGCAGGCTCTTTTGTGTCCCACGTAGTGGGTAGTAGAGCAAAGGCAGGCTTCAGTCCCGTCTCTGTCTTCCCTGGACCCACTGGGGAGTAAGGACAATAGTTTCTCAGCACCACTGCAGGGAATATCTCTGGCACAGGGGTGGCTTCTTTCTGCTCATTTCAGACATACTGAATCTGCTTCTTCTGATCAGGGAGGGGACAGCAATTCTTTCCTATGGCCTTGGTAGGGGCAATACTTGGAGATGACACATGTCAGCACAGGCTGTCTCTAGGAGAGAAGCTCTTTCTTTACAGGGGCCCAATGGGTGGAATCATGGCACTACCAAGAGCAGCCAGGCAGGTGTCCCAGGCCCCTGCTCCCAGCCAGGCAGGTGTCCCAGGCCCCTGCTCCCTGTGCCCAAGGACCCAGCCAGGCACTGATAACAGCTGAAGTCCATTTTGCATTTGTGCCTAGGTTTGAATGACTGCTTCATAAACAGATGGTGTCAGCTTGATTTTCCTGGAGAAGCTATGGGCTTCAACTAATTTAGGGGGTGGTGTGAAGATTGAGAAGTGGCAGAGGGACAGAGACCTGGGTCTCCAAAGGAATTCTCTGGGACCCTTTCCTAGTCTCATGGGCTCCCTAAAATCTAAGTCAGGGTCCAGTGTAGGTGGCAACTCTATCCCAGGCAACTAGCTGCACATGTCTTCAAGGAGGGTGGTGATGAGCTTCAAGTTTCCTTCTCAGGATCTTTCTATTTTTCTACCAATATTTAGCCAATAGATCAGGTAAGGATGGGGAGAGACTCTTCAGGACCAGGAGGACCTCAGAAGATTCTTGGGCCAGTGCCTTAGTTTGCCAGGCTGCTATGACATATGCCACAGAAGGGGTTGACTTAAACAACAAGCATTTATCTTCTCATGGGTTCAGAGGACAGAAGTCTAAGTCAAGGCATTGGCAAGGCTATGCTTTCTCCCTAAAGTCTGCAGCCTTCTGGTGAGGGCTTGCCACAGTCTTTGGTGTTTTTTGACTTGCAGCTCAGCCTACTGTCACGTGGCCAGCTCTCTCTCCTTGGGTCTGCTCTCCCAGTTTCTGTTGACTTCAGGCTTCTGGCTCGTCCCTGTGGCTTTCGTAATATGGATTAAGACCCTCCCCCTGATTCAGTTGAACCACACCTTAGCTAAAACTAACCTCTTCCAAATGTCTTCTTTACACATGAGTTCATATCCACAGGGACACAGATTGAGATTAAGAACATGACTTGGCTGGGTACATTAGTCAATCTACCACAGCAAATGACAAGTGATGCTGTCTGGAGACCTGGGGCAGCTGATCTGGACTGGCCCTTTAATGGGAGAATCTGAGGATCTCTGGGAAGGGGGATCTAATTCTGGTTTGTTCTCTGAGGACTGGAACCTGTCACTTAAACTTCTCCAATGCAGACCAGGAGCTAGTCCTGCCCCCCAGTGCACCCATGGGTCCTGAAAGCTGCGACTCAGCAGAGCTCTGCAGAGCTGTGGGCTCCTGGGTTTCTGGGCTTCCAGAGCCCTGAGCTCCAGTCCTTCACCCTGTGACTCTTCCGCCTGTAGGGAGTGGGGCTCAGCAGGTGTTCTGGGGATTTGGCCTTTAATTTGCCTTCCCAGTGGTGAGTAATGAAAAATCATATCTGGGCTAGAGGGTGGGTGATTCCCAGCAAGCCAGTCCCACGTGGTGGCGTGTCCAGTGGTACCCGGCTCCCCATGGCAGCTTGATGGGTGGAGTCTCCTCCCTCTCCACTCCACCCTGGCGGGCCCTTCTCCATGTCGGGCCAGGATGTGACCACAAGTTCTCAGCAGCCTCAGGCAGCCCCAATGTTAAGACGCTGGGACGAGGCCAGCAGTGGGCAGGCCCAGCAGCCCCTCTGCCACCAGGTGGAGCCCCAGTGGGTTTGGCTCCTGATGCTGCCCTGACCTTCCCCACCTGCCACTCCCTCGGGGTCCTCTCAAAGTAAAAGCTCCATATCTTGAAGACCCTGCCTGACCCAGCCGGGACAGCTGCTCCACGGATGAGTCACGGTTTCCAGGGAGTGAAGTTCTGAGCCTGAAATATAGGAGAGGGGAGAGGGGGAGGGAGACAGAGAGACACACACATGCACACAGACTGAGCAGGGAGAGAGGGAAAGACAGAGAAAGAGAAAGAAGGAGGGACACAGAGAAAGTGAGAGACAGAGACAGAGGGAGAGGGAGGAGAGAGAGGGAGAGAACACAGAAAGAGAGAGAGATAAGGAGTGGGAGAGGAGCCAGAGGGAGAGAGGGGGGCAAGGAGAGGGGTAAGGGAGAGAATAAAAGAAAAGGAAGGGGGAAGGGAGGAAGAGGGATACAGGCAAAGGGAGAGAACAAGGGGGAATAGGAGACAAAGAGCTGCTGCAAACAGGCAGGGGACCAGCTCTGCTCACTGACCTGCCCAGCTGGAGGTCGGGGGTCACCTGGTGCCACCCCTCCCTGAGCTCTGAAGCCTGCCTCAGGGTGCTGAGAGGCCGTGCATTTCTGATGAACCAGACCCCAGCGGACACCCAGGCCACTCACCTCCAGGACTGAGTCCTGTCCGCCACAACCCCAGAGCCTCTGGAAGAAGCCCTCAGGGCCCGTTCCCTGCATGGGAATGTGCTCGAGGGCGACAGGCTAGGTTAATGGTGGCTTGCCTTTGACCTTCCTGGAAAGGAGAGTTTACCTGTCTCCATTCCTCCTCCCCTCCCCTGGCAAAGTAAATTCAGCTGGATTTTCTAAATTTTCTAGGGTCCAGAAAAAAGGTAACTCTGACATGGACCAACTCCAGTAACCTGCCAGTGGCTGCTTGGGACTGGGTGCTGAGAAGGGGCCTGGGGCTCTCCTGGGCTCCGTGGAAAGAAGCCTCTCATCAGTTAGCACGGCCTGCTGGGCACGTGGGGAGAGGCGCATCAGAGCAGGGGGCAGGCACTTTTCAACTTTACCTCATTGGCCAAGGTTAGCTTTCCATCTCCCCCCTCAGATTTTCTAGTCTTTAAATGTTACTCTTGCAGATTAAAAAGAAAAAAAATATATCATCTGGAGTAAATGAACGATCCAAAGTGATCACCTCCCTTTAGGAAATAGAAAATTTGAGGAGGAGCTTAAACAGAACAGAGGATAGGATCGATGCAGTTTGGCTGGCTCTTTCAAGCAGGAGTCTTACATGAAAATCATCCAAAATTGAGAGTGATTACAATTCAAGATAGGAATGCAGCTGCTTTTGGAGGTCTACACGTCTGGGACATGAAGGTTAGGCTTGCCTTTCTCCGCCCACAGGTGGAAGACACAGAGCTCTGTCCTCTGCCCTGAACAGGCCTAAATTTGCAGGCCACAGTCCTTCCCTGGGGAAGCCTGCAGCCTGGTTGGACTTGGCTCTGCTGCAACAAGTTCTACCCAGGGACTGCTTCCTCGAGGGTATTCACACATCAGCTAGAGAGTTACACTGAAGTCACGTATTTGGTTATTTACTCACCTCGCAAGATTTTATTGAGACTAGGACTTGAGTGAAGTTTGTTTATGTGGGAGCAGGAGGGAGGTGTAGGGGGAGGAAACAGGGAAAGGAGAAAAGGAGAAGGGGGCATGTTTTTCCAGACACCTCTGGAAAGCATGTGGATTCTGGGGGAATCATCCTTTCTCAGGACAAGCCTGTATCCACTAGCTCCTATCTTGGGGGCATCCAATGCATCCCAACTTCTAATATACACTCAGGATTTCACCTAAGTGGGTTTCTGAAACATAGGAGAAACCCCTGAGCAGAACAGCAGAGAGGCTGGTGTGGTGGGACAGCTGTGCACGGACATGCCCACAGTAGCTAGGATGGGTTCAGGGCTGCAGCAGCAGCATAGAAAGTGTCGGTTGTAACCTCTGATGAGGTCTCCAGACAGTTGCCTAAGGCTGAACTAAGGTGTCCTCCTGCAAACCTGTAACCACCATCCTGATTTGGACATTTTGAGGACAGAGTAATGCAAATGCTGAACCTCTAGTGGAAGTGGGTGGCAGCTTAGTACTGGGCCAAGGCCAGCCTCCCTTGGGAGTGACACCTGCCTGCCCTCCCAGGTCTACCAACACCTCACTGTCTGACTCAGGCAGAGCACTCGTCCTCTTTGGGACTTGGCTGCCTCATTGGTTTGTTTTGTGAGAAGGCTATTAAGAAGGCGCTAAGAAGACACGGTAGCCACATATCCACATTAAAAAAAAATTCTACATAGAACATAGAACAGGGAGTGACTTATCCTTTGTCATCCCAGAGGATGAAGCTGGGGACAAAGGTGGTGGTGGCATGTGTATGTCTTGTTTGGCTCTGTTGGTTGGTTTTTGGTACTCTGTCTTTCCCTGCAGGATTTGAGATTGGATTAGAAGAAGTAAAGGAAAACAGACAGTACTAGACTACCTGTTTGAAAGCCAGTGGTTTTCAGTGTGGTGCCGGAATCAGCAGCCACTGCATCTTCTGGGGACTTGCTAGCAATGCAAATTCTACTGGATCACAGCCTGTGGTGTGCGGCCCAACCACCTAGATTTTAACAAGCCACTGGGTGATTCTGATGCTTGCTCAAGTTTGAGAACCGCTCTTCCAAATAAAGAAAAAGATCTTTCCAATGGATACAACTGTCCCAAATTGCAATGGCTTTCCAGAAGCTTACAGGAGAAGGTTGGGTGTTGCAAAGGAAATGAACAGCTCACATAGGAAGTTCAACTGAAGTTGTTTGTTTGGCCACTCGTTCATTTAGCAAACATTTATCAAGCAGTGTCACCAGGTACTATCCAAAGAGACAGGTGACAGGAACAGAAATATTATACCAGACACCTGCTTTCAAGGGATTCTTGTTTTAATGTTCGCAGATAATAGCATCTCCTCGATAGTCCTGATGTCACATGGCTCGTGACTTGTGAGGTCCCAGAAGCCTCTATTCCATGCCCTCTGCACTTTGTTTTGACTACCAAACACTAGCTCGCTCTCAATGAATGCTCACTATTATTACAACATCGAGCAGACACTGGGTTTCCCAATGGAACCACCATCTTCCTGTTCACCCCTTCTTCATATGTCAAAATGGAAGGAATGAAGAAACCAGTGAGCCCGATGACTGTCCTGTCCATGCGTGAAGCCCCAAGTGAGAGGACTGTGGCAACTTCCTGTCCTGCACGTGATGATCTTCTTTCTTCCCTCTTATGAGTCACCCCTTGTCCCGTTAGTCACTCACCGGGGCTCACTCTTCTGAAAGCCAGAAATTGAATTATTGGGGCTGGGTGGCGGCTGAGGCTGAATGTCTCATTATGGAGGTGATCCCCAGAGAATGATGTCTCAGACAAATGAATATTCTAGATTGCCAAGATTTATCACTTTAATCGGGTAAAAAGCTAAAACTATAATATAGCTGTTTCTGTTTTTTGAAAATTCATATATATATATTTACTAGAAAAGATGTGAACTTACAAAATCATGCAAATGTTCAGAATTTCCATACAACACCCCTCCACCAACACACCACATTGTTGTGAAACATTTGTTACAGATTATGTACAGACTATACCACTAATGATGGTCCATAGAGTACATTTGGTACATTTTCCCCATACCCTCCTATTACTTCTTTGACACTGATGCAAGAATATTACAATAGTGCAGTTCACTATAGTCCAGAGGTTACATTAGCTGTATTTTCCCCCTGCATCTCCATAGTCTTACCACCTTGTGATAGTGATGTATGTTTGTTCTAGTTCATAGGAGGACATTCTTGTATTTGTACTATTAACCACAATTCTCATCCACCTCTGTGTTCACTATGCTATTCAGTCCCTAGATTATTCTCTAGCTTTCTTTCAATTATCTGTTTATTTTTAAAAACTGAATTATTACATGAGTGTTACATATTCCTTAGAGGAAAATTAGTAATAGAAATGAGCAAAACTAAAGTTAAGGAATAAATAAATCACCTTATATTCTAACTCCCAGAAACAATTGCTGTTAGTATATTGATGTGGTTCCTTACAAATGTTTTGTTGGTGTGTATGCGTGTACACAGATGACTGTGCATGGCCGTATAATACAGGCTTTTTCATTTTAAATAGGTCTTTTTTTTTTTTAAGATTTATTTTATTTATTTCTCTCCCCTTCCTCCCTGTTATCTGCTCTCTGTGTCCATTTGCTGTGTGCTCTTCTGTGTCTGCTTGCATTCTCAGTGGCATCGAGAATCTGTGTCTCCTTTTGTTGTATCCTCTTGCTGTGTTAGCTCTCTGTGTGTGTGGCACCACTCCTGGGTGGGCTACACTTCTTTGTGCTTTCCTTGTGGGGCTCATTCCTAATGTGTGGGGCTCTCCTATGTGGGGGTGACCCCTGCGTGGCATGGTACTCCTTGTGCACAGCAGTACGGCATGTGGGTCTGCTCCCCACACAGTCCAGGAGGCCCTGGGTATCGAATCTTGGACCTCCTATATGATAGGTGAATGTTCTGTCAGTTGAGTCACATCCACTTCCCTAAAATAGGTCTTTTAAAAAGATGGGAATGTAGTTTTTAAAAATTTTATTTCTCTCCTCTTTCCCTCTCCCCCTGCTGTTGTCAGCTCTCTGTGTCCATTCGCTGTGTGTTCTTCTGTGTCCGCCTGTATTCTTGTCTGTGGCACCAGGAACCTGTGTCTCTTTTTGTTGTATCATCTTGCTGTGTCAGCTCTCTGTGTGTGCAGCACCACTCATGAGCAGGCTGTGCTTTTTTCTTGTGGAGCGGCTCTCCTTGAGGGGGTGCACTGTTGCGCGTGGGGTTCTCCTACACGGGGAACACCCCTGCGTGGCACAACACTGCTTGTGTGCATCAGCTGTGTGTGTGGGCCAGCTTGCCACATGGGTCAGGAAGCCCTGGGTCAGTAAGACCTCCTATATGGTAGGCGGACGTTCTATCAGTTGAGCCATATCTGCTTCCCTGTATTTTTTTTAAGATTTATTTTATTTATTTATTTCTTCCCACCCCCTCATTGTTTGTTGCTGTGTCTGTTTGTTGTGTGTTTGTCTTCTTTTTTTTTTCTTTTAGGAGGTACTGGGAACTGAACCCAGGACCTCCCATGTGGGAGGGAGGTACCCAATCACTTGAGTCACCTTTGCTCCACACTTCTTGTTGTGTCTCTCATGTTTTCCTCATGTCTCTTGTTGCATCAGCTTGCTGCACCAACCCATTGCGTCAGCTCACTGTCTTGCTAGTCTTCTTTAGGAGGCACCGGGAACTGAACCTGGGACTTTCCATCTTTAGGCAGGAGCTCAATTGCTTGACCACATCTGCTTCCTGGGAATGTCTTTTGATGCCAATAAAGTTTCATGATCAATTTTAAAGCTACCTGACACACTCTGCTAGCCTGCATGTAAAATTTTCTCAGACAATAACTGTTTTTGAAGATCTCTTTTTAAAATGCATGAAGCTCTCTCCTGACTTCTTCCATTCCTGCTCTCCTAATCTGAGGCTATCACCATGACTAAGCTTTTCTCTGGGTGTTTTGGGTTCACAGGGTTCATCCATTAGCCAATAAACCCAGCAGGTCAAGTTTCAATGAAGAGACAGTTTGGTGGAGAGAAAAGTACTGCAGGTCTGGAATCTGGAGCAGATGTGGTTTAGCCGCAGATGAGCTGTGGAAGTGTGACATCACTGCTCTGGCCTCTTCTTCCTGGACAGAGCCAGGAATGCCTGTGACCCCCAGATGCCTCAAATAGGTCCTGCAGCTGCCTTCCTGGACCTTTTCTCTCCTCCCAGCCATGTGCTTGAGGAGACTTTCCTCAGGGAACCCTCAGTGTAGTTCCTGAGCTCCTGGGTGGGTGTGAGTTGGTCTGAAGAAAGGGTGGACAATGCCATGCAGAACTCAATTTTCCCATCATGAAATGGGTCCAGTGAGATGTTCTCCATCTGGTGATGTCAAGTGTCCTTAGGCTTGTCACAGGCCAGATGGCTCCAGGGCTAGCTTCTTGGATGTGCGGTCACCTCAAATACCTCAGACCTGCCCCCATTTGAGATGAGCCTTTAGAGAGGAAAGAGTCGGTGCAGAGGGAGATGCTCGTTAGCCACAGAATTGCACTTGGAGGTTGCAGATTTCTGGGCCACTTGTCAACTCCACCAAAGTGGACCCTTTGCAAGTGAAGCCCTGAGGATGAAGGTTTCAAACAAGGCCCCCCTAGAGCTGACACCCTCTGTCCAAGGTAATGAAAGGGAGTTTAGCTCATTGTTTGACTCTGAAAATGTTACTTTTCCTGGGTGCTTAGAAATGTTTGGCACTAGGAACTCCCTTTAATCATTGATTATTTACTGGAAGCTTGGACTAGGGTGAGAGGTGGCAAGGAGGAGGGAGAGGAAGGAGATGAGAACTGAGGGTTTTCTCCCAAGTTTCCATACTAAATTCATCTTTTCACTGTTTCACACAACAAATGTTTCCTTGCTTCTCTTTTTAGAATGTCCTTTCTTGCTCATTTAGTCATTGATTCTAAATCCCATCTTTCCCCTGAACCCCAGATTAATCCCAGATCTTGACTGCCAGTACCGTCCAGCCCCTGAGCCCTATCATCCCACAAAGGCAGGGCAGTGCATGCAGAGAAGAGTTGGGGAAAATGGCCATGATTTCATGGGTGCTTGATTGGGGAGGATGTGGCCAGGGCCCTGCCTGCAAATCTGTGTGGTCTGAATGGTCAATTTCATTTAGATTAAATTGGATTTATCTTGGCTCTGACCTGAGGTGATTTGGCTCTGATAAGAAGCCCTCTTCTAATGGAATCTTTTGGCTTCTGAAAAGTTGGCAGAATCACAGAGATTCAACCTGGTTCTCCAAGAGAAAGGGTATATACAATTTGAGAATTTCCTTGAGCTCTTGGAGCAGTGTTTCTATTTGCCAAATAACATTTATTGATTAATTAAACATTCATTAAAAACTCATTAGGCCAGGCACCTGTCTTTTGTGGTTGTATATGAGGAGTACACGATTAACTCATTGTAGATGAACTTTATCATGCTCCAGAAAAATTAAGATATGTTTCAAAAATATTCTTATGAAAATTAATCAATTTTAGGGATGCCACTTTCATGCATAAAGAATAGATAAAAGTAATACTTACTCATTTTTCACTAAAGATCTATTTTTTTATGTGTGTTTTCTATTTAAATCAATCTTTCTCATCCACCTGAAAGCTATTTTCATGGAAATCTTTCAGAAAAAAATTGCAAATTTTTCTGCCCTCTTCAACAAGGTGTTATGATTTTTATTTAAATTTGATTTTACTTGTGCTGAGTTGGAGTGGTAGACGGAAGGTCAAATGACCCGGTAGCCTGTAGACTACCCTTCCCCAATCACCCTACCTCCCCACCCAGTTCTGGGCCTGTTTGGCCCTTTTACTGACACAATTTCCACTGCTGCCCACATGTCAGTGGTAGGTCACCTTGATGACACACATGTGTCCCTGCTCTGCTGGTCTCACCCAGCCCATCCACTAGTTCCCTCTCCTTCCCACTTGTGGCCACACCATGGCCTCAGGTAAGTCCTGCTGCAGTAAGACTCCACGGCCTCTCCTTGGACCCACATCTTTCCCAATAACCCCCACTTCTTATCCTGCAGCACCCCCAATGAGCAGCCAGAAAATTCTTGTTAAACTGTCATTCAGATCATTCATTTTCCTGTCTATACCGTTAACAGCATACCACAGCCTAGGTGATAATTCCCAGAAGGCCTGTCCCCTGTTTTCCTTTGGTTCCTCCTTGTCATTTAGACCTCAGGTGAATCGTGCTTTTCTCTGAGACCTTTCCAGAACATTCCCCACCCCATCTCAAGGGAGTGCCCTGCCATAACCTGTCACAGTTCTTATTTCAGCTTTCTAAATAGCACTTGCCCAATGCACTGACTTGATGATTTCATGGCCCAGGAATGGTTGTCCCTGTAGCCTTGACATGCCAGGCGCAGCCCCTGGGGCACCCCTCAAGGAATGTGGAGCTCACAGACCTGAGCAGCCCCTGGAAGCTGAGGAAGACTCAGATGTCTGAGCAACATTCTTCTACCCCAAACGCTTAACTCTTTCTGAGCGTGTCAACAAGGCTCTTCCCAGCAACCTGTGAAGACAAGGTCCACACTGGCCTTGGGGCAGTGGGGCCTCCTACCTCCTGTCCTAGAGGCAGGCTTCCTGGCTTTTTGCTGAGAGAGCGTTTGGCAGCCATGTTGGTGGCAGCTTCTTCCTTAGTCAGTTGAAAGGTGCTACATGGTGGTGGTTCTGAGGTAAATCAATTTTAGTCTCCCTGGGATGTCAGGTCCAGAGATCTCCAAGCCCTGTGAAGGGGTACGTGGTGGTTTGGAACTGTATATACCCCAGAAAAACATGATTTTAATCCAATCCTGTGAGATTGAACCCCATTTTAACTAGGACCTATGGGTAAGGTTACTTTAGTTAAAGTGTGACCCACCTCAATCAAGATAGGTCTTAATCCTGTCACTAGAGTCCTTTATAGGCAGAATGAAACTCAGACATAGGAAGTCACAGATGGGGGCGGCGGACTTTGCCCAGTGGTTAGGGCGTCCGTCTACCACATGGGAGGTCCACGGTTCAAACTCTGGGCCTCCTTGACCCGTGTAGAGCTGGCCCATGCACAGTACTGATGTGCACAGGAGTGCCGTGCCACACAGGGTGTCCCCCGTGTAGGGGAGCCCCATGTGCAAGGAGTGTGCCCCATAAGGGGAGCTGCCCAGTGCGAAAGAAAGTGCAGCCTGCCCAGGAATGGTACCGCACACACGGAGAGCTGACACAACAAGATGACGCAACAAAAAGAAACACAGATTCCCGTGCTGCTGACAACAACAGAAGTGGACAAAGAAGATGCAGCAAATAGACACAGAGAACAGACAACCAGGGTGGGGGCAGAGGGGAAGGGGAGAGAAATAAATAAATAAATCTTTAAAAAAAAAGAAAGAAAGAAAGAAAGTCGCAGATGGAGCAGCCAGAAGCTGAACATCAATGGAACCCAGAAGAGAGAAGAGGCCAGGAGGCCAAGTGCCTTTCCATGTGACAACCTAAGGACCAAGGATCACCGGCAGCCAGCTCCAGAATGGCATAGTCTTTGGGGGAGAAAGCATCACCTTGAATCTGCCTTAATTTGGACTTTTCCCAACCGCAAAACCATGAGCCATTAAATCCACATTGCTTAAGATGACCCTTTGTGTAGTATTTGCTTGAGCAGCCCGGAAAATTAAAATAGGGTATTTTCTAAAACTTCATGAGCAAGGAAACTTTTGTGCAACCCCCAGAACATCTCAAAGTGCTCTGGTTGTGTGAAACCAACTTTAGTAAACACAGATTACTGAAACTTTACTAAAGTTTACTACCACAAATTTTAGTCAACACAGATCTTGGCATGTGGATGGCTGTGCTGCTGAGCTGTCTCCATGTCTGGGCCAGGAGAGGAGGTGAGGGGAGATGTCCAGTATAGCCTGAACCACTGGTCTTCCATCTGGGGCTTGGCCATCTGAGCTCTGTGGAACTGGAGCAGCTGCCTCTCATTCCAGGAAAGACACCAGCTCAAATTCCTGCCTGTACCTTGTATGGACAGTCTGTTCCCAGGAGCCTGCCCTGACATCTGAGGCCCTGGAATCCAGAAATACCTGGGGAAATGGAGTTGACAGTCCTGTGGGGTCATCAATCTCCAGAACAGCTTGTCCCCTGAGTTAGTGTCAAGCCAGTATATGGGGCAGGAATTTGGGTGGCTACATTGACTCAAGGCCCAAGTTAAGAGGTCTCTCCTATAACATCCTACAGAAACACACTGGGACCCCCAGGACTTCCATAGTTTAGGCAGTAGGAAGTGAATTTCCAAGTGTTCCAGAAGGAAGTACAAGGAAGTGGGCATCACCTGAGGGAGAATGAGGGATGAATTTGTCATTAGTCTGTCTTTTGACTGGAGGACCACCCACTCAAATCTGTCTTCTTTTTCCCTCCAGCTCTACAGCCAGAACTGGAACCCAGACTGGGACGTAGAACATGGAGTACAATTTAGACAAGAGAAGGAGTCTGATGCTATATTTAAGATGGCATCTCAGTGGTTTATAATTTTTCTCCCTCTATCTTTCTCTCCTCCCTCTCTTCCTTCCTTCCTTGAAATGGAGTTTCCCCCAGTATCACTAGCTTCTAAGTAAGGAACACAAAAGCTGTTAGATTTAAATTGCTTAACTATCCTTCTGGTTGGATAGAATCACACCTGCTCCATCAAAAATGATGTGCCTTCTATAAAACTTTGCATTGTTGTACAACTTCAAAACTTGGTTTTGCAACTCAAGCAAAAAAATATATTGTACACATGAAGATAAAGGTATTCATTTGTTCTTTTTCCAGATAATAAAATTCCAAGGACACTTGAAAGTGATGATTTAAAATGGTTTTATTTCCAGGTAACTATGCTACGGTTTTCCTTCAAGACACCATGAGTTACTGGGTTGCCTCTCCTCCAAAGACTCCTCTAGGAGGCCCCCTGTCCTGTTTATGAAACAAGGACAGCATAATCCTGACATCAGCTGGTGGCACATCCACCTCACACCTGCTCTCAGGAGGTCAGTTCAATCTCTCTTATACCACAGGAAGTTGCCTGCTTTCAACAGCTGCCAAGACATCAGAGGTCTTCTGGGTTGTTCAACATGGAGATAACCGCTCTTCCTGCTTCAGGGTTTGGCTTCATGAAAATCAGGAGTGTTGGCATTCAGGAGAAGAGCCTCCCTTTAAATAACACATGCTTAAGATAAATAATTCAGGGAATGTGGGAAAGCACAAACAAGAGCATGAAGACTGAGCATCCCACCATCCACGCGGCATTGTCATTTACAGGCAACAGAAGTGGGGGGACACATCATCAGCGATACCTGAGGATGACAAAATGCCCTGCATCACATTTTATTGGCTTGATTTGCTACCAGAAACCTGCAAAAACCACCACCACCCAGAAGGCTCAGTTGACATGGACTTTGCCTCTTACTAATTTGTAAGCCACGGTATAGGAAAGTAAACATTATTATTAAAAGAAAAGAGAAAACCCACTATGATCCCCTCATCCATTTGCCCAGCAAATATTTACTGGGTCCTCTCTGGGCTGCAGCTTTGTGTCCCTTTGGATCTCACCCTGAACGTCCCCTGATTCTGTTGCAGCATCTTTTGGAGACCTTCCTGCTGCACATCCTTGAACTTGGGGCTGAGTCAGCCTGTCTACCGGCAGCATCACTTCAGCCTGTCCCTGCACTGGTTTCTGCTGACCCATGCCCCCTCCTCAGAGTTCCTCCATGTCCATCCACTCTCTCCCTTTTGTGACCACCTCCTGCTTTAGGAAACCAGATATGACAAAGAGGTGATCTGATGGGGCTTCGTTCTTCCAGTCAGTTTTGCCACTCACCCTGTAAAGTCACAACAGGAGCCCCTCTTCGAGGCTGACTGGTCAAGTCTGGTTCCATCACCTCTGGATGTGGTGGCCATATCCAGGCCTCCAGTGTTGCCTCCTCAAACTTTTTCTGACCACCCCACCTAACATTTTGGCCTCCACCCATCCCTCTCTGGCTGGCTGCTTTCCCACAGTTTTCTCCATTGCACTTACCTGGCTGATTTTATAGCACAGATGTCTACCTGCTTGTCAGCTGTCACCCCTCTAGAAGGTAAGCCCCATGAGGGGTGACTTGGTTCCATCTGTTCACTGTTGCACCCCTAGAATTTCAGAGTAGGCACCTGATAAATGCCCTGGGATGAATGGATGAGTGAATGCATGATTCCAGGCAGAGCTACCTTACTTTGTCTCCAGCTCTTCTGAGCTACAGGGCTGAGCCTTGTGACTTTGAGGAAAGGAGGGTGAGAATCCTCATGGGGCATCTGAGCTGGCCAAGGCTACATGGACACTTTTATCTAGTGCCCTATTCCAAAGTATTCCAGGAAGAGGTCTGAGGAAGTGGAAATGTTGTGGTGATGGGGCATACAGGCGAGATGCCAGATGTCATGGCCACCATGCCCCGCCTCCCTAACTGTCCTGCCTGGTCATCCATTTACTGATCCTTCCAGCCTCAGCTCCAATTTCATCTCCCCTTGTGTTCCCCACTGGAAGAGGACTTGATATTTCTGTTTCTTGCTTCACCCTGCATGGCACAGAGCTCTGCTCTTGGGTGTACTGTCATTTAGCCATTTGTTTAGGTCTCTGCTGAGGTGGTCCCCCAAAGGACAGAGACATGCATCACTTTTCTCTGTAACCCAGTATTTTAGGACATAGGTACTCAATGAGCATTTATAGAATTACATGGAGATCATCCCTGAAGACCAGTGGCCACGGCTTTAGGAGGCAGGAGCAAGGGAAGGGAAGGGGTAACTTGTGCTTCACTGACTGAAGAACAGCTTTCCCCAAAGGCAGGGCCTTAATTTTACACTGTGGCTACATGTGTTTCCCCTCTGTGCATAGAGGGCCCCCGGAAAAGCTTAGTGATGAAGTTCCCTCTGGCTGACTCAAAGCTGCCTGGTGACATGCGATCAGAGAGAGCTCAGGGGATGGACAAGCCCAGGGATGTCTGGCCATGGCAGATTCCATGCCAGCCAGGATGCTCAGCTTAGGTTAACTCCTTGTAGAGTCTGCTTGACACTCCCAAATCACCTGTTGGGGAGTGGTGGAGAGAAATCAGTCCAGCCACGGTTTTCTGAAAAATCTAATCCTGAGGATAGCTCCCTAATATAACCAATGACATTGGGTCATTTCATTTCTGTCATCATTGCTCATATCTCCCAGTTTCACAATTAAAAAAAAAAATGCATCTTTGGCTTTTTCTTTCAAGTAACATTCTTGTAAGCTCCTGGTTACAAGCACAACATGTTAGCACTCATGACATGGATGCTTTCATCTTATCTGTCTGGGGTTCCAGAGAAATCCCAACCAGCTGATAAAATCAAGTAATATTTTAAGGGAAAAGGCAAACACTAGAAGAATTTTTTTAAAGTCACGTAGTAAACTCAAATTAGGCAATGGAGGGTGTTTTGGTTTCCTAGGCTGCTCAAGCAAATAGAATCTATAAAAATGAAAAGCATGGAAGCCACTTGCCCATCAGGCTCCATCTAGGAATGTTTCCCCCCCCCCCCCCCACATCCATGCACATAGGTATGTGCAGTGATATTCCAAGGAACGTGCTTAGAAAGGCATTCACTTTACTTAACAACGGTGGTCATGACCAAATAAATCATGGCACAACCACACAACAGAAGCCTCACTCTGTGGTGCTAAAAGCATGAGGCAGCCCTGTATTTTTGTTTTATAAGAAAAGCCAAGTGCAGAGTGGTTTGTATTCTCTTGCAGAGGGAATCATTGTTGGTGTTTATATGTGCGTACACAAGAAATCAATTCCAGGCTGTGCCCTGTAAATTCTAAAACACCATTTGATTAATTCTTTTAAATTAATTAATCAGTACCCTTCTGTCCTAACATTATCCTTCACCTAATAGTCTTATTTCTAGTTTACTCCCTATTTCAAATATCCTGACAGATGTTATGTCAGCCTACACATTAGTTGATAAAACGTGTGTCTTCATTCCTGATTTATAAAATAAGGTCAACAGATCAAGAGTGGACCTGTCAATCCCCAGGGATATCTGAACAACAGTTTGCATTTTTATTCCTGGAGGAGATGCCTTAGTTGGCAGTTACCCTGAGAACAATCTCCATGGAAAGTGGTGACTGGTTTCTAAGATGACACCAAAGAACCACATATTCCATAATTCATGCCTCCATTTGGTTCCCGCTCACATAGAACCTGGGCTGAGTTCTGACTCACTCATGGAAGGTGGTGAAAGTGATGTTGTGCTGGTTCCAGACCTACCTTTAAGAGCCTGGGTAGCTTTGCTTCTTCCCTCTTGAAACACTCGCTCTTGGGGACCTGAGCCACCATATAAGATCCACCTTCTCTGCTGGAGAGACCACATGGAGAGGCACAGTACACTCAGGCAGAAACCCAGGTCTGATTCACTGCCATATGGCACGTTCCTTTAAAAGACTGGGCTCCTGGATGGACCTGTGCACTGATAGGCTTGGAAGATATGGTTTAGCTATCTATACCATCTTAGAATTATCTTCCCTCTGGATAGCTGGGAGAGATATGGACAGTTTTGAGTTTAAACCTCAGGGTTTCACACATCAAGGGACTCATGTCCAGAGCTGGTAAACTGTTCACAACCATAGTCTAAGAAGGAGCATCATGGGAGTCCATCCCTGGCCCCTTTGTATCCCTTTTCAGTCCTTTTCCTTCCAAACATGGGTGTTTCAAATGTAATATCCAAATCTGACAATGCCTGTTGACATTCAAAGTAAATTTGTACCTTTGTCAATGATGCCTGATATAATGCAAACACAAAAACCTGACACTGATGCTCCTTAAATCTCAGCAAATCTCTTTCAGACTGCAGCCTGAGTAAATTGGATAGGCAAACAGATGGCATTAAAAAAATAAATCTTAGCTGAAATCACAATGAAGCTATGTAGGAAAGAGCCACAAATACACCACCTTCCATCCACAGAGAAGTCAAAGGTCAGGAAAGAGAAACTCCACCTGGCACATCCTTCAAGATGGGCTCTGAAGGGAGGTGTTTGGCTGTAATCAAAGGCTGTAATCAAAGCCCCACACATGGTCTGTCTGTGTCTGTGTCCCAGGCCAAAGGTGTCAGTTCCTGGGGTTGAAGTAAGGCCACCCCCATGGTCAGTGCAGTCATTGTCAGTATCTCTAGACTGTGAGCCTGGGAACAGCAGACCCTGAGGCCCAGGCTGCTCATTCACTGCCACCGGTGAGCCCCAGTCCCAGGGTCCCTCTCTGCAGTCATGCTTCCTGGGCTGGGCAGTGGCTTTGCCCCACCTTCAACCTTCCCCATCAACTTCCCAGTTACTGATATTGTTAGGAAAACTCCTTTGGAAATCTGAGAATGCAGGGTCCCCTGCTGGTGCTGCCTGTGGCTCAAGTCTGGCCTGAGAGCCTGGCCAGAGCTTGGTGATCCTCAGATTCACCCTCTTCAGGGGCTGGCTGGGGGTGAGACCGTGTAGGGAGCTAGATTCTCCCTCTTTCTGCTGGCTCAGGATCCCTGGAATATTGACACAAGCTTCGGCCCTACAGCTATAAAAGAATCTTGCGTTCTTGGCCCTAAGCCCTCCAAAGGGAAACATTTAGGCAGAGGAAGACTTCACCTCATTAGAACCCTCCCTCCCCATTTTTTTCAATATGAAACCCAGAGATTCCTGGTCATTATCAGTAGTCAACCAGACCTTCTGAACAACAGAGGCTATAGACAGTCTAAGACGGAGTCAGTAATATGAACCCCAAAATCCAAGCTTCAGGAGGACCATTAACAGCAGCTCACAGTGTTTATCAGGCCAAAAGAGATTAGAGTTTGATTCTAGCTTACAGGGTAATCTTATAGTAACCCATGTGACCAGAGGGCTAAAGTGAAATATATTGAAAATAGCAAATGAGGGTGTATTAGTCAGCCAAAGGGGTGCTAATGAAAAATATCAGAAATCTGTTGACTTTTCTAAAGGATATTTATTTGGGGTAAAAACTTACAATTACAAGGCCCTAAAGAGTCCAAATCAAGGTAACTTCCTCACCAAAGTCTGTTGCCACATGTTGAAATAAGATGGCGGGCAATGTCTGCAAGGGTTCAGCCTTCTTTCCTCTTAAGGCTCCATAGTCCCAGCTCCTTCTGATCTCAGCTGTAGACTAGAGGGCTCATTTCTTTCCTGGCTCAGCTGCCCTGCTCCCTTCACAAGGTCAGCTGTAAATTATCAGACAAATGGCTCATCTCTCTTCTTAGGGCCACGTGATCCTCTCCCATATCTCTGGAACTCCTTTCCTCTTTTCTCACCTATCTGCTTCTTTGTGTCTCCTTGATTGAGTGTCTGTTTATGTAGCCCACAAAGGGGGCAGGGACTCAAACATAATCCCCTAATGACATGGTCAAATCAAAACCCTAATCTTAACAAATTAATCAAAGACATCCCAGGTGAATCTAATACAATCAAAGGGTATCACACCCAGAGGAACAGACCAGTTTACAAATATGATCTCTCTTTTTGGAATTCATAAGTAATCTCAAACTTCCATAGTGGGTGAGAAGATAGAACAACTGGAACTTTCCCCTATTGCTGGTGAGAATAGAAAATATTAATAGTATAGCTATTGCAGATATATGTTATTATAAAGCTAAATCCACATCTGCTCATGATGCAACAACTCCCATTTTGAGCATTTACTCAACAGAAAGGAAACATATATCCAGAAAAATATTTGTACAGTAATGTTTATAAGAGCTTTATTCATAATCCTCAAAACCATCAACAGGAGACTGGACACAAATTTGTGGTATGTTCATTTATGCAATGTAACACTACTCAGCAATAAAAATGGACTGATGGCTGACTCCAGAGCACAGATAAATCTCACTGTTACAGTGTGGAATTAAAGAAGCCATGGGTAAAAGAGGATACATGGCATGGTACTATTTAGATAAAGTCTAATTCAGGCAATAGAAATTGATTGTGATGGACATCAGATCTGTGTTTACTTGTGGAAAGGGGTCAGGAGGGTTGGCTGCAAGGGTAGGAGGGAACTTTTGGGAGTGAAAGAATGTTCCCTATCTGTTTGGAGATGGTGGTTACAAAATGTATACTTAAGTTCTGTGCATTTTAGCATATGTATATTATGCCACAATAAAATTGATTTTTTAAAAATAGACACATCATTTGCTCTGATTCTTGTCAAAACCAGAGATTTTCTAAAGAACAAAACTAGTTCTCCAGCACCTAATAATGGGAGTAGGAGTGTTTAGTGGAGGTTTGGGAGATAATGGGTGATAAACGGTCTTCTAAAAAATAGAAGGGATGATAAAACACATAAGAAGCCAGCACCTATCAGCTCTCATTATGTGCTAATGCCATGCAAAGGACTGTACCTACAGTTTCCTCATTCGATTGTTAAAATAATTTAGGAAGCGGATTTGGCCCAATGGATAGGGCGTCCGCCTACCACATGGGAGGTCTGTGGTTCAAACCCTGGGTCCCCTTGACCCGTGTGGAGCTGGCCCATGTGCAGTGCTGATGTATGGAAGGAGTGCCCTGCCACAAAGGGGTGTCCCTTGCATAGGGGAACCCCACACGCAAGGAGTGCACCTCGTAAGGAGAGCTGCCCAGCGCGAAAGAAAGTGCAGCCTGACCAAGAATGGTGCCATGCACAAGGAGAGCTGACAGAACAAGATGACTCAACAGAGAGAAACACAGATTCTCGGTGCCGCTGATAAGGATAGAAGTGGTCACAGAAGAGCACGCAGCAAATGGACACAGAGAACAGACAACTGGGGCAGGGGGAAAAATAAATAAAAAATAAATCTTTAAAATAAATAAATAAATAACTTAAAATAGCATCTTATCCCACATCACAGTTGAGGCTCTAAGGTACACGGTGGCCACACAACCAGGCCCGGCTCCATCATCTATGTGGTCCTTGTACAGAAACTATTAAGAAAATCAAGGTGGCAGCAGTAGAGCTTTAAGCTTGGTCCCTTCTGAGCACTGGCTCTTTGGACTGCACAGGTTGACCACCCACTGAGCCACCCTCACAATCGCTCATTCACTTGACACGTATTTACTGAGTTGAAGCTAGTGGCGGGTGCTGAGTTTGGTTTTGATAAATCGGGCTATCACCAAGGCACCAAGGCTCCCTGCTCCCAAAGACCTTGCCCTATTGTGAGGCCTGCTGAGCCTGGAGTCTTCTGTAGGGGGATGCTGGGCCTCTCCTACCTCCTTCCCCATGGGATGGGGTCCAGAGGGAAAATAGATTGTGTACAGGCCGTGCCCTACTGGTTCAGCAGCAGTCACTTTACACTTTGAAAGAAAAGACTTCTGGTTCTTTTGGAAAGTGGAGTAGGAAGTGCTTTGATGGCAGTTAGGGCCTCTTCTTTCCATCCTGAGCATGCAAAGTGCTTAGTAGGTATGACGGTTAACCACCACACCAGGGAACCAAGAGAGTCTGCAACTGCAAGCAGGAGAGTCCCATCCATCAGCCATGTGGGATCTAAGGCCCCTCTAGATTTAGAGGTGGAATGGACATCATCATCACCATCCCAGGGTCCTCAGGATGGAGGAATAAAATTTGGACTAGAGTGAACTTACTGGTATTCTACTACAGAATTATTATGACTAACAATGGAAAAAACTGTATCATTGATGTGGAGACAGTGGCTGAGGGAGTTGTTGGAGGCAGGGAGAGGGAAAAGGGGTGTAATATTGGGGCGTTTTTGGGACTTGGAGTTGTCCTGAATGATATTGCAGGGACAGATGCAGAACATTATATATCCTGCCATAACCCACTGAATGGACTGGGAGAGAGTGTAAACTACAACATAAAGTACAATCCAAGCTGTGTAGCAGTGCTCCAAAATGTATTCACCAAATGAATGTGCCACACTGATGAAAGAGGTTGTTGATGTGGAAGGAGTTAGGGGTGGGGTGGGTGTGGGGCATATGGGAACCTCTTATATTTTTTAATGTAACATTTTATGTGATCTATGTATCTTAAATAAAAAAGATAATAAAAAAGTGCCTAATGAATGCTATTCTTTTTTTTCTTTTTTAAAATTTTCTTTCAAATGTTACATTCAAAAAATATGAGGTCCCCATATACCCCCCCACTCACCCCACCCCTCCCACATCAACCTCTTCCATCACTGCACCTGGCGAATACATTCTGGAGCAACACTATACCACATGGTCAGTGGTCTACATCGTAGTCCACACTCTCCTCCAGTCCACCCAGTGGGCCAAAACAGGACACACAGTGACCAGCATCCATCCCTGCAGCACCACCCAGGACAACTCCAAATCCTGAAAATGCCCCCACACCATATCTTTTCTTCCATCTCCCTACCATCAGCAGCCACCGTAGCTACCCTCTCCACTCATTATTACAATTTCTTCCCTTACAAATCACAATAGTTCCCCAGCAGAACACCAGTAAGTCCACTCTAATCCATACTCTATTCCTCCATCCTGTGGACCCTGAGATGGTTATGTCCAGTCCCCCTCTACATCAAGAGGGGCTTAGATTCCAATGGATGATGGATGCAATTCTCCTGCTTGCAGTTGTAGGCACTCTTGGCTCCCTGGTGTGATGGTTGACCCTCTTCACCTCCCTATCAGCTGGCCAGGGTAAGTCCAAGAAACCAGAGGGTAGGAGCCTTAAGTCTGCTGAGGCCCAGGGCCTGGTCATAACATGGGAAGTTCAGAGATTCAGGTCTCCTGAGTATACATCAACCCAAATGCCAACCACAGGTCCATTAAAAGTAGCAGAAGAGGCATGTGTAGAAAGGTCATATCTGAGTCCAACTCCATCACACTCAGGAACACAAACTCCAAAGTAGGGCCAACTGATATGGCCCTAAACTCTAGAGCCATCTGCCATGACTATAGAACCTGTGGATCTCTGCAGCCCTCAGGAGAACCAGCACCTGGGTTTCCATCTACCTTGGCTGTCTCTGGTACCCTGCTGAGGCATGCATAAGCATCACCCCTCTCTGATGACCTCCCAACTCTTTTTTGGAGACTCATAGCCATATAAACTCACTTGTCCTTTCCATGTCCCCCTTTTATCCAAGTCAAAAAGCAGTTTTTAACACCTGATATTACATGTAGGCTGAGATATTCTGCCAGTCTTAGTTGACCCCTTTATTCAAGGTCTTTTTCTAGTTACATCATCAGCTGGCACTTGGTAGTAATCCCTCAGCACCAGGGAGGCTCATTCCTGGGAGTCATGTCTCACGCTGGGGAGAAGGCAATGCATCTACATGCTGAGTTTGGCTTAAAGAGTAGCCACATTTGAGCAACATGGAGGCTCTCAGGAGGTAACTCTTAGGCACCCCACAGCTCTAGGCCTAGTTCATATTTCAGGCACACAGGCTCATAATCAGAGCCACCAATATCAAGGGTTCATCATTGCACCATCCATCTTTGTTGGTCTTTGCCATTGCACTTGGGGGAATGCTATTCTTGAGGCTACCTGCTAATGGAGTGAGGGATGGAGAGGGATGGTGAGCATTGACCCTGGGTTGGAGTTGTTTTGTTTTCATTCTTTTGTTGCTAAATGAGCAGTTCACCAACCCAGTTCCACTCCCCTGGGGAAGATAAGCCAATGGCTCTACGAGCTCTGAGGACTAAACAGAAAGATTATGTTGTAGACTCAGTTGTACAGTCTCTGGAGCTGGACATGAGCCCCTGCCCCCTCCGCCCCCTCCCTTTTAACTCTATGCTTAGCATTGCTGGGACCCACAGTCAAGGCAGAACAAATCCATGCTGAAGTTGACTTGTATGCATTGGGCTGTTTTTCTTGGGTGTGGGGGGATAAAGATAAGAACCAGAAAATTAAATAGTGCATGATCTACTAGAGCATAAAATAATTAGAATAATTATGCTGACAACGTAATGACAAGAAACCTGGATTTACCAGATAAAGGGGGAGAGCAGCAGTAAAATTATCTGCTGCTTGTCTAAGAGGTCATTGGGCTGCTTGAGCTGAAGTTCTTGATCCTTGGTTGGCCTGACCTGTCATTTCACATGCTGAGGGATGTGTCGGCCATCCTCCCAACTTGTGGTCAGATTATTGAGAGGGTGCTTCCATGGTAAATTCAATTTAAACTTGTGGGCACCATGTAAGTCAAACAAATATGACAACTAGCAGCTGTGGGAAACATGATTGATGTTCATTTGGCTGAATCTTTCAATTACAACAGAAAAAAATTAAAAAGCTGATTCATGGAAAAATGTAATTGGAATGTTCTCTGGTGGCCTTAAGGAATGCCTGAAAAAAGTGGTAATTGCCCAATAGCAACAAACATTGGGAGAGGCTTTGCAAGGCCTCTTGAGGTCTCAAACATCTGGATTAATTAGTGGGGAATAAGGGCACTTAGATGGCTCCAGCTACCAAGAGACCAGCACAGTGCAGGTCACATTTGTTGACCAAATCAATAACATGACTTTGGGAAGCCCCATTTTCCCAAACTGAGTTTCTTAGAACACTAGTGTCCTATAAGATATTAATTGGTATTACTTAAAACAGAAAAAAAGAAGAGTTCCATGGTCCATTGAGATTGAAAACACTAAAGTTTAACAGATTTCTTTATTTAGGAATTTCGATTGCCTTTGACATGAAAATAAACTTTTCATTTTGAAATAATTTCACACTTACAGGACAGTTGCAAAAATAACAGAAAACCATACAGAGAACCCCTTCTCCTCCTGCCCAGATACACAATTCCACCAATTTTAACATTTTGCCCTAGTAAGTCTTTTGAATCACCAAGAGGGACATGAGTACACAGCACACTCAAACTCATTTGACAAAACATTCAAGCATATTTTGTTTCTTTTTAAAAATGTTGGGTATTTATTAACTTAATGTGGAAAATCAATGACCAAAGAACAAGAGCTTGCCTAATACCACCTGACAAAATCTAGAGATAGCTGAATATTTTACACTTCATTATAAAGTTAGGAGGGCTGATCTATTTTTCTCCATTCAAAGCCTTGGCATGGAAATCGGAGTGAAAGGACATTTTGTTTGCTTTTGCATCTTTTGACTTCTCTAATACCCAAGTTCAAGTCCTGGTGCTTTGGGGAAAGTGTGTCATAAGTAAGCCAAAACATTAGATAAGCAAGAGGAACAATTTGGATTTGTAAGCCTTGTAAGTTTTGGCTGACAATTTGCCTCCTAACTGTGTTTGTGTTAGGCTTATGTTTGCTCCAATTCCCTGGGCGTGACTGGAGGATGTTATGACATGGAATAACCAACAGCTGCCCAGAGGCTCAAGAACCTGCCTGGTTCCTACATCTGTACTGCATCCCTATAAGTTGGATAGGTGTGGGCTCAGGACATGCATCTTCATTTGGGGGACTGGATAAGCCACCCCTGAGATAAGATTCCCAGGAAGTATCAGTAGGAAGTGGTGGGATGAGATGGAGATGACTTAGCATGCTTCTGTGAGCAGGTCACTGCTGTGGGCGCCTGGAGCTCAGTCTCACAGGGGCTCTTCTGGAAGACTTTTGGGACATGCCCCTCAGGAGTGAGAAAAGTGGGGTATTTGTCCTCCAAGCCTCATCTCTCATTGACTGAGGGTTGTTAACATCTAGACTCTTTCTTTGGACCACCGGCCAGAGAAAGCTTCTTGGGAGAAGGACACAGGGGAGATGTTTGCACTAAGAAGCCCGCAGTGTCTTACTGAATGGGGCATACCAAGTGATGGTAGATGGGACCTAGAATGGGTGATGGTCTCCCTGGGTTACACTCAGATCCAGCATTTTCAGGTCCCACGATTTTTGGTCAAAAGTTACTCTGAGAGTGACTTCTAGTCTTACAAATCCCTCCTGTCCATGCTCCAGCTTCAGCATCATCCAAACCACCTCCCAAGAGGCTGCCCTGCTTCCAAACTCCTCTGAATTTCTGTTCTTGCCTTCCAGGCTTCCAACTGGCTTTTCAATCCAGCTCCAAACCCTCCCCAAACTTGGAAAGCCTGCAGTGCCCCAAATCCCCACCAAGTCTTGCTCTCTGTCCCTGCCTTTGGTGGTCTCTTCTGCCACGGGGCCTAGAGAGAAGTCACAGAAGTGTGTTTTCTTCCTAGGCAGGCTGTCCACATCTAAAGAGCAGGAATGAAGTGCTGACCCACCCACTGCCTTCTGTGGCACTTTCCTGCCCTCCCAGTAGGGGGCTGAGATTGGGGCCACTGCTCTGAGCAACATGAACCCCTATTGGACAGGGGTGGAGTCCAATCTGTGGAGGCCTCCTGCTCAGGCCCTGACTATCTTCCCAACCAGGGAATGCTCTGACATATACAATACACAAGTACAACCATTTCTCATGACCAAATCTGTTGGACATAAGAGTTTGTCACGTTGGGAGAGTGGATGTGGCTCAAATCGCTGAATGCCCATCTTTCACATGGGAGGTCCCAGGCTTTGTTCCCAGTTCCTTCTGAAAAAACAAAAACCAACCAAAAAACAACAAAAAACAACAAACAAAACACAGTGACAAAACCAACTCAGAGGAGCTGATGTGGCTCAGTGGCTGAGCGCTGGTTTCCCACATACGAGGTTCCAGGTTTGATCCTCGGCCCCTGGTACCTCAAAAAAAAGAGTTTGTCAAATTGCTATAAAGTTTGTCAATGCCTGCTCTCCTTTCCATGCTGATCTCATTCACTAATGAGTAGAGTGCAGACCAGCAGTGGGTCATAGACCACACTTTGGGTACTCCAGAGTTGGGTAGAGCTGGGATTACTTCTCACTTTCAGATTGGGTGATTTTTTTAATTTTAATTTTAGAATCTCTGAGCATCAATTCATTCCTGCCCCAAGCAAACAAATTGGTCCTCTGGGTGACATACAAAAGCAGCCTAGGTGTCCTCACCAGGGTCACCAATCTGCTGGCGTGGTTGATTTCATTAAAAAGCTACAGGAAAGCAATAGCATTCCTGGGCAGCTGGGAATGATTGCATATCATTCCCCTACCAAAGCTGGGTCCTGGCATCGTGGACTCTGCAGCAGTCCAGTCAGGGGAGGCTGGAGCCTGTGAGGTGGGCAGCCAATCCATCAGACCCATGGCTTCTATTACATATCTGCTTCCAGCTCTGAGGCTCCAAGAGTGAAAGGTCTGTGGGGAGCATGGGGGCCGTGGTCACCCAGGGCATCTTCAGGAGACCTGAACCCAGAGATGCAAGAACCAGAAGACATCAAAGCCCTGCATCTAGGACATTGCAAAGGGAAAGTAAAAGGACTCTTGTCTCGAGTGGCCACAATGCTGATAAGGGGCGATCAGCCAGCGGATTCTGGAACTCACAGTCCCAGGAAAGTGGAACTTTGCCCTCACTTGCAGGATGCATCTGGGGCACTTGGAAAGACACCATCTCTGGTGATGAATCAAAGGAGCATCTCTGTGTAGATACATCAGGTAACAAAAGTCCTTAGAGAGCCCATTGGATGCAAACAAAAATAGGCAAACCACAGATATACAGAATGGTGTTTCTGAAGGGAAATTGTGGTTTTTTGGTTTTGGGACAAGTTTCTAATGTATATATTTCTTCATTTGTGGATTCCTCGAGTCAACCCCTTTATTCTCCAAGATGAGAAGAGGGCTGGAGAGATGGAGAAGGAGTGGCCAGGAAAGAGGGTGGAGAAAACATTCAGAAAGAAGGTGGAGGTTGCTGGGTTGCTTGTGCTGGGGTTTGAGGAAAAGGTGGCCAAGCAGGAATTTTAGGTCATGGGACACATTTATTCAATTAACAAATGTTATTGAGTGCCAACTTCACCCCAGTCACCGGGTCCACTGCCCAGTATGGACTGAGGAAGAAAATAGATGTGAGAATGCCCAGCCTATGGCTGGGGGACCTGAGGGTGGCCTCCCTTGGTGCTTCCTTCTCCCCACTAAGAATGTGCATTGGGTCTATTGTGAGGAGTGGGAAAGCCTTGGGGAAGCTTCTTTTTCCAGCAGCAGTCACTACTAAGCATTGGCTGCATGTCAGGGCCTCTCCAAAAAGGTGACATTGACAAGATGAAGCCCTGTCCTTGGGAGCTGCAATTCCAGGGCTTCCAGTAGCCCAGAGACCAGGACAGATTTGCAGTTTTGCTCTTGGCACAGTGCTGGGCTCATGGCTCTTGGTAGTTTGTGGTCTCCCCAAAGTAGACTCTGAGAAGCACAGCAGGGAAGGGAAGGAAAAGGATAAAGGTGAGCTCCTGAGTGGGTGACCACTTGGCTGGATTCCTGGATCCCTCTGGGCAACGGGTAGAATGTACCATGACTCATCTTGCAGAGGGAAGGGGAGCTGGGAAATTTGTCTACTGTTTTGAAGGTGTTTCCAGGGGGTGTTGAGTCCTCTCTCTCCTAACCTGCCTTGCCAGGGGCTGACAAGGAGTTGCCACAGTGGAGGAGAAAATCCTGTGGCAGGAGCAGATATGTGAGGGCATCCGAGGTGGCAGCTCTCTGCTGCTACCAGCACCCTGTCACCATGATGGGCAAACCCAAGGGAGCAGGGGGCATGGTGGGACAGGGACAGTGCTGCTGGGAGCTCAGGAGCACACGAGGCTGCGGGTAGGTCTGAGCCCAAGCTCTTTGCCAGCCAGCAGGAGAATCTGTGACAAGACAGCCAGTGACTGTGCTCAGGTTTGGGGATGGGGGAAGAGGGTTTAATGTGGGACTCTTTTAATCAAAATATAACTCATCCATGGTTTTATCCTTTTCCCAACATGTCCTGAACACCCACCATCTGTGGGGAGCTTGCTGGGTGCTGGGAGCGCTGTGCCTGATGGAATTTTCATTCCAGGGTGGGACAGATAAGAAATGTGAAATGATGGCTTCAGAAGGCTAACACAGGAGCCTGGGGTAGAAGGTGAGGGCCAGGCTTTGCCGATGACAAACAGCCATGTGTCTGGTGGTACAGGGAAGGTGGTGGCAGCAAGGCAGAGCCCACGCTGAATCTAGGGACAGTGAGGAGACCACGTGCTGCGAGCAGGGAGCTGGGGGATGGTAGGAAGCTGGAGCCACATGTGGCCAATGGGGGCTGTCAGAAGGATGTGGGATTTTGTGGGATTTTGTTCCCTTAGGAGGGGCCAGCAGAAGTTGGAAGCTGGGAGTGTCATCACCCAATGTATGCTTTGAAAGGAACACTCTGGAGGCTGGTGAAGGAATCAGCAACAGGGGGCAAGAGGGACTATTAGGAGCCTACGGCTCTGGGAGTGGCAGAGGAGGCTGGGCAGGGTGGCAGCTAAAGGGGTACCAGAAGGGATCATTTGCAGATTTGCCAATGGGTTGGATATGGTGAGAGGAGCAAGTGAGTGAATGGGGGTGCTATTCATGGAGATGGGGACCCCAGGGAGAGAAGCAGGCCTGGGGTGATGAAAAGAGGGTGGAGTCTGGCTGGGCTGAGTTGAGACATCCACAAGGTGGATCAAAGTAAGGCCGTTCCCCTGGGGACCTGGTGCCCAGGATGCCAAGTCTTGGGGGACATGAGAGGACAGAGGGGACGGAGGCCCAGTGGGACCTGGTGGTGGAGATCCATGAGAAGGCTGGGGCCTCAGCGCTAACTGCTAGGACAGGGGACTGCGCCATGGAGCAGGGCGTGGCTGGCGGGGTCCCACAGGGCACCGTGGAGTGGGTGGGGCTGAACAGGGCACACCCAGGGGATGCATGCAAAGGCACGGGGTCTCGCCTGTTGTGCTGGGCGTGCAGATTCTTCTCCTGATAAGTTTGTACAGTCCGAGGGTTTTGACAGATGGCCTTTTCATCAGCTGTATACTGGGCAAGAAGTCCCCTTTATTGTTGCACTGCAGGAAGGAAGACATGTTATTTTAGCAAGGCACTTGCTGCTGGCGGGCTCCTGGTTTGTTTATCTGCCCACTTGGTCCTCTCCTCCTGCTGCCAGGAGTGGGGTGTGATGACGCGTTGGCTTCCTGTCTTCGGCCCTGCCCTGCTCCTACTCTGAAGGCTGGCAGGAGGCCGTGGCCGGGAAGTAGGTGCAGCTTCAGTCTCATCCATGAGGCACCCCAGTGGGCAGACCCAGCAGAGCTTTGGGATGAAATCAGGGTATGAGTGAGGGTGACTGTTCCCCACTTCTAAGGAGAAACAGCCAGTATATCTCCCCAGGAGGAAGGGAGAGCCCAGAGGGCAGTGGCAGAGCAAACAAATGCAGCCTCCCCTAGCTCCTGTCCTTGCCTCATTAAAGATGAAAAGTATGGCCCCAGGAGAAGACTCGCTTCATCCGGGGCTGTGCCTGGACAGTCTGATGGGCTGGTCCCTGAACCCATGGCTGTGTCCTTCTCTAGGCTGCGTCATCTCATCCCCGGAGCCACCCCTGGGTGGAATCAGCCCTTTCCTTCTTCCTCCTCTGCTCCCTCATCCTTCTCAGTCTCATCTCCTGTTTCCCAGGTCCAGGCTGGCATCTCCCTCGCTGGTCTCCTGGGCAACTGATCTTGGCCCCATGCCTCTTGTGGGAGGGGATGGTAGTGGGGTCTGGGACCCACAAATAATTCCTCTGCCTGGGACTGCATTAGCAAGACTCCTAGGACAGGATGACATGGATGACTCCTTTCTTGGGGCACCTCAAAGTAAAACTCGTGCCCTAGCACATAGTGGCCTATGTGCCTAGTGGCATAGCGGGTACATCCCTTCCCTGATGCCCTGAGGACAGCCTGGTGAATGTACGTTTTATGGCATCTGGTCCACCTCTGCTGATATATCTGTTCTGGGGGGTGGCAGCGAGGGTGTGTCCTTCCTCTTTGGCAAAAGAGGGTGCACATAGACCATCTCTCTGCTTTGGCCAGGGAAGGGGTGATGCCCACTACTGACGCTGATGTTGCTCCATCTCTTCTCTGTGTGTGTCAATGTGGCTCCATCAGTTCCTGGGTGAGTCATGCCTTTGCTGGTGGCCCCGACACCTGCAAAGTGTGGAGCAGGTCTGGAGCCCAGGACTCTTGTTCCTGGAGGCAGGCATCTGTGTGCTCTTTGGTGCCCTCTGGGAGGTGGTGCTGCCTACCTTGGAGGTGAACAACTCTGCCCTCGTCAGGCCACCCACCACTTCCCCAATAAGGATCCCAGAAGACCATGAGGCTCAGCTTGGCCTAAGGGCAGTACAGGTAACACGAATGTGTGGGTATTGGTTTTATTTTAAATTTAAACTTTTTGGCTTTTGTGTCAGCTCAGATCCTCTGAGAAGTAGACATCAAGACAGGTTTAGACATTTTTTGGGGGATCACCCATGAAGAAGAAAGAGAAGAGAACAGAGAAGATGGAGAGCCCTGGGATTCTGGCCAGGGAAGGCTGGGGGAAGGAAGGGGACTAGGAAGGAAAGGCCTCAGACTGCAAAACAGTTCTAAGTCTCGGCTAGATGCTCAGGGGTCTTTGAGCCAAGCCGCATTGGAGGAGTCCCATTCACCCAGAAACAAGCCTGATGGGGTGTCCTGTCATTTCGCTCTCTTGGGAAGTGAGTTCTTGGTACAGACTTGGTGTGGTTCTGGGGGCGACCAACAGGTGTGCTCCCCTCTACAAGACATCTGACTGGAGCCTTTTCATGGCCACCCAGCTTCCTTCTGCAATCCTGTGACAGGGAGTGTCTTAGTTTGCCAAAGGACTGCTAGAAATGTGTTGCCTTTTATTATGGGAAATTCATTAGGGAAAACTTACAGTTCAGAGGCTGTGAAATGTCCAAATCAAGACACCATCAGAGATGATTCTTCACCAAAGTCAGCTACTGGTGATCTTGGTGTCCTGACACATGGTAAAGCAAGACAGTGGACCCTCTAAGTCAAGATTCAGCCTTGAGCTGCTCTGTGAGCCCAGCCTCTTGGGGGATTTGTGCTTCCTCTTTGGCTGCTAACCATCCTCAAGTCTTTTCTCTCATGTGACTGGATCAAAATGGCAGAGCTCTCTTTTCTGTGTGTTTTTTCCTCTGCGTTTCTGTTTTTTTTAAAGGCCCAGCAAGAGGATGGAGACCCAACATGTGTTATGCCTCACTCATGTAGTCCAATCAAAAGCTATCTAATCAAATGATCTACTCAAGAATCTAATGCAACTGAAGGGTCCACCCCTCCTCCACAGGGATGGATTAGTTAGAAAACCTTCTCTTTTTGGGATTCACCAAATTTAGACTGCCACAGGGAGGAAGCCAGGGGCTGTGCCTGCCCACCCAGGAACAGAGTGACCTTTCTAAACCTGCTTGGACTGGGCCACGGCCCTGCTCAGCGACCATTAATGGGTAGGTCCCTTCATAATAGGGTGTAGTCCCAACTCCTGAACTTGGTGTTTGGAGCTTCCTGAGACTAGCTCTGTCTGTTCTTGGTCATTTTCTGCCAGGGCTGCTGTCACAGACACTGCATACTGGTTGGCTTCAACAACAGGAAGGCATTGGCTCACTGTTTTGGAGGCTAGAAGTCCAAAATCAAGGTGGTGGCTGGATCATGCCTTCTCTGAATTCTGTAGCATTCTGGGGGTGGCTTGTGAACAACCAAACTCTGCCTCAATTACTTGGCCATCTGTCCTCTTTGGTCTCCCATGTCTTTACTTCTGTGTCCCAATTTCCTCTGCTTATGAGGACACAGGTAATATGAATGAAAGCCCATGCTGGTTCAATTTGGCCTCATCTTAATAGATCCTTCAAAGATCCTATTCATCCATGAGTCTACACCTTCACCCATAGTGATGTCTTTAAAACTCTAGTGGGTTCACACCCACAGGACAGAAGTAGAGACCTAAGCATGTTTTGTGGTGGGCATGATCCATTCTCCAAAACCCTTCTGGTGCATCTGCCCTTCTCCCTCATGTCATTTCTCTCATTCAACTAGGCCAATTCCTCATGTCAGCTGAATGAGCATCTCTAGTCCTGCAGCCATACTTCCAGACTTTACTGGAGCTTTAGCCCCTGCATCCCTGCACCCTGGCTTCTGCTCAGTTCCCCCTCAACTTCCACAGGACAGTCCTGCTTGCCCTTGCCCCAGCTCTTGAGACATCCCCCCTTCTTTCAGTTTTGGGAGTGCTCTGTTTTCTGTCCCATCTTCTTGTCCTGCAGCAGGGGCTGCCTCCACAAACACCACTTCCATGTATGGGCTGGCAGTGACATGGAAGAAGAAGGGGTGGCTACCCTCCTGGACAGGTCTTCAGCAATGCCTCAGAGGTCAGCTTACCTGGCCCTGACCTCAAGTCTCAGATATCTAGTTCTGCTAACAACCCTCCCTCCATCCTGGACTTCTCTCTCCAGGGTAGCCCTGTCTAGCACAGTGTAATGAGCCATTCCGAAATGAATTGGCCTGAGGTCACCTCCATTTTATGATATTGCACAAGTTTGTGGGTCAGAGATTCAAGTGGACATGGCTGAGCAAGCCTTCCAGTCCATGTGGTGTGGACTGTGTGACTCAGAAGTGGGTGGCTGGGCTGGAGGGTATGAGGAGGTTTCACATATGGCCATGAATCCTATAGGGACAGCTGGACAGCTGAGCTCAGGGGACACTGGTGGCAGGGGTGCCTCTAGGAGGCCCCTCCAGGATGGCCACTGCAGTATGGCTGACCTTGCATGGGGCAGCTCAGGGCTATGAGAGGCCCAGGTAGATGCCTTCTCATAACCTCACCTCTGAAGTTCCAGAGCCTCACTTCAGCCACACTCTCCTAGTCAAGCAAATGTCCAGGACCCACCCAGACTCCAAGGGATGAGAACTAGATTCCACCACTCAGCAAAAAGCAGACCAAGAGGACTTCCCTTCATCTGTAATTAGCCCACATCATGTCACTGAACTCAGCAGAAGGATGAATTGAAGAAAGCAGATGTGTTCAATCACAATACTGACACTGCCCAGACACTGAGCACCTCAGGTTCCTTATTATGGCATACCTTCAGGGGAGCCATCCCCTTATGAGATGGGGGATGAGCATTGGGGCTGCTGGCTGTGGGGTTGCACTGGGCTCCAGCACCTCCCTCTTACTGAACAATGAGTTTACCTTTGGAGTAAGATCCTTAGAGACTCATGAAAGACCCATGACTCCTTCCCTGCATCTGTTTGCACACTTGGGATGGCCAGAAAGTGAGTGTATTAAAAATGTGTCTGATGAATCTTCCTCTCCCGGGGTAGTCATGCCAAATTTCACCTCTAATTACCCTCCTTTATAGTGGTGAGAGCCACCAGGCATGGTCCTGCCCTCCAGAATCTCATTCCATGTCACCTGATGCTAGAGAGAGCAGGCCCAGGCTGGCAGAGCTCTAGGCTGTGCGTGATCACATGTGGGTGGTAAGTGTCCACATGCATGCGTGGCAGGCTCACATGTGTGTGTGCTACACATCCACAATGTATGTGTAGTAGGTGCTCACACACAGTAGGTGTGTGTGGTAGACTGTGCACTTGGTACACCCCCCACATGTGTGCATATGGGAGGCGCCCACATGTGTGCATGTAGGAAGCACCCACATGTTTACGTGTGGTGGGCACTGCTTATCTGTGTCTCTCCTGGGCTTCAGAACTCTGGCTGGGGGAGCTCTGTGGGACAACAAAGGAAACATTTCCACGGGGTAGGTAGTTTTCTTCTATTTCCTTTCCAGAATATCTGGGGGCTTTCCAGAAAGAGCCTTGTGAGTGTCCACAAGCACACTCACATGGGTTGAGCCTGCCAGAGTCTGCAAAGGCTCATCCCGAAAGGATATAAAATGTCTGTGACCATTTCCAGAAGCCAGGATTCTGTTTGTTTTGCTTTAGTATTTCCGGCCACCATTGTTTTCCTTGCTTCTCAGGGCTGGAATCCCTGAAAACTCCATGTCTTTGTGGATAGGCCTGTGTCCTTTCTGCAGATTGGGACTTGGGGGCAGGGTGGGGGGACATCACCAAGCATCATTGCCCATCTATCCTCCTACATGGTGTGTGACTCCTTTCAATGTGCTGCAGGGTCAGGGAACGGCCTGGGAGGATCTGGGGGACCCCAGCCCCATTACCCAGACCTCCCCTAGGCCTTGCTTTCAAACCAGAACCTGAGTGCATTTTAAGGCTGGTAGCTGGATTCCAAAAGGTGGTGGGATGTGGGCCCAGATTCTCCAGCCAGAAGTCCTGCCTTCAGGCTCTGGGCAGGACTGGTCCAGGACAGATGTTGAGGACGTTCCAGCCTTTATTCCTCACAGCTGACTCTATTTCTAGTGGTTGCATCTAGACCCTAGGAGGGTATTTTGAACTGGTAAAGTTTCCTTGTCATGGCTCATCACTTTGTGGTTAATCTGATGGGCCTGCCCTGGGCTTCTTTGGGAGGCTTTCCACCGAGTTTCTATGGACTGCGCAACCAGAGGTTGTCCTAGGACTCAAGAAAACCATTACTTGGTTCACAGTCTGGGGCAAAGAGGGGTACACTTGGGAGTCTGGGGTTCCAGAGCTGATTGTAAGGTCTCAAGATCTTGACCAAGAGCTGGGCTCAGGCAGGACTAATTCTGGAGATCTGATCCTCCAGGAGACCTGAGGGTAGATGTCAGGCCCCAACACTCTCACTGTGAATCCCAGAAAGAGAAAGTCCTGTTGAAGTAGGAAAGAGAGGAGGCCAGAGGAAGGACAGATGAGAAAACCTGCAGGCTGAGGTTCCAAACCAGGAGCCCTCTGGTTTTACCTCCAGAGAGATGTTTTCATTTGGGTTCTTAGTGCTTTTATTTGGGTGATTTTCTGTTGGGTGGGAGCATGTGCATCTGCCCACACTGCTCCCAGACCCTTTCTTGCCACCTACCTGGTAATGGCACTTGTCTGGGTCCAGTGGCTGATGTTGAGTCTCAGCTCCCGCTTTCCCCAGCCCAGTTTAGATGCAGAATCTATGGCTCAGCAGAGCAAGTCCATCCCTGGAGTAGTGGCACTTGTGTCAATGCCAGAGGCCATTATGACCAGGCAGGTGACATAAAAGAGAAACTCACCAGGGTCAACATACTAGGGAATAGTGGGGACTGTGGTGAAAAGAAGAAAACATTTTCTCATCTAAAAGGGGAACTGATCAAAATTTTGAAAATAAGTAAATCCATCTTCCAGAGGACCAGATAAAGCTCATTTTTAGGTGAAGATGGTAGAAGTCTTTGAGAAGTACAACCAAGATGTTCAGAATTTCCTCCACTTCCTCAGATCTCTAATGGAAATTATTTTCCCTGCCAGTTCTGATATCCAGGCAAATCTTAGATCATGAAGCTCAATGGAAAACCCAGATGGGAGTCCCCTTATACATGAAAGTTTCAGGGGATGGCTGGGAATGGCTGAGCATCTGGGGTCTTAGAGGTCGTTCTGGGGACCCTCGTAACCTCAAGAATCAGCCAAATGAGTCTTGTGGACCTCGTGGAGCAATGTTGCCCACTGCCCTGGTCCTCTGGACTGGACTCTTCCACAAGAAGGAAATAAATTTTTTGTTTGAGTCCCTGCATGTTAGAGTCTCCTTGTTAGAGCAGCACAGCTTACGCTCCAACTCATGCAGCCAAAAACATGAAGAAATTGGTAATTAGGAGAATTGCTTTGGCAGGGCTATGAAGACAGAATTGGAAGAGAGTGCAAGAAACAGCAAGCAGTGACTCTGTCCATCTTGCTCACCCCTTGTGTTCCAGCACTTTCTTACCCAAGTGTCCGGGGCATGATATTTGAAACGTGGACTTTTAGCTGGGTCACTAAAGTTCACAGCCCTTTCCCCATTGCTTGAGTGAAGTTGGAGATTCAAATCCATATCAGGGAGAAAGGCTCTAGCAGAGAATGATAATCTTATTTTTGAAGACTTTGGCTTATTACCACCACAGTTATAGTTTATGAGCTTCTGCTTTCCAAAGATTATTTCATCATCCAAAACTGGGAGTGAGGAAGTGCTGAATGGACCTGGCTGGGTCACAATTCAGCCTCGTGAGGATCTGAGTCCTACTTTCTCAGGAGGAACTTTCCATGGCTTTGAGGGCACATTATCCAACCACATGATGTCTAACCAGGTGGTATATCCTTGAAATGCAAAAAATCAGGAGGCCCAGCCTTATACCGTGCCTTAAAGCCAGACTTCACCATAGTGAAAGAAGATTCTGTGGGCTGGAGGGGGTCAGGAAGCTAGAATTTCCCTGGGATCAGAAGGTAAAGGGCTGGGTTGAAGTCTCTCCACCTTCAGGGCCCACTAATCAACTAATTGGGGAGATTTCTTAGTTTCCCAGTGGTTAAAACAAATACCACACAATAGGTTGGTTCAAACAATGGGAATTTAATGGCCATGATTTGAGGTCCAAAACCGAGGCATCAGCCAGGTGATGCTTGTCCCCATAGATTGTGGCATTCTGGGGCCGGCTGGAGGTGATCCTGGGCTTTTCTGGCACATGGCAATTGCACACAGTGGTGTCTCCTTTCTTTTCTGGGGTTCCATTGACTTCTAGCTTCTGCTTCCCACGTGGCTTTGCTCTCTCTCACTATGACTGAGTGTCTTCTGCTTTTAACTGACTCCAGAAATCTGGCTAAGACCCATCCTGTTCCATTTGACCCACACCTTAACTAAAATAACATCCTCCAATGCAACCTACCACACAAGGTCCATTGACATCTCTGAGAATCCATTCCCACATTTGGAAAGTTGGACTTTCAACAGCGGCTCTGCCTCCACCCACCAAATTGGTCTAAAGTTGACATGAAATAACTTTTGTAAATGGTAAGAGGAAGGCCCAGGCTTGAGCCCTCAGTTGTGCTGCCATTTCTACCCAAGGATGTGCAGAACCCAAGTGCACATTCTGCCTCCTGGATCCCAAGCAGGCCTCTTTCTGTGCTCTTTTCCTCATGCAGAACAAAATAAGACAGGAGGCAATGGAAAGAACATGGCTTTGGGTATCTTCACTCCTGTGATCTTCAAGTTACTAACTTTTCTGGGACCTGGCATCCTTGTCTTTCAAATGCTCATAAACTTCACTAAATTTCGAATGGCTGTGGAGTTCAGGGTGATGTTAAACAACACCTGGCTAGATGTGTGCACATCATGAGCACTCAATAAGCAAGACTTACACATCTGATTAGAAGAAGTCTCACAGAATGGAGAGGGGAGTGTGTGGGAAAGCCAAGACCAAGTCAGAATGGCACTGACTTTAGACAGTACAGAGCAAAGCTGCAGCACACGATGTTTTCCAAAAACAGCCCCAGGAATAATTCTGGTCCCACATGTTCTTCCAGAACCTTGCTACTCCCAATCACGAGCCAGTGAAGGTCCCCTTCTGTGGCACTTTGAAGCTTGACAGAAGATCATGTCCTTAGAGGTCATCCATTCCTGTGCATGTAAGCCTAATGTAGATGAGAAATTTTGATTAAATTACTTCAGTAATTCAGAGAGACATGCTTGAGGAACCCCCGCTGCTCCAACCCCCCTCTCCCCTCCAGCCAAGGGGTATTCCCAGCCCAGACACCACATGAGGGAATGAAAGGGCACCTGATGACTCTAGTCCAGCCCCCACTGATGCTGAGCAGAACCACTCTGAGATGTCTCCAAGAAGCTTGGCCCACATCACGTATCTGTGAGCCAAGTCAACATTGATGTTTTACCTTGCTAAGGTGTGGGATGTTTCATTACACAGCGATGCCTGACTGCAAGAAAAGAATCCCTCAGCGGGAAGCAGACTTGGCCCGGTAGTTAGGGCGTCCGTCTACCACATGGGAGGTCCGCGGTTCAAACCCCGGGCCTCCTCGACCTGTGTGGAGCTGGCCCATGCGCAGTGCTGATGCGTGCAAGGAGTGCCGTGCCACGCAGAGGTGTCCCCTGCATAGGGGAGCCCCATGTGCAAGGAGTGCGCCCCATAAGGAGAGCCGCCCAGCGCAAAAGAAAGTGCAGCCTGCCCAGGAATGGCGCCGCACACACGGAGAGCTGAGGCAGCAAGATGACATAACAAAAAGAGACACAGATTCCCGTGCTGGTGACAACAGAAGCAGACAAAAGAACACGCACCAAATGGACACAGAAAACAGACAACTGGGTCGGGGGTGGGGGTGGGGGGGAAGGGAAGAGAAATAAGTAAAATAAAATAAATCTTTAAAAAAAAAAAAAAAAAGAATCCCCCAGAGGCACGATCCTTCATTGCTTTCTAATGTGCCAACACAGACTGTTTCTTTTTTTTTTTTTTTAATTTTTTTATTTTTTATTGACTTTGTAATAATATTACATTAAAAATATATATGTGAGGTCCCATTCAACCCCACCCCCCCACCCCCCCCTCCCCCCCCCCCAACAACACTCGTTCCCATCATCATGACACATCCATTGGATTTGGTAAGTACATCTTTGGGCACCTCTGCACCTCACATACATTGGTTCACATCATGGCCCATACTCTCCTCTATTCCATCAAGTGGGCCCTGTGAGGATTTACAATGTCCGGTGATTACCTCTGAAGCACCATCGAGGGCAGCTCCATGTCCCGAAGACGCCTCCACCTCTCATCTCTTCCTGCCTTTCCCCATACCCTTTGTCCATTATGTCCACTTTTCCCAATCCAATGCCACCTCTTCTATGTGGACATTGGATTGGTTGTGTCCATTGCACCTCTATGTCAAGAGGAGGCTCAGATTCCACCTGGATGCTGGATGCAATCCTCCCATTTTCAGTTGTAATCACTCTAGGCTCCATGGTGTGGTGGTTGTCCTTCTTCAACTCCATCTTAGCTGAGTGTGGTAAGTCCAATAAATCAGATTGTAGTTGCTGGAATCTGTTGAGGCTCAGGATCTGGCTATCACATTGTCAGTCCAGAGATTCAAAGCCCCTAAATATATCTTAAACCCCAACATTAACTGCACCTCCAGCACATTAGCATGAAAGTCTTATGAAGGGAGATCCCATCTGAGTCCAGATTCATCACACATAAACACCATTTCCAAAGAGGGGCCATCTGCCCTGGTAGTTAACCCCATCGGCCATGACCATAACTCCCATGAGTCTCTTTAGCCCTCAAAGGCACCAATATCTGGGGGTTGTATCTGCTTTATCTGTCTCTCTGACTCTGCTCAGTTGTGCATGAGGGCAAACCTTCTGCCAGCCTCCAGACTCTTTTTTAGAAACTCGTAGCCATATAAACTCATTTCTCCTTTCCATTTCCCCCTTACTTTAGGTCAAACAGCATTTTAAAGTCATGGTATTTTATGTAGACATGGATATTCTGCTGATCCGCATTGAACCTTCCGTATAAGGTCATTTTCCAGTTGCATCATCAGTTGGTAGTTGATAGTGGTCCCTCGTTGCCAGGGAGGCTCATCCCCGGGTGTCATGTCCCGCGCTGGGGGGAAGGCATTGCATTTACATCAGACTGTTTCTTCCCAGCATGATTTTACACCTAAGTGTGGTGGGTAATTTGAAGGATGAGGGAGAGTCCTCTGGCTTCAAAATGTTATCTCTGCTGGCCTTTGCAGATGTGTTCATTGTAACTTGTAGAATTTCATTCACTGGGTTAGGGCATTTTACTGGTCTCAATTAGTGAAAGCTGTAGTCATTTACACTTTAGTATGCATGAGTTTCCAAAGGAGGGAGCTGTGGGTAGCTGGAGAAGAGCACAAAGAACATGGGAGCGTATTCCCAGGGGAGCTCAAGAATGAGCTTGGTAGTTCCAAACATGGCTTTTACCCTTTTCTGACACTTCCCAGGCCTGACCCAGGGAGTGGTCAGGCTGTGGACATAGCTGGGACTGCCTTTGATGGAAGAGCTGCCCCAAAGTCCTCACACAGACCATGACTGTCCACTCCCCCTCCACATCTTCTGTGGACCCCTCCTGCCCAGACCCAGGCCAGCCCTCCCCATGGCCTCCCTGTCCCATTTCACTGGTATTTTCCCCGTGGGCTGTCCTATGTGAGGACTCTCTCTTGCTTGTCCCCTCCAGACTGACAACCGGGTGGGTTCAGACTCCTTGCTTTGCATTCTCAGACCAGTTGGCCTTCTCACCCCAACCCCATCCTTCACCTGCCCCACCTGCCTTCCCACGGGAAGCAGCCCAGGGGTGGCTAATGCTGGCTCTCACTCCTGCTCCCTGCACCCGCCTCCCCTCCAACCTGCACGAGGTTCCGCTCTGAAGCACGCAGGTCCCGGGCCAGCACAGCCATGCTTCCTCCTCTGTCACGCTTGTTGCTTCGAGACAACACACAGCAGGATGCAGCCGTTGCTGGGGAATGTGTTGTGAAATCATAGCCTGATGGAGACCCAGGCACGGATGAAATATTTCCATCAGATGTCACGAGCGGCAGCCTGAGGAAGGGCAGGCTGATGTGCAGTTGGCAGGCGTCGACACAGCCAGGCTGGGGGGTGGACAGCCCCCAAGTGCTCCTGCCAGTCTGATCCCTCCCTAGATCCCTCCCACCCTGAGCAAGGACAGAGATGATGATGGGCAGAGTGGGGGGCTGCATCTGTTCTCAGGCCCTACCAGCTGCTAAGTATTTTCTTTTGACCCCCTGGGTATAAGCAAGACCATGTCCACGAAATGCCAAATCCCCCCACGGCAACTGCTTTGAATCTGCAGCAGCCCACCCAGCCCCATCCCAAGCAGTGAAGGTGTTTCCACTTTCATCCAGAAAGACTCCTGACCACAAACCTTTACTGTGGTTTCTGTGACATTTCCCTGGGATGGATCTTAAAATAATTCTTGTTCACTTCAAATGTCAAAGATATAATGAAGTTACGGGGTCCCTTCACCTTCTGGGGACTGTATAAGGAGTCATAATTTAAAAGAAAAATGTCCAGGGTTGATTTGAATGACAACATAAAAGGCACACACATATGGGCTCAGTACCCCACTAAGTTTATTTATTTATTTTTTCATTTTTCCCACTAAATTAATTGTGAACCCCTTGGGACCAGGAACTGCAAGTCTGTCAACTGGAGAGAGGGAGGCGACTGAAGTACAGGAGGAGAAGTTTAGAATGTGCACGGAGAGGTGTCTTTTTGAGGAATATCTGGATCAGCCCCTTTTATTTCCGGATGTGAAACTGACCCCCAAGGACCTCTGGCCCTGACCTGCTATTGCGCCAAGCCCAGCATGGCATTGGGTTGAGTGACTCACTTATGGCCCTGGAGAAGAAATGAGCTGGGCAAAGTTTCTGGAAGCCCACAGTCCAGGGCCAGATCCTGGTGTTGTGGGACCTGTAGTGAGATGATATACAAACAGCAAACAGCAGCGAGCCTTGGCCCGAAGTCTGTCTCTTTTGGGAGACTCTGGGCCTGGTGCATCCCCAGCAGGCTCGAGCCCCCTTTGCCCACAGTGTTGCCTGCGCAGGAAGCCACACTGCTGTGGCCCTTGCCTTCCCCATACCCCAAAGCTGCTTCCTAGCTCACCCACCTCCATGCACTTGAAGTCTTGCCTGGGGGAACTGAACTCAACACTCCAGGCAGAAAGTGGCCTGGAGCCCTAGAAGAGAGGCTGAGAGAGACCTGGCTGGGAACCACATGGCCCCAGGGCGCCCTCAGCCCCCTCCTTGTAGGATGGATGCTTCCGACAGGCCCTTTACGGAGTGGGAAATCTGAATTACTTGGCCGAGGTGAAGACTCTGCCCCCGTGTCCCCCAGCTCAGAAGAGGCAGGGCCAGGATTGAAAGTAGACAGCCGTGCTGTGCAGCCCACCATGGTAACTGCCCGTTCTGCTGCCCTCAGGAGTGTGCACGTTCAGGGAGACTGCTGGAAAGCTGCTGAAGACCCCTGAGGCTAGAGAAAACTGGCTGCAGGGAATGGGACCCCCCTGCACCCCCCACCCTATCCTCCTTGTGCAAGAAACTGCTTTCTTCTTTAAGTCCAGCCCTTTCACGAGTCCAGGAAAAAGCACTCAACAGGGAATGAGCTCTAGTCCTGACCCATGCTCTGAATTTGCTGTGTGACAATGGGAAGCTTGTCTGACGTCTCTGAGCCTCTGTTTCTTGCAAACGGCACAGTATTAACTTCAAGTGTAATCAGGTAGAAGAAGAGCCCACATAGTGGGCTTAAAACACTGGGCACGCTTCTTAGGAGTGGTCATCTTTCGGATTTACAGCAGTGGTGTTTTCGTGGTGCCCGGAAGTGCTCTGGCCAGGCCCTGACTATAAATGAGCTCTCAGCCCAGACAACTGCCTCAGGGAACTCAAAAGCAGCTGCTCCACTCAGTCTGGGCTTTGGATGATGTTTACTCTGGGAAAAATATTTGCAGAAATGACTGTAGTCAGTTATTCTCATGCAATGGTAAAGATGCAGCCATTTTTTCAAAGAAAACAGTTATAATCAAACTTAATAAGATTAATAGACGTAATTAGACAAATTAGAAGAGTTTATCAATTGGACAATTTTCGTTTGGAACATTAGTGCAAGAAGATTTATCATTATTATTATTATTATTTGGCTTTAAAAATATTATTATTATTTGGCTTTAAAAATATACTTGCAAAGTGACTGTTTTAGTTTCCTTGCTAAAACAAATACCATACAATGGTTTTTCTGAAACAATGGAATGTATTCTCTCTTGGTTTTAAGGCTAGGAGAAGTCCAAATTTAAGGCGTCAGCCAGGCAGTATTTTTTCCCCCAAAGACCGAGGCGTTCTGGGACTGGCAGCCAGTGATCTTTGGCATTCCATGGCTTTTCTGTCACATGGCCATGTCCTCTCCTTTCTCTTCTGGATTCCATGGACTTACAGCTTCTGGCTGTTCCCTGTGGCTTCTCAATCTCTGTGTCCTATTTCCTTTGCTCATAAGGACTTCTTGGGTTAAGACCGTGCCTCTGTTTGGGCACACCTTAAGTAAGAGCACCTTCAAAGGGCCTAGTTACAAAAGGGCTCACAGCCACACACCAGGGGTTGGGACCTGAACGTGCCTTTTGTGGGAGACATGACCTAACCCCATCAGTGGCATAACAGACATTCAGGAAAAACTTGGAAGATAAGCTTCAAAGACAGTAAGAAACCTATAAGTCTAAATGAGTTTTTTCACATTCTTAAGTCACTCAGATTCAAAGGCAAATCCTTAGGGATAAGTCTTCTGCAAGGATGCCTTAGCCATGAGCCATTCTTTTGATAAAGATATAGAAATAGGAATATAAATAAAGTTTAGGTACTGTGAATGCCTGATTGGCAGCTCAGAATTGCCAGGGCTTCTTAGAGCCCATATCTCCATTTGTAGGGGCCAAATAAGATTGCTTTATGTGTGGCAAGAAAAAAAAAAACAAAAAGCAAACCTGAAGCAGTCTGTCAGGTTTTAACCTGATAATTTCCCATCACATGAAGGCCGAATGGGACTGCAGTGATGTGCTGGGCAAACAGGGCTTCCCGGTAATTCAAATGGCAGCAAGGGGAGGGACCCCGTATTCAACATTCATGACAACCTGCACTGTGCAGCTTCCACAGGCGTTCTGCCAGCTGAGATCCAGTTTCAGCAAGTCATGATTCTTCCAGAGTCACCTGACACGAAGGTTAAATTGAGCCATTGTGTGCTGTGCATCTGCTTGCGTTTCATCTGTAAAGGTGTTTGTTCTCGTAGCTGTATACGTTAAATCTCGTGCTTTGGAAACAGTACACCTCTAAGTCTTATGGTGGGAAATGTGACCTTGGAGAGTCACACGCTATGTGGTTCAGATGAAATGGCCCAGCTTGGATTGCCGCCCGCCCTTGGGGCAAACTTGGGTCCTTGCTGGAGGAAGGCGGCAAAGGTGACAAGCAGTTTTGGAAAAGTAAGTATAGTGCTTGTTTCCCACATACCCTAGCCTGTGAGACAGGGCATCTTCCTTACTCCAGGATCCAGAGAGCTGGGGTGGCCCTTGGGACATTAGCTTGTGAGCAAAAAGCCACAACGGCTCCCAGGAGAGAGGGAGTGGGAGAGAGGGAAAGTGCTGGTTTGGGTGCTGGAAGAAGCTGGTCTCACCTTTCAGCTCTGCCACGTACCAGCTGTGCAAGTGTGGATAAGCAAGTGCCTTTTGCTGTCTGAGCCTTAGTTTCTTCATCTGTAAAATGAGGGTTAAATGAAATGCTTACTACCCTATAGGGTGTAAGAAGGCAATGACATCATAGGTGTCAGTGGTGAGTGGCCGTGGCACAGTGGGACTGATTCAGTGCTCAGCACATGCCAGCCCTCCTTACGTTCCCCTCCAGGCCCTCAGAGCCCACCTGGTTTCTACACACAGCCTTGAGCCTTGACACTGACTCTGCCCCTGCTATTTCCCCTTTAAGGTTCCCCTGCTCTGCATGTCATCTGATGCCATTAAGATGGAAATGGTGGTGGCAAAGTACAAGCAGGTGGAAGCAGGAAAGAAGCAGCCTGTGCCATGTTCAACCATTATCACAGACCTTTTTATTAAATTAAATAACTTTTGTACTTTTACAGAAAAGCCATGCAGAAAATAGAGTTCCCATATACCCCTCTATTATTAACACCTGGCATTGGTGTGGTACATTTGTTGCACTTGAAAGAATATTAACATAATTGTACTATTATATTATAGCCCATGGTTTACATTAGGGCTCACTGTGTTGGACAGTCCTTTGGTGGTGTTTTTAAAAAATTTTTATGCTAGTAACATATATACAACCTAAAATTTCCTCTTTCAATCACATTCAAATATATACTTGAATGTTGTTCATTATGTTCACAGGGTCATGCCACCATCACCACCATCCTAAAAAGACCTCTAAATGATGTAGCTCAATAGGTACAGACTTTCTCAATAGAATGATTCTTTGCTTTCATGTCCTAACACAACTTACAAAAAAAGGAAAGATGTGCCCATCCTCAATTGTTGCTCTTTGCTAAGTTATTTCTCCACTTTGCCCAATGGCTCATCCACCATGTCTTACTTCTTTTGAGCATCTTTAGCATCATGTCTCTGCCTCTCTAATACAGCCTGGGATTCCAGAAATAAGCTGGCCAGAGGCATTTACCGCCGAACTCTCTTGCCCACCTGGACTGGATGTATTCATAGTGTCACATGCAGAATCCTGGGATGCAGCCAGTCAACCAGTCCGAACTTATCGACCTCCTGCTCTGTGCGCTGGGTGTTGGGAAGATGGAGATGAGCACTGAATGGACTAAGCTTAGTTTATTCATTTAACATTATGGACCCCAGAAAATCATGTCCTTAGCGCTAATCCATTCCTGTGGGTGTGAACCTATGATAGGTGAGACCTTTTGATTAGATTACTTTCAGGAGTGCATGACCCAGGTAGGTCTTGATCATCTTACTGGAGTCCTTTATAAATGGAATGAATACAGAGAAAGACACATAGTAAAAGCCAAAGGGGCAAAGAGAGGAAGCTAGAAGAGCAAGGTGCTGAAATCAACAGAACCTGGGAAAGAGGAAGCCAGAAGCTGAAGCAATGAAACCCAGAAGAGGAGGGAAAGACCAGAAGATGCCTCCATGTGCCAGTCTTTGGAAAGAAAGCATTGCCTGAAGATGCTTTGATTTGGACACTTCCATGGCCTGAGAACTGTTAAGTTTGCAACCTACTAAGTCCCCATGGTAAACATCGCAGCTTTTAGCAAACTGAAACACCTACCAAGTAACTGCACATGCCAATTACCGCTCTAGGTGTGAAGGACTGGTCAGGAACATTCCAGGCCAAGAAGCCCTTGCCCTCGCAGAGCTGACATGGTGGTGAGTGCAGTGGAGAAGAGAAAGACAGAGAGTATGGGGCTCTTTTACAAGTGTGGGAAGGGAAGGTCCTTCTTGAAAGGTGACCTGGGGGCAAAGGCCTGCAGCAAAGGGTAGCTATGGAGATACCTTGAGAAAACGCATATTACGGAGTGGGCATGGTGAGTTCAAAGGGCCTGGGGTAGGGGTGTGTGGGATGTTCTAGGAACAGCCAGGCACCCTGTGCTGCTGGAACTCAGTGGGGGGTGCTGTAAGAGAGGGAGTGGGAGCCAGACCACACCAGAAACCGGAAATTAAAGACAAATGCAGGGGTGATGGTCCCAGCACATTTTAGAACTAAACCTCAAGATGCCATTGCCTGCATGGGGAATGAACTCTGCTCCACAGTGGAGAGGAAAGATTAGCAAAGGCACACAGCCATGAACCACAGTTAAGTGTCTTATCACTTTAGGGCACCATCTCAGGGGACCCACAGAAACAGGCTGGTTTCCCTCCTCCACAAGGCCTATTTCACTTTGAACCAAGAACAAGTGCCAGAGCTGCTAGGCCCAATGTGTTAGGGCCCTGCCTGCTTCTTAAGGAACAGATGCCAGATGGGATAAGACATGCCAGGAATTTATGTGGGAAGACACCTATATAAAAGGAAATGGGGAGGGAGCTGGGGCAGCTCAGAGAGCATCAGCCCTTGGGTCCAGCCCAGGGAAGGAGGGGTGGGGGAGGGGCGGGCATGTTCTGGAAGGCCGTGCAGTCTGAGGGAGCCTCTGTGAGGCTTGTCCGGGAGATCCGTCGTCTGGGGAGTCCGTGCCTCCCATGAATGGGTCTCCAGTATCCCTGCCATGCTCAATCTCTGGCGGGAGCAGCCCATGGGAAACTGGTAAGATGGACTTTAGCAGCAGGAGAGGCTCTTGGTCGGTTGTGTCTGTGTGGGAGACCCACGAGGTAGATGCCTGCTGCCTCATGGCACACCCCTGACCCCCACCCCAGCTCACTGTGCTCTGGTCCCATTTACCCTCTTCTTCTTTGGTCACTCCATGGTGATTCCTGTCTGGTCCTTTGAACTTGCTGCTTTCTCCTTGGAGTGCTCTTTAACAAGACCTTTGTAAGACTGAGTTTGTAAAGCAAAGGAAAAGAAAAAAATCCCCTTGTTGGCTAACATGATAAAAATTTAAAAAACAAGATCTGAGAATGTCTTCAGGCATGTCTGGATCCAGGTGTTCAAACAATGCTGTTAGGCCTTTTTCTCTCATTTAGTTCCGCTCTCCCATGCTCTGGCTTCACTGACAGGAAGGCTCGCTCCATATGGGGGTCCCCAGAAGCTCCAACCCATGTGCTCCCTGCTTCAAGTCCATTAAAAGAAGAAAACCTTCCTTCCCAATTGATTGAGGAAAAGTCCTTGGTGACCACTAGCTAGATAGGCTAGGGTCCTCATGGTCTACCCCTGAACAAGTCACTGTGGCTCAAGGGGACAATTGGCCAGACCTCACATTTCTGCTCCCCTACTGGAGAGATGAGAGGATGGAGATGGGACCACCCTGCAGGACTGTGGGGCTTAAATCCCAAGAGCAAGCTGAGGGACTCCTAGCAGGGACGAGAAACATGCTCCTGGCATCTTTTGACTTGTTTGCTCATTGTCTGTCTCCCCCTGAGAATGGCACTTCCTTAGGAGCAGGTGCCAGTTGTCTTGTGAGGAACTGTATCCCATAACCTAGACCATGGAGGAGGTACCCAGATGGGCTCTTTTGCTTTTGCCTGTTTGTTTGTTTGTTTTCTTAAACAAATGAACGAATTAATGGACATGGTTAGACAACTCGGGCTGACAAATTACACTGTGATATTCTGGTACAACAATGCTGCTGCTTGCTCCTAAGTCCCCCTGCCCTTTATGGGAGCCACGAACCTTCAAGTAACTCAGGTGTGGGAAACACGCTGCATGGTTCCGAGCTCAGGGAGGGTCACGAAAATCATGGCCTGGCTCTGCCCTCAGGAGCTTGGCAGTGCCAAGAGCTGTTTGCAGGAACTGGGCAGCAATTATCATCGGTGCATCTGGATTCCCATCACGTCTCCTGTGCCCTTGGGGGTGTCCCCAGCTGGGTGCTGGGAAGGGCTGTGATTTGTGCAGAGTCCTGGGCCATCAGGCCGGCTGCAGCCATCCAAAGGAGCAGAATCAGGGCTGGACCCCCCCGAGCTGTGAACTTTGCTGGAGTCCCTGCATTTCCCTGATCATCTGTTCACTTCTAAAATGGGGGCTGTACGTAGTGATTTGGGTGGTAGATGAGGATGGTGGTTAATAATATAAATACAAGAATGTTCTACTACAAGGTGTTAGGAATATGACCATACATGGGAAGATTACAACTAAAGTAACCTGCAAACTAGTTAACAGTAATAGTGTAATATTTTTGTAGCAAAGGTAAAGAAGATGTCATGTCATTTAATCAATCTGTGATCATTTATGTATCTTTCTGCACACTGGAGAAATAATTGAGTTTGTTTTTAGGACTAAATGACATAAATGTACCAGGACAGAATTTTTTGGAGTAATGTTTCCATGATTGGTTAAGCTGCCTTTTGTCTGTTATTTTATGTTTAGAAGTTGAAACAAAGTTTACTTTAAAAAATAATAAAATAAAAGGGGGCTGTGGTGGTTACAGTCATGTGTCAACTTGGCCAGGTGATGTTGTCCGGTTGTTGGTCAGGAGAGCCTGATTGTCACTGGGAGGGTATATCCCAAATTTAAGTCATTCGTGGTTAATTGTTTCTGTGGCTGATGCCACCTGCAATCATCTGAGGAGACTCTTTAGCTGTGAGAACCGTCTCATCTAATCAGCCTGAAACAGCAAAATGATGATTTCAGCAGTCAGAGAAAGAATTTGCATCTCTACTTCGTCAGCCAGCTGCTTCTGGGGGATTCACTGAGGACCTTCATTGGAATTCCCAGCTCATGGCCTGCCCTACAGAATTCAGTCTTGCCCATGCCCACAGTCACGTGAACTGATTCCTATAACACATCGCCTAAGAATTATAGATATCCATACCTTCTGTTGGTTCTGTTTCCCTGGAGAGCCCTGGAGAAGACCGGGTGCTGATAACTAGTCACACTGCTGGGTGCTGATAACTAGTCGCACTGCTGGGTGGGACGGATGAGCTGGGAAGAAGGATGTCTGCCCTGGGAAGTTCACTCTGTGGCAAGCTGCCAGAAGCAGAGCACCTGAGGTGTGCAGACCCACATGCAGCAAGATCTGGGGAGACTGCAAGGCTGATTGTCCCCAGCACTCCTCTTTGGATGTCTCTTTTTACAGAATTTAACCTCTCTGAGTTAGCTCAGGAGTTCCAAAGGACTGCTCTGTTGTTTTCTGCTTGTGTGAGTGTTTGCTTCAAAATCTCTCCTTAGCCTCTGTGTTCTCTGCCCAGCCATCAGGGAGAGTTCCCTGGACAATGTGGGAAACTGGAAAGTGGATTTCAAGTCCCACAGGCCTCATGCTGGTGCCAGCCTGGCCACAGCACCCCTCTGTGACAGTAAGAGTAAAGGACAGTAAAGGACACCGTATTAGTCAGCCAAAGGGGTGCTGATGCAAAGTACCAGAAATCTGTTGGCTTTTTCAAAGGGTGTTTATTTGGGGTAAAAGCTTACAGGTGCAAGGCTCTAAAGAGTCCAACTCAAAGTTGTTTCTCACCAAGGTCAGTTGCCACGTGTTGAAGCAAGATTGTGGCTGACCTCTGTGTGGTCTCCCCTTCCTGAGCTCCCTGTCTTTCTTGGTAGAGGGCTTGTGTCTTTCTGGGCTTTCTATATCAGCTGCAAACTACCAGGCTCATCTCTCCACAGGGCTCCAGGATCAAAAATGACAGTGCTCTCTCTTCCTGCATGTCTCTTGAGTGAGTGTCCATTTATAAAGGCCCACCAAGGGGGCGGGGACTCAACCTGAGTCTTGCTTTACTGATGTGGTGGAATCAAAAACCCTAAATTGACTTTATTAAGTAAACTTAAGTCCTTTGAATTTAATACAGTCAAAGGGTATTACATCCAGAGGAATAGATTAGTTTGCAAATGTAGTCATTCTCTTTTTTGGGATTCATAAATAATCTCAAACTGCTGCAGACACCTATTCTAGGACCCATGCAGCTCCTGTAGGTTCAGGTCTAGTCCTGGGGTGCTGGCCATGCCAATGTTCATGGCAGTGTCTGCCAAATGTGCTCTGCCTTGAACAGTGTGTCCTTCCAGGCCTGAGAACTTCCTCTGTGCCACAACATACACATGGGGCTACCTGGGGTGAAAGCAAAGCAAAGGCCCTGGGATGAGCTCAATAGCAAAGGGGCATCCACTCTACTCCCCAGTCCCACACAACTGCTCCCCTGTTGCCCACACAGGGCCTCAGCAATGCACCTGCATGGACGTGTCCCAGCCCACGTACCCATCCCTGTCTTGCTTCCCCGCTGGCTCCCATCCCACATGAATCCCTTGTATCCAGGTCTTCTTCTCAGGGTCTGCTTTCCAGGGGAATTAAATCACAACAAGGAATGGGTGTAAAAAGTGCTTCATGAACTGGACCTGGGACAGCAAAGGATGTCAATTTTATGACCCATAAAACACAAAATACATCCTCAACTCCTGCTGGCCCCAAGCCCAGCTCTGGGTCAGTGCCTACCTTGCAAGCAACAGTCTGGCCCTCTGTTGCCTCTGGCAGGGGCATTCGCTAGGAGGATACAGGTGCAATTTCTACTTATCTAGAGCAGCACTTGTCAGACAGGAGGGCTTGTTAAAACCAGAAACTCTGATTCGGTGGGTAGGGGCTGGTGAGGATTCACAGTTCTGGCAAGCTCCAAGGAGAGCTAAGCTGTGGGTGGAGGCCAGGCTTGGAGTAGCACCCACTTCCATCATCTCAGGCCGACCCAACTCCCCTTGGAGAGCACTCCTATCCAGGAGGGGTTAAACTCTACTCCCAGAGCCAGCTCCCTCTCCAGCTTGGTCTCATCAGACCCTTCTCTTATCACACACAGTTTTCCTTCACCTTCAAATCTGCCATTCCTAGTCTAGAAAGCTCCAGCTCAACCTTTCAAACTCAATTCACTTTTGACCCTCCACCCCCATGCCATGGAGTCTGCTGCCTCCCGGTCATCCCAGAATTCATCTCCATTGCCACACTTCTCACACCAGGTCTGCTGGCTTTTGTACATAGATCCCCCTTCCCTCCCCCCGCCTATGTGGTCAACAATCAACAATGTCTCATTTACCAGCGTTAACACCTGGTACCTGGGAGATGCTCATCAGGGCTTTCAGAAGCAGAGAGAACATAAAGGAAGGACTGCCACCAGAGTTGCCCAGCTGTGAACTGTGACCCAGGAGGTCTTTGTCCTCAGACACAGTGCATACATTTTCCCCAAGTATTTCATGATACTGGTTGTTTCAAATAACTTCCCTAACACTTAAGAGATCAGCTTCCCTTTTGGTGACCCTCGGCCTTTGGCGGAGGGACCTGCTTGTTATTGTTGAGTTCCTAGTGTCTGGGCAGTGTTCTTCTTTGGTGGAGAGGAGGACCGGGGCTCACAGAGCTGCCTGGGCCCAGCATGGAGAAAACTGTGCTTATTGATAGGTGAGTTGGACCCGTCACCCTCAGCCGGTTCCCTTCGAGTCATGAGAGTGGAGATTGCACTGGTTTTGCTAACAAGACCCATTTTTCCCAGGACCAGCCCCAGACCTCAGGAAAGGGTCAAGTTCTACCCAGAGGGAGGCTGGAGGGTGAACTGGCCACCTGCTGCCAAAACCTCTTATATTCCAGAAAGGGGAAAAGTAGGGGGCAAAACCCCCAGTTCCCAGTGAGTGCCTGTGGCCAGGACAGGGAAATGCCTGCAGTCAAACCTTCTTCTGCTTCCCTCTGAGATAAGCTGCACTTTCTAAAGGTCACTGCAAGCCACAGTGGAAGCCAAAGGACTTACTGGGAAGTCCTCAAAATGCTATAGGTAAACAGAAGAGGGGAATTCAAGATTGAAGCTCACGGACAACTGCCGGTTTCTCTTGATGTCGTGCTTGGAGACCTCTGCAATGGCCATGCCATGGTGGCCTGAAGGAGGAAGGGAAACCCAACCACATATGTGTAGCTTTTGACCTCAGAAAAATGGGGCTTTCCATCCCAGAATCATCCTGGTATGGCCAGATGCTTGCCAGATGCGATGCAGAAGAAAAACCACTGAATTTTAAGTAAAAGGAGTAAATTTAGCAGCCTAGGGCATCACAAGGCAGGCAAATGAGCAATCATCCTGAAAATTGTGCCAGGAAGGACGATGCAATAGGAATTTCTGGTTAAAATTTCTCCTCTTCGTTTTTTTTAAACTTTGTTTTTCTTCCAATTAAAAAATATACTCTATATACTTGTAGGAAGTGGGAAAACCACTTGGGACAAAAATGTCATCTATTGCCTACCCCTCCCCCAAAATGCTGACCCCTGACATGGGAGAAAGTTGAGATTATTCTGGAAATAGTTCAAAACCTTGTCTTTCTTTCCCTTGTAAGATAAATATTTCCCTGTAAGATTATAGACTCTTCATAAGAAAAATTTAATTTATGCAAAAGCCACTGTCACATGGTCACAGAGTAGTTTACTTTGCCATACTTATTGTTGAATTAACACAGCACTCCTAATATTTTGTTTTCAATAATGATTCCATGGTGTTAACATAGGTTTTGTAGTTCAGATTATTCACTTAGTTTAGATTCCCAAAAGAGCAATTACCTGGAGAAAAAACATAAATGATTTTAAGACCATGTACACTTATGCACACACACATACATGGACACACATATAATAATCACACATGCATGCACATCCACACATGTACAAAACTTGTATTCTAGTTTGGTGTATGTTGCTGCTTTGATGTTGCAACCTGGTCAAGTCATTGAGCTTTTCTGGAGGTGATTTCTTTATTTGTGAAATGAGGGGCCAGAGTGAATGACCTCACATTCTCCTCCAGCAGGGCCATGGAAATGGTCCTTCATGTAAGGTTTCACATGGCTCTTTTTCAAGGTACATTTTGATATATATGTATATATATTTGACATACGTATGTGGTATGTATATATACTTATGTATGTAAGTGTATGTCTACAACTGTGCCATCTGAGTGTTTCTGAGAAAGCACTTTTATCTATAAAGCATTTTCTTGCATGTATCTCAATGGATGTACATTTGTTTGTAAATTATAACTATGTATTACTGTCAATCCATATATTAGTTATTAGTCAAATGAAATATTAGAGGTAGGTAGAAATTCAAATATTTTCCTCCCTCACCCTCCAAATGAGAACATCCTACATTGGAGATGTCCAGACCTCAGGGTGCTGTGAGGGCTGAAACAAGAATGGGAAGGGGCTGCTTAACTGAGGATGGGCAAGGAATGAAGAGCTGTGCTTGGGAGAGTGATGTGAAACCAGGGGACTTGGCAGTCATTTTGTGAACATTGGGTCTATCCCAGGCTTTTAGGGAACACTTCTGCTTTGCAAAGTGTGCAATGGGAGTTTGAGAAGCCCATTCAACTCCCCCCTTCCAGGTCTTTGTTGTCTCGAGGTCTCTGCTGTGGCTTAGGAAACAGGGGAGTCAGTCCAGACCCCCGGCAGGCTCTGGTTGCCTGGCCAGCAAACAAGGAGTGGGAATAGCTGACGTCTTGCTGGTACTCCCTGCCATGTGTCCTCGGCACATTTGACATCTCCTGGATTTTCCAATGCCCTGCCTGACTGTCCTCAAGTTGAATGTTGAGGATTACAGGTGAGGAAAAGGTGTCTTTGGAATCATAAGGGAAAACTCTACAAATGAAAACCTCAGCTCTCTCACGCTTTCCACTGTGAAAGACCAAACTTAGGCCTGCCTGCTCTTTCCAAACCCCACAGACTCTGACATCAGCTGGGGGCATGGCTCGCTGCTCAGGGACATCTGTGTCTGTCTTATGGAAGCAGCTTAGAAATGAAAGGCTATTGCACCAGCTGGCAGCTTGGGAGATCTTTAAGATTGTTTCCATTATGCCCTCTCCCACTTTGGTTTTTTTGTTTGTTTGTTTGTTTTGCAATGTCTTCATAAGGCTACAAGGTAAAGGTTGGAAATAAAATTCCCCAGGGGCATCTCCTTAAAGAGGAGGAAAACATTACCGGTTTAAATAACTAATGATGTAAACCATAATGTTTTGAGAAGGGTTTTGGGGATGTGGATTTGTGACTCTTCATTTGTGGGAGCCCAGGTTCCAGTAATACCTGGAAGAGGCTGGGGATTTCCATTCTTCTGGCGATTTGGAATAACTCCCTTTAAATCTGGGTTCCGACCATCCATTCCTGGCCTGCCCGGTGCAGTGCCCATCCCAGACGGAATCTCAGTCTCATCACCTGCGGTCGATGGCCCGGGCTGCCTTCCTTCTGCTGTCCCCAAGAGCAGCAGGGTCTTTCCGAGTTGCCTTGTTTATTGTCACCACAGGCTGAGGTCAACTAGCAGCACCTCGCCCGCTGGACAGAAGCCTTTCCAAGTGATAGGGGCTCGACTGTCTAGGTCAGGTGCAACCCTGAAGTCCCGAGGGAGTCAAGAAACACGTTCCAGGCCAAAAGGAGATGCAAGTGCAGGTGTGAGCTGGGGGATAACTGATGGGGCTTAACGCAACACAGTGTACAAAACTGCTCCCATCTGCTATTTTTATTCTCATAAACCATTGAGTTAAGACTCATCAATGCCCTAATTGGGTATTGTTGAAAACTGAGGCTTACTGTGGAAACAAGCCTCCCCCAAATCTTACCATCAGCTTTGTGATAATCAAGAATTCCCAATCCCTAACCTAGTAGCCTTTCTAAAAGCAGGTTTTAACAAATTATATATATATGTATATATATACACACATACACACACACACTATATACCATATAATACAGTATATAATATTTAAATATACAGTTTTAAATACATAATAATAAATGTACTATCTATATCTACATCTGTATCTACATCTACATCAATATACATTTAGCTTAAACAACAGAAATTTATTGGCCCATAGTCAGAGGCTAGAAGTCCAAAATCAAGGTACGGCAGGCCAACTTTCTTTGAGAACACACAATATTTGGTGAGAGGAAAATCCTTCCAGAGGGTGACTGCAGCCCAAGTTACTGCAGAGCCCACTACGGAGACCAACGCGGGCCAACTCACCACACTGCCCCTGGCTGGCCCGGCAGCTTCACCTGCTCCTCAAACGATGAAATGCTTCCTGGGCCATGAAACACAAACGTTTTCCAGTTTATCTCATGACCCCCATCCCCACCTCCTGCCACGGCTTCTGCTTGATTATTTTGACAGTCAGGCGCCCTCTCGGGGATGAGACTCCCAAGGCCAAGGCTAAGCTGACCACTGACAAGAAACAGGTGTTATCTTTGGTGTAAACAATAGCGGAGAAACAAGGTGAGGCAATTTCCTGGCCCCTGATTCTCAATGAGTGAGCAATTTGACAAGCTTCCTGAAATCCCTGTCCTTGTACTAGCAGGAGAAAATAGTGGGTGTCTACATTAGGTTTGAACTGCGTCTCACTAGTTGAATGGACGTTGTACCTCTTCAGCATTATACCTCTCCAAATCTTTTCTGTGGGCTTGAGCTCAATGGTCTAGTCTCCTTGCTTTAATTGGCTAAGATTCCATCATTCTACCCTGTGTTAACACAGTACTGAACAGGTGACCCTTTCTTGCTCTCTGACTATTGGAAATACTACCCTTTCTTTGCCCAGCTCAGTTTCCAGAGCTCCCTGGCTCTGTGTAGAGCACAGTGTATAGCTCCCTGGCTGTGTTTGCTATGGGGCCTCTCTTCCCAACTGCATGCTCAGTGACACCATGCTGATAGGTTGAAATTGGCTGTGATGAGGTACTGACATCACGGAAAGTGGCAAATGCTACAAATGGGGGCTTTTGTTTCCTGGAGAGGCAGGAGTTAATTGCTTACCAGGACACAACTACTCAGAGGTCATGGCTCTGCCCAATGGCCCTGGGTGCTGGATGCTAGACTTTCCCAAATATTTTCTGGGGGAACAGCTCCTCTGAGCTCTCTTAGAGATCCTGTCCTCTCCTGGGGGATGAGGGTAAGGGAGGGGTGCGGCTACCAATCAGTCACAGCAGAAGGAAGGTGGGGTGGGTAAGGTGTGTGGTGGGCCTCTGAGCTGAACTGCCCTAACCTATTTGGGGAAGGGTTGCGGGGGATCAGGGGCAGCTGCCATGGACACTGGCCACAAGTTCCTTCTGGGGACCTTTGTAGTGGTGTAGCCATCACATCCCCTGACTCAATCAGGGGATGTGACTGAACCACAGTTTGGAAGGCAAGAAAACACAATATTTCCATCCTGTGACATCAAGGAGAGGGACTTTTCTAAGGTGGTGGGGAGTTTTTCAAAGAAGTAGCAATGCCGTTTTATTAATAGCTGAGCATTAAAGTAGAGGAATTGTGCAAATTTTAGTTTGCATGGAGTTATGGAAATATTATTAGTCTGTGAAAAGGCATTGCTTAAACTTGGTAACAAAATGAAAAGGTTTTCTTTGTTTATAAAAGCCAGAACACTTCACTTTATTTCCAGCTCTTCAAGCCAGTTAAAAATGGGCTGCCTCGATAGCTCTGGAGTTTGGTGCCTTGCCAGTGGGTCCTGCTTTGGAGTTTGTTCTCCTGAAGGTGATAGAATTAGAATCATTTATGGATCCCCAACATGGCTCATCTGTCCCTTCTATTTGAACCTATAGTTGGTGCTGGAATTGGTAGGTGTATGTTCAAGAGACTGGAGTCTCTGGGCTATCCATGTGCCAGCTGGACCCAGAGCCTCAGCGGAGTTGCAGCACCTACTCTCCAGTTCATTGGACTCAGTCAGGACAACTAACAAGGAGGTGAGGATGGACAACTACCATACCAAGGAAACGAGAGCCTACAACTGCAAGCAAGAGAGTCCCATCCATCGGCTGTATGGGATCGAAACCCTCTCTTAATTAGAGGTGGAATATATATCACCATTCCCAGAATCTTCAGGGCTGGGGAATGAACTATGAACTAGAGTGGACTTACTTACTGGTATTCTACTATGGACTTATTGTGATTCTAGCAATGGAAAAAAATCACAACATTGATGTGGGAGCAGTGGCCACTGCTGGCTCTGAGGGAAGGGAGAGGGAAAAACAGTGTAACACAAGGGCTTTTTCAGGACTTGGGAATCATCCTGGATGACATTGCAATGACAGATGTAGGCCATTTATATCTCTCCATAAAATGCAGAATTGGGTGGCATACTGTAAACTGCAATACAAACTGTGCTCCATGTTCAGCGGCAATGCTCCAGGATGCCTTTATCGGTTGCAACTAATGTGATACACTAATGAAGGATGTTGTTCACGTGGGAGGGTGTGGGAGGTGTGGGGAGTGGGGCATATGGGAATCACTATATTTTGGAGTAACATTTATGTAATCTAAGTATCTTTCAAAAAAATCATAAAAAAAATGGGCTGCCTCAAATTATTTGTGGAAATCGGTAAGATCTTAAAGGAAGGACAGATGGAAGGAAAAAGTAAAATAGGCCAGCGGCTCCTCCTCTTACCCTGGAAGAACTTGCCAGTGTCCTTGAGGGCATCACAGGACAAGATACTTGGGGATCATGTCCAGCTGGAGTGGTGACCACTTGGGTTTTCTCACCGGCCACTGCCTGCCTGCCCCCCAACTTGCTGGGCTTCCCGCCCAGGAGTCATGGAACAGGTGGTGGAGAGAATCAAAGGGACCTGAGTTCAAATCTCACCTTGGCCATGACCTTGATATACCTCACTCTCCTTTTCTGTAAATTTGAATGATCATAGGGTCATTGTGAAGCTCAGAAGACAGGAAAAGAAAGTGGTCAAAATGAGTCGTTACTGGTAGGACTGTGAGCCTGAGTTGAAGCCCCGGCACCCACTCACATGTTTTTCCTTCACTTCACGAGTGTTTCCCATGAGTGAGGGAGCCCCAGGTCCAGCCAGATAAAGGCAAGGCTGTCCTGTGGGAGAGTTGCTTGGCTAAGGAGTAGATGGGGTAAGTGTAGACGTCAACAAACTTGGATAACATCAGAGCTAAACATTATTGCTTGATGAAGAGTCCAGAGGGGCAAAGTGCCAATCAAACTGTCCCACGCAGATTCCTGATAGCGGTGGCAGGCAGGCTGGGCCGGCCTCAGCCTTCGTGGAATGGAGTCAAATCCCCACAGTTACCCTCATTCTTTACTCTTCCTTACTCCCACTCTGCACCCTGACCTCATCTTGCACTCGCCTTGCTCCCTTAGCCAGTCCCTATTTCTAGTAGTTTCTTTTCACTGGGAACGACAAGTAATCAGGCATGTGAATCAGCACTCAGCTTACAAACCAAAACAAACATGAAATTTCCAAAACATCTTTTTATTTCAACAAAAACTCCCTTCATTCTGAAGTGAGGTTTTCAAGAGACACACCATTATTTCACAGGCCATTATAAAAGTCAGAACAATTAAATAAAGAGGAAACTGAAGGGCCACAAGCAGTCTTGGAAGAGAGAGAATGTTTTTCAAAATCATGACTTAATTACGCACGAAAACCATTTTTCAATCACTCCTCGTTTCATGTAATAAATGGGTTCCAGTAGAGTTGGTCACATAAGACTTTTTTTTGCAAAGCAAATTTAATTTCTCCACTAATTTCCTTGTTTACACATAAGGAAGAGTTTTCATGGGAGGGAAGGATTAGTCCCTTAATCTAGTCCTATGTGGCAGTAACTGCCTATTTTTTACTTGACATTTAAACTTTTTTATTGTGGACATTTTCAAACCCACATAGGAGTTAAAGGAATAATATAAATAGTAAATAGTTTAATGGCCTCCATGTGTCCAACACCCAACTTCAATAAATTCATTATACAGCCAATCTCATTTCATCTCACAGCCCTGCTCAGTCCCCCAGCCAGATTATTTGGGAACAGATCCCAGGCAGCATATTTCATCTACAAATTTTTCAGAAAGTATCTTTAAAAATAAATATCCTTTGCAAGTATACAGCCCTACCAACAAATGAGATAATTGAGATAAATGGACAAATTCCTAGAAACACACAAACTGACTTAAGAAGATAGGAAATCTCAAAAACCTGTAAGAAGTAAAGAGATTGAATAAGTAATCAAAAATCTCCTAACAAAGAAAACTGAAGGCCCTAACAAAGAAAACTGCAGTCATTTGACTGCATTGGTGATTTCTACAAAACATTTAAAGAAGAATTAATACCGATCCTTCTCAAGCCCATTCAAAATTTTGAAGAGAAGGAAATACTTCCTACCTCACTCTATGAGGCCAGCATGATAATAATACCAAGTCAGATAACAACAAAATGAGAAAAGAAAATTACAGACCAAGTCCCCTATTACACCTGTAAAAATCCTCAACAAAATATTAGCAAACTGACTCAATAGCATGTAAAAAGGATTATAAACCATGACCAAGTGGGATTTATCCTAGAAACTCCAGGGGTGGGTTAACATAAGCAAATCAATCAATGCAATAAACCACATTAATAAATTAAGGGGAAAATGTATATGATCATTTCAACTGGTGCAGAAAAGGCATCTGACAAAATCCAGCACTCTTTCATAAGGATAGACATGTAGATCAATGGAATAGAATTGAGAGTCCAGAAATAAAGCTACGCATCTATGACCAACTGATTTTTGACAAGGGTGCCAAGTACATTCAATGAGTAAGAACAGTCATTACCAAATGGTGCCGGGAAAACTGAATGTCCACCTTCAAAAGAATGAAATTGAATTATTACCTCACACCATATTTTAAAAAATCCACTCAAAATGGATCAAGGACCTAACTATAACAGTTGAAATCAGAAAAGTCTTAAAAGAAAATGTAGGTGAAAATCTTCATGACCTAGGTTTTGGCAATGGATTCTTAGATTTGACACCAAAAACATGAACAACAAACACCAACAAAAAAATAGATAAATTATACTTCATCAAAATAAAAAACTTTTATGTATCAAAAGATACTATCAAGAGAATGAAGAGACAACCAGCAAAGTCCAGAATAAATTCCTGGCTTCTTTAATGAGAGGAGTTGGGGAGGAAGAGGGAAGATTAGAAGAGACTTAAGAGACATGTCAATCAATTGCAATTTTGCAGGTTATTTGGATCCCCAAACAAATAAGTTGTAAAAATTGATCACAGAAAATCAGGGAAGTATATTGGATATTTGATGATGATTATAATTTTTCAAGAGTGTTTATGGTATTTGGGATTTTTTTCTTTTTTAAAAAATGTTTTAATGACAAAATACATATTATTATGGTAACATTCCCATTTTAACCATTTTAAAGTATACAATTCGGTGGCATTAATTAAATTTACAATGATGTGGTGCCTTCATTGCTATCCATTATCCAATCTTTTCCTTAATCCCAAACAGAAACTCTGTACCTATTAAGCAATAGCACCCATTCAACCTTCCCCCCTAGTCCCTGGTAACCTCTAATCTACTTTCTATTTTCTAATAAAAATAAAATTCTAGATATTTGCTATAAGTAAAAAGAAACAATATTTGTCCTTTAGAGTCTGGCTTATTTCACTCAGTTTAATGTTTTCAAGGTTCAGCCATGGTGTAGCATAAATAGGAACTCCTTTCCTTTTTATGACTGAATAATATTCCATATTTTTTATGTGAATATGCCACATTTTGTTTATCTATTCATCTGTGGGTGGACACGGGTTGTTTCCTTCTTTTAGCAATTGTGAATAATGCTGCTATGAACATTGGCACATGTACCTGTTTGAGGCTCTGTTTTCAATTCTTTTGAGGCTATACCTAAGAATGGAATTGCTGGGTATTGGGGATTGAGTCATGTCCTCTACAAAAGGCATGCTCAGGTCCTAACTCCTGGTCCTGTGGATGTGAACCTATTTGTAAATAGGAGCTTGGAAGATGGTATTATTATTAAGGTGTGCCCAAGCTGAATGAGGGTGGGCCTTAATCCAATATGACTGAGATCCTTATAAGCAAAGGAAATTGAATGCAAAAGAGAAGCCATGGGAGAAGCAAGAGGCTGGACATCATCAGAACTCAGAAGAGAAAGGAGAAGATGCTACCACATGCATTGCCATGTGACTGAAAAACCAAGGACCAAGGATTCCTACCAGCAACCCCCAGAGCATCACCGTCTTGGGGAGAAAGCATTGCCTTGTTGACTCCTTGATTTTGGACTTCTCTAGCCTCAAAACCATGAGTCAATAAATTCTTGTTGTTAAAGCAACCCATTGCATGGTATTTGTTTTAGGCTAGGAAGCTCAAATACTAGGTCATAAGGTAATTCTCTGTTTAACATTTCGAGCAATCATCAAACTCTTGTCCACAGTGACTATACCACCAGTTACCTGGTTACAAATACAATTTGCAAAATCAATAACTTTTCTCTAAAATAACCATATCCAGCTAGAGAATAAGATGGAAGAAGAGATTCCATTTATAACAATAAAAAGATATTTTACAAACATCAAGGTATAAACAAAGTGCACGTAAATTGTAATGAAAATGTAAAACACCGAAAAGAGAAAATAAATGAAAACTTACAGTTGCATGGAAAGACATTCTCTGTTCTCAGATTGGAAAACTCAACTTTATAATACTCTAAACTCTACTCAAATTAATCTATTTGTGTATGGCCATCTAAATAAAAATGAAAAGCTTATCAAGTAGATCAGCTGATTTTCACCTATGAGAGTTTCTTGTAGAAACTTGTTACCAAAGAGGAAACACAAGGTAAAAGAACAACCAGGAAAATTCAGATAAAGAAAAGGAGGGATGGGGAGTAGCCCTTTCTTATACTGAAAGTTTTTAGTGTACAGAATTTTACACATTTTGGGGTTTTAGTGTAGGAATAGATAGATAGGCTAATGGAAAAGAATTGAGGGCAGAAATAGACCCAGAAAATATCAGAATTTAGTTTATAATGAAGATGGCATTTAAAAGTAATAAAGCAGGAAGGTTTGGTCATTAAATGAAGTTAGGCAACTATCTGGAATAAAATTAAGCTAGGTCTCTACCTTACCCCTTTAATCAAAATATATTCCAGATGTAATAAAAAAATTTTTAAGTAAAAAGGAAAGCTGTAAAAACTCTGAAAGAAAAAATGGACGCATTTTTATTTTTGCTGGAAGTGGGAAATAAAAGGCTTGTTTAAGCTAGACATAAATTCAGAAGCCAGCTTCAGAAGAAGGAGGGTAACAAATATAATTAGATAAAAATGAGAGCTCTCTGGAAATGAAAAATACTGAAGCCAAAAGCCAAATGATAAATTACGAGGGAAGATATACACACACACACACACACACCCATCACAAAGGGCTAACTCTATGGATATATATATATTTCAATAAAAAAAATACCAAAATCTGTAACACACTATGACAGGATGAGCACTCACACACTCCCTAGAAGCCTGCCCCTGTGCCAGATGCCCCAACTAAAGCACCTTAAACAGGTAATCCTTCCTTATTATATTTTCTAAAGAGTTTTCTCAACATGATAGTTTCAACCACATACCTGACAATCTCCCATGTTCAACTGTTCCCCCCAGCCCTCCCCCTAATTCTTTGGGCCATCTGACCCATCCTCCCAACACTAGCCCCCCACAAGCCTGCACATCCCCACCCAAAGGTATCCCTATGCCCCCATCTTATCCCTTCCCTGTACAAATACTTACCTCCACTTTACCACAGATTTCACCCATGTAGGTGTCAGCTCACAACCTTCCTCTCCCCCACGGTTTCCTGTAAGCCTATCATCCGGTCTCTAGCTCTCTGAGACAGCTTGGTTTGCTTATTTCATATCAGAGAGGTCATGTAGTATTTGTCCTCCAATGCCTGACTGGTGTGGGGTATTTGGGAACCTTGTACATTTAAAAAAAATTATTTTTTATTTTTAAAGATTTATTTATTTATTTCTCTCCTCTTCTCTTCCCTCCCCCCATTGTCTGCTCTCTGTGTCCATTCGCTGTGTGTTCTTCTGTGTCCACTTGTATTCTCATCAGGTTGCACTGGGGGTCTGTGTCTCTTTTTGTTGTGTCATCTTGTTGCATCAGCTCTCTGTGTGTGTGGCACCACTCCTGGGTGGGCTGTGGTTTGGAGCAGGGCAGCTCTCCTTGCATGAGAGCCCCTTGCATGGGGGGCACCCTTATGCTGGGGCATCCCTGCTTGGACCGGCATGCCTTGTCCACAGCAGCACTGCACATGCACCAGCTCACCACACAAGCCAGGAGGTATCGAACCTTTGGGTCTCTTATATGGTAGGCAGACACTCTATCTGTTGAGCCACATCCGCTTCCTACTGTTATATTTTTAATGCAACACTTTTTTTGTGATCTATGCATCTTAAAAAAAAAAAAAGACAATTAAAAAAAATTAAAAGAAAAAAGTATACAACATTTGTGAAAGTAGAGAGTGTCAAATAATACTTTAAATATATTTTCCATTAATACATAGGAATGGCTGTATTTGGGGAACGGGCTTGTTAACCTAGATGTCTTGGAGCAGGATGCTGATGGAATGGTGGTAGGGGCAGGAAAGGAAGTGCACAGGGAAGGTTCTTTGCCTGTGAGTCATGAGGCAGATCAGATGGTCTGACCGTGTTCTCTATAGGCCTTTTAGTTATTGCTGTGTATTAAAGGAGAAGTCCTAATGTGCAAACTAGGTCAAAAATAGAGGTAGTAAAATAGTCGCTATATAAACGTTCTTGTGTTCTTTTAGGGAGGACTGTCTTCTGGGAATGGCTCTGTCCATCCACCGCTTGGAGCTGGATGGATTCCTGTACTTGGCCATTGACATGGTGGATGAGGAAGAAGAAGGGCAAAGCGCTCCTTGCTGCTATCTCCATGTTGAGAAGACTGTTGTAGATTATACCCAAGGTTCTGTATGTGCGTTTTTTATAAAATACCTGTGTTTATTGCAGATAAGTTTCATTCTTTACTTCACATCTAAGCTTTTTAGATATCTTGAGGTGACAATGTATTATTAAAAGTAAAGCTATGTAAACTATAATCCATGCTATGTAGCAGTGCTCCAAAATGTAATCATCAAATGTAGTGAATGTACCACACTAATGAAAGAGGTTGTTGATGTGGGAGGAGTGGGTGGTGTGGGGAGTGGGGTATAAGGGAACTTCTTTTTTTTTTTTTTTTTTTTTTTTAATTTTTTTATTTTTTATTGACTTTGTAATAATATTACATTAAAAATATATATGTGAGGTCCCATTCAACCCCACCCCCCCACCCCCCCTCTCCCCCCCCCCCCAACAACACTCGTTCCCATCATCATGACACATCCATTGGATTTGGTAAGTACATCTTTGGGCACCTCTGCACCTCATATACATTGGTTCACATCATGGCCCATACTCTCCTCTATTAAGGGAACTTCTTATATTTTTTAATGTAACATTTTATGTGATCTGTGTATCTTTTAAAAAGATAATCAAAGTAAAGCTAGTGAATCAAAAAAAAACCCCACAAAAAACAAAAATCTCAATAGGGAAATAGACACTCCTTCAAAGTAAACAAACAACAAAAAGCAGTTCACAGAGCTCTAGTTAAAGGAATAGACTACAATTAAGTCATTGAATTAGAACTTGAAAAAAAAAAAAAAAGGGCCTGAGCTATAAGGGCTGCCAAGGGACAATCTCCAGGATGTATGCTAAGTGACAAAGTAAGGAATGCACAAATACAGAGATGTTTATATTTGAAAAGAAAAATGTAGATGGGATCCCCTAAAGAAAAGCCTGGGGCTCTGGTGGGGGAGGGAGAACTAATTTGGAATGTGTCTTACCACATAGTACTTGAATTTTACATCGTGGGCATATGTTAATACTTAATTTTGAAAACCAGGTAATTTTTAAGAAAGAATGTGTGAAACCCATGGCCACCACCAGCTGCTAAGACAAGGTACAAACAAGACCTTGTAAGAAGGAAAGGCAGCCCTGACGAAGGCCAGTGTGAACTGGTGAGGTTGACTGGGAGACTCTCCAATAAAACAGAAATGGACTGCTGGTTGGGGCTTCTGGAAAGAATCTTTGAATCTATTTGTCCCTTCAGCCCCGCCAAGGTGAGCTCCCAGGGAAATGAGCCATTTGCTCCTCTCTGAAGCCCTGGACATGGGAATTTGTCTAGAAAATCTTGTCATTGGCATCATCAGTCTGCTGATGAGAAAGACTGGCTTTTTGGGTCACCAGGGAGGTGAGAGAGTTTTAGGAAGGAAGAGAGTGGTAGGAAAAAGACTCCAGGGGGATGGACAGGGCAGTGGGTTAGCTGTGTCCTGAGTTGGAGGCTGCATGGGGGAGCCGGACATCAAGATGCTCTCCGCATTGCTCAGGACGGAGCCGGTGGTCCACGTGCCTTGTTCCTCTGGCTCTGCAACCCGCTCGCAGCCATGCACCAAAATGTGCTCTTGCCCGGCATCTGAGCTGGCCCTGAATTCAAGTGAATGGAAACAAAATTGAGTCTCCCTGATTCCACCCTGTTTCTACTCTAAAGATGGGAGGGATATCGGCTGGATATCTGCCAATCTTGTCTATCCTCCTGACTCAAGACATTTCCAGGTTCTCTACGTTGTACTTTGAAACGCAGATCAGATTTAAAGGTCTTTCCCTGACACGCCTTCCCATCCTCTTCCAGAGAAAGAGTCAGTCCTTACTCACGCCCATTTCTGGACCATGTGCACATTTCCTCTTATTATGTTTATCAATCTTTAGAATTTTTAAGCCCATTTCCCCTCCCCTCCTCCCCCCCCCCAAAGCCCCATGGTTTAGCCAGGTCCTTAAAATGCTGGTGAGCAGGATTGAAGGGAGGTGTAGGATAAGAATCTCCAGGTAGATTTAGTTGCCTCCTTCAGTATTTGTTAGATGTGTGAAGTACTAATAAATGTCACAATGATGGTTTTATTTTTTAGATCATTACTGTATGGAGGTTAGTCCTTACTACAAGTGAGTTATTTTTTAAATGTGCATATTTTTAAATAAGTGGCTTTTACAGATGCATCGTAACAAATTGTACTGCTACATGTTAAAAAAAAATAGGGGATGATGTGGGAGAGGGAGGGAATCACCCATACTTTCGATGTAACTTTTCTATAATCTAAAACCTCTTTGGGAAATGGATTTGACCCAATGGATAGATCATCTGCCTACCACATGGGAGGTCCAGGGTACAAACCCAGGACCTCCTGACCTGCGTGGGAGCTGGCCCATGCGCAGTGCTGCTGCGTGCAAGGAGTGCCGTGCCATTCAGGTGTGTCCCCTGCATAGGGGAGCCCCACGCTCAAGGAGTGCGGCCCATAAGGAGAGCTGCCCTGCCCGAAGGAGTGGCGCCACACACATGGAGAGCTGATGCTGCAAGATGACACAACAAAAAGAGACACAGATTCCTGATGCCTCTGACAAGAATACAAGCAGACACAGAAGAACACACAGGGAATGCACACAGAGAGCAGACAACTGGGGGGGAGGGCAAGGAAGGAGAGAGAAATAAATAAATCTTTTAAAATAAATAAAACCTCTTTAAAAATAAAGTTTATTTTATTAAAAAAAAAGACGTCAGGTTCACACACAGATACAGTCGATCCAGCACAAAATGAGGAATGAGCCAAAATAGGCTCCGGTGAGCTCCGCCCTGCCTTCTGGTAGAAGGAAAGGCCCGGGATTGAACCTTCATGTGGGGCCCCTCCCGGGCACCTTGCCCACACAAAGGAGAGCTCCGGGAGAGCGAGGCTTACTGAAAGAGTCTCCGGGTGAATTCAGAAAATTCAGGTGAAAGACATGTGAGTGGATACCCTCAAATCTCCTCAACTCACCCTCAACAAAACCCAAAAACCACCTAATATCTCATCAGTCGCAGAATGGACTTTAAAAACAGTGGGATGTAAACAAAGCAGGATGGAAACTCGACGACCAGGCGAGTCTCAACTAGCACGATGTTGGGCAAAAGAAGCCAGACAAGGCCATGTATGGAAAATAGCCCAGACTGCCCACCTAGCTGTCAGCCAGGAGCGTGGTGACCTGCAGGGACGATTGTGTTTGAAGGCGGGCACAGACAGAAGGGAGGGAGAACACAGACAAGTTCAGGTAGTGAAAATTCATCGGGCTCTCCATTTATGGTATGAGCTTTTTCCTCTAGGGCAGTTATATTTCCATCATAAGTTATAGATCATCAGGCCCCAGAGGAAGCTACTTATCTACCTTCCCAGAAACTGTCTTCACCCCTTCTGTCCTTGTCCTCCCACGCAAAATTCACTGGGTACCCCTCAGGCTGAGGGTTAGCATCATTAATAGCAAAAAAAGTGTTCTGATCTCATATGCTATCCCTGCTTTTTTCAGCTCTCTTTTAAAAATTTTTTTGTTCTTGATTGAAACCAGAGCCTCTTCCTCCCCCACCCCCATCCCCCATTTTTTTAACTTCCTTCCTGGCATTTGAGTCATATCCCAAGGCCTTTGTCTGCTTTTGGCTAAGGAACTTACTGCTCAAGATGTTTGTAAGTTCTGCTGTTTGTTTCTCCAGGGGCGTTCTATCCAGATATGGCCATGAGTTGGGCAGAAGTTTTTTGGAGAAGATGAAGTTTGTAAACAACAACTGGATTTTCAGTAAGACAAGACTGCATATGGTCACCTTTCCTGACACTCCTGAGATTGATCAAGAATCATGGAGTAATGAAAGGCCACTATTCTCAGTATGAATGTCCTTGAACCCAGAGCTGCACTTTTCAGTCAACCCTGAATTTTCCGGAACACTGGAAGAGTGGTGGGAAAGGACCAGAACTGGGAAGAGACCTGGGTTCCTTGTCCCAGTGCAGTGTTTTCTTTCCTGGAACATGATCTTGAGCACAACCTGGGGTAGATTAGAGCTGGGTCAGAATCAGGATGAATAAACTCACCCTTAGCTGGTATGACTGAGAGAAAGAGATGGGCTGCCTCCACCATCTTTTCCTGACCAATGAAACACTGGACTCCCACGCACGACTTCTTTCCCATCAAGCACCCTAACAGGGCCAGTATGTGATGTCCAAGCTAGCCCCACTTTCCTTTGGATTCCCAGGCCCTTGTATGGCCCCCAGCTTTCCTGTTATAGAGAGCCTCCTCTGCCTGTTCACATGGTGAGTTATCCATGACAAGAGTTATCTATGCCCCCCAGCCATGGCTAGTTGGATGTGCTGCACAAGCTGCAAAACCATCATATAAATGTAAGCCAAGGGTCTTCAGTCTACAGCCTGTGGACCAAATCCAACCTGCTGCCAGTATTGGAAATAAAGTTTTATTGGGACATAGCCATACCCATTCATTTCCATATTTTCTGTAGCTGCTTTTGGGCTACAACAAGTTGAGTAGGTGCAACAGAGACCCTATGGCCCGCTGAAAATATTTACCATCTGGCCCTTGACAGGAAAAGTTTGCAACTCTCAATGTAAGGGATTGTTATTTTGCCTATGTCAAATGTTTAATCTTCTAGAGACAATGTTTCCCACAGATGTAAGGCTGCTGTGCTGAGAATTTGGGCATCTTCCCCAAATAGCATGGGTGCTGCTGCCTCACTGATCCTTTCAGTGGCCCTCAAAGCCCTGCTTGTTGGCTCCCCGCACCTCTCATGCCCAGGTTTGATTCCCCCTCTTTCCCTGGGCCTGAAGCTCTGGTCCTACTAAAGACCCTGCCTGGGATTGGCAAGTCTTGGCATGAGTGCTGGTGGGTCTACTGGGGCATATTGGCTTCTCTGCAACTGACAGCTGATGAGGTAGTATCCAAAGAACTGTTCTCAGCTCCTTTCCTGAGTTTTTTATTTAAGCTTTTTTTTTAAATTTTGAGATTATTGTAGTTTCACATGCAGTTGTAAAAAATAATACAGAGTGAGCCCGTGCAAACTTTGTCCAGTTTCCCCCAAGGGTAACTAACATCTTGCAGAGCCATAGTACAAGATCACAACCAGGAAATGACCTTGATGCAGTTAAGATACAGATAATTTCCATCACCACAGCCATACTCATTTTCCTCCCATCCCATCCCCTCCTTGACCCACAGCAACCAAAAATCTGTGCTCCATTTCTAAAATTTCATTCTTTCAAGAATGTTGCATAAGTGGAATTGTACAGCATGTATGATTTAGGGATTGGTTTTTCTCACTCAGCATCATTCTCTGGAGATTCATCCAGGTTTGCAGATATCAAAAGTTTGTTCCATTGTATTGCTGAGTAGGATCCCATAGTGTGTCCATTCATCTGTTGAAGTGCATCCGGGCTGTTTCCAGTGTTTGGCTATTATGAATAAAGCTGCTATAGATATTCATGTGCAGGAGTTTGTGTGGACATAGATTTATTACAGCAGAAGTTCAGAGGGGTCTTCGACCCAGAGAGGACCAGGCACCCTGACTGTGGAACCACTTTCCTCTGTGCTTAGCCTAACCACTACCTTTGTTTTGCTATTCTTCCTTTAAAACAGGGGTTCTTAACCAAAAGGCTGCAAAGATTTCAGGGGGTCCGTGAGCTTGAGTTGAAAATTTTAAAAAAATCATTATTCTTGTGGGCACATGTTGGAGCAGGTGTGTCATAAAAGTATCTGCCACTACATTCTGAGAAGCGGTCCGTGGTTTTCACCTGACTGGCAGAGGGGTCCATGGAACAAAAAAGATTAAGAACCCCTGCTTTAAAAAGCATATCCTAGTGCATTTCAGAAAGTGGACCTTAACATTTTGTTAAGAGGCACAGAAAGAGGAGGAAAGTATGGGAGGAACCTGTAGTTGTGGGGCCTGCGAACATTATTTCAGTGTGAACTCAACTTGAGAAATCTTGATGTTTAGAAAAATGACAAAACCACCATGTGGATAGGAATCTTTCAGAGGTCTTTGAGGGTGAACATGGGCTGTCTGATGCAACTGTGGAGATAGAGAAAGGTGGAGAAAAGTGGCTGAATATAGAAAGGAAAGGTCTGTGAACTCTAGCTAAGGCACAGCTCAACAGCAATGAATGCTCTTTCATCACTCATTCACTTCCATTAACAGAGGACATGGAACCAGCAAATCCTTGACTTGTCCTTGTGCCAGGAGTCTTAGTAAACCATGGATTGGTTTTAAACTTGAACATAGCTGCTCCTGAAATATCATACTACAAACACATTGGGAATGTACATTGGGAATATCAATTGGATGTCCCAGCTGACCAGGTCTCGTTCTCTGTTAGTTCTCTTTCATGCCACACTTACCCTAAAGATTCAAGAATTTATCACCTACTTTTGTATTAGGTGCTGGGGAGTCAGAGAAATGGACAAAAAAGACAAGTTCACATGGAATTAACAGTCAAATACTCACTCGTAAAGTTGCCAACTTAACCTGCAAGGTAGAGAGGCTTACTGTGAAAGCAAATGATAGGGAGGTTGGATCTAATCTAGAGAGATGGGCAAAGTTTCACCAATACCTAATGGAGTTAAAGGAGGTCACTGGTCTATGTGTGTATGTTAGTGTGTGCATACAGAGGCCAGAACACATAGCATGAACAAACGACCTGTGGAGAGGACCAGGTAGCCCGAAGAACTGTGGTCAGAGAATGTGGGGATGAAAATTGAAAGATGAGTGCCAGGCAATGTCTACTAGACCATGGTACGTGTTCATTTTTCTCCCAGGAAGAATAGAAAGCCATGTGAATGAATGAAATGAAATAATCATATTTATATTTTTAAATGATCTCACCTCAAGTGTGAGGAATGGAAGGCCAAAAGGGAAGTGGGGTGACTGCTTAGGAAATGGTTCAGAGGTCTAGGGGAGAAGAGGCAGAGGTGGGGAGTAGGAAGGTGGTGGGCAGGTCAGAAGAGAGTGCTGAGAGACTGATGATGGGTGAGACATAAGAGGAATGGGGAGGCAAGAAGGATGCCTACTAAACTTCATGTACAGCATGGTAGGGTGGGGAGAGAAGGTGAGCTTGGTTTTGGTCTTGTTAATTTTGAGGCGACAGGTGGAAGGTCAAGTCAGCAGCTGGGTATTTTGATCTGGAGCTGGTCTATGGTGGAAATGTCCATCACAACTCTGTGAGATAGGGGCAGTCATCCAAGTGCTTGGAGGGGATGAGATTGTCCAGGGGGAGTAATGGGCCCAATGAGCAGTGAAGGCCACCAAGAAATGACAGGCCAAAAGGGACCCAGATGGAGCAACCAGAGGTATCAGAAGGAACCTGGAGCACGTGGACTCTTAATGTCAATGGAAGATTCCAAAAAGAATGGGTTGGAAGTCAAGTAACATGGAGTCTGAAAAGGGCCCAGGGTAATTTGTCCCATGGAGCTCATCGGCGATCTGTGTTCAAGTTGCTTCCAGGCATCAAAGAGACAGAAAAGATGGCAGAAGACTGAGAAGTGAGTGAGAGCCAAAAAACAAGAGGTGAGGGACCCAACCAGTGAGAAGTTGGGGAGGGGGAGCAGAGGGAGGGGGAGGCTGGGCAGGGGATGCACTGTCCTGTGGGAAGTGGCTTTGACCTTCCAGGTGATCCACTGACCTGCCTTTATCACCTGCTGTCCTACTGGCTCACACCTCTGCCATCTGGCTGGCTCATGCCTCCTCCATCTGACTGGCTCACTCCTCCCTGCATAAGGAGAATATCCTTTGGGAGTGAATGTTTATTATCCTCCTGTGTCTTTAAGAATCTGGTTGCTGCAGTACAGGGAGGAAAAATAACAATAAATTTCAATCAGAGTAGGACTGTATTCAGAATGGTTCCTCTCATCCCTTCTGATTTTATTTTGATATGTGAAGCTATGCAGTTGCCTAGTAAAGGACACAGTTGTGTTTCTGCACCCCCATGCTATTTATAACTTGAAAATCTGGACCGAAGGGAGACATGCTTGTTTGAATTTTGTGGAACCAGCTGGTTTTGCAATGTGGCAATCAAACTGCACATTAGTCACTGTTTTAAATTATAATTCTTTCTCCCTTTGGGCTCAGAGGTGAATTAAAAACACACCACGGTCTGCTGCCTTTAAAGAATAAAAGATAAAAGAAACAGAGAGTACTTGCTGAGTTATTCAGGAAAAATGCTGGAACCCCTCCCAGGTGCTTTGTCTTGGCTTTTCTTGGGCACCGGTGTGGAGTACCTCTGTGTGAAGTGGCCTCATCATGTCCTGTCATGAACAGGATGCTCTAGGTAAGGTCTGCAATGGCATCTGCGTGTTGGAGCCTGAAGTGGTGCATGTCTTGCTCTCCTTTCTGCCTCCCACTTCATTCCCACGGGAAAAAAGGAAGGCGAAGGCAGCAGATGTGTGGTTGACATGCTGTTGGGTTTCTGACCAGCTCAGGCATATTAGGCCCAGTGCCCTCCCTGCCATCTGCAGGTCCCCCTCTCACTGGCACCCAAGAAAAGACTGCAGGCTGTTGGAGGATGGACAGGCTGGCAGAAAGTGAGCCTTTCCAAGTGGATCACTGGCAGCTGCTCTAGCTGCCGTTGAAACATTTGCAGGTATAATCAGCACTTCTGTCTTTCACTTAGCTGCTTCCCTCATTGTCAGACCTTGGCAAATGAGGGCCACTGTTACAGATTGAATGGTGTTCCTCACAAAGACATTCAAATCCCAGTCAGTGGTCTGATGGGTGCAAACCCATTTGCAAATAGGATCATTCAAAGATGTTATTAGTTTAGTTGAGGCCAAACAGGATCAGGGTGGGCCTTCATTCACTATGATTACAGTCCTTATGAGCAGAGGAATTTGGACACAGGAGGAGACAGAAGAAGACGGATGGCCATTTGACAGAGGCAGGGACTGACTTATGGTTTGATAATACGACATTTCCAGAACGTAACAGACTTTGGAGAAAGCATGGGCTGCCAACAGCTTGATGTTGGACTTTTAACCTCCAACTGGCTTAGACCCAGCAGCCCTAGCCAACGAAGACACTCTCCCACCAGAAATAACACCAACTTGAAGACTTTTCTATCTTCTCCAAATCAGGGTGGGGATGGTTTCATTTCCTAACAAAGGTTCTGCATTTCATCTGGTTCCATCTGAAACTATGAATCACACTTTTTACACCCTGCCTTCCCCAATGTTGCCAGACTTCTGAGCTTCTGGTATATCTTGTCTCCCTTTAGCAATAGTTCCTAGAAGATAGAGAGCAATCTGTGCTCTCCTTCTGGGAGAATGCAACAGTTCTCTTTAGAGCCTGGACTAATATTTGGGGTCTCCCAAGCTGGAGTGCCTCCAGTCAGTGAAATCCAAATGTGACAGCTTGAATTTGGTGAATCCCAGAAAAAGATTATGTTATTAAACTAATCCATTCCTTTGGGTGAGGGGCCCTCTGATTTCATTAAATTGATTTAAAGGGCCTTTGGTTATATTGCTGGATTTGACCACTTTAGGGCTTTGGAATGGACTACCTCAGTGAGGCATGACACAAGTTGGGTCTCTGCACTCTTTCTGGATCTTATATAAATGGAGACATGGAGTTAAAGAGGATATAGAGAAAGGAAGCCACCATTTTTTACCCTGCCATGTGAAAGAGGACTCGAAGATTGCTAACAGCCAAAGCTTAAGCATGGAGCCCTCAAGAGGCTGGGCCCATGGAGCAGCTCAAGGCTGAAGAGACATTGAGCCCAGAGTGGAAGGCAGAGATTGACTGCCACGTTGCCTCTCCAGTAGCTGACTTTGGTGAGAAAACCTCTCCACTGGTGCCTTAATTTGGATATTTCACAGTGTCACAGCCTTAGAACTGTAAGATTTTCCCCTAATAAAATTCCCGTTATAAAAGTCAAACCATTTCTGGTACTTTGCATTGGCAGTCCTGTGGCAAACTAAAACACCAAGCGACAGCAATAGCCTCATAAAATTAGGCAAACATACCAGCCATGGACAGATAAACCCACATCCAGTCAGGCATGCTAATGGAATCAACCAGAAATCAAGATGTGGGGTGTCTGTGCAGTGCAGGCCAGTCTGCACTTTGATTCTCATCAGTTCTAATGAGTCAATGCTAGTATATCAAGAAGATCTGGACTTCCTGTCTTGGAGAATCCGATCATGATTGGAATGCCTGTCATAACGACCCTTCTCTGTCACTTTGACACTGGAACCTCAGGTGTTCTTGTCTGCATATGTTACCTGGGGACCTTCTCTGGCTGCTGGGGCTGTGAAACCACCATGTCCCTACCCCCGCCTGCTTACGCCTCTCTTTTTTTTTTTTTTTTAAGATTTATTTTTATTTCTCTGCCCTTCCTGCCTCCTACCCAGTTGTCTGTTCTCTGTGTCCTGTGTGCTGCGTGTTCTTGTTTTTGTCCGCTTCTGTTGTTGTCAGCAGCACAGGAATCTGTGTTTCTTTTTGTTGTGTCATCTTGCTGCGTCAGCTCTCCATGTGTGTGTGGCGCCATTCCTGGGCAGGCTGCACTTTATTTCATGCTGGGCGGCTCCTTACCAGGCACACTCCTTGTGCGTGGGGCTCCTCTATGAGGGGACACCCCTGCCTGGCAGGGCACTCCTTACACGCATCACCACTGCACCTGGGCCAGCTCCACACAGGTCAAGGAGGCCCGGGGTTTGAACCGTGGACCTCCCATGTGGTAGATGGACGCCCTAACCACTGGGCCAAGTCTGCTTCCCCACTGCCCCTCTCTATACCATTCCCTCTTTCTAAGGAAAGGAGAAGTTGAGACAGAGAGATGCAGACTAAGCAGTTTGCAAAAAGGGAAGATTTTTTTTTTTATTTTAGAGAAAAAAGATGATTGAAAGCAACCTCGTTTGTTTTCAAAATAATGTACTTGAAGTAAATTCCTTGACCCATTCTTTGTGAGATCATTATTCATTCGTTAGTCAGTAAATATTTGCCACGATGCTGCTGTTGGGTGGCTAAGCACGTTTTGCATAGCTCCTGTGGGGTCGCGTGTCCCCTCTCCTGTGTGGAAAGGGGGTCAGTATGTTATACTGTGTCTTTCATAGAAGGAAAACTAAAGGCACTGGAAAGTCAAGCTACTTGCCAGAAGACACAAACTCACACCAGCAATGAGAGGAGAATTCATGGAAATTTTCTATCCAGAGCTCAGGCCTTTGACCTGTAGCCTTGCACTTCAAGTCTGGGGGAAGTAGCTGAGCATTCGTGGAATAGCTGAGGTGAAGCAGAAAGACCAGATTCTAAAGAGGAAACCAGTCTTGCCTCAGGTCATGCAGGGAGTATCATACAAGAGACTGCAGAGTGAGAAACCCACCAGTGGTGGACTGGAGTTCTATGTACCCCAGAAAAACACATTCTTATACCTAATCCATTGCTGTGCTATGGCCCCTTTATAAGCAGGGCCTTTCGATGAGGCTACTTCAGTTACCAGTGGCCCACCTCAATCAAGATGGGTCTTAATCCAACTGGAGTCCTTTATAAGTGGAATGAGATTCAGAAAGACAGAGAGAAAGTCACAGAGGCAGCAGCCAGAGGATGAACCAACGGAACCTGAAGAGAAGGAAGGGACCAGAAGATGCCTCCAGGGGCCTTGTCATGTGACAAGATAAGGACCAAGAGTCACTGGCAGCTGTGGCCAGGAGCCACACAGATTTTGGTGAGAAAGAATCACCTGGATGATGCCTTGATTTGGACTTAGCCTCAAAACTCTGAACAGACATATTCCCATGGCTTAAGCTGAACGATTGCATGGGATTTGTTTGAGGAGCCCAGGAAACTAAAACATCTCCGCTTTGCTGACCAATCTGAAAGAGCCTCGCTCACCTCTGAGGAAGGGAGTCTAGCTCTGAGCCAGGGACCCTGAGCCTCTTGGCCAGCCTATTTGTGCTCCAAAAGCTAGGGGTGCAACTGCTGGTTGACCACATGGTATCAACAGCCTTGGAGGCAAAACTTGGAGGCTGCGATTCTGTGGCCAGTCAGAAAATCTCAGCTAGTATTGAGACCCCAGATCCCACTGCTGGGTTTGGATGCACACACACATCACCCCATGCCCTGAGTGGATCTCCCTGGCTTTTTGTGCCCACCACAATATTTCTGCTCTGCCCTGCTCCTCCCCACACCCCTCCGAAGCTCCCTTGCAGCAGACTGTCCTCTCCTCTACGAGCAAGTTGGGTGCTGTCGGGCAGTGCTCTGCTTCTGGTTCTCTGGAAAGTGATGTGGCTCTGAGGTAGGGCACGCTAGACATTTCCTCCCTCTTGATGGCTCCCTGAGACTCAAATAGAGGGCAAATAATAACCACAAACATAAGAACCTCTATATAATAAATGAGACGTATACCCATGACTGGTAAAGACAATTGTTGATTAAGCCCTTACTGTTCCTAATGCTTTACTAAGTCATTTCATTTCATTCTTATGCCCCAGTGAAGTTACATGGAAGCAAACTGAGGCCCAGAGAGGAACGATACTTGTTCACAGCCACACCACTGATTAGTGGCACATTTTGACTGGTCTAGAGAAGGTAGAAATTATTATTCCCATTTTACACCAAGTCAGTCGAGCTTAGGGATGTCAACGGAGGCAAGACAAAGTAGTACAAGCTGACCTGACTTCCAAGACTGAGCCGGGCTCTCTCATGTGCTCCTGGCACATGGGAGGTGGTTCCTCTGTGTCTCCGTCACCCAGCTGTGAAATGAAGGTGCTAACACCCACCCCAGGTCTCAGTGGGCTCAGAAGGCAGAAGGCGGTTAATGCATCTCCAAAATTCCACAAGATTCCTCAGTTTCTCAAAGGAAATGACATTTTCTCTGAGAAGCAGGTCTCCTTATTCAGCCTAAAGAACCATTTTTCCCCCAAACTGTTATGCTATTGTTCTCATTTTCACAGAGAATAGAATCTTCACATATTAGGCCAAATCATTTTTATTTCTATAAAATTATATTGTGCAGAAAGGACCAAATTGTTGTGACAACATATTGGAACCTCAGAAAACATTGTGAATGCCAAACGAATTCTACAAACCCTCCACATTGACTGTGTAAACGTAACTTAGACACATGTTATGTGCAGAGATGTCACTGCACATTAAATGTGCAAAAGGATCCTGCTGAAAGAGTTGTTTGCCTGGGTGATCTATCCTTTCCAAATGCCAATGAATGAATGCTGTTGATCAAAGCCAGTTGCCAAGAGATGACCACAAGTTAACCTTAAAAACAACATTTAGCTGGGTCAAGTTTTCTATAAATATTGTGCATAAGAAATTACATTGGGAGAGTATTTATTAAATGTGGAAAAATCAATCATGCTTCCGGAAAAGTGTTTACCCAGCAAGGGATCCAAACAAAGACGTGAAATTCAGAGAAATCTTTGAAAAAGAAAAGCCCTGAATCTTGAGCAAATGTAATAGAGGTTTTTCTCCATTTATTCCTGCTTTGGTGGGGACAAGGGTGTGTAGGTGTGGTGTTTTCCTTTTTCTCTCTGCTTCATTGCAGTAATAGGACCCATGACTCTTGTTTACTGAGTATTGGCTTTGCCTCAGTCTGCTCCAGGAAACATTCTGCAGCTATTATCACAATTGATTTAATCCTCACCACTTCATGGAAACATCCTTATTCCTCACCTCATTTTACAAATACAGAAACTGAGGTTTCTGTTGGCAAAGAGATCGGATCACAATGACAAAGTCTGCAAGGGACATAACTGGGGTTCAAGACTGAGCTGTTGAGGCGGATTTGGGGTGCTTCTCTGGCTCTGAAGCCTCCTGGTATGGTAGGTGCTCACATGCCAGCCCTGTTGCACGGGCTTCAAAGGTATGAACTCATGCAATTCTCATGCAACTCCCTGAGATATGAAGTGCTGTTGTCCCATTGTCACAGTTGGAGAAATGGAGTCAGGGAGTAATTCAGCAGCTTGCCTGAGCTCACCCAGCTCATTAAGTGACAGACAAACCATGTCCCCTCAAGGCAGGACAGCCAGCCAAAGGACTGTCTGCCCCATGTGCACACGTGTCCCCATGGAGCTCTGCTAAAATGTGCCTCACAGAGTTGTACCCAGAGTGTGTCCTTGTGGCACCGTGTACCTCTGCACAAAAAATGAAGCAAGTAGCAAGCAACATTAATGATGTCTCTTTGTTCTATAGTTTTAAAACAAGCAATGAAAAGAGGAGACATTTCCGTTTCAAAATTGCTACTCAAATTCATTTATGTGCCTCATATGGGAGCTAAAATCTGCACCTACCAAGCAAAAATATCACGTCTCACAGTTCCTGCTCTGCTCCGCTGTTTTGAACTTTAAACACAAAAACTCCGAATGGTCATAGAGTGGCAGAATTGAAGCAACTCAAGTTCTATTTCTTCCTCTTTACAATTGCTGTGCTGTCACTGCTTACCATGAGTCTACTGTGTAGAGACGGGAATACATATTCTTAACAGGGGTCAGAGGTCAAAGTGAGCTTGAGTGATTCCCACCACTAAAAATTCGCTCCCATAGAACCGTTTATGGGTGAGTCCACAAGGGCTAGAGACTTATTTATAACTGGGAATTTTATAAACTAACCTCCTTGTTAGATGACAGATGATTCACTGGTTCATCCCTGCATCTTCTGTGTCTCAGACCTGTGCCAGGTCTCTTTTCTGCCAGCCTACATGGATACCTGGATGCCTTGTGGAAAGCACAACTCCTCTCTGGGAACTTGGACCGCAGGCATCCCTTGCCTCTCCAGGCCATAGCTAGGGACCGCAGCATCCTTTGGAAGGTGTCCTGAACCTACTCAGAGAAGTGCTCTTAACCACCTCAGGCTAGCCAGGTCCCCATTGGGGGTCCTGTTTGTCCCTCCTGCCTGGTACAAAGCCCATAGTTGCAAAGTCCATCATGCATTGCAGCCCACATCTCTTTTCCTACATGTGCTACAAAGACAGCCTGGTGCATAGATAGTAGCTACTCAAATTATATTTATTGAACGATGAATAAAGGGGAGAAACCAACTCACTCTCTATTGGACCTTGCTGTGTGTAACAGGAAAAATGACATACCTTTTGTATACCTTTCTTCATTTGATTCTTAGTTCAGGTGGGAAAAAAAAAAACCAAGAGTCAAGTTAGATGTCTGAGTAATCCACAGGGTGCTCCAGAAGTGTTCAAAGATTATACTGTCCCCATATTGAAATCAGAAGGGTCCATCCCAGCATAAAGTAAAGTGAATTGGTTAAGCAATTTAAAAAGAAGCTCAGACCAGGCATAAAAGACAAATATTAGTATGATTCCACTTATATGGAATATCTAAAGTAAGCAAATTCATAGAGACAGAAAGTAGACTAGAGGTTCCCAGGGGCCAGGGGGAGGGGGAATGGGGAGAGTTTCTGTTTGGGTTCTTGAATAGGTCATGTAATGAATAGTGGTGCTGGTAGCAGAACATTATAAAAGTAATTAATGACACTGAATTGTATGCTTAAAATGGCTAAAGTGGTTAATATTATATATATATATGATACCACAATGAAAAAAAAAAGACAACCCTGAGTCCTCATTGAGATTTCAGAATTGGCAGCCCAGTTGGGGATGGCCAGTTGGGCCATCTCATCATCACTCCATCGCATGATAGTGCTGCTAGATGTATGATCATTCTAGGATGCTTAATATGGCTTTCCTCCAAAGATATGCCAAGGAAGGTCCTCCATGCTTCCCACTGCTGATTATTCTTCTTTAAGTATCTGTTCTTGAAAGGTTTTATTTAATCTCCACTCTAAACAAAATGTAGTGAATCAGCAACAGTGAGAGAACTTGGGTATGTGAGGTTCTGAACTTACTGAAAGTTTTGCATCCAAAATATTTTAAGTACTTGGTAAAACTCAGCTCAATCCCATCCAGGGATGTCTCCCACAAAACTCGCAGGCTTCATTGCTCAGTCCTTTGGGCAGACCCATATGGGCAAAAGAGGACAACTGGGGAGCCCTGGGACTGGGGAAAACCCATTATAATGTCCCAGGTCATTTAGCCCAGCAAAGCCTGGCAGGCGGTGGTGGAAGGACCACTGGATGGAGTGGAATTTGGAAGATGTGGGTGACAAGGAGAAAACTTGCATTGTTATTTGGTACTCAGTGGGCCAATTTGGAAGTGGGCATGCTGCTGCCTCTGAGGTTTGGTGAGCTGGTTTGGTTCCTTCTAAGACTCAGGGAGGGCTTGGCAATGAGCTCAGTTTACTCCCTCTTCCCCCGTGGTTTTCTCTCCAATTCGAGAGGAAAGAATGAAGCATGATTTCACTTTAGTTGAAGTCAGAGTGAGAAGGGTGTTCAGAGGCTTGTCTCCCAACTCCTTATTTACAGATGAGGGAAACAAGGGCCAAAGCTGCATCGACAAAGGTAACAGAGTTAGTGAGGTAGAATCTGTGATCCTTGACTCCAGGCAGGGCCTTTCCTCCCTTTACATGATAACCTTTTACATGGTAGACACTTGAAAAATGCTTCCTGGGTTAATGGATGCACAGCATTGAGCAGAGTTCCTTGCTAGCTGATTTTCTTCTTATGATGCCAACATTGGCTAAGTGAAGGGTAGTTGATCTGAAAGTTCCCACTTGAGAGATGAAGAACTACCAGCTAAAAAGATACCCTGACAAAGATCTAGGGTGAGAGTGACTCACAAGCTGTAAGTCATGCGTTTGGCCAGGAGCCCTAAGCAGTAAAGAAGCAAAAGGCTTGGCAAATTCTGCAGGAGAGTAAGAGTTAATGGATGACTCTAGCTCTGGCTGCACAGACAGAAGAGGAGACCTCAAGATGGAGCCTGTGTTATGAGTGTTGTGAGTTTTAATGCCAGGCTGGATTGATTTTATAGGATGTTAAATAAAACTTTAGAAATGTGACTTCTCCCTCAAAGAGGTTAACACTGACCCTTGCAGAGCTCCAAGGTATGGTCCTTACACGTGGCTAGGACACCAGGATTCCCTGACTACTTTCCCAGAGCTGGGGGGGAATTGAGCATCCTGGGGAGTCAGGTCATGGTAATCCGTGCCCCCTCCCCATCACAGTCTTCCATCACCCTTACCCCTTGTCAGCACAAGTGGGAAGCCATGAAATCCTACTGCATACCTACTCTTAAATCCCCAGTCTATAATGTACCAAGAACAGCCTTCTCTAGATCCTAAACATCTTTTGAACCTGATGTCCCGAATCCATGAGGATCACCCTCGTCCAACTCACCACCATCTCTTCCTGGGAAACCTGCAGTGGCCTCCTTAGGTGTCCTCCCACTCACTCTGGGTCCTTTGCTCCATCCTCACTCAGCACAGTTTGATGTGATGACATCACATCACATCACATCAACCTGGTGTTTCCCCAGGGGTTTTAGAATAAACTCCCAGACCTTCATTATTTGGGCTCCCAGGGCTCTTCTCTCTTCTATCCATCCTCCCTCCCATGCTCTGGGCTCCAGGTTCACTGTCCTTCATCCATTCCCTCTTGAAGTTCCCCATCCTTCCACAGCAAGGACTTGGTCCATGCTGTCCCTATGTCTACATGCTATTCCCCCTCTTAGCTGGTATCCTTAGATACAGAACCATAGTCATTCTTCCCCAGAGGAGCTGTCTTAACTGCTCCAACCCCCTACACCAGGTCATGGCCCCTGAAATTACTTTTCCCAACACCCTGAACTTTTCTTTTCTGGCTTCCTTCACAGCTGCAATGAAACCATTAATCAGTGCTGTGATTTGTGAAAATTTGTCTGCTTAAATAGATTTCAAAGACCATGAAGAAGGGAGGTCACTCTTAGAATGTCAGTGCCTAGCCATGCACATAGTAGGGGTTTAATAAATACTTATTGAATGAATGAAGGAATAAGTAATCCCAAAAGGCATCAAGAAATTCTGGGAGGACCCTGTGGGTTCTGGAAGAGGGTCCCTGGAAAATCTTCTCTGAAATAAGGAACGTTCTCTGAGGAGACTCTAACTGGAGCCTAAAGGGAGCATTTTCTTCCTTGAGGAAGTTGAGGGGCAGTGAGCTCCTAACCTTTATGATAACCTAACTCAATTCTCTGTGATGGACCGATGTGGCAGATGCTGGTGCCAGACCTATAGCCCATCTACAGTTACCTGCAATTCTGTGCCTGAGGGTCTCCTCTGGTGTGCTGGACCCTCATGGGTCAGTCCAGTGTATTGAGATGTTGACCCTTGAGTCAGTGACTGAGAACAGCTAGAAGATAAACAGCCCCGATTCCTCCCCCCTTGAGTAGGACAACTCTGAGGCATGTTCTACATTGTCTCTCAGAGTGTCCCAGTGGAGCCGAGCTCCAGTTGTCCCCAGTGACACCTACTTATTATTTGTACTGGCCCCTCCCCTCCCTGTCTTACTTTTCCTCTGTGATGGTTCATTTCACGTGTCAACTTGGTCAGGTTATAGTGACTAGTTGTTTGGTAAAGCAAGCACGGGCCTGATTATTACTGTGAGGGTATTTCATAGATGGATTTGTATCTATGATCAGCTGGTTGCATCTACAATCAACAAAGGAGTTGCCTTCAGAAATGGGAGAGGGGTGTGTGTCTCCTGATCTAATCAGTTGAAGGCTTTTAAAGCCAGAACTGAGGATTTCAGAAATCATAAAAAAAGAATTTCTGCCTCACCTTCAACCATCTAGCTTTCTCTAAGGAATTCATACTCAACTTCAGTATCATCTTATTAGCATTTACAGTTTGCAGCCTGCCCTACAGAATTCAAACTTGCCAGCCCTGTAGTTACCTGAGCCAAAGCCGTATAATAAATCATATAGATACTGTTGGTTCTGTTTCTCTGGATGCCTTAATCTTTCACAGTATTTTCTATATGATGCTTCAGCATCTTACTTTGGCCCTGCCAGTTTCCCAACATGAACCTTTGGTATGGTTAATAAACAGTTTTCCACCCCCAGGGCATATACTGTCCCCAGAGCTCCAAACCACATCTGTGGCCACCAGTCACACACTTCACCCAAAACCTTCATACAGCTGGTGACAGATGAGAAGCCCACCATGTCCCCCTCCCTCAGGACCCCACAATCCCACAGTCCAAGCCCATGGGTCCCTCTCACTCCACTTGCGTCCTCCTCACCTGCTAGCTGAGCCACCTGAGCTGATGGTGCTTCCCGCTGATGTGACAAGGACTTGGAGCCCCTCTCATCCTGGGACCTGTGAGTCAGAGACTATCCTTCCTCATGCATTATGGTCTTGGTCTCCTGTTTTGTCATGCCTGACCTCCACCTAGACCCAAATTCAGAATCCCCACTCAGTTAAGTGCCAAGCACAACCTGATTTAGATCCTAAACTTCCTTGTCTCAAGGTCTGCTTTTGGGAAAGCCCAACCGAAGACAGCCCAGATGAGTCTAACAAGTCTGTGATTGTAGGAAAGGAACACTTTGATTCAAGGGTTTTGACAGATTGCCTGCTGCAGCCTCTGTTCTCATTTCCTGCCTAGAATTCAGCTCATGGCTGAACTCAGCACAGCAGGCGTTCGAGCCAGGGCACGAGTTTAGAGGTGTTCTCATTTTCTTTTCTTGTGGATGCTTTCAGGTGACCCTGCCACTTCACAGAGTAATAACTCGCACTCCACAAACCCTGAAAACTGCCAACTTTCACCCCATTCAGTTTCAAATTCATGGGGAGTTTGGCATTGTTTTTAAAAAAGCAGGCATTCCCACGGCCCAGTTCCTATTTAAAGACTGCCTGTCTATCTATTTAAAGTCCCCAATGGAGGGAATAAAGGAAAAAAAGACACCCAAATCCAATGGGGGAACATGAGATAGGCAGAAGAAAAATCCACTTTGCTTCTAAAAAAGGCTGAAAATTAGAACTGTCCATGGCCCTGTGTCTCAAGTCTCTGAGTTTTTTTTTCCTCCCTTTTTCATTGGAATTTTCAAAGTGGAATTTTATTATGGTTACTAAGTAAGTTTTTCAAGTTCCTAGCTATACCACACCCCTCCCCCCGCCAAAGCCCCCTCTCATTTAGTAGCATGCCATTTAAGTCCCTCACGCAGATGGGAAAAGAGAATGAAGCCAAAATAAAGCTGACCGTATCTCTGAACTAGAAACTCCTTTTCCCCCAACGACACAGCATTTCCACAGCTCTTAGCCAGGAATGGAGCGGAGCTGCCTGGCTCCTTTTATGCACAACAAAACCGTGATGAAGGCAGCAGGAGGCAAAGAGCTATTCATTTCAGGAAGTCCCAGTATCCGGTGAGAAATAAGAAGGAAGGCAGCCACAGGATGCGCCTTGGGTCCGGGGGACGTGCAGAGCCCACAGCCTTTGTGTCCTCTCGGTGCCAGAGTGGCTGCAGCTGAGCCCTCGGCTCCTCCGACCCAGCACCGCTGGGAGCCAAGAGAGGGGACGGCATGGCCACCTCCAGCTGCCAGCTGCCGCTGCTGCTGCTGCTGTTCCTGGGCCAGGCTGGGGCCAAGGCGGCAGGAGAGGCTGTGGTCTGTGCCGGGAACGCCTGCTACACGGCCCACTGGGGCAAGCTGAGTGCGGCCCAGGCCCAGCAGAGCTGCAGCGCCAATGGGGGCAACCTGGCAACGGTGAAGTCGGAGGAGGAGGCTCGGCACATCCAGGAAGCCCTGGCCCAGCTGCTGCGGCCCCAGGACCCCACAGCTGCCCGGATGGGCAAGTTCTGGATCGGGCTGCAGCGTGAGAAGGGCAAGTGCTTGGACCCCAACCTGCCGCTGAAGGGTTTCAGCTGGGTGGGCGGCGGGGAGGACACGCTGTACTCAAACTGGTACAAGGAGGGCAAGGGCACGTGCATCTCCAAGCGCTGCGTGGCCCTCTTGCTCGACCTGTCCTTGCAGTCCCTCCCCAGCCACCTCCCCAAGTGGTCCGAGGGCCCGTGTGGGAGTCCCAACTCCCCAGGGAGCAACGTGGAGGGTTTCGTGTGCAAGTTCAGCTTCAAAGGCATGTGTCGGCCCCTGGTCCTGGGGGGCCCGGGCCAGGTGACCTATACCACCCCGTTTCTGGCCACCAGCTCCTCCCTGGGGACCGTGCCCTTTGCCTCTTCGGCTGATGTGACTTGTGGGGAGGAGGAAATGGAGGAGACACACTATTTCTTGTGCAAGGAGAAAGACCCCGGCGTGTTTGACTGGGACAGCTCAGGCCCCCTTTGTGCCAGCCCCAAGTACAGCTGCAGTTTCAACAACGGGGGCTGCCAGCAGGAGTGCTTTGAGGGGGGGGACGGCTCCTTCCGCTGTGGCTGCCGCCCAGGGTTCCGGCTGCTGGATGACCTGGTGACCTGCGCTTCTCGGAACCCCTGTAGCTCCAGCCCGTGCCGAGGGATGGCCACGTGTGTCCCCGGGACCCACGGGAAGAGTTACACTTGCCGCTGCCCTCCAGGCTACCAGCTGGACCCGAGCCAGATGGACTGTGAGGACGTGGATGAGTGCCTGGCCTCCCCCTGCCCCCAGGAGTGCATCAACACCCCGGGGGGCTTCCTCTGTGAGTGCTGGGTGGGCTACCAGCTCGGCCCCGGAGAGGGAGAGGGAGCCTGTCTGGACGTGGACGAGTGTGCCCAGGGCCTGGCCCCCTGCGCCCAAGCCTGTTCCAACACCCTCGGCTCCTTCTACTGCTCCTGTGACACAGGCTACGAAGTGGCCAGGGAGGACAACACCCAATGTCAGGACGTGGACGAGTGCACCAGGCTGGAGAGCAGCCCTTGTGACAGCTTGTGCTTCAACACGCCAGGCTCTTTCTACTGCGACTGCCTGCCGGGCTGGGAGCTGGCCCCCAATGGGGTCTCCTGCACCTTCCGCAACGTGTCTCCAGGAACCCCAGCGGGGCCTCGCCAGAGGGAAGTCGAGGGAACTGGAGAGGGGAGCACAGTTCCTTCTGCAACAACACCCAGTCCTACCCAGGGTCCTGAGCTCACCTCCGCCGTGTCACCCATCACCGAGAATCCCTCCCTCCCATCTGACACCTCCATCACCCTCACCCTGCCCCAGACCCTGGAGCCTAGTGGGACCCCCAGCATCAGGATGGAGCCAAGCACTAGTTACCTCATGGCCACAGCCGGCTGGGGTGGGTCTGCAGATGGGGTCTCTGCAGATGGGGTCTCTGCAGATGAGGATGCCGTGGCCCCACAGAGCGACAGCAGTACTGATGGGCAAAAACTGCTTTTGTTCTATATCCTGGGCACGGTGGTGGCATTCCTACTCATGCTGGCCCTTGCTCTTGGGCTGCTGGTCTACCGCAAGCAGAAAGCCAAGAGGGAGGAGAAGAAGGAGAAAAAACCCCAGAGCGCAGCTGACAGTTACTCCTGGGTTCCAGAGCGAAGTGAGAACAGGGCCATGGAGAATCAGTACAGGTAAAGAAAGAGCTGAGGCTGGCCAGGAGGGGGTGGGAGGGAAAGGTGCAAATGGGGAGGTACGTGGGAGAAAGAAAGCAACCTAACTCAGCAGTGGGAGGGCAAGACCAAGGGCAGGTTTACAGGCTGGTAAAATCAGTGCAGGGGAGCCAACCTGGGGGCACAGGTGAGCTCTTTACTTGGTGTGTGCTGACCCACCTGTAGCACAGGTGTGTGCCCGTGTGCTCTGGGGTTTAGATGCGCACACAGAAGCAAAACATGTACCCCAATGCTGTCACCTTTTGTTTTTCTTAGTCCAACGCCTGGGACGGACTGTTGAAGGTCTGCCGTGGCCCTCAGAGTTCAACACCCCATCCAAAGGGAGGGCTTCCATATTTCCTAAAATCAGACTGGAATCACAGCAGACAGCTTCTCCTTAAAAGGCTGGCAGCTTGAACTGTGCAGGTATTTTCTCTGTTTGCGGGATATTCGCAAAGTGGAAGCTACACGTGGGCAGTAATTACAGGAATTTCGTGAACAGTAAGGATACCCCATGACTCTCCATTTCAAATTAAAATGTGACTGGTTTTGTTTTTCGCATCAACTCTGGATCCAGGTATCACAAGTCAGGTGTATCTGGGCTCCCTTTGAACTTCTCTGTATACTTCAGTCATTGGAAGAAGAAAACTCAGTCTGCTGGTTAGGATTTAAATAATTTGTTCTTCCTTGTCAGAGAAACAAATTCAGTATTTAATTATATAAGAATATATATATATATATATATATTTTTCTTTTTTTGGTCAAAAGAAACATATTCAGGACTGGAAATATTCCTTTATCTTTACATTTACATTATCTCACATTATGCATCTTCCCCTCACAAGTCTCCTGGATTTGATGTCTTGGAATTATCCGGAATGATCAGAAGGAATTTCACGGCTTAGGAGCAAGTAGGCAAGGATTTTAGAAATCCCATTTTTTACTTCTTAAGATTCCAATAGACTTGTTTTGTTTTCTTCTTTTTGTAAGTAAAGTTTGAAAAAACTGGGAGAAGTTGTTTGAGTGAGTTAAAGGTATTTCTGAAAACACAAAGTGCTATAGAGAGTGGCTGGGGATTTGTTTCATGAATGCTGAATTCATTCATCTAAATGTACTGATGTTAACACAAACCTGACCATAGATGAAATGAACACTAAATAAGAAACCAAAAAAGTCAAGGACAATTTTTCCTTGAACTAGTGCAGGCAGCAAGCCACCAACCGCCTGCTTCTCTGTGGCCTGTCACCCTGCTCTGGATTGGAGTTCTGTAATAGTAGATAGTGGAAGCACTGAAACTTTCTTGGTTCTGATAGAATGTGTGATATAGCTGACAGGCTGAGCTGTTAAAGCCGACATTCTAACGCCCATTAACAAAGCTCACAGTCGGTATTGCACCATGAGAATGCCAAATCCTTATTTATGGGTATGTGACACAAGGAAGTTAGAGACTACTCACGGGGTGGGCGGGGGAGGGGGGGATTTTCTTAGGGTGTTGCTTAAGGACTCTCTTCTTTCTTTAAAAAAGGGGGAAGGGAGACAGAAACAAAAATCTTTCTAACAACAAAAACTGTCCAAAGCAATTTTAATTTCAAATCCTCATTTTAAATGCACATTTGCAAATGATTCCCTCTTGCAATGTGTGGTGTGGTAGATAGTGAGTCTTTTACCGCCTAGTTCTTTCTGGGTCACTAGAGAGCAGCCCCGAGGTGCATGAATGGCCAGAGTTGTTAGAAGTTGCCCAAGGAGCAAGTGGAGGCCTCTCGCTGACCCCATGCAGGAGAGTGGACAGAAGGAACCTGACTCCTGGTTCCAAGCATTCCGAAGATTTTGTCTCTCAAAAGGAGGATGCCCTAATGTTTCTGATTTTGCTTTTGAAATCCATCTACCCCCGAGGTGACAACGTGGGAGGGTGCCCGGCCTTGAGAATTAAATAAATTTAGGTTTTCTAAGTTTGAAATATGCAGGCAGTAGCTCAGATTTTTTTTAAATAAAGAAAATGGAAAGCTGAAGGAGAATGGAAAGGAAAGAATGAGGTATTTACAACATTTGCTTTTTAAAGTCATCTAATATTTTTCCATTTTCAGTTGGAATACTGGTGTTTAAGCACTTCAGTGAGACCAAGACTGTCCCCTGGGCAAAGCTCCTTTGCCTGCAAGATGCTTGGATGGGGATTTGCAGTCTCCATTCAAGTATGGGAATCAACCATTTGACCATTCAGATGGTTTTTAAAACTTGAGCAGACACAATATCTGTACCTTAAGTAAAGATAAATGCAAATTCAACCCCTTTACCTTCACTGCTCATCCCTAATTTCACATGATGATCACTTCTCTTTTTGCTTGTTCATATTTTTGGAGGAGGAGGATGGAGAAGGACAAACCTCCTAGGGAATCTGAGGAGTATTGAAAAATAAGGTAAGATGAAGGTTTCAACAGAATTCCTTGGGGGTGACTCGGTAGACACCCTTTGTGCCATGATTTCAGAACCCAGCCCACCTCACCAGCTCAGCTTCAAGGCAAAATCAGCAGATCTGGCTTCCGCATTTGGATGCCCACCTATTTAATCATGTAGCTGAATGCGCTACACTTCACATCTTGTTTTCCCCTGTAATGTTAAATGAATGAATGGCACCAAGTTCTGTCTTGAGGAAAGTTTTATTTGATAATAGACTAGTAAATCTTTGGAAAGGCTCATCTTAACATCTTCTTCCCAATGATCAGGCAAAGAAGTGGAGCAGAAAATTAAACGTTTATATGTGCATGCTTTCGTACATTGTGTAGGATGAACCAACCTGGAAATGAACTTTTCTTTTAAATACACATAGACGCATTGCTTTCTCTTGAAGCCCTTCTCATGAAACCTTCTTTGAGCCTATTTGTGAAGGAAACTTGACTTTTCTCACTGAATGGACTTTAAAGTATATGGATATGATTATTAGACACTTTTGCTCTAACCCTCTTTCCCATAATTATTTCTATGAAAACTGAAAGAATGGAGATGAGATTGGACAAAAAACATTTAGTGAATTCAAAATAAAGCAGTTTTTTTTTTTAAAAAGCAAATATAGGAAAACCTTTTCCTATTATTTTCCTACTTGGTTCTCCATTGTTTAAATCAGGAAAACAGGAAAGCATTGCTTTCAGGCAGCTACAAAATGGCTTAATGCCCCCTCCATATTTCCATCACCCTGAACAATAGACTTAGCCTGAGAATCTGGTATAGAATCCCCAAACACATCTGTCGTACTCCTGGAGTATATGGTTTGTGGAATGTGTCAACTACCAAAAAAAGGAGGGTGGGTTTAGGAAAGTGATCCAAATTTTCCACATATTTAATACTCAATTACGCTATTCCTATTCAGATACCCAAGTATAGGGCTCACTGACACTCTTTCTTAAAAAAATGAGTTGTGTTTTGGTCTGTCTTTGGAGACAGTACACATCTATTTTAGGTAGAAAGTATGGAATTCCTTTCTTATATTGTTATTCTTATCTGCGAATGGCTAGCATTTCCTTGGGGCAGATTTTGTCCACTGTTCCATGGGATCTAGAATTCTCTGCTGAGATTTTTATCTTAAACACAAACTAGATTGTGTGCAAGGCTCTGTTCTCTGCTGTTAGATGTGGTTGTAAATATCAGAAATCACTTCATGAAGCTAAATGAGAATGTGTGTCTTTTTAAATATGGATATTTGGAATGTGTTGGGCTAGTTTTGAAATTATGGGATTTCTATGTGGGGTTTCTTTTCATCATCCTTTGCATAAATGCTTCACCAGGTGGGGTGGGGGAAGTGGGCTTGAATAATGATCCACCCCTCAGAAGGCTGACAAACTTGCTTGGAATCTCGAGAGCCTTTAAGAAATAGCAGCTTTGTCTTCCTTGCTTTCTGTTACCCTACCATCCTAATAAACTCCGAAATACATTTGTTGTGAACTTGTTTTGATGTGTTCCATAACAACTCAAATGTATGTGCAAAAAATAAAAATAAGAAATTAACAAAAACTAAGAAAAGAATTTTTAAAAGTATGTGTGGAAAGTATGTGCAGAGCTTGCACTCCTGGTTATCGAATTTGTCTTCTTCCCTTTCAAAGAGCTGCTGAATAGAAGGGACTGTCACTATCACGTTTCCACACCTCACTTGTTGGAGGGGATGCCACTCTGCGGTGCATTACAGGGTTACCCGGCACTGCAGTCCTGCCTCTGCGTCCCTCAAACCCGTTGTTCCTGGGAATATGGGCATTCACGGGGTCAGAGGGCGTCTGTGTCCACTGGGGCCGAGACCCAGCCTGACTCAGTGCTTCCAGAGTCTGCCTTCTGACCCGGGTCTGCATGCCTCCACCTTCACCTCCTCTGATTGCACAGGTAACGCTGGATGCAGGAGTCAGCACACCCAGCTGGTGTGAACTGGAGGCATCATTCTGTAGTCACCCAGGAGCATTTATCACCACTCTGCCAGCAACTCTTTTTTCGGTTTATTTAACTAATTGAACAAGTAAATTGTGGGTTGTTTGAGAACTCAAATTTCACTGTGACTCAAGCTTGGGAAGAGCAGATGGTGGACATTTCTGCCCTGATTTTCAGATTGTGCACTTGGTCATGACTGATACAGAACAGAGCTTGAGTAAGGATAAAGCACTGTTCTTATTATGCTAAAGGTACTGGACATTTGCAATAAACATCCATTATTTAGGATTAAATAAAGCTGACCCTTTGAACATTCTAGTCGCTAAAAAAATACATTGGGAATTATATGAATAACCAACAAAAGACCCATACACAGACATATACTCATAAACATACACATACAACACAAACACACACAAACATACTCATGTGCAGACACCCACAACCACATACACACACAAAATGCAAACTCAGCCTCACATACGACACAAGTACACAAACATATATACATATACAACCTGCAAGCATGTATACAACACACATCTATACAGAAACAGATATATACAACATAAACATGTACAAACATGTGAATACAGCCATACCCCCCACAATACACAAATATACAGATACATGAACACAAACATATGCACACAAACCTGTATCCACAAACACACACACAGACATATACACAAATGTACACCCACAAACACACAAGAATACACAGATATGTGCCTACACATACAATATACAAAAACCTACATAGTGCCACACAAACAGAGATACACAGCTACTAACACATATACAAAATAAACAAAAACACATAAACACACAGAATGCCCTCACAAAGACACACAATTCTAACACCCATCTATTTCACACTGAAAAGCTGGAGGCCAATGTTTCCTGATTTAGGAAGAAACTATGAAAAAAATGCCAACTTTTATTAGTGACTTCTCTTGATGACTATTGTTGTATGATAACTAATATATCTTAAATGCTAGATAAAATTTTCAAATATGAGACATTTACAAAATATTCAGTCTGTACAGAACTATATTGTGTAATGTAAAGTACATTTGCCTTACTATCAAAGTTATATAATTTGTAGAAACTTCTACAACTTCCAAAACAGCTTCTGACATCACCTGCAAATACTGCAGTAACCCAATCAATTTAATTCTGACTCTCCTTGAAGTTAGGCCAGACTGCACAGGTTCAGGGCAATCTTTTACAAGTTTATCCTTTGGGGGTCCCCAGGCTACCCACACTTCTGGCCAACTAGCTACAACTTTGGGGGCTCCCATCATTTCCCTTGGGTTTGATAACTCACTAGAACGACACACAGAAAGTGCTATACTATGATTATAGTTTTTGTTATAGTGAAAGGATACAAATACGAAGCCGAAAGAAGAGCTGCATAAGGAGAATGTGGAAGAAGAATGCAAGCTCTACCTTCTCTCCACGTGGAGTCAGAATGCATCACCCTCCTGGCATAGATATATATTTCTCAATCATAGAAGTGCTGGAGCTTCAGGTATCCTGGGTTTATATGGGGTCTTCTTATGTTGGCATGATTGATGGAATTGATGCCCATGTCGCTGAACTCACTGCAACTCCCAGAGGTGTGGGGGATGGGTCTGACATAATGTGGTTCAAAGTCCCCACGCCCTAGTCACCTGGTTGGTGTTCAGGCATGGCTGGTCCCACCTGCCATCTCATTAGCATGTGAACTATCAGGTGTGGTCCTGGGCCCACCATAAAAAACAGGACATGCAAAGGAACTGAGGACAAAGACCAGCTTAGAACATGTACATATTCTTTGGCTTTTAATAGTCAATTCTTGAGTGTATCTGGCAACAGGAGAGCAAGATAATAAGACTGAAAACCAAATTCAACTTCCTGAACTATATTTGACATTATAGCTGCTTAAAAAGAGCAACACTTATTGGTTTGCCATTTACAACTTCTTCATGCTCTTCCCCCAACCTTTTTGGAGGGAATGATGAACAAAGAAAGTGTCAAAAAGTGAGGGAAGAGGCAAAAGACGGGGAAAGGTTCTGGATAATCCCCCAGGAGACACTCAGCCCATGGGGAAGGCTAACTTTGACAGAGCATGTCCACCATGCTGCCTCTGGACTCTCCAGGGTGTCAGAACCAGAACTCGTCCCCAAGCAAGAGGGCCGCACTGCTGTCTCTCACTCAGTTCTACTTTTTGGGTGTTTTACTTGAGGTGTGTCACTCTTGACTTGGATATTGATCCTCTTTTGTGGCTGAAATTGGTTCACAGAATTCAACTGTGTGGGGAAGCATTGTGGCTCAACTGATAGAGCATCTGCCTACCATATAGGAGATCCAGGGTTTGATACTCAGGGCCTCCTGACCCATGTGGTGAGCTGGCCCATGTACAGTGCCGTGCCACGCAGTGCCGTGCCACGTAGGGGTGTCCCCCACGTAGGGGAGCACCACATGCAAGGAGTGCACCCTGCAAGGAGAGTCGCCCCAAGCGAAAAAAGTGCAGCCCACCCAGGAGTGCGCTACACACATGGAGAGCTGACGCAGCAAGATGATGCAACAACAAGAAAAAGTGACACAGTTTCCCAGTGCCACATGACAAGAATGCAAGCAGACACAGAGGAACACACAGCGAATGAACACAGCAAACAATGGGGGGGGGGGGGAAGGGGAGAGAAATAAAATAAATCTTTAAAAAAAACAAGAATTCAGCTGTGTTGAGAGAAGATGTGAAAGGGAGGGAAGGAGAAAGGAGGGGAGGAAGGAAAGAGGGTTAAAAGGAAAGAGCAGGACAGAGGGAAAGAGGAAAGAACGAGAAGGGAGGAGAAAAGGAGGAAGAGAACGAGAAAGAAAAAGGAGAGAGAGGAGAGAAGGAAAGAGAAAGAAAGAGAGAAAGAGAGAAAGGAAGAAAGGAGGAAAGAAAGAAAGGAAGAATGAGAGAGGACCCAGACGTGGTGAAGGTGATTGGGCTTTCGGCTTGAAACAGTCGTGGCTAAGGCTGCTTGTCCTCATTGCCAGGCTTCCTGACTACACTTGCAGAAGAGCAGAGCTATTTTTACTGACCTTGGCTGAGGATCAACACCCTTTGTTTGACGCCCTCATCACCTTTTCTTGCAAAGCTCTGCTTATCTCTTCCGCTCCACGTTTTATGCATGTCCACGTGATTTATACCATAATGCCTTAAACCGGGTCCAAGACTTCTGCTCTATTGGGCTCCTTCGGTGTTCAAATAACACATGAAAATCATAATGAAATTGTGAGGTAGAAGAAAATAATCGTGACTTTCATCTTCTGTCTCCAGGGTCTTCCTTTTCCCAAAAAGTTTATGTCCCAAACTGAATGGTTTACATCACTGTCATCTTCCTCCCCTAACTTAAGCTCTCCTGTGCCTCTTAGTCCCCATCCTCCAGGGTCACAGTGGGTATGTGGGGCACACCCACAACCACACATTTGCAATAAACAGCCATTATTTAGGATTCAATAAAGCAGATCCTTTTAACAGTCTAGTCACTAAAAAAATACATTGGGAATTAGACCTTATATGAATAACCACACAAAAGATACATACACAGACATATACCCATAAACATACACATCCAATTCACTAGACTTGTTGATTGTGTTATTCAAATCCTCTTTACATCCTTACTAACCACTCTCACCCATGCCATCATGGCTCATGGTGGTGGCAGCTTTGTGAACTTCTTGTATTTCTATCAGATGTGCATATTCAGCAGATTGCTCCTTTCCCCAATGTTAGGTATAATTCGTTGCCCCTTTTCACTTTGAATTACATTTTCCTGGGAATGGATGTAACTCAAGCAGTTGGGCATTTTTCTCCCACATGGGAAGTCCTGGGTTCAGTTCCCAGTACCTCCTAAAGAAGATGAGCAGACGCCATGAGTTGACACAAGGAGCAGGGAACAGATGTGACTCAAGTGGTTGTGCACCTGGTTCCCACATGGAAGGTGCCAGGTTCAGTTCCCAGTGCCTCCTAAAGAAGACAAGCAGATGCAATGAGCAGACACAACAAGCAGGCAGAGGAGGGAGCCACCTGAGAGGGGACTACATTTTTCTGATTAAACTGCTACGTTTGCCTCATTTTCTGTTGTGTTTGATGAATACTAATATTTTCAATTTTTTTTAAAATTTCCAGCTTTTTTGTGTCATTTTGTTATGTGTATCTCCTATAAATAAAGTTGGATTTTGCTTTGTGCTTTTCCCCCCTTTATATCCACCTCAAAATTCTTTGTCTTTTAATTGGAGGCTTTAACCTATTCACACTTACCAAGATTACTAACAAATTCTTGGTGGTTTATTTTGTATATTTTATTTATAATGATTTTTGGTGTTTCTGTTTTTATTTTCTTGTCCATTACTGATTTGATCAAACTTTCTTTGTTTTACTTTTCTCCTCTAATAGTTTGGAACTTATAAGATCTGTTTCCACTCTGTAAATTAAAAGCCTTAGCTTGAATCTATATCTTCCTATCAATGTCTTCTCACTGAAAAAAACAAGTCTCAAAATTTCAATTTTGTCTCTCCTCAAACTATCCCAACCCCCACCACTTTTACCTATTTTGATTGCATCTGAATGTTATTTTTCAGTTATAATTTTTTACAGTCAATATCTGTTTTGGGGTGGTGGTGGTGGTGGTGATGTTGATGGCGATGGTGATGATGTGTTGAGGAGGTGATAGTGGTTGTCTGGTCATGGTAGCTGTGGGAGTATTTCCCACACATTTCCTTATAGATAAGGAAATAAGAGCCCTTCCAGATGACCAAACACATGACAGAGTGGTCTCCCACAGTTGGGATGGGGGAAGCCTTGAGGTACAGAGATGCAGACACTAGGAGATGGAATTTGGCCTGAGCATGGTAAACATCTAACATGGAATGCTGACAGCATCCTCCACACAGCAATTCTGCAAATCCAGCTAATATATGCATGTCTCCTATGGGATTTCTCTATTGAACATCATAACTTTATTCATTGCATGACAGCTCAGTGTCTGTGTTTTTTATGTCTTCCTGAGAGCCTGTTACCCTTGGGAAGGCATGGGGTATATCCTTACTGTGCCTTACACAGTAACTTGCACATAGTCCAAACTCAAATCCTTTTTTTTTAAAGATTTATTTTATTTATTTTCTCTCCCTCCCCCCTCCTATTCCCCCTGTTCACTGTGTGTTCTTCTGTGTCTGCTTGTATTCTCATTAGATGGCTCCAGGAAAAAATCCTGAGACCTACCAAAGTGGGAGAGAGTTGATTACTCTCTTGCGCTACCTCAACTCCCTATTCTGTTACATCTTCTTATTTTCTCTCTTCTGTGTCTCTTGTTGTGTCATCTTAACTGTGCCAGCTCTCTGCATCGGCCAGCACTCCTGCACGGGGTGGCTTTCCTGCACAGGGCAGCATTCCCGTGTGGGCTGGCACTCTGGGCTGGCACTCTGTGTGGGCCAGCTCACCACGTGGGCCAGCTTGCCCTCACCAGGAGGCCCTGGGCATCGAACCCTGGACCTCCTATACAGTAGTCGGGAGCCCAATTGGTTGAGCCGTATCCGTTTCCCAGTCTCAAATATTTTTTAAGTAGAAGATCAACCGTATGAAATTATTCCACTCTACATATTATTAAAGCGTTTAGGGAGAAAATCATTGACTTTTTATTAATTACCAGATATGAAAGTACCAGTTATTTATTGTAAGATAGATACCATTATTCTCCCCACTTTATAGATAAGAAAATGGAAGCATATAAAAGTTAAGAAACTTGCCCAAGTTCCTACCACTGGTAAGTGGTAAGGCAGGGTTTGAAATATTATAGTCTTACTCTACATCACTAGGTTTCACTGCCTTAAATGAACCACGAATGAGACCTACAACTGAAAAAAAAAAGTATTAGCTGCAACCACCTAGAAGACAAGAGGGTCTTTCAACCTATTCAGAATTGGGAAAATGGTGCGCTAAGCCACTATGGGTATTCTATAAACTATTCAGATGAATATACAGATGCTTATGCACCACCATCCCCAAACAGACAGCTCAAGTACTGGAGCTGCTCTAAAGCTCTCTGTCTTCCCTGGATACACTGTGCAACCTGAGATTGTCAGTGCTGATCTGAAGACAGAGTCCACTGAGTATACCCTTGTTGACCATCCACTGTGGCCACCTTGATTCTGCCTTGGCAAAGTGATGTGTTTGGGTAAATTAGAGAAGGAGGAGGGAGAGGAGCATGCAAGAAACAACTTGTGCTTATGTCCTCCCTTCGAAGGCAACTTCTCAAGTGGAATTCACATGCTGTTAAGAGGACTATAAAATGGTACAATCTCTTCAATAAACAATGTGTCAGTCCCTTAAAATTTTAAACATGTATGAAATTATACCTCAGTAAAGTTGATTCCAAAATACTGCTTACAAATTGTGGTCTGATTTTTTCCCAGAACCATAGGACTCAGCAATTTCTCTCTTAGGTATTTCCTCCAGGGAAATGAACATGAACCACATAAAGTGTTGCTCATAGATATTCACAGGATTTTTATTTAGAGTCATGGCCTGGAAGAACCCAAATATTCATCAACAGGTAAATGGATAAACAGTTTGGGATTTATCCATAAAATGGAATACTGCCCATCAAGTAAAAGAAGCAGACTTTTCATATATACAACGACATAGAAGAATCTCAAAAACTGTATGCCAAGCTAACTAAGCAGGAAACAAAGAGTTTACATTGTATGATTCCATTGCTATAAATTCTAGAACATGAAAAACTATAGTGATAAAAAGTAGGTTGGTGATTATATGGGGGTGAGGGTGGGGATTGGCTGGGAACGAGGAAAATGAGGAAACTTGATGGAGATAGTCTGTTTTTTGATTGGGATGATATTTAGTTGCATGGGTGTACATATTTGTCAGAACTCAACAAATTGTTCATTTAAAATGTGCGAACACCCCTCTGGCACCCTTTTCTGATGACCTCAGTTTTGGTAAGGAGACTTAGTTTTGTTTCTCTGTCTAGTGTGCTCCTCAAAGCAAAACTGAGTGGAAACCATGAGAAATCCTGGCATGGTTGTCTCCTGGCTCTTACGAGGAAACTGCCAGAACCACTCAAGACAGGCATGCAAAAGTTTGGATCTTACTAGATGTCTGCTTTTATGTCTTTGTTTTCTTCAGACTTACTCTAGAGCCTTTATCTGAATTTGAAATAAAGCTCAACATTTCTAAGTGAAAAAAAAAAAGATATTATATATAGATTATACCTCAATAAAGTTGATTTCAAAATACTGTTTATTAGTATCATGAATAAAATAAAGACTTACAAATTCCACATTTTTTCCAGAACATGGAAACATGATTGCTTTGGATTTTCTTATATCAGAGTTGATAAAAACACGAATCCATCATGGGATGGAGTTAACTTTGTACTGCCTGGATTTTCTCTGCTCCTAGTTGCTTGTCTAAGTTCTCTGCTCAGCTTGAATGATTGTGCAGATCGTTTCCAAGACTAATTCCTCTTCACGTTTCACTGCAGTGGCTTGGAAATCATTAATTTCCTTAATTTTACTGACCACCATCAAAACATGCAAGCATATCATCAAGGAATGGTCTCCCTTTCCTGCTCCACTCCCATTTTCCCTCTCCTTCTACCTGAGAGTTGTTAGCATCTCTGATTCACAGTGTTGGGTTCTTTCATCTATCCCTCACCCTTCAAATCATCTAACTACATTTCCTTACAGACAGCCATCAAACTCGATCCAAGTGATCCTTTGGTTTTAGGCCAAGTGCTTATAGGGAAACATCTTTCACTTTAAAAACAACCTTTCATGTTTTATTATACTTATAAATGAAACAGTATTGGAAAAGCTTCTGGATAGAAAGCACATATGTCAAGTTTGAAGTGGAAACAGCATCTGCAGTAAAGTTATGGGCTTCATTAAAAGAAGCTTTTTCCATTGAGCAGAGGAGACCTGATGCCCAGAATGACGTCTTTGATGCTCACAGGAACTGGATTTGATGCTTAATAGTTTTGTGGCTGACATGAAATCCTGCATAACTTTAGTTAGATGGTGCATGGTCTTAAGCTTGATGTATTTATCCCTTTTAAACATAGGAAAAGATGATTCATTTGGACGTCACTATTGCAAAATCAGGAATAATTTGGCGTTATATTCAGCTGGAATCTACTCATACACTAGTTAACAAACAAAAAAAAAAACAGAGAAGGGTTTTTTGGGGAAATGAGATTCATAAAAGATTCTGAGTTGCTTAGCCTACTAAAAGTTCATCTTGTGGGCTCTTATTTCTATGTTTACATCTGTTTTGTGTTAAAATGGATATGAATTATAAATTATTATTCCATGAATGCGAGTTAATCAATATCCATTCTAGGCATTATATTCTGGTTCATTTGTGTCTAAATAATTTAAATAAACCTGTAATAGGTAGCGGTGAATTTGGCTGCACATAATAAAGCCTGATTAACATAACGGTTTACTTCTCTCACAGGACAAGAAGTACAGATGTGGAAAATCTAGGATTACTGCAGCTGTTCTCAGTTGTCTTCTACCTTTTTGGCCCCCCATGCCAGGTGTGTGGCTTTTATCCTCATGCTCACAGAATGGTTGCTGCTCTTCCAGGCATCATGGGGAAAAAAAGTCTAACCTACAAGGCAGTCTATTTTTATTTTATTTTCTTTAAAAATTGAAGTAAAATTTATGTAGAGAGAATGACACTAATCCCAACTGTACAATTTGATGGCTTTTCATAAATGTTTACACCCCTATAGTCATCACCCCAATCAAGACATAGAATATAATTTTACTCCTAGCAAGTTCCTTTATGCTCCCTTCTGCCAATTCTCATCCCTGTAGAAAAACACCATTCTGCCTTTTTTTTTTTAATTTATTTCTCTCCCCTGCCCCCTCACCCCCACTCCCACCCCAGTTGTCTGTTCTCTGTGTCTATTTGCTGTGTGTTCTTTTTTTGTCTACTTCTATTGTTGTCAGTGGCACGAGAATCTGTGTTTCTTTTTTGTTGTTGTTGCATCATCTTGTTGCGTCAGTTCTCCGTGTGTGTGGTGCCATTCTTGGGCAGGCTGCACTTTTTTTCCTGCTGGGTGGCTCTCCTTATGGGGTGCACTCCTTGCGTGTAGGGCTCTCCTATGTGGGGGTACCCCTGCGTGGCAGGGCACTCTTTGTGTGCATCAGCACTGCACATGGGCTGGCTCCACACGAGTCAAGGAGGCCCCACCATTCTGCTTTCTATCACCATACATTAGTTTTGCCTATTCTGGAAATTCGTATCAAGGGAATCAGAGTTTATTGGTTTAGGACTACTACTTTGTAATTTGCTTTCTACAAGTTGCTATTTTTTCCTTTTCCAATTTTCCCATTTTCTTTTGCATTATCAAGTATATATAAAAAAAAGTATATATATATAAAGTATATATATATGAAATAAAATAAAACTAAATAGATATGTATATAAATTTAGTTTTATTTTATTTATTCCACCCCACCTCCTTGCTGTGTCTGTTTGTTGTGTGCTTATCTTCCTTTTTTTTTTTTTTTAGAGGCACTGGGAACAAAACCTGGACCTCCCATATGGGAGGGAGATGCCTAATCTCTTGAGCCACCTCCATTCCCTGCTTTGTTGTTCTCTCATTTTGTTTTCCTTCTTGTGTCTCTTGTTGAGACAGCTTGCTGCACCAGCCCTTTGCATCAGCTCACGATCTTGCTCTTCTCCTTTAGGAAGCACCAGGAACAAAACCCAGGACTTCCCATGTGGTAGGTGGGAGTACAATCACTTGAGTCATATCTGCTTCCCACTATCAAGTATATTTTACTATCATCCTTTAATTCCTCTTTTGGACCTTTACTAATACCCCTTGATGTTTGCTCTAGGAATTATATCATTTTTCACAGCTTAGAGTTAAGATTGTACCATTTTGTGTAAAATACAAAGATTTTGCAATAATATAATTCCATTAACCCCATCTTTTGTACTATTTTGCCATGTATTTTATACCTATAAAATTTATAAACCCCACAATTTGATGTTAAAATCTTTGCTTTAAAGTCAGTTGTTGGTGGCGGACTTGGCCCAGTGGTTAGGGCATCGTCTACCACATGGGAGGTCCGTGGTTCAAACCCTGGGCCTCCTTGACCTGTGTGGAGCTGGCCCATGCACAGTGCTGATGCACGAGGAGTGCCATGCCACGCAGGGGTGTCCCCCATGTAGGGGAGCCCCATGTGCAAGGAGTGTGCCCCATAAGGAGAGCCACCCAGCGGGAAAGAAAGAGCAGCATGCCCAAGAACGGTGCCACACACACAGAGAGCTGACGCAACAAGATGACGTAACAAAAAGAAACACAGATTCCCGTGCTGCTGACGACAACAGAAGCGGACAAAGAAGACGCAGCAAATAGACACAGAGAACATCACTTTAAGTAAATATGATATGAATAGGGCGTAAGAGTATCACTGTGGAAGGGAAAAGGTTTTCTGGTGGATGTGTGGGAGTGCTGTATATTATATATATACATTGCTGTGGTCTAGGACTCCTGTGAAGAAAAGCTGAATAATTGGGGGGGGGGGGGGGGGGAAAAAAAGAAAAAAATAGGATGTGGAATTTTTTCAAGTCAACATTCTTTATCTAAGTTCTTTATCTAAATTTATCCAAGTTCTTTATCTATCCTTTAAACTCATCGCTATATGCCATTCCCTAGTAAGGGACCATGACATTATATTGGGCTTCAAATTTCGGGGAGTTCTGGATCACAGAGTGTTTCAACAATGGCAATGGAGGGATACTGGTATGGGATACCAATGACAGGTGATATATGACTGACAGGGAGCTGTACAGAACATATGTCCAGGGTGCATGGTAATGTTTGGATATACTCATAGTGGCAACAATTAAAAACCACAGTAGGGGGGGTACTGGGTTCCTGGCCAGTGGTGCTCTGTCGTGGTCCCTAGGGGAGCAGCGACAGTCTCCCAGGTACAGTGGTGGGGACCGGGAGGGAGTGAGGGTTCAACAGTGAGCCCCAGATGCTAATGACTATGCTTGTGAGCTGATAAACCCAAAATAAGAACAAGGCCTAGAGCAACTTTGTGCCTGGGAATTTCCTTCTGTCAGCCTTCATGTTACTCAAATGTGGCCAGTCTCGAAGCCAAACTCAGCATGTAAATGCAATGCCTTCCCCCCAGCGCGGGACATGACACCCGGGGATGAGCCTCCCTGGCAACGAGGGACCACTATCAACTACCAACTGATGATGCAACTGGAAAATGACCTTATACGGAAGGTTCAATGCGGATCAGCAGAATATCCATGTCTACATAAAATACCATGACTTTAAAATGCTGTTTGACCTAAAGTAAGGGGGAAATAGAAAGGAGAAATGAGTTTATATGGCTACGAGTTTCTAAAAAAGAGTCTGGAGGCTGGCAGAAGGTTTGCCCTCATGCACAACTGAGCAGAGTCAGAGAGACAGATAAAGCAGATACAACCCCCAGATATTGGTTCCTTTGAGGGCTAAAGAGACCCATGGGAGTTATGGTCATGGCCGATGGGGTTAACTACCAGGGCAGATGGCCCCTCTTTGGAAATGGTGTTTATGTGTGATGAATCTGGACTCAGATGGGATCTCCCTTCATAAGACTTTCATGCTAATGTGCTGGAGGTGCAGTTAATGTTGGGGTTTAAGATATATTTAGGGGATTTGAATCTCTGGACTGACAATGTGATAGCCAGATCCTGAGCCTCAACAGACTCCAGCACCGACAATCTGATTTATTGGACTTACCACACTCAGCTAAGATGGAGTTGAAGAAGGACAACCACCACACCATGGAGCCTAGAGTGATTACAACTGAAAATGGGAGGATTGCATCCAGCATCCAGGTGGAATCTGACCCTCCTCTTGACATAGAGGTGCAATGGACACAACCAATCCAATGTCCACATAGAAGAGGTGGCATTGGATTGGGAAAAGTGGACATAATGGACAAAGGGTATGGGGAAAGGCAGGAAGAGATGAGAGGTGGAGGCGTCTTTGGGACATGGAGCTGCCCTGGATGGTGCTTCAGAGGTAATCACCGGACATTGTAAATCCTCACAGGGCCCACTTGATGGAATAGAGGAGAGTATGGGCCATGATGTGAACCAATGTATATGAGGTGCAGAGGTGCCCAAAGATGTACTTACCAAATCCAATGGATGTGTCATGATGATGGGAACGAGTGTTGTTGGGGGGGGGAGAGGGGGGGTGGGGGGGTGGGGTTGAATGGGACCTCACATATATATTTTTAATGTAATATTATTACAAAGTCAATAAAAAATAAAAAAATTAAAAAAAAAAAGATTTATAAAAAAAAAAATAGACACAGAGAACAGACAACTGGGGTGGGGGGAGGGGAGGGGAGAGAAATAAATAAATAAATCTTTTTAAAAAATAAATAAAGTCAGTTGTCTTTTAAGGGAATTGAGTAAAAATAACCTTTTATACTTATTTGTACATTTACCATTTCTGGTGTTCTTTGTTTCTTCTTGGGCATCCAGGTTTCCATCTAGAGTCATTTCCCTGTCACTGGAGTTTCCTTCAGCATTTTTGCAGTGCATATCTGCTGATGCTGAATTATCTTAGCTTTATTCTATATGAAAATGCATTTATTTCTCCTTCATTCTTTTTTTAAAAGATTTATTCATTTATATTTATTTCTCTCCCCTCCCCCCCCCCCACCAGCTGTTTGCTCTCTGTATCCATTTGCTGTGTGTTCTTCTGTGTCCCCCTGTATTCTTGTCAGTGGCACTGGGAATCTGTGCCTATTTTTGTTGCATCATCTTGCTGCATCAGTTCTCTGTGTGCGTGGCACCACTCCTGGGCAGTCTGCACTTTTTTCCACGGGATGGCTCTCCTTATGGGGTGTACTCCTTGTGCATGGGGCTCCCCTATGGGGGGGGGGGACACCCCTGTGTGGCACAGCACTCCTTGCACGCATCAACACTGCATGTGGGCCAGCTCACCACACAGGTCAGGAGGCCCTGGGTTTGAACCCTGGACCTCCCATGAGGTAGGCGGATGCTCTGTTGAGCCAAATCTGCTTCCCTTTCCTTCATTCTTAAAGGATGTTTTAGCTGTGCATAATATCCTGGGTTGACTGTTTTGTTTGTTTCAGTACTTTAAAGATATTGTTCTTCTGTCTTCTGAGCGTCATTGTTTCTGATGAAAGATCCATTTATTTTTCTCCAACGGCCTTCAAGATTTTCTCTTTATTTGGTTCCAACAGCTTGGCTATAAGGAACCTTGGCATAATTTTCCCTGTGTTTCTCTACCTGGTATTCACTGATGTTCTTGGATTTGTAGATCTATGTTTTTCACCAAATTTTAGAAATTTGGGAAATATCTCTTCAAAATGTTTTACTATTTTATTATCTCTCTCCAACCCATTTAAGGCTTCAATTACATGCCACTGAACTTTGTCAATTCTATTTAAGCCACATTTTCTTTTTTTGAGTTCTTCAATGGATAGTATCTATCAACCCATTTTCAAGTTCACTTGTTGACTGACTGGTTTTCCCCTTAATCCTAGAATGAATTCCTTACTCCTGGCATATAGTTTTTACTTCTGAAGTACGTTATTTTAGGGGAAGGTCTCAATGAAAAGTCTGAAGTGTCCAACAAACCCTTCTAAACTTGGTGGGACCTAAACTCTAAGCTTCGTTTCCCCTGTGGTGGCCAATAGCTAACATAGCTGCTCAGCTCTTACATTCTTCTAACTACCGCTTTCCACTGGACTTTGTGGAGCTTCCCTTGTGCATGCATAGATCAATGACTTAAGTCCTGTGCAGATGATTTTGCCCCTTCCCAGCCCCATGGTTCCCTGCTTTCCCAGATTCCTACCTCAATTTCCAGGTGGAAGCCTTGAATTGCATCTTTTCACACCTCTAGCAAATAACACTGGGATTTTTTATCTTGAGTTTTAGTCACCTCATGTCCTATGAATTGGGAATGTGCTCAAGAGAATATATGAATAAGCATGGATCTCATCCAGAGTGGCTTCCTCCTTTCAAGAGTTGAATTTCTTTTAGTTTCAATGTGATTTTGGTCACCCTCTAGTGTCTGAAAATAGTTACTTTTTCATATTTTATCCAAAATTTAAGATTTTGTGTCTGTAGAGGGGTTTGCATATAAGGTATCCTGAAAGAACTATTCAGATAGTTCACAAGCAACTTGTGCTTATATCTAATTGGCTGGAATTGGATAACATGACCATCCCTGACCAAACATTGGAATGGGGATTAAAAAGCAGGGGCTGTGGGTGGAGGGGTGAGTCAGTCAGACAAGACTGCCTGACACTTTGTCACTTAAAACATTCTCTAATTCCGACTTTTTAAATTTTCAGACCCACCTCCCTTTCTCTCCCAGCAACATAAATACATGCTCCTATATTTCATCTAAACTAATGGGGTTTGACACCATGATTTTGAATTAAATTTGGAAGTTAGCCCATCAGTCTTGCAAGACCTTGTGGTACAGATTCTTTTAGATGATCATACTTTCTTATGAGCTATATATTTTGAAGGCCATGGATTCCCATAATAACTCCCTGGATGACAAGTCCTATAACCAGCCATAGCCACAGCAGCTAACAATCACTGGGCACTTGCCTGGGGTCTTAATTTCCTGGCTGTTAAAATAAATAACACACAATGGGTTGGCTTAAACAATGGGAACTTATTGGTTCACAATTTTTTCAGTAGGAGAAGTCCAAAACTGAGGCACCAGGAAGGTAATAGTGTCTCCTTGATGACCATGACCTTCTGGGGCTGGCTGCTGCCTGCTGGTGATCTTGGGTCCTTGGTTTTTCTGTCTCATGGCAGCGTACATGACAGTGTCTTCTCCTTTCTCTTCTGGGTTCTGTTGACTTCTGTTTTTTTTTTCCTATGGCTTTCCCTCTGTATGTCTGAGTTTCATTCTGCTTATAAAAGAGTAATCAGGATTGAAGCCCAACCTGATTCGGTCAGCCGTACCTTTACTAAAAACAGCATCTTCAAAATGCCCTATGTGGGAAGCAGATGTGGCTCAAGTGATAGGACTTCCACATACTATGTGGGAGGACCCAGGTTCGATCCCTGGGGCCTCTTAGTAGAAAGGAAAAAGAGAATGTGTGTCTGCACAGCAAGTCAGTGCTCGCACGGCAAGCTGAGTGCCCACATTAGTACCTGCGTGGCCAGCCGAGTGCCTGCATGAGAGCCCATATGGCACACGGCGAGCCAGTGCCTGCATGGTGAGCCAGTGCCTGAACAAGTGAGTCACACAGCAAGATGATAATGCAACAAAAGAGATATGAAGGGGAGAGCCCAAGTGAAGCACAGCAGAAACCAGGAACTGAGGAGGCACAAGTGACAAGGAACCTCTCTCCACAACAGAGGTCCCCAGGATCAAATCCTGGTGAATCCTAGAGGAGAAAAATGAGAAGAGAAGAGAAAAGAAAAGAAATAGATACAGAAGATCACACAGTGAATGGACACAGACAACAAAAACAGCAGGGTGGGGGGGGGGAGGGGAGGGAGAGGGGTGGAAAAAAGGTCCTATGTGCAATTACAATACACTTGAATGGATTAAGATTAAGAACATGTTTTTCTGGGGGTACATAAATCAATCTATCAAACCTGGTGCACCTGTCTAGTTCCACCCTCTCCATCCTTGGTGCTCATGAACCAGACTCCTGGAATGAAGATGCTGTCATCTTTTCCTGGGATGTAGGTTTTAGCCTCATTTTGAGATGAGAATCTGAGACTTTGGGATTTTCCCTGACTATCATAAAGAAAGAGTTAGGAGCAGTAATAATTGCTTGAGTACATACTGTGTGCTGGGCATTGTACTAAGTACTTTTCATTATGTGGTAGATACTATGGATCGTGCCCATTTTACATCTGAAGAAATTGAGGTTTAGAGACATCTAAGCAATTTGTCCAAGGTCACACAGCCAGCAAGAGTCAAAAACAAGATCTGAAGTGACATCCATCTGACTTCACAGATTTCTTCTTCATAACATTCCACACCCTGAATGTTGATGAAAGATTTACATCAGGGGACAGAAGTCTGTCTGTTTTAAAAAGCACAGTATAAATTGTGTCATTGGAAGAGATGACCTTCCTTCATCCCGCATACAAAAATGAAAGCAGAGAAAGTTTGGCCTTTTAAGAGTTCCATTTTACACTGAAATCTGTGCAGGGTACCTTTAAAACAGGGAAGTAGATACAAGGCTGTGGGGGTTCGGGGGGCAGGGGGTGCACACATGTGTGTCCTTCATAAGACAGTGGCTGTAAAGCAAGTCTTAGAGAAGGAAACATACTCGTCAATGGATTTTTAACTTCATGCCAGTTGCTCGATGGAATGGGATTTTGTATCCAAGATAGGTGATGAGAGCTCAGTAAAACAACTTGTTCCTTTCTGCCAACCTGACCATCTGCTTTTCTCATTGAATGGAACTTCCCGTTCCACCCCAAATCTTTGCACATCCCATACGTCAACTTTTGCATTACCTGTCTTTGCCTGCCACCCGTGTCCCAATGAGACTCGCTCAGTGACTTAGGATTCGTTAGAATCTGTGGGCTCAGCAGCCCTTCTCATCACTGAGAGGGAGGGTCATATGATATTGAAGATAGGTTCTTGGGTTCCAAAAGTATGTGAGGGTAAAAGGGTTATAAACACTCAGAAAAATACAGCTGACAAAACAATTAAGAGTATTCTCCTAGACAGAAATTAGTTGATTAATAAATGTTTATTGATTCTCTATTGCATGTAAAGGATTGTAATAGGGGTTTAAGGCATAATTGTAGCTTTCAGAGAGCTTACAAACCTGTTGAGAAGATGCAACAGATATACCAAGAAAAATAATAAAATTAATTTAAAAAGACATGCTGAAGCTTGAGCTGGATTTTTAAAAAAAATTTTTTTAGGTACGAGGGGCCAGGGCACTGAACCTGGGAGCTCATATGTGGGAAGCTGGCACTCAACCACTGAGCCACATAGGCTTCCCTGAGTTGTTTTTTGTTGTTGTTGTTTTGCTTGCTGTTTGCTTTTGTTTTTCCAGAGGCACCAGAAAATGAACTCGGGACCTCCAATGTGGGAGGCAGCCACTCAACTGCTTAAGCCACATCCACTCTTTTGAGTCAGGCTTTTTTTTTTTTTAAAGATTTATTTATTTATTTAATTCCTCCCCTCCCCCGGTTGTCTGTTCTCTGTGTCTATTTGCTGCGTCTTGTTGTCTTGTTTCTTTGTCCGCTTCTGTTGTCGTCAGCGGCATGGGAAGTGTGGGCGGCACCATTCTTGGGCAGGCTGCTCTTCCTTTCGCACTGGGCGGCTCTCCTTAAGGGCACACTCCTTGCGCATGGGGCTCCCCTACGCTGGGGACACCCCTGCACGACACGGCACTCGTTGCGCACATCAGCACTGCGCATGGGCCAGCTCCACACGGGTCAAGGAGGCCTGGGGTTTGAACCGCAGACCTCCCATGTGGTAGACGGACACCCTAACCACTGGGCCAAGTCTGTTTCCCCGAGTTAGGCTTTTAAACTCAATTATTTAGATAGATGGAGTCAGGCTGGTATGAGCAGAGGCAATTTTTCATTCATACATGTGATATTTATTATGAGTCCCTAGTGTGTCAGTTGTGCTAAATATGAGCTAAGTTATGAATAAAATAGACATGATGCCCACCTTCTGGGACAGACAAATGGTAAATAAGCAAACAAATTAAATAAATATATGATCTACATCTACCTACATCTATATCTATATCTATGTATCATCTATCTATACCTGCACACATGTGTATGTACATGTATATGAATATATTATTATAAATAAGAAATAAGTAATAAGATAAATATATGGGATATATACAACAAAGGAGATGGGCGTGGTGATGGAGATGAAATAGGTGAAGGGGGTGGGTGGTTTGGACATGGTGCTGGGCATGGTCTTTCTGAGGCTATCTGAAATTTCCCAAAGAGAAGGAAGAGCAGGCAGAGCAGCACCAAGATGTTTCCATGGTTGGGAGATCGGAGGGCAGAAAGGAATTTAATGAAGGTGATGGGGCTCCATGGGAGAGGTAAAGTTTGCTTGGGAAAGGCAAGTGAGAGACCTGTTAAGAGGGCATAGTCTGGTTTAGCTGGAAGGAAGGGCTCATGAAGGAGAAGAGTACTGAATATATAGTATGTGAAGGGTAAGTCGTAGCCCATTGAAAAGGAACTTCAGACCTTCTTTAACTCCCTGGATGGACACACAAGAGGAGGGCATTATCCAAGTAGGTAGAGGTCAACCTACTTGGCAGATGGGATAGGTCTCTCTTGCAACTGATTAGGATGGAGTAACTAACTGGTGCAGAAAACCTGGTGTGTGTGCTATTGCAGCTGCCATGTGGACATCCACACAGTGCCTAAAGCAAACGTTTATTGCAGATCAAAATCACCATTCATCTCTCATAGAGCTGGATGAGTATCCCCAGAATTAGAGAAAAATGCAGTTCCATAATGGAAAAAAGTATGTACTGTTTCAGCAACTGTCTTTTTCATATTTTGTTATGGAAATTTTCAAACATGTAGATAAATTGGAAGAACTTTACAGTGCATACCTATGGTAGATTGAATTAGACATGTTCTTAATTTTACTTTGCATTGTAAATGGGATTTCTTGAAGAAGTTATTTTTAGTTAAGGTGGGCCCAAGTAAATGAGAGTGAGTCTGAATCTGAATTACCGGAGGCTTTATAAAGAGAATGGGGAAGTCACAGAAGCTAGAAAGGAGAGGGCAGTGGCAAGTGATGGGAGACAGAAATACAAGTCAAGGAATCCCAAGGATGGCTGGCAGTCAGCCCCCAAATGCTACAGATTTTCTGGAGAAAGCAAGCCTTGCTGATACTTTGATTTCATACTTCTGGCTTCAAAATTGAGAGCCCCTAATGGCTATTTAAATCACTGCATTGTGTGCTATTTGTGAGGCTTTCTGACAAACTGAGACAACACATTTCTGCCCAATGCCTTGACTCCATCACGAAGATTTCACTATACTTATTTAATTGCAGCTCTATCCCTATCTGCCCCTCTATCCATCTCTCAGTCCATCTTAGCTGTGTGCCTCAAAGTAGTTGCAAGATCAATACACCTCTCTTAAGCCCTTCAGCAAACGCCATTAACTAGAGCTTGATATTTGTTTCTAGCCATGCTTTTCCTTTGAGGTAAAATTTTCATACAATTGTGGACACACATCCTAACTGCACCATTCTTTGAGTTTGCTGACTGCAAACTAGTCTCAAGAAAAAGGAATATGGCCACCGCCCCAGAAAGTTTGCTCATGCTCCTCCCCAGTCAATTTTAACACCACCACCACCACCCCCTCCCCCCAGGCAGAGGCAACTACTCTTCTGATGTTCTTTTTTCCCACCATGGACGTTTTTAGCCTATTCTAAAAATTCATATACATGGAGTTATAGAGAACATACTCTTTTGTATAAAGCTGTTTTCACTTGGTATAAACAATTTTGTGGCATATCCATGTTATGCGTTCATTTTTTCCTTGCTAAATAGTATGCCTTCGGGCAGTTATACCACAATCTGTGTATCTATTTACCTTTTGTTTTTTTAATTAATAAGTAATTTTTAATTATATTTTTTGAAGATACATAGATCACAAAAAATGTTACATTAAAAAAATATGAGGTTCCCATATATCCCACCCTCCACACCCCCCCCTCTTCCCACATCAACAACCTCTTTCAAAATTTTGGCACATTCATTGCATTTGGTATATACATTTTGGGGCACTGCTGCACCGCATGGATAATAGTTTACATTACATTATAGGTTACACTCCCCCCCAGTCCATTCAGTGGGTTATGGCAGGATATATAATTTCTAGTATTTGTCCCTGCAATATCATTTAGGACAACTCCAAGTCCCGAAAATGCCTCCACGTCACATCTCTTCTTCCCTCAGCCTGCCCTCAGTAACTACCATGGCCACTTTCTCCAATTCAATGCTACAATTTCTTCCATTACTAGTCACAATCATTCTATAGTAGAATACCAGTAAGTCCACTCTAATCCATATTTTATTCCTCCATCCTGTGGACCCTGGGATGATGATGTCCACTCCACCTGTATATTGAGAGGGGGCTTAGATTCCACGTGGATGATGGATATGATTCTCTTGCTGCAGTTGTAGGCACTCTCGGTTCCCTGGTGTGGTGGTTGGCCATCTTCGCCTCCCTGTTAGCTGACCTGGGTAAGTCCAACAAACTGGAGAGTAGGAGTTGCGACTCTGCTGAGGCTCAGGTCCTGGTTGGCACAGGGCCAGTCCAGAGACTCAAGTCTCCTGAGTATACATAAATCCCAGTGCCAACCACAGGTTCAGTAAAAATGACAGAAGAAGCATGTGTAGCAAGATCATATCTAAATCTAACTCCATCACGTTCAGGAGCACAAATTCCAAAGTAGGGCCCACTGGCAAGGCACTGAACTCCAGAACCATTTGCCATGACCGCAGAACTTGTGTGACTCCACAGCCCTCAGGATCCCCAGTACCTGGGGTTGTATCTGCTTTGGCTGTCTCCCATTTACCTTTTTTTGTTTGTTTGTTTGTTTGAAATTACTTTTATTCTAATGTTTATTTTTTTTATTTTTTTTATTTTTTTATTTTATTTTATTTTTTTTTAATTGACTTTGTAATAATATTACATTAAAAATATATATGTGAGGTCCCATTCAACCCCACCCCCCACCCCACCTCTCCCCCCCCCAGCAACACTCGTTCCCATCATCATGACACATCCATTGGATTTGGTAAGTACATCTTTGGGCACCTCTGCACCTCATAGTCAATCGTCCACATCATGGCCCATACTCTCCTCCATTCCATCCAGTGGGCCCTGTGAGGATTTACAATGTCTGGTCCCATTTACCTTTTGATGAGCACCTGGGCTGTTTCCACTGGGGCCTATTATCAATAAAGGTAGCTGAGTATTCCCATCAATTTGAGTCACATTTTTCCCATCTCTCTCAACAGAACCTTTACATGCCTCAAACGCAAGTCCAAAGGCTGTGCATAAAACTGTAAGGATTGCTCATTTCTTCTGACTTATTTTATTTCAGGGACAGGTATGTGGTTGTGTACGAGATGTCAGAGTTACACAGATCTGTGCCTGAATCCAAACTTCACCACTGCCCTTGACTTTATTCAGGTTAACTTTGCTAAAACTGGATTTCAGTATTTATAAAATGGGGATCATAAAAGTAATTTTGAAAAAAATTACAATAATTTTAAAAAATATTATGCTAATTGAAAGAAAACAGACACAAAGTATTACATATGCTATGATTCCATTTGTGTAAAATGTAAATATAAATAAATCTACAGAGACAGAATTTGATTAGTGGTTATATAAGGCTGGGGAAGGATAGAGGGATTGAGAGATGACTGCTGGAGTAATGAAAATATTCTAAAATTGATTGTGGTGATGAATGTACAACTCTGTGATTATACTAAAAGCCACTGGTTGTATACCTGGGATGGATTGTACGATATGTGAATAAATCTCAATAAAGCTGCTTTTAAAAAAGTAATTTTGACACTTTGCTGGTGGGAGTCAATGAGGTGATTTGTGTAACATATTAAATGTGGTGCTATATGACAAAGAACTGATGAAATGAATGGATTAAAATACACTTTGGTAAATAACATTTTAAAAGTAAAATTCCCCTTTTTTGATTCTCCCTCCAAAACGAATTACATTCTGTCCACACGATTCACATATCTGATTTTCTTATATGCAATGGAACTGTGGACCTCATCTCACAGGAAATGTTTGCCAGCCATCAAAGGATAGCTGACGTTTTAAAAATAAAGACTTCTGGACTTCCCGTGTCCCTTGAGAGGAGTGTCTTCAAGGACAGCGTCACTCAGTGTAAGAACATTCCTTTCAAGTATGTGTCAAGTTTTCAATAAAATATAATCTGCTGTGAAGAAATGTTAAGTAGAAAAGGAAGAAAAAGAAGACTCTAAAATGGCATAAATGCACTTTGACAAGACATAGTGCTAGAAGCTTCTGTTTGACTAGTCAAGGCAGTTCTGTTCTCCATCATTTAACCCAGTGGTCACAGACTCAGGGGGTCTGTGAACTTGAATGGGAAAAACGTTACAACTTTATTTTCAGTAATTTAGCAAATCCTTCCATCATGAAAAAAGGGAAATCCAACTCTAGTATCAGCAGGATCTGAGAATTTATCAGCACTAGGAATCACAGATAGTTCATACATTTCAGGTATTGCTGATCTTTCAAAATATTGTTGACATTTATCACCACTCTGAAATTATGCTGTTTAAAAGAGGCACTGCCAGATCTTGTAGATCTTATAACTGATGTCACATATTCACTTCTTTTAAATATTTTGATAACTGTATTTCGATATGTTAGGGTTCCTTTGCAATTCCATGTAATTTACTTTATGCATTTTCTTAGAATATTATTCTGAGAAGGGGTCCTCCAGCTTCGCTGATTACCAGAGGGTCCCTGGCACAAGTACCCAGCTCCCTTCTTCCCTACCACCTGCTGACCTCAGGAGAGATTGCAACGGACAGCAAGATAAATATTTCAGAAATGGACATTGTCAAGCAGGCTCAGTCTTTGGGGCTCCCTTGCTATTTTCCTCATTGCTCCACTTAGCTCAGAAAATTATCCTTTGAATGGTGGAGACCCATCGAGACACTTAAGTGAGATGACAGGTGAGAGACAGTCCATGGATTTAAAGATACAAAAGCCTTTCTAGTTTCTACCTGGACCGCATGCTGGAGAACCAACCCTAGGCAGGCCACCTGCCATCTGAGAGCCTCCTTTAGGATCGCTGGCTTATATGGAGATCCACTGAGGTGCTACACACAAAAACTCTGTTTAAAGTGGGCAGGGATTGATGTAATTGCATGCCGCATATGATAAAATGCCCCACAGGTGGGATTAAAGCTCAGAGGCACAAAACCCTTTCTATTACTCCAGTTCTAAAGTTTAATTCATTTGGAGACCATATTTTCTTCTTTTCTTAAAAGCTTTATTGAGATATAATTCTTATACCATATAATTCACCCATGTGAAGTGTACAAGTCAATTAGTAAACTCCCAAAGTGGTGCAATCATCACCAGAGCCAATATTAGAATATTTTCATTACCCCCAAAAGAAAACCTGTATCCCTTAGCAGACACTCCCTTCCTCCTCATCTCAATCACTAGGCAATAGGTAATATACTTTCTGTGTTTCTACATTTGCCTATTCTGGACATTTCATATCATTTGTGACTAGCTTCTTTCATTCAATGTTTCCAAGGTTCATCCACATTGCAGCATGTACCAACACTTCATTACTTCTTTAAAAAGTGATCTCTCTTTTAAATTTTATATTAGAGAAGTTTTAGGTTTGCAGAAAAATCATGCATACAGTACAGCATTCCTGTATACTCCTCTTGCACGCACACAATTTCCGTATTATCAACACTTTGCATTAGTGTGGTATTTTTGTTATAAATGGTGAAAGATTATTAGAATTATACAATTAACTATAGTCTATAGTTTACATAGGAGTTCACAGTTGTGTTGTACAGGCCCATGTGTATTTTTTAAATTTTTAATTCCGTAACACATATACAACTTAAAAAAAATTCCTTTTTAAATACATTCAAATACATAATTCAGTGGTGTTAATTACACTCACAACATTATGCTCTTATCACCACCACTGTTACCAAAATCCTTTCTTCACCCAAAACAGAAACTCTATACCAATTAAGCATTAACTCACTATTTCCTACTCCCACCCTGGCCCCTAGTAGACTCCACTATAATTTCTGATTGTATGAATTTACATGTTCTAGGTGTTTCATATCAGTGAGGTCGTACAATATTTCTTCTCTTGTGTCTGGCTTATTTCACTCAGTATTATGTCTTCAAAGTTCACCCATGTTGTAGCATACATCAGGACTTCATTCTTTTTATGGCTGAATAATAGTAATCAGTTTGAGTTCTTATTTTCGATTCTTTTGGGTATATTTAGAAGTGGGAAGTGATATTACATAGACTGTAGAACAATTGGGGGATTATAGCCACCTTAACTATGTTAAATCTTCCAATTCCTGAACATGGGATGTCTTTCTATTTATTTAGGTCTTCTTTAATTTCCTTTAGGAATGTTTTGTAGTTTTCAGTATACAAGTATTTCACCTCCTTGGCTAAATTAATCTCTAGGTATTTTAATCTTTTCGATGCTGTTGTAAATGGAATTGTTTCCATTTTTGATTTGTTCATTACTATTAAATAAATAGAAATTACTAATGAATAGAAATGTAATTTTTTTTGTGTACTGATTTTGTGTCCTTAAAACTTGCTCATTTATTGGTTCTAATAGTTTTCAATGGATTGTTTAAGACTTCTATATATAAAATAAATATCATCTTCAAATTGATATAGTTTTATTTCTTCCTTTCTAATCTGGATGCCTTTTATTTCATTTTCATGTCTACTTGCCAGAATCTCCAGTAAAACGTTGAATAGAAGGGACAAGAGAAGATACCCTTGACTTGTCCCTGATCTTAGCATTCAGTCTTTCACCATTAAGTACGATATTAGCTGTATGGGTTTTCTGTTTTGTTTTGTTTTTTTGTAGCTGCAACTTATTTTCTTTTACAAAGAAGGGGCCAATAAACGCGTGTCCATTTGTCCTTTTCTCTTGAAGAAGGTCTGAATAGAGCACAAAACTTAGTGAAATATTTGCTTTGCTATACTGATATGCTGCTGTTTATGGAATAATGTTTGATCATCAAGTATTTAGTTTTTGATACTTGGGTTCATATATTACTGTATAGCCACAAGACTTCATTTTTATGTCTGCATTTCAGTATTGTTTTGACTTCTAAATATGGTTTATTCGGACATTGTAAATCCTCACAGGGCCCACTGGATGGAATGGGGGAGAGTATGGGCCATGATGTGGACCATTGACCATGAGGTGCAGAGGTGCCCAAAGATGTACTTACCAAATGCAATGGATGTGTCATGATGATGGGAATGAGTGTTGCTGGGCGGGGAGAGGTGGGGTGGGGGTGGTGGGGTTGAATGGGACCTCATATATATATATTTTTAATGTAATATTATTACAAAGTCAATTAAAAAAAATAAAACAGAAAAAAAATATGGTTTATTTTCTTTACTTTATCTCCCCTCTTAATAATTAAATGATTGTCAGTAACACTCCTATAGTGATGTATTTACTAGTCAAGTAATAATGTTTGTAAAATTTTAACACTCCTCTTATTTTCCCCATTTAAATTCTAATTGCAGTTTTGATGGCTATTACCTTGAAAACAAGGGTATTGATATTGTATTCTTTAACTCCAAGAAGGGGACTCAGGGGCTCTCATTAGCACTCCCTCAGGGTGACATTATCTGTTTCTATGTCTAGCCCAACACTTGAAGAGTATAACTTTCTGGTGGAAATTTTGTATTTCTGCACAACCCAAAATCTTAGTCATTAGTCTACAGAGCACTTGAAACATGGTTAGTGTGACTAAGAAAGGGGATTTAAAATTTTTAAATTTATTGAGTTTAAATTTAAATGAAATGTGACTAGTGGCTACAGTATTAAACAGTGTGTGTCTAGAGCTTTCATTTCCCTTCATCCCCAAGTTCTGGTGACAGCAATTTCTATCCAGAGGATCTTCTACCACCAGCTTACACTCAGCCAAGTATTTTAACAGCCCTGGTCTCCTTAGAGTCCAGACTTGGCATTTGGATGGTATTTTCCCTTTCCTCTGTGAGAGAAGGACTTATGTTTGGAGCCAGTGTATGTTTCCATGCAAAGCACAGCAGATTGTCTGCTTGGGGGTGAAATGAAGCAGTGATTGGCACGAGGGGACCAATGAATTAACCATGCTAAAGGCAGTATTGTGTTGGAACCAGAGTGTTCTTTTCATGTCTTTTAAGAGAAGAGCTGCCTCTTACAACTTGATAAAGCTCTCCTGTTCTGATACTTCTGCTGTCAATGTCTGGCTGCTGGGGTCCCCTAATGGCTCTAGGTTCCTCTTCATGTTGGTTTTAACAGCATTCACATGTTTGTTCTCAGCACAGATGGCTGAAGCCTGTTTGCTGCCTAAATAGTTGGTCCAATCCAGACTGATAAACAGAAACTCCCATTTCAAAAGCCAGACTTCTGGATGGATTTAAGTGACTGCAGGAACCTTGCTTAAAACTTTTCAGCAATAGAAACTGCAATATGTGCTGAACAACTGCAGTGTTCTAAGAAGGTAAAAGTCATTGTATGTACATTTTCTACTCAATCTTTATAACAACCCCGTTAATCAGAAATTATGTATCTCCAGTTTTCAGGAGAGAAAAAGCAGAGATTTACATAATTTAGCCAAGTTCTAACAACTGGTATGTGGCAAAATTGGGATTCAGACTTACTTTACATTCTGGGTCTTTCATCCAAAAGCCAGCTGGAGAATCTTAGCATTATCACTCTCCAGCTGTAAGACCTTGGGTGAATCACCTAATCTCCCTGTCCTTCAGTGTCCATATTTGGATACTGAGGGACAAACAAGGTGTACCTCACAGGTAGACTGAGACCCCAAGGCTTGAACAGAGCCCTCCTGGTGCAGAAGGAGCAAGGACACACTTCACTTATATCTTCAACTACTTCCCTCGTCCTCCTTTTGTGCTTGATTTTTTTTTCACAATTGCTTTTTGTTATTATCAGGAAAAAATACTTGGCTCAACTAAATCCAATCCAGCAGACATTTATTGAATCTCCTGGGAACAAGGAACCATGCTGGGTGCAGAGCACAATCAATGGATGAATCTAATTTCTAAGGACACAAGTGTTTGCTCTTTCAGCTAAAATTTGTTGTGTATGCTATGGGTCAACTGTTCTAAATGCTCTTCCATGTATAGAGCATTTAGATTCCACTCTGAAGTGGAATCTATTATCATTCTCCTTACAAAGCTGAAGAAACTGAGGCACAAGGAGACTTGCTGCTTGTCAAATCTTATACAACTTGCAATCATGGAGCTAGGGTTCAAATTCAGCCATCCATCCCCTCATGCTTAACCCTGAGGCTCTGAGGTCTCTTAGCTTGGACTTTGCAGCTTAACATGAAGAAATCCCATCTGAGGGCAGCACGAAGAAAGATCCACAAGATGTGCTCACTATTTCCTAAGCATCATCTATGCACAAAGCATTTTGTTCGGTATATGAGGATACAAAATGTATGAGAACTATGCCCCACCCCATGGGAAAACTATACTGTAAATCTAATAAAGAATGTGATGTGTACATGATGATTTATAAAACATGAAAGCTAACCAAGCCCGGGGTGGGGCAAGACTTGATCTTTGAATGCTAAAATGCTGATGGAAAGTACCAGGACAGTTCAACAGAGACCAATCTGGTTTGATTTACTTGGAAAGATGTAAATAGGGCAGCTGGTCAACTGAGTCTTTGAGAGAAGGATCACATTTCAGTAGGTGGAGATGGGGTAGGGACAGAAACAGTAAGGGCAAAGGAAAGGACTTGAGCCAAGGAATGGGGATAAGATCATTTCTCTGACAGTGAGTAGCCAAGTTTTCCTGCAGCTTTAGGCACCTGTGGGAACCAGTAAGAGACCAATCATTGAAGACTTGTAAGTAGGGGGATGTAGGCTCTGAGCCCAAACCCCAGATTAACCTCTTGATTACATATTTCCTTACTTGTGACCACATACCAGAGGCACAAGAAATGATCATCTTCATCCCTCCAGGCTGAGAGGGGACAGAGGACTGAGGAAACCTGGGCTTTCCTCAGCAAGAAGTGGGCAGACACTGAAGGAGTTTGATGACAGGCACGAGCAAATCAAAGCAGTGTCAAGAGCAAGAGAGAAAAGAATCTAGGAAAAGAGTTGGGGGTCCTTTGCTATCTCAGCATAAATTAATAAGACACTGACTTAGCAGTCATAAGGGGAAGGGCAAAATAGAAAAACTGATGACATCTGAGGCAGAGGGGAAAGAAGAGCAAGAAGTCAAGGACAAACGTGTGGCTAAAATGTTGATATGAAGAAATAATAAATCCCCTTTGACATCAGCATCATGCACAGGGAATGAATGGGTGGGTTCACCACAGGGTGGGATGAAAAGATGACAAGCCCTTGGGTGGAACTGGGAGGACCGGCTAGATGACGGGGGCAGAAAGGCAGAGGGACAGGAGGAACAGAAGGATGGGGTGTCTGTGTCACAGGATGGGATATTGAGAATGATGGAAGTCAAGAGAACAAATGGCATGGAGAAGAATGACAATGGAAAACAAGTTAGTGGCTGCTCTTCAAGGGGCTATTTCAGCAGTAAAACAAGGCTAAGATGTTGGGCCCTCAGTGAAGGTGGTTATATGAGAAGAAGGTGATGTGTACCCTCTTAGGAGTGGCCCAGCCCAAAGTGCAGGAGACACATAAAGACAGAAAAAAGGGGGCAAATTTAGGTAGGTGGAGATGAGTCAAAGACAGGAACATTTATGGCAGAGGAAAAGACCTGAACCAAGGTAAGGTGACAAGTGATGGGGGCCAGAGTGACAAGTGTTGAGATCTGGGAAGGGCCAAATGGGTCATATTCCCCAATTCTTCTCCAGGGCAATCTGGAGATGGCCATTACCACCCATGGGATAATGTTTCACTTCCATTAAGTTGTTACTCTATTTCTCTCTGTAACATGGAAACAGCCAACACTTACTCATGTAGGGTTTGATCCAAGTTTCACAAGCATCATTAGGGTCTCAAGTGGACTCCATTGGTGGCGATATTCTCAGACTTCCTGTCATTTTGCAAGCATCAAGAATGAGCTCAAGGACATCCACCAAAGATGGTGGTGAATCAGCTAGAACCCATTCATGAAGCTAACCAAGTCTGGGGTGGGGCAAGGCTTAATTTCTGAATGCTCCTCATCCCCTTTTAGGGCTCACTCCATGGGTGTAAGTGGGTCAAGGGAGTTTGCTGCCAGTCTTGAAATTCTTAATTTTTGAACAAGATGCCCCTTATTCTCCCCTCCGCTTCTCTCCCCTCCCCTCCCCCCTCTTCCCTTTCCTTTCCACAAATTGTTATTGTGTTCTGTCCTCTTTCTTATCTCATCCACTCAGAGAATTTCCCCCATTTTCTGAGCTATTTCTGCACCCCAGGGGGTTCCAGCCCATAGGTGAGGGGCCCCACCCCCAGGGCAGGCTGAAACCACAAGTTATATGACCCCTGGCTCAGGGCAGGGCTGGTCTGCCAAGGCAGCCACTTGGATATCAGGCAAGCTCCAGCCCACTCCAGCCCTCCATTCTGGTGTTTTCTTCCTCTCCCCAGAAAGTCAGAGGAGGTGGCATTGGACCATTTGGGGAGCTTCTGACCTCAGCACTCTGGCTTGCTCCTGCCAATTTCCTTTTCCTGGCATTGGGGCAGCATTCCCAGGGCAGCGGAAGCTTAGGGCTTTGGGAGCTTAGGAAAGGATCCTTGCATCTTCCCCCTTTCACTTTCATAGTGTCCAGACTCTGCCATTCGGTCATGGTAGGTCAGTATGGTTCCCCCAGCAGGTGCTTGCTTTTGCATGTGAGGCTGCTATCCTCCCCTGTTCTCTATTAAAATCGGAATTCTGCTGGACCAGGAGGCAAGATGAATCATCCAGGTAATTCACTAAGAGCTTCCCAGGAACCAGGTTTCCCACCCTAGGTCGAAAGCCAGCCTCTGTGTTCCCGGCCCTCTTAACCCTTTTCAGCCCAACACATTTGGGGATCTCCAACTTTCTTGGCTTTGTCTGGAGTTCAACAGCGCCGCCTCCCGGCACTGTGTGGTGGGTGACCGTAGCGGAGAGATGGCCTGGGGTGTTAAGAAAAAGTTTGTCACTCTCAGTGAAGTTTTGGACTCACTCCATCCGCATTCTTGGTAAGTTAACAAGCGGATAAAGTCGAAAGTGGCATACTTCCATCTCCTCCTCTCATCTCCCTCCACCCTGCCGGCCCATCAGGTCCAGCACTCTGCAATACCCTTTGCAGCACAAGTGGCATTTATAAGCACCTCCTTTATCAATCCTCTGGGCCAATGGCTCCCCGCGAACGCCTTTGAGGGGTGCGAGATAGTCCATCCCTCTTTGATCCGGGTGGAAAACAGACCCGACGGGGGCTAACATGCTCCCCACCTATCGACCCCATACGGGGCTCGCCAGAAGTTCGCCTGCCCAGACTTCTGAAACAGAAATAGGACCACAGGGTCCAGAGAAGTGTCCCCCCGCGACTTTCCCACCCGGCTGAGAAGGGGTCTGGCCTCCGTAGGGTGCGCGCAGGGCCTCAGGGGACGCTGGCAGCGCGGGAGGACGCTGGTTTTAGGCCAGAGGTCTCTCCCCATCGCCCGTCGCTGTCCCCATCCCCCGGGGAGAATCCCCTCAATTCGCTGGGGCCAAGCACTCCCCTCGTCCCCTTAGCCAGCCGCCCTGGCCCGCAGCGGGTTCCAGCTCCTTCCGACCGCGTCTTTGAAGAAATTCTCGTCCTCAGCACCCCTTCCCAGAGCCCCGCATGTCCTGGGCATCCCTCCTCCCCCTAATCAAAGTCTTCCTGTCCCTGAGATTCCCTTGTAACTGTGGTGACCACACAGAATGAAAAGAAAGAGGACTGAAAAATGAAGGAGGGACCGAAGATTAAGCAAAGGGGTGGGGACCTGTTCGGGGACTTGCTCGTGGGGCTCCGAGGGGCGAGCTGGGGACCGCGGCTTTGTTGACCCAGGTGCTGCCCTTGGGTGGGGCCTGCACCCGCGGCCCCGCCCGGGACCTCCCAGTGCCCTGCAGAGGTTACTCATCACCGCGAGGTGTTCCCGGGCGCTAGGGAGGCGCACGGTGTCTGCAGAACCCAGTAACCCGAGAACGCAGTCTCAGCCCTTCCCACCAGGCACTTCCTTCCTTTTCCCGAACGTCCAGGGAGGGAGGGCCGTGAGTTTATAAACTCGGGCTGCAGCCGGCCGGCATGTCAGAGGCTGCCTGGCCCGGCTACTTGCGGCGGCCGGACGCCTCCCTGCCCCGCGCCTCTCTGCCCGGGCCGCTCTCTTGGCGCCTGCCCGCGGCGTACCCCGCAGCATGCTCGGGGTCCTGCTCCTCGCTGTGTTGGCCCTCAACGGCCTGGGCCTCCCTGCGGCCCCGCAGCCGCAGCTCCGCGGCAGCCAGTGCATCGAACACGACTGCTTTGCGCTCTTCCGCGGCCCCGCGACCTTCCTGGCCGCCACCCAGGCCTGCGGACGCCTGCGGGGCCACCTGATGACCGTGCGCTCCTCCGTGGCGGCCGATGTCATCTCCCTGCTGCTGAGCGGCGACGGCGGCGGTGGCCCACGCCTCTGGATAGGCCTGCAGCTCCTGCCCGGCTGCCGCAATCCCGGTTCCCTGGGGCCCCTGCGCGGCTTCCAGTGGGTGACGGGCGACAACCACACCAGCTACAGCAGGTGGGCGCGGCCTGACCGCGACGGCGCGCCCCTCTGCGGCCCTCAGTGTGTCGCGGTCTCCACAGCCGGGGCGCCCGTGCCCAGCGAGCCGGTCTGGGAGGAGCTGCCGTGCACCGCGGAGGCGGACGGCTTCCTCTGCGAGTTCCACTTCGCGGCCTCCTGCAGACCTCTGGCGGTGGAGCCCCGCACCGCAGCCGCCGCCAACGTCACCAGCAGTTACAGTACCCCGTTCGGTGCCCGCGGCGCGGACTTCCAGGCGCTGCCAGTGGGCAGCTCCGCCTTCGTGGCGCCGCTCGGCTTGCAGCTGGTGTGCGTGGTGCCGCCGGGGGCGGCCGAGGCCCGCTGGGGCCAGGAGGCGCCCGGCGCCTGGGACTGCAGCGTGGAGAACGGCGGCTGCGAACACACGTGCAACGGGAGCGCGGGGCCACCCAGCTGCCTCTGCCCGGCCGACGCCGCCCTGCTGACAGATGGGCGCTCCTGCTCGGCGTCCGGGGCGCACGCGTGCGAAAATCTCTGTGAACACTTCTGCGTCCGCAGCCCAGACGTGCCTGGCAACTACTCATGCATGTGCGAGACTGGCTACCAACTGGCGGAAGACAGGCACAGGTGCGAGGACGTGGACGACTGCTTGCTGACCCCCAGCCTGTGCCCACAGCGCTGCGTCAACACACAGGGGGGCTTCGAGTGCCAGTGCTTCCCCGACTATGAGCTGGTGAAGGGCGAGTGTGTGGAACGCATGGACCCGTGCTGGGGCAACGACTGCGAGTATCAGTGTGAGCCCCTGGGCAGCACCGACTACCGATGCATCTGCGCTCAGGGCTTTGCGCCTGTGCCCCAAGACCCTCGCAGGTGCCAGTTGTTCTGCAACCAGTCCACGTGTCCGGCCGACTGCGACCCCAACACCCCGGAGAATTGCGAGTGCCCGGAAGGCTTCATCCTGGACGAGGGTTCCGTGTGCTCGGACATCGACGAGTGTGAAAATGACGACTGCCCAGGTTCGTGCCACAACTTCCCTGGCGGCTACCACTGCATCTGCGGGCCCGACACGGCCCTCCCCGGCCAGGCTAGCACCGACTGTTTCCCCAACACCGTAGAGGACACAGGCTCTGGGGAGGTCCCGGCCAGCCCAGAGCCCTTCACTACCCCGAGTCCACCGGCCTCGGCGCGAGTGCATTCGGGTGTGCTTATTGGCATCTCCATTGCTAGCTTGTCCCTGGTGGTGGCACTCTTGGCGCTCCTCTGCCACCTGCGCAAGAAGCAGGGTGCCGGGCGAACCGATCTTGAGTACAAGTGTGGGGCCCCGGCCAAGTAGATGGTAGTGCAGCCGGTGGGAATGGAGCGGACACCCCAGAAACTCTGAGGACCAGGGTGACGGCCTTGCCTCTTCCTGCTGTGTCTCAGCCCCCTGCTCCTGGCCACCTGTTGCCAGCCTCGCTCCCTGGCTATGCAAAAGCACCTTAGCTGGTGTCAGAACTGGAGAAGACCCCTCCTCCCCAGCTTCATTCGCTGACTCCAGGGCACGGTGGCAGAGGGCGATGGAAGGAGCACCATGACCACGGGGTCCCAACTTCCTCCTTGACGACCCTGGACATCGAGACAGAGATGGCAATTCTACATTTAAGACCCAGACTGAAGAGCATTCCCAGGGCCTTATCGCAGGGTTTCAGGTGCAGCGTTATTGAGCTGCAACCTTGGGTGCATGTCATCGGTTTGTAGATGATGACCAAGATATTTATTATTTTTAAAAGTATTTAGGATTTTTTTCCCTACCTGTATGTCTCAGATCCCCAATTTGCATCTCTTTCTCTATCAACCATCTCTCTACTACTTACCTACCCATCCACCCATCATCTATGTCTGTCTGTCTGTGTCTATCTACTTCCACTTGTGAAAGTTGAACTGTCTTGGTAAATTTCTTTCTCATCCTCTGGCATTTTGTGAGGCCAAATCCCATTTCCCCTTATTTCTCCCAGTTCTCCTCTCCCACAGAAATTAAACCCAAGGAGGTTTTTTTTTTTTTTTCATTTTTCTTTAAAAAAAAAGCACAAAAAGCAAAAACAGTGAACCTGGGTTTATCACTATCATTTTTTGTTTGTCTCATGTTGTTATGAATTGGGCTGTAAAGAGTAGTCATTGTTGATAAATAAGCTTCTTAATGCGGTTATCTTTCCTTTATTATAATTATTAGTTATTTTTGAGGGAGTCAAAACCATTGGGATGGTTGCTCCTGGACAACAAAAAATTTTGAGCTGCAGGATTCCTGCCAGTTACCCTTTTGACTCTCACTGCTCCTCTGTTCACTAGAAGGCAAAAGCGGTTAAATAAAGCCGGCTCTATAGGTTAGGTGGGATTTGGAGCTTGGGGGTGGTACCTGAAAGATGCATGGCCAGTGCCTAGCCTTGATCAGGCCCAGGACAATCACTCCCCTCTCAAAGGGGCCTTTGATCTGGGAATGTGGACTCTGGACAGGAAGTAAGGGCCTCCCCTGAGAGCCTCTTAGAAATGCAGAATCCCAGGCTCCACCCTACAAGCTGAACAGGAATCTGTATTTTAATAAGATCTGCAGGGGTTTCCTCTGCCTGATAAAGTTTGAGGAGCACAAGGCAGCTTCCAAATTTCTGGAATACATTGAGTGGATCACTAGTAAGTAGCAGGCCCAGCCAGGCCCTTTATTCACAAGAAACTGAGGAATTTTTTGTTTTATTACTTTGCTTTCTAGTAGAAAAGAGTAGGTACACACCTCTAGACCTTGCTATGCAGAGTGGAGGTGTTAGGGTTCAATTAAGCTAGGACAATGAAATTGTGCTTCAGTGAATGGAATACAAATGTATCATATAATGTGCCTCTTTTGTAATGGCAAAAGTTCTCTACTATTTTGTAGACTCAGTATATTTGTAAATATTTATTTATTTTTTGGAAATAAACGCGAACACAGGCAAAACCCTTACTTATGACTTTACATTTGTAAAAAATAATAATTACAGTGTGCTCTTGGGTTACATGTCTATAATCCTGCCCTCCTCCCCCTTCCTTTTCTGTCATTAAATGGGGCTCACAGACAAGGCAAATGCTGTGAGAGCCAACAAAGGCTGGCCCACACCCCCCACCTGTGAGATCTGATTATGGCACCAGCTCTGATTTTCAAAAATCTTTCCAGATGAGATGTCTTCACTATAGAAGGATTTCAAGCTATCAATGTTGGCAGAAATATTTATTTTTCCTTCTGTAACCATAACAACTTTGTACACTACGAGTTTTGTGTGTGAGTTTAAAAATACATTATGGGATTATTTGTCAGAATGAATTAAAGAAGCAGTCCTTCCTGGGGATGTGTGTCCAGCAAAAGGTTTGACATTATCTGCTCCATGAAATACCCAAAAGAGCCCTGAGGTGTCTCCATGTGTGGCTCAAATTCAAGCACTTGTTTCTAAATCCTAAGATTACATCCAGTATCAAATCATTCTCATTTCTGTTGGTAGATCAGAAACCTTGTCTTTTCAATACTCAGATTTCTAAGCAGGGCTTGGAATGTCCCCATTGAGCAGAAGTTAGAGGAAAACTGAGCTCAGCCAAATATTCATATACTTTTATGCATCTGGACAGTGCTTCCCCATACTCCTCACTTCCCATCATGTGGGAAACTAGCTTCTCTGTTTATCAGATGGCATCTGACCTGAAATTCTCAAAAAAGCTAAGTAACCGGATCTCCTCTCTGAGAAAGACCCCAGGACCAAAGGAACAAGTCAGTTTGCTATAAAAATTATCCCACAGCACTTAGCATCAGGGTTAACCTTATAAAACAGACTCTGTGGTCTCTGCTTTCTGTTCATTTTATTGGAATTCTAGATCTGAGGGAGAATCTCAGGACATTGTCCATGTTTGCTCCCTGGGGGAAGAGGGTGATGGTGGACTTTCTGGTTAAGCCAGACCTAATCCCTTTTCTTGGATTAATTCAACAAATAATTAATTATTGAGCACTTGCTCTGAGCCTGGCGTGATAAAAGGCTCGTGATAAGTCTGTGCCCAGTGAAAATGACTGTGAGGGAGACAGACATAAACCAGTTGTTTGCGCCAAAAGGGTATGTCACTTAGAAACAGTGATAAGTGCTTCCTAAGTGCTGGGAAGTTGTCACAGGTCAGGAGATTGAGATGGGAGGATTGAGAGGGCATCTTTCACACTTAATGCCAGACCTGAAGGAGTAGAGGGAAAAGCATAGCAAGTGAAAGGAACAGCATGTGGGGAAGCTTCTTGGCATGGAGGAGATGAAGTTTGGTAAACAAGAGATGGTGATCTAAAATGAGGCTGAACAGGTGGAAAGAGATACGGGGGGAGGAGAAGTGTAGGCCACTTAGAAGGTGATGAGTTCTATCCTACGTGCAAGTGGGTCACTCAAGGAGTTTTCATAAGAGTGTGCTGGGATTCCAGGCTGGTACTGGAATTGCTTGGGAAGATGACAGCCACTTCTACCAACTCAGTTTCCCTTGTAAGCCCTCAGCAGGGCTAACATGGAATGTGAGGGTCATACACACCTGGATTCGAATTCCAGCCCTGACACCTGGGGTTCACATACCTGTGGGCATCCTGTCATCCCTCTGAGGCTGTAAAATGGGGTTCTTGTGGTGCCACGGGATGTATCATATGGATTACATGAGGGGAGCTAGCACAGTTTCTGGCACACAGTAAGTGCCCAATAAATTTGGTTTTGACTCCAATAAATTACTAACTGCACAAGGGCTAAAGAAAAAGGTTAAAAAGGAATTCAGAATGTCTTGGGGACAAATTTTAGGTTGTGCAGAAAATGCAAAGTGTTCTTTCAAGGCAAGAAGCAGGAATTTGGAAGGGAACTTGCCTACCCTAAAGGAATTTTAGGCAGTGACAGCTTAAGGAAGGAAGTGTTCAGGCAGGGTGAGAAGAGGCTTGTTGCAGCTGTAAAATCCCACTCCAAAGGCTGTGATCTGTTTCTTGTGCTCATGAGTCCCACCAAAGTGGAGGGGTACAGAGACCTTCTCCACAAGCCCAAATGCCCTGCCTGCTTTCTCAGAACCCAGAGGAGAAACAGAAACGTGGTTTTCCCTGGGGAAGTCTCCCCACAGGCAGGACCCCACAACCTCACACAGGGGAGCTGCAGGAGGCATGATCTGGCTGTCACCCACCCTCACCTGCCCACACCCACTCTCACCCTGGGTGCAGCCACATGGGGCCACCTCAGGCTTAGCAATGCTAACAAAACAAAACAAAACAAAACAAAACACAACTGCAGGGTGGTAGAAAAACCAGACAAGGTGGAAGTTAAAGTGCAGGGGTCTTTTGCAACTCTTCATCAGGGAAATTTATGAAAATTTGCTGTAATCCTCATTCTCTGAGGAGAGAGAGAAAACCCTGAGCTCTCAGTGGAGTTGCTTGTTGACTAGGCACTGAAAAAATTGAGCTCTCTAGGCTTGTAGGAAGAGCTGGCTGCTCCGACTGGGTCCAGGAGTTGCGGACTGGGCCCACGTGGGGGCTGATGCCTTTCATTTTATTTCTCTTTTTAAACTGCACTATAATTTGCATACAGTAAAATTCACCCTTTTTTAGTGGGTGGTCCTAGAGTGCTGAGAAGTGCAAGCATTTGCAGAACCACGACGTATCACAGACATACAAAACTTCCTCAGCATACCCAGAAGTTCCTTGTGCTCTGCCCCCTGTATTGTTTTTTTATTTAGTCCATACACCCTGAGCCAGGGCTTTTTTATTTTCAACATTCTTTACGCCCCTGCCCTTTTCCACTCCTTCCCATTTTCCTTGCACCAAGGTCCCAGTGTTCTTATGTTTGAATTCATCAAGATAAACTTTTCTAAGCAAGGACCAGACAGCCCCATCCTCTCAACTTTCAGGTTTTAATTAAACCCAGCTCTTATCTCTTCCAATGCCCAGCTCAATTTGCCTGTGTTCTGGACTTCTGCTGCCAAAAATTTGGACAGCCCACCAGGAGTGTGCAAAGAAACACAAAGGCAAGACAGTAAAACCCCCACGTAACACAATTTCAGGGAGGGAAGAAGAACTTGAGGGGTAAAACAAGTAAGGAAAGAAGGTCTTTGCAAAGGTAAGGATTGTGCTGGCTGCTAGGAGACTATGGTGGCATATAAGTGCATTGTCAGGCTTCTTCCACACGCTTGTGACATTGGTTATGGACAGGGCTTGCCAATGGAAGAACCCCAAGTTCTAACTTTTGGGGACTCCTGTTGTTCTCATTTTAAATGGGTATTCATGATAATAACATCTGTTCAGGGAAAACTGAAGATACAAAGAATAAAAAAATAACCCCTTTTCACATGATCGTCTCTCGCTGGGGTGTACTCCAGATCATTTGAAAACACTTCTCTGACATTTTCAGGCATTTCTTCCTAAAATAATATGGGCAACACCCAATTCTTACTTTCTTTCCCTTTTCAGAACGTATGTCCCAGTTCAGCACTATCTCTTTGTTTTGAGTGGGCCCTTCCTCGTTTTTTTTTTGGTCAGCAGGTTCAGATGTAGGCAAACAACAGATTTCCTCTCACAAGAGAAACTAAATATTGTTTTAACATCAGATTCTAACAGAACCAAAACCCTTTTCAGCCTGTTTTGAAAGTGTGATTGCGAAAGACAAAAGAACACGGAGATGCCTTCACTAAAAGTCACTCCTACTCGAAACAAGGGAGCAAATGCCAAGGGGCTTCAGGATACAGTGAAAACCAGAGGATCAAAACAGGGGTTCTTGGAAATAATGCCACCTTGGCCTCAGATCAGGCATTTCCCTGAATCTCTGCCTGAAATAAATCTTCCTAGGAAACTCCATGACCGATATTACCCTGAGATGGACCATGTGTCTCTTCATTTTAAACATGTGGCAGCTTCTTTCTCTCCTCCAAGTATTGGTTCTGTGTGCTCTCGGGAGGTCGGAAGCTGTGCCTCAAGCTTTTGTTTTGCCTCTTCTGCAAGGAAGAGAAGGCTTTCCAACAGTCCCCTAACTCCTTCCTTCTTCCTCTGCCTCCTGCCTTCATTAAATGAAATTTCTTTGAGACCCCCGTCATCCACAAACTCTTTAGAAATCTTAAGCCTTGTACAATGTCCTTGGAAAAGGAGCACGGGTTTTAATAAACTTGCTTTTTAATGTGGAGATATAAACCAAAAGTGTGACTTTAGGCAACTCTGTCTAGTTTCGACATTTTTTCCTTCGAATGTTATTTGCCCTCCCACTAAGCAGTGGTACTTTAGAAATCCAGGAGGGAAAAGCTGAGGTGGGGACAGGGGGATCTTTGTAAACCTGATGCAAGTCATGGCATCTTTGTGAACCTGTCTGTAAGTTTCCAGAGCACGGAATGTGGTCATCACCAACGTGAATTTAAAAGAAATGGCACAGCCAGTGGTCTTCAGCCCTCGGTAAATGGGAAAGACAGTTGTCCTGCCCCTCTTAGGTCTTTGAAACCTACTCCCCACTGACTAGGGATGAATGAGGCTCGGTGAGGCTTTCCAGTGAGTTCTAAACCCCTGGCCTGGCAGGATGCCACAATCTCTATTCTGTGCCCATGGTAAAATGTGATTAAGAAATCAGTGAAATGACTATGCTTGTGAGCTGATAAACCCAAAATAAGAACAAGGCCTAGAGCAACTTTGTGCCTGGGAATTTCCTTCTGTCAGCCTTCATGTTACTCAAATGTGGCCAGTCTCGAAGCCAAACTCAGCATGTAAATGCAATGCCTTCCCCCCAGCGTGGGACATGACACCCGGGGATGAGCCTCCCTGGCAACGAGGGACCACTATCAACTACCAACTGATGATGCAACTGGAAAATGACCTTATACGGAAGGTTCAATGCGGATCAGCAGAATATCCATGTCTACATAAAATACCATGACTTTAAAATGCTGTTTGACCTAAAGTAAGGGGGAAATGGAAAGGAGAAATGAGTTTATATGGCTACGAGTTTCTAAAAAAGAGTCTGGAGGCTGGCAGAAGGTTTGCCCTCATGCACAACTGAGCAGAGTCAGAGAGACAGATAAAGCAGATACAACCCCCAGATACTGGTTCCTTTGAGGGCTAAAGAGACCCATGGGAGTTATGGTCATGGCCGATGGGGTTAACTACCAGGGCAGATGGCCCCTCTTTGGAAATGGTGTTTATGTGTGATGAATCTGGACTCAGATGGGATCTCCCTTCATAAGACTTTCATGCTAATGTGCTGGAGGTGCAGTTAATGTTGGGGTTTAGGATATATTTAGGGGATTTGAATCTCTGGACTGACAATGTGATAGCCAGATCCTGAGCCTCAACAGACTCCAGCACCTACAATCTGATTTATTGGACTTACCACACTCAGCTAAGATGGAGGTGAAGAAGGACAACCACCACACCATGGAGCCTAGAGTGATTACAACTGAAAATGGGAGGATTGCATCCAGCATCCAGGTGGAATCTGAGCCTCCTCTTGACATAAAGGTGCAATGGACACAACCAATCCAGTGTCCACATAGAAGAGGTGGCATTGGATTGGGAAAAGTGGGCATAATGGACAAAGGGTATGGGGAAAGGCAGGAAGAGATGAGAGGTGGAGGCGTCTTCGGGACATGGAGCTGCCCTGGATGGTGCTTCAGAGGTAATCACCGGACATTGTAAATCCTCACAGGGCCTACTTGATGGAATAGAGGAGAGTATGGGCCATGATGTGAACCAATGTATATGAGGTGCAGAGGTGCCCAAAGATGTACTTACCAAATCCAATGGATGTGTCATGATGATGGGAACGAGTGTTGTTGGGGGGGGGGAGAGGGGGGGTGGGGGGGTGGGGTTGAATGGGACCTCACATATATATTTTTAATGTAATATTATTACAAAGTCAATAAAAAAAAAAAAAAAGAAAAAAAAAAAAAAGAAATCAGTGAATGTAAAATGCTGCTGCCCACGCAGAACAGTTTGGTGGTTCCTCAAAAAGTTAAACAAAGAACTACCATATGACTAGGCAATTCCATTTCTAGGTATATACCCCAAAGAATTGAAAGCGGGCTCCGATACTTGCACATAACTTGCAGCGCTATTTACAATAGCCAAAAGGTGGAAACAACCCAGGGTTCCATCCACAGATGACTAGATAAACAAAACATGGTACGTACATGCAATGAAATATCATGCAACCGTAAAAAGGAATGAAGTTCTGATACATGACAGCATGGGTAAACTCTGAAGACATTATGCTAACTAAAATTAGCCAGATACAGAAGGACAAATATTGTACTATTCCACTTACATGAACTATCTATAAGAGGTGTATTCATAGAGACAGAAAAATAGTTGTTGCTTGGTGGGTACAGATTGTAAATTTTAGAAATTAAAAAAAGAAAGGAAAGAAAGAAATGAGCAAATTGCCCAGGGGACTTCACTCAAACCCCTCCTTCTTGAGAATGGTTTCTGGAGCCCAGGATGCTTCTTTTCAAATCCAGAAGTCAAGAGGGCAGCGGGTTCCTGTGTAAACTGATTGAGTTCTTCCTACCTGAGAGAAGGAGCTTAGGAATGGTATAATAATTGGGAAGCCTCCCTGTACTTTGGGATCTCTCCATTCCAAATTCTTTACTTCCTCATTCTTCCATTTTTGTCCCTCCTCCCATTGGTTGCTTGCTTTTTACAGGGCTACCTAACTTACCTGTGGCCATACTGAGTACTGAGTAGGGAGTAGAAGGCAGGCTTTGGTCCCAGGGGTGTGTATGTCTTCCTAGGCAGTTCCCTGTACTTCCCAGGGTGATTCTGGTCACTTAGGGCAGCTCCACTCTCTGTGGGTAAAGTCCTGAGAATCCTGCCATTTCCACCCCTCCAGGATGCAGTGGGTGAATGTCCATATCTTTTTCTTTTTAAAGAGAGTTAGTTTATTAAGAAATAAGAAAAGAAAAACGGCACACAACTCTAGACATGGTTGCGGGCATGCTACAAGATGAGACATGTAAGTGGGGCCTTAGGTTGGGCCTTTTTGAATCCTTTCCTCCACTTTTCTAATGTTGGGAAGGGGCCTCAGCTGTTTGCTGTTCTGATTGTTGCCCCACCTGTTAGGTCTCAGGAGGTCAATGTGGAGGCCTATTGTTTGGAGTTATCTGGGGCTTCCCCTTGACCACAGAAAGAGTTCCAAATAGGACCTCATGGCCAGGGTCTAGGTGAGGTCTTTCCAGCTTTGTTTTTAGTAACAGAGGGTTCCCAGGCAGGGTCTCACAGCCATGTTCTCTGCTAGGTACCAGCTGTTTTCCCTCTTTACTTATACTAACCTGTCTCAACTACCCCTCAGAGAATTTACACCTTTATTCTTAAGGGGAAGCTGAAGGGCCATGGTCATTCTTCTGTAGCTGCTTCCTGCCGGTTTGGGGAGTAGTCCCTGCCTGGCAGAGTGTAAAACCTTCTAGCTATTCTATTGAGGTTGAGGGAAGACAAGACCAGCACCATGGTTGGAACTGGATGAAATCCCCCTTTGACTAATATCTTATTCTGGAAGGTGTTGATTCTGGAAGAAATAAACTTAGTTAGAATTTAAATTTCATGGTCCTACTAAAAGGATAAAGTAGATGGTGGTAAGCAGGCCCAACAAGGTGGGAAGCCATGACATATTAGACCATGAGAATGATAAAGGCCAGGTGCTGTCAGAAGTTGCATCCTTCCAAAGTTGATGGGAAACAGCATTCTTCCTTGAGTTCTTTTATGCTTTTGGTAAGTTTAGGGAGAGAGTGTGGTACACCTGCTCAGTTAAGGTATAAACTGCCAACCCCAATTTCTGTGACAGTGGTTATACCTAGGACAGCTAGGAGAGGTATGGGGAAGTACTGCCCTAAACATGAACTCACAAAGGTAGTATAGGCAACAACAAGACAAGCACATGGCAAGCAAAATACAGTACATAAAAGAGTCCTTTATTTTATAGGCATGTTCATTAACTACTTGGAAAATGAATTAAGTTTACCAAGACTTCTAGCATGTTTACTATCCTTCTACATATGATCTAGAATAGAAGAGATATTATATTCATCAGGCATATAGTAGAGTACTTATGCAAACTCAGTTTAGAAGTACCATCACAATAGCAAGCATACCGAAGGGTGAGGCTTGATTTGAGGTAACCATCTAATATTACCATCACAATAGCAGGTCTAGGCTAAGTCTACCCCATTACAGCAATTTCAGATATTATCTTTTTGCTGTTTTATAGTAAAGTCATCTATATAATGACCTTAACTTTTAGTTAAAGTTTCTAGTAAGTTTTTACTTCAAAACAAACTGGGCACTCTTAGTAACCTAAGCAACTAAAACCATTTTATTAGTAGCATTACCATGAAGTTTTTTCTGTTTTTCCAGCAGCTGAACTAATTCCACTTGAGATTTCTTTTATACATCAAATCCAATTGCAAGATAGTATTGAACTTTAAAGACTCATTTTTAGGTTACCTTTCACTGTTATCCAATTTGAAACAGACAAACCCTAAATCTGATTTAGGAGTTTTAGGTACACGCAACTGACAAAGTTAAATAAGCAAAGATTAGAACAGAAGAGAGAATATTACACACTTATTTAGCACAGGAAAGGACCTGACTTTCCAGAAACTTTTTAATCTTAATTGATGGCTTATAATAAAGTTTTCTCTTCTATAAGGGAGAAGTTTAGTAAATGGCCTAGATCTTGATTCCCCACTCACCCCCCTTCCTAGGCACAGCTGAGGCTATAGAGGTCCAGAGTGGCAGGTTAGGTCCTGGTAAAGTGGCTCCCATGTTAGTTAAGAATCTTACCTGCCATGTCAAGGGTCACCCAAGGCTTCTCCTGGTTGATGGTTCACACGTGGCTTCAGGCCACTTCTGTCCTCCCCTGGGGCAAGGCCCCAGTGGTCCAGGCCGTGAGGCATGTTGGGGCCAAGGGCCTGCCTCCTCACTTGAAGCAGGTTCCTGCTGAAGCCTGAATTCAGGTAGCCCTGAAGTGATGGTGCCTTTAACGGCGGCAGAAAAGGTGAGCCTATCCCAGACCTCACACCTGCCGCTCCTTACCTTCTCCATCTTGATGGTATGGTCTGGATTGTTGAAAACTGAGATGGCTGTTTCTAAAAGGGAGTTAATGGAAGTTTGGGGGTGCAGGGAAAATTTCTGCAGCTTCTTACAGATATTCAAGGCAGACTGACTAAGAGAGTGAGTTCCTAGGAAGATCTGTCCTCTGGAGTTAGGATGTACCAGAGAGTATTTTTATTGCCTCTACCATTTTCCCTTGAAATCAGGCTGGTTTTTGTTCTGCCTCTGAGTAATTTCCCTGAGCTTATTAAATTTGACCAGTTTCCTAGTGCATTTCCTCATCTCTCTAAGGAGACATGTGGCCACATGGTCTCTGGCCCTCAGATCTACCTGTCCCCTTCTTCCCGTCTTACACAAGATTAACTGGAATTCAGGGTCCCAGGCAGAGGTCACACTTGGCCATACTGCAGTCACATGATATAACAGGAAAAGATGAGCCTCTTCCTTTTTAGACCATCAATAGGCAGGTTGTCCTGATTCCTAAGAAGACAGCCCAATGGGGAGTCTGCTGGAATGCTGGAGAATCTGCACCCTTTGTTCTAGAGGAAAATGGGAAAAAGTCTGTCAGCCAATCTGGCATCCTAGATCCCAGCCTTATGGAATTTTTGGTCTCCAAGCAAAAGTGCCTGTGATACTAAGTCTTGGGTGACATTTGGAGTTGGTGGTCTGGTTCCTGGCCTCCCAAAAAATCACAGACCCCATACCCTAGCTTCCCAGGATGAACTAGGATTTGGGAGACATCTAGACCTAGGTTCTGGACAGAAGCTGCCAAGTCAATTTTTTTTCCCTAGAAAAGAGACCCTAGAGATTTTCTTTTGGCCTACTCTTGCAGGGCTTTTAGAAAACGGCAATGAGAGAGAGTTCATTTAAGGGCCACTGCCAGGGACTCAGCTTGCAGTTAAACTGGACTTTGAGGGGCAGTTAAGAAGCAGTGACTGATCTGCGGCTTACAGGCAAAGAGCTTCAGGGTTCCCAGAGGTAATGGGTTAAAAGGAATCTCAGGCCACCTGGGGGCTGAGTAAGGAACAAATTTCTGGGCACTACCCAGGGCAAGAGTCTTGGGGGGCTCACTAATAAAACAAAAGAGAGCACAGACAGGCTTTAATTAAAAACTCACCATTCTTTGTCAGAGTTTGGGGAGTGTTTCTTGCCTCTTGGTTTCCTGGCTTGGCTCACCAAATATGTTAGCAGAATGCTCTGGGTTCTGGGTTTCTAGGTGCTTGGCTATGTCACATGAAAGAATTTAAGGACACGCCATAGGGTAGGCAAGGGAGTAGAGAGTTTATTAAGAAAGAAGAAAAGAAAAACAGTACACAAATCTAGACATGGTTGTAGGTGGGTGTGCTACAGGATGAGATGCACCCATGCCCATTATCCTTTACCAACAATCCAAACTTCTTTTTTTTTTTTGGTACTGGGACTGGGGATTGAACCCCAGACCTCAGAACACAGCCAATGAACCACATTGGCTCCCATGTCCATTATCTTTTGAGTTGAGTTCATCCCAACTCATAAGGATTTATTTATTTTAAAGATTTATTTATTTATTTTATTTCTCTCCCCTCCCTCCCACCGCAGTTGTCTGTTCTCTGTGTCTATTTGCTGCATGCTCTTCTTTGTCCGCTTCTGTTGTTGTCAGCGGCACAGGAATCTGTGTCTCTTTTTGTTGCGTCATTTTGTTGTGTCAGCTCTCCGTGTGTGCGGCACCATTCCTGGGCAGACTGCACTTTCTTTTGCGCTGGGCGGTTCTCCTTACAGGGTGCACTCCTTGTGCGTGGGGCTCCCCTACGCGGGGACAGCCCTGAATGACACAGCACTGCGCATGGGCAAGCTGCACACGGGTCAAGGAGGCCCAGGGTTTGAACTGCGGACCTCCGATGTGGTAGATGGATACCCTAACCACTGGGGCAAGTCCGCTTCCCCCAAAGGCTCTTGATTGGCTCCCTTTGCCTGGTAGATCCAAATTCCTGATTAGAGTCAGTCACTGCTGTCCCATGGCTCCTAGGAGAAAAACCTGATTCCATAAAGGAATGGCCTATGAGGTGTGGCTGCCTCCTGTCCATCTGTGTCTGCAAGTCCTCAGACTAACCCAGTACCTCCCACCCCAGTCTCTGGTCCAATCATACAGGGATGGCCAGTTTCTCCCACCACAGGCCCTTTGCACATGCTATTCCTTCTGCCTAGAGTCCACCAGCTTCTTTCACCCACTTCCTTCCTCTTCTCATTACTTAACCTTTGGAGGTCATCTTTAGCAGCTCATCGGGGAAGCCTGCCCTGTGACAAGGTCAGTTTCTTTTATTTATCATCTCATAGAAACCAGACCCCTATACCATTTAGTTCTTTTCTTGGTTTATAATTATACTCTCATTTCTGTGATTATTCTATCAATGCTTATCTTTTACCACTTAACTCCAAGCTCTGGGAGGACAGGGGATGGTCTGGTTAGGCTCACCATTTTTGCATTGCCTGAGAAAAGCATGAAGTACAGTATCTGCACTCATGCTTCCTGCATGCCTCTCAACACAACAGCATTTCCAGAATGTGCCACTGGCTGATGGTACTGAATGCTGAAGAGTTACAGCAGAGAACACAGCCTTAGAACCTTTTTCCTTTTTGGATTTTACACGTTTTTATTGACAACATGTACCAAATAAATACTTCATCTTTTCTGTAATAGGATAGACAATGTCATCTGATTAAAGACAGGAAAGCTTCGGAATTTCTTCAGATAATCTGGAATGAAATGTCATTTTTCTCTATTCTGAGTTTCTTTTCAGATGGAAGAACAAATTGTAGATAACCAAGTTCAAATTTCTTTTCTCTGCTGCTACAAGCTTCATACATGGTAGGTTGCCATATCTATTTGCATCATGGAAAGGAGGGCTGTCTTTGTGATAAACATCATTCATGAGTATGTGTAGTTGCCATTTCTTCCATTTCATCAAACATATAATCTCAAGGTTCTCAAAAATCATTTAATCCAAGATCCTTTCCTAGGCAGCAATTATAGAAATTCCTTGTTTTGTGACTCTCCAAAAGGCTATATTAAAACTTAAAAGCAAGGTCATTGGCAAAAGATATTCTTGAAAATTACATTTGAAGAATAGAGAGTGTAAATTTAAGTAGATATTCAAAGTGTTGAAAAATGGGACTGAGTTTGAGGGTTAATTTCTTTAAAACTTAACTTTTCACCTACATTCTTCAAAATAACATTAATTTCATTCTGAATACATTGCCGCAAGAATCTTTTTGAAAGAATAATAATATTTGCTTATTGTAAAAATTTGAAATGGTGCAGAAAGAATTAGAAATGCCCAAACCATAGACCCTCACTCCTGGTCCCCCAATCTCATTCCCCAGAGGTAACCACGTAAAAATGTATTTATCTTCCTAGACATTTAAAATGCATATATTCACACATTTTCCTTAAAAAACACACATGCATGGACACAAAACTGGAATCATAATATAATCATCCAAAAATACATATAGTTGATTCATAGCAAGTCAGCTTTGAAGTAGGGTGTTTTTCTGCAGGGCTGCCACAGCCTTAGGATTTTCACATTTGTGCTTAAGAAATTTGAAGTTCTTCCATCTTATGCTTAGGATAAGAGACTGTGAAAGATGTGGATGATTCATAACCTACAGCTTACCAGGAAAGAGTTTTTGATTGTCCAAAATTAGACTTTCAATTTCTCATTTCTGAGGGGACAGCCAAAATGTGCCTGGTTTGGTTTATCCTTTGACATTAGTCTTTAGTAACCAACAAGTGCTAAGTCTGATGTTGCAATGAAAGTGAAGTCATGAATTTAAAGATGACTGTGAAAATAGTATTTGTCATTGCCCAGAGATATAGTGCTGATAAACTGGGCAGGAACCCTGACACATAACCACCATAATGCCAGATGCCATCTTCTTGACGACCTGGAAGAATTAAAGAAGTGGCTTGTCACTCAACAATATACAGAAGGCAACTTTGAAAGGCAAAACACATTCTCAGACTGAGAAGGGCTTACAGCAGTTTCTACTTTGGATAAAAAAATGTTTTCATTCATGTTGAAATCAAAAGCTATCACTCCCAGTCCTGATAAGTGGAACAAGATTAGGGTAAATCAAGGGGTCCACGCCACTGCTGCCCAGGCAGGTGAAATGTGTAAATGGCCCTGAGAAACAAGGCTGTTTGATGCTTTATTCATGTACATCATCGAGGTCTTCAAATGCCACTGCTCAGAATGTTAATACCTCATGAACTCCATCATCCCCTGAAAGCACCAACCAGAAAATTGGAAGAATATGTACAATCCAAGAATGTGTAGTGAGAGCTGTCACTTTGAATTGTCATCCTTGTAAAACACAAGCTTTACCAAAGAATGGACAGAAGCAGCTCTCTCCAGATGAAATGAACCGAGATAAGGCAGCTGCTTAGTTGTGCTGATGATGTTCAGCCAGCTGAGATAGGAAACTCAGGTGAATCCTGGCTCTGCTGATTTGTCTCCTAACAAGCAAAATCAATCGTTCTCTCCTTTGCTGTGGCAGCTTGACCTTGAGATGAACTTCAACTCCAGGGAGTGATCAAGTGAAAAATGCAGCTCAACTAAATTGCTGCTTTTTGTAACATATTAATATTATAAATCAGAAAGTTGAATGCATCGGTTTGAACAAGAAAAATGGGAAACATGATGCCTTGCTCTAAGATCGTCACAAATTACTCGGATCATTCTTCGGTTTTGTAACAGGGGCTCTCAGGGAACTGAGGAGTCCTGGGGGAATGGGACCCAATCCCTGGGCCTCTTCCACTGGATGCCCTACGCCCTCCCCAAATTTTGTGAGCAATTGTGTCAATGAGATGAAGTAAGGCAAATGGTGACAATGCAATAAAATGATTCTTTTATTCATTCTTTAATTTCTTTTTAATGTGAAGCAGATTACACTTACTTGATGATCTTTTGTCCTTGACAGTCATCCTCTCCCTTCCCCTTCTCTGACCCATGCCCAGAATCTTCCCCTAAGTGGAATTAACTTGCTCCCTTACCATCCCAGAAGACCCCCTGCCCATCTAATCTGGTTCTGGGATGACTTAATTCTGCCCCTAATTAAGGGCCCATAACCAGAGAAACCATGCTGTGTAACCAAAGGAAACAAAATGTAACAATTAATATCTCCTTCTTTAACACAGTAGAATCATCAACTTTTAAAATGATTCTTTGGCAATGATATAGCCTTCAGAAAACCATTTTGAGGTCTCCCAAAGCACTCCCAGGGACACAACTGTATTTGCAGCAAAAATAATATGAGAGATGCTTTAGCCAGGCACCTCCTCAACCGCTGAATGTGCACCCATGGGGTGGGCGAGTGTCCCCTAAGGTAGGAGTCCTAAGGTCTGTCTCCCTCCAGCCCCTTGTGACACAGCAGGACATCATGCTCTACATCCATGCCATCTGGGTCTGGTAGAGGCAAATTAGGTTGTTGGCATCACGTGTAAAGTTTTAGAATGAAGTTCGTGATGCGTCTGTCCCTCCTGGGTGGTCTCTCAGCTCATATCTGGTCACTGGCAGGGCCCCAGGATACTGGACGCATGATTTCTGAGTCACCCTGTAGATCTAGATAGACGGATCTCTCATTCCGCAGCCACTCACTCATTCATTCTTCCTAATCCCCAAAGTACAGGAGTATCTTACAGCAGAAATTCAGATAATGAAGTGGAAAGAAACAGCACTTGTGAGATAAAAATCAGGTCCAGAAAAGTGTTGGTTTCGATAGGTAGATTCACAAGACCAGTAGGAGGAAAGGAAGGGAACAGGCAGGCGCAGGCGTTAAGGGCCAGCAGGCAGCTGGAAACGGGGCTCGGACTTTCTGTGGACAAATCAAGGAAGGATTTAGCAAGCTGTATCCACCATGGAGAAGGGGTTAGGTTTTAGACTACTGTTTTTAAACATCCCCTCCATCCCAAGGCATGATTCACATTTCCTAGTGTGAGAGGACATAACAAATACACAGGAACTTTCTCATCCCAGGGCAGAGACCAGCACCATTCTGAAAGAGGACTCAGGGCCTTTATTGTGAGCAGACCTCATTGCCCATCTCCCCCACACAACTGATGAAAGCACTATACCCCAGGGTCTCGTCCATGCAGTCAGCGGAGAGAAGAGTTCTCTCGCTCACTGACTTCAATTCGCTGCAGTCTCAGCTGCATGCAAACCTCAAGGGAGTGTTACATACCCTGCTTTAGGAAATCTTCAGGTTGTAGCCAGCTACAGCCAGCAGGACCATTAGCCCGTTACCAGGCTCCAGAGGCTTTGCTCCCACTGAGTTGCTAAACCTAAAGATTATAAAGACGCAGCTGAATAAAAAATAACAATCAGCAGGGCACTCCACCCCCTTCAATGCATGATTTATTACTACAAGGTTGGGGGCAGAATGAAGGCTCATTATTTGCAAGTGGTGGCATGAGGACTGAGCATAAAGGAATGCCGTCTCCTGTCCTCCCCCAGCTTAGTAATCACATCTGTACAGTGTTTGGAGAAAGCATAGAGCTTAGAGCTGGAAAGAAGGCAAAACCTCTTTCTGTGCAAGCCCTGCGTTTTGCAAGAGAAGAAAGGTAGAGGGACCTAGGGTCGAGAAATTACGGCTCACAGGACTGGGCTGCAACTGAGTTCCTTTGCCTCCCCGACCTTCCCTTCACCTAATACTGCTTCTCTTTTAATCATCATCCACCAAACTTAAAAGGCTATCTTTTTAAAGTAGAATGCATCTTATTCTGTGCTAACCTGGGAGCTGAGGAAGAGGACTGCCCAGATGCTTGGTCGCTGACCTGTTGGCTTATCAGGGAAAGTTTATCCAGTGAGTCACTGCTCCTCCCAGAGTGTTTTCAGGCACAAAGCAAAGGCCCAGCTTCCCAGGCCCATCCCCACCCCTTAACCCTTCGCCTCACTGCTGCCAGTGATCCTTGGCAGTTCAGATCAATCACATTTATCTCACTCCTACCCTATGCTAGGCCCCGGGGAGCAAAGAAACGGCTCCATTTTAAAGACGGCCAAGAAGTGACGGTGACAGGAGGCCAACAGGCACCAGGACTGACCGTCACGGCACTGCCACACCCAAGACGTCCCCAGTGGTACCGACACGTCAGGGATGGTTGATGTCTGTGTGCTGGGGCGTGTGTGAGGGCTCGAGGGGTTCCAGTCAGCTCCCTAGGAGGTAGTGCACAGCAGAGGTGAGGCCAGCCTCAGAGCTAAAGGCAGAGCATCAAAACGGGCAGAACTTCAGCAGGGCTGCCCCCACCCCGCCCCTCCCCCCAGCCCTGTGAAACGCACTGGATCAACTCTGAGCACCTGTCACCCAGCCCTTTGCTGGCTGACCATTCGGGGGGAAAGTACCCCACAGTCATTTAGTTAGGGAGGAGTTGAAACCTAGAACCACATGGGACAAATCATAGGGTTCAACTCCTGAGAATCACCAAGTGCTGGGGCTGGAAAGACCTCCCCGTGGTGCAGGTGGGAACTGGGGGTTCCAAAGGGACCCGAACTCAGGCCTCCCTTCTGTTCCCCACACAGGAGGCAGCTGCTCATACCAGGGAAAACTCTGGTTTGGGGCCCAGGCCTCCAGGAAGGGCTCCTGACCCACTGCTTCCCTGGGCTGGGGTGGGGGCTGGGGTGGGGGGGGGTGGTGGCGCTCATGGAGGTGGGGAGCCCTGCCCTGCCTCCCACTGCTGCCTCCCAGCAGCTGCCACTGCCCTCTCTCTGGCTGCCCTAGAAGACCCAAAGCAGGTCCCCCAGATCTTCCCCTCCCCCCAGGACTGGTTCAGTCAAACCCAGGATCATCTTTCGTTGTGCCCAGCTGGGTGGGGGCCACCCCAAATGGAACTTGAGGTGTGTCCCACAGCAATGAGCACTTCAGATCCCAGCCTAAGTGTAACAAGCGTTCCCTGTCCCCCCCTGTGCTGTGGTGAAAGCAGAACTAAAGCCCCTTGTAAGCTACCCTTTTCCTTTGGGGAACGATAATTGAGCCTTTCTTTGGCATCAGGAAACAGTTGCGGCCTTTTGCTGTGTTCAGACTACATAGGTTTATGATCTACATCTGTCTGATGTTTCACTGAATTTTTCTTTTAAGAGTGAGTGGTGGCTTTGCCTCCTCTTTCCACAGCCTGGGCTGATTTTCATCTCCATCCTCCCATCTTCTTTTCCGACCCCCCGCTCCCCTCTCGCACTCACCACGATGGTATAAATGGATGCCTCAATGAGGTCTCATGTACCCCCACCGAAGGGTCAGGACCCAAGCAATCATATCACAGGAGCTTAGCTGAGATTGTATCCTCTCCGCCTTTTTATTACTGACCTGGTTTTACGCTTTGCAATCAACCCCATGCCATGTTTCTCCAAACCCTTCCCACTCACAGGAAGCCTGTTACCAGCCCAGGATGGCCCGGGAGACACGTGTGATTGCGAGCAGCTGTTCAGCCCGGGGGGTGACCAAGCAAGTGCCCCGGCTGTCACAAATAAATGTCACTTAGCAACAAGAAGCCCATGAACAGAAGCCAGGGGACTGAGCTCGGAGGCGTCTCATTCTCTCTCTCTCTCCAGGCTTCCTGAGCCCTGCACACAAGGCAGTCTGCAGGGAGCAGGGACGGAGTCCTCTCTCAAGCAGCAGTGTAACAAGTCACAGGCCAACAGCCATTCCTCTTGGGCCTCCTTCCACTTCCCCCTCAACAAAAAGCTAGGGGTTCAGGCAAGTTTAGCCCCTAGACCAGCCCCCACCCAGGTGTCCTTCTAAAAGCCAGAATTCTGGGGCCATGGGAACAGCAGTGGGACAAGCATGCAGACTGCTGGAAGGAGGTGGCTTTGGTGGGAATAGGCAGTGGTTCTTGGAAGAGCATCCAAGAGAGGGCAGTCTGCAGGGCCTAGGGGTGGCGGGGGTCTGCAAGCTCTTGGAGGTGGCCTCGCCTGACTCTTCAAAAGGTGGTGGTCCTGGTGAGCGGGACATGCTTGCGGCTGGGTTCCGGTGGCACCTGCTCCTGCTGGCAGGGAAGGGGGGGACACATGCACCCTGTGCCCCCTCTGCTCTTGAGGGTGGTGGCATAGTAGTCCAGGGGTTCTTCCTCGGCGCCGCCACAGGCGGCATCCAGGACACAGCAGCGCAGGCAAAGAACCCGCTGGAAGGAACGGCGGAAGTTGTCAGAGAGGAAGCCATAGAGAATGGGGTTGGCACAGCTGTTGGCGTAGCTGAGGATGAGGGACACGTGGTTGGCAGTGGCGTCCAGGCTGGTGACGAACAGGTTCAGCAGCTGCACCACGTAGAAAGGCATCCAGCAGAGCACGAAGACGGCCACCACCATCAGCACCAGCCGCGTGATCTTCTTCTCCGAGCGCCGGCGCTGCTGCCAGCCGGCGCGCAGCGCCACGGCCCGCATCTTGCCCACGATGAGCAGGTAGCAGAGGCCGATGGCCAGCACGGGCAGCAGGAAGCCAAGCAGGAAGGTGTAGACCACGAAGACCGCCGACCAGGCCGGGTGTGGCCAGTGCAGGTTGCAGGCCACGGCCTGGCCGTCCCGGGCGGGTCTGGTGTCCGCAAAGACGGCGATGGGCAGGGTGACCAGCAAGGACGCCAGCCACACGCCCACGTTGATGAGCTTGGCCACGCTGGGCCGCCGATAGGTGGCGGCGCGCAGAGGGTGCACCACGGCGACGTAGCGGTCCACGCTGAGCACCGTCAGGCAGAAGACGCTGGTGAACATGTTGAGGCCGTCCACGCTGAGCACCGCGCGGCACAGCACGGAGCCGAAGGGCCAGTGGCGCAGGGCGGCCGACGAGGCCACGAAGGGCACGCTCAGCATGAAGAGCTCGTCGGCGATGGCCAGGTTGAGCAGGTAGATGTTGGTGGCCGTCTTCATCTTGGCGTAGCGAAGGATCACGAAGATGACCAGAGCGTTGCCCACCAGGCCCACCAGGCACACGAGCGCGTAAATGCACTGGATGGCGACCATGCCCGCCGCCCCCGCACCCCCGGCTCCCGTCGCAGCCTCCTCGGCGCCTGGAGCGCGGCTGGCGTTGGCTGCGGGGGGCCAGATCGTCTCCAGCCCTTCCTCGCCCCCGGGGGGCAGCGTTGGGGATGCGCTCATGTCCAGCCGAGCAGCTCCAGGGTGCGCGGAGCGCGGCAGAGCAGGTGCAGCCGGCGCAGGGCGGGCGACCGCGGGCGGCGGGACCCTGGGGTCTCCAGCGCAGACTCGCGCCGGGCTCGCCGCCTGCTCCGCCTAAAGAGCGCTCCGCCGGCGCGGCGGGGAGCAGCCGCCAATCTCCGCGCTGCGCGCCCCACGCCTGCGGGCCCGCGCCCCTCCCGCTGCCCCCACGCTCCGGGACGCCTGCGGCCCCGCCTCCTCGGGTTCCCTCGGGGTCCTGCTCCCTCTCCGCCTGGACACTGCGGGCCCCCAGCCGTGCCACCGCGTCCTGTCACCTCTTTACGCTGTCCGCCCTTCCCCCGGGTCCTCTCCTGGGCCCCTCTGCTCGGCTTCTGTTTCCCCCAGCTTTTCGAAGCCCACTCACACCCCCCCCCCCTGCTCTACTCTCGGGTTCCTGCACCCTCGAGGCGGGGGTCCCCGGGCCCTCCCCACTGGGTAACGAAGCGCCCAGGTGCTAGCCAGGGCGCACAGTCAATTGCCCCAGCGCTTGACATCGCCCACCCCTCTGCCCCAACCCGTGAATCCTTACGTGCAGGATATTTTCTAGTAAGAAATCCATTTTATAGAGGCGGAACGTGAGACTCCGAGCCTTCGTTCAGGTGAGTTCAGAGTCGGCTCGAGGTCCCAGTACCCCCTTAACCCCCGCAACCGGAGAACCCAGGGGCCTTTTCAGTTAGATCTCGGTGGGGTTGAGGCGGGCGGGCACGGGGAGTGGGGATGGATACGCGGGGCGGAGAGGGGACAAGACAAGGCTCGCCCCTGAACCGAGGTGCGGGTGCGGGGCGTCTGCGCGGGCCAAGATGCTAGGTAAGCGAGTGGCTGCTCTGGGAACCTCTGCGGTGCGCCCTAGCTCAGTCTTCCGTGCAGGTGTCTGCCCGGGATTCTCGAAAATGCCGCTGGGGCAGAGGGTGAGGTTGGGGTGGGGAGGTGGTCTTCCCTCTATTCTGCTCCCGCTTCAGTGCTCCAGAGGTTTCCAGCCCACGCCCCAGATCTGGAAGATCCGCGACCGGGAACCTCCCAGGCCCCCAGCCCTGCTAGTTGCCTCAGGGTCCAGTGAATTCATGCCTGGGGATTGGCCGGAGGCCCTTCGACGCAGGGTAGCTTGGCCCTTCGGAGCCCGCTGGCTTTCCACATTAACCCAACCTCCGTGGGACAGGGTAGTGATTTCCCAAAGCCCCCATGGCAGCACCACCCCCCACCGACCCCTCCGCACTCCCCCAGGCCTTTTTCAGGTGTGGAGGCTTCTCCCAGGCAGGGTGGGTGGGTGGGGCAGCCCGGTAGGGGGAGGGGCAGGGTGCTTGAGGCTAACTCCAGGTGGCCTTTCCGAGGAGCGGTTCAGGCTGCTTTGTCTTCGTTACAGACTGTTTGCATTTTTTGCTGGGGGGTGGTGGGCATCGTGGTGCAGCATAATAGTTGACCCCAAGCCCCGTCCTTAAACTTCTGCCTCCCCAATGTGCTCATTTCATCAACCCTGGGGGATCTAAGCCCCCTCTCGATTTAGAGGTGGAATGGATATCCCAGGGTCCACAGTATGGAGGAATAAAATATGGATTAGAGTAGACTTACTGGTATTCTACTATAGAACTATTGTGACTCTAGCAAATGAAGAAACAATCATTGATGTGGAGACAGTGGCCATGGTAGTTGTTGAGGGCAGGGAGAGGGAAGAAGAGATATGATGTGGGGGCATTTTGGGGACTTGGAGTTGTCCTAAGTGATATTGCACAGTTAGATGCTGGACATTATATATCCTGCCATAAACCACTGAATCGACTGGGGGAGAGTGTAAACTACGATATAAACTATAATACATGAGGTGCAGCAGTGCTCCAAAATATATTTACCAAATGCAATGAATGTGCCACAATGAAAAATATATATATATATATATAAGGTAAAACACATTAAATAAATAATAAAAGGTTTGACCTAGGTTTGTCCCTTAGCCCTAATAGTTCTGTTCTCTTTTCTAGTCCCAAGCACATCAGGGTCCCCAGGGAGAGACCCTTATGGGGAAAGCAAGGGCGGCTTTGTCTTTCTAGATGTGCAGGTATCGAGGGGGATGGGAAGCCTCACATTTGAGTGAGAAGAGAAATATAGGGGTGTGGCCCTTTAAGCCTGAACTCTGGGGGAGACACTTCAATGGCTTCTCTCCAGTAGCCTCCGGTGAACTCAGTGGGGAGGTGCCCAGTTCTGTCCCTCCTCCTAGGCTCCTGCTCTCTTCTCAGTTCATTTAATGCTCAGCCCCTTCTCTTTCCTGAATGTTTGTCACCCATGTCGTGCCATTCAATGGGTGATCCTTTGGAGTCTTCCCCATTTAGCTATCATAACATTTTCCAGTTCTGCTCCTCTTCCCCCCCCCACCTCCCCCATACACACACCTTGCAGCAAGTCAAGCTAGCATTGAATTCCATAAATTTTTGTTTCTTCTGTACAAGGTTATGAGCCATAAGGGTAGGCAGTTCATGTGATTTAACACGGTGGACATCCAAACCCAGCATTTCTGCGTGGGGTGGACAGAGCATTCATTCATTCAACCAGCAAACGCTGGTTGCATATCTGTCCCCTGCGGGGCATGGAATAGGTGGCTCCCTGAGGCCCTTACTACTCCCATCCTCCCAGCAAGAAACAATTACTAGAGTACCTGGATCACAGAGGAGGATGGGAGGGTGCAGTGAGGTGTGGGCTCTGGGAGAGGGGTGAGGAGGGGTGAGGTATGGCTGCAGCTCTGGCAGTCTGGCAGGGGGCAGGTGGCGTGGGAGGTCATGAGGGGCGCAGAAGTTGACAGTGGACTACAAGATGCTTTGGGTGCCTCATGAGGGCCTCACTGGAAGTGGAGGAGAAGTGGGAATGTTTACAGCTGGTGTCAGGGTCAGGGTCAGAACTGCGATCTGTTGGGCTTCCAACTACTGTTGAGGATGGCAAGAGGGCCGGGAGCTGTGTGCTCTGCAACAAGGTCCCCTTGGGAGCTGTTGTGGGCTGTTGCCATTCAGGCAAGAAGTGAGTGCTTATAGCAAGGAGGAACAGAGCAGGGCACATCCAGAACATTCTCGGTGCTGGCTCAGCAGGGCCAGGGCACTGGAGCACTGGGGGTTAGGGTCTCGGCCTCGAGGCATGACAGCCAGGTTCAAATCCCAGCTGCACCTCCTCCCAGGTCTGCAACCTTGAGCACATCCCTCAGTCTCCTTGTGCCTCGGTTTCTCCACTTGGAACATGGTGAGGAGAGTGCCTGGAGCATGTCAGCCTCAGCAGGCCTCTGTCATCCTGGTCATTTTTTCTGCCCTTTTATGAGTAGTCTTAAAGGGGGAACTTGTGATATGAGACCAAAGGGGAGGTCCACTGTCCCCAGATGCCCCCACGCTGTCTGGCATTCCCCTGGCTGGCAGCCTTCAGAGGATAACAGGGGTGAGGTAGGCTGTTAGCAGTCTGCCTCATGCCTTTAATATTGTTTCATTGTTAACTGTCTGCAGGTCTCTATTTTCAGTCTTTGCATCTCTTATGTGTATTTTAAACAATCCTGAGATACATGGGAAACCCACGACTATTAGCCTAACTTTGTATACATGATGGTGATCATACCAGAGCAAGTTTTGTTGACTCGGTCTGGCCCTTACTCTGTCAACTTGCACCTTGATGATGGATTGTGCCCAAACCAGATTCTCTGCAAAGAGAGGTGAGGTGCTACTAACGACTCTGAGACAACTGGTTTAACCCATGACTATCCCTGGCAAACCAGGAGTTATGGATACCCTAATGATAGGGAACTTACTGCTGTAATTCCACTCAAGACTGCATTAAGTGGTTGTGTGTGAGAATACTTTAATTTCTAATCAGAAAAAAATAGACTTGAAAATCTTTCAAGCACCATCCTCCCCCAAAATATCACCCAGAAATGATTTTGCAGTTGTCACAGTCCCATGTGCTTGGAAGACACAGGGGGAACTGCTGAAAATTAAGCTGACATTTCCAGTGTGTCCAAGGCTGAGAGTAGGGAATCACAGTGTTTTTAAAAATAAACCCTCCCAAATGTTTAGGGAGAAATCAGAATTTTGACTGCCAACCATTCAGGCAATGGGCAATTCTCAGAGACTGAGCATGCGGGGGCTTAGCACTCCTGCTAAGAGGGGCAAGGAGGCCACATGTCTCCAGCTGGTGGAGCTCCCAAGATGGACCATCTTCTGCCCATCCCTTCTCTCCATGCCATCCTCCAGTCCTACCACACCTTGAATGCCATGCCTGGGGTGGGGAAATGAGTTCTGGGATTGATGAGAGCATCATAGCTTTTTAAATTACTAAGTCATGAGAAAAACAAAGCTGAGCCAATGTCAAGAGTTTCTGCCATCAATATAGCTGCCTCATGAGTACCCTGAGAACTTTAACAGCAAAGGTTGGGAAATTTAGGTGGATGCTCTTCCCCCAAAGTCGAGAAGCTACAATAAGGATCGCAGTAAGGGAGCATGGCATTGCAAATGTGGTAAATCCCTCTGGATTGAGTGCCTGGGAGAGGCTGAGATGGAAAATTTTATGTTGTATGTAGGTTTCCACAATTTAAAAAGAGAGACACTAAAGAGACATGAAAATTAAACATAATGTATGAGCCTGGACGGGGTTTAATAATGGAGGAGAAAAGGCCCAAAGAGATATTATTGGACAATTGAAAAACGTGGAATATAGACTATAAGCTGTGTATCAATTTTAAATTTTGTCAACTTGATAGTGTACTTAATGTGGTTATATAAGTGAATACCCTTGTTCTTAGGAAATGCATATGGAAGTATTGTGTGTTCAGGGAGGATGATGTGTTTAACCTGCTCTCAAATATTTAAAAGATAGATAGTTATAAATAAATAACAACTGTGACAAAAATGTTAAAAGTTGTTAAAACCAAGTATATGCATAGGAGATACGTTGAAGTTCTCTGTATTGGTTTTACATAATTTTTGCAACTGTCCTATAAATCTGAAATCATTTCAAAATAAAGCATTTAAAAACTAAAAGAAAAAAACACGAGGCTGAGTTACTAGGTGTTCGGACTCAGCTGACATTTGGGGTAGGGAAGGTGACTTTTGAACAAAGGGTACTTTTGGGGCAGAATAACATTGTCTGACTGTCTTGATCTGAGTCTCAGCTTCACTTCACACCAAGCTATGTGGCCTTGGGCAAGTTACTCAACCTCTCTGTGCCTCTCTGCTGTAAAATGCGCTCAGTCCTCCCACAGATGGGCTCTTGGGTAGACTGAACGAGGTGACAAAGGTGAAGCAGTGAGGACAGGTGAGGGCAGTGAGCTGGTGTTTAGCCCTGATAAGCACTCTGTGCGCTTACTATTTTTAACAACCTGAGCCAGGGGCTCTGGTGCTTAGAAGCTCAAAGCTCCTGGGGTGCAGCTGTTTTTCTGCCCCAAGCACACTGATGTTAAGCAGCGTATCCCCGAGCAGAAAGTGGGTGAGCTGGAATGAACAGGTACCTCTCCTGGAATGCGTGTTGCTGGGGTGCAAGAGGCCTGGCCAGGAGAGGTCTGGCCCCTCCCTGCAGCACAGGTCCTGGGGTCTGACAAAACCCCAGCTTCCCAGGACCTGCTTCCCTGAGGGCCAGGTGTTTACTGCACTGTGGGGTCGTCAGCCACAATAAGGGGTTTCCAACACAGCCTGGCCTTTGGAATCACTGCCCAGCTTTACCAATACTGAGGCCCGGGCTTCTGGGTCAGTGGGTCTGGAGTGGGGACCAGGCGTCTGTACATTGTGAAAGCTCCCCACCCAGGAAGTTCTCCAAGGCAGCTAGGGTTGAGAAACACTGGTGCAACATTTAATTAGATAGACTTAGAGGGCCAGGGGGCCAGGGGACACAGTGTATGCAGGAGTAACCCGGCTTCCAGAAGTCTGGGTGGGTGAGGCCAGGGAAGATGTCAGGGAAACAAGAGAACCTTCTGCTCAGGGGAAAAAAAAGCGTGAGAATTGGAGAATTGTGGCAGTGGCAGGGTCACCAGGCAAGAAGAGGCTGGGGCAGTGGGGTCCCCATCCCTGCTCTCTCCCAGGACACTGACTTTGCACCCAAACAGAGAAACTGCCAACCTAATGAAACACCATGCTGTGTACAAATGGTGGAAAACCAAGCCTGTTGATGAGCTCATTTATGAGGGACAGCCTGCCTGTCCTTTTGCTGTGTGATGTGTGTCCTGGGCTCTGTTTTTGGTCTGTTGATTAAATACCTGGCATCAGGCCCAAGCTGCTCTCCTGTACTTTGTTTATTAGCAACTTTAAAAGCCCTTCTTGGTATAGAGCAGGGGCGGGCTGGGTGTTTGGACCTATTCCTCCAGGTGATGAAATTCTGCCTGCAGGCATGGCTGGTTCCAGTTGCTGATTCCCAGGCTTGGTGACTAGAGGAGAGCCTGGCTCTTTGCATCCCAGCTTCAAGCCAGTAGGAGTCAACTGAACTTCTCCATTAGAAATGTAAATACCTTGCCTTCTATTTCCATTCCTCAAATGTGTGTGCTTAGGGCTTAGAAGCACCTGTAAGTTTGAGCTACCTCTTAGCATCTGCACCTCCCTCCCCCCCCAGGTCTCCAAGAGAGACAGCTTCTTCTGAAAAAATGGTACAGCACCAAGGAGAGGGTTCATCCCTGATGGAGTGATGACAGCTGTCCTGAGAGCCACTTCTAACTTAGGAAATCATCTGAAGTGCTTTCAGCAGCCTGGTCCAACTTGGATCATTCCCCATTGAGGAGGGAAAAGGAGTGATTTACCAGGGCTAAGTGCCAATTTGTGATCAGGGGCCGAAACTGCAGGGCATACTCACCTCTTAGAGCAGGAGAGCTTCTTTGGATTCCCAGCTGAACACCAGTGCCATCCAGAACAGCATGGTTATAAAGCAGCCTGGCTCAACCCGTAAGAGGTAAGAGCTGGGGCCCAACTCTCACATGAAATATAAAGTGGAGGTAAAAGGTGGAACAGCCCAAAGGTCCATCAGCTGATGACTGGATAAACAAGTGGTCTTTTGACACAATGGAGTATTTGACACAATGGAGCCTTAAAAAGGAGTGAAGTTCTGACACGTGTGAACAATGGTTGAACTTTGAAGACATGTTGAGGGAAATAAGTCAGACACAAAGGGGCAGCTATTGTATGAATCCATTTAAAGAAAATAGTAGAAAATGCAGATTCGTAGGATGGAAACCAGGGTGCAGGTAAGCAGGAAAAGGGGTGGGGGGAATGGGGAGTTAATACTCAGTTGGTATGTAATTTGTTTGGGGTATTGGGAAAGTTCTGGTAATGATGGTGGTGAGCTTGGCACAACATGGCCAGTGCAATGAATCCCACTGAGTGGTGCCGTGTGCTTGCAGGAGGTGGAGGTGGGAAAGTTTATGTTGTATATATGCATCACGATTTTTTAAAAAGTTCAACTGAAAATATAACAGGAGTGAAATCAATGCATAGTCCTGAACTGGATCTAATCATGGAGGATAAAAGACCCAAGAGGACATTATTAGGACATATGAAAAAAATTGGGATTCTATGCTTTATATCAATGTTAAGTTGACCTTGAAAACTGCACTTAAGGTGGTTACGTAAGTGAATAACCTTGTTCTTAGGAAATGTGTGTGGCAGTGTTAAGTGGTTAAGGAGCATGATGTATACAACCTGCTCTCAAATGTTTAGAAAATGCATGGATGGATGGACAGATTATGGATAGAATGATACAGCAAATGTGATAAAATATTACTACCTGGTGGATCTGGGTGTCTGGGTGAGGAGTATATACATAGGTTTTGTATTTTTTTGTATCAGTCCTTAGGTTTGAAAGTACTTCAAAAGAAAAAGTTAAATATCTCTATCTATCTGTCTATCTATCCACACATATATTCCTTTAAGATTTTATTACTTATTAAATGATTTCTTTTAAAATAATTGAACCTAAAATCATGTGAGGCAAACAAAAAGCCAGCATTAAAAAAGGCTCTGGTCTGGGATGGGTACAATGTTTATAAAATATCCAAAACTATGTGATTCTGCTGTTAACCCTTTGGAGAGTGTTGCATTCTGCACCAGGGAGTTTGAGTACCATTCTGTTCTTTAGCAGTAGTGTCAGACCATCCTAGCAACCTGGCCTCATCACACTGTGTGTTGAAAGAGAATAAAATGGAAGGAAAAACAAGGAGAGGTTTAATTCTGAACCCCCTACTTACTAGCTATGTGGTCTTCCATGATGCCCTTAGAGCAGAAGTTCTCCAAGTGTGGCCCTTGGCCAGCCGCATCCATGTCACCTGGGGACTTGTTAGAGATGTAGTGCCTGGGCCTCCCCCAGGCTGCTGAGTCACACTCTTTGGGACCCAGCCATGTGTGTGGTCCCCAGCCCTCTAGAGCCTGTGATTGGTGTAGAGGTGTGCATGCAGCCCTGCTCTGGCTGAGGAGATGTGAAAGATCTGCAGGGGCAACTTCTAGGAAATGTTTGGATATTTGTCCCATGGGGATAAAATGCTCACAGCCTTCCCCAGCCTCGTTTTCCTCATGGGTCTGCTTCTCGGAGTTGATGTGAGGGAGTATCAGGAAAGATGGGAACACTTCTGAAATGTCCAGACCTGTGCTGACCTCAGGAGGACTTGAAATGTGTGAGTCCAGTAGAGATGTGCTCAGAGGCCAAAATGCCTACCCAATTTCAAAGACTTAGTATGAACAAAAGCATGTAAAATAGCTCATTAATATTTTTTAGATGGTTACATATGTGTTGAAATGATAATATTTTGGATATAGAGATTAAAAAGAAACTATATTATAAAATTAATTATGCATATTTCTTTTTTACCTTTTTTTGTTTTAAATATGTCCATCAGAAATCTAAATTGCATATATGCCTTGTTTTTCTGCAGCTTTATAAACCTCTGGGAGAGCACTATTCCTACAGCTGTGCTGCCTGGCCTTATAAATAATGTTAGTCCTACACTGTCAATTTGGTAGCCACTAGACACTTGTGGCTCTTTAAATTTAAGTTATTTAAAAGTAAATAAAATTTAACATTCAATCCTTCAGTCCTATTAGCCATGTAACTAGTGGCTACCATATTGAAAGAACAAATCAAGAATATTTCCATTGTCACAGAAAGTTCTGCTGGATAGCTCAAGGCTACAGGTTAAGAGTAAACGTTTTTGAGCTTGGGGTTTCCCTCCGGCTTTGGCAAAGTTTCAGCCATCGGTGAATCCTCTCCCTACTCCACTGCCTCTTCTTGCTTGTGAGTAGGCCTCAGATTTTGGTTGAGAATTTATTTTAAAAGCAGTTGTTAGCTCAGGTTGGTTCCCTCTCCAGAGCCTGTGACTGGTGTCGAGATGTGCATGCAGCCTAGCTCTGGCCAATGAGATGTGAGAGGAGATCTGCAGAGGCAACTTCTAGAAAATGTTTGGATATTGTCCCATGGGGATGAAATGCTCAGAGAGGTTGCAGCCATGTTGCAATAGTGAGGTGATAGCTTGTCCAAGATGATGGTCAGTATGTGAAAGATGGCAGAACAGAATGAAGGAAAGAACCTGGGTTCTTGATTGAGAGCTGGTGAAAAAGTCAAGTTTGGTGCTGCTACTGCAGAGCTTTTTATGTGGTATGACCAACATCCTTTTTGTTTTATCTCTTTTAGTAGTGTTTTTTACTTGTAGTACTTGCAGGCAGGAATACTCTAACACATTGTCCTTGGGTAAGTTACTTAACTATTTAAACCTTTGTTTTTTCATCTCCAAAAGAGGAATGGCGTAATGTGATAATGATAGCAAACATTTATGTCATGTTTAATATATACAAGGCCCTGTTCAAAACAATTAACTCATTTAACATGCATAAAAGGCTTAGCATAGGATTCTGAACCTTATATGTTCTCAACACTTATCATTATAATCATTGTTATTCCAGGAACCAGGCTATTATTTCAGATATTCTGTTCCTAGTTTTTTCCATCCTACTCCTACCACACCAGTAGGAAGAGTACAGGAGCATTTGCAAAAGGTTTTTTGCACTTCCATCAGTTTTGGAAATTCAAATCCTTTCACAATTAGATGATGTAGAATTTAATACATAGAAAAGTCTGCTTTTCCAGTGTTAAGCTTATAATGCTTATATTGAAAAATAGACCCATAATAAAAGTTCCTGCAATTCAAATGGATTTGGCAGCTAAAAGAGCTCATTGTCAGAGTGATTCTAGATGGATTCTAAACTTCTTGAGTTAAGGAATGAATATTTTTTTCTTCATTAATGTGCCATATTCTACCTGTTTATTGTTTTGTGCCCAGAGTGAGTAGCTCAATAAGTAGTCTATTTCTTCACTCTCTAGCAAGAGCTATGAAGGGCCAAAGATTTACCTTATTTGAGAGCTGACCCGTTAGCTTGCCAACAGTTTCATGGATGCTGGCAAAAGACACAACACTCCTGGGTCAGAGACAAATGACTATTATTTAGGACACAGCAGCCAGCATGATCTTCATGTTAGCATAAGTTCCCTTTGTCACCCCAAGTTCCAGGGTGGCCCCAGGTAGTTGCTGCATACACAATGGGCTTGCATCAGAGAAGAGGAGCCCTGAGCTTAGGAAATCATGACCTCCTAAGGGGCTGATAGCAAACCTACTCCATCTTTGCCCTGGAGAAGACATTATCTTTATTCTTCTGGTCAGGAAAAAAATCTGCCCTCTGCCCCAGAGGTAAACATATTCTCTATCTTCTAAGACTATCACATGTTCTACAAGCTTCTTTGAAGAGATGGTTTGGAATGAAGGCTCTTAGGACTTCTGCTCATGAGACATGCAGAAATGGAGAGATCAACAGAGAAATTTTCTCCTAAATACTCTGCTCATGACATAAGGTGGAGTGAAAATGCACCTCTACCACTCTTTTCATATATGCTTTAATTGTTTCCCTGCAGAGTAGCTTGCTGTATTTTCCTTTAGCAGCATGCTGCCCTTAACCCCCAAATTTTACTTCTTGGTGGACCTTTGCTTTCTAAAGAAATTATTCTCAGTGGTCCAATGACAGATTATCAAAGAAGTAAATCCAGTCGTCCATCTGAGGTTCAGTCTCCAATCCTGTTTCAATTAGCTGTGGCTAGGAGGCAGGGTCAGTCAACACAAATAGACTGCCTTTGCTCATTCCTCTGAGGATGGGTAGGAGTAGGACACAAGTCTTTACTAAAGACTCACTCAACATCTATTGCATAACTGTTATTATCATCCTTTATAGCGGTAGTCTCTTAAGAAATCTTATAAATCACTTATATTAAAGTCACCAAATATGACTCAGCTAGCTTCAGCAGGAAACAGTTACCATAATAAAGTCATTTAATTACACGTCTACATTTTATGAATCTTCTAGAAGTTGGATTGTGCCCCCCTGCTGAGTGTATTTGGAGCCATGCTTGACAGCTCCTTTTATTGCTAATGGCTTGCTGAGTTTTTGCTCTTTGGAAGATGCCAGAATCATTTGTATTATAACTGAAATGTGCTGTTTATGTAAATTCTACCCAGAAAAGCAGATAAGCAATGGTAAAACCAAGCCAGCAGCTAGAGAAATGGGGGCACAATGAAAAGAAAGCAGCAATGCTAGTTGGTAGAAAAAGGCAAAGTCCTTGAAAACTAAGTCTGTCTGAGGAGGACCTCTGCTGATGTGAAACTGTCCTACAGGGCTTCTCTTTGCTTTGCTTTGCTTTGCAGAACATAAATTGGAGAAGGGGTCAGAATTGGCAAGCTGTGGATCGTCTTTCTGGCATCTCTTTTTCCCCTTCTCATTTCTGTCATAGGTATCTTTAGTTTTCTTCTCACAGACCACACAGAGAACAAAAGGCTCTGATCCTGTGAGTTTACACTTCAGTATGAACAAAGTTTCATCCTGCATCATACTTTGGTATGTTTGCATTTTAAGAGCTGATCTTTCATTTAGAGTATGTCAAATACCAGCATTTGACAGAGAGGTTTTGGGGTGTGGGAGTAGAGCCTCTTGCCTCTGCCCTTGGAGTTATTTGGACCCATTTGGCTCCCTGCCTTGTACTCCATAACTGCAGAGGCCTAACCAGTGCCCACCAGGTAACTGTTTTCTAGGCTTTGGGATTAGTTATCCTGAGCAGTCCTATGTCAGAGACTGAGTATCCAGCCAACATTCTTCCAAACACACCAGAACTGACCTCTACCTTGTCCACATGTCCAGGACCCACCCTACCCACCTGCCCTCACCATCCCTGGCATGCATATTTTCTTTTTCCTGCTGGGTTGTCCCTAGTCCCCATACATTGGTCCCTTAGACAGTGGCTTTCTGTCTTGGATCTCCATTGTCTGTTCAGAGCTGGAGTCCTTGGCCATTTGTTCAGTCATTCATCCTTTGATGCACTGAAACATCTAAATTTGTATAAGCTCCAGATGTGGGACTATGTATTCTGATAGATAGAGTAATGAAAACAAAATCCTGGTCTCTGCTCAAGAGCTTGTGGTCCATTGTGAGAGGAGAGACAGGTAGGGACACAAAGAACTCTTCCACTGTGGTGAGTATGCCATATTTGAGTGTGATGTAGCTCCATTTGCATGGTGTTATAAAGTTGTCCTTCCAAACTTTTAAGCCAGCTGTGGTCACTCTTGTCAGTGAGGGCCCTGTGGGTTCTAGGAGGGGATATGTGAGTGTGGCCTGCAAAGAGACCGTGCTGGGAACCTGTCCCTGTTAACTTCTTCCTGGGCCTGCATTTATGCTTGCTTCCAGCTGTTGCTGCACTTGGATCATTCCACGGCCAAGAAAGTTGTGTTGGCTGCACTTTTTATGCTTGAAATAATTTAAAACTCCAGATTCCTACACAGGCTTAGTGATTCTGGGAACCTGGAAAAGGGGCGCCTTTTAGTATGGGGGCTCTAGGATAGACTTCAGAATGGGAGGTAACTTGCAGAATTGCAGAGAAGAGGAGAATGAAGCCACCTGTGTGTGTGTGCATGTGTCTGTAGTAGGGTTTCACTATGAGTAGGGGGTATCCAAGAATCTCACATAGTTCTGGGAGGCTAGGGCAGGGAACCTCTCCCATGCTCTCCCATCGTCCTTTCTCTTCCTTTCTCCCATCTATTCTAGTCCCCAGTGGCATGCTGGTTTAATTTCACAGGGAAACTGTTCTCCTTATCACTGTGGCAACTGGAGTTAGATTCTGGGTGAGGGCTTGGACTGGAAACCCTTTGAATCTTGACCCTGAATAGTTTAGTGTGATCAGAAAAGTGTACTCGGTGGCAAGCTTAAAGTAAAAGAAGGTGTATTTAAGGCTCACAAGGGCGCTCTCCTACCTGTTGACCTCCTAGAAGTGGGGAGTAGGTAGGGGAGGGGTAGTGGGTTCATCTTCAAAGGCAGCATCTGGAACGACCCTGGGAGATGTTGTTTTCATAGCATTAGAAGCAATTATACCGGCAAGTTCCAACTTTTCTGTTATAGTAACAAAATTCATGTTGAAAATAAATATTTGCTAAGTGACTGGTTTGACACTTATCTTGCAAAGGGCCAAGGCTGGAGCTATCACTTTCCTTTAGAAGAATGTTTCTCAAAATAACCTAGGGTGCTTGGTAAAATGCAAGCTACAGGACCCACCATTGATTTGGGAACCCTGGGGGTGGAATGGGAAGTTGGGGTCTCAGAATCTGTATTTTTAACATACTCCCTAGATGATTCTAATAAATACAAAACTTTGAGATCCGTGTTTTGGAAAAGGAGTAATAGGATCTTATAATGAACAGAAATGGCCCAGATAGTCCCCTTGAAGGATGTATGAAGGGCTTATGACAGGAGTTCTCAAACTCTAAGATGCCTGGGAGAGTTTCCTGCTAAAATGCAGATTCCTGGGCATACTGAGACCCATTAACCAGAATCTCTGTAACTAGAGTTTTGAGTCTGCACATTTCATAAACATTCTTGTTAGTTACTTGTACTTAAGTGTAAAAGGGATAACTTGGCAGCAGATCAGCTAGAATGGTTTTCACATTTCTTAACATGATAATTTTGTTTCTAATCTGTGCTCAATGATTCAAAGCAGGTAATTTTTACAGCCAATGGCAAACAGAAGTGATGTGAGTAGCTGAAGGTCAATAGACTTTGAGATGGTGCCCAAAGGCCTCTCACATGAGCCTGAGGGATGGGATAAATTAATCTCACATTTGGGAAGGATGCCTGGCTGCTGTCATCTTAAGGTACTCTTAGACTAGCAATTCTCCAAGGGTAGCCTCCAACCACCAGGGTCTGCATTACCTGGAACCTTGTAAGAGATGCAAATGCTCAGTCCCATGCCACCTGCTCTGAATCCTAAACTCTAGGGGCCCAAGTATCTATGTTGTCTGTGTCCTCCAGGAGTCTGACTTTGGTAGACAGTTAGACTGTCTGGTAAGGGTCCCTGCTGCCCTCAGGTGTGTCCCTTCTTTTCGCTGCTGCTGATTGGATGGATCATATAGACTTCATTTCTCTCCTATTATGACAACTATGGGGCATACCTCTCAATCTCAATGCCCACATTTGCTTGACATCCAATTTTCACCAACTCTGGAAGATCTGGAATGAATGGCTCCTAATGTTTTTAGCGCTGTTGGTTGGCGTAAGATATGACTGAGATTTTTGCTTTTAAAGGGGACAATAGTAACTTACAATGGATGTACCTGGTGAACATCACTTTACACCAAGTAATAGAAACTGCATCAGTCACCCTGGGACAAACTGACATCATGTAACGTCTCGTAGGGTGGCCTAAGAAGAACATAAATAATTTCTGTGACATTGCTGCCTAAAATGCATGACCTAAATCTGTTCATGAGGAAACATCAGACAAAATAATGCATCTGTACTCTTCAAAAACACCAAGGTCAAGAAACACAGAGAAGAGCTGAAGAGATACCTGTTTCAGGTTTAAGGAGACTCAAGAGAACTGAATTCAGTGTGTGGTTCTGGATTGGATCCTGGGCGAAGGGCAAAGAGCTATCAAGAGTCTTTAGGACAGTTGATGGGATTTAAATATGGACTGTGGATTAGATCATAGTATTGTACAATGTTAAATTTCCTGATTTTGATTACTGTATTGTGATTATATAAGTTATTATCATTGTTCTCAAGAAAAACTAACTGCAGTATTTAGGGGATAAGTGTGTAGATGTCTATAACTTCCTCTCCGTTGGCTTAGAACAGAGTCGGAGAGAATGATAAAGAAACAAAATGTAAGCAGTTGATGAGCCTGGAAAAAGTGTATATGGGAGTTCTTTGAACAATTCTTACACTGTTTTTGTGGAAACTTACCAAAAATTGTGTGTATAGATATAAAGAGAGAAGATTCAAGTGATTGAGTCATTTTGAGTAGTGGGAGTATGGATATAATTTTCTCTTCTCTTTTTGAGAGTCCGTTTTCCTCAAATATTCTATCATAAGCATCAACTGTACTTGTAATTTGAACAGAAGACATGAAATGATAAGAATGATTCTTTCTTTTCCCCTCTCCTCCAACTTACCACATGGAGGACAGGCTGAGAAGGGGGAGTCAGCTCCCCAGACCCCTTCCCGACTCTGTCAACTTCATGCACCTGGTAATGTCCACGCTGGCCAACATCTTCACCAAAACTAGGAGCATCTGAGAGTTTTATCCTTTCCTTTTTTGGTAAAAGTATCATATTGTTGTTCTTGCCATTGTTTTCCATGTCTTTTTCTGAAAAGGACTTGAGATAGTTTGGAGTAAAGCATACATGAGAACCAAACTAAATAGGCTCCAAACCATAGCCTCAGGTAGGTGGAGGAAGAGAATTTAGCTTATTCAACTGTTTGCAGAACCATTGGCTCCTTTTGCCCTGCTTGTTCTGGAAGCTCTCTTTTTCCCAGACCCTGATTTGTATCTATTCCCATGCACAGTTAACCTGTTTCCCGTAAGGTTATGCTATCCAAGGTCACTGTGTGGTCTGCCCCTCTTGTGCCCTGCTCTGCTGCCCTGGGTGAGGTCGCCAGGCCTGGAGGAGGCACTAAATTATTTTCCTTCTGCCTGCCCTGCTGTTTGATCTTTATCTCCAGGGTATTACGGAGAGAAAGATCTTTCTTTGATAAGATGAACATTGTTTTCATGTTCAGATCTGGACAATGCTTTGCAGATGCCAAATACCAGAGATAATGAATGTTATTTTAAGCATCTTCCTCCTCTGCAAATACAATCACTAAGATAATGCATACAGACCACAGAAGCCCAGGCTACAAAGAGTTTGAGTTTTGAATATACAAACAGTTCAAGATACTGGAGTCTCTTGATTAGCTTGGAGTGCTGTGGATGAAACTGAAGCCTTAGATCTCTGTGGGGTGATAAATGCACTTGGGTTTTCCTTTCAAACAATAGGTGGTGAGCCTGAAGGAAACGTCTCCAGAAAACCAAGCTGCTAAGCTAGGACCACCCATCCTTAGTCTTCAAGGTGACGAGCGAGGCTCTTCCACCTGACTTTCACTTCTTCCCTGTATATTCTTTCTTCTTGTGCTTTAAGATACATTTATTACTACTTTGCCAGTTGTTAGATATCATGCAAATCCTTAAAAATATCTGTTTGTGGAAATTTTCCAGCATTCTGTGACTGTGTTCAAGAGGAAGGCTCTAAATAGTGGTAGCTGCAATACCTCTATTTAATTGATCGATCATCAAGCTGAGATCTTTTTTATTATAAAACCTGCTGTCTACATCTTTAGATTCCCACTTCAGGACTTGCTCTGCCTACTGTTGGGAAACCACAAAAGCCAGGATCATCAAAGGAAAGAAGTGGAGAGTGTTGGGATTTGGAGTTATATCTACATTACAGCTACTTAAACATGCAGCTTGTGTGCTTTTCATAATTTGACACTGCTCCTGTGATAGGGTGATCAGAAATTCTCACACTGATAAACTCACTGTGCAGTTTGGAAGGAAATCTGAGTTTTTTTACTTTCATTTTTAATTTTTTCTCTGTTTTCAATTTTTTCAATTCAGAGACAAGGCCATCTGCTTTTTAAATTTATTTCATTACACAAGTAATGCATGCTTACTATAGACTATAGAAGATTTGGGGTAGAGGGAAAACCCAGATAATTGAAACAAAACAAACAAAAGTCCCTTAGGTGCTACCCCCTTGCTAAAGGCAGCCATTAGAAATCTTTTAGGATGCTCTTCGTTTGTTCTAGAGTAATATTCATGTTATCTATTCCATTTTGGAGTCTTCTTTTTTTCACATAATATTACAAATGTTTTTATGATTTAAAAAATATTAAATAAGACCCGATGCCTAAAACAATGCTTGACCCATTGCACGTTTCCTCAGTAAAGATGTGTTGAATGAATAAACGAATGAACACCTGACCAGCTCTTCTGGGCTCCTCTGGGCCCTCCTTTCCTTATCCAGAGCCAGTACTTGTAGGTTAAATGGAATAGGTGAGACTGTGCAGCCTTTCTGGGAAACGGGCTCTGCCTTCTGCCCCCTCCAGCTGTGTTCCACAGGGCAGCTGCTTCACCCTCACCTGGGAACCTGGTAAAAATGTAGTATCTCAGGCTTCACCCAGAACTTCTGAGTCAAAATCTGCATTTTTTTTTTTTAACAGGATCCTGAGGGGGTTTGTGCAGACTCATAAGAGGACACAGCCTTGGGTGTGGGTGTGCTGCCAAGTCCCTTGGACCAAATGCTTCTGTAGTAGGGGTGGGAAGGAGGCAGCTGGGGTCACTTCGAAGCTGCTAGGGGAAGAGCGTGCTGTTTACAGGACAGAAGTAGATGCTCCTTCAAGAGTGTATGTAGGAAGCGGCTGTGGCTCCCATTTACCATATGGAGGACCTGAGTTTGTTCCCTGGGACTTCCTAGTAAAAAAAATGAAAAAAGCCGACCCAGACCTGTGCAGAGAGGCGCAAGGCCCCCGAGAGGTGCGGGACCCCCTGCAGTGAAGCAACAGACCAAAAAGAGGATTACACAACCAGATAGAAAAAAAAAAAGTATGTAAAAGACATCTGCAAAAGTCCCAATTTAATTATATTTGAAAGGATGGATTGGAAGGAGGCTTTTGGTGAGTCCTCTTTCCTGGAGGGAGGAGGAAGAAAGCTCACTTGTTGAGGATTGGATTTGTGCCAGACATAGCGTGTGTGTATGTGTGTGTGTGTAGATATGTACGTCTTGTTAAGTGTGAATATATCTGTGGTTGATTGAATTATGTATCCCGACAAAAGGCATGTTCTTATTCTAATCACTGGGGTGTGAACCCCTTGTTAGTGGGGCCTTTAGAAGATGGTATTTTTGGTGAAGGGGTGACCCAACCAAATCAGGGTGGGCGTGAATCCGCATTACTGGAGGCCTTTATAAGCAGGACAACTTTGGATGCACTTAGTTAGAGAAGGCAACCCAGGAAGAAGCCAGAAGTCCGTGGAAACCAAAAGAGCAGATGCAAGGAGAGATGGCCACGTGGCGAGAGGCAGAGATGCAAGCCATGGAGCCCCAAGGATTGCAGCCAGCCAGCTATGGAATCCTACAGACTTTGGGGAAAAAGCATCTTGGATGTTGGACTTCTAGCCTTCCAAACCATGAACCAATAAATTCCTGTTGTTAAGCCAACCCCATTGTGTTATATTTGTCATGACAGCCTGGCAAACTGAGACAATAACATTTCTTCTCATTGCCCTGGGCACTTGGCTATCAACACCCTCCATTCATTAGGCTGAAATTGTGGTGGGTCACTAACTCTAACTAAGAAATGAGGGATGGAACTTGTGGGTAGATCTGGCTGAGAAAACCACACCGCCCTAAAAACCACACCGCCCTGGTTTGAGCTCCTGGTAAAGGATCCAAGGGAAGATGGCAGCTGGGGAGGGACAGAGACCTGCGGCATGGCTCTTACTGCCTTACATATTCTTTGTGCAGCTGCCAGCTCACTCTTCACCCTCTCTGTCTCACTTTCCACATTTGTCAAGTGCGATGATAGTCATGGTTCGTAAGGTTGTCTGAATATCAAAGGAGATAAAAGACATGTGGCGTATATGCCTGGAACCGAACACACACTCAGTAGCTGCCACTATCGAGGACTATCCTTAGGGGGTGGAACTCACTCTGCCTGTGAAAGAGGCTCTGGAGGAGGTGTGCAGGGAAGGGGACACTGAGGCCAGGCCTTGCATGAGGAGCTGGGTGGCAGCCCATGGTGGGAAACTGGTTGTTTCTGCAGGTCCTTCCTGCCAAAGGACCTTCCTGGAACTGAGCCCTCATTCGTGCTCTCCCCAAAGGAAGGCTCAGGGTGGGCTCTGGGGGTGGGGGGTAGTGGTTGGTCAAGGGGCAGGCTGGCCCTGAGCATTCAGTTATCTGATTGTTCAGGGGAACAGAAGCTCTAATGTCTAGTGTTTTTTATTGTGAACCTAAAAGATAACAGTCTTTTTTTAAAAAAAGGTGTGATCAATTGGAATAAGCCTATTTCAAAAAGTGGATGTGAAGTGCCAGGTGCCTTTCAGTGTCCTATCAGTGCGTTTCTAGTCCCAGGGCAGTTTTCCAGGCCTTGGGTGGGAGGGCCTTTGCAAGATTAAATAAACCTTGCTTTTGTGTTTTTTCTTTTGCTGTTTAAAATAAACCTCTTGTGCTTATGAGCCGCCGGATTGAAAAAAGATGCAGGCAATTTTTCAGGAGTGCTTGTACTACACCTATCCCTGAGTCTGGATTACACTTGCCACACCCCTCCCCCCTCCAGTGGAATATTTGCTGCCAAGTGGATGGGCCAAGTGGTCTTATGGATATTCAGTTTAGGCTGGCCCTGTGGGTTGATTGTTTCCTCTACTCCACCTCATGCCTCTGCTGCTGCTTTTCCATGAGGAAGGAGGCAGGGGGAAGCAGCTGTTTATTCTGGGCAAGTAGGGGCCATCTTGTTTCAGCTTCTGCATTAACGTTTACTGAATTCAGCTTACTCCTTGGCGTCCCAGCTGTAACTCTGTGTTGGGATCTAAATTTAGTAGATGGGGGGAAACCAACCTGCAGGTATTAAGACATTTCAGACCAAACGAGAGCTGACTGGTCCACAAGGGCCTCCTCTCCTCCCAGTGACTCACACGGGGTTCAAAAGGCTGGGAGGGATGGCTTCTGGGGTGCCATTCACCCTCCAGAGCTCCTCATGGGATCAGGCAAAAGCCAACTTCCTGCTGAAACCCTGTCCTTTCTTCAGCTCCTTCCTCTGCCCAGTCATGCTGCTTTAGTCTGCAAAGCTGCTTAAGCAGATATCATGAAATGCTTTAGCTTTAACAATGGACATTTATTAACTTACAAGCTTATAGTTTTGAGGCTGAGAAAAGTGTTCACATCAAGGCATCATCAAGCAATGCTTTCTCCCAAAAGACCTAGATCAGACCAGCCTAGACTCCTCTGTCACACGGCAAGGCACATGGCGGTATCTCCTGGTCTCTCCCTTCTCTGCTGGGTTTCATGGCTTTCTTTTCTCTTTGTCTGAATTTCATTCTCTTATAAAGGCCTCCAGTAAGAGGATTATGGCCCATCCTGACTGAGGTGCTTCACATCTTAAGATCCTACTTACCTGGGAATTGGATTTGGCTCAACTGATAGAGCGTCTGCCTACCATATAGGAGGCCCAGGGTTCAAACCCAGGGCTTCATGACCCGTGTGGTGAGCTGGCCCACGCGCAGTGCTAATGTGCACAAGGAGTGCCATGCCAAGCAGGGGTATCCCCTGCATAGGGGAGCCAGTCCCACATGCAAGGAGTGTGCCCTGTAAAGAGAGCTGCCCCACACGAAAAAAGTTCAGCCTGCCTAGGAGTGGTGCTGCACACATGGAGCGCTGACACAGCAAGATGACACAACAAAAAGAGACACAGATTCCCAGTGCCACTGACAAGAATGCGAGTGACACAGAAGAACAAACCGCAAATGGACACAGAGGGCAGACAATGGGAAGGGAGGAGGGGAGAGATATAAATAAAAAAGAAATCTTAAAAAAAAAACCCTTATCAGATATATGGTTTCCAAATATTAAAAAAAAAAAAAAAAAAGATCCTACTCACCCAGAGATCCTACTTACAGTGGTCCACACTCACAGGAATAAATTAACTTTAAGAGTGAATTTTTCTGGGGTCTGTATAGCTTCAAATCGTTGACATGCCACATCATCCTTTAGCTTTCCATCCCTTCTCCATTCTTCCTCTTTCTCTGCCCTTCTTGTTCCAGAACCTTCCTTTAATAAATCGCTAAAACAAGAATCCCTGTTCCAGGCTCTCCTTCTAAGAACCCAACCATGATTGTTGCTTTGACTGGATCTAAGAGCAGGGTCTCTCCCATGCTGCCCTCACACCTCTGTCTCACCTGGAATCCCCCTCGGAGCCCTGCCACCTGACCCTGGCTCTGCTGGCTCACTAGTCCCCTCCTCTCCAAGAGGGTCTCTTTTCCTGAGCTCGACTCTTCCTCAGTTGCAGTGTTTTCCCTGCCTTCTCTATCCCCCTTATATCCTCTCTTCCAAAAGGACACCTGAGACCCTGTTGATGAAAGGTGTGAAACCTGGGCCCTTTTTTCCCTGGATCCACACTAGACTGTCCTTGGCAGTTCCTTCTCCCAACACTTGGAGTTTCTAACCTCTGGGAATGATGCTGGGAAAAGATTGTTTCTTCTGCCTGGAGTGCATGGTGATACACTACTGGGAATTTTGTTTTGCTTCCTGTACCAGCCCAGTATCTGGCACATAGTCAGTAAACATAATTGTTGATGGTGACATGAATGATAGGGAAGAAAAAAAAAAAAGCAGGGCCTTCCTACCAGGGCGTGTGGAAGCTGAGCGCACGGAGGCCCAGAGTAAATGAAGAACAAATCACTTCCAACCCTCAAATAGGGTAGCCAAAGAAAATACAGGATACCCAGTAAATATGAATTTCAAATAAACAACAGATAATATTTTAGGATAAGCAAGCCCCAAATATTCCCAAATATTGCATGGGACATCCTTACACTAAAAAATGACTTGCGTATCTGAAATTCAGATTTAATGGGGCATTCTGTTTTTATTTGCTAAATCTGGCATCCCTACCCACTGAGACCCTTTGAGTCAGTTTTGAATTGATGGAGAGCTTGAGAATGTGTTTGCAGAACCCAATATCACCCTTAATATTAATAGAGGTAGTAGCAGAAGTTAACACGGATTTAGGCTTATTGTATTCTAGAAATGCTCTGAGTGCTTTATGTATATGAATCCTCCTACCAACTGATTTAATCCTCCCTCCAACCCAGGGAGGGAGGGCTTGTTATTATCTACACTTTTAGGGAAGAGAAAACAGAGGTCCTAAGAGGTGAAATGACTTATCCAAGGTCACATAACTTGTAAGGCATGCTGGAGGGGGACTTTAAACTCAGGCAATCACAGTCCTTGCATTTCACCACTTTACCAATTGATAATTCGCAAACTCTTAGAAAACTGCTGGATAGCACATGTTTTACAGAAAAGTAGAATCATTTCCTGACCAAATCCTAAGAAAGCTTTTTGGAACAAGTGGAGATAGACAATGTAACTTAGCTTCTTTTAGCTTTTATTTCCTTTTTGGTAAAATGGAGATAATTACTGAAACATCACCCTCGCAGGGCAGCTCTAAAGCTGAAAGGAGAGGGTGTATTTAACTTAATCACCAGTGGTCCACAGAAAGTTCTGGAAGGAGGTCTTCAGATTCTGGAAGGGAATGTGCCCTTGGGAGAAGGAAAGGTTAGAGTGTGAGTTGCCGATTTTTGTTTCAGGCTTCTAGCTAAGGGCAGCCTATGCCATTCTCAGTGGCTAAAATTCCAATAAAAAATTCGCCAACTTGCTGGCTTGAAGAGCTATAGGTCAAAGTTCAGGGCAGCTGCAGCTACTGGAAAGTGAAAGGGGAATCCTGAAAGGAGAGCCATGGATGTAAGGAGCCAGCTCCAGGCAACCCGGCTGATGATCAAGAACCTGAGATTTGCTCTGCTGTGCCAGAGAGAGGTCTTCCATGTAGTCCAACTGAGCCATTTACCTGCTAAGCAAACAAACAAAAAACAGGGGCACACTTCTCAGGATATCATAGGCCCTACAACATTATGTTCACATTGCCAGGATACAATCCAAAACTACTCAAAACATTAAGAACCAGGAAAAGGACAACAATGGAAACCAATCCAGAGATGACCCTGATTAGCAGACAAGGATTTTAAAGCTACAACTGTACTCAACAATGTTAGAGAATACATGCTAATAAAGGGAAAGACAGAAATTCTCAGGAGAGTTGGAGAGACTCTAAAAAATGAAAATATGGGGGCTAAACAAATATTTAATACAATGTCTGAAATAAAGTGCTTAGCTTAATGGCAAGCAGGCAATAAATAGGTACATATTAAAGTGATTTAGAATGAAAGAACCTTCCTTTTTATGCAGAACTGATCTGCAGAAGAATGTAGTGCACTTTTAAACAAAAGTGAAAACTACTCAGGTAACCTTGACTATAAAGGAGACAATCTTTTTTTTCTGTGAATCATTGCATTCTTTTTGAATTTTGTTACATTCTTTTAGCAATCAGGTTATATTAAGCTGCTCTCCAAACCATCTGTCTTACTAGATAGTGAGTCTTGTTGGGTGTTGCCAGGTGGGGTGAGGATGGGGTTGGGTTATGATTTAGCTAAATAAAGGGTCTTGGATTTTTGTGTAAGCATGGTAGAGGATAAGGTCACATCTTTGAAGGGAGAGAAGCTCATTGAATTGTCAACTGTGCTTTTTACTAGTTCTGTAACCTGAGCAGGACATTTTGTATTTCCATGCTTGTTTTTTTTTGTTGTTGTTGTTTCTATTTCTATCACTCTCTATTTCTATTTCTAATGATAGATTATAGATTTTCTAGATTTAGATAGATTATAGGTAAGTTATAAATTTGAAAATATCTATAAAGTAGATTTTTAAAGCTGAGCATACAGACTTATTATAAGGATTTACTGTAAACACATATGCCTGGTGTAAGTCTGGCACATAATATTGCTCTACTGGTGTTTCTAAAATTGAATACAAGAGACTTTCCTGGAGGTTCCTATCCCTTCTGGGAAATGTAGCATGCTCCTTGACCATGCTGCCTCCCTCCCCACCCCCCACCATTGTAGGGCTGATGGGATGGTTAGATTTCAGGTCTCTATTTGCCAGAACTGCTTTGCTTGGGCCCCAGGGCAGCCCAGGCCAGGGCAGCAGGTCTGTCGTGGGCTGTCTCAGCTCGAGGGTCACACATATGAGACCTCGGGAGAGGGAGCCAAAGGGCAGATTCTTTTGGAATGAGGGATCCCCAATTTGGGGATAGATGCTGTCAGATACAGGTATGGTGGTCTCTTGCACATCCTTCAGGTCTGGGAGATAAGATGGGTCCTGGAGTGGGCTGTGGGTCTCTGCTGCTTTCTGAGAGCAGCTCAGCAGGTCAGCAGGCCTTGGAAGGCCATGTCTCCCTGGCAGCTCCGAGGTCTGCAGCTTCAGCAGCCCCTGTTGTGCTTGGGACCTCCGCCTACCCACAGCCGCGATGGCCACAGTGATGTGCTGCCCCCATGTGGTTGGTGGTGGCAAGGACCCACAAAGGAGACACTGTTCCTGTCTCCCTCTTGTTGGCCAGACTCTGGTATGATCCCGGCAAATGGGTTACTGATGGATGCAAATCAAGCATTATTTTTTAAAATAATATTTACTATAACTTCAGAAGAATAATTGAGGACTGAAAACGAAGTAGGTCTTAACATTTATACTTTAGTTCCATCCTTCTCATTCTTCCAGACTGTAAACAGAATTTTCATTAAAAACAGATTGGAGGGAAGCAGATGTGGCTCAATTGATAGAGCAGCCGCCTACCACATGGGAGGTCCAGGGTTCAAACCCAGGATCTTCTGGCCCGTGTAGTGAGCTGGCCCATGTGCAAGGAGTGCTGTGCCACGCAGGGGTGTCCCCCATGTAGGGGAGCCCCATGCACAAGGAGGGCACCCTACATTGAGCCAACCGCACGAAAAAAGCGCAGCCCACCCAGGAGTGGCGCCTCACACTCCGAGAGCTGACGCAGCAAGATGATGCAACGAAAAGAGTCAGATTCCTGGTGCCGAGAATGCAAGCAGACACAGAAGAACACACAGCGAATGGACACAGAGAGCAGACAAAGGGGGTGAGGGAGGGAATAAATAATAAAATAAATCTTTAAAAAAAAAAAAAAACAGGTCGGGAAGGCCACTTCTTTGCTCAGAACCCCGAGGGACCGCTGGCTCAGAGAATCTCATTGTAACCTCTCACCTTGACTGGCAAGACCTTTGCCTCTCTCTTCAGTATCATCTTTTAGTTCTGGATTCCTCACTAGCTGGGTCAGCCTTGGTGAAACATTTTGGCTTTTTCCAATCAAGCAAGCACTTTCCTGCCTCAGGGCAGCAACTTTCTTCACCTGGAACTTCCTTGACCCGCAGGTGCTATGCCCAATGCCCACCTTTTGCCTGCCAATTTCTAATGATTTGACAAGCACTGGTATAAGTATTTCTTCCTCTGAGAAACTTTTCCTGATCTCCCAGGCTAGGCTGGGCCCACCTTTTGACCATTTTATCAGAATGACTCAGCTCTACATAATTATCTGGGTAATTATGCATTTACTGATCTTCTCCCTGGCTCTGCTACAGCACAAACCTCATCTACTTGTTTACCACCCTGTCCCTGGATTAGCATAACAGTTAAATATGTGTTAAGTTAGGGGCAACTATCAGCTTTTTAATATTCTACTTAAATTCTATTGTAAGTTATTTTCTTAATTTCTCCCTCTTTCTCCAAAAATCACTTTTCTTAAGAATTTAATGATCCTAAATATAGTAAATGAGGATAAAATGAATCTAGTTCAGCTAAATAATTTTGCAATTTGGACAAAACCTCCATTATATAAGTTTGAAAATTCAGATTATGTTTATTACAGTTTTCCTTACTTGGGGCCCGGTTTTAATCTGCTAGGCTGCTGCAAGCATTATACCAGAAATGAGTTGGCTTTTACAATGGGGATTTAATAGTTTATGAGCTTACAGTTCTGAAACTGAAAATGTCCAGATCAAGGCCTCATCAGGCAATGCTGAGGAGGCAAATAAGAGATGAGATACACAGGGTATGTATAGGAGGCACTCAGCTTCAATAGAGCAAAGGCACTTCGTTCTTGGTAGGTTTTTAGTTCTTAGTAGCAAATGGTGTCTGTCCAGCCCACAATCTTTGTCTTCTTTCAGCAGTCTCGTGCGGATTCTGATCAGCCCGGTTAGGGCAGGCCAGGAGTGCCGAAGCAGTCTACAAGGATGGGGCCCTCCTTCCTTGCCCTCACTGGGTCAACTCTGAGATAGGCCTGTACAATTCTCAGAGAGCACTGGGGGTTGAACTTCCAGCAGAGACGTGCTCATGACATATCATGACGTGATGTGCTCATGTTCTCATGACTTTAGCCAGCTTTCATCCCAACACTCAGGGTGCTTCCTGGGATCACTTCCCAGATAAACCACTTGGGTCTGCTTGTTTTTGGGTCTGCTTTGAGGGAACCAAACTAAGACATAAGTCTTTAAAAATCTCTAAATATGTGATTCATTTTAATAGAAAATGTCACCCCACATTTGGAAAGGTTCATATGGACTACTTCTTGGCTTCAAGTTTCAGATAGAAACCTGGTAGCACTCACAGGTAGAACAGCAGTGCTCCATATTCATTCCTAGGATGGGACAGTCATTCAGTTCCTTCTTTGTTCTGAAGGTCCAATCTTACAACTAGCAGCACTGTCTCCCCAAAAAGTTACAATTGAGCCCTTATCTTAGTTTGGCCTGTGTGGGAAGTAGGAGTAAGATTCAGAAGTGACTGCATTGGAGGGGGAATCTGAGCAGAGTGGTGGTTGTAGGCTATTATTCTAAGAGCCTGAATCATAGTTCTTCATGGGAAGGGGATGGCTTTTGTTTAGAAAAAAATTTCCTTGATTGGCAGCTGGGGATAGGAGGCAAGGGTCAATGTTTAGCCAGGGCCATAGGGCCAATGGTTAACTTATTCCTTATACTCTGTGTTCTAGTTTACTAGAGCTTTTCAAAGCAGATACCATACAATGTGTTAGCTTTAACTATGGGAACTTACTAGCTTACAAATTTAGAGTTTTGAAACCATGAAAATGTCCAAATCTAGGCATCTTCAAGACAATGCTTTCTTCCTGAAGATTGACTGCCAGTGACGCTGTACTCTTCTGTCACATAACAAGGCACATGGCAGTAATGTTGGCTGGTCTCTTCCTTCTCTTCCAGGTTTCGTTGCTTGCAGCTTCTCACTTCCATGGCTTTTTCTTGCTTTGTCTGAACTTCTCTCTTCTAAAGGACTACAGTAAAAGGCTTACGACCCACCCTAAAAGAGACAGGACACATCTTAAGTTAAGATCCTACTCACCCAAAGATCCTGCTTATAATAGGCCCATTCCCACAGAACTGGATTATCTTTAAGAACACACATTTCTAGGTTACATACAGCTTCAAACCATCACATTCTGCATTAGGAAAAGGAATCTGGAGATAGAGGGGTAAGGGTGAAAGAGAGAAGGAGAGAGAGATTCTAAACAACACAGGCAGCAGAAGGCTGGAGAGAGGGCTGTGGAGGTGGCTGAGGACATTGAAAGACAGTCATATCCAATGCTGAATTTTAAATTGCTTGCATTTTCTTGATACCCATCATAAACATTTATTAAAGTTGCTCATCAACATAAATGTGGCTGTGTATGTACATGTGTATGTCTTGGTGAAATTAGAATACATGTTTGCGCTCTATCTGAGGATCGATGACATGGAGGCCAAACATCAAGAAAAGTAGGGATATGAAATAATGGCCCCAAAGCAGAAGTGTTTTGGAGGGCACTCATTTATGTACATTTTCCAGATGCTCAAGGAAGACATGGATTTTCCACAAATCAGAAAAAAGAAGATGGACTTACCTCTCCTCTACCTGTATGTCAAAGGCAGCAAGAGGCCAGCTAACACCTGGACTAGAAATATATATGAATATATAGTTTGACATTCGAGTACATACTTGTTAGAATTACTTTGATAGGGCTCATAGGTACACACAGGACTAAGAGCATACCTGTCTCTTTCTCCCCAGTGATTAAATCCCTTTCCACCAACTATTAGAACCTAGTACCATCACTAACCATTTTACCCAAGCCAACAACATCAGCTATTGTCTTGCTCCTAACTTCCACTGACCTTTTCCCTGGATTGGGGTGGGAGCTGGGGGAAGATTGAGAGAAGAGCTGTTATACATTTACCTCTCAAAATATTTATCTTGTGGTGGTAAAATGGTAGGGTTAGACAAAACATTGTTTATGTGACATGACTGTGTGAGAGGCAGACAGCTGGTGTGGGCAGAGTCTTTGCCAGCCCCACTCACAGTTAGACTTGAGAAATTTAGAGTTCTTTCTATGGAAACGTCAGCATTTTTCTTTTAGAAAACAAATTTGGAAAGATTCTTCAAAATCCTGGTGTGTTCTCGGCCAGACTTCAATGAGTTTCACATGAAAGGGACATAGTTTTTGAATGAGAATAGCAAAAGAAGTTACACATTTAACAACCAGCAGGCCTCCACTGAGCACATTTCATTCTCTCAGCAGCTATTTAGCATAAAGGCCCATGAGGGAGGAGGCTGAAGGAAGAGTCAGTGTCAAGGACCTCAAGAGAGGTGTTTCAGTTCTGGAAGCATCTCCTGGAAGAATTTGGCTTTTGCTTGTCCACATGGGTGTGCTCCAGGCCATTCTGTGCATAGACGTGGTGAAATTGGCTGTATTTTTTAGGAATAAAAGGCCCTTCCACTCATCCGCAAGAATGGTTAATAGAAGGTAGGAAGCTCTTGGACCTCTACTTTCAGGTCCATCTTCTATTTGTAATCTTCCAAACCATTTCGATCACCATCCCAGCTACTCTCACCACTGCCCTGGGAGGTACATGCCGATGACATTGTGAGTCCTGTTAGAGATGAGAAATCTGCAGTTCAGAGTGGTTTTTATAAAACAGAGTGGTTAAATGCTTGAGTCATCCAGCCAGGTCATAGCAAAGCAAGTCCTGAAAGATCCTCTGACTCTATTTGCCCAGAAGTTACAGCCCCAAATACTTATGGGGCTTAGGTGAAAATATAAATGAGTGAAGTGGACCTTTCTATTGGGGCAATAGGAAGTGGTGGGGACCAGGGCCAAGTGGAGAACTACTTATCTAAAGGGCCACTGCTTTTTGGCATATCTGATTGTGAGCATGTGGTGCTATGGATCCCATTTTGTTAGATTTTCTGATTTTGTCACACTTCATGTTTTATGAGAAATTATTTGGCAATTACTTAATTAAAAAAATTAATCCTGTGCAGGCCAAACAAAACATTTTTAGGAGGCATTTGGTTCACAGATGTCATCATTTGTTCTTTGTCTGAGAACCAATGGCCTCCCATCCCGGGCTTGATAGAAAGGGGCTGGAGGGGAGGAAGGTGGTGGTCAGGGAAGGGGCCTTTGGTGATGGCCTGAATGAATTCTCTGTCCTCAGAAGCCAGTGCCTCCCTCATTCTGCATGTGTTTCTGCAGAAGCTTGGTTGTGGAGCAGGGGAATTGCTCCCACTCCTTTCTTCAAAGGGAAAGTAAAAAATGGTGACAGTTGGTCCCATTCCCCTGGAAAGCAGACTCTTGTCCCTGAGTCCCTTGTTCCCAAGCCCCCTTTCTGTCCCCCATCTCAGCGCTGACCAGAATCATGTCTATGGCCTTCCCATCTGCAAAGCCATTTTTGGAGTTTATGGCAAAACTTTCTATTTTCCTTCATTAGGGCTGCAGTTAATATCTCATCTCCGCTTTTCTCAGTTAGTCTGCTTCTTGTCATGCTATTTCTGTAAAGATGGAATGACAATGGGGAGCTGACTCCTTGGCTTTATCAGATGCTGTCATCCTTCCAGTGGTTTGCTCATATCTTGCCCGGCCTCACTTGAGAACAGCCCAGAGTTGAGGGTGGGGCCTCCCAGTTCCCGGGCTTTCTGTAATTATCTATCCTCTTTCCTCATGTGCTCAGAGTGGTCGGTTTATTTAGACTTGACCATCACTCAGAAAATCTGAGTTCCCCTTCCTAGGAAGGATCCTTCACAAACCCCCTTGTGTGTCCTCAGCTTTCTCGGGCAGCTGGATTTATCTGCAAGGTCCACTGTTTCTTCTCCGATGATTGATGTAGCGCCAGCAAATCAAAGGCATTGGTGGGAAGCCAGGAACAGAGCACCAGCTCCTCCATCTTGCAGTTCCATAAAGCTGGCAGAACTGCTCTGTCCTGGCCCTGGGGCCAGGGGGGATGCAGAAAGGAAGGGTAAGGCGGGTCAGCAAGGTTAAAAGCCAGCCAGTCCGTTAGGCTCTTACAGGCTGGCATCTAACCTTTCCTGACCTTGCTTTAAACCATCTCCCATTTTCAAGAAATCACAACAAAAAAGAAGAGTTATGGTGAGAGTGGAAGCAGCCCCTGTAGCAGGAACTGGAGCTAAAAATGGGACTTGTCCCATGTAAGCCTCTTTATTGTGAAAATACACTCAGGGGCAAAAGGACTCACTTTCAAAATCTGTTTTATTATTATTTTTTTAAATTCTGCTGAGTAAGACAGTAATATTGTTCTGGAATAGCTTGTGGGAAGTTATTTCACACATGCAGGTATGAGAGAAGTAAATTTATTTCTATTTCCTTTCATCAACATAATTCTGACCCAGACCCCCTTCCCCTACAACTAAATTTGTGTGAGCTGCCATTTGCATCATCACCGGAGGTCTCTCCTCTTGGACCTTCATCCAACAGTTTATGGGGCTGAGTCAGTTGGAGAAGGGTGTCTGGACTTTGGCATTCTGGAACTCAGGGATTTGGCTCCCTAGATTCCCCCATGCAGATCCCACTCTTGGGGGTCACACCACTGAAAGCGTGATGAGCCTTCTGCTCAAGATCTGCTAGCCCAGGACATTTCCTCCACAGCTCTCCCTTCCCTCTCCTCCAATCCCTAGTGGGATTCCAGTGGGCTTAGGCATCTGGGAAACAAAGCAGACAACTGAAGTCTCTTGCAGACAAGTTCTTCTTTCCCTCTACCACAAACCTGTTCGAATGTAAGGAAGCATGGAGCTTGTCTGTCAGCTTAAGATAGTATAAAGGAAGAAAGTAAGGGGAACTGTATAAATCAATATTTCAAAAACTTCTGTGACATCTAGAGTAAACAACAGAAAAAGGGGAGATAAAGGAATCTGCTTATGTGGTATGCTTTAAGGGGCTACTGTGAAAGATTCCATAGTTGAGAGTCCTTGGGAGTGTTTTTCTGCCTAAAATCTCCAGCTTTGAAGAGCAAACAGTATTTTGTCTCCAGGAAACGTGTTTACGTGAAGCCGTTATCTGTCATCACCACCCCTGCTTGGGCCCGTTAGAGAAGATGAACAAGTCTCTTTGTCCTGGGAAAGAGCTTGGCTGGAGGTAGGAAGCCTGGGTGGGCCTGTGTGATGGCAGAGCTGGCCCCAGGAGAGTATGAGTGGGTGGGGCCAGGCAGTGTCCAGCGATGGGCACCGTGAGATCTCAGGGTCCTGGTCTGAAGGAGAAAGTCCGGAGTAGGAGGATGCAGCCGGGCCATGGGTGTTGGCTGATGGTGGGTGGGTGGGGGTGGTTCTGCTCACAGCTTTGGATCGTTTGCACTGTTGCCTGAGTGACTATCCCAGACATGGGCTGGGAATCCTGTTCAGAGACGTTGACTTCAGGTGGCTTTCCGTGAGTTCAGCCATTTCTTTCCCATCCTCTTCTTATAGATCAGGAAGGCAGTTTTGAAATGTTTTTAGAACGACATCGTCTCCAAGTTACTTTATGTTTTCCTTTCCCTGGCCTTGGATTTCGACTCCCCTTTCTAAAAATACATACACACATATGTACATATAATTCTTTTAAAATGATCATCTTAATGTTATTTTATTTTCATACTTGGGAAAATGTGATACATTCATGTCAATAGATTCAAGCAGAACAAAAAGTTAGGTCATGAATGTCAACTTCACTTCCACCTCTGCCTGTCCTCATCCTGTCCCCAGAGGCAGCCTCTGCTTCCAGGATCTTCTCTTTCAGACATGGTTGGGGATCATGTGCTCTGGTCTGAACATAGACCAGCTCATTATATAGAGAGTCAGCTTATTATGAAGGACTACATAGTATTACAGTGTATGGGCATTTCGTAATTTATTTAATTAAACACTTTTTGATAAATATTTAGACATTTTTCTCCAGTTTTAAGCATCTGCGAATAATGTTTCATTATTCATTCAGTATCTCAGTATATATATATATTTTCTTTTTATCCTTAAAAATGTATCCCCTGTTCCTCATTCTTTATCTCTGCTTCCATTTCACCATATTGTCTTTCTTGAAAATATTGTGTGTGTGTGTTTGTTGAAAGTCACCTTACTTTTTAGATAGAGGAGAGGCTAAACCAAATAAATATTCTCTGTCCTTCTGTTGTCCTCAGTGGAGGGGGACAGAGTAAAATTTCTTTTATATGAGTCATACTCTGGCTGTAGCTTTGTTGCTGAATACTTTATATCTGGTATAAATTTACCCAGGAAATTTATGGAACTTTCTGGCCAAATGATAATTAGCCAGTCTCCTAGGAAGATGCAAAGCAAGGGGATGAATTTGTTTGGTCTTCTTTATTATTCGCCTTTGAACAGAGCTATGGAGTTTTGTAAAGGAGTGGGTAAGTTGTCACAAGTCCTACACCTTGATGAATCATGGGCCAC